>NW_025408617.1:1255062-2510125 GCF_020137385.1 Morchella sextelata
CAGAATGGCTTTGAGAGAGCAGAGGGTTGGAGGTCTGAAATCGGGAAACGGATGGATTAGACTTAGTACTTATTATCTGTTTTTTTGTAACGTAACCGGCGCTATGGGATTGGTATTATTATTAGCATTATTAAATATTTGTATTCCAGTTTTGTGTTAAGAAGATTGTTGTGCTGGCGTATGTTAAAACCGTATGCAAATTTTTCCCGAGCAAGACCAAATCTCTCCATGTTCCGTGGGGCAATTGCTAGTGCATGTTGAGGGTATTCCACAACAGATCACTCGAAGGTACAGTTGACTGCGATAATATTTCGCTACATCGATATTCTTACGCCTTCTATTTGTCGAGGGTCCATTCCACTATGGAACTAGCCAATCCGCTAGTCCCGTAAGCATTGAAAGAGGGTTGATATAGAAAATAGGCGCTAGTAGCACCATAGCAACATGGCGCAGCGGAAGCGCGCCGGGCTCATAACCCGGAGGTCCCCCGATCGAAACGGGGTGTTGCTAGTTCAAATCCCTTCTCGGGCATCTTTTTTCTTTTCTCTTTTGCCAATTTTTTTACCTGCGATGCTGACACCGTAAATAAAACTCTGGATTGTCCGTTACTTTACTAGCTCCTGAAAAAAAAAAATATTATCGCGGGGTAGATATGATTGTTATCGCCAAGTAACGACTACATAATGCATCACAATACATCACTCGCTACACTACATTTCGTGCCATCAATAACATCGCATAATCTACATGTAGTATAGAAAAACCTTAAAGATGGTTAAAATTAAAGAATAAAGAGGAACCACAAGCAGAAGTAGAATTTGAACAAAAAACCATCTGGTCAGAAAAGAATGTCCATCACATCCCCCCAAAGAACAAATTTCTCAAGCCCCTTCAATTTTAGTAAGAGGCTTCGAGATACAAGACCCCCTCTTTTTTTACACACAATCTCGCGCGTAACACACATACACAATTGGTAAACATCATTAGCAGCAAAAAAGAGAAAAAGAAAAGAAAGAAACACCCCACCGCTTCCCCGCAATGCAAGAGAGACAGACAGAACAAGAATCGGAAAACACGTATCAAACGACATTAAACCCTTCTCCAGGGCTCATCGGTTGCGCTCATCTCCTTGCCTGTTGTCGGGCCAATGCGCTCCTCGTGCCTGCTGCTGCACCCGTAGGGGCCCTGACGGCCCCTGCTCCAAGTGTGGGCTTCTTGAAACCCGAACTTTGAGTTGCACCTCCACCAAGCGGAACATTCGCCGCACCAGTAAGACCGCCGAGGACCTTCTTCTCAGCTTGTTGTCTTGGAATCGGCGCCTTCCTCATTGAGATCCCCGAGTTCGCAGACTCATCTCTAGGCCGTTTCTTTCCCGCATTTTGTGGTGGAGCAGTTTGAATATGTCCAATTTTTGATGTCGAGGTCGATTGTCCAGCCCCTCTTCCACGCTCCATTCTACTTGCTGGCCTGTCGATTGCCATTCGACTACTAGGCCTATCCATTGTCCTACTTTCAGATGTCGCTCGATCCACTCTACTCACAGGCTTTGCGATGGCCCTGCCCTCCGAAGGTGCCCGGTCCATTCTACTCGCCGGCCTTGTGCTTGCACCGTATCTGTTGTTTTCAAGAGGAAGTTCATCTGGTACTGGAACTGCTTTTGTAATATTTTCGACGGGACTTTTCGGTAGCGGCACTGTTGCTGCGACTTCAGTTGTTTCTTTTCCTGCGGCATGCGCAAATTTACAGCAGGCACCAAACTTCCGTTCCATCTCGAGAAAGCACCACGTCTCCTCTGCTGCCATACGTGCACGGCGTTCCCCATTCAAGGCTGCAATGGCACTTTGAAGGCTAACTGTTGCATTTTCAAGTTCCTCCTCCAGTTGGGCAACACGAGCTTGGAGGCTGGTAATTGGATTGTTGTCTGGAAGGCTACTTTGAATGGGGGGGATCTTTTCTGTTTTTGCATCGAGGAGTGTTCGCGCTGGTGGGGCAGAGCTGGATCGATATTTTCGGCCACGAGGAGGGGATGGTATAGTCACTTCCGGTTGAGAAACCTCTTCAGCAATTGTCTCTGGGTATTCAGTATCAGCCTCGATAATTTTTGCCGAATTTTTAGCTGGGCTTTTAGCTGGGCTCTTTGCAGAATTCTTAGCGGGACTTTTTGCTGGGCTTTTGGATTTTCTGGTAGTTGTAGGGACCGATTCGATGGCATCCTCCGTTTTCTCGTCTATAACAGGTGGAAGGTATTCTTTCAAAGCTTCTAAATCCACGGAACTGAACTGCCTAAACTCTTGAGTCTCCCTTCTTCTTCTTTCCTCCTTTTTCTCCTCCGCGGTCAATCTCATGGGTGTAATGCTCTCGAAAAGGCCAAGAAACGCCTTTACAGGCGATTTCGAGCCGGTGCGAGAACTTGCTCGAGTCTTCCTAGCCGTTTTAGGCGTTTCTTTCGCCGGTGATCGGCGGCGCTTCTTGACTGTGATTGGAGTACCTTCGGCCGGTGGATTAAATTTTATCTTTTTTTCGGGCGACAAGTCGAAAAAGTCGTCGAAGTTGACCTGCGGCTGTCCAGGGGTTTGGGCAGATAGCATACCCTCCAAATGCCGAATCTTGGCTTCCTTCTCCCGTAACTGAGTGCTTAATTGGCCTTCAACACTCAATCCATATGCTTCTATACCGGCAGGCGACCCTTGAATAGTGTTTAGTCTATGAGGAGTTGCAGACGAGAGAGAAAAGTTGTTTATATTGTCTTCTGAAAACGCCGAGGGTAGAATATCAGGATTCATGAATGTTGAAGGGCCCAGTGACGCGCTGGGCGTCCCAAAAAAGTTCTTGCTGTTCGCCAAGAGTCTCCTAGCGGGTGTTGTATGTGATTTTGCTGAGTAATGCAGGCCCGGGAATTGGCGCTGAAGAGGAGTACTCATATTGAGAGGATTACTGCTTGGGTTCAAGCTTACCGCGACAGTTTTATCGAGATCTGCATATTCAGCCTGCTCAAAGTCATCTTCTGACGAATCCACCCCCTCCTCATTCACCTCCTTGTCCACTGCCTCCTTGCCCACTGCCTCCTCGTCCACTATCTCCTCGTCCACTGCATCCTCATCCAACACCTCCTCGTCAACCTCCTCGTCAACCTCCTCATCCGAGCCTGAATCTGGGCCCGACGATCGAGAGTCTTGACGGATAGATGAGTTAAGGTTCTTACTCCGTCGTGCAGCGCTGGCTTGCCCAGGATGATACTTCCCACCTCTTTGTTGGGGCCTTCCCCTTGGTGTTTCTAGTTCCTGAGGGCCAAGCATATTTAGTGGAGTGGGTGTATCCATATTTGAATATGCACCTTCAAGTTGCGTGCGCGTTGTTTTCGGTGTAGATTCGTCATTATCTGATCCGTGAACGTTGCGGTTGCGAGTACGGGGTGTGGGAGCAAGCACCGAAGACTGAGGTGTGTTGAAGTAGGCAGTGTCATCTCCGGGTGGTAGCGGGACAGAAGCTGCGTCTGAAGGTGAGGTCATGGCTGGTGGTTTGTAACAGGTTGGTGGAGGGGAGGTGGAGGTGGAGGTCGATGAAAGATGGATAGATGGATGTGTTGAAAGAGGAATGTACGATATCTCGCGTATGCAAGGAGGAACACTTTGTCTAAGCTGAAGCAGATGATGTATATAGAGGGGATGGATTGTTATTGATGGCGGGGGAGGGGGAGGGGAGGGGAGGGGAGGGGAGGGGAGGGGAGTGCAGGAGGGAGGAAGAGGACTATGCAAAGTTAAACAAGGGGCAAGTGTATTAACAAAGAAAATGATTGTTTTTGACGGTGTTTTGCCAGATCAGCCAGCTTTGTTCCGTGTCGCTATGGCAACGGTAGGGCAACGCAGGGATAAACAAAGGATATACCTGTTCAACAAATCTTTCTCCGGCAACGACTCTGTAACGCGCATACATCTTTCGAAAGTATCGACACCGGCGCCATTTGCATTTTCTCTCTCTAGGCATCGGTTTGTTATATCCTTCGACCCAATATCTTCTCTGTGGATTGGGCAGAGTTCTAATATCTAAAGTAAGAGTAAAGTACATATTTGTAACTTGTGAATATTGCCTACTTGCACATCTCATCATCCCACCACACTTCCTCTCAACTGTAGCCTCCTCGCTACATAGCCATTATTAGCCTCTATAGTGTTCACAATTCCGTTTCCTGACTCTCTTTTCCTGGCTGTGAAGTGCCTGCCTTTTTCTTCCGTCATAACTCTATACTATACTTCCTACATCTCCGTTAATTCTTTCGCCTTCCTCTCCCACATTCTCTCTTAGCTAGCCCTTTCAGTATATACCCCCCCTTCTGTGCTGCATATTGGTACCTACATACGACCAGCATACTCTTCATCAATCCAGGACACGAACTCCTACTCCTCCTCCTCCCAACCCCACACGTGCTAGTTAGTGTCCACCGTCTGTGCCGGCGCCCTTCGGTTTCGCACTCGGTCACTCACCACTCACTTACTCACCACTCACAACACTTCCCACACACTCCTTCCTGAGTTTCCTCAACCTCCATTCCTTCCTCGACCAACCCCGACATTCAGCCAACCCATCTTCTACTTCAACGCGTTTATCCGTTGCCTCAATTTCTGTCCGTTAACAACCCTCCCGTTGCTTCATATTCTGTCACCACCACTGCCCTATACTTTTCAACTCATTTTACCGTGATCCGCTGGACGTGGCTATGCAGAGGGCTCTTCTCTAACCGCCCACTCCCAGACGTACACGAAGGAGTCCGTCCCCTTTGTGAAGGAGTGTTTTGTGCATCAGACTTTCAACATCTCGGTTCATTTGAATATTCTCGTAAACTCCTTGCATCCGGTTTCTGTTTCCACATTTCTTGAAAAAAAAAAAAAGGTAGATATTTCAATTAATCCCCCGGCTACATTTGATTTTCATTCATATATATCATATACTAATTCTCTATCAGATTTGCTATTTGATCCAAAAGTGATAATGTCGCCAACAAAGCCTGTCTCGGCTCCCGTTAGAAAAATGCCAACAACTGGATCGTTTATTCCCCGCCGTGTCAAGACAACATCCAAAGTATCAACCAAATCGATAACTTCTTCATCCAGTACAACAGACCCTTTGAAAAAGAAGGTTCCTGTCAAAACTTCCAACATCAAGAGTTCCAGTACCAAGACACTTTCTATATTCTCGGATAAGACTGCAACTCTTGCCCCGACGTCAACCGTGTCATTGTTTTCCAACATTGCGGAGGCCAATAAGGAAAACATGCCATGTGGGCCGTCAAGATCAAGCGTTAATCGTGCTAACAATAATGGAGGATCTCCAATAAGGCTACGGTGTGAGTATCTCATCATTATACTCCCTTTTCTCTCTCTTTATGCAATCAACCATTGAAGACTTGTGACGCATACCTCCCGTCTTGGAGTTGAATATCGATGACTTTCCAGTGAATGCTTGATTCTGCATGATTTATTTCGTTCTATATCCTTCCAATGACACTAACGCGTCTATCATATCAGCTGGTATTTCCAAGAACATCTCCCAGAAATCAACCCACAAGAAAAAGACTTTCGGTTATAATCGTATTCCCCTTCGTGAACTTGATACCCAAGAGGTCTTTGAGAGAGATGAAGCAGTTCTTGGAGATCTTCGCCGTCGTAGATCTGGTGAACACAGTGGCGCCATAATCGAAGTCGAATCGGTCCTTGCGTACCCCTCTCCGAACACGGCTAATGCTACTACTGCTCGTGCGTCATCGAGTAAACATTCGGCTACAGGTGTCACTGGGACCATTACAGCGACTGAATACTACCAGGATGACTCCGCTGATGAGCGCGAGCAAGAAATTCGCACCAAAATTGATGTTATTCTAGCCTCTACTTCCGGGGACTCTAAGGGCAAAGGCAAGATTATGGCAAAGACCATTCGCCAAAGGTCCGCTCACCCAGCTGTTCGTCAGATGTCACCAGCTTTATCGCCATACCGCTCTGAGGCCTCTGCTCCTTCGTCCCCCGTAAAGTCTCAGGTTGATTCTCCCCTTCGTATTTACCGCTCTCCATCACCGAGAAAGGCCTCTCCCTCTCCTATTCGACGTTCTCAAAGAATTGGCTTAGGTACAAAGGCTGTCAACACACTTTTGGCGGAAAAGAAACTGGTTGCCACTGTAGAGGGCAAGGAGGGTGAGAAAACGAAGAAGGTTATCATTACCACTTCTGCTGCTACAAGCGGTGCATTGAAGAAGAAGTCCAGTACGACGAGGAAGTTTGGAACTAGCTCCTTAAGGAGAGCTGCTGGCGGTGCCACGACCTCGGTCTCAGCAAGAGATCCCTCTAGGCCTCCTTTGGCTCTCACTGGAGGGAGGGTTATGGGATTGGAAGGAATGCGCAATATGCGATGATGCTTGTTACAGAGACGGTGGTTTATTGGAACGACCACAATTGTGTAAGCGTCAATTGGTTGTTTGATCACGATACAGTGATTTTTATACTGTATTGTGCCCAGTAGTTCTGGCATATTCATGTGGTGGCTGCGGCAACGGAGTTAACTTCCTCTTTTAGGTTCTTCATGTTAGTGTTCTTTAGTGGCTTTAGTGTAGGTCATATGGATTGCGTCTACGTTTATCCTATGTGCGTGTTTGCGGGTGTCCATTATTAGCTACGATACGTTTGTGTACTTCTTATATCATGTTTTGTCTTTTTTTTTTTTTTTTTTTTTTTCAGAGAAATGGTAATGTTTCTCGTATAGGTATAACTTGGGGAATGAAAAATCTGAAATCCTGAAGAGAAAAAAAGGATGGAGAAAAATTGTTTTATTGGGCGCTGGCGTTGTTTTTTTGTGTTTTTTATTTTATTTATTTATCGGATCCTATTTTTATTTTTCTTCAAATTGCACTGCGGCGCGGGGTGTTTGCGTGTTTTTGGTTTGGAGGGAATGGGGGAGAAAGCATTGCTAGGGCAACGAGCGCAACAAACTATTCTATGCTGCCTTTTAGAGGCTGGCTGTTTTACATTCACAGACCCAGGGGAGGGGCGTTCTTTTTCTTTCCTTTGTTATTTTTCTTGAATATGGACCTTATGAAAACTTCACGACCTTAGATGCTAAAAACAGGCTACTATAGACTACATAAATTTTTTATAATCAAGTTGGGGGTGTTCGTTTACGTTCACGTTCACGTAAGTGCGGAGAAGTTCGCGTTTAATGAGGTTGAGGTTGAAGTCGTGTTTTTCCTATCTCGGAACGCGATGGGCTGGCGCTAGAGCAACTAAATTAGTTCAACTGCCCTTTCCCCCTCCTTTCGTACGCGCATGGTTCGCGACAGGGCCGGGGATTGGCAGAGGCTTACTGGGTACATCATGTAATGTAATTTACGTACCAGTCATTCATGCGATGTGATGTGATGATGGGGCTGGGGATGGGGGGGCATGTCATCTGGTATGGAGATGTGGGGCGGTGTCCCGACATGAGGCTGGTAGCCCGAGTGATAGTATGTGATTGGTCATGTAATATCACTCGGTGGTAATTTTAAGGTGGGATTGGTTTTGTAACGATTTACGGGCGCTTTCCTGATTTCCGTGATAGATATGAACTCTTAAATTTGCTATATACCTAGATAGATGTGAATGGGGAGCTGAATATTGCTAAACGTCCGTCACTACGTAGGAGCGCATCCGATAGTTATGCCTATCGTATCTCTAAACCATATTATTTCTCTGCCTTCAGGCGGTGAGACGTAGAGAGAGGCTGTGGCTGCTGGCTACAAGGCCATTCTCCCTCTCCTTATGTTCTTCTTTTTCCAATCCTCACAGGTTGTAGAATCAACTGGGTAAGTAAGGCTAAACCGATCAGAAGGCCCCGGACAGCCACGCTAGACTCGTTATTTTGTACGAGGAGAGTTATTTCTCTTTTCTAAGCGAGCCATTTGAGTTTCAAATATAGCCTGGCGGTATGCGCCTACAACTGTATTTACGGTTGACAGCAACCCTTTATATGCGAGTGATATTTCATGATCCAACAATCCATAGGCACTAATTTAAGTTTTCCAGACGATAAACATGATCAGTCTGCGTGTGTGTCAAGGCATATCTATTGGTTATCTGGGTACATATGTCGATGCTTAGGATCTGAGACATTCTCATCATAACCCCTAGCCCTGTGTCCGAGTGATATTCTATGCAGCATGAACTCGTACGATACAGTCAAGGATCGGAATCAGACTATGGCGCATCTTTTTTTATTCTTACACCATACTACAAGCCCACGAAAAACGACAACCATTTCCCAACCCTACACTCCAAACTGAATCCTCCTCAAGTATATATCCCTTCGGATTATTTTGGTTCCTCTCAATTCATAGGTATCGTGACAAAGGAAATACACGCCAAAGTAAAAATAAGATAAGGGGCTAATATTCACTATACTCCTCCCAATCAAAGAAAAATATTGCAAAAACAAGCAGTATCATGGAACCCGTTTAAATCCATATCGGTGCCTTGACGAGAATACTCCTTCCTCTAACTTCTACCGCCATGAATCCAGCAACTCTAACCTTCTCGTTCTTCGGGGCCTCTGGTGCGCTAGGTGTCTGTGCAAGTGAAACTTGGCTTCCAGCAGCTCCCGGCCCATTTTGCTGTACCTGGGGGGGCATATTTGGACTTGATGGCGGTGGGGAAGTAATCCCTCCTCCCTGGAGTGCCTTTTTCACTCGAGAGAAACCACCGACCTTCTTCCCGGGAGGTTCTTTGGGGTTCTGTTGGGGCGGTGTTTGTGGTGGAAGACCCCCGATTCCGGCCCTTGATGATGGCATGGGTTTCGGATCGTCCTTGGCCGGCAGGAGCGGTGGTACCTGAGTTTCTCCATCCGCCGGCGCATCTTCTTTACCTTCGCCGTCACCGGTAGGTTTTTGGGCTGTTGGTGCGGCCAAGGGTGGAATACCCGTCTCGGGCTTCATGAACTTTGTATCGAACCTTTCTCCCGGATGAGGGTACCAGACCTTTACTTCTCTAGACTCAAGGGGAAGATTTGCTGCAAGGCCTATAGCAATATCTACAATCATCTGCACGCCCCCAAGCAAGCCCATCGGCGCCGGCTCATGAAGGTGCTGTTGTAAACTTTCGACTAATTTCTTAACCAAATACTCGGCCAAACGAGTTTTGACATCCGCAGCTTGTTTGCCATTGATAACACCTTGAAGCGCATCCAGAGTAGTGAGTCTCCAATTGCACACGCGTGTACTTAACGCATCGTCTTCCTCACTGGATTGTGGCAGTGGTGTGTTTTTCCTGATGCCTTGCTCGATAATTTTCAATTGAGTACTCAAATTGATATCCAGAGCAGGATGAAAGAACTGTTCGAGAATTTCATCAACAACCCATCTGGAGATACTAGCTCGTCCGACAACAGTCATTTCGCGACCGCCCTTCAGCTCAGCACCAGTATTTATGACACCTACGAGCCATCCTGGAATCGTCTTCCAGGACTGACGAATCTCAAACGCAACGTTTTTGATGGCGCCATCGAGGCGTTCAAAACGTGAGACATACTCGTTGTCATCCAGTGAAGTACGTGATTGAGAAAGACGCTGGTGGGCGAGGGTATTTTGGAGACGCTCGATCTCGGACTTGCTCTCAAAGTAAAGGTTTTTAACCTTGCGGTACTTGCCCTCTACATACTCATGGTTGTTAGCATCCTCAAGCCACTACTCAAGAAACATATTTACCATCCTCAAGTCCACTCGGATTCACGACTAAAAACGAGATGTGGAAGGACTTTAAAGTCCGGGGAGAAATGGATTAAGAATAAGTCACTGGTGATAGTATAAAATGCACGTACGCAAAGTTTCATGTTCCTGGACTAATTGCGGAACATTTATAGCTTCTGGAGCTTGTGCTGCTCGAGCATCGGATCGGGCATCAGCCCCAGATTTCTCTGGTGTCATTCTTCCTTGTTGTCCCTCGAACTTTGCTGGGTCATAGGGCAGTTGTGATTGACCATTATTACCGGCTCCGGAAGCCCCACCTTGATTCTGGTAGGATTGTTGCTCAGTCCCTCTGTTGTTTTGATGTGCTCCTTGTCCAGAATAACCCTGCTGTCCTAAACCAGATACCTCGCGGGAAGGAGGGCCTGTCTGATGGGGAGCATCCGTTGACCGACGCGGCGCATTATTTTGTTGAACTGGAGTCATCAGGGCACCTCTTTGGTCCTGCTGTTGGGAGTTTGTTTGTTGATAGTCTTGCTGATATTGCGGCGGGTGTGGTTGTTCGTAGTACCCTTGCTGTTGTGGAGGCGGCTGCTGATGATGGTGCTGATGTTGCTGCTGTTGATGCTGCTGTTGCTGGTGTTGTTGCTGGTGTTGCTGCTGCTGTTGGTGCTCAACAGTGCCTTGGTGGTTTTGCTGATACCCCTCTTGGTACTGTTGTTGCTGTTGTTGCTGCTGTTGCTGTTGTTGCTGCTGTTGCTGTTGTTGCTGCTGTTGCTGCTGTTGCTGTTGCTGGTGGTTATAATGCTGTTGCTGTTGGGCCAAATGGTCAGACTCAAATGAGTGCTGTGTGTCTGTGTCAGTCTCGAGTGGAGACGGGAGCATAGACTGAGGTCTGCTTGAACCTCCGGCCGAGTGAGAGACTCGTATTGGCGAGTGTTGAAGATAAGGGTCTAAGCTACCGTTATCGGAGTGCTGCTGCTGCTGATAATGCTGAATAGGCGCAGGCTTGTGATGGCGTAACGAGATACGTCTAGAGATACTTGATGCTGTACTTTCTGGCTGAGGAGAGGGGGGGCCAGGGTTTCGTTCTCGGTGGAGAAGCTTTCTTGTTGAAGTGGTGTGAGAAGAGGAGGTGGAGGGGGGTGAGGGGTTGTTGTCGCTGTGGTGGTAGTGGTTGTTGTTGTTATTACTCAGTTCAGCCGCACCTTTGTCAATGGGTACAAGTTGAACGGTCGTACTAGGATGTTTGCCAGAATAACTGTCCAAGACCGACTGACTGGAGAGAGGGGCAGATATAGTTGGGCGGCCGGGGGGGGCTGAAGAGTTTTGCGCAGGGGATAATGAAGAAAGGCGGTTTTGGGAGTGCCCTTTACCACTACCGAAGAAAGAAGGCATAGGCATGGTGAAAGGGCAAAACTATTTAAGGGGTGGTGGTGGGAGGAGGGGGAGTGCGTAGAAGAAAAGTGAAAACTAAATAAGGACCTGGGCCGATGGAGAAGAAGAAGAAACGCACACACAGAGCGTTTGATACTACAATATGTATGTAATGTACTATGCACTCTGATGGAACGGGGAGAGAGGCTGAAGCGCCCTAGAGCAGTAAGAGATGGAAGGAGGGAAGATACACCTTCTCCTAAACGGATACGTGAGGGGGGAGTGAAAGGAAGGAGCGGACGGGAAGACGAAGAGAAGAGGGGAGGAAGAAGGAGTGAAGGCGAGCGCGAGTGAGTGATTGGGAGAGGGGGGGGCGCTTCAATGTTGGATGGCGCGGAAGCCAGAGGTGAATGTCCTCCTCTCTCCCAGGTCTCCCAGGGTCTCTAGATTGCTTCTTCGTACTCGGTATGCGGTGTAAATACAGTACCGTAGCTATTCAATTCCTCATGTATGCACTAAAGCAGGGCAAACTGCTCTAAAAGTGTTGCCAATTCCGAACGGAGATGTATGTACGTTAGTATAATTTACGTTCACGAACCAGATGGATGGATGGATGGGCATGGGGCCAGAGAATCGGAAGCCGAGAGAGCTCTTCTTTCCACTTCTGCACACTATCTGATCTAAGAGCACAACGTGAATTATTGCCCCCCTCAACTCCAAGTCTTTCCGTTACTCATTGCCCTGTGTGCAGTGTGCAGTGTGCACTCAGGTTCTTCCCCCACCCACCGGCTGAAGGACGCCCCTCTCCGACTTTGGAGTAGTAAACCTCTCCCCAGTCCCTGTCGTTACCGTTTCAGCCTTAGTCTTGGCTGTCCGCTATTTCCCTGTGGCTATTTTTGGCGGCCGGCGGGGCGGTGTTCGAGTGCAACCCCGCTATTCTTGCCTTTTTTGACTCGGTAAGCTGTGAGATATGTATCACCTACAGTACCGTGTGAGGGATATGGATATTTGTTGAGTGAAAACATAAGCTGAAGCTGTAGGAACCTCTCTGTCTGTAAGGGTCATGAGATGTAGGTGCGGCTGAACGTAAGCTAAGTTAGACTTAATTTCTTTAGCGAGGGCCTTATCAGGGCGACAAGGCGATAGGGTTAGGGTTGTTGCTATCGTCACCCATCCTCACTCGATGTATATACAGCAGATGTTTCTCGATTGATTTAGTCACTTTCAAGCTAACCATAATTGGTACTGGTAAAGAGTCTTTGAGCGAGATTAGATACATGTGTTAGACATCTCCTCCAGAGTGAACTACATGTAATCTATTGCCGTCCTGGGGCTTCCAACCGCCTGTTCCTGGATCATGGAATAACCCCGATTGAAAAAAGACACATAATGTCCATCTCTGCTTGGAATAGCACCACCATAAATCAATATCGAGGAAATGTCCTGATAATGCTCCGGATCCATATACATCAGTTTTTGCGCAATTTCCAAAGGCCCATTCCCATGTCTATCCTTCGCATTGACATCTGCCCCAGCATGTAGTAAAGTCCTCACAACCGAGAGAGAAAATTGGCGTGTCGCAAGATGAAGGGGTGTTTTGCCACGATAATCCTTCGCGGAGACTTTGGCGCCGTTCTTGATCAGAAGTATCACTATGGCATTGGATACCTCCTCATCATTTACTGCCAGATGAAGTGGAGTTCTACCGTTGTTGTCCTGCGCATCAACGTCCACACCTTTCCCCAATAGCTCTCCCACCAGCCCCTCGTTCTTGTCTTTTACTGCCATATGAAGTGCACTCCACCCATACACCCTGTCAACACCAGCCAGGCGAAGCGACTCAGCTATCATATATCTAGCCAGACTCCCGTTGCCATTTTTCCTTGCCACTGCCACCGCGCATTGTGTCTGTTCCAAAAAAGACTTAGGATTGAGCTTAATCAAAAGCTTTGCCATCTTATCGTTGTTTGCCGAAATTGCCATCGTTAAGGGCGTGAGCCCCCCATATAATTCAGTGTCATTGAACGAGGCCTTCCTCGACGCCAATGCTCCCACTTCATCCTCGAAATTGTGCAGCGCCGCCCAAAACAGCGGTGTACAGAAGTGTCCCCGGCAACTTACGTAGTACTTTATATGGACAGTCTTGAATAATATCTTCAAGATCGCGATGTTGTCGGTATCGGTTTTGTCGGTTTCGAATCTAGACACGGCGGTATCAAATGGAACGTCTAAGTTTCGGGAACGGAACATCGCCGCAGGATTCAAGACCTCGGTAAAATGTTTAACCATCTTCACATTTTTGGTATATATAGCATGCATGAGTGCAGTACCGACGTGGTGCTCGCGGTACGAGGGCAGAATGCGTCGTTCTAGTCTTATCGTCGTAGGTCTCGCCATAACACGGGCTGTAATTTCATCGATGTTATCTACAGTGGCTAATATCTTGTCAGGGTGGTCGGGGGGGTCGTAAAAGGTAAGAGGCTCAGTAATATGGGTAAACAAGCGGCGGAAGGTAGTTTCGTTAACGCGGGCAGTGATGGCGTAATGAAGCATTAACGTAGGGGATGTGCAATTTGCGGAGAATGATTCGGGAAAGTGCGGGTAAACGATGCTATAGAAGCGATGACAGGTCATCAGGAGATCCTTTGGGTTTTTAACATAGTGGGCGATCTCATAAAGGAGCTCGTTGGGGAGGTCGAGGAGGAATATTTGTTTTCGTTGCGGCATCTTGTATGACTTTTAAGAAGGTTATCTAGATCAACAGCTACTCGGATATATATGTGCTTGGTGCAGTACCGTATTTATATCCCTTTGAGCCTATGTGTCATTCAAATTGGCGGTGCAGGGATGTGCGCAGAGCTTCCGCAGCTGCGGCTGTGTCGGGCGGTCGGGCATATGGTATATAAGTAAATAAATAAATAATACGGTGGAATGTATCTTCCTGCAGATACGGTACTGTAGTTTTAATCTTAATGAAATCGTTTAGCGATGATTCAAGAGAACATTAGTTAGTAGGCATAATTGCAGCTGATGTGATCATTGACCCCGGCTGTTACAAGCGTAAGGCAGCCTATGCCCGTTACCTATTCTGGATTATTCCAGCTAAAGCAAAAAGGAACATTCCACATCTCATAGTTCACAGGAAGGCATGGTTGGAAGCAATGTCGCTATAATGATTTCTCTCCAAACCAGCACGAGAAGGGTTTACATATGAGTCATAAAATTATTGGCGAAAGTGCGTTTAAAGTTCAGGCCGCCAAGTATTACGGGCTGATCATCAGATTAGATTAGATGCGATAAGGGCACTAACCCCGCAACAGTCCCATTCCACACTTCGTCAAGTGCAACCACACAACCGTAACAACAGCGACTCCCAGTTACTCCAAAATTTCAATCTACAAACGACTCGACAACCCACCACACCAACCTAAAGGGCCCGACGCCGAATTACCAAAACAGCTCGCCCAATATGTAAGGATTTCTCTCCGTATTTTCTGGTTCGGCTGGGATGGGTGGAATTGGCCTGGGAGAGAAACGAGGGGATGGGAAGTGTTTTGTGGTGGTTGCAGCGGGTTGATTGAGGTGGAAGGGAGGACATGAGGAAGCGAAAAACAACGGATTGGGGAAATGGCGTGCTAACGATACTGGTGGTATTAATAGGTCTCTCGTCGCCGGCGAGAAGTCGAACTTCCAGTTCATTGTAAGTCGCCTCTTACAGCCCCAGCCTCATTCTGGAGATTTCGACACCTCCGCATCTCGCTACGGCAAATGAACGGAGAATATGGAACGGATCGAGAAGTTTGGACGATACAGAAGCTAACAGCATTTTTCAATAGCTCCGTCTTCTCAACACCAATGTTGACGGAAAGCAGAAGGTTATGTACGCCCTCACCAAGATAAAGGGTGTCGGTCGTAGATACTCCAACTTGGTCTGCAAGAAGGCCGATGTTGATCTCAACAAGCGGTACTAGCTCCTCGCCCTTCCATTTCTACACTATATCTCTAACATTCATATTCTCCAGTGCCGGTGAGCTCACCACTGAGGAGCTCGAGCGTATCGTGACGATCATCCAGAACCCCACCCAGTACAAGATCCCCACCTGGTTCTTGAACAGGCAGCGTGACATCGTCGACGGAAAGGACACCCAGATCCTTGCCAACGCCCTCGACAACAAGATGCGTGAGGACTTGGAGAGGCTGAAGAAGATCCGTGCCCACAGAGGTCTCAGACACTACTGGGGTCTCCGTGTCAGGGGTCAACACACCAAGACTACCGGTACGTTCTCCCCGCTGAGCGTGGTTCTATGGGGAGGAAGATTGGCTGACATGAATTTTGTGAACAGGTCGTCGTGGTCGCACCGTTGGTGTGTCCAAGAAGAAGGGTTAAACGATTTCTATTTCTTCTTTCTTTTCTTTGGGTTGTGTGCGCATGGTAGTGGGAATAAAAAAAATTATATAGTGTACACAAATCAAAGATGTTGAGCGCTATATGATTGTTGTGTGGCCCCTATGTGCGAACAAAAAAGGGAAGCAAAAGTTCAGCGCGGGTTTTTCTGTGTATAAATTTTACGGTTCTGGGTTTTCAAAATAGCGAGTGCTCCAAAGTTCAGATGAAGGATTTATATTCAGCAGTTCCTTGTGGCGGGTGTGGGTGATGTATTGTGATTTCTCTTCGGACTGTTGTAGTAAGGTGTATCTTCTAGGGGACTGATGCAGTAAAGTGCGGATAAAAGCTCTTATCGTGTAGCGGGAAAACAGAAACATAAGGTCAAGAAATCATTGACAGCTGAATTCCGGATAATGTTTCTTAATAAGGCTGGTTAGTTAGTCCGTAAAGTCTACAGGACATAAGGTCATGTAGACATGAGGGTTATAGAGGTGTTCCTGCTGGACTGAATGAGTACGGTACACTATGAGCCATAACCTGAACCATAACCGTCATACGGAGATAGTAATCGCAGCTTCTCACCCGGGCTCATAGAACTTTCCCTCCAGGGCATAGACGCTTACCAACTCTTGGCACTGACGCACCTCCGACAGCCCATTTTCTTTCTCTTCGACATTTCAACACCAACCCCGCTACAAAGACTTCATTCCCCTACCATAACTGTTTCACACGAGAATATACACACCGGAAACAAGCACGATGCCGATTAACCAAGTAAGCACCCTCTCTCAATCAGGCCAGTCCTAAAAATCAGTATTAACACCATAGCAGCCCTCAAACCAGATCAAACTGACGAATGTCGCCGTCGTCAAAATGAAAAAAGGTACCCACGGCCCCCCCGCGCACTATCAGTCTTACCCAATAACTAACAACCCACAGGCAAAAAGCGCTACGAAATCGCCTGCTACAAGAACAAAGTCCTCGAGTACCGTTCTGGCGTGTAAGTATCCTCTCCCAACCTACCACCCCCACCCACTAACCCACACGCTAGCGAAACCGACCTCGACGAAGTCCTTCAGATCCACCAAGTCTTCACAAACGTCTCCAAGGGCGCCGTCGCCCCGCACGCCGACCTGCAAAAGTCCTTTGGCGCCTCCACGCAACTCTCCGACATCATCCTCGAGATCCTGCAGAAGGGCGAGCTGCAAGTCGGCGAGAAGGAGCGCAATGCGAAGCTCGAGATGGTCCACAACGAAGTCATATCGCTGGTCGCAAACATGTGTGTCGACCCGGAGACGAAGCGTGTCTACACAGGGACCATGATAGAGAAGGCGCTGCAGGAGCTGAGTTCGCGGAAGAGCGACGAGGAGGGCGTGCCGGCGTGGCATGGCGTCACGGATAAGAAGAGTAGTAAGGCGCAGGCGCTGGAGGCCATTAAGGCACTTGTGTATCATCAGCCGGTGAGGATTGCGAGGGCGCGCATGAGGTTGAGGATCGTCTGTGTTAAGAGGGTGAAGGAGAAAGTTGAGGAGTTTGTGGAGGAGGTTGAGGAGGAGGGGTATGAGGGTGGTAACTGGGAGTGTGTTGGCTTTGTGGAGCCGGGGAGATATAAGGGACTGGTTGACCTGGTTGGGCAGGAGACGAAAGGAAAAGGAAGAGTCGAGGTGTTGGACACTGCGGTGAGTTCTGGATCCTCATTATTTCCTGGTGTTTATTTCGAGAGTTTGACTGACTGTTTGGTGATAGGTTGTGCACGAGGGGTGAATTTTGGGTTTCCTTATTTTTTGTTTTCTTAGGTATTCCATGGTGGATAAATAAAATGCGAACCGGAGTTTCTTTTGATTCTTTGTTTTATATCGGTCTCCATAATTCATTACATTTGCTCAAGCACATTAATGGGCATCCGGCCCTTCTTCAATATCGTCCCTGAGTCCTGGATAGTGTTGACGCGCTGATAAAGCTGCATCCAGCATTCAGATCCTTCAGGCATTGTGGACTTAGGTACAGCTGGATCTGGCAGCTTAACAGGCTAGCACCCACATGCAGACCTTACGGGCTGGAGTAGGTACTCCCTTGATTCCTATCTACATGCTACTCTAGAGCCGATAGACTATATCAATATAGGCACACTCATGAAGTACCCACCACTCTGCTGGTCGCGTGCCTTCCCCTTATCTCGGATGTTCTATCGGGGACTTCTCGAATATGCCTTCATATATCCAGCCAATCGATATTGGGCTTCCCCTGAGCCCAGGAACGTCAGGAGTTTACCCTACTACCGCATCCAGTGATCTCGATCCAGCTCCCATGCATGTGGGTATACACATAACCGGAGTACCTCCTCCCCCAAGGTACATACATTGGCCCATTGTACCTAGACTCGTAAGTACCGTAAGTAGAGCACCTACGTAGCCAACGCAAATACAATGGCTCAGGCCTCAACACGTAGGTACTAGGTACTCGTCGAATGAGTAATTGTTTCCGATTGGCTTGTTATCCGCAACCTGGGAGACAGGCCTACATTGGTAGTTTAGGGTTGAGGGCTTTGGCTTGTTTTGATGATCCAATCCAGACGGATGTCCTAAACCTTGATTCCTGATCTCGGTCTCAACTGGGAATAGCTAGCGCTAGAGATCCGCGTTAGGCAGCTCGCGACCGGGGGTGTCTGTGGCGCAAACAACAACGCGAACCGGATTAGGGGGCTGATAACGAGCCACGACATCCCATGATCACAAGACTCCGCGTGAAACTGGGAATCCCTGCTGTCTCAACCAACCCTGGGGGTGAAGTCTGGGGTTTTACCCTAGCCATGCGGCGGCTGCCAGCTCATGAGAGAGAGAGAGAGAGAGAGAGAGAGAGAGGGAGAAGAGAGGCTCGTGGGTGCTCACTCTACAATGTAGGTACCTGCTCTGTGAAAGGAACCACAAGCATGCAAGCTGCACGGAAATCTGCCCGGAAGGGTTCTCTCGGCTGACCTTGATAGCTCCCTGATTATGATAGGCACCGTGCTGTGTGTGATCGGCCCGAGCGCTGTCGTAGCCCAGCCGGGACCTGCGTTATCCTGCGCACCGTTATCTGGGGAACATCTCAGACCCGGAGGCTGGGCACCCACATCTTCCATCTGAGCGCTGATTGGCCCGGTGTTACTAGATATCATGCGTCATTATCTGGGAGCCTTCCTTTCTAGCCACACCCCCCTAGCTGTATCTTCTACGGGACGAGGTTAATCCTGTCCCCCCCTCCCCCCCCCCCCCAAATCATCCATGTCCCCAGGTTTGGCAGCGATCGTGGGCTCGTTCGCATCAGTCATCCGCCGCGTAGGTCTCGACACAAAACCCGCGTCGTTCCCTCCTCCTCTTTGCTTTCTTCTCCAGCTCTGCTCGAAAACCTTCGTCTGCACCCATCATCCAATCTTCCCCCCCATAGTAGAAGAACTCTTTGCTGGTTCATCTCCCCCATAGCATCACTATCAACTATCAAAGAACCCCATCCACTCTTTGCATAAACACATCATGAAGCTTTCGGTAGCTTCCGTTGCGGCCCTCTCCTTAGCCGGTGGGGCATACGCCTTCTTCCCCAACACTGAGCAGAACCCCCTCATTGCCTCTTCTAAGTCTTCCTCTGCTCTCTCCCCGTCTATTGCCCAGATCCAGGAGCAGCTTTCTGCCCTTGGTGGGGAGCACACTGCCGAGGCCATTACGGCATGGAACCGTATCGCTGAGTTGTACCCCGAGGACACCATCTCCGCGGTGCAGGCATTGCTCAACAAGAGTAAGCCAAAGTCTGGCGTCAAGAAGATCCCCGATAACAAGTGGGATTACGTTGTCGAGGGCAATGATGTTGTGTCCGCCCTTGGAAGCAAGATCGGTGGCCACGAGAAACTCAAGGGGACGAAGTTGAGGATCAAGAAGCCCAATGGTCTTGGAATCGACAAGGACATCAAGCAGTACTCTGGGTACCTTGATGTCGACGATGACGACAAGCATTTCTTCTTTTGTAAGTACCACTTTCCGCGAACATCTACCGAGCAATCGCTTACGTCTATAATACAGGGTTCTTTGAGTCTCGCAATGACCCCAAGAACGACCCCGTAGTCTTGTGGCTCAACGGTGGTCCTGGGTGTTCGTCGCTTACTGGGCTCTTCATGGAGCTTGGCCCTGCGTCGATCAACGCGAAGATCCACACCGTTGACAACCCATACTCATGGAACTCCAACGCGTCGGTTATCTTCCTTGACCAGCCAGTCAATGTTGGATACTCTTACTCTTCTAGCCAGGTTTCTAGCACCCAGGCTGCTGGTAAGGACGTTTACGCGTTCTTGACCATGTTCTTCAGCCAATTCCCCGAGTACTCTGCTCAGGACTTCCACATCGCTGGTGAATCTTATGCCGGACACTATATTCCCCAGTTCGCGACTGAGATCCTCGAACATGAGGACCGCAACATCAACCTCAAGTCTGTCCTGATTGGTAACGGTCTTACCGACGGAAAGACTCAGTACAACTACTACCGCCCCATGGCTTGCGGTGAGGGTGGATACCCGTCTGTCCTCAGCGAGTCTGAGTGCCAGGCTATGGATGATGCCTACCCCCGCTGTGCTTCTATGATCGACAACTGCTACAAGTCTGGTTCCGTTTGGTCTTGTGTCCCTGCCTCCATCTACTGCAACAACGCCATGATGCGCTCTTACCAGAACACCGGAAGGAACGTCTACGACATCCGTGGCAAGTGCGAGGACACTGACAACCTTTGCTACTCTGAGATGGGCTGGATTCAAAAGTACCTGAACAAGGAGAATGTCATGTCTGCTCTCGGTGCCGAGGTTTCCTCATACGAGTCTTGCAACTTCGATATTAACCGTAACTTCCTTCTCGGTGGTGACTGGATGAAGCCATTCCACAACTTCATTCCTCCTCTCCTTGAGAAGATCCCTGTCTTGATCTACGCTGGTGACGCCGATTTCATTTGCAACTGGCTCGGAAACCACGCCTGGACTGAGGCTCTTGAATGGCACGGAAAGAAGCAATTCAACAAGGAGCCCCTTACACCCTTCATGGTCAATGACGAGGAGAAGGGCCAGATGAAGTCCTCCAACAATTTCACCTTCGCTAGAGTCTACCAGGCCGGACACATGATGCCCTACAACCAGCCCGAGGCCTCTTTGGAGCTTCTCAACAGGTGGTTGTTTGGTGACTACTGGGCGTAGATGATGTACGGGTGTAACAAGTGTTAATGTGGGTTATCTCGGGATGAAGGGTATGCTAGTGACATGATACGATAAATACGCGGTGTTTCTACTTTTTTTTTTTTTTTTTTTTGCTTTGGTTTTATGGGCGGATCCCATGGGTTTCTCTGTATTGTAGGGTCATCATTATTGCATTTTAGTAATTAAGTCTTTTGGTTTTATTCAGTGAATAAGTTAAACCCAATCTTGTCTTGAGTTTCCTGAGTCTTGTGCGCAACACGTGATTACCTAGTGACGAATACGCCTTCAACGGGAAACTGTTTAAAGCAACATGCACGGTTTCTGGTGTAGGTTCCCTATCACGAACTGGAAGCTGTAAACACGCTGATAGGGCAACGGCCATTCCTGCTTCCTCCGTCTTTTGCTATATTACGCCCTGGCACTCGCAATTAGGCAGAAAGTAGAAGACGGCATATCAGCACACCTATGGCAGGGGTAGTCAAAGTTCAAAAGACCGAGTTAGAATCGGAGTTGGGGCAATCTGACAAAACATATGTTTGCGATTTATTTTCCTGGGAGTGCCGAAAAGGCATGAATAACTAAAAGCCTTCTCAACTCCAACTTTTCGGTGCACGCTATACCGCCGCTACCACATGCCCTTCTAGTTGGAATATTTATTCATCTAAAGAGTGCGACTAACTACCCATTCTGGGAACCTCTTAAATTTTTCGTTCAAACCTGCTAAAACATGTGAAGTGAAAATAAAGGGGGATATCATGCAGTGTGTATATACGCCAGGAATCAAAAACAAAGTATATACTTAGGGGCCATGCCAAATGAGCAATGAGGAAAATAGAAAAAGAAAGAAAAGAAAAAGAAAATGTATATCTTTTATAGCTCCAGATTGTACGCTAAATTTTCTCCGCAACCCAAAACTCAGCCTCGTAGGAGTGAGTCAACATGCTCATACCGTCACCCACATACGCGGTATTCCCCTTGCCCCTCTTGACAATCTTGAATCCGTAAGCGGGAATCAGCTCCAGGACCTCCTCAAGAGATATCTCGAAGCTGCCATCTCCTTCTTCCCTTTTTGGCGGACGGTGGTCCTCGTAGTGCCACAGGAGCGGCCCGAAATTGATCCACACACCGCCTGGGACGAGGAGATTCCGGATTGTTTCGAGGTATGCGCATAAATTGGGGGCTGTGTCGATGAAGAAGACAGTGGCACATACTTCGAATGTCCCCGCCGACTCGGGGCCCCGGTAGCCGGATATGAAGTCGCTGGCGCTCATGGAGAAGCGGTCATCCGTCGCGGCGAGGAGAGACGCTGGGTGGACGTCTGGGATGAGGACGGGCCGTAGTTGGTTGGTAACAGACTTGTGGTTGGAGAAGGTGTTGATAAAGGGGTGGAGAACGAACTCATTGGCTTTACTGGAGCTGGAGGGTGTTAGTGATGTGTAAGTGTATGTAGGAGAAGAACTAACTGGTTGAGGATAAAGTTGGAGGCCATAAGCTGATGGTAGGAGAATTCATTGCCCTGAGCACTAAAACCTGATTTGACGTAAGTTGAGGTCAAAAACAAGACGGAAAATCATTTCCTTACCTGCTATTGCAATATCAAATGCCAGCCTGCCCAGCCCAGCCCCGGGAACCAAGACCCTGATACCTGCTCTATCCAAAGACCATCAGAACTAATTACCAGCAGATCTTCCTTTCCTGAAGAAAATAAAAGGCTTACTTTTCCCCACTTCCCAATGCCCCATATCTCTCTTCCAGCTCTTTCATAACTGGGCCATAACATACATTCCTTTCAACTGCTCCTTCCGCGCTCCAGTCTCGGTAGAATTGCTTGATAGTGCTCCTAACCTTATCCAGGTCTTCGGGCGTCACCATTTTCTCTAGTGCCTTCCTGCCCTCCTTGTCCGATGGGATATCAATACCAAACGATTCACCAGCTGTACGAAATATCGCTTCAGAGAGGAGTGCATTGTGCTCGATCGCATCGTCTACCATATCCAATTTCTTGAGATACGAGATGGGGAGCTTTTGGAGAAGATCTTGGTGTGCACGTGGGAGGTTATAGAAGGCATTTCGCCGGCGGTGTGTTAAATTACGATGGGCAGCGCGGCGGTAGAGACTGATAGCGGCGTTAGCTAAGAATAGGTCTTTAGAGATGAGGACCCACTTACAGATACGAGTATAGAGAAGAAACCGCAGCCTGGTGCTCTTCAGGATCCTCGTATGGGTTTATTCCATGGTCGAGTTCGTGTTGATGGCCGACATCTAGTTCCATCTGAGACATCGTGAATTGATTACTATGGTATCACCAGCCAATAGATCGTTTCAAGAATCTATTATCCCTGGGTGGCGCGATGTGACGGACGAGATGTGGATGGAGCGTTAGTGGTACCTTTACGGGGGATTGGACGACGTGACGTGGGGTAGTTAGTGGGGCTGGCCTTGGCAGCTTCCGATTGATCTCCTGTGACGCTTGGCGAGGATATGGCAGCTTGTTTTCCCATCATGCGCTTTAACTTCACTGTGATACGTTGTACTGAGGCAACGGTAATATGATTTTGGAATATTCACTTGTTCACGATAGGTGTGTAAGATCTGCCAGTGACGATCCTTCGGTTACCCACCCTCGTGATCGACGTTCATCATAATGGAGGAGATATGCCGCTCTTTTCTATCTATAAAATTCCCACGACATCTTGCTCTGTCGTGATAATCAGTCTTTTTCACCCCCACTCTCTCCATCACACAGAGAACCACTCGTTTCACCGATCACAGTTCTGCAGGCAGATACATATCACTCAGCCATTATACCTCCCTCCATCGCTCCTCGAAGCAGTAAAATTAGTTTTCAACAATTCGCCTTCTCCGTGAGCTCATGACCGGAGGAGGAGGAGGAGGAGTATGATCGACAGAAACTGGGAAATTATGTTGGGGGAAATATTTGGGAGGTGATAAGCAGGTTGTGAATGGCCAGCGGTAACCGAAGTTTGTGGGTGGTGGCCTACTAGAGTACTAGCAAGCCCTAATATCCAGGTGCTTATTGATTGATGGCGCTTGTTTCATTTGATGGGCAGTGTGCGAATTGTGTGAGGAGGTACAGAGACGAGAAGTATGTATTATTATGTCCCCACCTAGCCAGCGAAGCATTGCGTTAGCATCAAATTTATGTTCCAAGGAAAAAAACTGATCCAATGATCGTTCAATGCAGACACAGTACGGTCTTATTTTGTACAACTATTGACCTCACTTGGAATTTTAATAAATGCTCGAATTCCAAACACAGCAGAGTACTGCACACACACGGAGTTTCCCGGCCAACAGCTCCTCAATTGTACAGTGTAGATCTATCTAGAGTACTAGTACAATCTCAACCTCCGTATGTACGTCTACCGAGAAAAAGCAAGCCCGGGAAATCTTAGTTCAAACGATCCAGCACATACTTATCCAGTAGATAAATACTCAACTCATAGCATTACCTACCAAAAGCACTCCGCCGCCCGCCGCCGGCCCTGTCCGGATCCGACAGCACCGACAATGCCCTCCTGCGCAGACGTCGAAGAAAAGAAAAGCACAAAGCCCCAGCGAATCCAGCTCAGGATCCGACAGCACCGACAATGCCCTCCTGCGCAGACGCCGAAGAAAAGAAAAGCACAAAGCTCCAGCGAATCCAGCTCAGGTTGTGTCAGGAGGCTACTTACCTACATACTCATTGACTCCTCGCCTCATGATAAGGAAAGAAAGAAGCAAGGTCCCGCGGACGATTGGCAAAATCTAAACCGGCAAAAAGAGTTGGAAAAAAATTGACAACGCCACCCACTAACTGTAGAAGTTTTTTTTTTTCTCTCTCTCTCACGATAATATCATCAGAGGCGGCAAAAAAGGACTCGTAGCACGTATTGAACTACTGCAGAGGAGCTGAAGCGTAAGAAAGCAATATTATTGGAAGCAGTGGGCCCGGAGGTGGTGGGTCGGACCTGTGAGCCGTCACTTGAAATGATTTTTCTAAATTTCCTTTCACGATGGTCGTACACGCGCGCCCTTCTGTGTCTGGATGTTTGTGCGTTGCCCCGGAATCAACCATCAGAAAATTAATAAGCTGTATGGTTTGTAGCAAACACCATGAAGAAAAGAAGCAAGTTTGACTCCTCTCCGTATCGAGGATCAAGGACTAGGATCACAACGATCGGTCTCAAGATTTCGTTTTATGATAATATTTCCAAGAGGAAACCAATCACGCCCCTCGTCGAGAAAAAGAGAATGTGAAACGTTCCAAAGTACCCTCTCTACATATGTACCTAAACATCTCGAGGAACTGCATTTTGCGGGGTTGGCGGTAAAAGCAATGGCAAAAACAAATTAACGGTACGCATCCCACTGTTTTCGACTGAATCTCCCCCAGAAAATGGATACCGAAAAACTGAAATGGTGGTGGTGTGGTGTGCAATGTGGGTGGTGTATGCACACTTAACCGTCAAGGGTGGTAGCACACGACAGGGTCCAGCTGCCAGCAACTCTTCCCGCTTTTAAGTGGACGGCAACGCAGTACTGACAGATTTCATACAGTAGACTCGTGTACCCTACCACCATTAGTGAAATGCTTGACTCCTCAAGTTTTCGGACCACAGCACGATCCATTTGCCGGTGAAAAGACCGAAAATAGAGGGGAAAATAGTCAACTTTTGAAATAATATGGTATTCAAAGTTAGGGTGATAATAAATCAAATCCCTTTCTTCCAATGCAGCGCTCCTAGATAATGAACAGAAAATAGTACAAATACAATCCGAGGAAATTCGTGATGGGGCCAGTAACCAAAAAAAGAACACCAAAGACAGAAATCCGAAATGAGAGGTACCCCAAAAGAAACTCCAGCTCCCAGAGCAAAGTCACCCAACTGCACCCCTTTCCTCCCAAATCCGTACGATTCAAAATCGCCCTTGCTCATCTCCTCTACCTCCACAGCGACCAATTATTATTTTTGAGTTACTTATAGCTCTGGTGACAGGGTCTCGTCAACCCACTCGTCTCCGCTGCTGCTGCTATTGCTGTTTGAACGTGCAAGCACTACAGTCTCGACGGGGTGACTATAATGCTCAATTAGTATAATGGTCGTGTGGGCAAAAAGGGTCCTCAATTAGAAGTGACCTACAGAGCTAGTCCGCCGTTTTTGCACTTCTTGGTACCGCAGGTCCGTGATGAAAGCACGTCAACTGACTGAGAGCTCGCCATGCACTCTGACATATCGTCGTTGACCCATCCGCAAACAGAGGTGTTCTCCTCGACCTGACATCCACAGGTGAATACGGTGTTCTTGAAGTTGCACATTTTGATTTTTTTTAAAAGGTTTGGAAGGCGAATTGGTAGATGTAGGTTATTTAATGGTAGTTGAGTAGTAGTTAGTGATTATGGGATTGATTGAGGGACTGACTTTTTGGAATGGAGAGCTTTTCGACAATGGGGGAGGGGAAGGAAGAACTTTATAGCCAAATCACTACACCTCCTCGAGGCGAGGCTGCAGAAGGTGCATGAGTGAGGGCACCCATTAAACATTTAATTTCCTGAGAGGCTAGCTACATAGCTGGACCGCCTCGCCTTGGTGGTGCCTGTGGGTTGCGAACATCCTATGAGTTCCAGAAAAAATCGAATCAGCAATATCCGTGTGGTGTTTCCAACCCACGGCCGAACTAAAATGACAGAAACAGAAAGAGATATCCATAAATTTCCCAATTTGGGGTTGTTCAACCGTCGAGACCCGCCGCACGGTACTGTACGATGTCGTCAATGCGCCGCCCAATCCGAGACACGATCAACCTTGAAGGGTCTCTTGGAGAATGCTGCTCACTCTCTCACTTCCTCACTCTCGCCTCTCCTGAGGCTCTGGCGATCTTTCTGCTTTCTTTACCCTCCATTTCATATGGCGCTGGACAGGATTTCTTTATCCCCCACTCTTTTTTTGCCAACTCTCGCTACCATATTCGTTACACACACTTTCTGTCCGTACCCTCCGGCCCACTGTAGATGATCTTCAGGGTCTTGTGGAGGTGGGCTCCCTTCCAACAATCACGGAAAATGTTCCTAGAAACATGTACAATTCGGAAGCCTCCCGTCCGAGACATTTTACTAGAGAGCCCATGAGACAATAAAAACTCCCATAATATGTATGGGGAGGAGGGGGAGGGGGAATGAATGACGTCCTTTGTATCTCCTACTGGTTCCTAAGTCTTGCAAAAAGAACTTCTCCCCCGATTCCAACACCCGCCCCTCCACAGTATAAAACTAAGGTTCAGATCTCAACCGATTGTAACTAGGTACAGAGTTACCTAGGGTGGTACTCTAGATGATTCAGACTGGGTTTGAGGAGCATGTGCAGTTTGAATAGGCGTGGTTCTAGTAGATCAATCAGGACTAATAGTAGATCTTTAACGTTCCTAACAGCCAAGAGACTGTAGATCATGTAGCGACAGCGCTGCTAGGTAATAAGCAAAATGGCCTAAGGCATCGTGAGTACATAAATTCCAAGTATTTTTCCCGCTCTGTGTTCAACGATGAAGTCAACGATTCCAACTCCTCGGATTTCTCTCAGTAAATTCCCCATGCGTGCTACGGTGCCACTGTGAGTACCTACTTTGCCATTGTGGCAATTGATTCGGAGCGCCCATTGCCCCCCGCTAACTACATACTCTGTCTAGCTAACGATTGATTTCTAAGTAAGGCCCCAAAATCCTGTTCACCGGGTGAGAAGATGAGCCAGCTAGCTGCTGGCGAGACGAGACGAGGGAATTTCTTTCTTTCCCTTCTTTTCCTTACCGACAATCGTTCCACCTTTGTCGTTAGTCTAGTAGTAACCAGACATCTCACCACCACCACCTTCTTGGAGCATGTGCTTTAGGCCTATTTTTCCCTTACATTACCCCTAACTGTAAATCATGGCCGACTTGCGGAAGGACGATCTGGCAGCGAGCCATGCCATGCGGACAACAACGAAGTTCATCCAAAGAGCCACTTGATGGAGTATGCACAAGGACAAAGCTGGTACCGGTACCGCCTGTATACATACATACATACATACATCTACACACCCACTCTAGGCGGCGGCCGCCGGCTGTTTACAAAGTACGCAGAGTACTCTCCAGGAGCGGAAATACCAGGTATCTACGAACCCCAGCAGCGCTTCAATCGCGATAGAACCGCGGTGAAGAAATCGCGGCATCCACTATTTTTACGTTTCTAGAAGGAAGACCAGTCCATCCGAAGCGAAAGACATGGGGTTGCGTTTTTTTCCCTTCCCCGCACTTTCCGAGAAATTAACCCGGCGGTATTATAATGAGGGGAAACGAACCCGATGTTTGGAGTCTGGAGCGAGCGGGCGAGCGAGCGCTTCGGGTATGGCGCATCGAGTCACGCAAAACTGGAGAAAGATGCGAAGATCCCCCGCCTGAACCTGGTTAACCAGGAACAGACGTATTTCGGATCTCCTCGATGACTTGGGATCAACAAATTGAGTGAATAAAGTATTTTTTATTTTTTATTTTTTCGAAATCTATTCTAGGTTTTTTTTATCCCAACTTCGGGAGATGTCAACTGAACTAAGTAGGCCGCTTCAGCACGAATCGTTTCTACCTTGAACTAGTGGCTGGCTCCCGGATCGACCTCATGGGGGACAGAAAGTATGCCATTCTAAGGAATGATGAGAGGATTATCACCCCCAGGAATGTGATAAGCCCTGGAAGCATTGCGGTATTAATCGCGTGACAATCTTATTAAAACCTTTCTTCTGTTAGTCAAAGAACTAATCATGAAGTTGGCCAAAAGAAGGTAAAGAGATAAATAGTGAAGGAAGGGTTGATATTCAGAGAAAACTGTGTAAATGTCCACATAATTGTTCAGAACAGGTCTGTGAAAATTGTTTTTTAATCATAATAAGGTGATACGGAGCATAGAACGAAATAAATAAATAAAATTACCTGCACGAGAAGCCTGGGACTCCAGCAGCCAGGCCTCTGCCTTTTCTTGAGTCCGCCTACTTGATCATGTAGCCGACAATGGCATTTTGCGTAAGCCGACCACGAAGCCCAAGCAGGGCACGCACCTGGTCGGATACACAAAATGCCATTGTCGCAAGCAATTTATTCCTAAAAAAATTCCTTTACGACTCGTTAGTCGATGGCTCTCCAAGGATCAATTCAAGCAGAGCGAGTAATCAAAAATAGGGATGTGTTGGAAAGTTATTCAGAAGGTCTCCAAGAAATTGTATTTTGTCCACATAATTGTTCAGAACAGGTCTGTGTTTAATTTCTTTCATCATAATAAAAAACAAATTTGCAGGGCAAGTGGAACGTGAAAAAATGAAGTAGGTTTATGGTTTGCTTACAGTATCAATCCATGCTGCTCTCTCCGTTGTTAGATCGCGACATCACCGATGATGTTCGTGGGATACATGTTGGTGGTTGAAACCTGGGGGAGAAGCCCGTTGGCGGCGGAATCAGATCAATGGCTACATCAATCGATCGATGGCAGTGAGTCCTCGATCTTGGGTGTTGGGTGCTGGGGAATGGAGAGATGATATGCATGGTGGTTGGTTAAAGTGATGGGTTGGGTTGGGGAAAAATAAGAAAAAGTTTCTCTGGGACTGTGGAACTGTTGCAGGGGGTGACGGACGGTCAGGGTAGCGGGTTAAGGGCTTTAACCCTAGATTGTCTGGAAACCTAACCCTAGTCTCCTGAGTGAGTGAGTGATTCTGTATGACACGTCAAGGATAATTTATTCATTTATTGCTTACTAGAGGTTTTCCCGTTTGTTACCAACCGGAATCATTTCATGATGCCCAATCTCAATTTATACTATCGATTCAAACCAGGTTGGTGAATGAAATAACGCCTTACGTTTCTCTTTTCCCTGCTACTCTGGCCTGGAACCCTTTTGCCTTTGGAAGTACTTTCCCGGGCGGAGTAAACAGAACAATCATTTTATCGAAGGGCTGTTCCGGCATATTATATTCCAGTACACCCTTATATTCGTTCTATGTAGGGAGCCTGGGTGCAGGGCCAATCATCACCCGCCATTTGCGAAATTTCTTTTCGTCCTGACCTTTTATATATCAGGAGATAGATGACACGGTGACAAGGAGAACAATAGTAGACACATCGCGTATCCGCCATGTATCAATGTTGTCTGTTCAAAATGCTATCTGTCCAAACTATGACAGCTCTGGATTTGTTCTGCATCTTCGAATTCATCTCCACAAAACAGTAACAACAACAACCAGCCTGATGGCTGCATTCGAGAAAAGACTGAGGCTTCAGCTTCTATTTCTCCAATATCTTGAAAGCTCCCGGAGGATACTGTCAGTTAAAGTTCACTCCATGGATATCCTTTTCTCGAATAAAATAAAACGAAGGCTATGTAAGCTAATGGCGGGCGTCCGCCATGTGGATATAAATTAAGTACAATACAGCAATCGCTACATACAATTGAAATCTATAAATTTAAAGAAAAGCCGAAGGAAAAGCCAAAGGAAAAACCAAAGGAAAAGTCTAAAGCTTGCTAAGTAAATCCACCACCCCCTTCCCCTCATCCTTTTTGAGTCTAATCAAGCCCTCTTGATAACACGACGCCAGCAACAGCCCATCCCGATTCCATATCCTCTGCGTCACCAACGCCCTCTCCTCCCCCGCCCACGACGATTCCAACTCCATAAACACCCACTCATCCGCCTTGATCTCTGCTGCATGATGAAAATATATCGTATGGTCAAGGCTCACCATCATGCCAATATCATCCATCCTCAGCGGATTCACCTTCGCGGCTGTCACCAAGAAGAACGCATCCGAATAATAGGCCAGAGCCGGCAGATGCGCCTCCTCATCCTTAATCGCACCCTTAATTCTCACCCACTGCCTCAAACGCTTCTCCGTCGGCTTTGCATCCCGAGTCTGCTCCGCGATCCCCAGCTGCCGGTACTCAACCGGGTCCTTCTCCCTCCGGCGGCGATATTTCTCGAGCCCCGCCTCATCAATGCTACCCTTCTTGTACCAGTTCAGCAGCTGCGCCTCGTCTGTGACGCACTCCTCTGGTAGCGGAATCCCCGCCGGCAGCGGCATCGAGTGCTCAATCTTCGACTGTTCCTTCGCCGGCGCCCGCATAAACGAGCAGGTGGTAGTGAAGATGCACTGGCCGCGCTGCCGCGCCTGAACCGTCCGTGTGGCGAAAGAGCGGCCGGACCGTACGCGCTCGACGTGGTATACGACAGGAATGGTGGGGTTGCCGGCGAGGATGAAGTAGCAGTGCATGCTGTGGACTTTGAGATCCTTTGGTACTGTGCCTTGGGCTGCTGTGAGGCATTGCGCGATGATCTATAGATGGGCACCTTGTTAGCTATGCTACTACACAGCTAGCTAGCTGTCGGCGGGAAACACTCACGCAGCCGCCATAGATCCCCCGGGCATCGTCGGGCTTCCATAGGGGCCTGCTGTTTGTAAACACGCCGTCGCCCATCTCCTCTAGTGCCGAGAGCTCTAGGTTGTTCTCGAGCAGCGACAGCTCCGGGTTCATTGGCGGGATCGTCTTGAGCGTCGGTCTCGGGGTTGCGGCGGAAGCAGTCATGATTGTATGCGGGTGTAAGTTCAAAATAATTTTTTGTGTGTACTTTACTGATATGAAAGGAAGATTGAACGCAGATATTCGGATCAGGGACAGAGAGAACCGGGTTTTGTTGCAATTAATTGTTCACTCATCGGGAGTCATGCCGGGTCTGGGGTTTGTAGTGGGAATGCTGGGCCGAGGTTCATTGGCGCATCACGTGAGCCGCGGCTTAACGCCGATTTCTTGCTATTGGGACGTGTGAAAGGAGTCATGGTAGTATTCTGTCCTGGTGATGGTAATGAATGACGTTAAATGTTGATATATCCCCTGCCTGGTGTCTTTTGATGCTATTTGAGCATGTGTTTGTACCTATCGCGGATATGCCTAAGCGTAGATAGATCTATATGGAATGTGAGATGCAGATGTTACCGAACAGGGCCTTGGGTATTTATCGGATTGGCTTTGATTGATCTAACCGTCGGATCATTGAGGTGGGGGCAGATGCGAGGGTATCGCAGAATGTGTTTGGCACGTGGAAAGTACTCGAGTGATATCCCATGACGCTGAAGACGATACCGCTCCGACCTTTGATCATGTTGCTGGGGAATGCTGGCCAGCTACTATATGAGTCTAAGTGAATCGTATGTGGAGTTTATAGCAGGCATCCTGCGAAATGCGCACTTGATACCATCACCATATATCACTCGGCTTTTGTCTTCAGAGAGCCAGACAGTGGGAAATCTCGGGGCATATATATACCAGGCCTAGAATTTATCGAGGGAAAATAACCTATGCCGTCACCAAGAATCACAAACATGGAGCTTTAGGTTGCGAATATCTCTTTAGCCGCCCTACGTGGTCTAGCTCTTGTGCGAACCCCCACGTCGAGGTTGGGGGAGCGGTCTCACGTACTGCATCACGTGCTAGCAATTCCCCAAAAATGCTTGTCGATTGGAGCGACTTTCTATAGACTGTGCCGATCGGATCAGTCTCAATTTCTGGGGATCGTTATTCTGATTCCGGCCAAGGAGTGAGGGTCAACTTAATAAGTGGGGGTATTAGAAGTCACTAGAGCCAGAAACCAGACGCCTACCTAGTCTGGTTAAAATACCACGCCGAGACTACACAGTCGTATTCATCATTAAACAAGACCATGATGAGGTGCACGACACTCCACGTAGCGCTTAAAATACCACCACATCGCCGACACCGCCCGACCGTGATGTCTATCTAGAAATGATATCCGCACACGGCCGGCCGGTGCCATCTCCTTATCAAGCCCGGCCGCGGCACTACAATAATCGGTCCGAACCTCCCCAGTTTCAAATACGGTCTGGGTGCTACGGGACTACTGCATGTATCTCAACGGTTGAATGAAATGGCTACTCTAGATTCACAACTGGTCTATTCTACCTACCTGCTAGAGTAGAGGACTCTGGTTAGGCTCGCGAACTCCCCCAACCAGTAAGTAATTACTCTACTCATGTAGTTGGAGTTGTGCTACATACATGATGTAGTTAGTTAGCTACATTGGGTCCCAAAGTAGAGTACTCAAAGGGGCCAATGTCAATGTTCCAAGTTCCAACAAGTGACACCGGACACTAGCATGATCGGCTAAAGTTGTATGCAACTGCGAGATCGACTGGGGGGGTCACACGGTAATCTTATCAGATCGCCGCCCCTCCCACCCATCTTTGAGTGATCGCCCATGATTCAGCGTCCGTCCGTTGGTTGGGGAGTCGAGAGTGGTCGCTGGTGGTGGTGCACTGAGAGACATGGCAGAGCTGTCACAAACACGCGATTGACTTCCTGTCTGTGATGTGGATGTGCTACTACCTCCCTCCCTCCCTCCCCACTCTCCCCCACTGCCCGGCGCAATCTGTTCGCCATGGTAGTACTTTACCATCTGTGTAGCCTGTAACCTGTAACCTGTGTACCCATCACATTGGCAGCTAGCACCAAAAACCCCTTCTACTACCTTCTCCGGCCGTCCTAGCTACATAGCTAGCAGACCAGAGAGCAGATCAGAGAACAGAGTAACTACTCCACTCGGTCCATGTTTCGGCTTCGCTCAAACACACACACACACCTTCGGCGGTGATTCCCGACGTGCATATATCGTCAAGGCTCACTTCACTTCACTTTGCTGTGAGAGGGTAAATAGTTGAGCGCAGAGAGAAGGGGGGGGGGGGGGGGAAGAGAGAGTCGAAAGGGCAGAACACAACATTCTGCATGCAAGGAACCGCGTCATACACGTGCCATAAGGCGGACAAGTAAGAACCAAGGCTTCGTCGCCGTGAGTCAAAACCTTATTTACTTTTGTATGGAATCATACTACAGGCGGATGTCGCCGTAGGGGATGCAAATCAATGAAATGTGATGGTCGATGGGATGTGGTAAGCCTTGCTGTGGTAGGTGGGAGATGGTACGGGGAAGTGGTGGCAAGTGGTGGCAAGTGGGAGGTGGTTCGATGTGCGAGGCGGAGAAAGCTTCCTTAAGGGTGATATATGGAAATTAAAACTTTTGTTTTTTTGGATTTATGCAGTCATGGTTCTGTCTGTATTTCGACCCTATGTTACAATAAATTAAAGATAAAGATAAAAAAGAAAAAGAAATAAAAGAAATTAGTACGCCAATTACCAGAAATAAAATAAATAGAATAAAAAAAAAACACAACAGAGCAGAAGTCTATCGTAACCTCAATGCCCCCCCGCGCGCTAAGCCATACCAATTGCAATTCCCAGCCCAAAAACCAAAACCAAAGTCCAAATCCCAAAACAAATCCCCAAATAAAAACCAGAAAAAGCCCAAAAACTAAACAGCCAAAATCCCATCTACAATTCCGACCCCGACCTCGACCATTTACTTGAAATCGACGTGACTTGTGACCCTGAGCTCTCCTTATCCATATATGCCGCGCTATGCCTCTTCCTATAAAACACCCTCAAACACGGCAGACAGAAAGCCGTAAAGGCAAACAGCTTCTCAACGAGCGCCCACACGATTGTCTGGCGAATGGCGAGCAGCGAGCTGTCCGAGTGTACCACGACATTGTAAACCTGCGTGAAGCGCACCACTGAGGCTATGATCGAGACGATGCCGACGCCAAAGACGAAGGCGAGGGCGTACAGGTCTTTGCGCGTGAGGCCGTAGCTTGACCGGAAGGAGCCGATTGTGAGGAGGGGGATGAGCAAGACTGGCGTTTGTTAGTGTCAATGTTGATAGATACAGGATTTTGCAGTTCTGCAGATGGATGGGACCTACTCAAGATGTCGCTGGAGATGTTTGTACCCTGCTGCGCAACCATCCCCGGAACTGTCTGTACTGAGATGCACTGATCCGACCCCGTCGACCTGCGTTTTTACTTTCTGTTAGCTCTCCATCTTTTTTATAAATGCGTACTGAAGATGCTTGATCAGATCTCCAAACATACCAATTTCGTGACATAGGCCTGCAGTAGCCCAATTGTAACGATATGACGCCCATATATGTCACAGCAGCATACACCGAAACCACATAGAGCAGTAACCGCACCTTCCCGCTCAAAGTTTCCCTTAGACTCCAATAATACCCCAAAAATGCTGCCTTGAGCAGCCACACCTGCGTCGTGCAGAACAGCGAAATCACGAAAAACTCCTATACATCACAATTAGAATAAGCAACCAAGATCACACAAGCTCCCCACAGCATTCTCATTTGAAACAAGAAAAACCTCCAAAGTCAATGTTACCAACCTTGAGATACTTCGGCGTCAACAGCCTCTTCTCGATTCCCTCCACGCCATATGCCCTCTGAATCTTCAACTCCTTGTCCACACCGTCGTAGGCCATTCCGGCCGCCCCCATCATGAGCACAGAGAACAACAGGAACGCACAGTCACTTAAATTGACTGCAAACGTCCTGGGCCGGTGTCGAAGAATCCATAGCCTGCCCACAGTACCCACCAGCACAACCACCACCAGGAGCGTCACAAGTGCAATGAAGTCCTCAACCCGATTCCCCATCTTATTTTTGTTATTATTGTCGCTGTTGTATGTTGAGTTTTTTTATCTGGGTAGTAATGTTATTGTTGTTTTTGGTTTTGTTTTCGTCGGCACTAGAGAAGTAAAAGGGTGGAAGCACATCCCGACCCCCGAGAGAAATCAAGTCAGAGTTGGATAAATGAGATGGATGGCTCTCCGGGAAATATAAGATTTTTATAAGCTTTCTTCTCATACATCGGCCCCAGCTAACGCTAACGCTAACCAACCAATCCAACCACCTACATGTAACCAAGTTAAACCAACCAACCAACCCGTTTTGGAGTGGGTGGTGGGCTGTCCTCTTTTAACGCTTACTCGAGGTGGAGCAGCAACAACTCGCGACCCAGATTCTTGGGATAAGGGACGGCTAAAAAACTGGATATGATATGATATTTGTATTGGTATTCGGGGAGGGGCGAGCGGTGGTAGCACGAAGAGAGCACGGTCCAATCATGCACGTTGACAAGCGTGTCGAAAGCAGTTCAGAAAGCGGAATCTTATGCGAATCGATCGCTCACTGGACGGGGGAGTCCTGCGTGCTGGATCAATCAGCTGCGTACGGGGCAATAAACCACACATAAAACCACGATATAGAGCAGAAGAGCACATTTTGGCAGCTTAGGTCCAAACAGGTTCCTGAACCGTACCTCGGGTTATCCCCCACAACAGAGAATAGCTACTCCAGATAGGGAGAAATGCGTGTTTTTCGCTGGAGTGCCCAGAGTAGAGTAAAGTTGTGTAGCACCACAGCTACTCTACTCTAGCTAATCCAGACTACATACTAGAGTAGAGTATATGTATGCATAAATCCCGAGTTATAGGTAGCTGGGTACTCTACCCAAAGAGTTGATCAACCTCCAAATTCGCCTGGTGCTGCTGCTGCGGCTTTCATCCCAGTAGGTGCATATGCGCATATCCATTCTTCTCTTCACGGATCGATAGAGTACAAGCCTGGCAGTGCTAGGTATGTACCGGGGGTTGAGGGTAAGTACTGAGAACCCCTTTTTGGGGAATTTTAAAAAGTGAGGGTTTCTAAAGGAATCTGATTGGGCTGATAAAATTAAAATGACACTTGGCAGCCAAGCAGGTATTTGGACAGTCTGCCCCACAGCTTTTGCAACGCAACTTCCTCAATTCCTGTTCTTTTCGAACTTCACCAAAACTTCTTTGATAACTTCGAATCAGTACTCAGATGAACCTGTGAGCAAGGGCTATTCAGTGGTTATTTTTTTGTATTTTTAGGAAAATATTTGAATTTTTAAGTGAAGATAGATAAAACATCTCGGTATTTTTTTCCACCATATAAATTTTGAGGCCAAGGCCAAAATTCATTGGCTGCTTTTGGTTACCATGGGCGGTTCCCATACAAAATCAACCAATCCTTCAAGGCGTCTCGGTATTTAACGTGCACACCCGGTAGTTACATGTTAATTTCTTCTTTGCGATCCCCCGCAAGTCACAGGATGATTAATTCGGAGAGAACGGGAAAGGTGAAAAGCGATCAGCAGTATCGGTTTTTAACTTCGGTAGTTGGGCACGTTGACATTGTTGAAGGAATTCTATTGTTAGTCTAGCTAGCTGCCGAGAGTTGTTGCCTTCGCGGTCGGAAAAAGGTGATGTCAGTTGACTAAGCTAGCTGTTATTGATGCTTAGCTGAGCCAATTCAAGGTTTTGGATATCTAACCTCACCCCGGAATCCGCACCCCACCTGTCAAAAGGTGCGACTTCTTTCAGCTCGCGACGGAAAAAATCGAAATCGGGATTAAATTTCTTATATCCGATTTTACTTTGCTTACTATTTATTTTCGCGCGCCCTGGGCTGCTGCGCTTGTTTTACTATCACAAGCAGATACTCTACGTACGTGATGGAGGGCCCGGGATTATTGAGAAATTGGGGGAATCAAGATGAAACCTGGACCTGGTGACGTTCATCGTTCAAAAGACTGCACCGTTGGGAATTAAATTACTAACCTATTATAATACCTCTCCCCCCCTCTAATTCGCGATCCTTAAACCGTGGATTCGGACTCTTCTGTTGGTGAATGCGCAATCTCCGCCGTCGCGTGAAGGTGCGACCTCAAGACCTCGCTCTCCCAGAATAAACCCTGTCTGCAGATCACAGCTCGCCAAATAGAGTTATATTATGCACTGTGTCACGAAAGTACCTGCCTTGTGCGACAGAGAGAGCATTGGCTGACTAACGCAACAAACCAGCAGCAGAGGATCATTGTCGATAACTCATATTAAAACACCCCGCATATGGCCCGGGACCATGGCAATGAACGATTTATTAAATAAACCCGCCCTGGGCGCGGGGAAAAATTCGGGCGCGCCCCAAAAATAGCTGCAGCGCAGGGCTCTGCCGCAGCAGCGATCCGCGATCATGTTTGATCACTCGGATTAACAGAGCCTTATATCTCGAGCCAAGCCGGGTGTAAGCTAGACCTAGATGATTCTATGATTCCGTCGATGGGGTGATTTTCTGACCATGCAATTATATCAGTAGCCTTTACTATGACCCGTCGAGTATTTGCCACAAGCGGAAGAGCTTCTGAATGGTCAGAATTACTGTGAGTCAGCCTCGTTTCACGTCATAAAGGTAGGGATAGTTCTCATATCCTTTACTATAGTAACGTTTACATCGCACCATGCATCTTGACTCACTACCCCGTCGTACGCCACCCGAACTACATGTAACTGTCGCTCCTCTCCAGGAGCTTAAGGGCTGTCGCTATTAAGAAGAGATTTCTTCTCTCCATGTCCCTTAGCAAGAAAGCTGCAATGTAACGGCCACCATATTATATATATCGCTACAGGATTATAAACAGCAATCTTTTTATGTACGTCCCAGGCGTTTATCGGGAGTGATATCTAGAGAAATAGAGAGCCGATGAACATGATAAAAGTTGCGTAGTTTGTTGTGTGTTAAACAAGGGAGAGGGACGGGGGGGAAGGTCCCCTTTTGTAGGTACATGTACTTACAGTTTAGAGAACAGCTTGCGCTAAAGACAAAAGTACAGATGGTTTAACTGGAACCACATGTACTTGGTACATAATGAAACGTTGACGATAATGTAATTGTCCCGGCAGCAAACACGGAGCTCCGCCATTCGACAGCCCTAGAGTCTCTACAGGTGCCAGATCACGAAACGAGTAGAGCAACTAAGCGGTTCATTACATGACATGCAGGTTCATGCAGTCTTGCCGGCCCGGGCCGCGTCGGCGACCAGGGGATAGAGTACTCGTTTATCACGAAAAGAACTAGAAAATACAGTTGTTCTGGGCAAGGATGATTTGTATGGAGTGGCAGTGATCTCTCATACAAGTTATCCCTGTCTCCGTCACTTGCACTCTCTGGTTCTTTTCGTGGTAAACGGGTACATAGTGGTGCCATAGTTGCATACCTGTATTGTAGAATATTCCAGGCGGGATCAAAAATCTCCTAACGTGCTTATGCGCCCTTTCCCGTGTTGAAATGGGGGCTGAGTCTGTGGACGTGAGGCCTTGGTCATTCACGGCCTCGGGGTTCTTCACTTGCTATTTTGGCATATTATTCCTCATGATATTATTCCTGTTTTGAAGATTATTTAAAGAACAAAATTCGCGAGAACCAGGGAGATAGATCTCGAGATCGACTTGTTTTCTGGAAAACAGGAAATCGATGATGAGGAACAGGAATTTTTAGAGCAGAGGGGCCCTGAGGTGGTGACTTGGAAGACGGGATTTGCGACTTATTTTTTTCTAGAAAGCTCAGGTTTGGGCTGCAGATAGATCATTTGGGTGATTACTTATAAAACAGTAATTTTCCGCCTTAGGCGCAAATGCTGGCTGCAATCATAGGAAATCACTCGCGCAATCGCAACCGCGAGCTGCACCGACAACTAGCCCATACAATGTCATGTAGGTAGTACAAGCCTTAAACTTACGCGCGACCTCTCGATAACGTTTTCTCCTAACAGCGTCCTAAACTGAGCCAGAACAGGTCGAACCCTTGATGAAATGATTAGTCAGTACTGCTTACGTTCCTGCCTAAAATTGATGGATACTTGCGGGTACATAGCTCGCTGTTGAGACCACGAAATAAAATCCCTAGTACATATGAAGCATAGGGCTGAATATGAAACGGCATTCGATGATAAATATTCTCCCTCCCCATCCCTTGAATCTTTATTGCTTCCTATGGGCCCAATGATGGAAGTAAACTCAAGCACCTGAGACAGGAGCTAGGAATGTCACTAGTGTGCTTACGTAGAATCTGATACAGGTAAAGAAGACAATCATATATGTCAACAAAAAGATGACTCTGCCCAAATTCACAAATTAAACTGATTATGGATATTTTTAGCCCATATTCTCAGGATGTTTGGGAAATAGAGTTCCAACGGGCTAGGTTTACGCTTATCCCATCGACTGTAAAAACCGTTTGTGGTTCAACCGTGTACCGAATTATTTATCATGTTTCCGCAACTGGCAACCACACATGAAAAAAAAAATATCATTATGAGATATAACTATATCAAACTCACCCTGTATTATTTGGATTCTATCTTTGTTTTTAAGATTTCGTTCTCCTCGTTGCGTTGCCAAAGATTTGGTGCCCGGTTGGCCCGAATGCGCTTACAGTCGATGGGATAACCCAGCCGAAAACTGTATTTTTCGAGTTGCTGACACTCAGAAGGAATAAACCCCAAGGCCAAACACAGTATATTGGTAAACCGTTCTTCAAATATGTCTCAAAGACTTTGGGGGCTTTGTTCTTGAGAGCCAGTGCGCGCAAAGTCCGACTTGCGGAGTAGTCATATATAACACAAAAAGGTTATAATTAGCTATAACCGGCGAGAAGAGGTGGCAAATTTGATGAGCCAACATAGGCATTTCCGCAGGTCATAACTAAACGATTTGCCAGGTGTGCAACACCTTTGATATTGAGCTGTTCTATACCAATAATTCATGGGAAAACAGCGCTCACCATTTTACCACTACTGAGAGCTACAAGTAACGTAGGATCATCTGAGGAATAGATGATATGATACAAAAGTACAGGCCACCCACAACGTAGAAGAGATATTCGAATATATGATTTCTTGGCAGCGATTGGGCCAGATGATCTGCAAATTTATATGTCAGATCAAGTAGCATTTGAAGTGATAGTGCTCGGAAAATTACCTTACGATGGTTTTGGACCTCTCCTGAAATAATTATGCGTATATCAGGGACCTAAAGAAAATGTGATATTGTGTTACGGACATAGAGGAGATAACCTCATGAAAGGAATATCGAACTGACCACCGCAAGCAAAGGCAGCATAAATGAGTCCATACAGACAACCCCCCCAATATCTTCCAAATGCTCCGGCATCTGATCAACTAGATATCTTCATTGGATCTGGGTTTCCAGTGTCTGAGCCCATATCTTACATCTTTAGGATTTGTGATGAAAGTCTGGATAATCAATCCCAGGATTAAGAAGACCTTGAAACATACTAACATAAATCCTGATTCCTCGTAGTATCGAACAGCGAAGATATTGGCTAAGACCGAAAGATCAGGGCCTATAGAAATTCAGATTCCAGGGTTTAAATTTGGCCAGATCGAAATGACACCTACTGCGACCTGGGGGGGTTTTCCATATAGCTAGGAATTTGTAAAATCTTTTATTTTGGCCGAGAAAGGTAATAGATATTTTGATAGTGCTATATATACTACCATTGTTAGCCTAATTTTTTTCCCGACACAAACAACATAAACACCATATTTGCCCGAAACAAATAGGCTGAGGAAACCCCCAAAGCTTTATAATTTATCGATCCAGTTCTCGTCGAAATAAAATACGGACCCCTTCACTGGAAGACAGGAGCACATTTCCGCGCAACGATATGCTGAGAAATACCAGTCTTAGTAACGCGAGAAACTCAAACTAGACGCTCTTATTACCAGGCCCATCTGCATGACTGACCAAGGCACAAGTACAGAATACGAGGCGAATCTAAAAAGTTTCTCAGTAAATGGCACTAAACGATCATGTGCGCATCCCGGAAACGTACGCAAGAAACACCGATAAAGGGCCAGTCTTCCCTAGAGTTTTGTTTAATATAATAAGATACTGCTATGCATATGAATCTCTTACAGATGATTGTGTAGGAATAAAAGATACTTACGACCTAATTCCGACGAAAAGTCCAGTGCCAATTGAGCCGCCAACGGTAATTAACTGGAGGGGGGTAAAACCTTTAATTAGAATAAATTTTCGGCATATCTGGTGAAGAATTTGGTTACAAACCTGAACCGGTTTTTGTCTGTAGGTCTTGTCAAACCTCTTAAAATCTGCAGCGGCAACTTCTGTGTACTGAGTATTTGGGGGGTGATACTATCTCCCCATTCTCAGAGTCGACACTCGTACTTTTTGCAGTGTCGATTATTGCTGGTCTACCGGCCATAGGTAACGGTGCTGCTTCTTGTATAGGCATGATAAATTATAAGAAATAAAGCTTGTTCGCCTTGGGTAATTGGATTTTTATCAAGTAAGGATCCCGGGTGTGATCGCGAAAGGTTATCCTAGAGAACCCTTCAATAAAACCAAAGTCATCTGGACTGATATTGTCATATCGACCGATCTTCCGTGTGATCTGGTTCATTCAATCTAGTTTGGCCCTTCAATTGATCTAATCCTGTAATACTATCGGGTTTGGTCGATGCACATATTCCTATATCTCTGTCGGCCGCCTGCCAATAAGTTATCTTGTAGATCTATAGATGGATTTTGTGTAAGATTGAAATCTGGGTCACTGCCTCGGATAAACTGATTAATGGCCAATTGTGCTGATCCCTGCTGGCGACGTCTAATGAGCTCGAGGTTCGTTAATTTTGCCCATAAAAATAAAAACAAGGGGCGCGATCAAATCAAGCTGTTTACTCAAAGACTCCACCTATGCGAGGTCTATGTGATGCTGGTGTGCCGTGCCTAGAAAACAACGATGTATGCTCACTAGGTCAAGAGCACATACTAAAGAATCCGAGGAATACTTCTGCGATCTCTAAATGTGTAGTCTTTGTTATTATAACGGGTAGGATGCACATTAGATACACATATGTACATTCACTTATAAATATTACCATTTTGTGCAATACCAACCATTGATTTGCGTCATGTACTCCCGTGGTTAAGTGTATAAGCTACATGTTGCCCTAACGTATGTACGTAAAGAGCCATATCCAAAGACAGTGTGCGGCGGCCGATAACCACTACATGTAACCAATTCAATGATTTTGATACCAATAGTACCATGGACCGTTTTGGATGGGCTTGACTTTCACCACTCCACTCCACGTGGAGGCCTGGCCACTACTGTAGTCGGGACAATCGGCGGGACAGGCAGGGATAACGGGTCTGTGCGCCCATGCGACGCGTAAGCTTGGCGGGGCATCCGTTGCTTCACTCCTCTTCCTTTCTTCTTCCTTCCTTCCTTCAAAATTGAACTTTGAGGCCCATCAAGTTATTTGCTCTTATAATCCCAATTACTTTCCTTACAAATACATTTCAAGTCAAAGTCTGTCGATGATAATTTTACAATTCTTTTCGGATTTGATTGATATATTTAAAGGTTGTCGTTCAAAGAGAAATCAGAAGCGCCAATATAGGAATTGCACTTTTTCTAATTGGAAACATTTATAACTGTCAGGTACGTATGCACTTTCAAAATTCGGACTAAATTGGTTGATAAGATGCCCAGAGAAAGCTGTATAAATGATTCGAACTTTATCATTCGATGATAATGTATATGCGTACTGGAGTAAATTGTCGTCTTAAAACCTGATAATTTGGATTTGGTCGATAAACTTAATGCGGAGAGAAGACCACCAAAAATCCCCACGGCTGGAGCACTATACCGCAGATATCGAACTGCTGTTGGCCATGATTTCCCGTATCCAGAAATGGCGATCGATCCCAGGATTGATGTCTGGCTAGTCAATTACATTTCGTCATTTATTGTCGAAAACCCGATGCTTTATTCAATTGATCTGCAAGAACAGGTGTTCTAATCAAAACCTGGGATTTCTTCCGTCAATTCCTTATATTTGGGCCAACATATTCTTCTATCTTGCCTTGAATCCTCTACTCATATAGTATGAACTAAGTCCAATTTCTTGGACTTTGATATTTCGAGATTGGGCCTATGGACATACGAAACATAGCAGGAATAAACATCCTTGCTAGGTCACAAATTTGGACACCTCTCAAACACCTACGGGGTAGAGTGTGCAGTCATGGGTCATAACCTTGCATTTTCAGACTGGATAAATCATGCACCGCACAATAGGACGAATGGTTCTCCTTCAAAGGCGCAGCCTACGGTCCCTCCGTTATCAATTATAACTCTCAATCATTTCGTTAAAACGTGGCAATCCTCGGGGCAGGGATACCGAAACATATTCCCCAGATTTCCTAACGGTTTGGCACGTGGATTCTCGGGTGATTCTGGGGCGATACAAAATCGAACTGACGGAACAATAAAAAGACTTTCTGGGGCTTTCCTGTCAGAAATGCAGTCAGGGGAAGAAGACCAGGTGATACCACATGTGCGCGATGTGATTCCAATAGGTGTTGTTGAACCCACTTAACTGTGCCCAACAAGATATCAAGACTACAGCCTGAAAATGGACATATAAGAGGTAAGACACGTCTTACAACAGGCGAGTCTTGGCTTCCCCTTCAAAAGCAAAGAATACGATCTATCGACGAACATAAGTCAACCCTACGATGAGCATTCGTATCATGGGTATTGATTGAGTCTCCATGGCCAAGTAGTCTAAGCTGAAGACTGATATCGATCTGTTAGACTGTAGACCCGAATGGAGGATCGCAGACCCGTACATTTCTTTGACCAAGATACTTTCAGAGCAGTACATACCATTTCTGCACATGCGCATGCAGGTATGCCTTAGAGTACTTTATCAAATGGAACTCCTAGTTCAAACACGATGGAGGCCGAGAAATATCTGGGGTTGGACAGTTTCTGATATATTGGATGGTTAGCAATTTCCGGATTCTTGAAGGTGTTTCGATATGTTTAATAATATCATCACTATCAGCTAGCATCTCTAGAGCACCTTGTGCATGCAGATGAGAAGACTGGCTGTCAGTTTCATGGAGAACCTTCTACTCGAGTTCCATCGAATCAAGTTTTGTCTTTGTGATGATAAGGAAGAAAGGTATCGGGTTTAGGTGTAGGGTGGTTGGATAAAACGACTAAGTGGATTCGAATCAGTATAATTGCCCTGAGTTCGCTCCCTGGTCCTTCAGATGACCTTTGTTCCATACTCTTTCTCTCCTTTTTTTTATTTCCTTTTTTTCTGAACATAAAATTGGGCTGGTTGGCACTTTTTTATCATTCAAGCTCTTTTACTTCACGAGAAACTTTGTTCTACCAAACATCCAAGAAACGAGGATTCTTCTCCAGTCGGAAGGCCGGGTCCAGATGGCTATTGGGAATGTGAAAAGAAACACAATCGAGTTGATACAAAGCGCAATTCACCTACAAAGTCAAGCCTCATAATTCATGAGTTAACAACAAAAGCCTCATCATTCATAGTAAGAAATGCCAAGATGACCAGATCTCGCCTCAATTCTATCATACTAGCCATACCATGCATTTATTCAACACTAACTAATGCTAAAAATCTTCGTGATAGATACCGAATTGTGTTGTCAAATATTTACATACGAAACCTCCTCCAAACTTTCGATAAGCCATCACGGATAAAGAGGTGTACGCCAGAGCAGTTAATGAATCAAAGTCACACTAGCCTTACAGTTGTCACCTAGGTACTTATACAGACAGACATATACGACCATCATCACTAGCATCCGCATTAATAACACTACAGGATTGGTCGATACAACCTCCGTTTAGACACCGCTGTCCACTTGCTTTTAGTGTTGGGCTCTACTATCATTCACTCGCACGCTACATGATGCTAAGTCATGAGCTCACAGGTTCTTCTTATAGCAACATGTGCTAAGGCTTCTCTGTTACTACTCCAACATGAACCTGTTAGCTACAGTGTTTAAGCAAAGGTTCTTCGTCGACAACAAATCAGGTACTCCCCTTATACACGAGAAACTTCATGCGACTGACAGTTAATTATGAAGTAAAGCTCGCCCATACAACAAAATGCCTTGACTTGGCTGCAGTGTAGCTCATCACGATGTCTAACTCATTCGCTCAGGTTCGGCCCCGTCTGATGCAGGAACAGTCGCATCTGCTCTTGCTTCTATAGCTTATTCTGCTCTTCTCCCAATCCAGAACATCTGCAGGACTGAAGCGAGGTCTCGGAATCTGATAACTTCCAACCAAAGACTTTGATCCTCGGCACTTATGGTGCCTACATTGTGTCAGAGGAAAATTTTCACCCCAAACACTCGGTGGTAGATCAGGGGTACGGAGACACGACATGCTCAACCACTTTGCGATCCGCGCGTGAAGGCTTGACGTGGACAGTTGACCTCATTCAATCCAAATGGGAAAGTGCTCCCTCGAGTTCTGCATAATGATGATTTTCGAGCAAAGGAAGGGCTTTTATCTATGCACACAATGCTTCAGTTTCGAGCCAAAATTTTTAAGAAAATCAAAGTGCGGGATGACGGAAGAAGCGGGTTTCGTCGGTTTCTGGCCTGGCAGTATTCAAAACTTGGGGAGAAGGTATATTTGAGAACAATCCTATTTTACAATCTGTACCTAGGTGCTCGCTTTTGCGAAAACCTTGATACTTGCCGTTGATTGGAAAATCAGGCGCTCAAGAAAACGGCGACATCCTGGGCGGCGATTCTGTGGTTGACACGTTGACCGACATATCGGCCTATCTTATCCACCCAAGACAAACCCCGCGGTCAACGTGTGGGGCTTTTACTCCCACGTACCCAACGTTCGACTTACCTGTTTCTAGTCTTGGGACTAACCGTATGAGTAGTCATCGGTACCTGAGCGACGGGAAAAAATAAAGCTTGCCATAGATGAAACTCACGGAGGCTCCGCCTGGTCATTCCTATGGCCTCATCCCTATGCTTGAGGCTGATTCCTTTCACAGCTATGACAGGGGTAGAGTTGAAGCGGTACCACAATTCCGGGAGTAAAACCCAAAACATTTATGCAGGGTCTGCAACTGCAAGCCTCCCACGCCCCGGACACGTTGTTCCTTGTGAACAGAATTTGTTGCCTTCAACTGCTTCCGTGAACTATCTCATGCTTAGGTCAAGGAGGTTTCCAACCTGCATCGTTAGCAAACATGAAGGCGCAGGCAATTTCAGTGCAGAGAGAAACCAGCGCATCATTGATTCAGTGCAAATGATCTTCAATCTTCAGGTTTTTTTTCTCTCGTTATGTCTTAACTTTCCCCTTAGCCCGAATTCTGTTGGTCTGCAGAACTCCGCTGTCAGTTTCTGGCCCGCTCTTCGGTCTATTCATTCGCTACTAACGGCTGCCTCATTCGCTTGGTCACTATCCGATTGATCAATGACCGTTAGAAAGCTTCATTCCTTCCCCTCTTCCCGGTACCCCGTTTTTCGCATTGGTTCATCATATGTTTATGGGGGCGATCGACTAATGGGCGGCCTCAACATACGAAACGGGAATAACGAGAATAGGAAAAGCAAAGACTCTGATGCGTGATCCTGTATATGTAATCCAACTAATGACGATCTTACTGGTGAAGACATTATAAAAATATCGTGGGCTCTCCCCGAATGCTCCACTCCTATCTTGTTTGACTAAAAGAAGCCTGCACTCTGTTTCCAATTGTTCATTCTTCCTCTCATCTTCTCTATATTCCAATGCTTATATCCCCTTGATCATCTATCAAATCACATTTGCCGAGTTCCACGTATTCAGAATTCACCAATATCTCTTCTGCTTCAATTGAAACTAGATTTTGAACCCGGATCCCATTGAACACATCGGATCCTCCCGCACAACACACGTCAACAAGACTCAATTACAGGAGAATTTGAACTGACCTTTTTTTCTTTAGATACTCTAACATTTCTTTAAGTTCACAGGCATCGACGCAATTCAACTTCTCATTCTTCAGATCTCTTAGCTACCTCGGCACACCATCGAGTTCTATCGTATATCATATTTTTATCCTCCGGAAGGAACTGCAAGCTCTTCATGTTTACCTCATCAAACTCTTCAGTAATGGCAACCCCCAAAATGCTGCTGGCAGCTATCCTATTATCTTTTGTACTACTATCCCTTATTGCACCTTCATCAGCACATATGGTCATGTCCGACCCTCCCCCAATCAACTACAAAGACAACCCGTTTTATCTAGAATCGAAAGGCGATTTCGATTATACAGCTCCAATTTCACCCTCTGGTTCCAATTATCCTTGTAGAGGACATTTGGATGACTTGGATACCCCTCAGGGAGGATCTGTTAAAACCTGGGCTGCAGGAAGTACGCAGACCTTAACGTAAGCCAATTTTTCGTATAATTGAATATATACTTGATTTGAATACTATAGATGCTAATTTCTACTCTCATATAATTTAGAATTGCTGGTTCAGCTGTTCATGGAGGTAATAAATATCTGTTCTTAAAATTAGTTTAGAAACTATTGATTAACGTTGTTTTGATAGGTGGATCTTGCCAAGCCGCTCTTTCGTACGACAAGGGAACAACATGGATTGTCATCAAATCCTGGATAGGAAACTGTCCCCACGCCACTCCCGGCGGAGATCAAACATTTAAGTTCCCAATTCCCAGCAGTGCACCTGCCGGTGAAAAAGTGCTTTTTGCATGGTAATTGTTCCGCGCGGGCCAGGCTTCTTCGGGCGAAAACGAGTCTAATATAGCGCCAATAACAGGACATGGTTTAATAAGGTTGGAAATCGCGAAATGTATATGAATTGTGCAGTTGTCACGATTACCGGTGGCTCAAGCAAGTTAAAATCGAGAGCACTTAGTGGCCCGACCATCTTCCTTGCCAATATTGGCAACGGCTGCACTACAGCTGCAGGCACAGACGTTGTCTTCCCAAACCCGGGAGATACTGTTGAGTATGGAGGAAGTGAGAGTGATCGGGCGCCGCCCTCTGGTAGCTGCGGATCGGGCGGGACTGGGACTGCTGCAGGCTCTGGTAGTGGTACAGGAAGCGGTACAGGGAGCGGCACTGGGAGCGGTACAGGCAGTGGTACTGGCAGTGGCTCTTCAAGCTCTGGTACAGGCACGGATACCGGAAGCGGACAAGGTGAGACCGTAATTTCATTTTCATATGGTTCTAGCGCTGCTACTACTGCATACTCTCCTCCTCAATCTTATACTACGTTGTATCCTTCCTCTCTTAATACGCGTTTGTCTACGGTAGTGGTAGGGGGTGGCCTCCAAACCTCAATGATTTACTCATACCCGACTGCGACGATTGGTGGTGGTAGTGGTGGTGTTGGGGATAGCGCGGCAACTAACGTTGTTCCTGGGACTGCCGGTTCGAATCTAGGATGCGCATATTGGAGAACACAAGGTTATGTTTGCAGTGATGCTTCGCCATCACTGCTAGGCAAATTCACATTTATGAATATCGCCTTTGGTTTCTTAGCATTTGGTTGGATTACACTGAGAGTGTTTTAAACGCCTCAGATGAAGGGGGAAGGAAGAAAAAAAGAGCAAAAAACCCGACATAAGAAGGAACGGAACAAAAGCGGGTTTCTCACATAATTCCTATTTTCTTAACTCTTTCTTTTGCACTTTCATTTTTGGGAGTTGACTTGATTCTGCATTATAATGGGGCGCATTATATTCCTTATTTTCTAGGCTGGTCCTCGGAGCTGGTTTTCCTGCATTGGGTTGCGATGAGGATTAATGGGGCGACATTTCTTGGAGGCCGAAGATCAGGCGTAGGCGATATACTATATTCTAGCTGGTTCTAGGGCCTAGTTTTCTTTTTATTGTTGTTTGGGTTTCATGGTTGTGGCGTTACTAGGTTTAGGGTTTCTCATACTGTTTCTTTACATGGCTACGTACGCGTCCATAACTTCTTTCTTTGAATATTTTCTTTTGTTTAGCATATTTGTGTTAGGGGATGTCTTTTCTATGAGTATATATATACGGCTGGGTATTTGGGGTACGTTTATCAACTTAAGTATGTAGTTAGAAATTACTGATAGAATAAAACTACCAGTTCTAAAAAAAAAAGCTGTTCCAGATTTCTAGTAAGTAAAACATGTACAGAATACGAATAAATGATTCTTAAATAATTGTAAAACAGACCTCTCTCCGGGGGATTTATATCACAAGGTATCACTCGCTCTTCTTGGTTGCAATGTCCGAACTAGGTTAGTGCACTCGCTAATTCCAGGTAGAGTATGATACGAGCTAACTATATGAGCTAACTACGAGTACTAATCTGAACACGGTCTGTCTACTAGTTACAGTATCAGAAATGGGGGTAAAACTGATACCGCATCAGTACGGCATTGTGAGAATAGTTACCGCAGTGGTACGGCATTGCCAAAGACTGCGGTAGTCATTTTATCCATGTTCCTGTCACTGTAATGCCAGAAATTTGGTCAGATGTTCCTACCAGTAGGGTAATATTACTCTACCCTTTAACCGAATCATTCTCCATCATTAGTGCCGGATCAGGCTCTATGAAGTACCGAATCATTCTCCATGAAGTAATGCCGTATTACAAGTAATGCCGACAATTCCATATGCTATTTTACCTATTATTCTGAAAGCTACGCATTAGATACTCAAGGCTCCACACCAATATGAGATTACATGACTCATATAGTTGTAGGTCAGTACTTGGTCGCTGAATAATTATTGAACTAGACCGATGTATAGGCATTAACTTGATCCAACTCTACAAGGGGACTCCTCTGTCTCCGACATTCGGAGCACTAGTTCAATTGTAAGCACCTCGATTAATCTCTAGACCACCAATCAATATTCTCATCTCTTCAGGGGGTGGCGGTGTTATCTGTAGTTGAAATTTCATTAGAGTTGTTTGCACCGGCGCTCGATCCTAGCTAGCAACAAACATAAGCACTTCGAGTACAAAATGGAGCTCATGTCTCAAGGCTCAAATAGACAAATCAACTGATAGGGCGCTTAAGTTTTTTGTACATACGAACCTGCCGTTATCGAGACGCTTACTCAGTTGTTCGGCAAGGACATGAAGCATCAATGCGTTTTCTGCAGAGTAATCGATTTTTTTTTACTACATACGTGTGGTGTATCTAATTTAGACTCGTAATCTGTGGGGGGGGGGGGGGTGTCAAAATTATAAGCGCCCTCATGACACACAATTGCATGTATGAAGAATGCTGATAATCGAATGTTGCACAACGATTGCGGTGGCTTGTGAATCCAGGAACTTAAGAACCATATATTGCACGTGGTGCCACATATGGGGAAGCAGCGTTCAAGAAGCTTAAGGGCGACTACTCAACTTACGTCATTACACCATTGATACATCACGTACCTACATGTATGTAGCCAAGCTGTATTATCTTCTTTCGAGCCCATCTGTTTCTCCAGATCAATTCTCGTCACGTAAGACTTGCAGATGGAATGGCAGGTGGGAGGCTCAATACTGTGAATTATCAGAAGGACGTGGCCGTGAAAACAAAAACGCTATTTTTATATCAACTTCAACATACACCGTACGAATATTTTTCTAGCTTACCATGGTAGTAAAGCTTAACTTCCCGTAGCCATTCTAGACCTATCTTTAGGGATTAGCCACAATCAGCAGATAGTTTCATTAATTCGATGGATTAGATTAATCGATGATAAACTATATCCTTAGAAAAACTATGCTTGCGTGAGCACGATCATATCAGAGCAGTTTATTTTCTCCTCGGAAGTATAGTTAGCTGCAAATAGTTAAAATCTATTGAAATTTTTAAAATGGCCGGCCAATGTTTCAGGGTTAGAGAAAATGTAAAAGGTTTCAGAAGGCGAAACATGTCATTCGATCCAAACCGAGACCTTTTATATCTCGGGCCTATTTTCACTCTTTTATTTAAGTTGCTTTAATATGAACTGCTTGAACTGCGCCACAGAAATTTAAAGCGAGGAAGACATTGCCTCTTATGTAGGTACTGTACCACCAATCATTTGTCACTGATACTACTGCCAGTAGGTACATACATGCAATGATCTAACCAAAATGCGGTAGGACGTGGTCGGTCAGAAAATAATCTAGAATGCAGCGCGAACCTCCCTCTTAACCGATCTAAGTTCCTTCTTTAGTAGGGGCTAAGATATGAATACTGGGGAATGCTTGTTCGGTTTTTTACCCGTCACTAGATACGCGTGGGCCTTTTTAAACCGTTCCTGTCCTCTGATTTATGACGTTCAAGGCTTGAGGTGACCATGGGGAGAGAGTAGACTCGGAGAAATGGACACGCAGAAATCAGTGCGGTCGTACATGGTCACAGCAAGGTCGCACAAACTCCGTATTAGATGACATAATAGCATGATAAAGGATACCAACGGCAAGAAGGTACTCTAAGAATCAATGAGACAATCGAAGGGTCGACGCTTGATTCTTGATAGGGGCTCACCTCATACCCTACTGGCAGTGGCAGAATGCGAGTGAGTGATAATGATCAGGACCGATAGTCACCGGAAGTTTCCGAATGCAGAAGCCCTTTGGCAGTTAAAAAAAGTACCTAGGACTGAGAAGGAATTCCTACCTGCTGACACTTTTTAGCTGTGACGCATCTTTTGAGTTTCTTTAATTATCATTCGATGTGCACTCTCTACAATTATCATGATGTTCATGGGAAGCTGCTGCTGTTCGTTAGGGTATTGTGCTTGTTCATAACTCTGGTTGTCCGGAACCGTTATGATATGAACAGCAGAAGAGGGCTTATTTGTTCCAGAAAGCCTTTTTGGGAATTTGCATTTTAGTTCTGAGATGATCCACCTATTTAGGGTGCCACGAAGATGAAAACAGTTAACCCAGCTCGTAACATAGCCCAACACTAATTCTTTCGGTAAGTCCATACGATGATCTCACCGCGATTAGGGAAAGTAGGAGGGCTACGATTAGAAAAGGAAGATTAGATAGATATTAGGGAATGGGGCTCTTTGCGGCTGAGGCTTGGCGAGACCACGCGGGTCGCTCGGTGCCCGTTTAGATCAGTTAGTTTCTTTTTAAAGACGCTGCTAGGCGGCACCTCAAGGCTCACCGGGGGAAAGAAGAATGTGCCCCTCTCCCTTTTCCTCGCTAAGTAAATAGGGTTGGAGTAAAAATTGGGGGGAAGGGAATTCTGGTGGATTGCCATCATGAGCACTGCTGTACTGGTTGAATAGAGTGTCTGTCGTATGGAGTTTATCCTTTTTTACGGGAACTGAGTCCGAAAGCTGCTTTATGAAAAAGTCGTAGAAGCACAAACTCACGATGCACCCTCACCACTCGATCAGCCCTACTTAGCAACCAAATGACCAGAAAGGGGTAGTTCCCCCCACCTCCACCTCCACGCTGCAGGACTGCACCGCACAGCCACCACAAATTCCTGAGACCTGGTATGCATGCTGATTCGACTGGTAACTGCTTACTGTTTGGGGGAAGTTCCTGGGTTGCCAGCAGGCAGCAGCCAAAGGTAGAGTAACCGACAAGCTGCAGGCCAGAAAGCTCACTGCTCTCGTACTTCCCCCGCCCTTTCCATAGGAAGTACTCGCGACAAGCATGAAGTACCCGAATATGCAGCTGCAAGTTTTTGGTGTATTTTTGACTTCTACTCCAATGGAAATTGCAGATTAGGACGTGCATTTTCGGGTACTTTTTACCTCCTGCGAGTAGATTACGGCATGCACAAGTGAGATAGATACTGCAGATACGTTTCGGAGGGGTTTCTCAGTCAGCAGTACCAATCTGCTCGAGATTCTCCTGCTCTAGAGTTTATTTCCTCATGAAGAGAGATATCTTGCCTTCTGGTTTCTCCTGGACAGGGTGAGTGAGTGAGTACATGGACTTATCAGTTGGGTGCTCTACTTACGTCTCTCTCCTGTGTGTAACCTCCCAACTATCGTCTGTGAAACGAGAACAAGTACCTAGTGGTTGTCTCATCCGGCTTTGTGCTTGTGCGTCTGTTCAGTGGAAGCTACTGCTCCGCCTCTGCCACACCTCCCCTCCACCACCCCCTCTTTTCGCCGAGTTGGTCGTCCAGCCGCACGGCTGAACTCTAGCAAAAAAGAGAGCCAAAAGAAAAAAAAAAGCTAACATCTCTCTCTCTCACTCTCTCCCTCCTTCTTTCAATCTCCTCCTATTCTGAAATTATCATATCTCACTGATCCGTCATCACCTTCGCTCCTATCTTGAGGTAGAGGTTACTATTAACACTGCCAGTGCCATTTCTGGCTGCTACTCTCTTAACCTCCGATTAACCAGAAACCGCTGGTTTCTTGTGTTTGCGGATCTTCTCTGTGTTGAATCCTCTCCTCGTATCCTTCGTTTGGTACATCGTTTTTGGAGTTGTTGTGTTGTTGGTGGAAGGAAGTCTGCACTTGAGACCCGATCTCTAAACTTTCACTTTCAGCCTCACCATTGTCAACCCTCCCTCCACACTCGACGACTCCCATTACCATCCACCCCTCATCTCCTGTCAACTTATCTTTCTCTACACCACTGCCTCTTTCTTACCCTATAAACACTATCGTCTCCCTACCGCACTTACACGATGTCTACTCCACTCAGTAGCCGTCTTAATCGTTTCGGCTTTCCCGGTCGGAAGGCTAGCAGCGCTAATAATAATAATCCATCGCCTCCACCGAACCAAGGTCAGTCTTCCGTACCGCCTCCAACCGTTGGCCAGGTTGGCCAGGTAGTTCGACCGTCCTCATATCCGCCTCCATACCAAGGTCCTTCTCCAGGAGTACCACATCCCGGTCCCGGAGGCGCAAATAGACCTACAAGCCCGATGCCACCTCAAGGTCCATACGGCCCTGGCCAGATCGGAAGCATTCCTCCCAGTCTGCCCCCACCAGGGATGATGCATCCTCCTCCAGGAGCCGTTGCACAATATGGCCACCCCCCACAGTATGCAGGACAGCCGCACATGAACCACAGAGATAGCCATGGCAACACAATGGGCCACCCCAACCATAGGCCAGGAGCTGCGGAGGTTGAAGGCACAAACAGGAGCAAGGCGCAGTTGATTGTCGGGATTGATTTTGTCAGTGATGATCTTAATATCTGATTATATCGTTTCGGCTCAGCGGAACTGGGGAGAAAATCAAGCTAACGAGTAGATTTTGGTGATAGGGAACAACCTTTAGTGGTGTTGCTTTCGCTTTCGCAACAGACCAAGAGGCCAAGGAGGACATTATTACAGAGTGGCCAGGTGCAGGTAACCAAACTAAGAACAAGGTTGGTTTTAAGCCTCTAAAAAGCTTGGTAAATGAGTACTAAATTCCGTCATCTTAGATCCCAACGGTTCTTTACTACGACCAATACCAAAAGGTGGTTGGCTGGGGTCCTGATATCGCCGATGCCTTGGCTCCAACTGGATACCCTAAACCTGGTGTGCAAAAGGTATATATCATCCATAGCAACCACTCTATGATCTTGATCTATAAAAAACCCATTCTGCTTTATCAAGCGTTATCTATTTTTTATATCTTGATATACATGAAGAACTTTAAATTGTTAAGCTTTTTACGTATATGGAGAAATTTAGAACATTATTTTAGGTTGTATTTGCTTATAGGATACTGACATATTCTATAGGTTGAATGGTTTAAACTTCAACTCATGCTTTCCGGAAACACATATATCGATCCCATCAACCTTCCCCCACTTCCCCCTGGAAAGTCCGAGATCGATGTAGCGGCAGATTACCTCTTCAAGTTGCGTCAAGCTATGCGTGCTCAGCTGCAAAAGACACTAGGAGAGGTTTTCAACCGTGAGGAACGCAATATCCGTTACTTCCTTACTGTGCCTGCTATTTGGAACGATGCTGGAAAGGCTGCAACTAGGGCCGCTGCCATCCAGGCCGGATTCCTTAGAGATGAAAACGACAATAGGTTGACATTGATTACTGAGCCTGAGGCTGCCGCTATGTTTTGCTCAAAGACCGGTCTATTAAATCTTAAAGTTCATGACGCAGTTTTGATTGTCGATTGTGGTGGTGGAACCGTCGATTTGATTGCATACGAGGTCGAGGAGGAAGTCCCATTCACAGTGGCTGAATGTACTGCTGGATCTGGTGATTCTTGTGGCTCAACAGCACTCAACAGAAATTTCTCAAATATTCTTCGTGCCAAGATTCGGAAGATGAAGCTTCCAGATGGATCCAAGTCTGCCGGGAAGGTTTATGCAAAGTGTATCATGGACTTTGAGAATCGTATCAAGGCGGATTTCAGGAATAATGGACAGAAATGGGCAGTGGATGTGGGTATCGAGGCTGAGTTCCCAGAAGCTGGGATTGAGGAGGGTTACATGACTTTCACCAATGAAGAAATTCTACAGTGCTTCGAGCCTGTCGTCAACAGAATTTTGGAGTTGGTTAGAAATCAAATCATTGCCATCCAAGCGCAAAACAGACAGCTTCAGGTAGGCTTGTCCCCACTGATTACTCGTTATATTACGGATTACTGATATTATATCACAGAATGTTTTGGTTGTCGGTGGTTTCGGTGCATCAGAATATCTGTTCCAGCAGATCAAGCTTCACGTGCCTCCACAGTTCCAGTCAAAGGTTGTTCGTCCTATGGACTCTGTAGCTGCCATTGTCAAGGGTGCCGTTACTGCTGGTATCACCGAGAAGGTCGTAACATCTCGTGTGGCCCGTAGACATTACCTTATGGCTACTCTACAGCCTTTCAAGGAAGGCCACCACCCCGAGCAATACCGTGTTCCCAGTCTTGATGGAAAGGATCGCTGCAAATACACCCGCCAGATCTTTGTGACCAAAGGACAGCGTGTCAAGATTGGCGAGCCCGTCAAGGTCTCGTTCTTCAGACAGGTTGCTCCTGGTGCAACACTTATGTACGAGGATATTTTGTACGCCTGTGACGACGATGTTTGCCCAGAATACACCAAAGATCCACGTTAGTCCCCTTGAAATGATTCTTGTGATGCTTGGTAGCAATTACTGATATACCTTTGCTCAAATAGGTATTAAGGAAGTCGTTACCCTCACCTCTGATCTCTCGCGGAAGAACCTCGAGAAAGATTTTGAGCGCATGGATACGCCCCAGGGAACATTCTACAGGGTTTACTTCGATATATATCTCACTCTTGACGGGTCTGAATTCAATGCCGAGCTTGTGTGCCAAGGAGAGGTCATGGGTAGATGTGTCGCCAAATTCAGATAGACAAGTGCCGCGGTTTGTTTAGAGTTTAAGGGGGATCTTTAGAGCAATTTAAAGGACACACTGGTTCCTGGGAATGGAATAGTTGATTTTTGAAGGAGCAAAATGTGGTGTTTGGGGCGGTGTGGTCTGAATTACGGTAGCATGATTGTGTCTTTTGTGGTGCTTGGCTGTTCCGGCATCGTTTCTTCCCCCCTTTTATCGTACTTGCGTCATATCCAATTTCATTTACTTTATTTCTACGTCTTCATGGCAGTTACGCAATGTACTTAACAGTGTGAAACAGAAACACGGCCCTTTCATTTCTATCTACTCTCTGCCATGTTTTAATGTCTTTCTGCATTATTAATATTGTACCTACACCGAATTACTGTGAATCAGAGATTTCACGATGAAGAGTATTTAGAATGTAGTGATTGACGTACGATAGTTTTTTTTTAGTACTACAGCACTTGATTTGTACCAAGTTACTACTCTAACTACACACCTGTACCTAGTCGTGCGACGAACGGACCTTTCCCCGTATTTACATCAACAATCCCTGTCCGTTTGACCCTTGGTCTTTCGTCTCTGGGATTTAAGTAGTACGTCATTTGGTCATAGCGGTATTGACCAATCAAATATTGAGCGCGCTGGTCGTGCTTAAGTGCAGCTGGATGAAAGTATTAAGGACAATATACTGATATCAAGGTCGAAGTCTGCTTAATACGGTGGTTTCTGGGCCATTGGCCAGGCAGATAAAAAGGTAATGACCAATTCGTCATCGGACTAGTTCTGCAATTGATCCAGAAACGATCTATAGATCTGACTTCAAGCCTACTGGTAAGGCAGTATCGTTACCAGAAAATTTCTGGAAACTCTATCTTTGTGGGGATATCCCGAAGCACATAAAAGTATACATGATATCTGACTATGGGCGTCAGTCTGTGAAAATTAGCGCGGGTTAGCATTAGTTCCGAGACATGTGGTTGGTGGGTAATTTACATCATGAATTATCACTCGAACAACTTCCACTCACCCAGTAAATGCTTTTGAATTTCTCTCATCCGGCACTGGCTATACCGCTCCAACGTTCTGATTTCAACTCTAAATCTGGCCCTCAGAATCTGCAGGCGATGATTGTGTTATGAACCTTACCGGTGTCTGACCTAGTCCTAGTCCCAATCATATTAACGCGGGGATATCCACATATCTCACAAATACCACATTTTCAACCTAACATGTATGCAGGTGTTGTATCCACATTCCGATCATAGCTGCCACTCTGCTTGACCTGGAGGGCAAATCTTTTGGAACCAGTGTCCAGTAGCTTTGGCTCACAGACAGAATTACATCTCACTGGAATTACGTGTGGATTCTCTTTGTTCATGAGAGGAGTTTATATGGTGAACACAGTGGAAACTTGGGTTGAAGGGATGGAGTTTCGGGCTGTGAATATTTGTGTGTAGGGTTGGCTTGTGACTGTTGGTTGCTTCTGTAGAGAGCCGGTGGTGGGAGGAGTGGAAGTTTCGAGATTTCAATACGCTGCCATGGCCATGTCGCGGTCATGTCGACTCGGGGGTAAAAAGTTTAGTTCTGTGAATAGTTCATTTTGGTCTTTTGGTTAACGCTTAGTGAGGGATTTGGTATGGGGGGAGGGGAGGTGTACTTGGACTCAAGATCACTTGGTCGTCGGTAGATATATGTATCTGGTGGATATGATGGACCTAGTTAGCTACAGACGATGATAATGGACCTCTTCCACATTGTTGATATAAATTCGAAAAGTGTAGTCGTGAAAGACGTCCTATATATATAGCCTTTTGTATATTGACATAAATTCTGTTATTAATGACCTGATTGGGGAGAAAAAGGGAAATGAAGCACAATTTCCTAGCCTCCATTACTCGAACTCCAGGACTTCGGCATAGGTCTTTTCTAAGGGCAAGAAATCGTTCTTAGTACATCACCGGCTCAACTGATAGATAGTTTTATGCCAATCGGACCAGACTTAGACAAAGAGAGGGTGTTAGCTTACGGTCTCAGATTTGCAGTATCAATACCTGCGAACCCGTCCACCGAGAACTAGTTACTACCCGCGGCCTCTCGCTCTTTCGGGGCGGCTTCCGACCACCATATCCGCATTCTCTGACTGACTGAAATGGTGGCGGTGGCGTCCCGTGTCTACGACACTTTGGGCGTCTCGACATTCCTACCCCGCTCACTGGTAGGCTCGCTCGCCGGCGGCCTTGACCCGCCCCAAGCTTCTACAACAAGTACCCGTTCCTACAAATCAGCATGCCGATGTTTGTTCATCAATAGGCCTTCCTGGTATGTGAAGAGTAGTAGAAGTGGTATCACCCAGAGCTAATGGTGGAAGTCAGCGTCATCTCGAGGGCCCTTTGAGCGGTGACGACGCCGCCGTGGAAAGATGCGGCTGCGGAGCTCGTAGGGGGAAAGATTGAGGGGGGCATACAGAAGTAATTGTAGCGTATCAAAGTACAAAGACTGGGGATGATGAAATTTGTTGAAGATCTCGATGGACTATAGCTTGTTTTGAAGTTGGGATACAGCATATCGTAGGAAAACTGAAGAGAAGTAGCCATGACAGATCGTACTTACGTGCTCATAGTGTTTTCAGCCACGTACAGATAAACCAACCATGATCCGCCATGAATTACTTATCAATCAATGATCTCCGCCATGAATTACTTATCAATCAATGATCTCCGCCAAGAACCTGAATCATGATACATCACTCGCTCGGAACAGCAATGAAGGATTCATCAAACAAAAAAACACAAGCCATCATCACAAGTGAGACATAGCCTGTGGTACCGATGTGTAGAGACTATGATTGTTTTTTCTTTCTCTTGTTGTTTAATTCATTAATTGTATGATTGTTGCGGAACAAACCAAATTAAATCCTGCTTCGTATTCTTTTACGGTACCGTGTTCTCACTGCACTAGTGTGGTTGGTCATTGCTTGGCGGCTTTAGTCCCATTCAATGTAAACTCGTTCATCAAAATCTCATACTTTCAAATCATATCACTACACCGAAGCATCTTTAACTTAAACTACCCACGAGATTAGGTATCCACCAATATACCTCTCAAGCCTGACGCTACAAAAACATCTAGAGTACCCAGACGCTCATCCGACCAGTTCAAGCCATTGAATAGGGCAATGGGAACTCAATCGTCTCTGGTTCAGACTGTACTATATATGCAGTTCCCTTCTTCCCAGGTAACCCTAGCTACAAGAGCTGTAGTAGACACGACCTGCATCTTCTTAAGAATCGAAACGAGCTTGGAGAGACCTTTTTAACTTCATCAATCAATGTATTGCCCAGCGGTCTCCCACAAGATCCACAATCATCTCTGATTGGAATATTGGTGGTCCTATTATCTTTTCTCGAAGGGCTCACAATATACACAGTCAAGCCCTTCGGTTGAATCTTCTTGAAACTTTCACTATCCCCTTTCCTCTCTCTCCAACCACTAACTACGCTAGGTCTACCTCCTTGGTCATCAATTTGAATGGGATTCTATCAAATATCTCAAAAGATAGTTTCCAGCCCTCCCATCCCCACAGCTATCGATATGGAGCCCAAAGCTCCTACCTAATACTCTTGTGTAATTGTCAACTCTCAATTATACTCGGGCCTTATGGACCCATAATACCCTGTTCCGGACTCTCAGCCAACCGCTACAACTCACATCATGATTAATAAGACTATTGAGATACTGAATGGAACGAGGTAGGTTATCATCGCACAAGAAATCCCATCAATAAGTACACGTGTCTATACGGTGGCGTGATAATAGTTGCTCGATATTCTGCCGCGATAGACAGACAGGTGACAACCTTCAGGATCGCGGCTATTTGTCGAACACATCAGCGTCTACTTCTGCCGCCCGAGCGTTCCCGATCTGCGCACTAGCGACTCCTATATGTGCTCTACACCCACCCACTGGATCAGTCCATGTGTGCTAATTACCAGCTGGCTGCAGGGGCATCTCGATCTCAAACAGTCACTCGACCTCGGGACGGGACAAGTCGTACGAGATTGAACCGACGGTTCGGATTCGGATTGCGCGGAGAAAGTGCCACATAAGCTATTGCGTTTAAGATTTCCATACACATGCGCATAAAAGATAAACCGCCGTGAATGCTTATCAAAAGCCCTATACTTTAAAAACGCCCTCAAAACAAGATTAACGGGGAATTGCTGGAGTATTTCGTACAAAAAAGGGGCACATGTAATTCCAAATCTCCAAATTACGGTTCTACAATTGGACTTGGATAAGGCCTTTGTGGTTCTGCGCATGGCCATATCGAAGATTCGGGATACTGCTGTTACATCCTGACCCCGAGGATATTTGAGCGTCATGTTTGACATCAAGACTGGCCGAGACCGCTATGAAAACGGGGCCGGATTCACTATAACTGTATAGTTTAACGGCAATTGCCGTAATAGTAATAAACCGTTTCTGGTTAAAACAAAAAAATACGGCATGGAAAATACCATTGCCATTCCCAGATAATCATGCAGGTACGCCTAACCGCTTTTGTATGGAAAAATTATTGGCAGGGAACATGAAGTATCCTGGGAAACATTTTTAATCCGGATTGCCGGACAGGACATGTCATGCAATGGCCGGGACATCTACTCGCTGGCATTCACACATACCCCCTCTAACTTCACACATGGATCAAACATTACATTCACTCAAGAAGATCAATGCCGTCCAACATTATCACAAGCAGAAATCCATAGAGCCAGCCTAGGTACATAGCTACTCGTAATATAGTACCTGCGCACGGTTCTTGACAGCTTTGAAAACACGTACTGGTATTGGCCCACGAACCACCTCCAGTGCTCTAATGCATTGACCCCGAACCACTGTGGCGCCTTCCCCCCACGTACTGGGAATCTTTAGGATGAGATCCAGGATTCTTGACAGGGACGGGATTGGTGCAGGTACATACATGACATTGTGTATATGTACGCACATGAGGTGGGGAATACTGCGGGTCGGGATATGTGAGGCTTTCGCTCGTCTCGATTGTCGATTAATTAAGCCCTTCCGACATGGAACATTAAATCGAGGTACATCCTCCTGTCACATTTATACCCCCATCCCATCCCATCCCTTATTACATACGCAAGGAGGGTATGTAAGCATCCTCTCCTCGCCCCCAAGTCATTGCCACCTGCATACGTAAGAATAGCATACGCGGATATCAATCAACCTGCACGCCTTGAATTGTGGGTAAATGCCAATGCTACCCCCCCCCCGTGGCGGTTTTTTTTTTACTATGTAGCCTGACAATAGTTCGAGAACCATCCCTCGAGGTTTAAATGAGCCCTTAATAAAGTAAGACTCCCAATGTGGATCTAGTCCGAGGATGCTGGCTAGCGCTGTATCGAATGATATAAAACATGTCTGCTACCTATATGCATACACACATATACTTGGCCAAGCTCTTTCACTTAGAGGGCCTCGCCGCAGGTACGTATGGTCATGGTAGTTTTTGTCTATCATCATCTATATTAATATATACCACGCCTAGAAACAAGGGGCTTTTTATGTCATTGCAAATAACCCGAAACCGAAGGAGAGAAAAAAATAAAAACAAGAGGACCACCAGAGAAAGGTAAGTGATAACATATGGTTCGATGCTGCTGACAAAAGGAAAAAAACGGAAAATACAAAGTGGAAAAAACCAGTTAGTAGACATAACGGAACCGGGTGTTCTCCCTATCGGTCACTGTATATCTGTTAGAAAACTGGGGAGCACATGGAGCACAAGGGAATGGAACTTACTGTTTCCCCATTTGAACTCCTCAGAAATAGTGTCATCAGTCTGCTCGTTCAACTCCTGCGAACGCTTCTCCTTCAAGCTGTTCTGGTAGCTATAGTAGAACCTCAAGAGGACTGCAAACAGTGCTGCACCGGCCTGGGTAACAAGAACCGCAATCTTTGCAGGGTAAAAGCTATACCAATGTTAGCACCAATCTTTTTTTTCTTTTCGAGGACGCTGTATCAGGTGAACATACTTTGGCGCGTCCTTAGCCTGGAAAGTCTGAGGGCCAATGATATTTCCGATCGAAAAAGCACCCGCAATCAGAGACGTGGCGATAGACCGCTTCGTGTGTCCAGCAATGTTTGAAGCGGCCCAGTTAAAGACAATGATCAATACCGCGACGATCTACCGAACAAAAAGTTGAGTCAGACATGCATCTTCTTACTGTCGATCATTCCCCGCTCCCCACATATCATATCAGAATCAGAATCAGAATCAGAGACATACCGAATTGACCAAATAGATACCCGCTAAAAGGCCGCCCTTGTTGCTATTTGGCAGGAACGACATCAAGGCTCCACCAAGAGCTCCCGGAATAGCTAAGCCGGCGATCCACAACCACCTGTTTGAGCTCATACCCACTGCAATACCGGAGAGGATGGTGACTCCAATGCTGATGATGCCGGAGGGCATGTTGAGCAAGGCCGCAATGGGCGACGTGTAGCCAAAGTTCTTGATCAGGGTTGCCGAGTAAGTTGTGATAACACCGCTTGAAACCGAACACTAGTAAAAAGACACATCAGCATGCAATGCATAAATCAACTAGTGAAAAAGGATCAACGCAAGGGAAACCTACCAAAACAGTGATCATAAGCATAAAATAGATCTGCGGATCCTTTGCCAATTCCACCGCCTGCGACATCTTGAACTTCTTATTCTCCACGCCGGTTTGGTTCTCGCTGACCCGCTCCAGTACCCGAACGATCTCTCTCTCCTCGAGAAAGTTCGCGCTCATAGGGGTGTCGGGGAGGCAGAAGAATGTCCAAACGCCGATGAGTACGGTCACGAGCCCAAGGACGATGAACATGACTCGCCAGCCTTCGAGCGAGGCGTTCTTGACGTGCTGAAAGCCGTAGGAGATTATGCCGCCGACGATCTGGCCGAGTCCGAGTCCGCAGTACCAGAACCCGAAGCGGGCGGGTTGTTCCTTCTTGGTGTACCACATACCTGCATTTTGATATCAGTACCTTTCTTCTTCCTCAGGCACACTGCAGAGGGGAAGGACTCACTGGTGATAATGGTAAGACAAGGCGCAATTGCAGCCTCGAATATGCCTAGGAAGATTCTTGCAACAAGAAGGCCTGTGAAGCTCTTGCAAGCTGCGGTGCAGCCAGTAGCAACGCCCCAAAGTGCTACATTGATGGCCAAATACTTTGCCGCCGGCACCTTCTGAAGAAAGTATCCTGCACCTCACTATCAGTACCTTTCTTTTAGGCCTCGCGAACCAACATTGATAGTGATACGTACCCGTGGGGATTTCCGCAACCAAGTAGGCAATGAAAAAAGAAGTTGCAGCCCACGTAAACTGATTACCGACTAGCTTCAGGTCCTTTGGCAGTCCCATGACAGCCGCATACTACAAGGCAACATCTGTTAGCTCCGAGCAAAAACCTCCCCTCTTGCAGATCCATCTGATGCAAGGGACAATTTTGAAAAGAGACAAAAATAAGAACAATAAGGGACTCACATTGATGAGCACTTTGTCAACAAACTGCATAGTGTAACATGCAAACATGATGGGAACAATCCTCCAATCGATCTTCCTCAGCAGCGACTTGTCACTCGCCCCGGTTGCCTCGTCTCCATTGCTTCCGGCATTCTGGATGTAAGCCAGTGCAGAATCCATGCCCGCATGTTTGGATTGGTCGACGGTGGTCGGTGAGGGTGAGCTACTGCTGGATGCATCTCCAACTACCACTGAGTGCGTATCCTTCTCCATGGGTAATTTAGAAGAAAAAAACGTGGTGATATTTTTTCTGCAACGGAATGTTATTCTTCCTTCTTCTTCACTTCTCTGCTGACTGGGGGGGTGGAAAGGAAGAGACAAGTGTAGGGGGACAGGATAAGTATAAAAAAGAGAGGAAGGATGTAGACAGTGAAGATATGTAGGTAGTAATATATTAGGGGAGAAGCAAGCGTAGAAGGAGGTGAATTCTATTCACCCATTGGAGGGAGACTCTTCCAAGTCCTTTTGTGGATCTTTTTTCCCATAATTGCTTTCTGCCCCCCGCTGGCAATCACACTTTCAAGGGTAATTATCATTACTCATTACCTACGCTTCTCGCTAGAGTAGTACTGGTAACATTGCGCATGCGTTTATACGCGGCTCAGGAGGGACGAGAGTACGTAGTACTAGTTAGACTTTGCTCGCTCGCTTACAATGGCAAGCATAAACGGCGGCGAGGTGCATATACTACAATACAGTTTAAGAATGTGCCGGGAAAATAACGCAGAGGCAAAGGAAATAGCACGAGGCTACATATTACGAACTTCCTCTTAGGTATCAGTCCATAGAAGTATAGTAGCTAGGGGAGGGGGGGTGGCCTGGGCCAATGTCTGCAGGATGAAGGATGATTACCATGCACGGGCCGTTATTAAAGCACGGCACGAATAGATAGAATATCCCAACTCTTGTTCCTCCATACCTCAAACTAGCTGGACATGAAGAACGTTTGGAGGGTTGGGGGAGGAAGGAGCTGGTCGTGGTGGGTAGAATTGCAATGCACTGGATATCCATAAAAATGGCGCTGGGATCAAATCCCCCGGCTATTCCATGGGAATCCATGCAAGTCAAAACTGTAATTGGTTTCTACTACGCACCCTTCTAATCAGCCAATGATAGGCTGTCGGGTTTTTACGACCAGTGGCGGTACGACGATCAAAAATCTTCGATCTGCCGAATAGTAGCTGGGTAGGGAGGGTAGCGCAAGTTTACTTACTAAATCGGGGGACAACCCAGAACCTTGTTACCATCCAGCCTTTGTAGTAAACCAAAGGGGATGATATGTGCTGCATGTTGTCTGCCTATCTACTCTGGGTATCTGCCCACTAGTACTTAGGTACATACACCGGCCGGCAGGGCGAGTTAACTTTGGTGGCATAAGATATCTCGATGAGCATCGCCTTTTCCTTTTGGGATGCCACATATTTCAGGACCGCAAGTTAAACCGTGCGCTAGCTCTATTGGCCTACCCACATATATTCTATCATTCATGCACGCCATAGAGTAAGGAGTAGACGAGTTGATCAGAAGTTTGATTGGCTTCCTATCAATCCTTGAAACGAGCCGAGGATAGGTTTCTGTCATGCCAGAAGAATTTCTTATACGTCTCCCACCCTCCATACAGTTTCATTATAATCCTCCTCTTCCTCTTCGAATTTCCCCTCCTCTTCCCCTTGCCCCGGGACTGTGGAGCAAGGAGTCGTCCTGACAGATATTTTTTATGTAGTGGGGGTGTTCAGTTCAGTTTGGGGGTTTGGAATGTTCTGTTGATGCGCACCTGTCACACTTCATTCGTCCCCAAACCCAGTTGTTTCCTACTCGGATATTTGAGATCCCAACTTTTGAAGTATTAAGCACCGTCCTGCCTTATTCCTGGGGGCCGGGTCGTCTACCCTAGAAATTTGTTCTATCTCTTTCCCTCTCTGGACCGTATGCTGTTGGATGTGAGAAATTTCAGAAAGTGAGAAAAAAACACTGATCGAACCGTACCCCGGATCAAGCAAACATCACCCGGGAGCACTCGCGTCATGCAGTATAGTGATCGATAATCTCAGACCGACCGTTACCCCCTAGTCTTGTCTAAGTCTATTACTATCGCGCACTAGTTTAAGATCAACGGATTTCCTGGTCCTTTTTCCAAGATAATCCGAAGTCAGACTGAAAGAGAGAAAGAGCATCACTGATATATAGTAAGCCCACGAGTTTCCTTTCTTTCTTGAAAACCCGCAGTCAGATCTAGTCACTCCTTCAACAAACATGCAGTGGGTTCACAACCTGGCACCGGGCATTGTGTCCCAAGCCCCCATGATTATTCCGGTCTGTGTGGCTCTTACAGTTCTTGCCGTCGCAGCAACATTGCTGCGGTGCTATGTGAGGATTTTTATGTTGAAGACCTTTGGAGCTGATGACTGGGTCATCGTTTTCTCGGCGGTTAGTTACAGATTGGTAGCCGCAACTCAATTGTGCTTGAGCTAATTCGGTTGTTCATGCAGGTTTGCAGTATCATCTACAATGCCCTCACCATTGAACGTGCGTATATGAAGAATCTTCATCGTTGATCACTCGGGTCTGACAAGAATTTGTAGAGACACGATGGGGACTAGGCCTTGATCTGAAGTACAGACCAAAAGTGAATGCAAACAAATATTCGGAGGTTTGTTTGATACTCTAAAGTTCTGCATGCACTGGAGCGGGGCTGACGGATTTTCCAGGTCAATTTTGCCGGGCGGCCATTCTACATGCTCGGCATCACGGGATTCAAAGTCTCTCTATGTCTGGCGTACATTAGACTTGTGAACAAGCAGAAGACTTATAGACAAATCACCTGGTGGATTCTCTGGGGCTGCGTTTTGTCCCATATCGGTGGCATTCTTGTCTTAATGTTTCAATGCAAACCCGTGAGTACCGCCGGCGGACCGTTTGAACCCGTTTCCCGGATGATCGCTGACTGACTTGTGCAGGTCCAAAAATCATGGGCTCCTGCAACAAAGGGAACTTGTCTTCCTAACGACATCACTTTCTATGTGCTTGCAGGTATGTATTCGGTCATCGTATAGTTATATAGCCCGGGTTCTTACATAAGTATACGTATAGCCAACACCATCTTCTTTGACATCTGCGTCATCATTCTGCCGATTCCTGTTTTTCTCCGAACACAGATTGCGAATAGGAAGAAAGTAAGACTACTTATCAATGCATGCTGAGGAGTCATTCACTAACGCCGATTCAAGGTGGCTCTCATTGGTCTCTTTGCCCTCTTCAGCTTCACCACAGTCTGTTCGGTCATGCGAATGGTCCAGATCATAACCATCGCAAAGAATGGGAACTCCACAATGCTGGTCCTCTGGGGCACAATCGAGATGAATGTTGGGGTAAGTCCAATCTGAATCACTTGCTTACTGGCACATGCAATAAGGCACAGTTCGTCCAAGCCAAATACTAATCCCGTTCCCCACACATAGATTACCACAACTTGCATTCCTACGCTGGCCCCGTTATTTAAGTATTTTTCTGAGCGAGGCCAGCACTCGGGCAAGCCCTCATCGCTCGGCTATGTCTCAAACAACTCCCGTCGCTCGAAACGCACCATGGAGCTCACCTTCATCCGCGAGCAAAAGCGCTCGGGAGCCTCAGCATACTGTGCCCACACAGGCAGCACTGGCCGTGACTGTGACAGCGAGGAGAATATCCTAGCGGTGGCTCCAGAGGCTCACCATCGCTTGGATGGGATTCAGATGAAGAAAGATTTCCAGGTGGAAATTTCTAGTGCGCATTCTTAATGACGACCACCGACCGCATGCCTGAGTTGTGCCCTCAATTTAGCGATTTCTTTTGTACTTTTTTAGCCTCTCGGGCAAACTGTATATTAATATCCCCCCGTTCTCTTTTGTCGGATTATTATTATTATTTACGTAGAGTACGTAACGTACGCGTATGAATCAACGGAACGGATGCAGGAAAGGCCTTTCCTTCTGTGACGATAATATTTCAATAAAGACACGAGGGTCGTCCGTTCATGACCTCAAAGGCTTCTTTCCCTATGTGCCACCTGCATACGTATTCCCGCCTCTAGGTGGGTGCGACTCTTGGGAAACTGCACTTGGTAATTGCACTAACTCACTCATACTTCCTTACCTCCTTAATTCGCCTAATTTAGTAGGCAGACACTCTACTGGGGGTATCTCACTGAGTGGGTGTAGAGCATGCTGTCAGCCTATTTGTTTCTTAGTCAAATTGTTTAATCTTTATCGAAAAAGCAAAGCCAGAGTAGAGCGACTTGTAAGGGTGAGGCTTTCTTGTTATTCAAGCCACTCCTACCCAATGCTCAAAAAAACCGCCTATCGACATCATACGTTGCAAGCGCAGCACTCGTCATACCTGAGGTGAACCGTGCAATTGAACCAAATGTTTTAGTTCGCTGCTCTTATGATTTCCATGATCGCACTTATCGTCCGGGGTAGAATTTAAGATTAAGGTGATCATGGGCTAACCACCTGCCGAGCGGAGTGATCTCCCGTCGGCCGGACCCCAGAAGGCACAGCTTGCTACGGTCCGGAATTTGAAACGCTCGGTGAATTCTGCACCAGAACAGGCTATTGGTGTATGTAAGTGCATGTAGTACGACAAGAGCGATTTTCGATATCGAATAAGCAAATAACTATGCGCTTTCCAATTCCAGTTGCGCGGGTACATACTTTCTTAGTCAAGTGTCTAGGCGCGGATTCTAATTCAGAGTCTGGTTCTAGTTGGATAGGGGGATAAAAAATTCTCCGGCAGCGCGGAAATTTCGCACTTTAATCGGTTATTCTGCTCTACTAATTTAGCCGCGGAAGCTGCAGAATAGCCGCTCATGTATATTAGGGTACAGCGCGTCTGCGGTCGCAACCTCCTTTTCTAAATTCTGGCGTTCCCGCACCAGGTATGAACCTCGTTAAAAAGGGAAACCTGGTCAGCTGAAGACGCCACCACCAAAGCTTATGGAGACGTGATGTTTTTATGCGAAAGGGTGGTAGGTAAATGGTTGAATAGCGAGCTGGTGATCCTAGTCCAAATCTGATGACCGAGTGACCAATCATGAGGCTCGGCAAGAAGCTGGAGACAGGGTCAACGGGCCTTGGACGTCCTTCCGGCCGCTATCTGGCTGGGAAATTTTCCCGATGTCACCCTTTCCCCCTTCCCATTTCCCCCATCTCTTTTTCTTTCCAGACAGGCAGCTGCTGCTGAGAGTCTTACGATTCTCACAAGCATTGGGCGAACTAGACCGATCGGTAGAGTCAGTCTTAGCTGAGCTTATTGACCAAAAGCAACCTATTGGAGATACGCGCTGGTGAAAGTGATGTCTGTGCGAGAGTTGCGCAACCAATGACCTGGCTTCGTTTGTTCCTCCCTTGCTTGACCGTTAGGATATTTGCGCACGGCCTATCAAGTGGGATAAGAGTAGTGTGTTTGTAAACAACACATGCTGTCGATACTGAACGGCAGGATATCCTCTCACTGTTGTCCGGATGTTGCTTTCCGAGACTCACCATTGGTCACTCGGTTCTCGGGATCTTGACATGCAAATTGTTTGTAGCCAGGGCATGTACATGCACATGTAGTTACTGGGTGGATGTCCTAACATTGGGTTCTCTGGGATCGGCGAAGATTCATCTCAACACAATAAGATGACCGTTAGCAACTTCGTCTGGAGCACTTCCTGATTACCGCTAAAACTCGAAAATTGGCTATCTCCGTCCAGGGATTACCACTTGAGTGATTGGTTGAATGGCATCGATCTGCACCAGAAGTTTCCCGTACAAGTAATTTTCATCTGGCCAATTTTTCGAGTTATGGCGGTAGCTGGACTGGTTCTTGATTAGTTGATTTCGTCACATGCTGGAAGCCTTTCGAAATGTCGCTTAACCGAATTTGCTCGCTGCTGTCCAGCGAACCGAAAAGTTGGGCTGGATCTGTTACAATGCGGATGGCCCTTATCTTGCATGTATCTCTCGGCCGCGTGGCTCCAGGGTTTGGGGGGGGGGGGGGGGGGGGGCAGCATGGAAGTTGATGAATCGATATCTTGAGGATGAGCTCGATCCATGCCCTGCTGGTTTGTGCTGCTTGTAGGAGATGGGCACGAGAGTATCTCAAGAAATTACCCGACTGGCTGTCAAGGTCGGGATGTGAAATTTGAGTTGAGAGACGTTACCCTAAGCCCTCTACGGCTGGGGCCTAACCACATGTGTAGTCGAGTGATATATTATGACCAAGTGTCCCTGATTTTCGCTTAGCGTGATTTTTCTTTACGTCGTGATGTGTGCGATACATCGTTGATAGAGTATGAAAAAACGGGGTGAAATCAGTACTGTAGGACCACGGAATTTAGTGAATAATACGGAATTAAACCGGCATTGCAAAAAGAATACAGTACATAGTAATGCCGTATTCTTGCTGCATTACTAGCGCATTAACGGGAATAACGTAGCGAATCCAATGTACCATCAAGGAAAGTTCTTTCCTCAAGGCCAATATGTACATATGTACTTGCCCTTTCTGATTTCTCTCAGCGACCAGACACCTATCAGTTGAGTTCCCAGAACGATAAATCGGGATACGTGCTAGACATCGATTGCAGATACATATATCGATGCGCTAAAAAGTTTATTTCTTCGGACACAAACTTTCTTGCGTAATGTAGTTAGGGCTTGGCGTAACATGTCGTTCTCTCCAACGTCACCTCCCCCAAGCAGCAACCTTAACCCATCATCAACTCACTCCACTTCATCATCCATCCGTCCATCATCTACTGTCCAGTAACAATCATACATGATATTTTCTATCATCTTATATAAGGAGTGTAAACCTTTTCGGGGCGCGTCAATGCCAAAGTAGGGCTGTTGAATGTACGAAACATAGGTTCCCTTATGATGATATTTCTATCAACCGAATATCTATAGTCGAGCCCTTCAAGCTAGGCCGACGTTACTTCTGCTCACGGTTCACATGGGATAGGCGAAGTTATAAAAGAGACACTTCGCACACTGATGAGAAATATATATATATAACTCCGCTTCACCAGCCCTGGTGGCGATGGGGCTCGTCGCAATAGAAAGTGATGGTGTACTTGAAGTAGATGGAAAGTTGACTCTGATTATTAGGTGTTCTTTTTCTATGTTTCTAGCTGGTTTGACTAACATATTGTGGGTCATGTAGAATCACTCGGGTTCCATTTACTAACCGAGAGATAACTAACCGGAATACGATAGCGGGGACGCGGGTTTCTTCCCGGATGTTTGCTTTTTTTTGGAGTCACTCGATCGACCCAAGTAGTAAATTATGAGTCCCAAAAAAAGGATAATGCTGCAGAGCACAAGCTTCATGGCGAGATTCCAAGTTACCTACTGAAATAATGTGGTCCGTAAGCTGGGCTATAAAATCGAGATGGTTCGGCTTCTTGGGGCCTTGGGCTCGCAGAGCTCGAGCTATAAGGGCAGGCTCATAGTACAGCTCGAGCGGTATTAAACCACCCAAATAAGGTCCATACCATTCTTACTAGATAGAGAGGTGCAGTTATCCACCTATACAGATTTCACCCTTCATATCTCATTGTATTACATACACCATAACACTTCCGGCTCGAGACTAAGCTCACGAATTTAGTAAATGATTTGGGCCAGCTCGGCTCCCAGAGAGGTAGGGCTTGCTTTCAATGAGCCAGGAGTCTAAAGATCGAGCACGGACCGCACTAAACTGTTACTGTTACTGTTACCGTTACTGTTACAGTCGCAAGATATCGCCCGAGATGTCGGACGCGCACCGGATTTTACAGGCAGTTGGACCGAGGTTGAAGCTTCACATCAAATTGAGTGTTCTTAGAGACCAAGTCACCGTTTAATAAATTAGGCCCCGGACAACCGCTAGAAAAACTTCACTACCTTCCACTATGTCTCGGGACAACCATCTACACCAGCACATGCAACACCACCCGCCGGATATAAAGCCGAGCCTTTTTAAGCCCGAGGTTTTAGGCATGTGGTACAATATGCGCCTATATGGCACGATATGTGTCTTTTCCCCGAATCGGCTTTCCTCCCGTGCGGCTTCCCGACCGACTTGTTCGGTCGGGCTAAAGTAATGCCGTGTCTTTGAGATAGGAGTCAACATGTGTCTCGCTCATTAGCAGCGTACCTACCACTGATAGATGGTCTATAGGCCGTTTAATATTCATCTCTTATATGGGGTTAAATTTCTTTATAGTTTCCGAAAATCAATGTCACGATAATCAACGCCGCAGTGCTATCTTGAGACCAAAAGAAGAATGAACACAAAAAAAGCTCACGTACGCCAATAGATACGGAACTTGGCATATTTATGCAAGAACACAGACGGCAATCTAGTTAATAGGCGGTCGCTTTCGGGTAACCTATCGTGGTTTACCGAACAGCCTAGGATAAATTCTGGCCGGTCCCGGAAAACTCCAATAAAGCATCTTCTCGGTCACTATGTGACTTGAGGCCTATTTTATCCAGCAGTACAAGAAAAGTGTATCTATAACTGGGCATAATTGTCAACGGCGCATGATATTCTGCATACGCTACGTGCCCTCGCTCTGGGCAATATAAGGGCCTCGATTATACTACTACAGTTTCCCCATACGAGTACTCCTTGAGCGTCTGCATTAGTACCGCTCATATCTTCCAATAACTTTAGGCCGCTTTGAAATTTCGAAGACAGAGAAAGGCAATATACGATAGCAAATTCTACAGAACCTAATTACAGACTACTTCGGCCGTAAAGGGCCCAAAGATTTCCTAGGGGTAAATTTCTATCGCAATTTCCAAACTAGACCGGGTGGCTGGGTTGTTTACCAAATATCTTCGTACTTCAAAAATTCGAATTTAGTCTAGAAGATAAAATCCCAGTGGATTATATATCCTGGATCTTACCAAAATTCACGGCCACAAATGACGTGCTGCATATGGAAGGGTTTGGTACCCATATGGCTAGTAGGGCTAAAGCCTTTGTCCGCAGGCTCTTCAACAAGAACGAAGCCATTAATAATTATGGTTTCCGCTAAGAAAGACTACGCCTATAGCTGTAACTCAATGACCGCAATCGGTTACACACACGCAACGTGATCTAATCATGGGCGAGTGATAAGTTATGACTAAAATTCGGTTCATTGCAACCCATGTCCCCATATTAAGGGTGTCGCCGAGGTATTGGCAATTAATTCTTTCCCGAGTACCTGGGTCTTGATCGGGAGGTACATAGTCAAAAAAACATTTACCGACCCGCGGGAGGAGTACATCGGTCCAAGGGATACCGGGACGACGGCACGATGACACTAAAATTATGGAAGCCGGAAGAGAACCATGTTTAGAACTTCGGTGAGCCTTTATTACATGTACTCAATGGCCTTGAGGTCTTAGAGTACTTACCACACCATGGAATTTACGTGCGACCACGGCAGTTCTTGTGAGAGCCGCGTACCAAAAACGCAGATGAAATTACTTGAAAATAGTGAAAATGGGAAATTCCACATATTTGATTAGTCCGATATTGACCTTCGTGCTGTGTTTGAAATGCCAAGCATTCTAACTACTCTATTAATTTACCCGCTAATTAAACGAATAGGCTAGCCCGAATGGTCGTTAATATTACATCTAATATTATCAGGGCGAAAGCGGCTCTGAAGGCGATGAAAGGAATTCTGGATTATGGCTGTTAACCTCACCCCCTGTCTGGCCGCTCCATAGAGACCTCGGGGAGCCGCACCACCCCCACCTAGAGTTTCAAGGTTGTTTAGAGAGTCGCTGGTTGACTGCTCGTGCGGATTTAATTCTTCTCGCTTTGGCCATTTGCATTTTTTAACATATGCTAGTGCATCGCACTGAGCAAGGACAAGCGCTAGTTATGCTTATTTGAAACGTTCCGACCGGTTCTAGGCACCAACATCCTTTGGAAGAAGATACACATGTGGTCCCAGAAGAGTTTCATCCTTGAATAGAGTTTGGGGACCATCGCAATCCCCAAGATATGGAATATTAGGACTTCCTATTTTGGATTATGTATATTCCAAGAGTGAGGGATGTACTAGTTATTCCAAGCGATTGGTTGTGACTGGGGCTTGGGGCGTGCAGCTGAGATATGGAAATCCACCAGTAAATGGCCATTCTGACAAGTTAATCCTGGCCTACTTTCAAAACATCACTCGTTTCTGTCACTGAAGGCGTGCATGGTTTGAAGCGGGGTCGAAGCGTTAAGAACCTTAAAAATATCTGACCTCGCAACTCTGGTAGCCTTGGGCCCATTTCTCGCTTTGAACTACAATGATGAAGATCTGTCCTCCCCTTTGGCGGCTAGATTCTATCAAGTATCGGATACTTCAATATTAGTACAGGAGCGATATTAGTTGTTTCGTGTCAATGTCCCACTAGTATACCCCTCAAATCATCATTTTTAGCTTGTTTATATTGTGTTGCAAGCACCTCCTATGTTTTCTGCAGTACTGGCTGCACGGAGACACATGCAGGAATCTCTCCTTCCATAAATATAAGCTTGAAGTTTTTCTATTGACGGGTAAAGTCAAGTTGGGGCACTGCAGGCTGCGGGGGGTTAAGTGGATTTGCTTCATGTGAAGAGCTGTTATGAAGGCTTGGTTGTTCTCTATGCAATGATCAGTAAAGAAGAATCGGGTCCACTAACTGTTATCGGTAGAGAAGAAATCAACTTCATGATCCTCCTTTCCAAATGGTTAACCAATTGTTATTATTATCTTTCAGATCGCTACACATCCCCGCTCAACATATCATCCTACCGTATGGAATGCTACTGGCCACAGTCAGCAGTGAACCACAAGATAGTAGGTCACATGCACACATTCGATAAGATAACCCCTTGACGGGAAAGCTCTGTGGATATGGTACCTCGATGTGGAGATTGTATGTCTGTCGCTTCCTCGATAAAATAAACAAATAGTCTCTTAATCCTTTTTTACAGGAAGTCTGATTGACTGATGAATAGAATCATCCCTGGAGATATATCTCAACATACAGGGTAGCCTATGATACTACTCGCGCGGCTGATGAAATCGATATCCTCGGTTGAACTTTTCTTCCTTCAACTTCTAGGCCGACCTATGTGATCTGGTTTTATTTCTCATCAGCCCAGGCTGAAATACTTTCGGTAAGACCTAGGGGCAAAACTTTACCAATTCTTGTCGTCAGCCTCAAATATACTGTAATACAAAAAGACAACGCGGAAATACTTTCGGTCATGGCTAAAATCTGAAAACATGACCTTACACCAGGATAAGATCAAGATCAACCATACGGATTAGATTACCAGTGCCAGCCAGCCTTTTTCCTAGCCCACGTACTAAGTGAGAGTATATTATCATTCAGCTGAAACATATACTTCCGGAGCAGTATACTGACCAAGGCTCAGAGTTCACCTGACCGCATGATGGTGTTACTGCACGATATATGAGGGCTCTTTGGAGATTGAAGATAGGAGATATTTCCCGGTAGGTGCATGCAAACATCTTTGAGGGGCTCCGGAAGGTGAGGGATTTGCTGATAGTGTATTTCATAGGGCGATAAGTGCACGAGCCAACAGTCTGGTGCCTCAAAGTTTGATAGTCTTGCCCATGAATAGGACGCAGCGTACCCTATAACTGTACGTGCTTATGGTTGATACTAGTACGTGGTTATTCCACTGCAAGGCCAACAGCACAACCCGATTTAAGTCCATAATGCCATAGATTGCCACATGAGCTCGGACAGATGCAGTGTTATAGCTAGCTTGATGAGATAAGCGGCGAATAGGATCAATGCGATACTGAAGGTGGGATACCGGAGATAGGTTAAGGGGAGCAAAGCACTGTATCGTTGCGCTGATACAGTAGGCAGATTGGAAATGGAAGGGGATAAAGGAAAATGATGTACTGGCCGGTGGTTGGTAGACGTTTGTTAATCCTGACGTGCGCTCTTGACCCGAAAGATTGTGGTGTTTTCAGGGTTTCGTCAATAATAACAACGATATTATGGATTGTGCGGTATATAGGAGGAATTTGAATGGATAATTAGAGTTAGGGTGGTATCGCATATTTCCGTTGGTTCTACGGTTGCGGTAGCAGTCGTGGTTGGTTTGACGGAAGTTTTAGCATCATGAGAGATCACTCGATGATGATATCTAGCACTGGCACATCAATACGCTAATAGGAAATGCACGAATGGATCTCACGATATTGCAGTACGATCGGATATAGACATTTGCTAACATTTATCTGTGCATACAAACATCATCTTTGCAAAACCACGGCTTGATACAGGAAATATTACTCGAGGTTGTGATAATCAGCTACCCATGGGATGCACAATGCCTTCTTTATAGATCATGCAACTGTCCGTATATTTCGCCTTCAATTCTTTTTGAAGAACCTCTTATCATAGCCTCTTCCTTCTCCATCTCTTCTCCATCAGTTTCGATTACTCTTCCTCAACTTCAGCACCGACCTTGTGATCCCACACCCTCCCGCAAACGCAAACAGCCCAAGGGGTACAGTGTGAAGTATTGTGTCCCCATAAAGGACGATAACAATAGCGACTCCGATCGAGAGCATGGACGCGAGGAGTGTAAGGATGATCTGAAAAAGATCGGTTTCGCCTTGTGCTTTGCGGATCTCGTCGGCGGTCAGTTTAGGTGGGCGGGAGAACATCGTGTAAGTAAACGTCTGTAGTAGGGTATGAGTTAAGATGATCCAGGAGTAGTCAGTATGTGATCTAAAGGCTATTTGGGCTTTGTGATTCAAGCTTTAGTTGTGGAGGGGGTCGGGAGGGTGTAGAATGAGTTTGATATAATGATACGTCATGCCCATTGAATGCGCATGCGATTAGGAAAATATACAATATATTTATGTGTGCATACGTATACAAGTGTACAGAGAAGTGGGAGATATTGAATCTCTCTGGAGAATATATAATTGTTCAAAAAGATTTAATTACAAGTATTTACATGCATATGTACTTTATGAACGCATGAACGACTATCGTGATTCCCCAGATAAATGTACCAAGGCCAATGTATCACAGCTGTAGACAAGCCCCATAGTGATCAACACAACTGGAAACTCAGCATAAATGTTGGAGAAAAAGCTGTGAGGGTAGTTTGGGATTGGGTCCCAGCTGCGCGCTATCAATTATTTTTTGTGTTTACAGTCTTTTAACCAGTCTCATACTCGTTACATATACGCAGGTTATTATAATTAATAAACATATATGAAATATGCTTTAAAATCTACGAGTATAAATCATAAATTCAAATTTAGTTATCGCAAAATTAGCCTAATATGAAAATGCCAAGAGATTAAATTAAACCATGTCTCTCAAGAGGAACAAAAAAGAGGGTTAGTTACCCAAGAGTCTTTTAATTTTACTCCTTCGATACATGCAAGAAAATCCTGGTAAGGGTTCATTGACCACATCAGACTCTCTTACTAGTCTTGGCTTATTATCCTATTGGGGCTCGTTGTGCTGGTTTGAAACTATGAATTGAGATACTAGATCTAGATCTGTGTGCGTGTGAGGAGCCGCATTAGGGTTGTGAGAGAGATTTTCACGCTCATTTTGGAGTCTCGCTTTCTAATAATAAAATGAAGTTTGAGAGTAGATGTAGTTAGTAAATAATAATGTTTGAGGTGCTAGATTGCAATTGAGAACAGATTTTCTGCTGTTGACATCTAGCAACATCTTGACATCCAGCGAAACGTAGCCGCTAGCCATAAGTTCACCACGTCTGTCCACCTCTCTGTCAATGCGATGCGACTCAGCTAAGGACGGTTCATCACTACCGCTTTGCAATTTCCATCCCCATCAGAGCTCCCGGTCTTCTTTTCCCTACGTTACACCCGACCTCATGCTCAAAGAGTGCCTCAAAGATTGAGTCCATATTAAGAGGCTGACGCCAGAGCTTCTGCAAAAAGGAACTGTGCCCTGTATCTACAACTCCCAATTGGTCAGTAAATTTGGTAGCATTCTAGACCTTTGGGATCCGCATTGACGATACTTTGACAAATAGAACCATCACCTATCGATCATTCTTTGACTAATAGAATCACCACACGTCTTTTAAACATGATTAACAGCATACGATACTGGGAGTGTGATCTACTACCGGGACTTTACTTTGGTGGAGCACTGGTTTCTCAATTCATTGGTCTGATTTCAGTAACCATTAAATCAAACAATCGGCATTCCTTTCCCCGCTTCAAACCGCGCCACTTGTTTTGGATAGCAATCTAGATGTCTACTCATACCTGAAAATCCTTTCTGCAATACTTAAAGTTCAATGATTGACCCAAAGCATGACACGTTACCGTGCCAAGGACAGAAAACACTGCCCTAGACCCGGCCGGTGGAGTGTAACCTCTCTTCCTGTTACCGTACAAAAGGCAAAAGAAAAGAATATTCCGCCAGGTACCAGGTAAGGTGGAAATCCGGGTCTTGTGAGTCGGTGTTTGGGTCATCCTCGCAAAATCTTCACCGCATACCGAACTCAGAGACTGGGCGTTCGGGTCTAGCCCGGGCCCTGGGATTCGGTGAACATGAGAAGGTCCAGACTGCACTCCAGCAGTTGAATTTCGGAGAGGAAGAATATATCACATAAATCATACCTATCATAAAAAGAAAATTTACAAGGAGAGTAGGCGTCAAGCAAATCAGAATGCTCCGGTTACGCATTATTTACGCAAGGTATCTTACTGTTGGTAGGTAGTACAGGCAGCTGCGATTGCCGGGAGAAGCTTTTATACATGATTCCGAGATTAAAGGTTAGAGCTGAATTTTTTTAATTTACTTTCCTTGATTTGGCCCCTTGATGAATTGGCCCAGAACCACCTTACTCGACACATAGAGAGGCTGAGCGATGTCAGGATAAGGTATTTCTTTTCTCTCCTGTCCCAGAACCCGAAGATCTAGATCTAGACGTTCAAAGGAGGCACAGAAAAACCCTAGCCCCACACAGAAGTGTGGATACACGTGAGCCTGTTGGCCTTAGAATTGCCGCCTTGATGGGCCGGTGGTTGCGCAGCGCCGCCAGCTTGGCACGTACCTACTTTTTGCAAGCCACGACCACCAATCACCCCTCTTTGAAACTTGGATTGTCTAGTTACCATTCAACTAGTAAGTAACGTTCCATAATTGTTTCTTCTAGTAATATTACCAAAGGAATATCTTAGCGACCATGGACTCATTAGTCATTACAACCTGTTCAGTGAGTTGATAGCTAGAAAACACTGGATCGAAAAGATAATAGATGGCAATATCTATTTGAAATTCCATGGTGGTCTTACTGGTAAATCCGAATATCTTCTTCCCAATGAACACGGCATGCTTATTTCGATAGATATCCCATTCTAGCAGAAGGAGGCCCGTATAGCTTCAACCTAAATCAATCACGTCTAAATGATACATAGGGTAAATCAAAATTATATTCGGCAGAAATGCATCGGTTATTCTCCCCGCCTAGATACTAGTTGAAACTCCTCTCGGATAATGTAATATCAATTTCCAGAAGCGGGAACAGGGTATTCGGAGAATGGACACTGAAATCCCCCTAGGGCCGATTGTCTATCCTGACAATCTTTGATCTAGTCAATTTTATGAATCTATTCGCCCGAGTCAGTTAGCTGGTCACCTCACTATATATACGACAAAACCTCGGTATTTTTATATCAAAATGAAATAAGTCACTTCTAGCAATAACTAGTTATTGCGGTAATGTAAGGCAGGTATAACTTTGGTTTTTCTTTTTACCAGGTATTCCCAAAACCAGAAAACGAAACGTGTTAAACACACACTGCATAGTAAATTCGCTGTCTGGGCTTTACACAGAAAATGACAGTGCAGAGTTGAGATCTCGACCCGGCATCCAATTTTGCCTTGTCTTGTCTTGTCTTATGTAGTCTTGGCTAGCTAATAAGAAATAGATTCAGAAACCCCACCTTTTGTTTGGCGTGACGGCTTTCCAGATGCCGTGTATCGGTACAAGCGCTCATGAATAATTGAGTTGGAGGGAGAATTGCCAGTTCGTATCTTATGAATAGGTGGTTGCTAACACAGGTCCTATGCATGTTAGGGGGAAGTATCATCGGATAACGAATGTGAATCCCCTATGGTCCACTCGAGATGTTAAGTATTCCGAGCTATTTCTACGATGTTGGAGGTGCGGGACACTTTGTTTCCATATCGTAAGATCGCAGGTGGTAGGTACATGCCTAGGGATGCAGATTACACGGAGATGGCGCATGGTGAATTACGCGCATGTCGGTGCACCACGAGTGACTTCATGTGCAGATAACCACGCTACTACACGCGCGCACCGTCTAGACTATCATCCGAGAGCCGTGATCAACAAACGATGGCCAGGATCAACCTTTGTTCGTCTGTCACCGATGGATGATGGACAGATGCTCGATTAAATCACGGAATTCCATGATTATCGTGGATATATATCTCTAATATTTATATCATTACAATATGACCGGAGTCTTCGAAGTAGCGAAATTGGAGTATGTTCGTCACACCTATACTAGGTTGCCCCTTAATTAACCGGCGGAAAGATAGATGGATCTCTTAATACCTACGGTATAGATTCATGACCCCTGATGAGTCGGCGAGCGGCTCTAAGTATTGTGCGTGGGTTGTGTGGCTCTTTCAGCCTTAAACGCCCGGTGTTGGTATCCTGTTGTTGACGTGACCCCGTAACGGAATCAGGTACGTTCGTATCTTGAACCCGGTGGCCTTGAGTCTCGCTCGTTCTCTCGCTAAAGTAAGGAATATTGAAGGCAGAAATGCGCTTCAGGGAAAAACATAGATCCAAGTTTGGTAGAGGTTATGTGGGGGTAGACCTGTAGGCGGCTTCAACCTTCCAAGAACTGAACTGACTTGGATGCCTTGCTCTTTTAGAGTTCACATTGCTCGAGAAAGATCGGATTCTTGCAACATTTCTATCCTCCATGGGTGGGAAATCAGAAAAATAAAATAAAAACACTAACCTGGATGATGGATCCTTTTCTATCTCCCAAATATTATTTTTGGCCTGGTGTGCGTATTGTTGCGAGGGTCCCACTGACAGGGTAAGGATCTGCAGGTACAGGGTTGGGTTATTTTTGGAACGTGGGTAGGTTTTCTCTCGATATAGTGTCCTCACTAGGCCAAGAGAGGGAATTGAGGTGATAATCCCATATTTAACAGGGGCAGGAAAGCACAGGCCAGGTAGAGGCTCGAAGGCTGGCTGCATGGGATTGCTGCCGAGAGAGATATGCACCATCTGCTCTAACGGCACCACGGTCCAGATTAACGAACGCTGCACATACCAACCAACGGATTCACAGTGGCAGCGCTACGCATCTCCCGCCCAGAAACTTGTCAAATTCTTGAAGAAAGAAAAAGGGTCAACAGTTGAAAGGGAGGGCGTTTAAGAGGTTTTTCCCTTCTTAACATTATATTTTTATGGATTCTAAATACATTAATATGGTGTGCGGTACAGGATTATGACGTGAACTGGATCATGGAATTATGTTATCATGGAGTTATTATACGCAATAGATTCCAGAAAATATATGTGGAATTCGTTAAGCAAGACATTGTTGAACGGATTCAAAGTTTTGCTGGAACACACACCATCTCTACAATACTCACCGAAATATGATTGTATTCAAACAATTCTATTTACCGGCCGATCTACGCTCGCTTCGTCGTGGCGCTCTGGGGAAATCAAATTGAGAGGTGGGAAGCTGTCCTCGACTAACACTTGCTTTTTATGGATGGCGTTCCTGCATGGGTCCTCCACATGTTGGTGATTGTCTACGCATCCAAGACCCCAGCTGCAGAATTTAACAGGTGCCATGCTCGCTTGATCTACGCCAATAATGACGGACACGGTGGGTCCTATCCCCTTCATGGCCTGTTAGAACCCCGCTCACTAATTCCTACTAATTGAACCTAATATTACGCGATTCGATAGGAGTGTATATAGTTGCATGCCCGTCCTGGTGAAATTTACTCGCTCCAGACTTCACAGACTTGAACCGTCTCTCGGTCCAATGTCCATTTCCTCCAAGACTCTTCTATATCACTTTTCTCTTATGTTTTTTTAATCCTCTAGCCTACTTTCATTCTTTACTTTTTTTCTTCAATTTTCCCCTTCCGTATCTATTCACCGTTAATTCTGTAATGCACTTGGTCGTTTCATTGCCCCGGCGGCGTTTTATTATCTACATTCTTTCTGTTATTCCTTTGCTTTTTTCGTTTCTCAGCATCTAGACATCATCTCTAGACTTTGCCTGGGCCTTTACATAGACTTATATCTTCAGCAAGGCCGGTCCTTCCAATTAATATCTCAACCAGCAGAGTTCAACATGTTTACCAACTACTCCTCCCTCGTTGCCTTCTTAGGCATAATTTGCCTCTTGCTAAACCTTACATTCACGACAGCTGCCGAGGTTGGGTATGGTCCTAAGTTCGACGCATGTGGTGATAATTGCCAGACACAGATGGTATCGTTCTGCACCGTTGGGCACGACCAAGCTCAGATGCGAGCATGCTGGTGCGAGGAAGCACAATACATAATTCGCATGGATGCCTGTTTGAGGACTTGCGATCCAGCTGTTAGCAACATCGATGAACAGCGAGATCAGCTACTCAGATATCGAAATTTCGTATGCGAACCATCAACTGCTTCAGCGGATACGGAGTTCACGGAGTACTATCAAACTAGATTTGCTAGTGTGGAGGGTGGTTTTGTGCCTGAGATTACAAGAGGTATTCCACCGCCGACTGCGAGCCCCCGAGACATCCAGACCACAACAACTGAGACTATGGCTTCGACCTCAACGCCATTGGGGAGTGATACTTATACAAACCTCCTGCCTTCATCTACCCTTACAACAATTGTTAGGCCTACCAGTAATATAACTACCAGCCCAGTCTCTACTGCAACTGCAACTGCATCCTCATACGTAACCGCATTACCCTCTACTGCAGCTGGCCCAACAATGCTCAAAACTGGCCTCACCACTGTTCAATTGGCTCTCATAATCTCGGGAGTGGCTCTCTTCTCAATAATACTGTCGATATCAATACTCTACTATACACGGCGCCGTGAGCCACCCAAACGCCCTATCTGGAATCCTCCACCACCACCACCACTTCCTCGTCCGTCTCCAACAAGCTTTATATACTACCATCCTACCAGTCCGCCTCCAATCTTCCTCTCTCCCAGTCGCAAGAGTTTCGATCTTGATCTTCAACCTCATGCGATCACCACATCCACATCTTCATTCTACTCCCGTGACAGCGAAAGCGTGATCTCACCTCCCAGCCGTGGAAGAGGCCGTTACACTTACTTCCCACCAAGAGAATCGCCAATGCCTTCACCTGAACTATCCGACTTCAACAGATACTTCCAGCCACCACCACAACCTCCTCCTCCTCCCCCTAGTTCGTCCTACTTCTCTGTGACGCCCCTCACAACACCAGCTGTACCGGCATCGTCACCCGCGCCCTCCGTATCGCAGATAACCTCCGCTTCCGCAATTGCTGCAGCAATCGCAGCAAACCATAGAAAGAGCCGTAATTCCTCACATACCCTCATTGATGCCGAGCCACAACAGGCAGTAGTGCAGGGTGCCGTGGGACGAAACACGAGCAGAAGTAGAAGCAGAGGCGGGTTTGATACAAGAAGGAGCAGTAGGAGAAGAGATACTGGGATTGAGAGCGAGTGCTGCTATGGATATGAGTGCGAAGAGGATGATTGTAACGCTAGCTGTGAGAGTTGGAGTGAGAGGGGCAGTTGCTATTGGTACGAGGAGGATGCGAATTGGTGGGATTTGAGGGAGTCGCAAGTCATGGGACCCGTACTTGGAGCTATGGATTCTTGATCCTTTGGGTCCCATTATTCCTTTTCTTTTTTTTCTTTTTCTTTCCTGGTTAATTTCTTAGGTGCGGCTTTTTGATTTTTGGGTTGCGGGTTGTACGGACTTTTTTCTTTTGGTTTTGCGATTTCTTTACGTCTTGGGACTGGAGTTTTTATTTCATGGGTTACATTCATAACGGCCGGGTTTTCTTTTTATTTTTTCATAAGTATATTTTCCTACTTTCCTTATTTCCTTTATTCTTTTTCTTCATTTTTTTTTCCAGCTCTCTCTTTGGACTTATATACGGGGGCAAGTACGCGAGTACTCGGTTGGTGTTTTCTGCATTTTTCTTTTTCTTTTACTGATTCCTTTCTAATGGGATGTCTGGTACTCTCTCCTCTTAATATTTCATTCTTCTTTTGTATAAATTACTTACACAGGCTCGTTTTGTATATATATATCGCTTGGGACGGTTATATTTTTTTTATTATTTCCTTGTTTATAGCATTGGATGGACGCATGGATGGATGGCATGGATGGCATATGGTTTGAGGGCATTTGGAGAGCTAGAGCATGTACAAGATGTAGTTTTATTTCATTGCATTGTACAAATACAGCATTCATTCACTGAGTCGTTTGAGAAAAAGAAAATCTCTATATGTATATAGAAATCTCGAAGAAGAAAAATTCTCTTCGACAACCTTACCCGGAATGACCCAGGGAAAGGATTGCGAAGTTGAGCAACTGATGGCGGCGAGATTCGAACTCGCGCTCTTTCGAACTACGGTTTTGGGCAAATGTCCTAAACGTAGCGCCTTAGACCACTCGGCCACGCCACCTTGAGAGCTTACGTAAATCGCTATCTTTTTGACCTTCGCGTTGTTTGGTTTTCGTTGGGTTTGGTTTGGTGGTTGTTGTGCTAACTTGCGCAGGGATGGTGGGCACGCGGTGGGTGGTGGGTGGTGATGCAGCAGGTGGTGAGGTTGTGCTGTACTCACGGTGCGTGGAGTAAGCTGTGAGGTTTATCGATAGCAACCGTAGGGTTTCGGGTTTTGAAAAAGCTTGGTGCTTGGAGTGGGGAGTGACGTACCGTACCGGTATGTGTGCGGCTTGGTATGCTGGGTTAATTCCATGCACATGGGCTCGTTCACAACCACTCATGTCGGCGGTGAGCAGTGAGCTTCCCCGGCCGACCCGCAGGGAAATAGTTATGTCGATGGGTATTATGATCGGAATACTTCTGGCGGGTGGTCGTACGGAGGAGAGGGAAATGACTAGATTTTGCTTTCCTCCCGCGCCCAGAAAAAACGGCTGGAGCCATCAAGGCTTTCCCTCTAGTATGACGTCGATGTAATTACGCTCCATAGCTAGGAGTATGTAGCTTTTTTTTTTTCTACATACTCGTCTGTACCGTGTTATCTCCGCTGATAGTTGAAGCTACGGCTAGTAATTGATCCTATTCGAGCACATACTGGCCGGTCTGGAAAGACGTTAGTGTGCTTTCCGCGAACGGATCTCTTTGAGCTGGCCAAGATTTGCATATGCAGGTTAGATAAAGCTTCATCTCCACAGCTTCCGGCCAAAAGGGCCTGTGGAGAAAGAGTGCTACTAGAGTACGGGGGGCGGAGCTGACCTGCGATGGATTGATAGAATACGGTGGATTTGTGAGATCAGAGAGAGTTGGTGGCCGGCTGGGGAATGTGAGGAAAGATTAGGAGGGGGTATGGTTCTCTGATCCTGCGGTGGAGCTTTGTTTCTTTCTGGTAAACAAACCCCTCCCCCCGTGTGGAGGTAAGCTTTTGCGAACCTGCTTGTGTTGCGGATCTGCTGGAACAGCATGAAGGGGGGGTGAAGGTTGAGTTTGTGTTTGATGTTCAAGGTGTTGTTTGGTGTGGGACGTGTTGATGGGCCTATACGATTCTCCTCGAGTGATTATCGTGGCCGGCCATAAACAAACCATGCCAAACTCTCGAAAGCGCCTCGCCTTCCAACACAGACATCAGTATGATGTAAAACTCACGATCCACAATCCCAATGTTATATCGACCTACCTACAAAACCTGCCTGCTAGAGTCATGTAGCTAGCACCCGCATCTATCTCCAACTGCACTGCCGATCACAGCCCATCACTCGACTTGGCGCCCACCCACTCTCACTCACCCACTCACTTACCAAAACAAAAACACAAACAACCCCCCGGACCGTAACGCTCCGCACCCCCCCCCCCTCCCCCACCGCCAATCGAGCCTAACCCCAAAAAACCAAAAGAAAAAAAAAGAGAAACCTACAATGTCTCACCCACAAACCACTCCCGCAGTCTCAAAGTCACGTGACACACCTTTTTTTGCCTTTTCTTGCCAGTTAGCTAAGCGCCGGGCGCAGATTGCGGTTGGGGTTTTTACGTCTTTTATTGGGTGGTGGGGGAATGCCGGTAGCCGTCGCACGTTGTTTTTTCCTTTGTATGTGACGTAGAGGAGAGAAGGGGGTTGGGGTGGTTGAGGGAAGGGGTTTGGGGTGGGGGGGGGGGTTCCCGGGGGTCCCGGCGGAGGGTGGCAGCAGGTGCGGTTTTTTTTTGGTGTTGAGGGTTGGAGCTTGGGAGAGAGAGGGAGGATGAGGCTGAGGGGAGTGAGGCGAGTGAGGCGTGAGGAGAGAGAGAGGGCAGGGGGTGTGGCGTGACTGGATTAAGGTTGTGGGTTTGTGCTGTACACGCCCGGCACAGAACCGGGGGGGGGGGGGGGATGGGCTTGACATGGCACGTCCTATCGGTTCTTCAGGCTGGGACGTGAGTTACGTATAATTCGAATCCATCAGCCCATAGTGGCGATTGCTCTCTTTGGAGGAATTGAAGTTATCGTGAGCCGTCTTTGGGTTCTTTGCTTTCGTCTCTTCCGGTTTGGGCCAGCTAGCTAGCTAATTAGGGCGGCGCCTCGGACCTAAATATAAACTCAGCAGCTAACTGACAGCAGAGTGCGGGCTGGCTGGCTACCCCCGTACCACTACATGTAGTAGTACTCAGCGTTCGTCTCGTCGGGACTCAGGGGTCTGTAAAACATCGTGAAGTGAGTTTGAGGTTTGGGGGAAAGGACGGCGACGCAGCTGGAGAGCCGCTGGAGTTTATTTAGATTTTTAGGTCTGTAGAGCTAGCTAGAGACGTCGTGTTGAATTGAGAATCCATAAAGACGGCTCTCTTTCTCTCAATGCTTTGTTCATTAAAATCATCACGATATCAAAAGCCATTAGTTCCATAGTAACAATTACCAATCCCAATCTCCACAACACGCCTCACCACCAATTAAACCTACACAATATGCATCTCTCCATCACACTCACCCTCCTTCTCTCCCTCCTCTGCATCTCCCTCGCTGCACCCACGCCCAAGCCCACACCTGCACGCGAAGTCGCCACCAGCGACAAGCACCAAGTCAGCTGGGGCCTACTCGCCAACGGGCCCGCCTTCACCGGCATCCCGGTCATCCTCGGCGCGGCCGGCTCGGTAAGTTACTTCCTCCTCCCCATACCACAATTCAATTGATGCAAGATTCTAACTCACTAGCACCATAGTTGTACCTCTCCAACGCCACGCTTCCAGCCCCCTCCCAGACGCGCCTCCGCTTCGAGCTCAAGCCGGGCGCTGACGGCGTTGTCGGTGCGCAGGTCATGGACTATATGACTGAGAGCGAGAGCGGGGAGGGGGAGGATATGTATATGTTCCAGTCGGCTAAGAATAGGGAGCTGGTGTATGGCTCTGCAGAGGGGGCGACGGAGGGGAAGGCGGGGCCGTGGGGGTATGAGAAGATGGATGGGAACTGGATCCTGGCGCTGGATGGCGATGTTCAGGCAAGGGCGGTGTGGAGAGAGGAGGTGGGGGCGTGGCAGGTGTATTTTGGGTGTGATGCCGCAGCGGAGGAGGAGGGTGTGGATGTCCTGCTGGAGGGGCACATCTTGTAGGATGCAATGATCATATCGATGCATATGGGGGGGATTGGAAGGGACAATTGCATGGCTTGGGGTAAAATATGGCTGGGATTCCGGGGTAAAACGGCGTTATTATGGGTTTTTTATTCTTTTCATTATTGTTATGAGGTTCCTGGTTATAGGATAAATAAATGTAAATATATCCAAATTCACAGGCCATCATTCGCACAGCCCAAGCACAGGCCATCACTCGGCTGCCCCACCCCTAACCCTGGCTTATTAATTACCCGCAACTTGCAACCGTCGCATCTTCCATGCACACATCTTAAGATCTTTGCTGCCGTGCTCTTTTTTCTCTCCGAACGGGCAGCTCTCTCTCTCTCTCTCTCTCTCTCTCTCTCTCGCGATCTCTCCCTCACATCTCCATATAGCTTCGTTTTCTTTTCTTCTTTCTTCTGCATAATATATATATATCTCTCCTTTCCTTTTATTTTTTCTATTGTTTATTATTTTCCCTTTTCTATCCATGAAAACCCACCCATGGCACCACCCCCGGCATCACACCTGAGAGCTCACAGCTCGCCGAAACCGATGCTATGGCCGCTCCTGGTGCTCCTGTGCGTGCTGCAGTGCGCCGGCGGCGCGCTGGCAATGACGGCGTCCCAGAAGACGGCGCTGCGCGAGGAGGCCCGCGCTATGTTTAGGCATGGGTGGGAGAACTATATGCAGCGGGCTTTCCCGGAGGACGAAGTACCATCACCCACCCACCCCCCCACCACCAAAGCTATTGTCTTGGAAAGCTATGAAGGAAGGATAGTGGGGCTGATAGAGAGTGTGTTATGTGTCTGCAGATCAAACCGATAACGTGCATGCCCCACCACCGCGACCGCGAGGACCCCAAGAACATCGGCCGCAACGACGCAATGGGCGACTTCTCGCTGACGGCCGTCGACACGCTGAGCAGTCTTGCGGTGATGGCGGCGAGCAATGCCGAGGACGCGGAGCGCTTCTGGAGGACCACGGAGGAGATTGTGAGGATTTATTGGTTGGTTGGTTCTACGTTGTTGTTGTTGCTGCGGAGGTGCCGGGGGTGCCGGGGTTGCCGGGAGGGAAGGGATGGGAGAGGAAGATAGGGTGGCTGATGTGTGCTGTGTGTCGGTTTGGATAGGTATAACGAGCCGAAGGAGTGTGATGCGGGCGCCGGCGAGGACTGCGACGAGAAGACGAGCTCGTGGGGCCGCTTCCAGAACCGCAGTCGGGAGTCGAGGGGGTTTGATATCGATGCGAAGGTCCAGGTATTTATCACCACGCCCCTACCGGTAGTCTATATAGGGGGTCATGAGAACGGAGGTTCACAGGAGAGGCGCGGGCGACGGTGTTTGTAGATATTCGAGACCACGATCCGGACGCTCGGGGGTCTACTATCAGCCCACCAGTTCGCGGTGCGCTCGCTGCCATCACTCCCGGAGAGTGTTCGCCCGCGCCGAAGGTACAACAACGAGCTGCTGTCACTGGCGGAGGACTTGGGATCCCGTCTGCTGCCCGCGCTGACAGAGTCCCCGACGGGGTTGCCATACCCGCGCATCAACCTCCGCTACGGCCTGGCCAACAAGTCCAAGAACCCAAAGTACTACAAGTACCCGCGGCGGGCGCCGCACCCGCACCCCATGCCCTGGTCGCCGCAGGGCGAGCACGAGAGCGAGAAGAACTGGAAGGTGCCCAAGAGCGCCACGCGCGAGAGCCCCTCGGAGGAGATCACAGAGACGTGCACGGCGGGCGCCGGCTCGCTGGTGCTCGAGTTCACGGCGCTATCCCGCCTCACCGGCGACCCGAAGTACGAGAAGGCCGCCAAGCGCGCGTTCGAGGCCGTGTGGGAGCGGCGCAGCGTGCTGGGCTTGTTTGGCGGCGGGGTCGACGCGGAGACGGGGCTGTGGAATAGCCCTATTGCGGGTATTGGCGCCGGCATGGATAGCTTTTTCGAGTATGCGCAGAAGGCGTTTGTGCTCTTTGCCCGAGGTGGGGAGAAGGGCGAGGATGCCTGGTTCTGGAATGTGTGGGAGGAGAGTAGTGCCGCAGTGTCGGCCCATATGAAGATGGATACGCCCGCGGACTGGTGGGGTAATGTGCATCTGGCTACGGGCGCGAACATCATGGGCGCGAGTGCGTGGATTGACTCGTTGAGCGCGTTTTGGCCAGGGCTGCTGGTGGGCGGTGGGCAGGTGGAGGAGGCGGCGAAGAGTAATCTCTTTTATACGGCGCTGTGGAGCAGGTTCTCGGCGCTGCCGGAGAGGTGGAATGTGAGGACTGGCACGGTGGAGGGCGGGCTCGGGTGGTATCCGGGGAGGCCGGAGTTTATCGAGAGCACGTATCTGCTGTATCGGGCGACGAAGGATCCGTGGTATCTGCATGTCGGCGAGATGATCATGCGGGATCTGAAGAGACGGTGCTGGAGTAAGTGTGGATGGGCCGGGCTGCAGGATGTTAGGACGGGCGAGAAGCAAGACCGGATGGAGAGCTTTTGGCTGGGTGAGACTTGGAGTTATCTGTTTTTGCTGTTTGATGAAGGTTGGTGAACTTCTGTGTTTCTGCTTTTCTGGGTTGGGTTTACTGACATTTCCAGATCACCCGCTGCACAAAGGCGATGATCCGTGGGTCTTTACCACCGAGGGCCATCCGCTCATCTTTCCAAAGTCGTCTGCGCCTCCGACTAATAAACCGGCGGTGTACCAGCCATTGCCGTCCTCGCTATCATTGACATGCGAGAACCCCCGGCGTGGTGATATCTCGTTCTTTTCGCCCACTGCCTCTCGCCCGGATACGTTCCATGCTGCGCAGTTCACCCGTCTACACTTGTTGCCCAAAACCCCACCACTTGGTCTGTCTCCTTTGCAGCCGTCGGATCTTGATATCCATGCCGAGAACTCCTACTTCTGGTCACCCACGAACTCAACCTTCTACCCATGGACACTCCCGCCGCACCTAATCCGCCCAGACTCCGTCTGCGCACCCCTACCAGGCCGTGAGTCTTTCGAGCTCATCTTCCCCTCCGCCTCCTCCTCTGCCACCTCCGGCGACGGCACCGCCGGCGTCGTAAAGCGCGTTGTTAACGGCGTCATGGTCACCGGCAGCATCCGCGGCATCCGCATGGGCCTCCTCAAGGAATCCGACGACACCCTGCGCATCACCAGCGTCGGCGGCACCTCGCTCGGCCGCGGCGAAACGGTATACCTCGAGCCCGGCCTCGTCGACAAGGGAACCAAGAACGACGCAAACTTCCAGATTGCGGCCGACGACGAGTTTGTGGACCTGATCATTGAGGTCGACGACGACACTGAGGTGGAGGAGAAGGAGGGGCTTGGGTATGGCGGGTATGGCGGGTATGAGTTTCCCGAGCAGCTGCTAGATAGCCGGAATACGCCACTGGTGGATAAGGGCACGCTCGGGGAGCTGCTGGCGAAGCTGGGGCTCGACTTGCAGATTAGTGATCTGCTGGCGCTGGTGGGCGGCGAGTCGACGGCCGCGATGGAGGAGCGCCAGAAGAAGACGCATGTCATTGACCCCATTGCGGCAGCGTCAAATATCCCGAAGCCGCCCAAAAAGAAACATAGAACTATACCCGCCGTCATGGCGACTGGCCTGAGTGCCTACACGCCGCCGGATAAACCCTTTGCGCCAGCATCTTCGCCGGGTTCTTCAGGCTCGGCGAACCCGCGACAGCTCGCATTCACGAATATCTACTTCTCGCCCGGGACGGGGTGTGTGCCGGACCCGCTGCTGCCGGCGAATACACAGATTGTGTTTGTGCGGCGGGGCGGGTGCACGTTCTCGCAGAAGGTGCGGAATGTGCCGGATGTGCGGGCGGTGAAACTGTTGGTTGTTGTGGATGCGGAGCAGGGGGGCGAGGAGGAGCTGGTGAGGCCGCTGCTGGATGAGGAGGCGGGGAGGCGGTGGGCGCTGCCGGTGGTGATGGTGGCGGGGAGGGGGGTGCGCGCGGTGAGGGAGGGGCGGGTCGGGGCCGTGGGGGTGAGGTGGAGGTGGAGGGCGTTTGTGAAGGGGAGGGTGGTGGGGAACCTGGTGGTTTTGTGATAGTGGTTGTAGGGGTAGATGAGGGCGTTGGGCGTTATTGGGTAGCTTTGGTTTGGGTCATTTTGGGAAGTTGTGGTGTTAGAGTAGAAAGGAAAAGCAGAGTGCGGTGGGTGCTGTGAGTGATGGGCTGTGATGGAGATGTCACTCTCTGTGTATGTATGTCTGCTGCTGCTGTAATTGCGAGTGGGATGGGATGAGTACCGTCTGCACCGTGCAAATAATGAAATGAATGCCATTCGAGTCCGATGAATATATTATAATCAGAGCATGTTCATTGCTTGGGCCAAGGAAAGCTCCCCATGATGCAGTCGTCTCTCCCGCCATTCCCACGAAGATTCATCTAAAACCCACCTTTCTACGTTTAGGGATGAGTAAAATCAACAATAAACACCCCCAAACCCTCTCTATGAAGTATAACCATCCTCCTCTGGGAGTCCCACTTCTGTCCCAAAAGTCGTGAATACAATATATCCATACTTCACCCTTACAAAAAAGATCCGTTACAGTCGACCCCCCGTTATCGTGATGCGTAATACTCTCGTTATAAAGATCCATTTCACCCGTTGCTCCTTATTTGTTATAGTGACACTCGCCTGATAAGTATACAGACTTTCGGTCTCGACTATTCCTATATCGAGAGTTGACGACCGCAGTTCTGTTCCAGGGTCAGGTGTAGTCCCGCCATCCAGGGTTAGGTGTGCTAGTGAGACTCCCGCTACACATGACATGACATCAACGTCAAACCTTAACCTCCGACCTCAACCTCACCCCTCACTCTGTGCACGATACCTGCTCTTCCTTCAACACCGACTTGCCATCATCTCTTTCTGATATTGGGAATACTAACTAACTACATAACTAGGTGGGCAGAGAAGGTACTCTGATGGAAATGGATGGATGTACACCTGACCGGTAGGTTACGAGAGCATCTTGGATGCTTGAGACTGCAGCAATTGTTGCCACTTTTCTAGGGCCTCCGATACCAGAATTTGATGGACGATTTATCAAGACCTTGATCCTTCTTGATGCATGAACCAGTCCATTCGGAAAGGATTCTAACTACTGACTAGAGGGACACCATGGATGGACTGGAACGGAATTTCTGGAATTCCATCAAGCCAAATACAACTAAGGCTGACATCACATGCAGTCGGATATATCTATACTATATCAGAGTTTTATAAGGACTTATAGTCTGAGGGCTCATGGGGCTCTCATATTAGAGAGAGTTTACTTTGATACATTCGAGCAGCGGCACAATTCTCATGCAAACAATACTTCGGTCACTTTTCAAAAGAAACAATTACAAACTCGCTATAAAATGGATAAAGTACAATAACTAACTATATCTAGAGGCCAGGCCTTTCTTAATGGCCGTTTTTCTTTTTTTTTTTTTAAACATTATCGTATTAACAACTGCATATTGCGTCCGATATCAATCACAAGACTCAAGATTGTCATCTTGGTATTGCAATTGAATAATTCAATCCCGACAATCATGGGAGTACCGGCTATATTATGAAATGACCCAAGCCACTTCAACTTGATGGGAGGACAAACAAACCTACACGCGCGAGGTCCGCGGTGGGCTGAGTTTTATATCACATACAATTTGGTTATCACGGACTATCACTCGGGGATTCCGCCACCATCTCCCTTAGCGAGAGATCCCGGAAATACCGGCGTTGAAGAAAGAAAAAGCATCATCTCCACCTCGCTTACGCTTGACTCCTGTCAAGTGAAAAAGAAAAATTGCCCGGAGGTCAGCTCCGGTACGATCCCATGAACCATGTGCTCGCTCCCGCTCCCGATGAGTTCTCCGAGTTGGCTAAGCAGTGTGTTCATTTGGGATTCCTGTGGGGCTTTTGATTACAATAATATGAAAACTGGTTACTGGAACGTTTTCCGTAACCAGAGAAATTCATTTACCATACTTACCTCCAACCCCCAAGACATCACTACGCCTCAAAAAACATCATGTGCCGAAACCTGCATTTCGTGGCTGATAATTGATTGATACCTGTGCCGCTCCGTGTACCGACGGTATGTGCCTTGTGCATGAGTATGAGTGTGCGTGGGTGTGGGTGTGCATTTCCCTAGGTACACCTATTTTACGGCATGTTCTAAGGAATTTCAATTCCTACGACGTTTAAGAGTTCGGAACTTTTTTGTGCCTGAGCCATTTCGAGCAAGCAACATCCATGTTCCTGCTCCCGACTAGGATTTTTTCTCGAAAGACTGTGCGTGCGCTCTCCATCACCCCCCAAAGAAAAAGAACGGGCCGCCACTTACCAATGGTACGGAAAGAAAGTCCATCTATCTCCTCCGCCTTCAATATAATCCTGGGGTATAGCTATAAGACAGCAATAGCTATGTAGCTGTAGCTGCCTGCGGTCTTAACTGTGGAGTGCTATGTACACGTTGCTGTCAAATATTCCCTGCTATGCATATAGCCTCTTTGAGCCAATTCAACAACACTCATGACCGAAATCAGGGGACTTGTCGATAATTGCTTTCTTTCCCACCATACATGGATAGACGTGTATAAAGGAAATGCACGAACAAGGTAAAATCGACCCAAAATCGACGGGTTCAGTAATCGGTTTCCTTAACTGGACGACCATTTTCAAAAAGGTTTGAATTTTTGGCCAGCACAGACTGCGGTGGGGCATGTCCTTTCCGCGGAGCCTTTAGGGGAACAAACTTGACGCTTCCCTGTCAGCGCACAAACCCCAAAGGCAATTCGAAAAATAAAAAAAGAGCCCTGGCAATTGTTCTGCGGCGGCCACATGGGATGAATTGGAAGGGCGATCATCTACGGGCAAATCTACATTCAGCTTCCCTGGCGTTTTCCCTTTCTTTGCTTTTCTTTTCTTGTCCTTTTTTCCCAGAGAAGACAGGAAAAAGCAATGAAAGAAGCAAAATATCTGAAGCGCAAAGAGTTAGAAGACTGTAACATTCCAGAAAAAGCCCACGCGTAAAGTGTATCGGCCGGGAAAAGGGAGATCAACAATAATCATCAAAGTTTCAACCAATCCTGCTGTCATCGCTTTGTTCGTTGATAGCCGGTCAAAATATCTCCTGCATACTGTACGCCAAAACAGAAGAGCTACATAGGTATTATTTTATTTTTGCCCTGCGTAACGATTGAATGATGGACCGGCGGAAGACGCATAGGCCAAGGTACCGGTAATTGATTTCGCACCTTAATTATTGGACGCCTCGCTCGATGCTTGCTTGTGCTACCAATTAAGGAAGGAAGTGGTGAAAAGCGATTTGTCAATAATAATAGTATCTTGAACAGACACTATTTTCATATGCCCGAGCGGAAGGAGTAAGGCAAAGGCTAAGCTGGACTTGTCACGAGACAGAGGCTATCATCTTCGCTTGGAGCCACTTCTACCCTCCCCTTAATGACCATGAACCACACTATACTCTACAGTCACTCCTGCGGTGAAGGCGGATTCTGTTGAGTGGTGAACAGGGATCTCTGGCCAATGGTTGAACCACATTGACTACTCCGTGCTCAATTATATCGTAAACACCCGTGGCCTCGGAGAGGATTTACCGTTACCCAATAGGTGGAGATATCAATCAGTTAATTGATGTGGACTCTTTGGTCTTTGAATTGTAGTCGTGCATAACTACATGTACATGTAGTCATTATTGCTGCATGTTTCGAAATGAAACATACGAGTGATTTGTGGTGACTCCAGCCTTGAGGACCGACTCAGTCTAGAGATGGTCCTTGGCATCCTAACAATGTTTAATTCGCCACATGTTGGATTCTCAGCCATACCGCCATAACTCTAGCTTCCAGAGATCAAAATTACTTGTATGGGAAACTTCTGATGCAGATCGATGCCATTCAACTAATCTCGAACAATAATCCCTGGCCGGAGATAGCCAATTTTTCGAGTTTTTGCGGTATTACTTGGTTCTAGTACAACGACTTGTTATTGTACGAGTATCATGATCGGTACTCAAACATACGATCTCTGAGTGATATACAAGTTTTGTGGCAGAACACAAACCTGAGGTACATAAGATACATCATACATACGTACATAATTAAGGGTACTCCAGGCTAGCTGTTCAATTACCCTGTTTTCCATTGGCCCGGTCAAAACAAAACATAAAGGGGATGATCTTGTTCAGATGCCTATATACGTAACGTATCATGAGGATTATGCGATCTAATTATTAACAGGGGCGCATTGGTTAGGTATTCGAATAATCCATTCTTATTAATTGACGACATATAGGAATATTCAAAGGGGCAAATGGTCCAGAATTATAGGTACTATAGCTTTCTGAATCATATCGTGACCATTGCCTAACGTACGCGCTTAACTAAGTACTCCTTAAATCTAGCATCCATGGTCTGGGCCCGACTGACATGGCAATAGTGATTCAGATCAGGTTTGCTGTCTCTGAAGTAACATTTGTGAGGAGAATTGCATGTTTCGTATTTACTCGAGACCAGTAATTCACTTTTCGTATTACAACTAGGTGTGCGTCCCCCCCCCCATCAAAATGTTTAACGCGGCTAAAACCAGGCTTTCGTGCTCCCATCGCGTTTAATTTACTAGTTTTTGTTCGAGAGTTACTTCTTCCAAGTACAAGCTAGATGTGGTGGAGTAGATCTAGAAAGAAAAAGAAAATACGACCACGGATAGAAAGCCGTTTTTTTTTTTTTTTAGCGCTTTGGCTGGATATCGAATATCTTGGTTAATCATTTATCAGGGAAAAAAAAAAAAGCCTACCCGTTCGCCAAGAAAAGGACCTGACAACGATAATAGGCAAACCAACGCTTTTGGCTTGCTCAGCTGTTCGCCACTTGAGGGTGCCTCATGTGACGCATATCACAGCCTTGGAGGAGGAGAAATGCCAAAGCTCGATCGTATCATGGGCACGTAGCCTTTTCACTTTTATGACCAGGAAGGGCCTATATGGGAAACTAGAATATCTTGTTCTAGACGTTGATATCTGATACGTTACTTTTGATACCGTTAGTTACTGGTGTGGTAAACTGCCGCGGGCCTTGCTATTTAGTAGGGTGCAAACCCGCATATCATATATTGATAACTGAGTGATCATCAACCAGTTCATAATAATACGTTCCATTATAAGTAATTGACTAACCATTTGGGCAAACAACTCATAGGATCTGAATCATCTGTGGAATACCGTACATATTCCTAATGCCCTAACTGTGGAGTGAGTGATCGATTGAGTGAGTGAGTGAGCATTATGCCACGTAGAACGTGAGGATGACTGGACCTTTTTTGATTGACTTTTCTTCCCGGAAGTGACCGAGAGAAGGAGAAATATCGTTTCAGTAACGTGTAGAGCTGTCCAGGCTGAACAACAGCACAACGCTTTGTAAACCTACCTGGCTGCTGCTGCGGCGCTGCGGTGTACGTTGCCTGGGTACTGTACGTACACAATCGCAACGTCATGCACGCACAGCTAGATGGTTTTCTTGTCTATGGTTTATGCCAAATATCATCACCCAGGCAGGTATGCGGATCTTCTACCAGCAATGGGATCTGCCTAGCCTTGAAGAAATTACGCGATTGGGAAACCGACGCTCCATCCTGGAGATGTGATGTGGGTACCTCAAATTCCTCTGTCTATATCAATTTGTGGGTATTGACAGCTAAATAATTCGGGGTGCACATACAGTAAGCATGTATGTACCTACATATCTAGTGCCATCATTGTCAGGGTTTACCGATGGCCAACGAATCAGAGATCATTGCGAGGGAGATAACCTAAAACCGCCCTCTCGTGAGTAAAAAAAAAAAAAAAAAAAAAAAATTTCTTCACACGTACAGTGGAGCGCATTACGCGTTAGAGGACGTACATGACTCGTTGAGGAAGGATTTCCGGGCCCTATTTTCTTTAGAATCGGGAATACGGTAACATGTCTCAAACTGAACATGCAGCAGCAGCAACAGCACTCTGATGAACAGTCGAACAAGTAATCAGTTTTTTTTTCCCCTTTTCCCCCATTTTTTTCTTGTTTAACTGGCTGATGTGAGGAATTGATCCGAAGTTCTCCTGGATTTGACGGCATGCTTTCCAAAAACATCAACTGTGCTCCCTATTTGCACCACGCATAAACCGCTGGAACCCACGCATAGTACATGACTCGAGAGTCCGTGGTGCGTAGTATGTAGTAGTGGTTATCGGATAGAGAGACCCAGGCCACAGACACCCACCCCTTCCTGCCTCCTCCTCCACCTGTCTTGAGAGGCTTGATGATGTGATTTTTGGGGATCCATTGGAACCGTACATACATATGTATTTGCAATTGAGGAGGTTGAGAGAACATATGGTCTGTGCATTTTATGGGTGTCTCAAGCCTTTTGCAACACCGCCTTTGCAAAGCCTTTGTTGGCTTTAGCGTCGTTCGTCGGCAACAACAACAACCGATCAAGTCAGGCGTGTGAAGGCAATTTAACTCTCCGCTCACAATCAATCAATCAGCAGCTTTGGCGGTAAGACCCCGACGAAATCTCCTCGATACCCAGATTTTATTGCCTGTCTTGATCTGTGATAAACCTGGGTAGTAGTTATTAGCCAAGGCCATTCGTTCTTTAAAAAGATTTTCAAAAAGAAACGTTGGTGTACTCCTAGATCTAATCGATGTGTAGGTACAGGTTCAGCCAGACAGCATATGCCATGCATCTGTCTGCCTGCCTGGAGCTATAAGGAGAAGTAGCAATTAAGTGGATACCGGTTCCTCCCTTGAATGTAAGTACTGACATATACTGGTAACTTTGTCATAATGCGGGGGACTGCAGCATAGACCGATGTTCTGCTTGGTTGATGTTTCCCTCTCGTTCTGTAGGTAGGTTATGTGTACCTGTCTTTGATACGCTATTCCAATTAACCACATGTAGGTTGCGACTACCATACATACCAAATTCATCCTCATTGGATTGTTCGTCTCTTCCCGCATGTCGTGAAACCTTCGCCAATCTTTCGCTAATGCCCCCCCTTACCAAGCAGCATTCGAGCGGAGATCCCTCTGCATGGCCTGGTGATTAATGATCAGAATTTCAGCTCAGGAATTGGAGGATCGTCGTTGGAGGGAATGACCATCCAAGGGGATTTTCCACAGCCCCACGAACGATAATTGACCGAATGATCAATGGTATGAATCAGGGGGTCAGCAGCGCGAGCCCGGAGTAAAGACCCGGGGGGACATGTCAGGCAAGCAGGTTAATTCTACCTTTTCGTTTTCTCTCGGTACAGATATACGGTCCATTCCGTGGAGGAGTGTAGGAAGCCGTGACTTTGCCTACGGCCGAGAAGGGTCGAAAAAGGTTTGTGGGGGAGATAAAATTGGGAAAAAAAATTGGTGTCTGGTCTGCAGATCAGGGTATGCAGCCTGCTACAATATCCTATAGTAGTTCAGGTACTTCCACCTCGTACAATTACTTGGCCACAACCTCCTTCGGGCCTCATGTCGAATTGAGACAGACATTACCGTCCGTCGTCAGCCCTCTTTTCCATCCTTCCCTTCCTTACCATGCAGTACTAGCTGTGGCCGTCGTTCCTTGTCAGTTGTTTATCCCGTCGGAAACAAAGTACATGGTATACTTGGAGCATCTAAAGATGGTAGATGTTCAATACGAAGAAGCGATAAATCACGCAACCCACTAATTAAGGGTATGATATGGCGAATAAGACTTATCAGTGAAACGTTCAAAGGCACGGCAACAACATTTTACAAAGCCGATCTAGGCCGTAATCGGAATGGCTGAATTAGTCAACCGCCGGGTACTTTACTAAAAGATGGAATAAAGGGCCGTCGGCCATGCGATTCGCGATTGATAGATGAATCCATGGATGGATCCTGTTGTGGAAAGGTGATATTACAGAAGGGGTAATCATAAGTTCAGAGCATGCAGATACCTACCCTTCTCTGCTTAGACATCCAGGGACTCAAAAAAAACTCATCAGCGATGGAGCAAGCTTCTGGTACGAGCTTTGCGTAACCCCAAGTTCCTATTACCATGCTGGCAAATTAGGGATTGATGGGCATAGATCGGAGAGGTCTATGTACTCTATGATCTAAATCTGTATATGACAGCCCATTGCACATTGAGCACAAAGTGCTTATCGTTTTGCATCAAACCAAACCTATGGACCCTATGACGCCAGAAGGCAAAAAACGACTTCCATTGATTGATTTTTTTTTTCCTTTTTTGACCCCCTTATTTGTGTTCTGATGGGAACTGCACATAGGGAGAATACCGTACCTTTTTTCCTTCCTAATAATAACGATCATCAGGGTTTTCAATTGGTGCACTTATCAAGATCGACGCCCTGTTCGGTGGTACCATTAAAGGACTGGATATTAACGCAGTCCTCTACTCGAGGACAGTAGCGAAGGTTCCGAACCCATGCATGCATTTCATGCGCCGCGGGACAAAAAAGCAAATCCAAGAAATGCCATGCGACATAATTTAGAGTGCATACATAAATAACTTAGAGTAGCTATATTCCAGACCCAGGTAAAGCAACACACCAAGAACAAGAAGGTGAGCCAGCCAGCCAGTACTACATACAATCCATACCTCTAGTTACTGAGTAAGTCATAGGCTGTACTAACTAGTGTTTTTTTTTTTTTTTTTTTTACTTTTCTCTGTCCCCCTTCTGTTTCTTATAGTTTGTTTTTCCTTTTACTTGTCCCACCGCGCACTCAGGGGACGCTCATCAGTCAGGAACAAGAAACATGTCCATGATCATTTCTTCCCAATTTCGTAACCTTTTATGATTAAGTAACAACGGCTTTCGCCGAACGAGTGGTAGATGCTCTTGGCTAGTCCACTCGCTTCTGGAAACGTGGTGAAGTTTAACTCGGATACTACCGATCGAGTGAGTGACGGCTGTGCTAACGCCATAGACGACGCACGTACCGGGTTTTACACTTCCGCTTTAACATGTCTTAAGTAATTAGAGTATGGCCTTTTTTTTATATATTTTTTTTTATTTTTTATTTTAATTCCTTCTTTTCTCGATTTGCTCTTTCTGCTCGCGTTCAATGGCAAAAATTAAAAGTGACGATGATTCGTTCGGGGGTTGAGCTGGACTGACTATCTATCTATTCACGGCAAGTCCCTGCTTTGCTTTTTCGGACCGCTTAAGGGAAAAGAACACGTTTGGTCACAGGATCCTAGGAGCGATAGTGCAGCAAGTGTAGCGCTTCAAGTGCGTGTGTGTGAGTGTGTGTGTGAGATTCGAAGGCTCAGTAAAGCCTCCCTGATTCCCATTTGGGAGTAAACAATAGACATACATAGTCACAAGAGTTGTAAGACTAGAAAGGAAACAAAAGAAAAGAGAAAAAAAAGGGTCAATAATACACAAAAAAATAGGATCCCCCCCTGATCAATAAAAAAGATAAAGAGAAGAAATAAGAAAGGAAATAGAGATGAATAATTGAAAAATGATGATGATGATACCGGCTTGCGAAAGCGTGGAAATTTAGATGTTGAAAATGATAAGGAAAAAGAGATATAGTGGAGCTCGAGGATCGATATATAAAAAAAAAAATGAAAAATGAAAAATGAAAAAGAAAAGTGAAAAAGGTATTGAAGGAAAGACAAAGAAAAACATTAAGAAATAAAAACCAGCAAACACCAGTGTCCCCAGATAAATAAAAAAGAACCGTCTTTGATTAACCCCTGATGACCCAAAATGACCCCCAAATGCCCCTCCCAAATCCCCGTACACCCAATGAACCCCCAAGTCAACTTCCGATTACAATCCTTCTCTGTCGTTCAAAGAAAAACCCTCATCACTTGAGTGTGATTGTTCTCGCTTCATGTCGTGGCATTGGATGGGTGACGTCTGTGCAGCCTGTGGCTGCTGTGGTGCGATTTCTTTCCACTTCTTCTCACAGGTTGATGCCGGTATCTTCTTCTTGCAGCCCAATTCGAGCATCTTCTGGGAAATAAGCTCCCACTTTTGCTTTTCCAAGTAGTCCTTTGCTTCCTTCAAAAGTTGAACCTGAATATCAAACTCAATATTAGTAAAACTATATTGGAAGTGACCAGATATCTGAAGGATGGTTCTTACATCTTCGAGGTCCCACACCCGCATTTTCTCCTTGAGCCTCTTGTACCTCATTTGTAATGTTGGTACCCTGAATTCCCCTCTGTTCATATCTCGGAACTTCTGGGCAATTGCTTTCCATGGGAGGCCCTCCTCATCCTTCAACTTTAGGAGCAGGTTATCGTCTTCTGTCATGGTCCAAGCTTCCTTACTAGTCGACTTCCGGCGCTTTGGGTTTGGAATTTGCGAGTTTTGGTGACCGGGAGAAGATGCTGGTGTTGGATCTGGTTGATATGGCCGCTTGAAAGGGTTCGAAGGGGTATGTGGTGGGGGCGTTGGCGGGATGTGGGAAAGCGTTTGATGGCTGATTTGGTAGGAAGGCAGAACTGGTACTGAGTGACTTTCCTCGTCTTGCAGGTCCCGCTCACGATCTTGAGAAAACGATGGACTTGATAGTACTGTCAATGGTTGTTCTAATACTGCGCTTGTTGGGTGAGAGATGTGTTGTGAAGGATAGGTGTGATGCTCTATAGGATGGTGGCTATCTAATGAGGCGTGGTAGCTTAAGGAGGGCTGTAGAAGTAAAAGGTTATTAGTGATTGCTAATAGAGAAAAGTGTATGTTTGTACAAAACACCAAACAACGTCCACCAACTCGACAAAATACAGAATTCGGAACATACTGGCATAATCCACTCCTCATCATCGTATTGATTCATCCGGTATTGGTTTTGTGCGATATAATCGACAAATGGCGAAAGCACTGGGTAGTGGGCCGAGTTGGGAGCCACAAATGGGGACCACGGTAGAGACCGTGGGATAACTTCGAGTTCCTGAATTTTGAAAGAGTTGAAGGGAACTGGAGGAGATTGGTAGGATATGAACGAGAGAGGAAGAGCAATAAGCTTAAGTGCTTTAAGCTTATTGCTATTATACTTGTTGGGTTGGCTGCTGTTGGTATTTGTATCAAAAGAAAACAGAGCTGACTGCTTGTAGTAGTAGGTAGTAGAGCTTGGAAAAGAAGGTATCCAACAATAAGTAGAAAAAATAAGAGGTATGACGGAAGTGGTGGTGGATATGGGCGAATTGATAAAGCAAAGACTGGTTGTAGTAGGCTAACACACACGCACACGCAGTAATATGTAGTTGGGGGTCCTGGGAAAGTCGAGGAGAGCAAAAGGCTTCGCTAGTTCAATCAAGCTTGGACTCGAAGCGGTGACACTGCATTGAGCGGGAGGGGGGAAGCCTCTCTTATTTGTTTTAAGAGGAAGGAAAAAAAAAATCTAATTTTTATGTATTGCCCCTTCAGTCACGGTGTTGAATCGAAAGCCCCGGTGCAGGGGCCGCGGGCGCAAAACGCCTCTTCACCCTCCCTCCCACACTTGAATTCCTCCCTCCCCGTCTTCGAAGGGCTCTCTCCCTCCCAGGACGCCCCTCTCCCTCCCCCCCCACCACAACCCGCAACCCACCAATGCACTTCTAGGTTTCATAGGGATCTTGAGCTCGCTCGGTACAAGCTAGGCGATATGCAAGCCAAGGCCACAAATGGGCTGCCAATGTGCCTCAAGCTCTAAGCGCCCCTGGGTGCCCGATCTTAACTCTAGAAAATCCAGGAACTGATTGGCAGAGCATCGATGACCACACCTGCAGGGAGATGAAGGTCAGTTAACAAATGTTCTTCGAGGTTCGCTACCACTGGTAAGTGACTCTCCGTCTCTTCCTTAACTCCCCATCTAGACATAGGCACACCTTGACACCTTGACACCTAGAGAACCTAGACCTCCTCCCTCCTCATCCTCCTGGTAAGTACTAGGTACGTGATATATTCTCCATGCTATGCCTACGCGCGGAGGGACAGTCTGAAAGCTCTGTTACAAGTGAATCATTTGTTTAACATCATTTAGAGAGCCTGCAGGCAAGTTCCAGTTTGAGTACATGTACTCACTTTACTTACAATGTAGCTCGCTGAGTACGCAGAGAGCCTCGTTCGTAAACGTTCAAGCTGATCCCCCCGTACAAGTACCCAGATTGAGCGGCTGTGGATAAGTAGGTACACATCACTTCCTATTCTAGTGATTCGTATAGTACTTCCCCAAAGGACTCTCCCACTTTACTCTCTCGACCATTTTTGGTCAACCAGGGTCAAGAATTGGTTGCGTACATATTCGTACAGATTCAATATCTTAATGCTCTTGGAGGTCATTGGCTGTATCAATTCATCCTTCAACCCACAGCACTATCCATGAACAGATGCTGCACCCCTACAGCACCTCCAGATTATCCCAGTTCCAGTTCCAGGGTGTTGTACCTGCTCAACGCCCCCCCCCCCCCCCAAATCCTCCCCCGGCCCGTCTGTAGAGTAGAGTACCTACATACCAGAATTTCTGGCGTACCAAGAGGCTGTGATCACTGCGCATACATACCGTACCTGTCTCTTTCTCTCTTTCTCGGCTGCCCAGAGGAAAAAGGGTTTAGGTGAAGACCACCTGACTTCTGCCATATGCATGTACAATCCCCGCTACTGACGTGCTACAGCACTACGGAGAAATAAGTAATGCAGACTGTTTTACCGAAGCGGAACCAGCCCTGAGCCTATAGATTGCAATCGACGGAAAACTTGGGTTTAAATAATTTCTGTATTCTCTTCTCCATGTATGCACATACAAGCTACAGCCTACAATGATGGACTGAATTCTTTTTTTTTTTATTTTTTCCTCCATCCCCACTTCCCTCCCCGGCCATGCCATTCGCCTTTGCTTTCCTTTTTCCCTGACCTGCGTACTCGCCCGTCTGGCTGTCTGCCGGTACACAATTGGGGTGCTCAGGGTGGCTGCAGCAGATGAAGAATAGGGCAGATCAGGATCAGGGAATAAGAAAGCTAAAGGGGACAGTACAGAGAGAGACTATAGCAGAAACGGCATCACAGTAGATCAATTTATTGTGCAAAGACCATCACTGCCACCACCACCCTATTCCGAATTGTACATTGCCAGCTCTGACGACAATGATGCTGCTGTTGCTGATCCAGGTACGGATGTCGAGCCCGTTACGAACGCAAGTACATGGGGTTAATGACAGGCCAACCACACTCTCACTTCTAATCCATCTTTATCTCTCCCTCCGTTGACTTATCGAGATTTGTATTCTCCTGCAAGTTACCTACCTGGAACAGCAAATTTTACTTCAAAAGTCAGGTGAAACTTCATGTAATGTAAGCAAAGGCAAAGCAGCGGAGGAGTACGAAGCTCCGAAAACCAAAGAGGTTTTTTCGTTTTTCGTTTTTTTTTTTCTTTTTTCTGTTCCTAACATACCTCAACGGTATGTGGCAGTTCAAAACATCCGTGAAATTCTAGATCCCTCATCTCGATGGATCACAAGGGTTGCATCCATGGCCCTCCCTCATCCTCAATATTAGGGTTTCCTTTTTTTTTTCTTTTCTTTCTTCTTCTTTCCTTTTCTTCTTTTCTTTTTTTTCCCACTTTTTGTTTCGTTTCGTTTCTTTTTTCTACTTTTGCTTCGATTCTCTACTTCGTCGTTTCCCCCCCCTTCTCTCACCAAACCTTACAAGCCTAGATTCGAATTCTTGGAGGGAAGGATATGGCGAAGGCGGAGTGTGCGTGTGTGTATTGCGTGTTGTTCTCACCTTCTCTGAACCACCACATACCTACATGCATAGCTAAACTAGGTGGCTAGACTGAAATAGAGTAGAGCCCCATGAGGGTCAGCATTTCCATGTGGCACGTGTCCTTGGTCCTATAAGATCGATTTCTTATGCCTAATCGCTGATCATGGATCGAGAGGAAGTGTGGTTTTCTTCCGTTGAATGTCTCTACATACCCTATTGGTGTACCTGTACCTTGCCTGATAAATGCCAGGGAAACACTGTCTGTTCTTGAGATGGAGTGTGTTTGCGAAGGGGAGGGGGGTGTCGAATCCGGTCAAGACATTCCTAATCAGATAGTGATATAATCAGATAGAGTAGGTAGAGAGCCCTAGAGGGTACATCCCATATGATATTTATTACTATATGATATCACAACGGTCTTTTTGGTATCGGTAGCGGAACCGCGCGCGATAATGAACCAAACCCATGTCTATCCCCCTCATTATTGCAGTCCTGATTTGGTCCTGATTCGCCCAAAACCTGGATCTTTCTAGTTAGCATTTCCCTTAGTATGTAGATATCTGCACGTCCATTTTTTGCTGGCCCATATTTTCCCTTGCAGTTAGTGATACTAGACTCGTGGTGTGGGCAGCCAGTAGGTCGGGGTAGGGAGCCTAGTTCCGTCGATCTCAAGATCACAACCGCCCGCTTACTCCGCGCGAATCGCCCCGATACTGATACTGCAGCAGCAGTCATTACCAACAAAATTAAGAAGCAACAACTTACATAAGTGTGCATTTGCCCCATCCCATCTCCGAATTATCCTGCGGTCTAGCTTTCTGGTGATGGGGTAGTAGGAAGTGGTTTCTCTCCCCACTTCTGCCCTATGGAAATGATACACCGGGGCGGCAATGGCTGTCAGGGTCCTGATAATTAAACGACAGACAGAGTCTAGAAGCGCCCTAGAATCTCGAATCCTGATTCTCCTCATATTCATCATCATGGTCATCATCCTCGTCGTTTTGACGCCATTCAATTGTCATCGAGGAACATGGAAGCATGTTCTAATGCTCTAGAAGTTTGAGGTTTTGGTTTTCTCGTATCCATCCATCTAACCTTCTCCTTGTACTTTCCTACTTGCCCTGCCCTGCCTGCTACCTGACATGTCACGTTTCAGCTTGACAGACATCAACCCCTTAGTCGGAGATCCGATCTACAGATTGATTAGAAGTTACGACATTGGCCTTTGTTTTTGTTTTTCTGACATCTGAAAATTCATTTTATTCCCACTCGCTTATGTATCTGTAGACATTAATAGCTGGCAACTGATTAGTAGAATTAGTAGAAACCCTTGGTCCGATCTCACTCGCCATGGACGTTTTATCCCTTTTATAATGTCACCATACGCCTACATTATGTCAGGGCCCGTCGACAGTAAAGGAATTGATCACATTCCCAATGGCCTGCCATGTTGTTTCCTTTGGGGTTCAGTGAGCCGTAACTGTTAGCTATTTCCACCATATGCATTATTATTCCCGCCCTCCTTCTTCTACCCCTTCCCAATGTCAGTGTCCCATGTTTTAACCTCTCCCAAGCCCTGGTATTCTTCGATCATTGATACGATAACGAAGACCGAAGTAATAGAACCAGCGGGCCCGAATAGAGGGTTGGCTAAATTGTCACCATTTATCAAAGGAAGATATGGCAGTGCGGGCCTAGGACTGATGAGCATCTAGAGTACAGGGTGGAGCATCTCTCACTCGGACTTTGTTTCACCGGGGTTCAAATGGCAGGCACCGCCTACCACCCAGAATGCCGAGATGTAGGATAGATAAGTGAGTGGAGGTGGTGTTGATAAGCCAGCCCTGCAGTAGCTGTTGTGCAACCAGAGGGCTCATCCAGTAACCGAGTCGATCACCTACAGACAGGTGCTATACTAGCTTAATCTGGAGTGCCCTACCACACTCTAGGCGCCTTGTCCCCCAAAGGCGCGCGCATGCCCAGGGCAGAAAGGCAGCAAGAGCTAACTTTTTAGCGAATATTGGGACTCGGACTCGGTGAACCGGGTGTGGAACATGGCGTAAGTGCTAGTTAGTATCTAGAGTTGATGATAGGTGAGTAGACTGTAGGAGTTGAAGATGCCTTGGTGAAGTTCAGAGGGAGAGGTTCTATCCCATCCCACCCATCCAATCCCATCACCGAAGAAGCCGGAGAAGGGGAAGAAGCTTCATCCGAGGCCGGTCATGACCATGAAGAATTTGGATTTCCTTTCATTTCTTTTCCCCTGCATTTTCTTGTGACTAAAAAGGTTCCCCACACTCAGCACTGATGTACCACTTACCTCACTGTCATTCATAAACTTTCCCCCCATTCACCGTTTCCAATTTGTAAGAAATCAGGCAGAAAAAAGAATCCCAGGTTCCTGAAAATCCGGCGAGCACGGACCGCCATCCCACGAGACCACTTAACCAGATGAACACCACTATCACCACCTCCTCCACCATGAGCCACGATGTGAGACTCCACGAGATGGATTGCTTGGCTGCAAATGGAAGAAGGGTCCGAGTTTTTGAGGGGAAGAGAAAGTCTTAACCTGTATGTTTGTTATTGTTGTTTACCTGTTGTATGGTTCTCGACCTTCGTCCCTCCTCAGCCTACTACTATGAATAGCTGATTTTGTTGATCATGATCACCACTAGCCGTGAGAGCCGAAATTCAGCACCGTATACTGCCAACCATAGGCTGCAAACAAATGAATAAACGAGATTAAAAAATCTTCAACCCCACGAGAAACAAAAAAACAAAACCATCACGTGAATGACGAATGCTACGATTTATTACGTACTTTATTACCTACGAGAGGCGAGCATTCTCCGCACATAGTCTGCCGCCGTGCCAGACCGACCGTGCCAGACCGACTGACCGACTGACCGATTTGAAGTCCTGGACTTGGAAAAGAAAAAATCCTTCTTCGGTCAGAGGGTCACTGGCAACGTTAACCGCGGCTGGGGCGCTGTCTGTCGTATCGGTCCGTCCGTGGCCTTGCCTTTGCCTTTGGCTTTTCGTAAGATCTTCAACTGGTAAAACATGGCAAATGGCAGAGGAGAGAGAATTTTTTAAGGAACAGAACTCACTAGCTAACTAGTAGCAGTGCGGTCGGGCCAACGCGGGATGGGAGGGAGGATGGGATGATCAGCTGAATGCCGGGGGGGTGACGGGTATGTCTAGTGACGGGCTCACCGAGAACTAACGGAGATCTCCAGGAGCTTCCCGAGCTCTTAAGGTAGTGTACATGAAGTTACTGGAGTACATAGCTCGAGAGCTTCGTGGTGGTTAGTTTTTTTCTTTTCTTTTTTGGGGATCGATGAAAAGGGGAATCAACTCTTCATAGTCGATATCGTATTAATTGGTGCTTGGCTGAATGAGATGGATTGAGATATGTTTGTTCCTCCCCCCCCTCTCCCTGGTCTGACACAATCCGATCATGTGATTGTTGTTTATATAGATAGGGGGAATGTTCTATATGTGGGTTACATGGTCTTAACGTGACTGTGCCAGGTATTACATTAGCTATCACTCGGTATCCTTCGTGTCTCTAGCTTTCCCTCCCTCCCTCTATGGCCATGTGCAGAAAACGTCACGTCAGGGGTCACCACTTACCCAGTAAATTAATCAATAATATTGGCTGCACCGGTACCTAGGTCTTCGGCTGCCCCCTCCGTAGCTAGATAAAGGAATCTAATACCTACTTCATGGAGAGGTAACACCAGACATACAAGACAAAATATCTGCTCGCTTGAGTATAGTAAATATTAAGCGCTGCGCTTCTGTGAAAGAAAAACGCTAATCGCAATAACTCCGCTAGATCTTCGCAGGCCACTTTTTTTTTGCTCAGAGAGCGGGGTATGCATTTCCTGCTCCGCTCCGTGGAATAAAGAAAAAAAAAGGTACGCAAATCTTGCACAGGCTCATACGATACGCTACGATCTCGGCTGAATTTCAAGTGATTAAAGCTAGCCAGGTAGTTTTACACACTTGGTTAGATAAATCTGTATCTGCTTGTAGGTACCGCGGGAGTACCTGGCAAATCTCCGATATTTTGCACCTTCGCCAATAGTGGAGGATAGTAGGTAGTTTTAATAGATCTTTTTTGTCGGAGCTCGATTGATTGCATGCAGTACATACGTACAGACATTCCGATAAACCCTGGCTAGTTATCAATTGCCTGTCTGTCTGGTATATCACCCTCCCCATTCTTTCAGCGCTGCTGACAGTCGAATGATCGCTATGTGATAGTGATAGTGATGAGATACTTATATTGAACACCACCCATCTTACCATATATTCAAATTATTTGCAGGCTCTACCGGCTTAAAGAAAGAATGCACCTATCCTAGCGGCAACAAGATATTTACCTGCTTTCCGGCCTTTGGAGGAAGAAAGTAATATCCAGGATATAAAGCCGTACCCGAAGCCATGGAAACACAAATATACGTGTATTATGCAGAAGGTATTTCGGATGGTCCAGATGGGTTAGGCCCATAAAACGCTGCTTATATATTTTATTTTGCCGGGGCTAGCCGTTCATCACCTTATGTATATCTACGTTAACTGCTGGAATTGAATTGAAATAAACGGGTATGGGGATGATTCGAGTTTATCCTCCAATCGCGCGTGAACCTTCTGTAAAAGAAGATTTAGCCACAAGACTACATGTAGCTATCCAAGTACACCGGAGGTGTAACCAAGCTTTTCTGTCCGATGCTAATGTACTGAAGAGTGTGGAAACAAAGCCTCATCTTTGCCGAATCCTCTAGTAGGGGTTTCTGTAGGGTTTCTGCCAGGAAGAGGTCCATCGTATCTGTACCACCTATAATCTATAGAGATCAGTAGCTGAAATTACGATCACTGTGGAAGCGGACACGAACACAGCTCGCTCATAACTCACCAATAAAGCTTTGATGTGATATTTAGGTCAATACTAATCTGCCGGATCATCATTGTGTCATAGAGTAGGAGGCGTGAGAGTCGACCAGTGCAGACAATGTCCAGTAACTTGGTAAATAATTGTCTTGCTTGCTTCGCCGTAGTCCTAGAAGGAAAGTAAGTACTCGTAGTTAGGTTGATACGCCTACGGAATTTGTGGTTGCCGAATGGCACTAAACTCTTCGGCAGTCCATGGAGTATGAGCGTATGGTAGTGTGTATGGAGTTGAGCCTGCTAGCTCCGCAGTATGTGCAGACCTATGTACCCTGTTTGGAAATTTCATATCGGGTGCGTAATTGCAGAGACAGCTCCACCAGTTCGTCATTTGTGTAACAAAGTGCTACCCCATAAGCGAAGTGGACAAAAACGCCTCGCGCCATGCTTCCCTCCCGAGGGAAGTTAATTGATCTTGTGTGGATGACTTGGGTTCATCCATAGCTAGGGCTTCGGGAGGAATAGCGATTCATTTGTCCCAACACGTTAATTGTCAGCTCAAATTCTGGTTTCCTTCATGTCGCGTGAAACCTTGCTTGACCGCGCGAGACATTGTTTTTATCGAACCTGCCCTATTAGGTCTCAAAGATCTACTCCAGAGAGCAAGGAAAATTAGTTATGAAAATTATATAGCCTCCTAGTTCGCTCTTTTTGGGTTTAGTTTGTGAAAGTCGGGGTCTTAACCATGAACGATGGGGAACCCGTTTATTCCATCTTCCTTGTGCAACGGTCATCTAGATGCCAAAGATCTGTACATGCATGTAATGAAGCCCCTACGTTCCAATACTAGATCTAATTGATATCCGGGCGGAGGACGTGATCTAGCCTCATACTCGTCGTATAAACTTAGGCCAACCCCAAGTAGGTATGTATTTTATACTCCGGTACACTGTTGACTATCTTAGCTCCAGATTTTGATGGTCATGTATTGTTAGAACTCAAGAAATGGCAATCATAAAACTCTAGGTTCGCACTTTGTTTTCGGGCCGAGTGCGTTGATCTGCCACTAGTCAATCCGCTAGCCTAGACCTTAATGCAAAAGCCGTAGTGGTTCATACTGAAACGGCCGTAATTCTTGAGCTCGAGAGCTGTAAGGCAGATCCATCCTGAGCAAGGAACCCTCGGAGGGGCAATTAGTTACGTAGGGTCAACCTTGGTTGTTATTACTTTTCTCACTACTTGCTTACCAGCAAAAGAACCAGAAAATGCAAGTGACGGAAACAGGGATTATTTGTATGAGAGAACGGGGCCACTCCATACAAATTATCCCTGCCCTGAGCAACCGCATTTTCTGGTTCTTTTGCTGGTAAGCAAGTACAGGTTTGCACGTTTGTATCCAGCTTGGCGCATTTGTGTCTCAGTACCTGGTCTGAGCAGGGATATGAGGGCATGCACACAGCTTTCAAGTTGAGCGTACTTGGGGTAAGGACGAACTGAGTGTATTGTAGTGTGAGGACGGTGATGATATGTTGCCACTCTATTCACTCTATTATATCATAGAGTGTGAGATATCGGACGAAAACATAATATGCGGGGTTGTTACGGCCGCGAATAGGGCTGGAAACTGACTCGGGTGCATGCATGCAGGCACGGGTTTAATGCAGCAGCAGCATGATGCACGGATGTAACCTGGATATCGGGAACCTGCATCCTATCATGTCAAAGATGTTGAACCTTTACAAGGATAAACCCAAGAAAGGCAAGAAAGAAGGAAACCTTACCTGCAAGATCCTGGCGCGGCTTGGCAGTTCACTAGATACTCGCAGCAGGTAACAAGTACCCGAAAATGCAAGCCCTAATCTGCAATTACCATTGGAGTAGAAGTCAAAAATACACCAAAACCTTGCAGCTACATTTTCTGGTACTTCAGACCTGTTGCGAGTACATAGGTGCAGCTTACTCGTTTAATAAACGGTGTGAATTTCAAATGCCATTTTTCTTGTAGGGCAGAAGTGTGGATATATCGGCGTTGTTCATGATCATCAACGACGTCCTTGAATAACCCACAACTGGTACGCTTTGAGGATCATTCGAGGAGTTATTTCCTCTTTGGTGACTGCGTATGTGCGCCTTTGTTTCTAGACTGGCCTGGTATCTCAGTAATAGAATATCTGGGACTTTGTTTACTCATATCTCTCAATTCGCTGAGTTGCATATGGGGCGTAAAACTGATATGGTACCTGGGTGTCGAGGTTCTGGTAAGTTGTGGAAGAAAGGAATACGATAGTGTCTTAGCTTAGCTATGGGAATAAGAAAGCTACCATACATGTATCCATGGCTAGCATGCTTTTAGCCACTCGACTACAGATGCGGTGTAAACCCGTGTCTTTCACATAGACGACTCCACCACTCACCCAGATACCCCTTCACCCGGGAGGTACAGGATCCAGTTAACGTTGTCAACCATCAACGGTTACTACGTGTATGTACACGAATTTTCACGTATGATGTAAGTTATCCTTCTCTACCTATACGTAAATAAAAAAATACTCGATCCTACACCATATGTATTATATTATCCCTACTTACATGAGTATACTAATATCAATGAACGAATTGACGACATATGAGGGCACATAGCCATTGATTAATCGAGTTACAATATGTGGTTAACGTACATATATAGCTTATATATACTTCAACAACCGTGCTATATTACAGGGTGTTCGTTCCTAGGAGATGTGAACGTTAATGTTCATATAATGTATATATGGTTGGGTTTGTTCAGCCCGCTATATGAATTGCTTCTCTATATGTAGTTAAAGGTATGTGCCCCAGTACACATCAGTTAGTCCCAGCGCCAGAATTTTGTCCGACGTTCAGGGCATCCCTAAAACCCTTCGTGCAACAAGGTTAATCCCGCGTGTGTTCTTTCGCGTAACGAACACCGAGTGGCGGTACTACATGTATGTAAGCTAAGAAGACATGGTGATCTATCATATGTATCTAGATGGGATATGATTCCGGGATGAAATCAGTAGTCATAATACAGGAAAGATGAGACAAACCATCTATGTGTTACTTTATTTTCCTTGTGATCCCTTACCCTATACAAGGCCATATTCTTACCAAGATCATCAAGAGAAAAATTAAGAAGCAGGCCTTCCAGCCGTACCGCAGTACGTACACACCCAGTCCAAGGGGTCTGATTCACTATGTGATCCTATCACCTTAATTCTTCATGCACATGAGTATCAATCATTGGAAAACTTTTCCGCGCACACTCGATTAAAATCACCCGCCAAATTTGTTACCATTGCACTTACCAGGAACATAATACATGAGATACTGGATAATAAAAAGAAAGTAGGATTTTGAGCTGAATTAGAAGAAGAAGGTCCGTGTATAAAGTCATATGTAATTCATCCATATATGTCCTAACTATATCGATACTATCGCGAAATATATATACGTATCATGGCAAAACAAGAAGACACACAGAACATTTTAGCAGCAAAGTTCACCACAACAATCAACGTAAGCGAAGCGAGATTACGGGGCGGACAGGACAATAGAATTGAGCTGCATTGAAATGCCGGACATGCATATGAGATGGTATTAGGCAAGGTGAATAAGATCCTAGTCCTTCCTGACGTGTACGTAGAGTAGAAGAAGGAATCTATCCGCTCCACTCACCCATTAAATGTGGGGAAAGGGGTAAATCAATCATTTCTCGGTAAACTGAACGTACATGCATATATATATATATCAATAATTGGGATTTCCATGTGATTTATGGAGGTTAAAGCCTTATGAAAGATAGTCTTCTCGCCTTCAGGCTATTAACCCGGCCCGGGGGGGGGACCATTTATGGAAGTTTTCATTAGACCCTGGAAATGAGACATCCAAAACGTTCATGGAAGCGCATTTGGAAGCTCCGAGAAAACAACGGTAACTGCAACGCTTTGGTAAAGATGTTTACAAAATATGGCAAGATCTTCTGTCGCTGATTGGAACAGTGACTCACTTGCTGTATGTGGTAAAATGGAATTGTGGTTTATCTTCCCCATGTGAAAAGTACAAAATGACTGGAGGAATATTTTATTTTGGCAGGGTCAGCGACTCAAAGAGTTAGAAGCCGAGGCTGGGACACCGTTAGCGAGTGATATTTCATGCAGGAAGCGCCGGTACAGGGAGACCGTGTTCAAAAACTACAATAGGTGTCCCAAACCTATACATGTAGCTTAGACCTTATTCGTGATTATATTTAAACTTGTCTATTTAGATCATATATAAAACGTTCAGTTTACCTTTTTGCCATATACTAACATTCCCAACACATTGTAAATAGTGCTACATCAATCTGTATTTCGTATTCGTAATCGTAAACCATCACAAAGCTTAAGTTTCCTATCGCGAACGATCGTAGTTTGTAGCTCGGTTCGATTCTAATATTCCTAGATCTCACGCATGCGACTCAAAGGCTCGAAGAAGAAGAAAATGGTAGGATTGCTTCTGGTTCAAGTTATGACACCGATACTATTTTCGGGAAGAAGGAATCAGTACGGTCAACCCTGCAAACCTTCTGTCAATGGTCTTGTTGAAGCCTTAAAGCCGATAACAAGTTTGTGACTGATCCTGGCGCTAACTCTGAACCTGTGATTATTGCTGGAAGCGGTACATCGGTAACTACAGAAATTACCGAAATATTCGGCTTCAATTTCCATGGCCTGATTCCTAGGGCTGAAAACCCCTCTGACTTTGATGCTGTCGGGCTGGGAGCCGGAACTTTAGCTGACCCGTCGAAGCATCTCTCGAAGTTTTCGGATTCCGTTCTATCTCCGGTTCCGGTGCTGGGGATGTACGTATATTACAATGATTGTGTTAGAATCCTTGGTGATAGGTTCAGTGCTGACACTAATATATAACGATGGCTATTGCGAAATGTGTGAGGCCGGATATAGATCGCTTCCATCATCGAGAGATTCTGTGCCAACGAAGGTCAAAAATCCTCGTCGTAAGGCGTCGTAGTTATTGGCTCATCAGTTGAGCAGTATTGTATTAATGATTCCATGCGTTCTAATCTTGTATATTATGTTTGCCTTGCTTACGTGTCTGGTTAGAAAGCTTTGCCAAAGATTATACGCAAGGAACCGTTATTAATCCTACCATGGGGTCCTCCCAGTGAACTATGCTCTTGTCTAATGATTAATTTGTGACTGGCCAATAGTCAATGATTCATATTTTATCACTCGCCAGAACCCAAATAAATCTGGCCGTGAAACGCCGATCACCACAGACATGTACACGTGGGCAATCTTTTTGATTGCTTTGATGGATGAATCTGCTCATCCTTGAAGAAATCTACACCTTGTAGCCCACGTATGTCAGTTCTGCAGGGCTCTGTCGGCTGAATCACATAATCCACCAGCATTTGTTTTTCAAACCCCCATACAATGCACAAAGAGCTGATTAATCGCGAAAACACGAGACAGCACCTACAGTACCGCATTAATTCGAATGAGCGGCCGGTCACACAAGACGTTGAAATTCCCATGTTTGGTTATTTGTCTTGAATACGCCCCCTAATCTTCCCTCATATTATCTTGAAAAGGCAACTTCGACGTCTTGTGTGACCGGCCGCTCATTCGAATTAATGCGGTACTCTCCCTAGCCAATTCTTCCTAAAATTCGTACATTTGTTTACCGAAGTCGCTTCCGGCTTGCAGTTACACCTGTGAAGTCTCGATCAAGTCTCCGAGGCCGATCCCCGTGCCTAGGATACCCCCGCTCATGGAATCACCCCTCAATTTGTTTCCGAGTGACCCCGATATCCCGCCTTGGGGGGGGGGGGACCAAACATAATGGTCAGTATTGTTCTTATTGGCTCCAGTATTATACGATCCTCCCCCACTCCCCACCCCGGGCGCCCGTTATCTTAAATTTGTTTCCTCGGAGTGTGGTGGGTACCTAGCCCAATGAGTCGATTTGATTTAAAACGGGTTGTGGCCCCCGGATAGCTAAAGATGCCCAAAGCTCACAAGTATTTGGATTTCTGGCAACGGCACCCGCCTCGACACGGCAGGGCGGAATGCCGATATCTTAACAGATATGGCCTTCTTTTCGACCCCATGCTGTCGGCAACGTCAGAGATTGCCTCATTTTGCCTTGTTTGAAAACAATAATGTTTGAGGCGGATCGCCTAGCAAGAAGGTCTCGGTACATATCTGTGATATTAACTACTTCTAGTTTCCACCAGGGACTAGGGGAAGAGTTTATATCATGCGCATGTGCATTGAGAGTTTTGAAAACCGCCCCTTGGCTATGAAGTTGTAGCTAATTATAGTAAACTGAACATCTGATCTACTGAGAGTAAACGGTGTACGTACTGATGCCAAAAGAACGAATCATAACCTCTAGATGCATCAAGAGAAATCTGCTCACCGGAGTGGTTGGTACGGGGTGGAATGCACATTACAGGGACAAGCGAAACAAGTCTCACAAACTAGCCGGTAGAAATGTATCAAACCTTATAACAAATCTTGAAACTAAACTTGAGCGCCTATCATAAGCTTCAAAGGTATTTTAGTAGATCAGTTGAGTATCTCTCTATATATATGTTCATTCAGATAAGGGGAATTGAAACACGGGTAAGAGCTCTTCTGCACGTACGTTATGATAGTATTTGAGATCTTGCCGTCTATATGCGACCTGAATGGAGTTTGCTATTAATGGTCCCGGTATGATTGGTGTATGAAAACTTCGCATGAAATATGTGTGGTAGACAAAGCAAGCTTAAGGGAGAATAACTACGATCCAGATATCTCAACGCCAAGTGCAGTTACTTGAGGTCAGTTTCGTAAAAGATCTGCATGTGGTTGGTTGGTGATATCATAGTTGTTGCTTCATCAAATATCACTCAGGTTCGTCAAGCGCCGCCCAGATCTCTAAAAAGAAACGAATGAATCAACCCAGACAGTTAGCTTTCAAATCTCAGTAAAGATTACCAAATAGATAAACTCTGTAAGTCGACGGATTGGGGATACCGAAGGAAATAAGACTAACTAGTACTAAAAGTCTGCCAAGCCCTGCCTGGTGAGCGAACCATAACCTGTGATCAAGCTTGGTTTAGAGCGAGACGGCCTTCAACATGTACATGTAGTGAATGATGCACTTAGTAGAAATTCTAGGTATATGTAGATCAGTGAAATCGAACAGTTCTTTTTCTCCAAGAAAAGGAAGCATCAATTTTGTGTGGAGAAAGTTACCTAGTTTAGGTACTAGTAAGTGAAGGCTTCGGTAAATGAGTCAGTAAAATAACAACATGAGGTAAACTGAACTGATAAAATACCACTTTGGGGTTACTCTCATTCTAATTCCGAGGTATTTCGACGAAATTTATAAGTTAAAGCGCAGATTTCGAGATGGAAGCCTCCCCAATAAGATCTAGTCTCTGGCCTGTGTATGTATTCTAGATTTTCGGAAGAACCCATTCCCGAGTAAATTATATAGGGCAGATGATATAAAGTGCTCTAATTGGCAGAGAATTCATGGATCGTATGGTTCACGATATCGTGTCTGAGATAACATTGTCTGAACGTCCAAATTTTGGTCTAGATCCGCTCCCGGGTTGGTGCAGGCTCTTTTGTCAGCAGATGTACATATATCGAGCGTTATCCCATCGACTGTAAGCGCATTCGGGCCAACCGGGCACCAAATCTTTGGCAACGCAACGAGGAGAACGAAATCTTAAAAACAAAGATTGAATATAAATAATACAGGGCAAGTTTGATATAGTTATATCTCATAATGATATTTTTTTTTTTCATGTGTGGTTACCAGTTACGGAAACATGATAAATAATTCGGTACACGGTTGAATTACCACAAAACGGTTTTTACAGTCGATGGGATAAGGGTCAGTTCGGACTTATGTTTATTGGAAGTGATCTGATATTGATGCAGCCAGTAGCCAGTGGGTCATTGCTTAGTGGGGTGAGGGAGGCCCTCTCTAGCCCACTGTCTGGTGCAGGTACTAGCCATCGTGGTTCTGGTCCTACTATCTCTCTTACGAGATGTGAATAGGTATACGTAATAGTTGTGGTTTTGTTCTGGACCGTGAGCTTATGATGGCCGTGGTTAACAATATGGGAAAGGGTGATAGAGAGTGACGAGGGGCTTACCCAAGAGCTATGCAGAGGCGGGTACGCCGCTGGAGCCCTTGTGGTGGGGTAGCCGTTGAGCGACGGCCTAAGGCACCGGCAGTGCCCACGTGTAAAATATGCCACTAAGTCGAGCAAATATCAAAACCTGATTTCACTGGAAGAGGCACTAGTCCTTACGGTTAGCAGCTTCCTTCCCATTTCTGGTGATGCCTTTTCCACTTAACTGAAATTTTGCGCTAATACCCTCTTACGCATTACAGTGTAAATACATCATTTATGTCGTCTCGATGCTTTTCCAGCTAGCAGCTGTAGACATCCAATGGGAATGAATCTTTGGCTATGCGCTGCGCTGTGCGGGCGTATAACCAGTCCTGACTTTCTGATATTATATGTTCTCATAGACTTTTTGCACTGCAGATAGCTGGGAGGCGTGTAAGAGGATTGTGTCGATTGTCTACTTATCATCGGTTTGGCGGTACTCCGTCTATAGCTCGCATTTCTTGATAGCTAACACTGTTTATACATATATAGTATGGACACAACGTCTAGAGACCATGCCCCGCTCTTCCCACGCCCGAGATACTCTAGATATTGAAGGCAATTAGATATTCACCATTTATATATCTAGGCATATCGATTAAACCGGTATATCAGCCTTTGAGACAGCTGCAGCACTAAGGACAGTAGTTTCTCATAAAGATATATAATCAAAGGCATCTTGAGCGTTTCGAATCATATGCAATACCTCCAGAGTCCCTACGGCTGGGATTATTATGATCTATATTAAATACATTCCTCGAGTAGCTCGAACTAGATGAGTAATTAAGAGGACTTGCTTTGGGCATGATAGAATCGCCGTAGACCGCGATGCCTCGAGGGAGAGGCCTTGAGCGGCAATACCCCACGTTCTGCACTGCTACTAATACAGAGAGAAGAGTTGGCTTGAGCTGTCAAAGATCACTCATTGATATCCACCTAAAAGCAGGAATCGTGGAGCTGTTGCCATAACAACCGTAAAAGATAACTTCAAAGAGGTCTTTTTACTTTGTTTATTTTCGAGTAGCTACTTGTATTCAATACTGTTTCTTTGACCGAGTTGAGCACATTCACCCGCCGGTTCTTGGTTTAAAGAAGAGAGAAGAAAAACAACGAGAGCAGAAAAAAAGAAGGAAAACAAGAAAAAATAAGAGAAATTAGTTTCGCAGGTAAATGATAGCTCAAATAGAGTGACTTGCCAAGAAAAATGCCTTTTATCTATCTCGTACCCGCAAAAGAACCAGCCACGCAAGCAACAAACTACTTAGTATACTCTTTGATCGTCCTATTCAGCCCAAACCAGATCAAGCCGTCCTACCATATAAAATTTCCATAAAGCCCCCTCCCCAAATCCTGAGAAATTGGAACTAGCTAAAATTCATATCCCCCTTGCCAACTACTTCGTAGGATCAATCAAATTCCTCTGCGAGCCCAACCCCTCTACTTCCAAATCTTCCTCGCTCTCATCCTGCAGCTCATCTTCGAGCTCATCTCCACTATCGCTGTCCCTCACCAAAACCTCGTCATCGGCACTAACGCTCAACCCACCACCTCTCCATCCTCCACCAGTAGTCCTTCCAGCCACTGGCCCTCCCTTCTTACCCATCAACCATCCGAGAATTAGTCCGCCGCTGATAAAGTCCTCACCATCGAGGATCGCACCATTCTCCCGGATCTTGACGCGCTGGCGCCGGTAGTAAATCCACGCAAAGTCAATGTACAGGGCGGTCTGGATGACACCGAAGATGAAGGCATTGGGATCGAAGAAGCCGTCTTTGCTGTCTGTGAGGCGGACAATCCAATTGGGGATGTAGAGGGCGCGGTACAATCCCAGCGCGAGGAGATAGTAGGATGTGATCGCGGTGGGGATCTGGGTATGGCGGAGGAGCGTGATCTGTGGGATCACTGCAAATGCTTCGAGAATAAGAGAGAATGTACGGAGTGTCTACGGACGGCGAATATTAGCGAATCTGTCACCCCCGTTGTGCACGTTACCGGCGATGAAGAGAGGGGATATATACTTCCATGAACCAGCCACCACCCGCCTCGCCAAACACCGCCTTCATTATTGGGGCTGCGATGGCGCTCGCGCTTAATATGATTGCCGCAACCCTCCACTCCTTCTCCTCTTCGCGCGTTCGGGCGTACACCTTCAGCATCAAGAAGAGGATATACAACGAGCTGCTGATATAGTAGAGCTTGAAGATGGTATTATACCCGATCTCCCACCAGAACAGGAGATCAAGATACCGCGTCAGGAACACCAGCGTGTAAAAGAGCTGTGTCAACAGCGATATGCCCTCCGCGCTGCGACGGCGGTGGATTGTGAAGATCAAAATCAGGATCGATATCGCATGCGTGAAATCCGCAGCGACACGGAAGACATTGAACATCATCTTTGCGGATGAGCAATCAGGTTTCTAGACGAGAGCTTAGATTGTGTGATAGCAAGCAGTGGTGGGGGTGGAGATTGAAATGCGATGTGGCCCCAAGGGTTGACGATGACGATACGTAGGAGGGGGTGACACGTGAGGGTTAGGGGAATGCGGGGGAGCTGTAGCTGCTGCGGTGTAACGCGAGTTGTGTTTCGGTGGTTGCTGTTTTCGGTATTTTCCTCGCTGAAACCGCAAGAAAGCTCTCTGGAAAGCTCAAGAAGACGATATCTCAGCTTCAGAGGAAGACTGTAGACGTTGGGAATCTAGAGAGAGAATTCTATCTGGAGGAACACGGTGGTGTAGGTAGAGTATAGATCTAGAGTAGTATACAAGGATATCAGGCAAACTACGTAAGCCTCAAAGGCACAGGCCCTAGTGGCAAATCCATAAATAACTCCTCGCGTTACTAAGGATATTGATGGGGAGTACTATGATCATGAGTTAATTCATCTAAATACTTCGACATATCTAATAAGTATATAGATATACCGATATGCAATGTGTTATTTAAAGGTTTTGATTGGCCAGGTTTGGGGGTTTTCTTTTTCTCTATCAAATATGTTTGTCAGTAAGTAGATATTCTATCAAATATGTTGGAGTTAGTAGATATTCTATCAAATATGTTTGAGTCAGCCAGTAGATATTGGTTCCAACATACCTTGAGTCAACCAAATAGTATATCAGATATGTGCACAGGGCATCTTGGGGTCTCAGTGATCTTAAGCATTGGTAAACTGATATTGTTTAAGCCATAACAGTTCCTACTCCGGCCAAAGGCCGGAAAATGCTTGTACTCTACTATACTTACAAGTAGTCAATTAAGTGCTCTGTGGTATCGTCGTTGGAAATCCTACTTTGGGCGTCATTGGACTAAATATTCCCTATTTCCGGAATAAAATATCGTCTCCTCACATGAAGTCAACACGCACACAAGCCACTCGTGGATTCAATTGCGCCAGCCAGCTCTGTGGCACTGAATTTATAGTTTAGCATAGTACTTATGTAGTACACGCACATATGATGCGATACTGTAAAACACACGATTTATGGGTACATGTAGTACTCTACGTGCAGAGAGTTCTCGCCCAGGCCAGTATCAGACACCACCGTCCTTTCATAAGTCCGATGCAACTTCTTACACGCCATTATTTACGTCTGTCTCAACTATATATATACCCAATTCTCTACTCTAGAATACACAAAAACATACATTGAGCCCTCACAGCACTTGTAATATTCTGCAACGGTGCGATGCATTTGTTGAACAATTGATCGATATAATATCCCCGTCCGCAAAAAACCCTCCGTCGACATCACCCCGAGTGATAAACACGTACTCTGATTCAAGCGGTGTCTAAGACAAAACCACCCAGCTTAAGCTCAAGTTCCTATCTTTGTCAACCTCGATCGCAGGGGCGGTGACAACTGACAACAGATCCAGGAATTCATATTGCAATCGTAACGCCAGTACCATTTACCGGGTTACTCGCTGCAACACACTCCCGTCCAGATCTGGATCATTATTAATCATTGCCCAACTAGACTCAAAGGGTTAGGGCTCAACTAATGGACGGTGTTTGGTATCTGCTCTAATATCGGTTTCGTCGGCGGTGACAAAGCGCACATGGTCCAGACAAAAAAGGGGGGATAGATCGAGGCAGCTATCCTTCGCTGAGACAGATTTGTTTCGCACGTATGCACTACTTATTAGATTCCTAGGTACATATGTATCTATACACCGACTATCACTCAAGCTAGAGTTTAGGGGGGGCATTGATATATGGAACTAAGGGTGTCTTGGGTGACCGCAACTGTATCCGAGTGCTGTCCTGTGATTCACGCTGGAACTTCCCGACCAGGTCAAAGCTACAGACAGACAGCTGAGATACCTGGTTTCCTAGTCAGCACAAGAATTAGCAAAGTCAACACGCGCAGCAGCGCTTAACAACGGCCGAGAGAGCGGTGAGTTGCATGAGAATATATATATGGCTTGGCAAATTGGACGAGGATCAATATCTGGTGTTTTTGGAAGGCCTCTGCCAAACAATGAAATACATATTTTAAATCGATCTGGAGCGCTCATGATCACTTGACGAGCCAGGAGAAAAGCCCCGAACCCCCATGTGTAACGTTGCCAGCCGGCCAGCCAGCCAGCCAGCCAGCTGGGGTAGAGTATCATCATTGCGAGGCCATAAGGCTTAAAGCCACAACGATTGCATTTGCAGCGCTTTCCGGAGCCAGAAGGGTTGTCATCGAGGTGATCCCACATTTTCGGGTCAGTGCATCGGATGTACGATAAGGGACTATCATACAGAAACTCGAGTAAAGAGGCATTTACAACCCGCGGCGAAGTGTTCATACTCTGCTGCTACATACCATGGTTGATCTTGGATCGAAGCTGGCCATGCAGAAAGAAAGGGAAAAAAAAAACGAATCACCACCTTCAAGGGTTTAATTCCGTGTTCTGCGAATCCCTGCATAATTACCGAAACTCCCTCAGTACCTACATATATACATACACTTACCGGTACGGAATTAATTTCTACGACCCTGCCGTATTCAGCGCCCTAATGATTTTGTGATCATTTCCCGGATATATTGCAGGATACGAGGGTATCAAAATAAGCTAGTGGAGCGTGCGGACTTCCGTGTGAGTATATGTAATTGAAGATTCAATATACTTCTTGGGTTAGAGTTACATACTATGCTCATGTGCCGTTATGGCCGAGACAGAAGAAGAGATTTCACTGCATGTCTAAAAACATGATCTAGAATAGATATTAAAGTAGCACATAACCTACTCTAGGGTTTCTTGGTGAGACATGACTAGCGCAGTATGACCCCCTCTCTTAAAGAGAGGTTACAGGAGTTCCTACCTAACTCACCTCACGAGAATAAAAGCCGCGGGGTAGCAAGTAGTGGTAACACCGCCCCGCGGTTCATATGGCTACTCCGGATCCCGCTCCAGCGAACGGGGACTGAAACAAAAAGGCGATGGATGTTTGTCAAGAAACGTTTGCGAGTCTTAATTATCGGGTGAGCTTTCCCCCTCTGGGTGAGATGATATGGTGGACGTTTACTGAGAAAGAATCCCATGCAGTGCACGGTGTAAGTAGGCGTTTATTCCGCATTCTATTGATCCAGGAGAGAAGAAGGATTGTAGTACCTCGTGGAGGTGGATGGCTTACTTCAGACGGTTACAAGGTATCGCTGGCATGTCTGCGGGCCGGGCGTTGGCCGCGCTGGGCGTGATGTTATTGCTACCGAAGAAACATCGAGGTGTGTAAGGATTAATATTGCAGATTCTAAAAGCCGTATGAAACTGCACGGCACATCACTCATCAACGCCGCAAAGATCAGCGAGCTGGAGTAGTAATACAGGTTGCACCAGAAATGTTTCTCCTGTAGGTTTTTTTTACCGGTTAAATGATATATGTTTTGTTTTGCTGCCGGACGCAGGGTTATGAAATTTGTACTCAAAGAGCAGTTTCCTTGAGAATCGCAGGTTTTGGGACTTGGTCCCCCCAGATCAAGGAAGCTGCCGTCTCTTGCGCTTCAATCAATCTCCGTCGGTGGCATACCGGCGTGCTCCTCGGAACCATACCAATACACAAGAAATTTGGTTGGCAGTATGCCGTCCATCGAGCAGATCTGCACCACATACTCCATCTCAGCACTTCCACTCCCGAACCTGACTATTCCTACCATTCGGGCAGACCCCAGAAGCAGCAGTGTCTCTGTTGTCGGTCCCGGGATAAAGTCTTGTCTGCGAAAACAGAATACATACGCAGCATTCCGTATTATCATCCCTGGTCATCAAACGTGCAGTGGCCCTTCTATTGAGGCCTTGATAGATGAGCCGATATTTTGATTACACCCAGTGGGCCAGGACGGGTACGTGATGGCTTATCCATCAAGGTACATCAGTACTTTTGATATGGTTCTAGTCCACCCGCTTGTACCGAGGAATCTTGGACTGTGGAGGAGTCGAAAGAGGATGCAGTGAACATCCCGGGAGAAGAAAAAAGTAAAGAGATGGAAGTGTATGTACGCATTACTATCTTAGGTCTTGGGTTAAGGGTAATTTTACCTTGTTGGGGGGATGCCTGCTATCCCACGCTGTGAGCTGCAAAACAAATACCTCTCCAATCAGATGTTTCCCATTGCTTACATTGAAATCTTGGTATGGTAGAGTAGGCCGTGCGTAGCACAAGGCAGTGCCCAGGCGGTTGCAGCAACTCTTGCAGTTACAGGTAAAATCTCCAAAGCCTTATTGTTGCTTGGCCTATGAGCTTTTCCAGACGTCTCGGGTTGAGATTATTCAGCGGACAACAAATAGAACCCGTGACTGATTGCATCTGGAGGATGGAGACCCAGAAATACCGCGATGAGCATATCGAAGCGGCGATGGTTCGGATATACGGAGTGATTTGCAAGTGCAGAAACATCTGTGGGGATGGGGTGCAAAAATTAGAAATACGACAACGTATCAGATCCTTTAGGATGTACCCTTCCTTGGCCTGGCAACGCCCAATTACCCCAAATACCTATATTTTGGTACAGCGGTGGGTAATAAGTCATCAGACGGAACGCCACCAAAATACGCGTTTGCAGGCAAAATTGTGGCTAGGTCGTCCGATGACTTATTACCCACCGCTGTACAATGCAACACGCTCCCTAAATTCAAACTTCGAGTGTAGGACATCTCTGTAATGCCCAAGAATACATTTAGTGTTATTTGAATGTGAAATAACTATTAGATAGCCAAAACCAGTAGTAAAAACTCAAAAAGTATCGATGACAGACCCTCCCACCCATTTTTTCATTATGAAAGGAATCCGCACACTCAAATTGACCTCAAGATAGACTTGTGTGAAGATTAATTCTCTCATGGTTGAGATATCACCAAATGTGCATCATTTTCCGACACCCTGGGTACATCAGGAAGTTGAGTACCTTTGGAAAGATGCCACGCATGATACCATATCAAGCTACATTACGGGATTTAGCAATTAAACTAGTAATGTCGTATTCTTGCTGCATTACTAGCGAATCCATACCCCAGAGTTATGCAATGTGTCAAAAATCAATTTACTCTTCTTTGATTATTAGTACCTAATGCCAATTGCTGTTAATATATGTACCGGTCCTTTGGTGAAAAATATCTGGTTCATCAGAGGTGTCTTGGCACGAGGGTTAGGGCTAATTGGCAATATGGAGTGAGTCTTGAGTCAACGACACGTTTCATCTCACCTAACCGTCACGTCAAGACAATCCACTAGACGCCTTCACGGGGATATGCTTAACAGGTCAATTCCAAGATTATGAATGGAAGCCAAAAAGTTGATCGGCCCTCTGCGTATAATTTATTACTCAGGCGTATATTTGGGACCGTGCAGATCGTATACCCCATGGCCAGTGAAAGCGTCCACTAAATTAAAAATGCTAGCAATTCCCACCCTGTGATATCTTATGTATGAAGGTCTCCCTATTCAGTGAGATGCGCTGATATGTCTAGATCTAGGCAACCAGATACTACCATGTACCAGTTCCTGTGGTGGTCAAGAGGAAGTTGTAGTGCTAGGCTAGACCTTACAATAAGCGGTGGTGCTGTGTGTATTTTCTGTCATTTCACACATACTCCAGAGCGCGAAACTACAAATACCAGCGTGGAAAGTATGTTCCTACAAACAGCATTGGGTCAATGATTGAATTGTGCCAAGATATAGACCATCACACAACTTGTCAGCAGGATGACCACATGTCTGTATTTGAGCTCAAAACATCTGTAGCAGACAATTCTAATCTTTTGACTTTTACTCAACTTTCCTTTTGACCATCTCTTAGGCGGTCAGGCCAAATGAGAATCATGACCGAACGTGATATGACTTAACATCCTTAATTGAACGCTGTTAGTATTCATTCTCTCATTAACCCCGTGGAGAAAGAATGAACAGTGATAGAGTTAAGTAAAGCACGTTAGGTCATATCATGTTCGCTCAAGATTTTGATTCGGCCTGACCGCCTAAGGGGTAGATAGTGCTGAGTCTTAACACACCGCATAACAGCTACCAGCTGTGTATGTCTATAAGTATGAGACTATCGAGTCAATAAAAAATGGCGTGACGATGCAATCTTAAACTCCTAGGTTTATGAAGGGGGATGTTACATCTCTGGCTAATTCCATTCCGGTACCTAAGTGGTTGCCTACGTTAGTTAAAAAATGGTTTTAAAGAAGGGGGGGGTGGGGGGTATACGGGCTATCGGGCCTAAGGCTCAATTTTAATTCATGATCAGTGATGAGGGAAAGTAGGTGGTAGTTATGGTTATGATGCCCTGCATTGATATAATTGTTTTTGTTAAAGGTTGCCTATTATTCTACCTCACCGTTATCAGGTATGGTACTGCGCCAGTCATTTTCAGTTTCGTTTTTGTTTGCTACTGATTTTGCGATATATCGGCCTCGAAGTAGCCAAGATACCTGAATTTATCACCCCCCGTTCGTTTCTTTAGGCCCTCCTTACATGGAAATCTTGCAAATAAGATCTCGGCTTCAAGAAAGAGTGATAATACGTTGTCCGTTCTATAATAAAGTTCAGGTTGAGGAGGGTAGGTATGATTAGAAATTTAGCCCATAATCTGGATGTGGAAAGTGTGATTGTGTCGTTTGAACGCATAGAATAGGAATATTATTCAGCGCAGATGGGATCAATATATATATTTGTGGGTGGCTTCTATGATTGGACCACCGGCTAAATGAATCAGCCCTGAGTTGAGCTTTGGATCCTGAGTGAAAGGGTAAATGACACACTAATGCCTGTAATTGGTGCGCATTTTGAGAGTTTCATCTGGTCTGGCCATGTTTTTTGTTTTCCCCACAATATCCTCAGGCTTGACCGTGCATAATAATATAATTTTCCATGAATCTGGTTTGTTTTATTTGGTGTTATTGAAGCTTCAGCCTCGAAGGTTAAGGCTTACTTTGGTAATGCTGTAAAATATCAGCTGGTCCCGAATTTTAGGAGATAGGGCCAATGATTAAAGGCGTTATCAGGATCGGCCTGACCAGAAGTACGATCATAGTACGCGAATAACAGGATCACTGTTTAGACTGACAAAGATTGTATACTGGAATTATTACTAACAGAGTACCCTAACAGGTCTCGCTCTGGCTGCTGATTTAGAGACTCTTGGTAGTTGCCTGTTTGGCCATGAGCGGCAAGAATAACTCTTTTAGAATCTGGTGGAGAGCTGTTTGTAAAGCAAATCTCTCTGGCCCGAGCAAAGATTTGGAGAGTAGCTTTAGATAAATATCGTAAGTTAGTCCTTCAGGGAATCGAACAGATCCAAGCTGTATGATGTGCTATGAATCGTCCAGCCAGACATTTGAAGATCCATGTAGGCGGAATGGTAATGATCGTATATCAACTGTACTTCGAGAAAACCTAGAATAATCATTCAGTGTTTGATAACAGCACTGTAGCCTTGCTCTGCGGCGCCACCATGGAAGCCGTTTGAGAACCATAGTTGGGGAATGCGCACCGAACCTGCATGGCGATAGCTCCGGTGGTTGTATGTATCTCCACGCCCGCAGTTCTCAAGTGGCATCCAATCAGATGGTATCCAATCGGATAGCTGCTTGCTCCGGAGGGCAGGGTTTTATTTAAGATTGAGAGTATCAATTGATCTCACGTGGTAGCTGACATGTAAGTCCTAGGTATCCTCTGCGTGGCTGTAAAATCAAAGCCGAATTAGATAGGTGGTTAAAATTTACTTAGATATCAATTGAATAATAGTTTTTCTTCCAATGTGTGGTAATAAGTACCTGCAAACTCTAGTATTCCCTACTCTGGTTATAGTGCTAGACGTGAAGTTGTCTTCGATGCTGAACAGCAAGCGAGGGCAAGGTAACAAGCCTAAATAATCCAATATAGTAGCCAATCCCTAAGAATACCTTACCAGCATTCTACACTGTGCCACAATCTCTCCCTTCTTTTGCTCACTTGGTGTTCTTTCCCACACCTCCCTTTCTACAATTTCCGTTCGGCCGGAGCCGGCATCCTTAACAACGACCTGTCCGCTGTAGTACCGCGAGTCTGTGAAGCCCAATAATTCACGAAACAGATGCTCTCCAGCAGGTGTTACGCAAAGTGCTACAATCCGAGTCATTATCAAAAACATAGCTCCACGACGTCAATTTACATGCTTACCTGAATATCCAATCACGCCCTTGGATCCACCTACCACCATTCTCTCTACAGCCTTTTCCAGGTCCTTCCAGGCCCAGGATCCAAAGCTGCCCCAATCCCGTTGCCATGCTTCAAAACGTTCAATATGCCACACATGTAGCCCTACCGCCTCATCTTCTATGCCGAGGTGAGCTGGGGTTATATCCCATTCTTTCAGCTCACCTCTGATCAATGCTTCCCAATGCATTGAGAAGAGTGGTAGAATTATGCATACTCCGCATGGCGAAGTGCTTTCGGTTGTGGGGAGATATTTGAAGGAGAGTGACGGCGCTGTGGAGGTCCAAGAGGAGAGGGTAGAGAGGGTCAAGGGGGAGGGGTAGAGCGAGGCATCAGCATCAAGGAGGGGAGGAAGATCGGCGGGGCTTACGAGCACTAAATACGGCGACATTGCAAGTTTGGTAGTTATGGTCGGGAAAGATGATGTTGTGGAGCCTACCAGTAATGCGGTTTACAGGCTGACCAGGGCGGGCGCACTAGAGGAAAACCTAGCCCTACAGCATTAATATTTTGACCTCATAACAAGGCTGGGGAAAGGCTCATTAGTAAACCGAGAGGAAGTTCGGTCTTAATAAATATTTGTACCCGAGAGATTTTTCCCATTGACTGAGGGAACTCTCAACTATGCACAAATGCGACGTGATCATATATTCTATGGTTGTTCCCAGATCTGTACGTGTATTTCTCAGTCCGGAACAAATATATTCAACGAAATATTTTGATGAGGGCTACAAGAATTTGTCCCCGAAAGAATGAAAAAATAGGCGAAGACAGAAATGGCGCAATAAAGCAAGTTCTGAGAGCTTTCCGGGACTTGATTACAATCCATATGCCATTGAGGTCGTTCCTTGAATATAAAGAAAAGATCCAGAGCTACATGTAGATCATGTACCGTGTACATCAGCAGAACTACATGTAGAGGCTGGAAACATAAAAATCTTCCCGCTGTAGGTATTAATTCTAAGAAGACCAAACTACTCCTTAGGTCCAGCTAAATATCCCGGCTCGGCAGACCTGATCCCCCACAACCCGCAGGGACTAGCAGAGTGTGCCAATGCATGTTTGAGAGCTATGCTCGAGCTTAAGTGCTTAGAGCTTAAGTAGGGGCAACACATGGGTACATACTGTAGGTACTCTGCTGTCCTGACAGCGGGACGAACCTTAGCTGTTCCTCTGCAGGTGCTGACTGATGTAGTCTAATTCCCTACTCTGGTAGTTTATCCCATCCCTGTTCTCCCGTGTTTAGGGCTGATCAATGACGATGTATCAATGATTGAACTAAAAACCAGCCCTACGTAGCCACTAGTAGCCTGCACCGACACGTGTTTGAAATATGTAGGGCTGAGATAGGTCCATAGAGTACATGGTACTGCATTGTACTTAATAGTGCATAAGTCTCTGAACAAAAAAAAAAAAAAAAAAAAAAAAAAACTTGTAATACATGAGGATAGATTACCCCGCTGATATTTATCCTTAAGAAGTGACTACACCTCCTGTTTGGTCTTCGACGCATATTCTCAGTTGATTATTATTACAAAGATGGCACCGACGAAAGTGATAATTGTTGGCGCAGGTATCATTATCCTAAATTAAATGGAAGATTCCACAACTTACGTTTACATGCAGGCTGGTTTGGATTGGTCACAGCAAAGACGTCAGTACACTTTATCATAACCAGCACCTATTGAGCGGCCCTAATTTGTTATTTGGGTCATTTACAGCTATCTCGAAGTCGACCCCACAGTTGAGCTCACAATCTTTGAGCGCGCCAGCGCCGTCGGTGGCCCCTGGAGCCGCGATAGAATCTACCCAGGCCTTACCGCTCAGCAGCCCTTTGGCGTACTCGAATACTCTGACCTCCCTCTTGAGACTCCACTGGGCATGTCATCTGATGCCTTCATACCCGCAGAGATGTTGTGCACCTACATGGAAGACTACGCACGAAAGTTCAAGTTACTTGACCGCATTAAATTGTCCCATGAGATACAGGCAATCGACAGGGCCCACAACAATTCTGGGTGGAGTGTAGAGTATCAAGGCCCCAATGATAGAGGGATAGCTTATTGTGATAAGTTGATCCTGGCAACGGGGACAACATCCCAGCCTTTCGTTCCAGACTTAGAGGACACTGGATTTACTGGCCTGAAATTCCATTCACAGAGTCTAGGCGCCGAACTGGAGCGCCTCGCTGCACCTGAGGTAGAGCGTGTTCTAGTATATGGTGGTGGTAAGTCAGCGCTGGATGTAGTGAGCACTTGTGTAAATCTGGGTAAGCATGTGTATTGGGTTATTAGGAAAGACGGGTCTGGTGCCCCGTCGCTGAAGCCGAGCCATTTATTTGGTCAGAATACAGATACTTTCATCGGAAGCCGATATGCGTCAAAGTGGCACCCTAACGTATTTGCTCGTAAGGGGTGGTGGTATTGGTTTTTACATAGTGGGAAGAGTAGATTTGGGTACTGGCTGCAGTGGGCGTATTGGGGACTGGTATCTTCAATTATGAATAGTCAATGGGGGTATGAGAAAAGTCGTAATCTGAAGATGCTTAAGCCAGATGTGCTAGATCGAAGGTTTGTAACGAAAGTTACCCAGTTTGCTTGTCTTGGGAGACTTTGAAGAAAGGAAGGCTGACATAAGAGTTTCAGTATCTTTTGGGAAAATACACATTCGTGTATAGTAACTAAGCCAGAGATTCTAGATGTTCTCCACAAAGGCGAGAAAGTCACAGTCTACAGGGCAGGAATTGAGTCGCTTTCAGGGCAGTCAAAGGTGACATTGACAGACGGCACTGAAGTCGAGGTAGACGCCCTCATTTTCGCTACAGGCTGGAACACCATAGTGCAGGATCCCTCCCGCTCTGATTCTATATCCCCCGGATGTTTGCGAGTTTTATCCGCCGCTCACCTCGGCCTTCCATATCCCAAAGATTACTACCCCAAGGAACTTAGTCAGAAGTGGAGGAGTTTGGATCACGAAGCAGAGCTTAGGGTTAGTGAGCTATTCCCGCGACTAGCATCACCGCCACCCTCTTATAGGGTCCCAGATATACCACACACCCCGTTTCGCCTCTACAACTGTATCCTCCCAACTGCGCTCTACAAAAGTAATGATAGATCATTTGTTTTTGTCGGTGCTATCGGGACGGGGTATACGGCCATTATATCCGAAGTCCATGCATTGTGGGCTGTGGCTTGGATGACGGGGAAGTTGGAATTGAAAATCTCAGCGAAGGAAATGGAGAAAGAGGTGGCATTACTAGATATATGGATAAAAAAACGGTACCTGACAGCTGGAGAGAAGATCCCATATATATTGTATGACTTCTTGCCCGTAAGCCAACTCCACCCTTGAAAGTTGATTATGATGACTACCTTATATACATGTATGTTAAATATATGTGATGAAAGTTGCTGACCGGATTGAATTCAGATGATTGATATTATGCTGAAGGAGTTATCCTTAAAGAGTAACAGGAAGAAGGGTTTTTTGAGAGAATTTTTTGGGCTTTATCGTCCAATCGACTATAAAGGTTTGGTTGAGGAATGGAAGGCAATTCATGGTGTTTGAGTTTGAGAGTGCCTCTGGTTGCTTGCCTTTACCTTGCGTACTAGGTGTATATACTTGTTCCGTTCTTCTGGTTTCAGGTCCTTAGTAAACAGCTTGCAAAACAAAATCTGAATCCATTCTTCGCAATCCAAGATAATGTCACCTGGTATAACGGCCATTATATAACGGACTCTATACGTCTAGCTAGTAAGTCGAATAAACTGGCGATGTACCATTGCACCTTTCGAATTCAAATTACAGATACTCATTCCGAAACCTGTGAACTCTTCTGCCTACCAGGACCGAGAGTATTAGATTTTTGGATGTGTGGCGTCGGTCACGATATATACCTTAAGATTGCTGCCAAATGTCCATATGCCCTATGAGAATCACATCTACATGTACTTGAATGAGCTCAAGCGCTCTAGATCTACTAGATATGCATGTGAAGGGTCCAACCCTCGAAAATCTAATAAATTTAGCTAGTGTTCAATAAAGGTGACAAACTGATAATTAACAATCGCAATGTCTTAATGATGATGGACCGTTTGTCTGCGATTGGCAAGCATGATATGATCTCTCCACGGTTTTGGCGATATGACGCCTTTCAGATAGTTTAACCGCCAGGAGTCTAGTGTGCTGCAATTCAAAAAGCTTGTTGGGAGGGATTAGGGCCAGAGAGCCAGGGATGAGTAGTTTGAGATTAGTTGGGTACATGTAATTTGTGTAGTCTACCTCATACAGCATGTAACTGTCAACTAAACCATGGCTAGATATATCTGTATCACATTCACTCGTGATATGGGTATGCGAGAACTAATTTAGCAATTGAAATGACTCCTCAAAAGCCAGGATGGAGAATTACATATAATACTCAGGGACTCAACACTTTTTTACTTGTCGCCATATATCAATACCCTCCCTCCCCGCTGCGCGTCGCTGTGCGCCTCACGTTCATGCTCTTCCTGTACAACTAGCTACAGCACATATGACCCGCGGCATGAGCATAGATTTTATTGACGGGCCTGAACTTCCGCATCAGCCAGTACTTATTATGTATGGATGACAATGTTAATAGGGCCGTGAATAATTACTGTGCGCAGTACATCGTACTTAGCTTAAGTGGGTCTCTGAGGCTCTGCGTGGATCAATATTATTAGCGTGGCCCGCGGCTGATCTGGAGAAAACGCTCCAGCCGATTACAACGTCAAACATATCTTCGACATCCTCTTCGGCCACACCCTTCCTCTATAACTCTCTTTCTCTCTCACTCTTTCTCTACTTACATTAATCGTTCACGACAGCTCTCGGGTTTCTACTTACACTCTCATTAACAACATCGACAACAACTAGCTACTACCCTCATCCTCGTCTCGTCGTCTCATCATCCGCTCCTCCTTCTCTTATCGACGTAGCCTTGTTTTAAAGCGGCCGTTATGACCGGAGGAAAGGCGGTTCAAGTGGTGTTCGCCGCCAACAATAGCGCATATAGAAAGCGCAAAAGAGCACACCGCGCATGTGAACAGTGCAAGAGCAGACGGGTATATGGCAACCCAGGGATACACTTGTTGAAAGCTGTCAATCTGACAGAAAACAGAGAAAGTGTCCTCCACCATTCGAAAATCACGAGCGTTGTGCAAGCTGTGCTCAGGACGGCATTCAGTGCAGGTCATGGCTACTACCCGCTAGAAAATCCTTTATTAACACTTGTGTAATAGTCTGGCTTTGATTGATTCCGAGGCTCCACAAACTACTACATGGCCATCAGACGAACCCCGCAACGACAACGAAGATCCTGCCGAACAGAATACAATCACTGATAAGAATCCACGGTTTATCGGTGATCTTAATCCAGAATCCGTATTCTTGACGGCCAACGATATTGATTCCGCTTCGAGGTCTGAGGTCGCAACTGACCGCAACGAGGTGGGCGTTTGGGTCTCACAATCACCTGAACCCCTGCTCAGGCACAAAGGATTGAAGCGGCGTTTTCAAGACCAAGAGAGCTCTAAAAAACCTACCGCCGTAGCTCCAGCTGCGGAATGTGGACCTGAAAAGCACTTGGAAGCATATCTTTCTTCGTTAAGCGCCTATGCACTTCCGACTCGGTCCTGTATGGAAATACTGCTCGGGCTGTATTATAGTTCAATTCATCCTTTATTCCCGATAATCGATGATGCGACTTGTGTGTTGTTTAGAACCCCGGACAAGATTCCGACTGTGTTACTACAAAGTATACTACTTGTTGCCTCTCGACACGCTGATGCGGTAGCGCATTTGCGCTTATCGGCGTCCGGTGAACTTCTGAAACCTTCCGAATTTTCACTGCGTCTTGAAACACGCATCAAAGCATTGCTATACGCAGATGATGAGCGTGATCGTATGAACCTCGTGCGTGTATATGCACTATTATCCCTGGGCGGAGGAAACGAATCGAGCCGTAACTTAGCTATGGCGATCCATCATGCACACTCACTAGGTCTACATATCAGGAATTCCAGAGCTGAGGAGTTATGGTGGTGTCTATGGACGTTGGATAAACTTCAGGCTGCCATGAACGGGAGGCCTATCTTAGTGAAACTGGAAGACGTAAGCATTGATCGGCCCACCAAACTTAAGGGTGGAAGGGGGGCAGGATTCCGTATTATGGTTAAGCTCGCCGAGCTTCTGGAGTCAGTCATCGCCCTGTATCGCCCTGGGAATGAGAGGGATTGGGAACACCCGTTTCCAGAATTTGAGACTCATTTACAAGATGAGGAAGTGCCGGAAGGAGGCCAACTAGGTAAACCATAGTCTCTAGTCTTGCTAAGGTTTTGGTCTGATATGTTGCAGTTATTCTCAAATTATTTTACTACGCCATCTCTATACTCTCTCACCGCACACGTACTCAAAATCAAACTCACAGTCATTCGTACACTCGTCGTCTAAATGCCGCAAGGAACGTTATACAAATTTTCGGCGAAAGTAAAGGACCACTCCCACCGACCCCCATATTGCCTTATGCACTATCGCTTGCCTTAACAACCTTTTATGCACAAGTACGTGAAGGTCACGGTAAATGTATTTCAGAATATACCTATTGTATTGAAAAACTTACATACTACGGCGAATGGTGGTGGGTCGCGGGTGCAATGGCAAAATTGGGTATTCGTGCGATCAACAGTTCAGGGCAAAGAAGAGCAGTGGAAGAAAAAGAATGTGCTGCAGTGCTATCAAGCTTGAAGAGTACTGGAGACGACCCAAAGAACGCATATAGCGGTGCCCCCCGAGAAAGGATAGCTGCGCACAAAGCTATTGCATCAGGTACGCTCACAAATATACTGTAATTTTAGGATACATACACTTACTCATGTTACTAAGGGCCCGCAAGATCATCGCCGCCTTCGACATCGCCGCTATCGACATCGCCAGCATCAACCCCACCTGGATCGAAGCGTCGAATCATATATTCTGCAACGCCACCGTTACTATCAATGTCCCCGATTGCCGAGAACGTACAGATTACGCCGTATACAACAACCTATGACCAGGGCCTGTCCATGGGGCCGCCAATAATGCCCCTACGTCCTTATGTGGCGTCTAATTCTCAATTCTATGATGCCGAAGGGTTTCACGGCGTAGATATATTTCTACTCGATCAATTCTCAAACCCAGGTAATCCATTGGATTTTGGCGGTTTTGACCTAGATTCAGGTACCTGGTTGGGCAACAACGATGGACTTCAGCCGTCAAATTATGGCCTTGAGGAGGGTTGGAATAATCGAAATGATGGGCCGCCACCACCGTGGTCTGGGGGATGATGAGTTAGTGTGACACATCATAGGATCTCATGAGATCCGTTCAGTTGAAATTCGGGTTATTTTCTCAGTCATTGCGTCGGGTCGGTTTATTCGCCACTGCGCACAAATAAGTTCACGGGTTTTACATCTTATTTTTTTAAAAAAATCGGCCAGTCTCCTTTCCTTTACTTTTCATGCCGCGCGAAAACGGACTCAATGATCATTATTCAAATTTAAAAAATGGTCCGGGTGTGGTCTGTCAACCCCCTAGGTAAAATGTCGACGGTGTTTTCGCTGTAAACTATTTTGGGAAAGATTTTAATATCCTACTTTAAGGAGGGTTGCACCAAATTGGAATTTTGGGTCACTGTATATACTGATTTGATTAGCTGCACGTATAAATCATAAACCTTTTCCTGAGTGAGATTTCAGGCAATATTGTGGGCATCATCTCCTGCGGGGGCAATCTATTTTGGCAGCGGAACAAAAAGTTCACTGCTGCCCGAGAACGTGCGACTAAGATCAATTCACAGATGAATCAAGTGTCATAGGACAACTTGGAGTAAACTCTAGAGCGACTTTCACAAAGTCTATCATGCAGATTCGGCGCTCTTTTCTCGGCCAGCACATCGCACCGAACGCATATGTAGCTTTTACCCTTGTCTCTTAATGAGTAGGACAGATTTCAGTATTAAAAGATGCAAAGTATCCCCAGGATGTCTAGCCAGGAAGATCATTTACTCGTAGTTCCTTCCCTACTCAAGTATTTGTATCTTCAAATTAGAAAAATACGTGTATGAAGCCTAGTAACCGGAACCCACAAATATATCGACCAGCACCAACACCATACTTTTACTACTCAACAATCTTTACAGCAAACAACATTACATGAAGTTTAATGCAGTCCGTGCTAAAGGCAGAACGACCAGGATACAAATTCAAGTCGCACGTGATCGAGTGATAGGAGCTGATTGAAGCCATTAGAACTCACCATGTATAAGTTTTTCAATGGTGATGAGGTAATGAACGCTTGCTCTGCTCCCTGTGAAGAAAAGCACCTTTCATCCGTACATAGGTTGCATTTACAGTGCCGACTGCCTGCCTGCCGCTTCATCCCGCTGCAGCTGTCTGTTTACGCTTGCATTGACTATAAATTACCTCTCACCGGTCAGGTGAGAGCAGCAAAATATCCCCTCGCTTCAACTTCCATCGGAAGGAAATAAAGACATAAAAAAGACACAAGGACATAAAACAACTTCTAAATAACCCTTCCTTGACGTCGGTGAGCAACAAAAGAAAAGCGTGAAAAAAAAAGAAAAAAAAAGAAAGACTGAAAAAAAAAGACGATGAGCTCCAAACTCCCTGATACAACATTGGTCACCCCATCCGTGTGCCCCGCGGAAAGGGTTTTTTCCACATGATAATGGCAGAAATGAAATGACAAGAGAAAAAGAAAATGGTATGCTTATACCATACAGTAATAACTATATTGATTATCGTAGGAGAAGGAGGGGAAGGGGAGATCATGGTATATAATTATTTTTCCCCCTCAAGAACCCCATGGAGCCAAGAAGAGGAGGGCTGGTCCAAAACCCAAAACCCATTACCGCGCGACCCGTCGTATTCCAATCAGTCTTTCAGTCGTCCATCTAGGGCATCGGCCCCTCTCAAAAAACCTTCCACAAATGTCGACATTTCGTCCACCTTCCAGTCATGGTGTATGTCGTTCTCTAGAACCCCAACCTGTTTCCTGCTTAAATTGTCCCTCGCTGCAAACAGCAGCCTGCTCAGTCGTTCCAGTGAGTTCGCAAATGCTTCCAGATCAGCTCTGGGATTGGACTCTTCTTCCCCCTCCTCTTCCCTTTCCCTTTCCCTTTCCCTCTCTGATTGTTGGGTGCGGGGCCGTTTGGGCTGGTAGATATCCTCCGTGTCTATACTACTAGAGGAAGGTGGTGGGGTGGATCGCTTTTTGGAAGTTGAGGAGCGAGTGACAGAAGCTGGAGTGGTGTGTTTGCTCTGAGTACGGGTCTGGGGTGGCGATTTGGCCTTGCTCTGGACTTCTCGGACGTCCCGATCTGATGCCTCAGCTTCACTGGCGGTATCATCGTCGATTTTTATGAATGTTGGTGTAGAGACGCCAGCATTCTTACGGACTAAATTTTTTGCTATTGGCGCAGAACTGGTAGATCCTTTAGCACTGGCACTGGTGGCCTGATGTGATGTGGTCTCCCTGAACTCTGCCGCAATTGAGGCGACTGAAGTTTGGTTAGAATTGTTTGTTAGTCTGCGACGGGGAGCGACCTGCTCGGTTTGCCCGCGGGTCACTGGCTTCATCCGTGTGGTGGTGGGTTCTTTTGAAGTGGTTGGTTGTGGCGACGATTTTGGTGTGTGCTCGGCAGCTGATGATGAGGATGAGCTTGAGTTTGAGTTTGCTGTTTTTCGGCCGGGAGGAGCGGCGGCAACTTTGTCTTTTTTCCGAGCCTGGACATGATGATATTGTTAGTCGATGGTTTGGGCACACAGGTGCCACTGGGTCAGTGGCGGAAGTGGTTGTATTGCGGGTAGAAGGGAACGGCAGGATTAGAGGAGGGGATCGCGGACAGCAAACGTTGAGATAATATTAGATATTATGCAGTCAATCGTGAATCAAACAGGTAATTGCGAGAATGGTACAAAATGGCAATCTCCCCAGGTACTGCGATGAATATGTAGAAGTCACTGAAGGACAGAAATGCGGGGCGAGGCGGGGGAGGGGGAAAAGGAAGAAGGACGGAAGACGCGTCTGGGTAATCTGGGAGGAGCTGAGCATGTGTGCCAACCACGGCACCTCCGCTTCCACCACCACGATAAGATACAGCGATAGACCTGCGGCTCAATTCACCCAAACACGCAGCATGCAGGCCTCCCACACATGCAGCAGCATGTGTCGCGATAGAAAAAAGAAGGAAAAAGAAGAGAATGGACGGAAAAGTTTTCCTACCTTTTCGATATTCTCCATAGCGTTCTCAATATATTTCTATCCGCCCAATATCAATCAGTAAACCAAGCTGGTGTAGGCGGGCCGTGGGGGAAGGTGATGACGAGATCACTATGGATCCTACCTTGACCTGTGGAATTTCCCATGCTGTGAGTTTTTGGCTTTCAGTAATGTCCTTCCAGTGCTTGTCCGTAAAAGTGTTTCCATTATCAACCAACTGCTTAGCTATCTTATCTAGCATCTTTCTCCTGGTTTCCCCCAGTCTGTTACGCCGAGTATCACGTACATACCCAACCTCCGGGATCAGACTTTTCTTCGTTCCCTCACTCGACCTGGTACTCATGAAGCTCGCATCCCTATGGTCCCTCCTAGACCGGCAAGTTGAACATGTCTTCATTTCCTTCCCCTCGAAGCGCTTACCAGAGCCTTGGAATTGGTCCAGTGGCTGATTTGTGCGGCAATCTGTACATTTCTTCTCGGCGACAAGCTTTCCGTTTTTCGCTCGGCAGCCCATACACGTCAGCATTGTTTTCCCAGCGTTCTTGTCGGTGCCCTGAAATTGGTCAATGGTATAAACCGTGCGACAACCTGAACATAGTCTTTCCTCCTCTCCCTCCACGGCTTCCACCTCTTCTCTCTCTCTCTCTCCCTCTCCATCTCCCTCCGCCTCGTGAACGCTTTCTGCGACCACGATGGCCACGCTCTCGGTCCCTGACATCGTTACTATCTCTCCCATAACAAGAAGGCAGTGTCTGTCTGTGAGGGCGGTAAGTATGTCAATAGGGGGGCGCACTGCCGTGGAGTAGTGGTACGATTGAGTCCGACCAGGTACGTGTCATATCAGTGGGGTCGAGCCGATCTTTATATCAGCGTGATTCGCCTTGTTTGTCTTGGCGATACAATGATAAGCTGGGATATCATAGCACCCGTTTTAAGTCATACCCAATTAGAATAATATTTTGCATTCTGATCCTAACTGGCTTGGTGTAACAAAATAATTTCATATGTCAACTGCTTGTGTATATGCTTGTTGGATCCTCAAAGGTGACTTAGGCGAGATTGGTTAGTTGTATCAAGTAAATGCTGGCAGGTGGTTCCTCTGGGACAGAATACATACCCTGTAGATATCTACGATACCCAGCCGGCTATGGTAAGGCTTCCTCTTCGTACAAATTGTAAGATATTATCATTGGCTTTAGAATTCCTGCCTTCATCTGCTGATTGTAGTAAAGGTGAAAGGATGCAATCTTCTCCGTGGTCAGGCATAGGTTATCAGATTAGTGGGGTATTCGACACCTGAGATTCTTTATCAAAGGCAGTATCCTCACGGTGTCCGTTCTACCATGCCTATTTGAGATCCAGGAATTATGCTTTTGGAGAATCCATCCAGTCGGAACTCCTGGCCCTCCCATTCCCGCATTAGTAGGTATAGGCAGATATTCAATCCTTGCGCTTCTACTCGTGTTCAATTCCGAGTTGACACATGTATTTTTCCTATCCATGGAAGAAATTAAAAGCACATGATGGTTTATATCGACTCAGTCAAAGTCGAATGCAACCTCTAGCAACCGCGGATATGGTAGATCATTAAGATACCGTTTTTGGTACATTACGACTGATGTGAGTATTAACGGAGAATCTAGGTACCTGAACCAAACATACTGGTGACGGGTAACTTATTCGACTTGACTTTGGGGGGCTAAATGATTGGTTATTTAAATTCTTGGAATTTTGATGCGATGACTAACTGTGAAACTGCATGTGTATTTATCATAGGTCTCTGGATACCCTGCAAATACAGCCTCGAATTTATGGACATTATCAAAAGATTATGGTGCTCAGAATCGGTCCGCTTATCTGCAGCCGTCAATTGTCTCCCTTTTGGCGGTAGGCGAATCAAAGTAAGTCGGCGGCAGGTAGTCCGAGTGATAATTCATGATTCTATCACAGCCGTTACTCCCCGGATAAGATATTGGTGATTTGCTATGTCATGTGACCACAGACTTTGAAAAAGAGAACATCCGGGTAAGCGATTTTGCCTCGATTATTGGTCTTTAGAATGTGCCAAAAGCTTCGTATGTCGCTGCTGCATTATTCCAGAGCTAGAGGGCCCCAGAGTTTCATAACCCTTCCAGCTTTGCCATGATGCTTGTTTTTCATCTTCCTTGTGCGAGGCTCTTCTCATCTCAATGGCTAATCAACTATCCCTCAGGTTAGCAATACTCAAGGAACCGCTGAAGGGAATCAGGACACATCCCCCGACTCGCTGAAGTACAACTAGTCGCTAGTCACTACGGTCATGTTCATCGAAGACTGTCAGTATTCTGCTGCTGCATCAGGGCGGAAACAGTCTGGAATCCACTGCGCTCCGGTGCTGAGTGCAAAGGGTTGTGCATGTCGGGGCTGAAAGGGCATCTTCTCTGTAGCATAGAAGCACTAGTTCTAGCCAAGCCACCCTCTCTCCTGCCGCTACCGCCCACCCTCCCGTAAGCTAGCTACACCACCTCCATCTACTCTACTCCTGGTTAAGAAACAAGGACTGCAGAAGCATAGAAGAAATATTACGAAATTGGCTGATGAACTACAGTTGTTGGTGGGGTTAAGTCTATTTCCCCGCCGCCGCCAGACTTACCTATGCATCATAGGCGATCACTCGTCAGCGCCGAGCCATCCAATCATTTGCGCCAAGCCTCTCAAATATGGTCGTAATCAACAACCCTCGGAAAATTAATTCCATGTTCCAATATTCCCATCTCGCAGTTCGAAACCCACAATGGACGGAGTAGACCCCGGCTTTATCTGCTAACATGTCAACCAACCAAGAAGGCGCCGTATAAGATTGGTTAATGAGCTATATAGAAGAAAATGCTCATGGATATACGTGTTAAGGGGTTTCTAGGACGCTACGAGTACTGAATTGAGAGCTAAGCACTAAGGAGAAGAGTATAAAAGTCAAGACACCGTGAGTACCAGCCTATCTAACCCTAAACCTGATGCATATAGACTCTATCATTTCTCTACTCCTGGATCTATATTCGGGCATGAAATATAATGTGTCGATGGTAAATTCACAGATGTGTTAACAAGCTACTGTACGTACCATCACTAACTTACGCATCCGGAAAGAAAAATGGGAGAGCTTACTGCTGCAGCCTGAAAGAACCAATAATAAGATGTGTTTACTTATTGCGTGAGAAGATATTTAAAATTCATTATGGCATTATAGACACTAGCTGCTGCTGTGGGGGAAACATGCTACCCAAACTAAAACTTTATATACCAGACCAGACCAGAACCTAAACCTAAAAAAAACCCGGAAAGAAATAGAGAGAAAATGCAACCTGACAAATAGAACCCTCAAGGAAAAGAACTTGAAACCACGATACCCCAGAAAGAAAAGAATCTGCCAGCATGCAGTGAGAACCCCCGATCCGTTTAGTTCCAACCCATGATTTTGTTGGAACTCTCAACGATATCTCTCTCGCCCCCCTCAAGCCCTTCCAAGCTCCAACCATCGTTTCCGAGACCCATAGCTCTCCTTCCTTCGTCTCCAAGAACGTCCGAGAGCCCTCCCATACCACCACCGGTCTCTCCGTCGCCGCTAGGGAAATCTGGGGGCGGGACACCGGCCAAGAATGCGTCACGCTGGCGAACCGCATACTCAGTGCTCGTCTTGCAAAGCGGGACAGCGGGAATGTATAGGACGCTGCTATCGCCAGTGCCTTTGTGGATGCGGTCCACGGAGTGGATGGTATCACAGTGCCAGGCAACAAAGTCACCTGGTGCAACGCGGGGAACATGGATCATGGTCTTTGAGAGATTAAGGTGGGGGTGCCATTTGTCGTTAAATTCCTGAGAAGCAGCTGGAACTGCGCCGGGGAATTCTGGGGTGGTGGTCTCGGGGATATGCCAGCCGGAGAGAGAGTCCGGGTTGGCGGCAGATGGAGCAAAAAAGGGGCGGAGAAGTAAGTAAGCAGTGGCGTGCTTGAGCAGGGGGTTGACGAGGAGGGTGCCTTCATTTGGGCCTGTATTTGACATACTCAACTATATTAAAATGTTAGTCATCAGGGACCTGCGTTGTGCAAAGGGTACTGTTTGAGGAGCTTACCCAACCTTGCCACATGCGGAACATGGCACAACTTCCGGCACCGTTGTAGAGATCCATAGTAGCATTAACACGGTGGCGCGCATCATATGCATCGTAGTTCTCCCAATCGGCTTGAAGAATTTTCTTGTAAACCGCCGAGTACTCCGGGTCTTCCCAGCGCTCCAAAGAGCCACCATCGACATGAGCGCCAAGCGCAAACCCAGCATCACCAGGAAGACGGATACGGAGCCGGTCAGCATAGGTGAGAGGATGTTTGACCGAAATCTGGGTGGCGGAAGATGAGCTGTGCCACAATGACATAAGGAACTCTTGAGCCTTAAGGAGCGACGGGTGCGAGCGAGCGCGAACTTGAGAGGGTGACCAATAAAGCTCATAGACAGCCGGAGAGGCAGCAGGAAAGGCTGTGGAAGAAACAAAGAAGGTTGTTAGTTTGCGTCAAAAAAAAAAAAAACTAAAGAAATGATGTGTTATATTATATACCTTTTGCCTTTGGGTTTTGACGGATATAATCTTTGAGATCCGCCTTCAACTGAAGAGCTTCCTCCTCAGGAATCACATTGCGAATGACCACAGTCCCGCGGCGTTTGATCTCCGCAATCTCAAGTGGGGATGCATTTGCGATATCTCTATACTCAATAGTTGGGATAATCTATTCCACTATTAACAAACATCTCTAAAAAAAAAGAAAAAAAGAAAAGAAAAAGAATAGCAAACCTTAGTCCCCAACTCGCCAACTTGCTCAACTTCTCGCTTGAGTTCCTTGATCAACCTGTCCCAAGAAGCCTGCAACTGCTCTTCCTTCCCTTTGAGGAATTTGGACTTGAGCGTCGCAAACCGTGGCTGAAGCGGGGCAGATGCTATGCCAGAAAGTGAAGGAAACACAGAAGAGATATCCCCAGCAGGCTTCTGCGTAGTAGGTATGATAACAGATCTCCTGCTAGTGGCAGCAGCAAGATTGCGAATAGGCAGCCTTAGTGAAAGCATTGTGTGATGGAGAAGTCTTCAAGATGGAGTAGGTAGATAGAGATAGATAGATAGATTGGAGGACAGAAAATGTAATGTTTTAATATAGGTGAGGTGAGGTCGATAGTAGTAAGTACAGTCAGGGCAGACAGATGCAAGATATGCAACGCAAGACTCTCTGGATTGCAATTGTATCGGGGGAGAGTGAAGAAATATACTTTAAAGTTTACTTCCAACGAAGTGATATATTTCCTGAAATGGAAACATAGCCCACTAGCTCTTGCTTCACACAAGGTCACTCTGCCTTATCACGGATCGCTGAAACTTGTTTCTTTGTGGTGTGGCGTTCTTGGTTCAATAGTACTAACCATCCCAATGCGGTAGAATAACTTCAATTCCCCTCTCGGTTAGGTATCTACAGTACATCTACATTGAGCTAGCCCCTTAACGTACGTCAATTATGTGCTCAGTAGAGTCTTCCCCTGGCTCGTAAATACATGAATGTCAATCTTCTTTTCCGTTTGTTGTGAACGAAGGGGGCGAGAGCGGGGATGGAGTTGGAAACGAGAGGGGAGAGGGAAAAGAAGAGGAGGGGTCTAGTGACCGAGCTAAGGAATGTTTGAGTGTTTCTCTTATGCCACCATCCTAAAGTGGATAGGCTACATAGACACCATACCTGGATATCAAGTTGAAGTGTGGTTACTACACCTGACACAATTAGTCTACATATAAACTCTCCAGCCTAATAGCACAATGCTAGACGTATCATACCATCCACCTCCACCACCTCCACCTCCTTCACCACCACTACCACCACTTCCTCCGCCATCTCCGCATCAGCACGGATCCGTTGATGGTTTACAAATTTAAACCCCGGTTTATGGGATAGGTGCCGCCGCCCCCTCACCTCTAGAGCATGGATGAACATTTTGCCGTAACTACTTAACCAATGCAATAGTAAAATACTAAGCTTCAGGCAAGAATGTGATAGTTGAATTAACCACTTTGTTCATCATTTTACTAATGTAGTACTTACAGACATCTATGTACCTTCATATATGTGATGCCAATATACCCGCATTTTCCGTACAGTGTAACGTTGGACCAGAGCAAGGCATTCTGCACTTGACACTCCTTAATGATGTTTTATGTGCCCGAGGGGCGTAACTGAGCCCCCACAAGAAAGAAAATGGCTTGGGGGGGCGCCCATGTCCCATGGTCATGGCCATCGACAAACCCGACCCCGCAGTTGGGTATATTGTTTTTTCCCTCCTTTCTAATCATTCCTCCGATTGCCCAATCCTAAGTGATTGCATGCCATGAAACCCCCGAGCACCGACGTAGTGTTTGGCGAGTACGCTCGTGGCGATGAAACATCTCCGGAACATGGCATGCATATATCTATCTATTAAATATAGTCCCGGGTTAGCCACCGGATTAGACAACTTAAACTATCCGGTTTTTAAGGCTTTTGATTGCAAGAATACCCTGTTGTATCGAGTTGTGAGCAGAGAGTTCGAAGCTCGCCGATTTGGTTGCAGATGATATTGTGGTGATCTCTTTTTCTGTCGAGCACGTGAAGTGTCTTACCTAGTTGAAGGTGTCAGTATATTACTGGCAAAGAAAAGACGGGAAAAAAAATCTTTTCTTTTCACAGCTTCATCATGACTTTTGGCTGAATGAAATATGGACGGGGTTCGAAGTCATAGAACTGACCCACTTCAATCTCCGAGACTCCCCGATACGGACATATAAATATCATCCTTAGCTAACACAGTCTGGGCAGCCCCATCGTCATCTCATCAACAGCTCGCTTAATTCTCCGAAAACTAACATGAAGACACAGGCCTAAGCAATATTCATCCTAGTAAGCAAAAGCTTATTTCGACATCGATGAGGACTTCTCGCCGTGTTTTGTCAGTGAGCTACTGCTCGAACAACGAGGACATAGGTACATTGTATGTACATGGAGTACTCGATGTAGTTACTCAAATTCATATCCATGCGCTCCAGCCACGGGTGGCGTATCTGGACGCATACATAAACACATGCATATGGGGTGCTGAAGCGCATGTATAGGAGGACTCGAGGACTCTTCTATGTACTCAGTCATCTCTCAGTTGCAGTCTTCTTTGGCGCCCTTGCCATCCCCCGTGAGGATATGTGCTACAGGTGCTTGTATGGGTGCGGCGTCTGCTAGCCATCATAGGAAATGACTCGGCAGAAATCCCCAACACGCGCACGCGAACACATGTTAATTGTAACTATCATCCCACCCCTAAAAAAAATAAGAAGGTCACTAGGAACACAGTCAGTCAAGCTGCGATTAATAGCGGGATCAAACACAAATCTCCGTTGGAAACCTCCGTGCGGGAAAACTTCTTTAGGACGATTCACAAAGATAGTAGTTCTATTTAGTCTAGTCGTGGAAAACAACCACACAAGATCTGCCTCGTCGCTTCCTCGTAAGATGTTTTCCCCGAGAGCCGGCAGCATCCGAAAATCCCTGCCATTGGTTTGATAATAGATATGGCACGATCCTCGGCTCCCCTCTCTAATCATTGACACTTCCCTTTCTTAATCCTTGCAGAATATTGGCCCTTTCACTTAAAACACAATGGGTAAGGCATCCACATGGGCACGGCAACTCGATAGCTACACCTTGGTTAGTTGGCAAGCTATATAAAGTGCATGTAGAGGTAGATCTGCCGAAGACTCATGCGCTATCGGCTCTATTTCCGAGTAGGTAATATCGTTGAGACGTTAATTAAATATTTGAGACTAACTAACAAGGACCAAGGTAACAGAAGACAGTGATGGGTAATATTTTATCCAGGAGCTGATACTACTAATACACATGAGTATATATGTAAGTAGGTACATATGCATGAGACCATTCTATCCAATTTCCTATGCTCGTAAATATCTCATCATGAAGGGTAAATTTAAGAAACTTAATCGGACTCGTAAAACCTAACCCTCTTCGCATAAGGACTAATCTCATCCTCCGGAATCCCGTTATAGGCCTCTCTAGCCACAATTTGAGTCGCCTGAGTCAGGGTCGTCAAGCGGGCCGCCTCCACACCTCTTGAACGTTTCAGATTCTTCCTTGGGGGGCCGAGATGCCTCGCCGACAGGACCCTGCTTTGGTAATTCCTCTCTATCATAGCCTCTTCCCACTGAATACGCTGAGCTAGAATATCTGTAAGGGCTCTTTCCTGGAGCTCCAGCTCGGCGAGGTCTTCTGAACTGATTGCTTTCTATCAGAAAGAGGGAATTTCACGTTAGTTTCTTTTCTTTCGGCTTAATATGGGAGAATGTCTGGGCTTACGGGCTTAGATCCATCGCTGAGCTCAACTCGATTCCGTATTCTTCCCATCGGCGGTGCAAGTGGTGCTACTTGTGGGTGTGGTATTGAGACCGCTCCAGTGCACGTGCTGTAGGATAGAAATGCGCCAATGGGCCCACGACGTCTTGGTGCCCTTCTCTTTCAAACCCCCTTGTCAGCACAAGAACTGCCCAATACTGTCAGGGGTTGGCAAAAATACCTTCACGGGTGTCTCCGCAGTTGTGGCGTTTTCGCGTTTTAGCGGGACACTGCCGGCATATTTCCATAGGAGGGCTAAACTTTGCGGATCGCTCATCTGTGGGGGAAGGACTGTATGTCCCACAAGCGGGGAGATTGCCTTGTTTTCCGTCATAGCAATCTGTTGACGGGTTTGTGGAGCTTTGGGGGTTGATAATTTTACCTTCTGGTATTTTCTGTTCGCTTTCTTGTTGGAGAGGAGGTCTCGAAATGGGCGCGTGGTAAGTGGCTAAACGTCGAGTGATAATTCATGATTCCACGTCTTAGCACGTAAATTAGATCTAAAGCGTTGCCAAGATTTGTCCCGCCATACGTATACATACGTGTAGTTTGAAGATTTTGGATTTTTTGCGGAAGAGAGCAACTCAATCCCTCGCCACCAGTGACATCTGCTTGTACGCGAATGAATTGCTTTTATTGATTGGGGGGTTGGCGGGGAAAGAGAAAGAATGTACTAGTATAGATACAGTAACACATCCGCTGGGTTAGCCTCCTTTAGGCGAGGATTAAACCTTTCCTCTTCCTACTAATTATGTAACGATAAATGCACCTTGATACTCGGGGCAGGTAAGAAGAATCTGAAAATGACTTTTGATGGTAACGACCTCTGATTCGCGGCTGGCGAAAAGCTACACGAAATTGAGCCCCTGCTTGCAGCTTGAATTTTCAGGTTCTTCTTGCCTGCCCGAGTATATGTACATGTATCTATTAATATCAGGAGGTCTTTTGATCGCATCTCGGATAGTAGTCCAAAGATCTTTCGGCACCGCTTTGATTCATCATAATGAAATCTGGCAGAAATTCTAAAAGACCAAAAACAAACCTCTCTAGCATCGTGAGTAAATGGAGTATGTAGATAGATTAAAAGCTTTCTCCCAGCGGCGGGCTTCCTTCTTCTCTTCCGGCATTTGACCTTCATGATTATTGGTATGTCCGACAGAAATATTTACAATAAATAGCTGAGGGGAGTGTGTTAAAAGTCCATAGAAACCAGAATTACCAGAATTCGATATTCTAGTTTGACCTCCTCATACGCGCCTGTTGGGGCCAAACTCCCCATGAAAATATCGTATTCTTTCTCATCCAAGATCCAACTCTTATCTCATCTGCAGTGTTCATGTCCTCAAACTTCCGAAGCCAGCCGCCCCTCTGACTCATTGGCTCACGCTCAATTACACTTTCTGTACTCGAATCGCCGTCCAAAGCCTGTTTCAGAATATCCACAAGTCTCTCTAACTCTGTGATTGTTTCGTACTCGGACTGGGCATAAGAGTCTGCCAATCTGCGCAAAGCGGGTTTGTAAAGATCAACAACGCATTTGTGACATCCAATCACATCTTCCCTATCACCGAAGGGAAAATTCCCCGTTTTCCGGATTACCAGATTCGACCCAAATCGTGCCGTCGGCATTACCGTTCTGTAGCCTATCAATTGGCCACATGTGTTGGCAGGATTGTCCGTGGTTTCTTCGCTGGATTTCCCGCGCACGCCATCATGAGATTTGGGACACACTTCGTTTTTTGGGCTTAAGAAGAAACCGTAACTTCCAGATGCAGAAACCGCTGGAGCCGCCGTTTTCTGCCCCATGTGAAGCTCTTTCCGGGCTCGAGTACTAGCCACATACATTATTCGAACGCTTTCAAGGTTGGAGCTCCCCACCCCGCTACTATGTCTGTGTATATGGAGAGCAGCAAAGTCGTCTGCCATCACAACATTATCCCATTCCAGTCCTTTCGCCTGATGCGCAGTACACAGAATCATATCTGCATTCTCGGCATCATCTACTATCCTTGCAGTGCAAAAATCAATTTTACCAAGGAAACTAGGGTCCGATAATAGGTCTTGCCTCTCAAGCCCTGCCACCAGCTTCAACTCAGGAGGAAACATTCGTGGTGCGAGGTCCCTCGAAACCAAGGCTTGGAGAAAATTTTCCATGTTTGGTGTAAGACTGCCTTTTAGAAGTTGTTGTATTTGACGCTGATCCTGGCGTTTGAGTTTATACTTTCGCGTCATTACCTCCAAAAGCGACCTTATTTTGGGATCGATGGCCTTCAGCTCTTCTTCCGCTTCTTCCAAAAGCAATTTGCATTTTTTTGAGGCGCCTGTGTTAATCGGAGACTCGGAACCGACTTTTCCCATAAGTGCTTCAATGGATCTAAGTCCCCTAAGAGGCCCCGCAATTGCGGGAATCCCTTGTTTTAACTCGTATGCACTCTTAAGATAGGAAAACAGAGTGCGAGGTTGCATGTGAGTTGGAACTTTAAGGTACACCCTGTGCTCTGGGTGCGAGTGACAGTACGAAAATAGGGCTGAAACTAGGGCTACATATCAAACCGTCAGAAAGGCCCCCATCTACAGGGTAAGGTGAGGCTTACAACTATTTTTTCGGCAAATCACTACATGTTTTCCACTCCCGCCATCCGAAGACAAACCCGGCGGTAGATTGTATATGGTTGTATGACCTATAGCAGGATCCACCTCCTCCTCCATAACCTTTGGGAAGTCTGTCTTGAGTACATCAACATCCCCGATAGCTTTCATCGTAAGTGGTTCACCTATAGCCCGTAGATAATGTGCTGCGGCTGCAGCAATTCCCAGACCAAAGCGGAATGAATATGTTAACGACTTGTTGTAAGTTGCTGGATAGAGGCTATCGTCAAAACATTCGTTATTTGTTCCTCTAAATTCGTAAATCATCTGGTTAGGGTCGCCGACAACGATTGTGCGTGAGAACGGGCGTTGTCTAAATATGATCTCTGCCATTACTGAATCCGCGTCCTAGTTTTATTAGCAAGCTTTACGCGAAAGAGAAATTTGTGTGGCTTACTTGGGCCTCATCAAACATGATCCCGTCGAACTGACCAAAAGCTAAATCATCGGCTCTACACCTCACGCCCTCTTTCTCACTATCAACTCCATCTAAATGCATCATCTTCAAGTATCCATCATGAGGAAAGCACGGCCCCTGAAGCTTTTGTAGTTCGTCCCAAGCTCTCCGTGTCAACTCTAGAACAACATCCTTCTTCAGTCCCAGCTTATCAGCCATCATCCAGTGCAAGGATGCATAATCAATTCCGACCTCAGCCGAAGTGAAGAATGTAAGGAGGTTCTCGTTGATTACTTTGGCCACCTTTGATGCTCTAGGAAGTTTTTTTGATGGGTCAAGCATTGCTGTCTTGAGAGTTTCCTTGTTTTCTAGGTCCAGAATCTGTACGATTTCACGGACGAGGTTATTTTCTGAGCTCGTTGGAGCCTTTATCTTTGGCCGCATCCTGAGGACCGTTTTGCGGGTCAGGGAGTGAATGGTCCGACCTAAACCCCATGGTCAGATACTACAATCGAGATACACTTTAAGTAAAGCCAGCATACAAACGACATTTGGGCCGAATTTCTTTTCGGCATCTTTTTGGACGCTATTGTTGAAAGTAAGAAATAGCCATTTCTCCTCAGGTCTTGGCAAGTAAGCTCTCCAATCTGATCATTACCAATCCAGAATACAAGATGCGTGTACATACCGAGCTTTCGCGTACTCAGTCAAAACCGTGGTCTTTCCAGTCCCAGCAAAAGCCTTGATCTTAAGAACCTCCCCAATATTGAGGTCCAACTCTACAATCTCTTTCTGTTCACCAGTAAGACCACTTAGGTGTGTTACAGGCTTTTCAGGAGAAAATCCGCCATTTAAGTTGTAAAGGAACAAGCAATCCTTCAATCGACCCATAAGAACCCTTCTCGACTGGCGGCCAAAAAAATCCTCCGAATCTTCCTGAATTATCAGCGCCTCTTTCAGCCCTTTCTTGGTCGTTGGGTACTTCTGACGTAGATCATCGTCTGCCTCACACATCTCAAGATATAGCAATAGGAAGGAAAAGTACTCCTTAATTAAGGCATCATCTATCGCCGATAGTCCGTCAATAACTGATGGAGTTGACAGAATGCCGCGAATATCTTGTGGAGTAAGAGAAGTGTAGAAAAGGTATGCAGTAAGAACCCGATAGATTGAAAACGATGCCTCAGAAGGGTCGATAAAAAGCCAGTCAGGTTTGGTCGAGCTCAGTGATAGTGTGCGATTAACAAGCTTCTTGACAACTTTATAGGGTCCAAACTTGCTATCCAGCAATAGCATAAATTCATGCAAGTTCACGTCCATTGGACGAAGACCGGCACTGCCGCTCAGCACGTTGAAAACATCACCCACGTTGATCCGGGGAAGCATAATTGGTGGTAAAGCTCCTTTGAACTTTTTATCGTCTTTTTTTACATCTAGAATGGGTGGAAGCAATTCTAAGTCGTTTAGAAGACCCTTGGTTATATTTTCAAACTCTCGTTCTAGCATTGACATCTCTTCGAGTGTCGATATGTCCTTAATTTCTTCATCCCGCTTGATATCTGATGCTTTCCTCCAGCAGCGTCCTAACATGCTCCGGTAATCATCGAGTTTTTCTTCCCAGGATATCTGGGGAATATCGCTTGATATTTGGTGTAACGACCGAGAAAATCGGGCGGATATACACCTCGTCTCTCCATTTCCGCGAGGGTGGGAATTTGTAAACGGTCTTTGTTTATGCCCATAAACCGCAAGTGGTTGCCTAGTGATCTTAGGCCATAGGTTAACCTTTACGATTAACCCTGCGGGGTACTGGATTCTCCTCATTTGAGATAATCGGCCGGTGTATCTCTTTTTCCTGACACTAAAAAAGTATAATTAGATCGTAGATCGATACTGGAAGACTACCTGTACCAATTCCCCAAATGAGGTAGGCTTGAAGATAAATACCAAAAAGAGGAGGGGTGGGGGGTGGGGGGTTGGAGGGTGCAGGTATGAAACCTACATGTATATACTAAGGATGACCCAACATAAGATATGAAGTTTAACGACATTGTTTACCAGAATTCAGGCATCCAACAGGCGGCACAGCAGCGCTTATCAATCTTGAAGATCCGCTGCACGAGTCGAGTTTGCAATATTCAGAGTGTGTACAATAGCTATCAAACAGTGTTGCTTTCAGGAATTTCAATGAGATCACAAAACGATCTGAGAAAGATACACACAAGCGCATTTTACGCTGTAGATATTTGTGTACTTTTACACAGCCGCATTCGAAAAGTACTGGCACCCTACTACTATCTTGAGTCGTTCATGAATTGTAGCCCACCAACAACCATGGCACTCGCGTATACTCAACTTATTGACAGGTATGACCGCAATAGAGACATTGCAGCTCTCTCTGATAACGGTCTCGAATATTAGAATTGCAAAGGTAGAAAGGACTGCCTCGTGAGTTTAGCCCGGAGGTGCCAAAACTTTTCGAATGCGGCTGTACTGAACCCTGCACGCTAGCTATCAGTGATCGCTTATCAGCCAATCACATGGCGTGCCCAACAAACAAATCCAATTTAGGCCTCTTGCAACCGAACCGAGTGATACCTCATGACGTCAAAACATCAAACCGTATTATTGCAAACCGTGGATTCTAAAACCACATCTAAACATTACACAAACTTTTCTGACACACAGGCTATTGAAAAATGCTGGTCTTGGGTGGGTTTTGTTAACATGTATGGTGCGCACACTCTTAAAGGTGATGACACGGCGGCATCTGGAAGTGGACTCGTGGGCCAATTGGGGGGCTCATTTCTAGCCATTTTGCTCCATTACTTCCACAACTCGGTCAGGTTTGCTTTTCGGGGGGGGGGTATAAATGGGTATAATACTGTTCCACTTTGTTCAGTCTTGGCGCTTTTTACATACAAAAAAACAGCCAATTTCAATCTCTTATAACTTCGTGACCATGATAGATATCAAAAATCTGCAAGATAAAACTCATGTTCATCACTATTACTATACTTTTATCTTACCGATTTTTTCTATATTTTTTTGGTGAAGTTATAAGCGATTGACCTTTCGTCACGTTTGGTTACCTTTAAGAGTGGGCGCACCATAAAGATGTCGCTCAACAGTGGAATCTTGGAGAACGGTGACTGAGCTCATTATTTATGCATATAGTACGTTAGGTAGGTTTTCTATTGGAATATACCACATGTAGCCGGAGTACACAGTCTGACTGGGCTAAGTTGCCTATCGCCGCAATGAGCTACGTTTTTTTTAGTACAACTCTCTTGCTGGAACTTTGCTTTCTGTCTGCCAAGAATACAGCTAAGATAAAGCAAAGTGTGGCGGGTGGAGTTGTAATATAAATAGCTATCATGTCTCTGTAGCCAAAAGATTATCAGTCTACTCGTCAAGTTTGGTATCTACTCCGAAAATAAAGCCTAATGCCCAGTCACACTATTCGATGAAAACTACGAATCTTGTCATTTAAACTGCAAATCCATATCAATTCAAAGCCACTACAAACTTTTTTTTTTCGCTAAATACAAATCCACCACTTATCAAGCTAAAGCCAAGACATTCCGGCATAAAGGTACAAACTAAAATCCAGAACTCATCGTCTAGAAAGCAATGGTTCCTGCCCTGGCCGCAGCAGTAGTCAAGAAACTTGCATAACTCCACGTCAAATCCCTGGCTCCCTTCTGCGACCCATCGGTACGCGAGAACTGCTCACTCAAACTACCATTGCTCGCCGCGTGCAGCTGCGCAGTGGCCACAAAGGTATCCGCATAGGTGTTGATCGCCGCAATGATGCTGGTGAAATCAGTCGAGCCCGCGGCGTATGTTGTACCCGCGCTTGCTGATGACTTGAGCTGCTGGAAGAAGGCCTGGTTTACTGAAGTAACGGGGATGGATCCCGCAGCGGTGAATTGCTTGGCGGCCGTGTAGAGAACCTCGGCGGTGGTGAGGGTGCAGATGAACCAAGGGTTAGCAGTGCTGGTGCCAACACCGTCATAGACGTCCTCGGGGTAGCGGCCAATGGCGACACCGGGCGCGCCAGAGGCAGTGTTGATGGTGTAGAGGGTCTTCATTGAGTCGACGAGGGCCTTGACGGTGGCGAGGACCTCGGGGGAGGACGCAGGGTAGACGTCGAAGCCTCTTGCGCCATTGCCGTGGAGAGAGCCCAGGAGGGTCCCGCAGTCGAGACCGGTACGGCCGGTGTTGAGGGTTGCGAGGAGGTAGCCCTTGCTGGAGCTCCAGAAGGAGGAGAGCTTGGCCTTGATGGCGGCTGCCTGGGTGGTGTAGTAGGTTCCGGCACCAGTGTCGCCGAGTCTGTTTGCGAGCTCGGCGCCCTCAACGAGAGCACGGTACTGGACGAGGTAGGTGAAGAAATGGTTGCCGTTGACTTCCTCCCAGAGGTCAAAGCCGCTGCTGGTCCAGTAGTTTGCGACGTACTCAAGATCAGCCTTGACGACGGAGTTTGTGGGGAAGGCGCTGTCGTAGAGGGTTGAGGTGACATAGGAGGTCTCGCCGGCGTCGAGGAGCATGTTGGCGAACTTTGTTAGGACGGTGGCTCGGATGGCTGGGCCGTCGAGTTGGGGGCGGCCCCAGCTGCCAGTGAAGGCGGCGCCGTTGACGTAGAATTTGGGCTCGCCGATACCGCCGGTGGTGTAGGTACCGCTGGGGTTGCTGGTCTTCTGGACCTTTGCGCTCTCAGTGGCATACTCCTTGAGCATGGTCTCGAGGGAGCTGTTTCCATTGATGTACTGGTTGAGGAGAACCTTGAACACCATTGCGGAGTCACGAGTCCATTGGTAGTAGCTATTGACATGTCAGTATAACTTTGATATGAAACTTGGTCGAGAAGTAAGAGTACTTACTAGTCAGGGCTGCTCGTTGAGGGAGAAGCAATGACGGCACCAGGGTCAGCGCTCTTTGCAAACTCTCCAGAGGATCCAATGTTGCGGAAGAGACTGGACAAAGCAATGGTCTGCTCAGCTGAGACCCACGCGGCTACACTGGTCTGGCGCTTCTCGGGGAGGGATCGCGAGAGCGAAACCGAGACCAAAGACAGAAGGCCAATGGCCTGATAGATAGTGAATCTCATTGTGCCGAGTGCTGTTTGATGACTGCTTATATACCGACTGTGAGGAAGCTGGTGGAGCTGGTGGTGAGTGAGTGTCTTTGTCCACAGGGGAAAGACGAAGTATATATACCCAAACTCCTTCACGAGAATGCACTTTACGAGAATCACTACATGTCCTCATGAAGCACAAACCACCTACAGGCCTACGTACCTCTCTCTACCTAGGTTCCGCCGGCATCATGGGGGGGGGAAGTGACACCGCTCGGCCGGAGTTTCAAGGAAACGCTCGTCAGGCGAGGAAGTCTTTAATTCCAGCTGACCCATGGGATGAGAGAGAATAGATCAAATAGCTCTCCCATGAGGATATTTTCACTGCAGATCTTCCCCCGAGCCCAATTAAAAGCTGGGGCGATGTGGGGTTCAGGTACAACAGGCACTCCATCCAGGTACGTGTGGGACCCGACAGCGACAGGGGAGCCCGGCGCAAGAGGTTGTGTTTTCCCCAAACCGGAGATCTCCCCCAATAGCCGAGTGCGGGGATTGCGCAGGGAGCAGCAGTTGCGTTTTATCCATGGGACATATGCATGGGAGGGATGTTGAGGGTTCGTAGGCTTAGCTCTCTCTCTACCAAAGGGCGAGCGAGCATCACGAAGCCGGCCGTGACAAATGTTCCGGCCGGCCGCTTGGCCCCGCCGTGACTGGCCTAGCCATGAGTGCTTGTACCTTAGTCTAATATATCGATATTAAGCAAGGGGGGGAGGGGGGGGGAAACGGTGAACCCACATTAGTTGCAGAGGGTATTATTCCTCAGGCTCAAATTCTTCAGAAATATTCGTGTGGCTACTAACTAACCTGCCTGTGGGGAGAGAAACACACCCAGGCCAGGGCGGTTCAGCTACAAAGTATGTTCTTCAAATCCAAAGCAAATTAAAGCCTTTTGTATCAAGCAGTACATACATTTCTAATTGGCCCTCCTCGCCTTCAGCTCTCGATTCACTGAGCGCCCAATGTCCGATAGAAGTAAAACCAACATCAACCCAAGCTCTTCGGGGAAATATACATGTAATACATGTCTCACACCCAGCGCTTTGGTTCAGTGGCTTTTGTGGCGCCGCCTCTGCCGCGCCGACGGATATGCTCGTCATGGCGCTGTGCGACAGCCCGCAAAAATGTTTCTCCTGCTTGGCAACGTCTGCAGCTCTTGGATGTTTCTCTGCTCTGGAGTGGTAGCAAATAACTGCATTTAGAACATTGCATCTAAAGCACATGAGTCTCGTGCCCTGGGAACGAGACCACAGGCCTACTGCATTACCCACATACTCTAGGGAATTTGATTTATCCATTCTACCGGCGTGATCTGGATATGTAGAGAGTAGATGAGACCATTGCTTCTCCACATCCATCCTTGCCCTGGCGCCGGACTCCGACTCTTAACCAAATATCTCCCCTGCAGCCAGTGGAGTCACCAATCAAAGGCTCCCATCCTCCCAACTAACTAGAGTAACTAACGCACAGGAAAATATTCTGTCCCTGATCAATTTTCCACCCCGCGTCTACATCCAGTCTTCCCCGGGAAATACGGCGACGGCCAGGGGATGCGCCGGCATCAGGGACAATAGGCGCGAGAAGTGACGTATATATGCAGGGGTGAGGTATCTGCGGTCCGGATCTCGGGGTGTGATTGTTTATAGCGGATGTCGGGAGGTTTGGTGGCTTGGTGGCTGGCTGGAGGGAGGATGAGGAGGAGGTATGAATGGGCAATAGGGTAGAGTGTCGCCCTATATCACGCCGCCAATGTGCTTTAATTGTCTGATGGCAGGAGCCTGATTTGAGTATGTGAGCCTTCCCATGGCTTCATCCACTGAGTCGAGAGGCAGGCATGTCAGGGCCTTGAGGACGGCATGAGAACAGTCTATTCTACAAGGTACGGGCAGTGTTTCTTCCACCATTTTGAAGGTATATGTAAAGCGGGACTTGGCAAAAACAGAACGGAAGGGTGGACAAACATGCTGTAGGATTTTCACAGTACCACTCACCACTAACGCTGTCATAGTAAAAGTATTGTGCTTTCGGGATTTCGACATCTACCATCACCAACCACGGCCGTGTGGTGCGGTGGGGAGATAGGCAAAAACAAATTCATCTCACGACAACACCCTTTGGGTGACATGACTACCAGCAGACATCGGCAGCTATATCGTTTGGTGCCTGTTGATTACGATGTCTGCGTATATCATTCTTCCAGATATACCGCTACACCAGGCCTCGTGCTGCATCTTGCTGTCACTTGGGTCCGTTGTCTTACAATCCAGATGTTTCGATACCTTGAAGTACTGCCCGATCTCGAAGGGCGCCATTTAGTTAAAGTAGACCATAAGCATAATTCTCTCCGTAGACTACCTCTCTTGTAGAAGTTACTAGCAGTTAGAACTAAACTGTTGGCGATCTGTCACTAAGTTTCGCTGTCGAACGAGCTCCCTGCATACGAAGCCTAGCGTTCAATCCACATACGAGTATCAGTACTCCTTGGCTACATATTTTGCAGCTAGATTTTGAGTCCTGGATAGCTGAGGAAACATCAAGACCGGCGCGCAGGGAGCTAGCTCGCTAGACAGGGAGGCAGAAATAGGACCCAGTTAAGTTCTCCTGGGAGGTGAAAGCTTTCTGTCGTGACTGGGTGATCTGTCTCTGTTATTCGTACGATCGTGGAAAGTTTGTTACGGGAGGTTATGATCTTTATTCATGTAGTGACTGGCCATGAAGTGTTTTATTGGCCAGTTGAGATTCCATAACATGAGGTATTGGTGGGACTTGGAAGCCCACTGTCTATGAAAAGTCAAATTTAACCTCATGGTTCACTTATGACTTGTTATTCAGAGCGCAGTTTATAAGAGACTGAAGGGAAGCGTATTGTATATTGTTATTGGAAGAGTAGAAGGAATAAGCTCCTTTTATAGTGAACAAAGACATTATAACAAAGCACGTATTATTAAGACAACTAAGCTCGTTATCTTGACACAGTACTATATAATAACAAGTATATAGCGAAGACTGCAGAAAACAAACATAACTGATCAAACACCGCCATTACCATCACCATCAACCACAACCGCCCGCTGCAATCATTCTTTAATACTGTTCCTACCTTTCTTAGGATTATACCTCAATGCTCGTAAATATTCGGCAACTATATGTCAGCGCCTACTGAATAAGAGTCACGAAAAGTCCCAAGCTTGAGCTACACATCCATCCGTTCCCTGGAAAGAGCAAGGTGTGACTTTACGGAGACCACTGCGTGATGATGATGAAACGTGTATCTCTCTATCAGCTACGTACATGACTACCACCTAGGAATGTGAGTGCAGCCTTCTCACACAATTCCATGCGCATTCAGCACCTCAATCGATACGAGAAGTGGTTGGGAATTCAAGTTTCCGGCTCTACGGCAAGAGGGTTCTTGTGTGTTCCAGTTTTCCTTCCCCCAAGGTTATTTGCTATTTTGAAGACGGGATATAGTTGACTTGTTGCAGAACAAAGAGGGCAAAATACACAACCCAGTTCAGCGTAAATCTTTGGAGCAACGTCTTCAGTATTATCCTCCCCCTTCAGACTTTGGGCTGAGCTGGAAGTCCTTCAGAACATTCGTTGAGAAATACATAGAAGAGCAAGTACTTAACTCCAGGACCCGCCTTTAATAAACAGAAACCTTCGTATCTTGATTACTCCTTCATTTTGGCTACTAATCCACCATTTGTACCCTCAAAATCTAGTTTGTTTGGACGATTTATAGAGCGTCTTCATAATACGAGTGATGATCTATGAATGTACCGTCACCCCACAAAAGAGCGCCCATGATGCGATGGGCCCAAGTTCCGAGCAACGAAAACAGTGGTCCGTATAGAACTAAAGAGAATTTTATGTTGTCCTAGGCGAGAAAATAATTATATAACAGATCCCACGACCACTCATGCCCACTATGGTCTTGGTAAATAAATGTCCCACCACCAGCGAAGCCCTAGCTCCCCTCGGAAAGCCTTGAGTTTAAAATCTATGGGTCATTCCGTAGTCCAAAAGGCCAACTTTCCCTTTCCCGGGAATATCCACACCCCTATGACGCATTGCTCACAAATAGTTTTCGGGAAATTCCTCCCTGCTGAAATCAGGCCGATGAGAGTGATATTTCATGACTCACCCGATTTCATACATAAGGCTCTACGGATGCTCTTCGAAGCTGATAGCAGGTCTTGTGGCTTGTTGCAGTTACTACTACACTATTGTAGTTATGCCTATAACCAAGGAAGGGTCTGTGTATGTGCTGGTACCGTTGTGGGACACCTCAAGCAAAGCTGAATCATGCCCTCAGATTACATATCGTGCTTGTAGACCGTGATTGTGTTCTGTCAAGCCCCAACAGGAGTTGCATAAAAGCTACAAGTCCGCCAAATTTGAGCTTGCGGGTCACCCTCCATAATATATTATCCCAGGCCTTCTTTTCAGCATGCAAGAAATCAGGAGGAATTTTAAAAAGGCTACCATGAAAACATCCATAATATTATCCACTTTTCAGATACCATGAATTGTCTTTGCCGCCGTCGTCCCTGTTATAAAGTGAGGCCCAACGCTTAGCTAGTGTCTAAGGCGAATAGTGTGGTAATACTAACGAGCTAATCCAAATCGAGCCATATTAGTAGACCGCCATACCAGATCCGCTAACATCAGCTTCAAAGAACAAGCCCCCCTGCATATAAAGACATTCATAATTTCGTTCAAATTTATCCTCTCCAATAATAACTATCGATTAAGTAAATACAAGAAAGACAAAAATGAGTCTTAGAGGCAACGGTATTAGAGCATCATTCAAACTTAACCTGGCACGCCCCCATGATTTCACCCTGGCAGACCACCTCAGCACTAAACTCAGATCCATCAAGTGTCAGGTATATATCGAAGTAGACTTTATAGAAGATTCCTTGTGGTGTTGCCACCGTTTGGAAATCGCGCTCTAGAGATTTGCGCGAGAGGTCGGATGTTAATGTTACCAATGGTCTAATGCCTATTCTAAAATTTAGCCATAGAAGTGAAGATGAAGGATGGTGAGACAAACCTGAATCTGTTATATATTCTGGACAGTTCTCCATATCACACACATACAATATGTCGCTATAAGTAAGTGATGAACCTGCCGCTACCTGCCTAAAAAATGAAATTTTCACGGGCTCCCCGATCGTTATACGCTGTCCCTTACTAACGAATACATGCCGTGTAAATTTACATCGGTCATTACCATCTAAGCTAGGGACCCGATACTCTTCTTTGTGGTACCCGGTCTTAAATGGTGTCAGAGTTGCCATGAGATAGTGTCTTCGCGCGACCCGAGCTGTCACTAAACTCTGGCTTACACCGGCGGTAACAGCTCCTTTCACCACTGCTGCAACTGCGTCCATAGGCCGTACGACACCATGCTGATACTGCTGTGGCACATTGTCCTTGATCTCCTGGAAGAGGAACTCGGACCCGCCGAAGCCCCCTACAACTAATACATTCTGATAATAGCCCGTGAATCAGCAGCGTCCACAAGAAATGCTGTTATATGCAGGGTAAACAGTCTTCCTTACCTGCAAATGGCGATTCTGCGTCTGAATTGCCGTTATCTGGTTCTTCACGAGCTCCAGTATCCGGTGAACGACTGGTTTATAACACTCCAATATCTCCGCGTCTGTGAATGACATATATCCCTCTTCCACGCCAGCCTCCGGATAGTCCGTCTCCACCCCAATATCAATAGCCCAGACCTGCCCATTATTTCTAAAGTCCGCCTTGATACGGTTTTCAAACTCAGAAAGACACTTTGCGTAAATCTTTGGGCCCGTTTTCGTCCCAGGCGGGAGCTTCATTAAATCAATTCTACGCCGAAGTAACCCCGAGAAATTCCTATTCACAGCAGTGGACCCGCACGAGTCACCCGATCCCGTCGTGGCCTCAACCAGCGTCAACGGCTCCTCCTGTGTAACTTCGTACGCAATTAAGTCGACCGTCCCGCCTCCACAATCCACTACCAAGACCGCGTCCAGTATCTTCAAATTCAGCAGCCCTGTTTTTGAACAAAACATTGCCGCCGCTTCTGGTTCTGAAATAAGGGTAACTCTAGAGTCGCTCTCAGCTCTCACAAGCCCCGCTTGTATAGCAGCCCGCTTCGTGGCCGCTTTTCCGGCGTCATTCCAAATCGCTGGGACTGTAAGGTAGTAGTGGATGCTGTCTTCGTGGCGGTTGTAAACAGCCTCGCCTAAAATCTTTTGGAGCTGGACTCGTAAGGCTTTACGAAGTTGGATGAGATAATCTGCAGTAACATCGATAGGTGTTTTGCCGGACGGAAGAGCTGGAAGTTTGTCGTTCTTCAAGTAGGTGCCGTCAGCCTGCATGAGTTGCATCTTGAACCATTCAATCTGTGTAGAGCTCGAGGCTATATCTTAGTGACCCAATGCTTTGAACATGAGTATAATTAAGACCAAAGCAAAAAACACGGAATAACTGACCTTCTGAACGCCTGGTTTTGGATATCCACTAGGGGCTAAGGCTCCTGCAAATTCCAGCCCCCAGCCTACTATGTTTTGTTCTTTGTCATAGTAAAGTGTAGTGGGTACCTAAATGAGGTGGAATATTAGAGCTGTCCAGAACTACTGGCAAGACAAAATGAATGTAAAAAAGAACCTTATTCCTCGACTGATTACCCGCTCCGGGCCATTCGGTGATAATGCCCTCTTTTACACCTCCGTCTGTTGTAAACGCAAACGCGACACCGCTAAATGTCGTGCCCTAACCCAAGCCAATAAACAACCCAATCAGCAAAGCTTCCAACCAACCCAGCAACCAACCAACCAAACCCAGCCTGCCAGCAAACTCACAAAATCAATCCCGATAATCAGCTTTGGCTTCTTAGCTATAGGCCGCTCCATAATCGCCACTGGAGGCGGCGGTGGCTGCTGATACCTCAACGGGCTCGTCCTCGGATTCTCAAAGCTCGTGCCCCTCCCGGAGTCAAATGACTGCTGTATCGACGGCCTAATTCCCACGTCTGAAGCTCTCCCGGGCGGATATTGCGGCCCGGGCGGGGCCAAACCAGTCGATGGGCGCATCGGTGCCGACACGTTCAAAGATGACTTGTTGTTTTTGTTGCTACCGAAGTTGCCGAAAAACGAACGGATAGAGGAGCCATGTTTTCCTTCTCGGATACTACTACCACCCATTGTTGCTGATGATAATGATGATGAAAGTTGGTTATTTGCTTGTCTAGCCTGTCTGTCGCACTGGAGTGTCAGAGGTTTATAGTTACTATTGGGGGGGGGAGGAGGAGGCTGTGGGTTTAGGGTTTGGTTTTTTTGCTTGTTTCAAGTTTCACGTTTCACCGAGCGGATGTACGCCAAGCATGCGTTTTCATTATTTTTAGAGCTGGCCTTACGTACCTGGGTTCTGGGATTGGCGAGAGTGAGGCGTGGAGGAGGGCCGGTAGGTAGGTTATCTGTGAAGGGAATGCTGCTCTTTGAGGCAATGCTGGTTTGTACGAAGCTCGTTGTTAGGTGCTGTGCCATGCTAATCCATGTCCCTAATCGCCGAATACGGGAACCAGTGCTCCAGTATTATGCAAGCACACATTCACAATCGAAGCACACATACAAAGAAATATTACGCCAAATCAGACGATCCTGGGGTATGCGGTAGTCAGTGCTCCTCAGAATGTTGAGGTGCCGTGGTTGATTCCGATGGATCTGGGAGTGTAAGTCAGATCAAGAGTGATTTGATTGATTGATTGATTACTTCGTTAGCTTCAGTGATAACCTTACACTTGATCGAAGCTTGACATTCGATTCCCGCGGTGGCTTGAGCTTTTATCCAAGATCAAGCAGTGTCCTTATGTGCCAGTGTATGGATTGAGGTTGGGGGTTTAGCGTTTATACTTGCCCTCGCACATTCTTTCTTCGTTCTTATCACACATGTCACAAATACACCCTTAACATGACGTTTGCCATACCGAGAAACCAAGCTTTCATCAAATATCCCATTATCGATAAGGACTGACCCAACCGTCCCAATCTACTCAGTCCAGTCATCAACGCCCTTTATTTGATCAGACCGGCACCCAAATTAGAGCGCCATAACCGCTTCCAGAATACCCCTTACTTCTGCAAGGCACATCACTCGCTGTATGTGGATAATATTATTAACGCAAGCAGAGATATACTTGTATCTAAAAAAAATCAACGGCCGCGCGAAGACATGCAATCTTTAAGATTTTCCACGTCCTGGTCGGCATTTAACTCAACCGGAATACCCCTACCATATCAGTGAGATGTTATTCACTCTAGGGTATTTCAATATATGTGCGTATGCACAAGACACAATTGCTTGCTGTGTGCATGTGGATAGTTGCAATAAGATATCATCTTGAGGGCATACCTCAATCATCAACCAACAAAAAGGGACCAACCTACTCTCGACAAATCACGCCACCAGACTAGAGTTACCATACTCTACATATATCTCCAGATAATTATGCTCGTCATCTCTTTACATCCACCGCAACCAACTATCAACATAGTTACTCACTCGATCACTCACAGTCCATCACTCGAAGCTCGGAACATACGCCACTCCATCATCAAATCTCACCATCTCCGCCTTCCCCGGAAAAATACCCTCATACTCTGGCACCCTCGTCTCCGGGTTCTCCGCATCAACAAACATCTGTCTCCCCAACTCCACCAACACCGGGTCCTTCCACATGGTCACAATCCACTCCCTCGCCAACGGCGACGCAGCGCTCAGATCAAAGCCGTACGTACGTAACCTCTACACCAGCACAGCAATTAACAACTATAACCCACCACATTCATAAACGTAACAAAGGTAAACAAACCCAAAGCACTGGCCAATAAAACGCATCCGCGGCCCCAAAGCTCCCAAACAAATACGGCCCCTCAACCTCCACTTCCAGCGTCTCCCTCCGCGCTAGATCCACGCACTCCAGGAAGCGCGCGACCTCCTTGACCGCACCAGGGATCATCGGCACGTCTCCAACGTAGCGCGCGACGTAGTTTGTGTGGTAGTTGTTACGCAGGTTGCCGAAGCCGGAGTGGAACTCTGCCACAAGACTGCGGGCGAGGGCGCGGAGGCGGCGGGAGGCGGGCCAGAGCGGGAGGGTGGGGTGTGATTCGGCGAGGAACTCGGTTATTGCGAGGGAGTCGTGGATTGGGTTGGGACCGAGTGAGGGAACGGTGAGTGTGGGGACGAGGCGAGCGGGTTGGGAGTGGATCTAGGGGGATGTCAGTGCTGTGAGTATTGGGGTTACCACTCGTGACTGGAGGATGTTTCTGGATACGATTGGGTCTATAAAGTTTGATGATCCTGTTGTGGGATTCTCTCTAGTTTTATAGGCCCGTTCGAATCTGGAAACACCTTGCAATCACAGATGGGTATTGGGAGAAGAGAAATGTACAGTTTGGAGGCCATTGGGGTCGGCCTTGTTATATTGCGAGAAGCGGTACGGGATCTTGAAGTGCTCGAGAATGGCCACAATGCGGGCGGTCCAGCCTACACACCTAGGTCAATTGTGGGTTTTAGGTTTTAGTATTTGGTCCTGCTTACTGGAGTAGCGAATGTATGCGCCGATGAGCAGGTATTCGGCATTGGGGTCACGGGAAGACACGATTGCGGACATGGTGAGAGTGGTAATGATCGATTTGTAGGGAATTAGATACGGGAAATTTTGAGACAGTGGAGAGTGCTTGTATATATGTGGGGGAAGATCTAGCAATTAGGGTATAGCTGAAGATACTCTAATTTCAATGACTCATTGGTAAGGCTCGTATCGATATATTTAGCTAGCTAGACGTACATACATAGGCTTTCGCCGGTGGTTGTCGGCAGCTAGTGATTATTGTGCATGATGTGCGCAGGGGATGGGAGCCGAGGTGATGTTTAGTAGCGGATTATAGGTACAGTATGTATTTACATATGTAATTCAGGTAACACATTTGTAGCTGAGATAGCTGAAACAACTGAGATAGCTGAGATAGCTGAGATAGCTGAGATAGCTGAGATAGCTGATCTGATATGTAAATAGCTGAGATTAACGAAGCTGACTGGGCTGGGAGGAGAGAGCTATCTCAACCCTTCAATACTGTAGCCAGTCTGCTGGGGACGCGCTAACCTCGATGGCCAGAGCTTGTTAGACACCTGCTGCTTGAGTTGATATCAACGATGACTCATCGGGTTAAGATGGAAGCGTAGTCAAAGGCGGTCAGAGCTACTTTACGTGGCCAGAAACAGTGATAGGATCATAACCTCGCTACTTCTTGTGCATAGCTGCAGTACATACATAACTGCCATCATCATCATCATAACTCCATTGGTTCAGCTACAGTTATTCACGTTTGCATCCGTCCGTCGAGAGGGAGCATCAAGTGGGTAGAGAGAGCAGCCAGTAACGGTCACAACTATTTGGACGGCCATCCGGAAAAGCTTTTGCAGCCAATTGTTTGGATTTTTTGCTATTCGGAATTGATATGTTTTGGGGAAGGCCTCAGAATCAAATATTCAGCTTATGGGTATCAAGAGATTCCCATTGTTGCTGTTGGGGTTTTTATAATGACACCCGTTGTCTCGTAAGCCTGTTTTCCCATATCGCCGCCCATTTATCTCCAACTATTTACTAAATACTGGGGTTCAAGATGTTTTGATGCTCTCCGTCTCTGAGCCAATCAAGCCACTCGAGCAGCACCACACCCGCCTGTTTAGCTAGTGCAGCCCAAAACGTAAGGTCGTTCCAACCTCAACAGTTTCCATTCATCCATCACACACGCCCGCATTCACTACGGGCCACCGCGCGGTGGGAGGTTAGGTCGGGGACATGATATCATTCAACTGACAGCTCATATCCTATTGCTCTCCTCCCCCGTCTCTCGAGGACCCTGATCCGAATGTCCATCCGATTGCGGGGGAAGGAGAGTGGAACCGGTGAGGGGTCTGCTGCAGTTTATGTACGATAGCGTGCAGGGGCCCGGGGCTAACACAAGTGCCAGGGCCACCTGCATGTAAACAACAAAATGTCCCCACCACCGTCATCCGATGCGCCGTTTGTGGTCACGGACACCTTGTGGATCAAAGCCTCGCCCAAAACTGCACAGATATCACTTTCGGGGGTGCGAGCGAGCTCTCTATATGTGCCTAGTAAGACAAAATAAACTATCTACTCTAGATATTCTCCTCTACATACTGCTCTCCATGTCTCTCCTGTGGCTTATAGCTAGTTCTTGCGTCAGTGCCTGAGATCCCCCTCATCTTAGCTTTTGTCCCACCTGAGGCGCCTCCGCCGCCGCCGCCCTCACTCATCTTCTGCGCCCCCACCCCATTCCGTCTGATTCCCACTCTGTCTGACTAGAGAGAGAGAGAGAGAGAGAGAGTCCTCTTCCCCTTTTTCCCTCCTATCCTCCTCCTCCTCCTTCATGCCCGTCACGCCCCCAAAGCCATGCCAACTTTCTTCGACTTCCAGCAAGGCACCGACTCGCCCCCACCAGAAACCGAGACTTTCCGCTACGGGCGCTTCCGCGCGCTCCCAAGTAACCTCTACACCGTCCTTGCGCCGACCAGCAGCGCGGACCCCAAGCGGTGGACCGCCGGCGGGTATGGCAGCATTAATGCCGCCGAGGACGAGGATGACGACGTCGACGACGAGGACGCGGAGGCGGAGGAGATGAGATGGTGGATCGATAGGATGCTTATTAGTCCGCGCCGGCGCGTAGTGGTGAGGATCGTGGGGAGGTGGTGGAGTAGGATGGGGCTGCTGGTGGTGCTGCCGGCGGCGATTGTGAGTAGATTTGATAGCGCGAGGGCTTAGGTTTGTTTGCGGCGCTGATGCGGGTGTAGGTCGTTGCGTGGTGTGCGATACCATTTCCGACGTATCCGATCATGGGGAATGATCCGTCGGCGTTGCCGGTACAGCCGCAATATGATCATTACCCCCATACTACTATTGAGGGCCCGATATCGGTATTGGGATTGCTGTGGCAGGCGGTCAAGAATGTTTTTAATATATCAGTGATACGGGATATGATAGCCTCGTTCCTGCACCGACTCAGCGACACAGTCCCGCAGATCCCACTCCCGGATCCAGAGCGCCCAAACCCGGGCACTGGCGGAGGAGGAGGCAGCGGTCACGGTGAAGCACTCGTTACTCTCAACTTCTGGTTCTTTCTCACCGTCTACTATGGCTTCTACAACCTAGTTGGGCTCCTCTGGATCACCAAGCTCTTCAACCTCTACTCGCTCAACTGGTGGCCTGCGCGCCTCGGCTTTCCGCACGCCTTCACACTCTTCAACCTGCTCCCGCTGCTTGTGTCAGTCCCAATGTACTACCTCCTCCCTGCGCCGATCCTCAACCACAACCTCACATGGATTCTCCTCACCTTCACCACTATGCTCAGCCCGCTCATCATCTCGTTCTTCGTCCTTCTCCTCGAGCGGCGCTCCGGCCACCTCGGCCGCCGCAGCGCACTCTCCGACACCCAACTCCTCTTCACCACCTCCCCAACCACCATGCAGCGCCTCGACCCCCACCCCAAGACCTGGCGCTCCCACATCCACCCCTGGTCCCTCCCCACATCCTACATCCGCTTCATCTGGTTCGGCAGCGCCCTCCTCCTCTCCCTCATTGCTCTCGTTCTCGGCGAAGCATACGCCGAAGTCTACCTCCGCACCCTCCCTCACAACTCCCTCGAAACTGTCGTCTATGTCTGGTCGTGGGTCCTCACGATAAATATCCTCGATGGAACCACCGGGTGGATTCTAGGTGCCCGCGTGGGCAGTTATCCGCTCGCGTGGGTGTTTAAGCTCTATTTTGCGATGACGTACCAGACGTATGTGCGCGCGCTGTATGCGCGCCTGCGCAGTCCAAGCCAATTCGTGGTATTACAGATATTGAGCTCGAGTGTGGTTGTGGTGTGGCTACCACTGAGTATGACGAGGGCCGTGCATAGCGCGTATGTGTGGGCAGGATGGAACGCGCAAGACTATGGCGAGTATAAGAAGTTTGTGGGCAGGTATTTTTATGTGAGGGGGTTGGCGGAGAACGTGAGTATGGTGGCGTGGCTGGGTTGGGTGGTGGGATTACATTACGGATGGAATACGAAGGTGGGTTTCTTTTCGTTTTGTGCGTCATGGGGGATCACTCGCTGATGAATTAACGGGGGGGTGTAGGTGTATCCGTATTTCTCGTTCAGTGATCGCGAGGATCCATATACGTTCGAGCTGACGTTCTTTGCGTCCCTGGCGACATGGGCGTGCGAGATGCTTGCGGCGTGGATCGTGAGACGGCTCGTCCGGTATTGGTTCAAGTTCGACGTGACCGCAGAGGCCGTCGGCGACTTTATCAAGTATCCGGAATTGGTGCCGGCTTGTCTGTGAGTTTTCCCTTTCTTGCACTCGGTTTTTTCAGTGGTGGATGTGTGTGCTGATATATGCGTGGATGGGGTAGAGCGGTGATGGTGCATGTGTTGCAGAATATGCTCTTCTCGATTATTAGGTTGAGATTTTAGTGATTGCGGCAGGCATAGATGATAGATGGTTACATGTAGCGCATTCCTTTTTTTTTTGCATTTTGTTTGGTTGTCACTTTTATGACGCTGTATTGTTTAATCCTGTGCGTTTTAATCAGAGCGGATGTTCATAAGTTTTTGTTGAAATTTCGCATGTGCATATTTTCACTAGTTTAGAGGTTATCAATATCCATATGGGGGCATCCGGAACATGGAAAACGAATTGCGTAGGCTGGGAGTGAGGTTTTTGCCCCATGGTAACTGGTCTCCGCAATTACTGTGCATCATACCGATACATTCCTACGACCTGGGCAGTGATGGTACGGTCTAATGATAAGATATACAAAGCTAGAAGTCTCGAGACCTTGCTTTAACTTACGAGATAATACAATTACTACATAGCTAGGTCTGTGGCAATACAAAATAAGACAAATCTAGTCTCGTGACCTTTCGGGGAAACGAGTGATCGCATATGTTCTTAACCTGTCCACCGCCAATCTAGTTCTAGCTATGTCGGGACTCGTTTCTCCTTATTTTTTGAGGCTCGCGTTTTCGGGGGTTCTAATCTGATGGAACTTGTCCTACATTACAGTCAACTAGGAAAGTTTTGATTCTTTCTGTCACTTATATAGAGCTACAAAACAGGGCGTTTTTATCCCCATGGTTGAATTCAACTACCAAACCCTGATTACAAAAAATGAAACAAAAAACTAAAAACTATTATGAACAAGAAACCCTAACCCACCACCAATCACTCCAACCGTAGCTTCGCCGGCCCCCGTCCCAAAAGAGTGGAAACGGGGTGACCGGCGAAAGAGCCATGTCTAGAAGACAGGGGGCTCGAGGGGGAGACGTGCTACTGAAGGGTGGTCCCTAGCCCAGAAGCAGCACTGTGGAGTTTGAAAGAGGAGGGGGGAAACTGCGAATCTATAGTAATTAAGACTTGCCAAGACGTGAATGATTTTTTTTTAGCCACCTTCCTATTTGACACCCTAACCCAATACGACGGCATTGGAACCCTTAGGGATGAAAATAACTCGAAATCCTGCGAGTGGGGGGATTCAAACAGGCGCGGGTAAGTTGCCAAAAAAAAATCAAGTCATTCGTAGTTGAGTGCAACTCATACGATGAGCCCTCTCTATGTGCTATCTCGTGAAAGACCGCCACTTTTATCTGCTTCTCTCTCTCTCCCTGTATGCACTGACTCCCGGGGGGTGAATTCGGCTTTCATCCCAAGTATCTGTGCAGGTGGATCTTGGATTATCACTCGTTGGACGAGACTAGGCTATTGTGGATGGAGTGTGGCGCATGTATCGTATCAACCAAGGGAGTTTAGTTGATATCTCATTTGTTAGCAGCTCGACATCGTTGAGACGTTGATAGGGTTTATCTCTTGCGCGAGCCACGACGTGCAGGGTATTCCATCAATGATGTCTGGCCTTCCAAACGACAGCGAAATTTAACCGTGTCCAAACACATCACTTGTCCTGTCCAATGCGTGAGTATACAAACCAATTCTAATGCATCTCCACCAATAAACAAAGTCACTCCGCGATCTTCTTTCTCGCTTCACGGGCTGTTATGCTGTTCAGAATCCCTTCACCATCCCACCAGGGTAGGACACCGGAGGTGAGTGATCCCCCATGATCCAATTCTCCATCTCTAGAAACCAGCGACGCAAGGGTCTTCCATTGCACAGTGCTATCCTGCTTTATATGATCTCGATATCTAGTTCGGTTAAACGATCGTCGCTGCCCCCGGGCGGACTTTGTTCCGCTATAAGGCCGACGCCGTCGAAGCGAAGTCCGGGGCAACGCTGCGACCGACGGATGGCTTTCTCAATGACAAGAGTCGTTCTCGGTGACAAATCTAATGCATATCAATATAAAAAATGATGTATCCCTTGGACGGATGAAACTCTCAAATTCGCAGCTTCCCTCTTTCAGCTAATACTAGCCCTATCCAGTAACTCGTGCTGATTTTTGATTGGCTGTATTATAATCACCGCACACAAAAAGCAAGAAGGTTACCTGACTAAGTGCGTGCACGGTCCAGGCTGCGAATTTGAGAGTTTCATCCGTCCAAGGGATAGATACATGGCGGGTTACAACTTGTTCCGTATTCAAGGCATGACATGGTCGGTCTTACAAATTCAAGTCACTGCTGGCATGCATGCAGGGTATAACATAGGGCAAGAGCATATTTACGGGTCATGCGCCAGCACTCGTTCGTGCTTTCACGCCCGTACGGCTAGCTGGAGACCTTTTGCTTTCTTCGTTCGTTTATTCATTCAAGCTAACTACTCAGTGCCGGAGCTATACTCGACATGAGACAAATAAGAATTTACACCCAAAGCAACAAAGAACCATAGTCCGTTTCTGGCCCAAGTGCTCAACAGCCACCAAGGATAATACCATCTAGATCTACTTACGTACATGGTCACGGTGAAACGATACCCCATTCAACATATAGCCTTTACCAATGCCGTCGCAAACCCCACCCCCAACATGACAGCCCTGTACCAATTGAGCCCCGACCACCGCCACAACAACTCCCTCAACCTCCCCTTATCCGCGTCACCCCAGGATCTCTGCTCCAACAGTGCTCCCAGATTCGCCCCCATGCCCACCAGCGTGAATGGGATGATGCCTAGCGTGGACACGGCTGCGATCCCATACGATACGCGCAGGCTCTCGTCGTGGTACGCGACGTACGAGAACGCTGCACCAGCAATAATCGCGAGCGGCGGGAGCGTGAACTTTCCGTGGTCGTAGAGGTGCTTCCACTGCGCGTGGAGGTCCTTTGGCGGCGTTGTGCGCGGGTACAGGATGGCGGGCATGACGAGGAAGGAGATGCTGGAGTTTGTGCCTGGTGCTCATGCGTGTTAGAAAAGATAGAAAGGTAGGCATGTAGATAGGCGTATTGAGAGAGAGAGTTTTTAATTACCAGCAGCTATGCCACCGGCGAAGATGCCAAGGGCCTTTGCGTAGTTCAATGCATCTTGAGAAGCCATAATAGCTAGCTAGTATAGAGAGTCTTTGGGTGCTTTCAGGTAAAACGAAGTACACAGTGCTAGACTTATGAGTAGTCGAGTAGTACCGCAGGACAATGCTATTTCAACTCCAAATTCCTCCCTCGGCGAACTCGGGGGCCTCCATTTATACCCTCCGCTCGCTCACTCACCCCCCCCTCAAAAAGATCTGCCCATATCCACACCGTATCCCCTCATCCGTTCCTTCCGTGGGCCCCTAAAAACATTGCGGCATTTCTTATCATGCATAAACCAATAAAGAAAGCCTAGAGTTGAAAAAAAATTAAAAATCAAAAGTGCGGACACCATTACAGTATTACATAGTTCCTTTGTTGCCGTTGTGAGAATACCCCCCCCTGTCGGACATACACCATTACAATGCCTGCCCAACAAGCATTACGTCGTTACACCCTCTGTCTGTCGCACAGCGGGGTGGTACCATCCTGTACGTACTTTGCATGCCAAGAGGCCGTGAGTCAACTTTCGAGGCACGTGACTGGTTAGATCCTAGCACGGAGATGGAGTACGACGGTACTTAACAGATTAAGCCGAATGCAGTACATAGTTGACGATGGTGGTGCCAGAGTTTCCTCGAGAGGGTGAGGTTCTGTATGAAATACGTTTTTTTCGAAAAAAGACGAACTGCCAATGGCTAACCGATCTGGAACATCGATAGGGTAAAGTAGAGCAATGTTAGCGCGTGGGAAAATAGTAACCTGCCGGCCCCCCCGTTACTATCTGCAGGGGGGCTAAGAATAGTTCTGCCAAGACTCTACATTCATGTACCCTACTCTGTTATATTCAGCGAGTGATGCGGTGTGATTTGCCCAGTTCATGTCTTGATTCCCAGATAGTAAGAATCGTTCAATTGAACTTAGTTAGAACCTAGGCTAGGCCTGTTACGGATATGAGACAAATTTATTGCAACCCCCCCCCCCCCCCCCCCCCACATCCAGGACCCAGAAAGAGAAGAAAAATAAAATGATAAACGCCGTCTATTTATTTACCCACCAGGCCCAGTAAGTTTTTGGGAATTGATACCCGTACTCGGAGTTACATTCCTCCTATAAATAATAATACAGCTGATTTCATACGTAAAAGAAGAATCAGACAGTCTCACAAACCACGAGAATTAAGAAAAAAAACGAAGAAAAGACAAAAACAAGGATGAAATGCCCGTAGAAAGGTATGAAAATTAATTTAGATGTAAAAAAAAGTTAGGGAAAAATAAATTGGAGAGCTCAGAGATGATGTCCTGTCTTGTGGTGATCAAGAAGAAAACACCTATGCACCTGTACCCCCATAAGTGCTCATATCACCTTCATCGCTCTCGTCGTCATCGCTCATCTCCACATCTGCCTCTTGCGACCCGTCCCTTGAATCGTGACTGCCACCTGAACGTGAACCCCCCTCAGTTTGTCTTCCTCTAGATTTTCTCTTTGGTGCATCATATGCAAGTGCCGTTCTAGTCCTCTTACGTTTTCCAAGATTTCCATTTTGCGCCTCAATAAACTCTTCTTCTTTCGTGGCTCTTGGATCAGCCTCTGTCCTTGAGACAAATGTAGGAGTCTTATAGGTTTTCCCTCTCACGCGCTGTCTTGATTTTCTATCTTCAAGTTCATCCTGAGGGTTTAACTCAGTAGGACTACCACTGGATATTGCTGGTAGCGAAGCCGGGCCTGGTCGGCTTTGAAAGACACCAAACATTGGAGAAGGAGTTGATGCCGCGCTGTTGCCATTAAAAAGCATGGCCGTGGTTGGCGGAACCGAAGTGCTCTTTCCTACGGGGGTTTTGTTTGGGACCGTGAACGAATTTGAATGAAACCTAAAATCATGGTTCCCATTGGAGGTCGCTGACGCATCGCCGCTAACAATGTGATCGTCGGCGTCAGTTGATTCTCCGTTACGGCTATACTCGGGAGGAGAATTAAAGCGTCCATTGAAATCTGTAAAAGCATCGGTATCCTCATCTTCCATTCTTGCTTCATCATCATCAACTGAACTTGCAGTCTCAATACGCAGTCCAGATGAAGCTGTTACTGCGGATCCCCTCCCTCTCCCCCTTCCCCTACCTCTACTTATAGATACGCCTCTCCCCCTGCCTCTCCCCCTACCTCTCCCCCTACCTCTCCCCCTCCCTCTGCCTCTGCCTCTCGTTGGGGTGGTCGCTCCTTCTGGAGCCGAGTCGTAGATAGGTGATCCAGGGCCCTCGTCCAGACCAGCAGCGTCAGTCATCAATGTGAGTAAACCATCGTTTTGACGAGTTTGCTTTCCGCCATGATAGAGCCTCAAAGGAGATACGGGTTCCGACTGTGTAGCAGGGATATTCAGCGAACACGGTAATGGCATGATATCGGACAGCTCAAAAACAGGATTCGGGTCTCTTGAGAGAATGTCCCTCAATTGCTCGCGACCGTTAGCACTGAACCTAATCCGGAGTGTGCTATATGATTGGTCTGCCGGCTCCGCTGCAGAAGATTCAACCACTTCATCACCCCCAGAGTCCCCGGCCGGTTGTCCTTGGCCGAAATTGCTGAGCCGCCCACTTCTTCGATTTGAGAGCGGCGAGCCTCGGACTCGGCTAAGATTGTCTGCTGAGTGAGTACGGGAAAGTGGAATCGCCGCAAGTAATTCTCTAGGTTGTGCCTGGGCCGCTGCAAGGGCCAAGGCATGGGCATTAGGATTTTTTGGTGGTCTACCAACTCGCTTTTTGATAGGAGGCATCAAAGGATCGAGGCCAGGTGGCAATTGAACAGGCGCAGATTCCGCTCTCCCATTCTCCTTACCTGGCTCTTTTTCCTTGTTCTTGTCTTCTGCCAATCTCCGGCGTCTTGTGAGTTTGGGCTGTAGTGTATGCACACGGGGGTCTTTGAATTCGTATCCAGGCATGATAACATACTCGGCGGCTTTATCACGACTGCGTAACTCCCTACCCCGAATCGAGTATTTACCAGATTGCTGCCCATCTGCGTCCTGTTTGCCGCGTTTATCAGGAGCAGGATCATATGCGAAACCGTAGAGTTCTGCCTCCTTCTTATCTTCCCACACTATACGATCGTCAGGCCAAAGAGGATTTTTGCAATGGGATCTGACTCTTCCTCTTTGTATGCTGCCTCTCCCCCGCCCTCTGCCCCTCCCCCTGCCTCTCCCACTAGACAAGGACTCCCCACTGAAAATTGCAGAGGCTTCTTCTTCAGCCTCTTTCTGCCTGATGACCTCTTCTAGAAGAAGATACTCCTTTTGCATTGCTTCCAAAGCCCAGACAATATTTTCCTCTGCGTGGAATCGCTCTCCCTCGTCTTTAGCACTGTCAAGACTTTTCTGGAATTCAGAGACATCGGTGAGCTTAGAAAACAAAAGTTCTTGGATAGCTGTAGTCGACGGGAATTGCCCAGATAAAAGAGCCGCTTCCATAGCCGCGAGCTCCTTTTCAATGGTTTCCGGATTGCAGACAATGTAAGCTGGAAGATTTTTCTGATTCTGTGTGGATCTGTGAAACCTTAACGAATCCTGCGATTCTGGATCCAAAACAACATCCCCATCACCATCAACCACATCCTCCATTACATCCTCGTCTTCCCATTTTTCTTCGTCCTCATCCTCGTCCTCGTCCTCGTCCTCGTCCTCGTCCTCTTCCTCTTCTTCCTCATCTTCCTCGTCGCCCTGTCCCTCAACCTCCTCTGATTCTGCCTCATCAATATCAATGTCAATTGCATTTTCCTCTTCCTCTTCCTCGTCCTCGATCCTGTCCTCCTCATCATCATCCCTATCCTCATCGTCATCCGCATATAGTTTAGTGCATAGCTCAACATGCTTTTTCATGATTTCAATACCACTGAGGCCTTGCTCTAAGCCCATTGCTTTGCGTATCGTAAGAATATCAGCAAGAGTAGTTTGGCACAACGGACACTCGTGAGCCTGCGTCACAACTTTATTTTGAGAGCTCGATGGACCACTAAAAGCACAATTTAGTGGTCTGTAAGTATATAGTACCGATTTGTTAACATACCCGCTTTCTATATTGGCGAATTGAGAATAGCTTCTTTTTTTTGTAGCTACAACTACAGGAGTTGAGCTAAAGGTGATTAGCCGAGCAGCAGCTTGGTAAATTTCATCTTCAATAAGTTTTAGTTCCTATGCGTTTGTTAGTAACTATGAGGAAGTTTTAAAGAAGACAACGAACATTTATCAGCGAAGGCTCTCCCTGAACCGCTTGAGGTTCAGTCGCTGTAGTTGTTTGATGGGGTATAGCGTCGATTGTTGTTGGGTGATCCTCCCCACTGAGGTTTGTGACATCTTGAACCGGGTCTGGAATCTTTTCATCGGGTAGCTTGATGTCGTCCCCGGTAACGCTCTTTACTTCAAAATCCGTCACCTCGGGGTCTTTAGGCTTATCCTCGCTATTATCAGCAACGCTTTCCAGTGGTTTTAATTGCTTTTCTTCTTCTTCATCCACAACGGTTTCCCCGTCGTGTATTGGAGGACTATCGCCAACCACCAATTGGAACTCGGCATTTAAATCATTCGAATTTCCGTTGAAATCGTCCTGAAGATATTTGTTATAAAAGACACATTGGTAAGATATAAATAAGACTTACCATAAAAACATCTCCCCCTCGACTAGGTACATTGGAATTCCCTCTTGCAACCTGTTTTTGCAACTCACCATCCGGACCTAAAGACAAACGCCTTCCAATTGGTCTACTGGGGTAGGTTTCTGCATCTTCAAGGACTTCCGGGTCCAATTGGTCCAATTGGTCGGAAACTTCCAGTTCATCTGTCGAGCTGGCTGATGATTGAGACTCAGAGCACGATGCTCCATCTTCATCATCGGTTTGTTCAGAGTTATGAACTGGAACGTGCCTAACCGACTCTTTAATCAAAGGTGTAATCTTTCGCGCTTCGGGGTTGCTATCACTAGTGGCTTCAACCTCGGTAGTTTGATCGTGCTTCTCGCAATCTTTCTCGGCCTCTGCAAGTAATTGGTATGATGGAGAGCCGCCCTTGGCCCTATCTTCATTGCTATTAGGAGCTTGGAGGGATGAGTCGACAGTGCAATTCTGTGAGACGATTATTGGGGATAAAGGCTCATCAACATGACTTAGGAACTTGGAGTCGTCTCTCTCTTCGTCTGCATCGATTTCGCGCATGATAGTATTTGCCGCGTCTTCATCCTCCTTTCTGATATCTTCAATTTCTATACCCCCCATCGCAGTCCCAAGAAGTAGATCCACCGCTGCTTCAACCAAGTTTAGTGGGGTTTGCGCACCGTCCACAACAACAACTTCTCCGCGTAGGAGTGGCCCAAAGTCTTCTTCAAAGGCATTATTAACCTGGTCTTGGATGATAGAGTCGAATGGGATACCATTTCCGGCCATAGAATCCGAAAGCCCAACTTTTCTTCTATATTCTTCCCGTTCCCTCTGCTTCTGACGCAGAAGCCGCTGCTTCTGTGGACTGATGTAGATATTCCGGGGTTTTTTACGTCGTGCCTTCGAAAGCATTTTTGCAGACGATGATAAATCATGTTTACCTTTTTGACTTGTACTAGGCGATGTATCACGTGACTCCATACCCCCTTCCGATGACTTTGGTGACGAATCATGACCGGGTTGCTGGGGTGATGAACCAGATATGTATATAATCTCTTGGGGTTTTTCAATCACCCCTACTTCGGATTCGCATGTATTGAGTTCCCTATATATTCCAACTCTAAATTAGTATAATTGCGTTGCTTTCTATCTCAGAATTTCATTAGAGGTCCTCTGCTTACCGGTTTTCAGCATCGATAGGCTCTGTCAAAGGAAGGCCTCCTTTTATCGGTTCGCTCACTTCCATATCTTGCATATTGATATCGATATCTGATTTTCTTGTAATTGTTTTCTCATTGACTTCTTTGACGCTTCCCCTCTCTAGATTTACTTCCTGTCCGGAATTATTTGTTTCTGTGCTTGAGACAACATCCAAATTTTGAGGTAAATCGGTACCATTGACCGGATCAACAGTTTTATTAGTCTCCTTTCCAGATTTGACTGAATTAGATAATGACCCCTTTCTTCCCCCTCTCTGGAAGTCGTTGGTACCCCCGTTTTGAAGTATTGTGTCCAATAACCTTGTATCTGATGTTTCTTGTTTAAGCCCCGGTGGTGTCTTTTTTTTGGGACTAAATCCCGGGGTTGCTGCTGTAAGTAGAGGACTTGTATTCAGCGCAGCCTCGGTTGAGGATAATGTATTATCTATCCTCATTATTTGATTATTATTCGTGGAATTTATACTAGCTCTTCTTACCCGTGCGGTGGCAGAATTATATTGGTTAGGAGGAAGTATAGCTTCTCTGATAGTTTCTCTAGCTTTTACAGCTGTCACCCTTGACGATCGGCGTTGTGATTCTAATTGTGGAGAGGTTTGAGGTAAAGTCCACGATGAACTAGTGCCTGTGGACGGTGCAGATAGTGGCGCACGGGTAGTTGATTGCTGCCTTGGGGGCTCGATTGTCAATGAAGACTGGCTCTTTCTTGAGCGAGTTGTACGAGGTATAAGTCCCGCAGGAACAGTTGGAGAAGTATTAGGAGGCGGGGGCGAAGAAGATGAAGGTTGGTCCTGAATAGATTTTGCTCGTCGGCGAGGTGGCATACTTGGGATTTATGTGATAGAACCTAAATTATTAAAATAGATGTAAGTCAGGAATTCTGTGGATAGGGTGTGGAAAGACTATAAATTAAATAAGGAAGGTTTGTTCAGTACAGAAATAAATAGTAGGTGCGAGGTTGTAGGATATAGAGGTTTCATAAGAGTAAGTAATCGGAGAAGGGTATTGTTATAATTTGATATTGGCTGGAATTGCATCAAAGTAATTGTGAATAGGCTTTAATGATCAGGGTAATTGTTTTTAAGGGAAGCAGAATACCAGGTGTACAATTGAAAAAACTAGAAAGAAAGTTTGTAGAAAGAAATATGGTGATGTGGTTGGTGGTGTACAAACCGAGCTTCCGAAGCGCGTCTCACATGACATCAATCGAGGGCTCCCCAAGCAGTAGCGGGATTACAAATGAATAGCTGATAAACACAATGAAAGGAATTAAACAGGAGAAAAAAAGAGAAATTTAAATAGAATAGGTATAAGAAAACCCATTCACATACCTTTTCGTGTGGCGACAATCAATAAGGAACAAGGCCGGGTATTCACACTTTCAGCGCCGCTTCAAGGTTATCAAAAGAGCATCAAGGAGCAGCAAAGAGCTGCCAAGTCGAGCGCTAGATAAAATTAGCAATCCTGGTGTAAATTGAATGCAGGTAAGAAGAAGAAGGGAGAAATAAGATGGAGATTGGAAGATGCTTGCTTGATTAAGCAGTAGATAAACTCGCGTAACATGAAGTTCCATATAAATCGGGCTGGGATACATGTATTTGCAAGATTGACGAAAGTATACAAAGTAAAACTAACTCACCTCAAGCTTTGTATAAATCCGCTGAGATTCTTGGGTTGAACTTGATCTGGATTGCGCCACAGATGGACTGAGTTAATGCAGTGCTCTGTTGGTAGTAAACTTCGGAGGGGTGATGAGATCTGATAAATATCCAAAAGAAAAGGTGCACGGTGTGGAAGAGAGGGGTGCTAAGTTGTCTGAGCGATAATTGGGAGCCAGCAGTGCAAGACCAGATACAGGGGTTATGAAGAATGAAAAAAGATGTAAACTTTTAAACGCGATCAAAAGGATGGGGACATCTCGGAGGAAGCAAAATACAGGCTAAGGGATGCTGAGTCAAGGTAATTGAACGGATCAAGTCTTGCACAGTATTTCAGGGAAATGGCCCGTCGCAAGAAGAGGGCTGATGAAGAAGGAACAACTGCAAAAGGCCAACAGAAAAAAATAAACCTTACTTACGTCCTGAACAAACTAGGGAAAAATAGAGTAGTTTGAGATTACGGAATGGAGCCCGATGAAAGGATATCAAGGTGGGTCCTAAAAGCCCATGGCTGTCATCCGTACCAAAAGTGCAGAAGATGAAGAAGTGTTGCGACAGGATGGGAATGTGAACGGTGAACCAGATATGTGTAAGAGTAGGTAAGTACGTTACCTCCCCAGATCATAAGGAGAGCAAGGGTTGTTCCCGTTCTGGTTAACTCTGCAAATGCGCCATGTGCTGGTGGAACGACGGGTATCGTTCTACAAAAGCCAGTGCAGACGTTGATAGTTAACCTTTAATTTGGCTATTAAGATCCTCATACTAAGCAACTTAAACATAATTTCCTTAAAAAAAGTATACCTGGCCCTAATGATTCGTAGTCCTAAATTTATCACCAGTAAATTTGGTATTATGCACAGCTCAGTTGAGCGCGTCACTGCTGGCCCGAGTAGCCGGGTAACCTAAATACTTCACACCACCATAAGTTCCACAACTGCACTACTGAATTTTTAAGATCCAAGACACTCAACATCCAGGAACGCAAAAATGGCCCAAGGAACAAAGAAGTTGTCAAAGCCCATCGCGGCCAAATCTGGAAAAAGGTTTAACGCCTCTTGAACACCTATCGTTATTCTGTTGCTGATAATTGATATTCTGACAGAACAAATGCTGGCATTATGAAAAAAGGTCGAGTAGAAATCGCACCAAAACGTGCTTCCCTTGTGAAGGCCAACAACCTTAATAAGGTCACTATCTCCTCCCCTAGTTTTCCCCACATTCTTATTCTTAACGATGAGCAGAGATTGGGCGCACAACTTGCTGCAGGAACTGAACGCCATCTTGCGCAGAAAGCAGGTCATCTAGAGTTGTTGGCAGGTGGAAAAAAGGACAAGAAAAAAGCAACCGATGCAAAGAAATAGCGGTAAATAATCTCAGGATTTAGTTCCTTATTTTCTCTATTTCCTTTTTCGGTTTTTTTTTCTTTCTCTTCTTCTCTTCTTAATGTATCTCGGCGTTTAAAAGCGACTTGGGTAAGAAGTATAATTGATGGATTTGTATTTTGTTCTTGATCTACAAACTAGTACTGTGAGAATTCGGATGCCTGTCCGAGGGAGAGAAAGATGGAATACTTGTAGACATTATAATTCTCTTTACTAGGTTCTAGATCCTGAAACCTGAGAAATTACATTGTGCATCTGCGTGGTTTATATGTACATGTAGCTTTGGGTACTTACATCTTTATCGGTAGCTACTAATAGATATAATACATATAGTAAATACATGTAGGTATCCTTAAATTTTCTGTACTCTTGAATATAGTTATAATTGAAACTAATAAATTCCTTTTTTCTCCTCGAAACCTTGATTTGGCTAATGCCTGACGAAAAGGCCTGTTCGACATACTATGTCGCTATTTTCTTTCTTATGTTTAGTAGTTCCATTGGGTTTCAGTGGAGGATGTATTTACTGCTCTATCCCAAGTGTGATCAGAGTTTTTAGAGGCGGCACTATGACATGCTTTAAAAAGAGAGTAAAACTAGACTTATTATAATAAAGTTGTGTTTCACAAATTACGTCTGATTAAAGAAAACCAGTCGGGATACAAACTACTTTAACTCTCCGCCAGATAAGATGGTAATGAATATGCGGAAGATAGTACGAGAGACACTACCTGAGAGACATTCCCCCAGTTTCGTGACAAAAGGAACAAAACGAAAAAGAAAGCGGGTTATGAAACTTCCCTGAACTCGGCTCCCGGGATAAGTATGGGCATATTTACTGTTCAATTACTAGCTGGGTTGAGCCTGTTATAATCCGATGGCTCTTGCCTCCTCCCCCCCTCCCCCTCCTTCTTTCTCGATTATCGGTTCGCCAATTGAGTCGCCTACTCGCATCCTCTTGGCAACGTATTTCTGTGCTACAACGCCTACAGCTAGCCCGACCGCCTCCTCCACCCACTCAACTATCCATTCTCGAGGATCAATGCCCCCCATATCTACCATGTTACGGATGACCTCAGGAAGTGCCCAATCGCCAGGTTGGGTGTCTTTCGGTGCAGGGGCGTCCAGCCACTCCAGCCACTGGGCCGGGAGTGCCTGTGAGACGGTAGAAAATGATAGGGAATTTACAGGGTCATGTAGATGTATAGCAAATACGATAACTTGCTCTTTTTCTTCCTTGTCATCTGAGACCCCCAGGTTTCCGACGGGCTGTTGCGTATAAACAGTGGGCTGAATTGCAAGGAAGATGTTCGACTTTCGAGTTGGGTTATCTTTCGACGGGATATCGGGAATGGTATCAGACTTTGAGGCAAATTCCTGGGAATATGAATCTGTTGCTGCACGAGCAAGCTTGACACCTTCCTCGAGGCCCAAAGTGGCATTTAGGTTTCTCTGAAAGGAAAGAGATCAGATATGACTTGTTATTACAGGTGATTAAGGAACACAGAAATGTACCTTTTCCATTCCCTTCCACCAAGGGCCGCCGCTGAATGCTGTGTCCAGTGAAGAGCGAGGTTTAGAACCCCCACCTCGCTGTACAACGAGTAAATCACCGCCTTCTACTTGCTGCATGACCCGATCAAATACCCCATACACAACATTGTCAATGAAGGGGTAGTTCTCTAGGTCATGAGTAATATGTATACGGAGTTGCTCATGAGAAGAAATCGGGGGAGCAAGTGTATGAAGAAGTGTGGTGAATGTGGGAAGTGCGCGGGAGCGAACGTCTCCAGCTGAATTTCAAGTTAGCTACTTCATCTGATCCAACCCTAGCTTTGACGGACCTAGACCACGCAATACTTCAGCATTGCCCTTGACCTGACTAGCCCATTTTTTCCCTTCCTCCGACTGCTGAATCTCTTTGACCATTCCTTCGGCAGTCTTGACCGCTGCTGTTGCCGTTGACCAAATTGAGCCCCAGCCCCATCCGCCACTGGCACCACCGCCACCACCACCACCACCAGCAGCAGCAGCATTAATAGCAGTGGCAGAAGTGGCAGAAGTAGCATCGACGGTACCTCCACTAATACTACTTTCTGCGTTACTCCCAGATGCAGTAGCCTGCCTTGCCTCTTTCCCGGTACTGGGGGTGGCGGGAGAGACAATATCTAGGGAAGTTCTTTCAGCTTTTTTCATCCCAGTATCTCCGCTATCTCTCCTACTAGGTGGTAGGCCATAGCCGTAGCCCTCCCCACTGTTCCTGCCAGCGGGGGTCCTGCTGCGTTCGAAGCTCTTTGTGCTAGGTGAAGGGGCGAGACGGGGGGTATGAGGTCTAGAAACTGCGGCCTTAGGACGTTCTGCAGTGAGATAATCAAGCTCAGCAAGTATATCTTGTTCAGATTGCTGGGTCGCAATATTCTCGGCTGATGGTTTGGTAGTAGTAGTATCTGGTTGCTCTTCGATGCCCTCGAAGAGCTTCAAATAATCGTCATCTGCTTTCTGAGCCATTATTGGGACAGTTGGTCAAACAAAAGCGATATTCTAAGAACAGTATTGAAAAGCTCCGCTTTAAAATATCGATATCGATGCCGTCAGAGACGAGTGCAGATTTGTGAAGGAGAAAGGCGGGGGAGCTTGATTCTCTTGTATCTCCTTATGGCATGTGGGCGTTCTGATAAATGCTCCCTGCAAGCGAATCTGCGTTACCCTGAGGAAAGTAGGTCAACGCTTCACTCAAGCTCTCTGCCGAGAAACAGCACGACGTACCCCTCCATCTCTCTCTACCTTCATCTCCGGGCGAATACTATCATCGCCACCAATACGTTATTCATCCAGATATCATCGTCAGTATCATCGCTCGGATCTAGACTATCACACATACCGCTGTTAATACACCTTCTGCATGGACAGATTAAACCGCGTACTCGCAGCTGCTCAAGGAATGGGTTCTATGGGCGGTGCTCCTCCAGGAGTGGTAAGTTCTAGTTCCACTATTCTATAAGCCGATATACTTCCATACTTTCCCTGATGATAATAAAACTAATTTTAATTTCAATACTCTCAGGATACTCCGGTGATTGATAACTCCGAGACCGTCTACATTTCCTCGCTAGCATTATTGAAGATGCTAAGACATGGCCGAGCTGGTTTGTTTCCATAGCTTGATAAAGCAAATGATTTTACGAAATGATCGATACTGACTATCATGGATTACTAGGTGTGCCAATGGAAGTCATGGGACTCATGCTTGGGGAATTTGTAGACGATTACACCGTTCGTGTGGTGGATGTGTTTGCGATGCCACAGAGCGGAACCGGTGTTTCTGTCGAAGCTGTCGACCCTGTATTCCAGACCAAGATGATGGATATGCTAAGACAAACTGGAAGGTAAGAATGATGAAGCTCAACATATTAGAGAACGGTACTCAAACTCGGTATTTAGACCAGAAACAGTCGTTGGCTGGTACCATTCCCATCCCGGTTTTGGCTGTTGGCTATCCAGTGTCGACATCAACACTCAACAATCCTTTGAACAACTTACCCCACGTGCCGTCGCCGTTGTTATTGACCCTATCCAGTCTGTCAAGGGTAAAGTCGTCATCGACGCCTTCCGGCTCATCAACCCTCAGTCCCTAATGCTTGGCCAGGAGCCCCGCCAGACGACTTCCAACTTAGGACACCTTAATAAACCGTCAATTCAGGCTCTCATCCACGGTCTTAACAGGCATTACTACTCTATCGCTATCAATTATCGAAAGACTCATCTGGAGGAGAACATGCTGATGAACCTTCACAAAACCGTTTGGACTGAGGGGCTTACAATGAAGGATTTCAAGTCCTCGGCAAAAGAGAACCAGGAGCGTCTCGAGAAGATGGTTGGTCTTGCTGAAGCCTATGAGAAGCGTGTTAAAGAGGAAAACGACTTGAGCAAGGACGAATTGAAGACACGATATGTTGGAAAGCTAGATCCAAAGAAACATTTGGAGGAACTTGGGAAGAGAGGCATAGAGGAGAATATCGTAAGTGTACTTGTGGAGATGGTAGATAAAGAAGCCAGTTTTTCTGCCGATGGGGCAAAGGCGGAGAACAGGATTGAGGCTATGGAAGAGGATTAGATAGGATGAAATTACGACCTTTCCCTCCCCGCAAATGTACAATAACATCCACGATATCAACTCATCGCATGAACCTCTGATTTTTGCGACCATTCATGACTGGAATATGTAATTAAGATATTCGTAAAACCGTGATGGGCATAACTTGATAGGTAAGCTAGCAAGACTAAACATAATAAACTTTACGAGTGACCAGCAAACTCGGCAGGTAACAGAAATGAAGAAAAATGAAGGAAATTAGCTGGGGAGATATATCAACAGCAAAAAAACTCCTTCCCAAACAACACTGAACTCGCCAATACAAACTACCAATTCCCGGTTCCAAAATCGAGTCGCTAAATCAGTTTTCCATGCTAGGTTCAAAAAGGGACAAAGGAAAAAAAAACATGGAAAAACTACATCAATATCGCATCACATCGTATCGTATCAAGCATCATATCATATATCAAATCATCATCATCCTCATAACAAGCATCAAAATCGGATATAAATACTACGCCTTTTTCCTCAAGGACATTCTTCTCCCCAACCCACTGGTTTTCTCTCCAGCAACTTTAACCTTTTCCCTCAGAGTCCCTAGGCCAATAAATTCAATTTGAAATTTTGTTCCCTTAATCTTCTTCGTAACTCTTCCCCCACGTTTCCCATCAGGCTTCCCGGGCACACCACTGTTGGAAACCGAGTACTCAGAAGCCTGTGTTTGCGTAGTGAATGATCGAGACAATCCTTCATCCTCACCATTCTCAAGTCGAGGGCGCCACCATGGGTGCAATTTGGATTCCCGCATACGTTTGGGCTGGGAAAGTAGCGATGGACGTTGAGCTTTCTTAAGTCTTGGTGGTACAAGCGGGGCCGCAAGAGGAAGAGTCGGTGAGGTAGTGATGACTGTAGGAATTTCTGTTGATCTTCGCTCCAGAAGCGGCAATGAGTGGCCTAGCTGCTTCTCCTGCATGGCACTAGGCGACATGAGTGGCATGGGGGTTGCAGGAATGATATTTAATACCGGCGGTCCAGGTGGAGGTGGATTCTGGGGGGGTTGCGGAAGTACTGAGTTGGTCGATGGTGATGGATCCCCAGGGTTGGAGCGTGTTGGTGTGGGACCAAACGAGATCACGAATTCACTCTTTTTTTTAGGTGTGACCTGGGGTGTCAGATTTGGCAGTGCCAGTTCCTCTTCACGAGGAGTGATTATAGGAGAAGCAAGAGGAGATGATAGAGCATCGTGAAACTCCAGATCCCCGTCCTCACTAAGCGGGGAGCCCGTTTCAGCTCTTCTATCTATGTCTAAAGATGACGCATAGGAATTGACCCGGGGGGTTGGCCAGGGTGTAGGCTTCCGTCCTTCTTTGCCAATGATCGGATGCTGAGCTAGCTCTTCGTCTTCACTTTCATCCGCATTGTTTTCCGCCTCTTGTCTAGCAAGCTCCTCCTGTCTAGCAATTTCTTCTAGCCTGTTGGCTTCCTCTTTTCGGCGGTTGGCCTCCTCTGCCTCTTGTCTTTTGGTAGCATCCTCTTGTCTTCTAACTTCCTCCTCTTCCCGCAATTTCTGTTCCTGGACAGTTGTTTGGAGCTTTATAACTATAGTTCCTGCATCTGATCCACCATATGCATAATCGTCATCCTCATCTCCTTCCGTAGCTGTATCGAATTCTGATTCAGAAAAGACAACGGCCTCTAGCATGGGTGTCGATACTGTCAACCGTAGTTGCTCTCCGGGCTCCAAGCTACGGCTATGACTGGATGGTTGCTGTGATGGTTCTTCCTTTTCGATTTTGCTGGGCTCAATTGAATCCGGCGTTGTGCTGACCTGAACCGGTGCATTATCTCTATCAGCATCAAGCTGCTCTGACATGTTTGGTTCAAGTTGCACATATATCCTGCCAGTCTCGGGCTCCTCCACCTTTCCAGCCCCAGCCTCGATTTCCTCTGCCCTCTTCATCTCCAGCTCCTCGACTTTTCTGACCTTGATTGATTCTGCCTTAGTAACTTTGATTGATTCTGCCCTCCTAACCTCAAATGGCTCCTCGTCCCTTTCATCACTTTCAAAGCGCGGATCAGGTTGATCCACAGTGTGATAATCTCCACTCACACCAACTCCACGATGGTATGCATCTATACCACTTTCCATGGCTTGTTGCATTTGTGTAGCTACAAGTAAACTATCTTGGAAATAGGCGCTCTTCGGACTCTTTGATAGAGGTCTAGGATGGTGCAAAGCCATTATGGCTTGTTCCTTCGGCGGTGTTGGCGGCGAGCTTAGAGTGGTGGTAGAATCAGACGCAGCTGACATGGGGGCTGAACCGGACTGTGATGGGGAGACCTCATGAATGTTGGCCTTGACTCTTCTCAATACCCTACGATTCCTTGGGGACGTCCCAAAGACTCCATCGAAATCAAGAGACAGTGGCACGCCACCCTCATCGTCATCACCTTCCCCCCCACTTCCTGATGGTGGTGTTGGTGGGAGATTGATATTGGCTTGCGAAGCCGGAATAACGGCAGTGAGAATCTGCAATTCATCCCCGCTGTCAAAACCAATTTTGGCACCACCACGTGAGGAACATCGTGAACCAACTGGAGAGCGTCTACTTGGTGTCATTCGTCCATGAGAAGCATAGAGGTCAGCTAATGAGCTTGTGCTCGGGTAAGTGTGTAGCGAAAGCTGTGGCACACGGGAGCTCTCAAAGGCAGCAAAATCGGTGACATTACGAGGAGGTGAAGGGATTCTTTTACGCGAAAGCCTTCGGTGCGGGGTGATGTTTGGAGGCGAAGCTGGGTCCGCCGAAGTTGTTGTTGTTTTTGTTGTTGTTGTAGTTGATCGGGGAGCTGCTGAGAGCGACATGGCGGGGTAGAAAGCCAAACTGATAATAATAAGTGTGACAGCCGAGTCCAGGTACTACGTCTCTACCGGGAAAGAACAGAACAGAATGACAAACAAGCCTGCCCACAGAAAAGAATGGGAAAAGAGGAAAAGCTGGAGGAGAAGCTGAGGATTGATTGAATAATCGTGTCCCCAAAATAGAAGAACGGCGAGCCCCGAAAAGAAACACAGGGCGATCCAGCGCAATGCACTGCAGAAGCTCTTTCTCTCTCTCTCTGAATCCCGGCCTATCAGTAGTACTGTGACTTCCTCGGCCGGCAAAATGGGAAGGAAACCCCGGGTTTAGCTTTTATGAATTTTTTATGCCGAGGGCGAGGAAACCCTGGATTTTGTTTTGCTTCTTTTCTCTTCTTTGCAGGACAAGGCGTGTAGGACTGTTGCTGTTGTTGCTTTGGGGGGGGCTGAACCGCAAAACCTGTAGTTGGGTAAAGTGCCTACGGAAGTCTAGGATACACCTGCGTACAGTATGCCTGTGATTTATGCTGTACAGATGTAGGTACAAGTAATCGACCGTAAGGTTGTTGCTGATTTTCCTTCTCTTCTTTTCTCCCTTCAAACAGGTAACTTCTAAACAAAAATTGTTCTTTCAGCTCTTGTTTTCTCTCCTGAATCCCCCTTGCGTTGCGTTGCGCTGTGTCGTGTTGCGTCGTGTTACTAGAAACAGGTCTTTGCGATAGGATCTCTAGGCGCTCCCTCTTGTTAGAGCAGACGACAGCTTTTCTCGGTGAAGCAGGGCGTCAACTGATAATGTATTCCAGTCCTCCTGCAGGGCAAAGCGAGATGTTTGGAGATACGGTGGTGGAGTAAAATTGAAACGTTGAAGCAAAAAAATTGTTGTGAAGCTATATTATTACAGGTAGCGTAGCGTAGCGCAGTAGGTACAGCAAAAGCAGGGAAAATGGATGTTTCTCCAGTTAATAATGGGCCTTCAGCGTCGTGTGGAAGGCGACCCACGTTTACATGCCCGTATGTGGTTGAGAGTACGAGATCAGCAGCATCGGTACGGGAATGAACCCGAAGGTGATTCTCTATCAATCGTTGGGAGGAATCTCCGAATAGGTATTTGTTGATAGGCAGGTAATTGCGCAAGTACCTACATGCTAGGATTACAGTAATCCATCATGATATCTAGGCTATCAAAGTTGGACCATGCTGTCTGCCTCATTCCGACACAGATATAATGATGATATAGGCACTTTAAAGTACCGTAGTACCTCGAACCAGTTCATAAACACTGTATAACCATACCAAAGTTGCACTGCGGTTCTCTGCTGGCGATGGTTGACTACATCATGTACATACATGTAGCGTACGGTATACCAGGTCACTCATTCTTGTTGCTCTGATTGGTTGAAAAACTACCTTTCCCTGTTATGATTTGGGGAATAAGCCTGGTCTTTATGGTATGTCGAAGCTCCAGCCGAAGGGATCATGGGAGCCGAGTCCAACCGTCAAGTGAAACTTCTGCAGGTGGTTTGAAAATATAGGCCAGTGGATGGGGATGAGTGCTGTTATCACACACAATCGCATATAATTGGTGTGCATTGGATCACGATGGAAACAGCTGGAGCAGCCCCCAAGCTCCATTCTTGCCAGTAGTCATAATATTGTAGGGGTATGCCCATAGATATCTCAAAAGTAGATAGCTCGGGTTTTAAAATAGTGGGTGCATATGGTAGACACGCGAATGAGAGCAGCTTCTGTGGTGACAGAGGTGGGGTTTTCAACACCCAAAAGCATGAGCCGAATCCATGCCAATCAACACAAATCCTTCAAGCACAGCGCAGGAGCATGATGCTTGGGAAAAAATTCGTGGCCAATGACGATACAGTTCAGTGGCGAAAGGACGATATAGCGAGAGGTAGAATTATTGTAGAAACAGGGGTCTAAAAACAGGGTTTAGGTGGCTGACTCGGCCAATAGAACTCTTCCCATGCTTCTACAATAATTTTATCTCACGCTCTATCATCGAGATGAAGGATCTGGTTGGTGATTTGTCATTGGACCCTGGGAGACTTTTAACCCTCAAGGCCGCCCCTGCAAATTTATACTTTGCGGTAGTGTAGCTACAGGGTCCCTACTACTCTGGAGTAGCTACATGTGGTAGCTACCGGCCTAACTACATGTAGTTCAGCTACATGTAAAGTAGATTTATCGAATGTGGTACAGTGCAGTAGCCCCAATCCTGAACAAAGCCTTAGACTTATGTACGGTACTGTAGTGTTCGGTTTTAAGGCTGTCTACCATAAGTTCCTGGGTTTAATCTGACACGGGTTTACTTGAGTGAATAGAGCAGGCTCCTACATAGCTTTTCATGCGCAGCTGGGAACGCTGGTTTGCCTTTGTCTATTGGCAAAGGCTGGCAACGTTGTACACGCCCACAGACGAGCAAGCATCACGGAATTTAAATGGTCCCGCATCCGCGTAAGAAAAACTTGGCTGGGGCAGCTTTACTTTGAGAAAGAGGATCATTGCTCAACAGATATTTATTTACCCAGGCTCTAGCAGTCTTAGATGAGTACATAGTGAAAACTGGCCGGTTGAGGAAACGATTTTCTACTACAGTCGAGTATATGAAAAATGTGCGGTATGTAGGATATAGAATTGTGACTCGCATCACAGAGCCGTAGTAAACGACTTTTTAAATAGTATTTCGGCGACTTAAACTTGCGAGTTCTGGTTCTCTCGATCTTGGGAGCATACAGATTCTGGTAGAATTAATGCGAAAGTGGGTTTTCCGTGACCCGATAGTCCCATTGGCCCTCAAAGGAATTTTTGCAGTGAGCACGGGCCAAGAAACCCACCCTTTTAGTTCTGACTTTCGCAATAATTCTACCGGATACTGTACAATGGATTCGACACCCACCAATACTCCGCTAATGATCTGCATTCTGACAGCTAACTAAAGTACGATCTACTGGATTTTGATTCGACTGCATACATGTATAACACACAGGCCTATTGCTTGATATTCCAGTTTGTTTTAGTTCTTGCGGGAAAGATATGCACTCGTAGCCTGGGTAACCAAACAAAGTGATGTTTCGTGCCTCAAAAAAAAACCCTCGTTAGATATATCGATAGATAATGCCTTGTTATTATTGCACTTCCTGCAGTTGATCTCATCTTGGTACTTATCAGGCTACAGGTATCAAAATATCTAGATGTTAGCACATAGATTATTACTTTAGATATATATTGAACCATACCATCTTGATCCGGAGTTCGGTTTGATATCAAGATCAGCGCCAGCTAGCCGACAAAAGCCTGCCTCAGTCGCGCTGATATCCAAGGTTGAGAAATGTCTGTCAATTGATTTTGGCGCACATGGTGGGGAATGGCAGCTTACATGTAGTCTTTGGGCTCTGAAACGTGGGTAGTTGACTGAAACGCCTTTTAATAAAGTTGCTTTGTGTTGATGCTCATCTGTAAATAATAGGCGAGCTAGTCCTCTGCCGCTGGCACTACCACCAGCTACATGATACAGGATAACCCAATGCCTCGTTAGTGTTGTAGGTGTTCCCATCAATCAACCAGGCCTATAAGTACTAAATATTAGCATCAATCGCATGGGTTCTTCCCTGTATTTGAGTTTGAAGTGTAGGACAAATCATGTGATCCTAATAATTGAATCGTAGGAGTCATACATCGCTAGATATCGATTAGCTAAATACGTGTTCACTTTTGTTTTCTTGTCAGGTACCCGCAAGGGACGGCAGCTTGGTAAATTCCACACCCCACATGCGGCTCTGTGGTAGGTAGAGATCCACCACGTGCATGCACAAGGCTCGCGGGGCGGGTGCGGGGATAGATATCACACTCTATTGGCGATTTAAAGCACGGAGTTCCACTATGATGACGGTGGCTAGGGGAGACTGATGCCTTTTCGTTTTCTGTTCCTGATGTTGATGCCTTTTCACCTATCCACCTATCCACCTCATACCCTTGGAATTCAGGCGGGGAAAGCAGTTGCAGTATGTATGCCCCGAGAGTGTATTACCTACACAGGAAAGTACGATATTGCATTGTGCACTGAGCAAGTCACTGCAATAAAAATGGATTTGTTGCGCAGGCCAGCGCTATAGAAACAAGATTATTTCCAAAATTGTATCGATGAGATGACGGTCAAGAGAGTGAGCCAAGAGAGACCAAATCAAGGCATGACGTTGTTGTATCAAACTCCTCTTGCAGGGGAGCCTGCCGTATCAACCTTCGTCGTCATCGTGCATCATGAGACCCCGCCGCGTGCAGAGAGAACTCCACAAAGGCTGAGCCAGGCGGCCGGGACACCGATCTTGGGCCTCTTTGGACAAAGAACACTGGATCGACTCATCACTCTTAGGATAAGACCCTGTCTCTTCTTGTCTTTCTGGAGAATGCTTGGTAAACATTTCTCTCTCTCACCTATCGGCTGCTTGTGGCGATGATGATGCTGATTCTGGCTGGGATTCCCAGCATTAATATTGTAGTAGCAAGACACCAGCGCAACACTCGCCAGGTAGATACATCTAGTTAGAGAATCAACCTCAAAGTGCATAACTACATGTAGTAAACGCGTCTATGTACCGGTACTTAAGTATTTGATAGGGCAGGAGATGAAGTTAGGTGGGTTTTTGGTCTTGATTGAACCCTTAGCCTCCTCCAACAAAAGCAAACCAAACCGCCGAGTGACAATCCGAGTGACGAAACCCCTCCATCCGGCTGCCGAAAGCCTTTGCCTCTAGCTCTGTCCTTTATCATCTTCACCGCGCAATCCTTTTTATCATATCCTCTCTCCCCCATACTCTTGTTCTTTTAATTGTCATTTCTCATTCAGTCAAATTTATTAACCAGCCATCACCGTTGGACTTAATATACACTCACCCCCCGCACCTAGGACATTGACAACCTACATACAAGCTTCACCGGTCCAACTTTTCAAGAAACACCCCCCCCCCCCCCCCGGCCCTTTCAACCTGTCATGCCTGTGATAGAGGTAAGCAATACCTGCATACGACAGGATCTGTCTGATGCTTTTCTGTTATTCCCACACCCGTTCACTTTCTATTCCTCTCGATATCATAAGGCGACGTGGGATTTTTCGAGGCTGGAAGTTGGCCCTTGACCTATCCTATTTTCCCTGCCGGAGAGAATGACGACGTTTGTGGGGCGAGGGAGGGGCATGTCATCGTGCTTGTGCTTGCTGCATGCAACGCCTCGTCCGTCCTTGTTTGACCTCCAACTCAACCCAAGACTCCGCCTCTTAGTTCCCCTCATTACCACTGTCCAAGCTCTGTTGTATTCCGATCGATTAATTCGGTTGATTCCCTATTGTTTGCTCCATCATATTTTTTTGGAAAATCCATCTGTTGATATTTCCGTACTCTCCATCTTTGGCCCCTCAGTTATAAACTATTCGATCGAATAACCAATTTGAACGGAATACCTTACTGATGGCTGCGCAATTTCAGAATTTGAAAAACTTCATCCGCCATGGAAAGCAGGCGCGAAATAACCAAGATAGCTCACCTCAATCAGCGCCGGCTCCACAAAACCATGCACATTCAGACCCAATCCACGCAAAGGCCGAACACCAAAAGAAGTATCAACAGAAACAAGACTTCTCAGTAGCTCCTGATGGCAACCGCAATGTAGCCGCTCAGGCTGCCAATGCTGCAGCCAACGCTACAGCAGCTCATCAGAAGCTCCCGGTCGACGATCCTGGTGTAGTGCCCTCTCAAATCGGTGTGGGAGTATCCGCTGGTGGTATTGGTGGACAAGGAGGAAAGAATTATGATGAGAATGTACTTGCGCGAATCGTCGCCGAGGAAAGGGAGACTCGAGAACGGTTACCAAAATATCCTGGCCTCGAACGATGGATGTTGCTGGAAAAAATGGGTGATGGGGCATTCAGCAATGTCTACCGCGCGAGAGATAGTACTGGAGAGTACGATCAAGTTGCCATCAAAGTCGTCCGAAAATATGAACTCAATGCGGCTCAGGTATGTGGATAATGCTTTCTTTTGTTGTTCTCAAATTTATTTCCTTGCTTCAAGCCGGTCCAAATATCTCCAAACGGAGTTTCCGGGAACCTTTTAGCCAACTTCTTTTGGGAATTTTTTTCGTAGGGTAATGATCACCTTCATCCGGATTTCAAGAAAATACCGAAAACAGTTGAGGTGCGATATATATTCCTTAAACACCTTCTATCAAATATCACTTGCCCATTACCTCCACTGTTCTTTGGGAAAAATTATGCTTTTGTTTTCTTTCTTTCCTTGGGGATTTACATTTCATATTTCTTCAAAGCTTACTACAAATCAAGAATTCAGACCGTATCTTGGATAGCAAACTAACATCTATATAGCGAGCAAACATTCTGAAAGAGGTCCAAATAATGCGGGGCCTTAATCATGAAAACATCGTCTCTTTGATCTCATTCTCAGAATCTCGAAGTTATTACTATCTTATATTAGAGCTCTGTCCTGGAGGAGAGTTATTTCACCAAATAGTGCGCCTTACATACTTCTCAGAGGATCTTAGTAGACATGTCATTGTACAAGTTGCGGAGGCTTTAAGATATCTCCACGAGGAAAAGGGAGTAGTACACAGGTAATAACCCTTTTTTAAATTCTGCAATTCAATCATTGACTAATGTCAACACTTTTGCAAGGGATATCAAACCAGAAAACCTCCTTTTTGAACCCATTCCGTTCATTCCAACAAAGAGCCCTAAAAGTCGATCACCAGAAGATGAAGATAAAGAAGACGAAGGCGAGTTTATTCCTGGAGTAGGCGGTGGCGGCATCGGGCGGATAAAGGTCGCCGACTTTGGGCTATCCAAGGTCGTGTGGGATACTCAAACGATGACTCCCTGCGGTACGGTGGGATATACAGCACCAGAGATCGTCAAAGATGAACGTTACTCCAAGAGTGTTGATATGTGGGCTCTGGGGTGTGTTCTTTACACTTTGTTGTGTGGATTCCCGCCCTTCTACGACGAAAGTATATCAGTCCTTACGGAAAAGGTTGCGAAGGGACAATATACTTTCCTCTCCCCATGGTGGGATGATATTTCGAAATCAGCCCAGGACCTGGTTTCGCACCTTTTGACTGTCGATCCTGTGAAGAGATACACTATCGTGGAGTTCATGAATCACCCGTGGATTAAGAACACAAACGAGGCTACCGTGGCTGCATTGGACGCACCTCCTTTAGCCACTCCTGCAATTCACAAACAGAACATGCAGTTTACACCGATGGCTATCGAGCCCGACTTCACCCCTGATCCCAGCATGCCCGGAGCCAACAAACGGATGGATTTTAGGTCTCCTGGTGTTGTCAGTTTGAGAGAGGTATTCGACGTCGGGTACGCAGTTCATCGTATGGAGGAGGAAGGCAAACGTCGCAAGAACTGGAAGCAAGGATACAGAGGTGCTCAGCCTTTGAACGAGGAAGACGAATTCGACTCCGAAGAAGAAGACATTCCAGAATCTGTTAAGATCCCCAAGGATAATGAGGCCGATGATGTTGCGGGGATGGAGGCAACATTGAAGAAGACCAATTTGAACTCCGGAAGCACGTATGCTGGGGCCATTGCTGCTGCTCGGGGCGTCGGAGCGACAGCTCCAATGTCCCCCACCACGCCGAAGACCAACACTGGCGGACATGCTAGATCTACGAAGAGGAAACCTGGCGGATTTGAATTGAGTCTAGATAATGCTACACTCTTGGGTAGAAGAAAGAAGGACGGAACAGTCCAGGCATAAATGATGGCAGCATAGATATGCACTGTTGGGAGTACACTTTATAGAACTCTCTGCTTTTGAATAAACTTGTTGTCAATTTTTCAGCAAGCGAGAAAGAAAAGGAACGAGTGGGGTGGATTTTGATGTGGCATTTCATGACCCTTGGAATTTGGAAAGGCTGAGGGATAGCAATTGCTTGGTTATTTTCATTAATTTCATTTCATACCCGGTTTGGATTGTTTTTTTAGTTTTACGCAGCATCATCTTACACATCGGTTGTTTTTGGTTTGAATTTACTTTGAAATGAACTTTGGCTGTTTGGTACCGGTTTTAGTCTGCTCTGTTCTTTTATTTGCTTTTTCCATGTTTGTTTCAAGTACCATGATCTCCGGTCTGTTTTGTGTGCACATTGAGCGTCTTGTGATATTTCACCGTACATTTGCATTCTTTGAACCAGGCTGTTCTTGTTTTTCTTGTTTTTATTGTAAACAAGCGTTGATAGCGAGTATTATACCATCTACCTACTGGTCAATCGTCAAGTCTTGGCAATAATGAATAAGGTTATGAAAATTGTCTCAAACAACAAGGGTTGATACAGATAGATTACTCTTCCAGTGCCACCGCATGTGGGACAAGTACTGTAAACGGCCATTTTTGTACCCCGAAGTCTAAATAATAAATGAAGCCACCAGCGGACACGGTTAAATAGACTTGTGTCCCAGCGACAAGGATTCACAGAGATGAACCTCTCCTATCAACAGACCCCCGAGAGCACATATCCAAGTGATGCATACGCAATCACACCAAGATCCTCGCCCTATCAACTTTCCCTGTATCCCCGCGTACAGGTTTTGAAATTGGGATCTACCCTCGATCCCACAGATCACAACAGCTCTCTCCGGGTAGGCTGGATGGGTGGAAGAGTGGGTGGGGGGCGGGCGGGCATCCCATACTGAACTCCAGCCCTAGCCTAACGCCTCCGGTTGTACCGGGTGCAAAACTATCGGCTTGACCGCACCGCGCCCATCTCGAGACCTACATGCGTCGGATCCTACTTTATGTAGGTAGCAGCTGCATCTCGACCAACCTAACCCAAACCTCTCAATGAAAGGACGAGAAAAAGGAAATACCGTGAAAAAGGAAATGAATTGGGATTCCTTCCCACAAGTAGGTACCCGCCACCACCACCACCACCACCACCACCACCCCATTATCTGGTCATTGCAAATTGGACCCCATTATTATCATGCCGGCCGTGCTACGACGCATAATGATAATATCATGATGGCTCGGATGGGATGAAAGGGGAGGTTCAAGGTGGGAGGGGGGCGCAGGTCTAGTTGTAAAAGGAAAAAAATAAAAAAAAAAGGCCGCGCAACCCGTATTTGCATTAACGACTTATTTATTGTACGTTGCTATATGTTTCTATTATATATTTCACGAGAGAAAGAGACGCGTACTGGCATACATATGTACATCTTGTACAATGGTTGTTATGTATGTGAAGTAGCATTATGTTTTGAAACAACCGTGAGTGTAGAGTAAGCATGGCAAGTATCGTGGGTCAACTACTAGCTACAGTAGCTCCCAGGCAGATCTTCCATCCCTCCCTCCCGCCCTCCATCCCCCCTTCTTCTTCTTCTTCTTCTTACTCCTCGACCTCTCTCACCGCCCCTCCCCCTCCCACCTCCAATCCCAATCCGGAAAGAGGGATGATGGGTCAGCTCCGCGCCTGAAAAAGCTTATCTGCCAAATCCCGACTCGGTCCTCCTCGACCTGCAACCTTATTCACACCTCTGGCATCGCATGTGACCGACTCTTTTATGTCCTTGGAACTGATTCATTATTCCCAACACACTGTGTTACTTTGGCCCAGGTTAGCAGTGCCTTGTTTTGCTTTGTCGCATTGGTTTACGTCAACGTGCTGCTGCTGCTGCTGCTGCGTTACACACAGCTCTGTGCTTGTAAGGTGATAGTAGAGTTATACCGTTGAAATTTCTTATTCCGCGGTTTAAAAAAACATGATATGTGGCACCATTTCTCATACACTTTCCTCCTCTTTCTTCAGTTTCAGCTCTAGGACATGCTCGTTCAATCAATCTTTCTTTACAAGTTCGACGCAAGGAAATAAGAACAAAAGAAATGTAAGAAGGAAAAATAATAGAGACCCCGAAAGAAGATGGTGGGTGCATACATACAGTGTTCCAATAGTTACAGTGAAATGAATATGAAATAAAAAATAAAAAATAAAATAACCATTGCAGGAAAGAGCAAAAATAAATAAAATTGAAGAGGCGTATGTGTTTTTTTTTCGAATGGAAGAAGCAGAAAAATCTGCCGAAAAGAGAAGTGAAAAATTGGAGACCCGCCCGAAAGAAAGCTTTTATGTGGTGTGTGTGAGCCATAAACATAAAACAACTCCACTCTGGTGCTCAATGTAGGTAATACCGCCCTATTATGACAGAGTCCCAAGGTCGGTAAAACCTCACCACGGTGGCTAGCGGTGGTGCTCAAGCATGACTTTAGAATTAAGGTGACATGTGAGGCACGACGGATGGAGAGAAGAAAAGAAAAAGAAAAACGGAATAAAAAGCAACCGAATGGGAAAATAAGAAAACCCCCTAAGTAAGAAAAAGCAAATATACCAAGAATTAGGACCCATTGTTCCCGGTATCACCACCGACTCCCCTCAGGGCTGAGCTGTCTGCATATCCATAGCTCCCGGCTAGTATCGGCCAAGAAGCACTGGTGGCTTCTTGTGGGGGATAAGGGTTACGTGATGTGGAGATTGATGCACCTGGGCTGCCTGTCGCGTTAACTGTGCCCAGACTGATACCGCTAGTACTGGGCGCCCCATTATGTGAACTTGCGTCAGGACGCAATATGCTGCCGTTATCGCAGTCCCGACCTAAAGCAATGAGCGCTGAAGCTGAATATGTCTCCGTTGGATCCAACTCTCCGGCCATTGTACTTATGCATTGTGCGTATTCCCGCCATGACTCGTTGCCGGACCACCAACCAAAGGCAGACGCAGTCGGGGGCTCAGTCGTTGATGCAAAAGTAACCGGGGGTTGAGTGAAGCCATTATATGGGGCTGGTCCCATTGTAGTGACATGACCAAAACTTTGGTCTTCCGGCAGTGACCCCATATTCGCGGCATCAGTAAATATAGGGATATGCCCCCCCCGAAGGTCATGAACTGCGTTGTAAACCGCAGGATATTGATCGGATGTAATATGTGAAGTTGGAGGCATCTTTGATGCGCCGGTAGATGATGGAACAAATCCTGGAGGGGTAGGACCGGCAGTGAATGGTGGATATGGAGAATTGTGGCTACCGCGTGAAGCTGGCTGTGTCCGCTGATCCTGTTCACCCCTCTTTCGATTAAGGAGCTCCATTGTACCGTGCGTCAAGACTTGCACAACTTCTCTAAGCTTGTTCGGCGAACCTAGTATAATTCTTTAGCATTATGCATCATCATAGATTTGTAGAGTGGCTGTCCTACCAAGCAAACTTCCGACATCACCCATAATGTCCATGCAAAGATCCATATCGGTTTTGACTTGGACAACTTCATCTGGAGTTACAGTATCCCTCTTCTCCCATACAGAAAACAAAATTGTCAATGTTGCCAATAACTGTATGGTAGCACCAGACCATGTAGTGTCAAGGTAGTGGCTACCCTTGCGCAGCTCGTCGGTTTGATGCAGGATTTGTCGGGACGAATCAACACAAATACGAATACAGTCATTGGTAAACGATGGGGATGGCGAAAGGCTCAATGAGGGATGACGCATAAGAACTCGGCATCTGCGCCAAGTTAATAATAGGTACTTCTTTTAAGTAGTAGGAATTTTCCGATTGGAGGACTTACTCATGAAACCATGAATGTAGATGGGCTGCCTGGAAGCGCTTCTCCGGCTTTGGGGAATCAAGGCCTTCAATGCGTCAGTGTCAATAGTATCGAAAAGTGCACCAATAAGAAAACTTACTCAAGCTTTTGGGGGCTTGTTCTTTCCATTTTAGAAGCTTTCCTTCAAGCTCTTCAACCAAAGAAACATATTTCTCTCTTGAAGGTCTCGCAGGCGCATATAGTGTACCAAGCATCTCGATATAAAGAGATGTGAACTTGAACATTTCAATAGAAACATCAAATGCACAGTCTTCATTGCCGCCCTCGCGCTTGAGATATCCGGTTTCTGTGATAAACTCGTCATCAAGCCTCTCTGGATATTCCACATCAAAATCGGTTTCCCTGATACTCATTGGCCTGCCTAGTCTAGCGCTCAATGAGACCTCCAGTGTGAGGATAGACCAAAACACACGCTTCCGGAGCTCTATATCAATTGGATTTGTCGATCCTGAGTATGCCCACTTCTTGGGTGAACGGTGGAGACCAAGCTCGAAACACATGGAGATAGCAATTCGGGATAGAAGCCAGCTTCCACCAGGCTTCGGAAACCCCCTAATGTGCTGTAAAATCAAGCCAATGGCTTGAAGATCCTCCAGGCCGGAGGTGTTCAAGAGTCCGTAAAAAAAGGAAAGCGCGTAATGATAGTGCATTCGTGAACGTTGCATTGTTTCGGTTGATAACGTTGTATTGTGGCCGCGATTGACCATGCGGTCCTGTGATGCGTTTTGGAAATCCACAATTGCAAAAATCATGTGAACCATTACAATCTGAGCAGGGCTAGGTTCGTAAGTCTTGTCTGTATATATTCTTTCTAGCTGTGAAACCGGTTGTCTGTCAGTACCACGGCCCATCGCAAATCAACTCATTCATGGTAGGAAGAGCTGAGATATTACCATTTTCATAAATGTTGGTTGGTGGAGAATAGGAAGATAAGGATGAGAGACTGCAAAGAACCAATTCACATATTCGTATGCCTTTTCCTTAGGAGGCAATTCGACCTTGGGAACATTTGGATTGACATTGAAGATAGTTGATAGACAGCTGCTAAACGTTTCATCATTGGCATTCGAAGGATGATTCGGCTCGTTGGGGTCTAAATCTGATAGATCAATGTCGATACCAAGAAGCGATAGGGCAGATGCTTTAATAGAGCTCAGGTACGAAGACCCAGAAGATATTCCAAGGTAGTGTGAGCTAGTGCTTCCTGGTCGAAAACTTGCTGTCCTTATAGAATTGCAGAGCCTATCGTTCGTTGTAGCAGTGCAGCATCCAGTGCTGGGGGAAGAATAGGCCGTGGGCGTTGCCTGAAAGTCTTTTCGACTGTTCCCCCATCGGTCATTGACCACAGGCCGACTTCCATTTAAAGCCCAGTCCGAATTTGGGTTATTATTTCGAGGTTGATAACCGTTATTCCTATTTTCCATTCCCATCCTCGCCAGCGTATTCTCCATGTCCTTATTCTTTTGCTCAAGTAGCGCACATTTAGCTTCCAAAGCTTCTAGATAACCCCGCGGTACAGCCTTTTGGGAAATTCGATCCGTGGTTTTGCACTCAGTACGATTCTGCATGCATGGCGAACATCCTCCTGGTAATCCGTCACATCGTATTTTGCGGACCTACGAATTGATAACATCAGTCACGGCAATTCCCGGGGCTTGACCTCCCGCCATCGAATCGTGAGGTTAGGATGCTCAATAAAGAAGTAAACATCACACACCTTGCAGCGGTCGCAGGCTTGACCTGTTCTTGTAGCGGTTGCCAATCGCTTCTTTACTGTCCTCGTGAACTCATCTGCTGCGTAGAAATCACCAGATGATCCAGCGCCGGGGGCAGCTGCGGTGGAGTTTGTAGACGATGCGGACGACTGACGTTTGGGCGGCATGTTCCTTCTATGCGTGAGGATGTGTGGGGGGTGGGATCCAACAAGCACCAATTCACGAGTATGAGAAGTTGGTGGTTGGTGGTGGTGGAAAACTCAACTGGATACCCGCTAGAGACGATGATGAATGCAAGTTCTGTAGAAAGTTCTTTTTTCTTTCTTTTGACTTTCTTCACTTTTTTCTTTCTTTATATGTGGCGATGAAAGAACTGAAGAATGGACTCGGACCCAGTATTTGAATGAGGGTAATTCCTTTCGAGATATCTTATTTAAGCATATATGTATATAATGGGTGATTTCCTATTTCGTTGGATATGTTTTGATAGTGGTGAGCAAAACTTGAGCTAGTTGAAGACACTGCGGAAGATGAGAGGGGTGGGTAGATGAGAAGAACAAGGGCTAATCTTGCCTGTGCGTGTGTGGGGGTAGGGACAGGAGAAGGGGGGGGGGGGGGGGGGGGTAGGGGTGGGAGTGGTGAAAGTATGAGAGGTTCTATCGTCGTGGCTATGACTTAGAGGCACCAGAAAACATGCCTCAGCTGGATACTGAATCACCACTAAGGAGCACGTCCGTGGGGGAGTGGAAGGGTGGAGGGGGGGGGGGGAGTTGAATATGAAAGACGTGTGGGGGAGGGGGATAACTACGTTAGGGCGACTGGAGAGACGCAGACGCAGTCGCAACGCAGTCAAGTCCCCGACCGCGACTGTGGATGAGGTGACGCGGCGGGCAGGGCTCAAAGGACTCAAAAAGATATTGTACCTACAGTTGAACGAGCGGAGGGCTGACGCAGAACTGCGACGCTGGACCGGGTAGTAAGAGGCGCTATAGAGTTGACAGTGAGCAGAGAGAGCGGAAAAGCGAATGGCAGGTCGTGAGTGAATGACGACGTGTACTGGGAGCGAGTGAGTTAGTGAGAACGAGTGAGATCGAGAATGAGTGAGGGTAAGTGAGATTGAGGGACGTAAGAGTTGCGAGAGAGGTATGGTGGTAGCGGTGGTAGTAGCAGAGTGGTAGTAGCAGTAGTAACAAAACAGTACAATCCACAATCGCGGGTCAAGTACCGGAAATTATCACTACTACAAATATATTACCTACTCTTCCTATTCCTCTCGTCTTCTTCGTCTTCTTCTTCGCGCAGAGTACTATTATGCGTAAGGCGCTGCTGCTACTGAAGTCGGAAAGGCTGCAGGCGGGCAGAGGCGAGGACGGCGTTTTCCGAAGAGGGAGTTACTGCTACCAGTCAGCAGCCCCCTACTCTTGTCGTTGGGGAGACGGTTAGCCAAGACGAACGTGGACAGGTGGCTGGGCGCGGTATTCTGCTTAAACACACCCACACAGGGCTCCCCAGCGACAGTCACCCGCAGCAACAGGTCTGAGGTCTCGTCACTCCCGCGCTCTGGGACAAAACGCTTTCTCCTTTTCAGCGGTCTGCAGCACAACACCATGTAGCCACATGCAATCCATTGGCCTTGATCTGCTCCCCGGAAGGTGGTTTGACGTGTGTTTCTCATCCATCAAAGTAGTACCTAGAGTGCAAGCAGGCAAGCAAGCAAGCAGCCTACCTACCTCTACATATGGATGCACCATACATGTGTACCCAACCACTAGAAACCTGTTCTTACTCTACCATTAGTACTGCAGGTTTCTACCTCTACCTGCTCTACTCACACCTCCCAGCAATCATCCCGATGTGGTCATGTTGTTTCTTTTTCGCTTCAAATGCGTGTTGCCTGTCTATTCAGGCTTAAAAGCTCGGTCTCCTTGGCTGGATGGTTTCTCAAGCTTTTTTATGAGTAAGACCAATATATGTATCCAATCCATCCATCAGCCCAATAACCAATAACCAATACCCTGCAGGAAGACGTACCTTTTAGAGTACCTAGGTAGGTACACACATAGAGTACATATTCGCTACACGCATTTACCAAATACGCATCACCTACATAGAGTACCTACATGCATCTGAGCTTATACAAAGCACTGGAAATAAAACAGGGATGGGACCAACCGACCCCTCGGTGTGCGAGGATATATCGCTACCGCAAAAAAAAAAAAAAGCTTTCATATTATTTCGCCCGGAATGCTCTACGCCGCCCCATGCTCACTAGGAAGCCTATCTCAACGACAGTCGCACACACCATACCGCCCACCCGAATGGTTACTGGGCCGAAAATACTTGGAAATCTTACGATCTCTTAAGAACTAAAGTCTGGATTCCAGACATCGATTCACAATACAGTCGTTCACGAACACTGGGTGAAGACGAACCAGGGTTCTTAATATGGTCTTTCCTATTTGTCCAAAAATCCCTGTTCGTCCACACGCAGTGTTCGTCCTCACCCTGTGAACGACTGTACCTATGTACGATCATACTGAGGTCACTGCTCGGGTCATGAGCGAGATTTCCGCGGCACCGATCCAGAGCCGTGTGGCTTAAATCTTGAGCGGTCAGCGGGGGGCTTCGGCATTGTAACCGTTGCAGATATCTCAACTTACTCGAACGAATTTCAACTTTCCGTGCGCTAGGGGATTAACGCATCCAGTCTTTTCCTCCTTCATTCGCCGAACTTTTCAGTGTTTTATTACTTTTTTAGATCAGGGGGAACACTTCATACATGAGAATCACCAAAAATCACTCACATTTACCCGCTTGGTCAAAGCGGCGTACGTATTTTCGAAGACTTGCTGTGTGATCACTTCTTTGATTGGGGGTCGATCCAACGTTGAGTTATCGTCAAAGGGCCCCATGATTTGCTAGATTCACTAGGAACATATATCAGTGGAATGGAGCCGCTGGTTCAACCAGCAAATCTGAGATCTTCGGCAGTGCTCCGAAGACATGAGCAAGCAGGTTTAAGCGTTCAGCAACGATACTTTAGTACTCATTTGGATCATAAATTGATAACTAAAACAAAGCCCCTTAAATTCACGCAAGCTTTTCCCGCTGATCTTTCTTTCCTACGTTATCGTTACCTGAACATTGGGATACATACATAAAAAGCACATCACACCCTAACCCGGTTTAAATTAAAGAAATAAAAAGAAATAAGGACCCAAAAAATTCACGAGAAGCTCTGTGGCATCTGCGGGTCCGACCCAACGAGTATGTCTTTAGAGTAGAGTAAAGTACTCATGCGTATGTATGTATGCACCTAACTTTAAGGGATACTAAGATCAACGTCTTATAATGGATATTGATGATGGTTTTTGTTCATTTCTTTTTCTCCAATCAAGGCTCTGGCTTATCAGGTCTGGAAGGTTCATCTCCTTTCCTACCGTTGTAGTCTAATGTAATATCTATGTGGGCAACGCACTCGACAACACATTTTCCGGGGAGGTTCACCAGTTTCCTTGACATCCCCTAATAGATAAAGTTATCCGGTTATTTAAAGGAGTTGCGAAATTTAAATATTTGATTCAACTAAGGACTGACTTAGTTTAGTTGCGCCTCATGGAGAAACAAGTCCTTGCTCAGCCCTGAGTTATTATTGGATGAATGAGATGAATACCAGGTCTCTTCTAGTTGACGACATTGAGCCTAACTCGATGCCAGTCTAAGGCTTGCCCGTGCGCGCCACTTTACTTGATAAGGCATACACTTGCAACTGATTATCCAGCCCACGTTGCTCGCCGTCCGGTTCTCAGGAGAGTGGGGTAAAAGGGAAGGGGAAGTTGGGGCCCGTAGACGCGGGATCCCCGTTAACCATTGGAGACGTACCCCCTCGCCTCCCTTGCGCTGCATATTCGGATAGGAAGTCTTTTTGAGAATTCGAGACATCAAGTATTGGACATGACCCAGGCCAAGTGATGGCCTTTTACAGTTACAGCATAACTATCCGGATATGTTTCAATGAGGTCCAAAGGAAGCATACCTTGAAACTCTAGTGGGGAACTAGAATCATTAGAGACAATTACACGTTTCTAGATTGTTTAATGACGAGAATCCACAGACGCCCAGGACCCCTTTAAAATCCAGAATATATCGGCAGGATGGAAGGAGGCTTTGTTAGGCATCTGAAGGGTGATCTCTGGGTTCAATTCTAACCCAAAATTGGAAAGCGCATGGCCCAAACCCGACTTTTAGTGGTTGCGTCAAGTGAGACTAAGAGTGGAGCAGATGGGGCACATTCTGACATGTATTAAACACGGCGTACAATTGTGACTGGTATTTCACGAAGGCTACTAATGAAGTTAGCGGAAGGACATGCTGTTCCCAGCATATTACTAATGGATTACTCCTATTGGCCTTCCTGTCCCCACAGTAATGGCGTTGGCTTGGCTACCCGGCCCCTTTAAATTGTGCAATTCTCTCCGACTCCTCTTTCCTCCTCAGAAAGTTGCACCCAGGCCAATTTGGCTTCCTACATACGCCTAAGCTCACATGCGCGCTGGAAGTTGAACGAATGCTTGGGGAGAAAAAGGATCCGAATGGATCTGTCCCGCTTAAAGAACAGGCGGTTAGTTTTTTCTTTTCGGAGAAAGAACTTTGAGCCGTTTGTCCCGTTGGTGTTGATATAGAACCTGATTTTAAATTTTATTCTAATGTTTCTGAGAGTCTGTTCGTAGTTATAATTAGAGAGTAACATTACGAAGTGTGTTCCCACCGTTAGATAGATCGATGGAATCGCAGAAATCATAATAAAATCTTGTCTCAGAAGGTCACGTTCGTCTGGTCCTACCGTACCGCCTGTGCAGTTGCCAAAGTCACATCCCATCTATCTAGGTAGAGTATGTATGTAGGTACTCTAGTGAGTGAAACTTGGACCACCCGTTTTTTCTTCTTTCTTTTTCTTTCCTTTCAAGATGACGCGCTTGCAGCACAAACAGCCCGCGCTGTCACCTGACAAGTAGAGTAGTGGATTGACTGTGCCTTTGCGTGCAGTGACACTATGTACGATAACCCGATGTTTCGGTAGTTAGTTACGTTATATTCCAAAGACAGGAGAGGAAGAATCAAAGAACTCTACTGGTCGATAGATGTCTGCAATTTTGATAGTGTCGGTTCAGGCGGTCAGCGGAAAGTTAACTCTAGGACTCATTATCGTCACCAACTCCCAACTGGCCAAGCGCTAGATGTACTCGTCCTGTAATCGAAGGTCCAACAATTGATTTACATTCCCACTAATGTTGGCGTATACATATGCGATGTTTAAGCTAGCCGATAATGGCCTCCAAAAAATATCAATAGAGAGCTCCTCTTGATAGAAATTGAGGCATTGGCCAGGTACTGGGTCAAGTGAGACAATTGGGATTGATGTCCGAAGGTGCTTGATAGCAACGATACATGTAGCTATAGGCATATGGCGTAAACTTATCACTCGCCCAGAGATATGGAGTGATCAGATCAATGATCGGGAATGAATTCTCTGGATCAGGGTAAATGTGGGGGCGAAAAAGAAGAGATCTGCGAAAGTTTAGATACTCGTCTCACTATCACTGGGAATCATACGATTCCGGCGATGACAGTAGATCTCCTAGCTGTTACAATGTGAGGAGAGAAGAAGAAAACATATACATCGTTCCTCGGCAGTGTTCCTTTCAATCATAATATAGGTTCTATCCTCCGATAGGTATATGACTGTGTTTGTGTGTAGAATGGATATTAATAAATGTGTTATAAGGCGTACAAACTGTTGGACTGATTGTAAATTGTTAAATGAACTTTCGACCCGGGAGATCTAAAGGAAGGAATACGAAGATCGAATATCTAATAACCTAGTTTTGTTAGTAGACGGGCCCGGAAACTACATGTAGTCTCTCAGATTTATTAATATCAGAAAACATAAAGTTCAACACGCACGTACATAATAGCCTGTTCTATCGCGGGGGCGGGGGGCGAAAAACAAACTTACGAAACGCTGACGACTTCTTTTTTTTTTTTCCTTCTTATTCTTCTAGGAGGATCGAGAGTCCAACAATAACTCCCTACCCTAGCCATGGTTCTCTATCATTATCACGCAAGAATAACATGCGAGAAAGGAGCTGTTGATCGCGATCGACACTGAGCAGTTTCTGTGGTTGTGGTTTGTTAGAGCTTAGAAAGGACGAAAGCTAATCTCCCAGCTAACCAACCACAGGGCAATGTGGAGCAGCCGAGACTGGCTGTGTATCCGGCAAGGGACACCCAAGCGAGGTGCCACTGCAGGTACCCGCAGAGCCGCAATGCCGGGGGTAGTGTAAGGTAATACCAATTTAAACAGTACTGTGTAGCATACTATCAATACATGTATCCAATAGTAGCTGGGGCGTCGCATATACATTTAGTTTGTACAATTGTAACATTCCGTTAAAATCCTGAACAATCCGCCTGAATGATGTGACTTCTGCCAGTGGACTTTTACTTTTTTTGCTGTGGTTGCAAGCAGGCAAAGAATACCAGCGAGATGTATGCATACATGTATATAAGTTCTTAAGGGATCTCTACACTTATGATATAGCATGAGGACTCTAAGCTTCACTTACCCCTTGTGCCACCTAGATTCGGTCTTAGTTGGATCTGACAAATAGTGGCTGGCTTGAGTAACAGTTGCTGTGTTCTGTGCAGGACCAGTAGAATAATCATTGTGAATATTGGTAAGATCTAGAGCTCAGCATAGTAGTGGCCAGCCTTCTTACTGGTCAAAAATGGCCACCGCCAAGGATTTTATATTAGCCATCTGCGTAAAGAGCATTTAACCAAGGGTATGGCATTGGCTAACCTGCAGTAACACATAGTGGATTGGCACGGATCATAGATCCCTATTACCAGGTCAAAAGGACATTTCTAAATTCTTTTTTCTTGGGTATGTATGTATGGCCCGAAGAAGCAGCGGCGTCTTAATAGTATCGTGTTTATGATAGAAGGATAATGTCTTAATGATATGCCTAGGGCGCCGGTGTACAAGCTTTACAGCTGTTTTCATAATATTAGGCCCAGCTGAACAACATATCACATAGAACGACTCTTGCAAAGTTAAGCAAGGCTGCTCCATTACGCAACTCGAGATACCCGTTGAGGTATCTTAATTTAAACTTTCGGCAGGATTGCCTAATGAAGCTATGGGAATTACCTAGAGGTAATAGCCTGAAGATTCGCACTATGTGTTACAGCTTGCGGTAAGATTATTGTAGAAGTATGGGAGGAGTTCTATTGGCTTGCCCAGCCATAGAAACCCTGTTTTTAGACTCCTGTTTCTACAATAATTCTACCTCTCGCTGTACGACGCTCGCCTGGGCCTAATATTATGCAAACAGCTGTAATGTAATTATTATTGTCAAATCACCAATATAAAGATTAAACTCTTTATTCTTGTCTTCAATTATCGTAATACATGTAAATGGATACGGGGGTTTAAAGTAGCATTTCCCCATGTTCTTACAGTGAAATCAAGAAATCCCAATGATAATTTCCCCATTTATCCCGAAGAATACCCAAAGTTATCTTCTAGTTCTCTCCTTGCCGGCTTTAGTTTCGCTCCTTACACAACAAATCCCTTTGGCCTCGCACCAAACCTTCACCACTTTCTCATCAACACCCAACCCTTTGAACTCCTCTTTCCCCTTTAACCATGATGTCATATCCTCCAGAATTATGGGATCATACATCAATATTGCATGATAAAACGAAAATTCGGAATGCAATTTTCCAGACTCCCGAACCGCTTCAGAAATAAGACGATGAACATCGCTTGCCAAGGGATTGACAGAGACTGGTTCTCCGCTATCATGTGACGAAATCTTTGAAGGTTTTTTGCTTTTAGACGCAGTTTTGCGCTTGGGCTTTCTGGTATGCCTCTTTCCCTTGGCTACGACCTCAGTTGATACTGCATCCTGCAAGACCAGTGCTGCTTCTTCCCCACTAAGACCCTTTTCAGGAAGTTCAGTGGTATTTTGAACTAGTGTTGCGTTGGCCTCGAGCTGCTGTGGCATAAGTTGTGCTGTCGCGGCCTTGTTCTTTGCCTCCCAGCAGGTTTCCAGGCATGAAACCATTTTGCCTCGCGTCTTCATATCCTTGTAGCCATACTTAGCTACATCTAATTTAAGCCTAGCCGTTGAATGTGACTGAAAATCAGGCATGGGAGGCAAAAGCTTCATTTCTTCACTACCAGTAGATCTTTCCGTCTTGGTTCCAACTGAGGCAGTTGGGGTCATACCCCTGGCTGATTTGATTGACCTTTCAAGAGATGCAGTAATACCTCGGGAACTCGAGATTGCTATGTGCGGGGTTTCCATCGGGCTCTCTATCATCTGAATTCCACTGCTCTCATGTTGAATAAGCAAGGGCTCGCGGTGAGGACCATGACACGAATCTAGGGGGTCGCTCTGGGACACCGGTCTTCCAGTGGGGTTCGACCCCGTGGTCACATTTTCATCTCCTGGCAGCTCGCGAACTGTGCGTACTTCGTTCCACCCACCGCTTTCCGATTCTGGGCGACTATTATCGATACCAGTCATGTCGACAACCTCCGCAGACATCAGCTCGCCATCATGATCCCTTGCTGCAGCATCCCACAACCCACTGGCTGTTTGACGCATTTTACCCAACTGACTCCTTCCCTCAAGTGCATTTTGATGGGGTTGCTCTCGCACACTATTGGTTGTCATCTTCACCCCGCTTTCATCATATCCGGTATTGTTACTTCCTGCGTTATTTCCTCTGAATGTACTCCCACCTTTCCTTTCTTTTGCAAGGGATTTTAGAAAACCTCTTCGAGGAACTGACGTGGAGGGTGGAGGGAGATTATAATCATTGTCTTGATCATCAAGTCCGATTTGAAGTTGGTTATCGTGAGTTCCCTCGTTATCACCCACCTTCTCCAATTGCGAGGAAGTCCCAAATACGAACTCCTGAGAATCGAATCTTTCTCTGGCACTCGTTGGGCTTAGAAGGACAATTACTTCTGGGCTTGGTTTTCTTTTCTTCATCGCTGGAGATCCACGCTTCCGTGAGATCTTTTTCGGGTCCGTCTCTTCACTTTCATTTATTTCGAAGTAAGCTAGTATCGGAGAATCTACGGGTTCACGAAACGGAGCTGTAGCTTGTTCGGTAATTGTTTTCGCTTTCTTCTTTGGCTGTTTTTGTTTTGGTAACTTGATTGGTTTCTCCTTAACTATCATAGCGGTACTTGGGAGACCAATTATCTGTAGAGCGTTATATTAGCATAAGTTCAAAGGACAAAGTGGAATCCTCGCGCAAACAGAACTAGCTCCGGTTTTCTGAAACTTGGTAGGACGATAAGAGGATTGGCACCAACCAGGTTACCGAAAACCGGAACTCGCTCTACTTGAGCAAAGGCTCCAATATCAGATAGATAAACTCGTTCTCGGTTTCTCTCACCTCCAATGGCCTCTTATTCCTTAGACCGTTAGCGAAGATGACATCTTCCTTACCAACTAGAGCTTCTTGAGAGCTTTGGCGTGAATTTGTCGTATATCTCATAACTCCTACCATATCATCGAAAGCAGACCTTTTGGACTTCCTGGCCTCACCACCCATCGACGGGGATGGACTATCCACGCTCAGAGTCGTATTCTTAACGGGCGTCCATTGCCTTCGTATTACAGGTACGGAAGGATCAAGAGCTGATTGTTGGCTGGGCGATTCTTGTGTAGGTGTACTTTGCTTACTATAAACATCCTGTAGAGCTGGATTGTCCAGAAGAGGATTCGAATCATTTACACACGGTCCAGATACACTAAGCCCTCCCTCCTGTTGCTCTGCAAAGTACTTTGACTTTGAGGGTCCTGTCGCACTCTTGATGACCCTTGCCTTCAACTTCCCATCTTTCAACGGCCTTTTCTTCCTCTCGACTTTGGAATTATCCCCAGTCTTGCGGGGGGCCCGCGGTTTTTTCGATGCCGGTGGATTTGCTGTAACTTTGACCGCCCGTTTCTTCCTCGCCGGAGGAAACGTCGGTGGCGAAGCCTCTCCCTGGTCTTCCACCGCATCATTGGGTACATCCCAAACCGAAGGCTCCTCACCCTCAGTCCTTCCTTTATTCGGAGGTTGAGCAATTCCCGCCTTTGACGAAGCTCCTATCATGCTGAATTGTTTCAACATTGAGCTCGGCGAAGGCAGAGGAGATGACATCAAATCATTGCTTGAAGATGGCTTTCGGTGGGGTGGCGAAGAGGAGACGAGGTTTATAACCTGCTTTATGGGTATAGATGTTTTCACCGACATTGTGACGATTCTGCTACGCCTAAACGGTAGTATAAATGTCGATAAGTCGGAAGATAGTTGTCACCTTTGGAGAAGGATTGACATTGTTATTGCTTTTTCTTTCCAATTCAATGGTTAGGAGGTTCAAAGGACGACGCGTGCAATTTCTCGCGTGACAAATGTTCGTTGCTGTGCCAACGAACATGCATCAACAAAACCCTAATGATTTCTCGTTGACGACAATTATATAATTCACATGAAGGTACATCTACATACATGTATATATACTAGAGCTGCGTTACGCTTAGCAACGCCCTGAAGCTTTAGTATCTAATTGAGTACTCTTACTCTACAAGGGCTCGAAGTCGGGCTCTCAAGCCACTGCGCGGCTTTCGACCCTCCTTTCTCGCACTTGTAGTAGTCTTTAATACATACTTACATAAGTATATATGAACTGCTTTTACTACCCACTTCGAAGTATGTACATATGTACATGTATTTTCGTCCCCATGGCCAGAGTTGCAACAATCTGTTGGTGGTCGTTGATTATTTTCTCGATATCGAACAGGATAACTACATCTACATACATCATGTCGTCTTTCTCATTGTCCACCTCCACCTATAGATCTATGCTTTGGCAATTGGCTCAGCATTAAGACCTCAGAGCACAATTGATGACTCAGCATTTTGGCCTTTCTCACATTTCTTTGCTTAACCCAGCTGAAGTAAACTTCAGGGCACTAGCCACGTTGATGATATTTGGGATCGGTTTTTTTTTTTACTTCTGAGCGCAATTCATATTAGTCGTAATTGCGGTCGTAATTCCTTAAATTATAAACATTGCAGATGTGGTTACAAATTGTTACATGTGATTCCCCTTTCTCCTGGAGAGCTAGAGTCCATTTGTATATTAATGCTAGTACATGTAGGTACATGTATATAAACTGCAAATTAGGGTGATTTAATAATTCCAGATACTACATGTATCCTACATGTATCTGAAACAAGTTCCAACTTAGGTCACTGTACCGGCAGTCCTGCATGCGGCAGTGCAATGACCTCAATTTAACCTACAAGTACATGTATTTGTATATAAAATAGGTGAAATCCTATCATTTTGATTATACCGAGTTTCCAAACACAAATGGGCTTTGGGCTGTATAAAAGTGAAGCGCTTGATTAATGTGAGACCGTAGATGTCTAGTACTGAACTATGAAATACCTGACTATGACGCTGTGCCCATTCAAACAATTGGTATGAATCTCACAAGTTATCCATTGCCGCATATCCATTACTAATAGAGCCCTGGTGTTTCCATAAGCCTCCACGTAAGCTTAGCTAAAAGACAATCTTTTAAAATAAAGTATGTGAAATTTGGGATAGTTCATCATCCCGTTTAAGACCCAGCGTATACCTATAAATATCAGAGTTATAATTAGCTATCTTCGTTTTTGATTTGATCTGCAACAGATACATACCAAGATAATTCAAGGCTTGGTTTTTCAGATCAACTGGAAATGATTTTCCTTTTTTTTGGTGCTTCTCCGTCCTCATATTCCTGCTTTCTCTTCACTTGATGGCTACTGCCTTGTCCCATTCTCTCGTTACTGTCAATGTCCATTGGCTCTCCATATCCACTACTTTCCAATTTTTCTCTATCCACAGCCGCCTTGACACGGAAACGGTCAACTTTCCTCCAAAGTTTGGACTCGAGTCTCTTTTCCAAAGATTCCTTCGTTCCCCGGATGTAATCCCAAACACCCCCGAATGTGGCTGGATCGACAATGAAACCGGGACACGGATAAGCTGGTGTAAGATCTGCCTTTCTTACCACCTTCGGGAGGTAAAGCTTCAAGCTGCCATTTTGAGGAAATCGAAGGGTGGCCGGTAGACAAAACATATAAAACCCCGGATTCTCTTCTTCACCATTGAATCCTTGGTGGTTTGGACAAGGGATATTCGAGTCATGTTGAACGTTAATCATGACATCAGAGGATTGGATGCTTTGGCTGGCTTTGGTCCGTGCCAAAAGTTTTCTGAAATCCTTCACCGGCAATCCCATCTTTCTGGCTATCTCCGCGCAATTACGAGCTTCATCCAGTGTGTAAAAGACACAGCCTACCCATGTACCAGCATTAGGGTTTACAGAGAGGCATACTATCGGTTGTTCTCTAGCCCCTCTGTCAAAGGGGAGTTCGAAATCAACGAGCGAATCTCTGGGCCCCTTCGAGTGGGGTACCAAGTTGGAACTGGAACGAAGTTTGGTGTCGATAATCCATTGAGTGAGAACGGTTTCGATAGATACAGACGCCATATAGACCCGACCTAAGGTGAGGGATTCAAGGCTGTAACAGACAGCTTGTCCGTGGTCTTCCATCTTGGCTTCTGCGGTCAATCTGTGGGAACTGCCAGTAAGTCCAGTTTAGAATAAATGCATGATAGAGTATTAGAGGTTATTCATACGTAGATGGCGATTGACGGAGTAATGTGCTGCAGCTGTTGATGATGATAGTGGTACGTGATGGCAATTGTGGTGGATGAGATGTTTTGTATCACTTTGCTTGACAGTCTGTTGCAAGTTTCTGCTTGAAATTGATTACATGGGCATACATGTAGGTATAAACGGGTAGTTGGTATTGTATCGCGTGGTTACATGTACGGTGGTAGATCTGCGTCATTGATTATCACTCGACCAGGAGATTACCAATCCAGGCTTCACAGAGCTACTGACTGCATACAGGTACGTCTCGGTGCACAAATATTGCAAGCACCACAATGTAGCCTAAGAGCAAGTCTTAAAATTCTGTCTTTTGAATTTTGGTCGAACAAGTACATGTATATGGAGTGAGTAGAGTATATGTACTCATATGCATGTATTGCGCCAGATACTGTTCTGCGTGGGATCAAGATTTAGAGTACATATATATATAGAGACGTGTGTAGTACATGTAGATCAGACGTGCAACGAAATTGAAGACAACCACATAGTCTATCCCCCAATTCAATTGAGTGCTGCTGCCCGTCCAACCATAACCTCTAATGCTCAACCTAACCCATCATCGCGCACGTGCACCATCACAACCGACTCCCCGGCACATCATCGCGTAACAACCACACCCAAAGTTGCCGGCAAACACCGGCAAGGGAATGTTGCCGCGCTTAGTTTTGGACGAATGGTTGAACCCAAGCTAGGAAATCTCTTGGCATGTGATTTGCATTTGTGCTTATATCTGAGTTGCCGTTCAATTAGCATACATGTACATATCTCCCGGCCGATAGACTGAAGTCCTATGCCGTGTTGTCTCATACGCTAACTACATAATAGTAATTTCTTGAGATGCAATTGACTGGGGGAACACACTGGTTGGTAACCTTATGCCCGGGCTCTCCATCTTCTAGAATTATGAACACGATGATCTTTCTATTTCCTCTCAATAGTAGGAGTTCCATTATCTCTTTCTGATTTGACTACGTTCAGAGTCCTATCAGAGGTACTACCGATGAATCTACATGTAGCTATGGAAGGATTCTTTTTTCGGATGGGGGTATGGTTGAATGATAATTCAAAGCTAGGAAGTATCTACTTTGACATGGAGAACCCTGGCAGACTTTGAACATGTACCCAAATAAACACTGCAAAGTAGGCATAATTCATAAAATAAGGTATAAATCCTCCATTGTGTTTCAGAATGGCTACGCACAACCAATAACTCCAATAGGAGAAGGTAAAAAAAACACGAACTGGAGTTCAACACATATTTAGTTATTCAGCTCAGAACACCTTAACTAGATCCATAGAACCGAAGTTAAATTAAGTGATATAGCAATCTCAAGATATATATATCGATCACTGAACTTGGTAATCACACTGATTACAGCTCGGAGAAATGGGAGGTCTCAGGCTTTTGCCTCCAAGATAGTATACTACTATACTACCGTCCCCGCAGACATCTAGTGGATCTCTGGCTTTGAGAGTAGACCTAGGTAATACTTGTACATGCATGGCTTCCGCGCAAAACCTCATCGACGCCCCTGGTCCCGAATGTGGAGGAAAGCGCGCTTCTTATCATAAACGTGGTTCTTCTGGTAATTCATCGAACCTGATCTGGGGACAATATTAAGGCTGATGGCTCTTTTCGCGGGAAAAGTTGGAGATGCATTCGATATTCTCACGTTATTTTATACGATTTTAACATAGCTCCCATTTCAAAAAGATATTTTTGGGACAACTTCGGTAGCTTAGGGGATCATCCTTAATATTACACGACATAAGAATCAAAGTGCAATTTTCGTTCACACCCCTTATCCAACTTTAAGTTATTACATGTATAGTATTAAATACATGTACTTACAATATGTATTGGATCAGCATAAGGTACAGTCGTTCACCGTCGCTTGACGAGTACTGCCAGTTGACGAACAGGGGACTTTGGGCTAATAGAAATTAAAAGGACTGGAGATCTCGCAGTTTGGCTGTTTCTTGCCATACTTGTAATCCCTGTTCGTCAAGTGGCCGTGGCAGTATTCGTCAAGAGACGGTGAACGACTGTATACATACGGCTATCCCAGGTCAATGATGTATCCTGTTCAATGATAAAGATGCTAATAAATTCAACAAAAGCGTACCAACCCGCTTAACTTGTTGATACTTCTATCATACATCGACGAATAATTACCGTTCGCCATTGACTTGACCAATAAATAATTTTCCAAGAAAAATAGGGCCGGGAACGAGGTACCTATGTAGATACATACATTATAGTTTGTATCACATGCAATAGGAGGGTGGGCCATGGGTGGTTCATAGCGGCATGTGTTAATAATTGAACAATTAATTGATTATAAGCTTGAGATAATAGGTGCGAGCGAGATTCTGTGACGCATCCTCGGGCCATATAGGCGAGAACGCTCCTCACTGTAGCTAGCGATGGAAATGATCTGTCGAGGTTATCTATAATTGCGCCCTGAATCTTTGAGCACTCTCACTGTCAGGGGTTCAATTACGGAGCCAACGGTAACTACCTGGTCATGAGCCGAGCTTGAATCCTCCCACTTTGGCAGGGCCAGAGGGATTCGACATGTCGGGGGACACAAATGCTGGACACGTGCATGAGGTTAGCGAGAGTTTATATTCTAAAAGTTTAACTCTGTGCATGCAATCAAAGAGAAGCCTGTTCCCAGTTTCATGATTAGTACCGGTACATATACGTCTAGTTGAATTAGAACGTTCTTCAGTTTCGCCAGGGCGGCGTTCGACATATCAGGACCCATCTTTGGAGAATACAACTTGTAGATTGCTTGTGTGATGAATCATGAGCTTGTGTAGCCGGTATTGGTAATCTAGCGTACTCAATCTCAATGGGCACTGCAAGTGGTAGGTAAGGCCTGATATGTAATCAACCTCCACATCCATGTGGTGATCACCCCGCGGGCGTTGATGATTGGGGGTTTGCTTACCAATGCAGGGCAGTCCATGCGTTACAACAGCAAACCCCATAAACGACATCTGTAATTGCGCCACTGGGTGTTATCCGGCTTGGCTCCAGGCTCAGATCTGGTCGCCGAAAGTGCACGAAGGTACGTGCTCCGTGTCCAATTGGTTGGCGCCGGTCGTTGTTCAAGTTCCCATAGGTGGTATGTGTGTACACGGTATTTGTAGAGAAATATGTCCCCGACGGCGATTTAAGCCTTCCGACATGCATGAGCCGCATGGGCCTGCATCTATCCGATATCCGAGCCTTTCCCTGAAAAGATGGAGCGTAGTGTTTCGAACTTATTGCTTTCAAACAAACGCGAGTCTTTGTAGGTTTTCTGGCCTTTATTATATTGCATTGCTGAGATCGTTGTCCCTAATATTTAATTATGGCTACATGTACTTACTATTTGGCGTTTGTAGATGCGTAGATCGTGGTGGGAATCAGTAGAGTAGAGTAGGATGTACAGGGCCGCATGCATGCTTACTCTTCAGACCTAAAAGTCACTCTACTGGGTGGGCCGTGCCGAAGCGGCATTTTGCCCCGTAGGTGATTCTCAAGTGCAGACTATATTATCCCTAGACTTCTCTCACTTCTTCTGTGCACACCACCTCCCTCCTTGTAATCGAGCTCTCCTCTTCTCCGAGTGAGCTCCACAGTGACTGTTACTAACTGATAGAATCCCCCTGTGCTTTTCTTTGAAGCTCCTCAGAACTCGCTTTGAGAGTTCGTGGCATTTCATAGCAACGTCCTCTGTGACAATTACTCGGCCTCCAGGTCACACAATCAAGTAATCAACGAGTCATGACTCGAAAACGCGCCCAGTTTTCCCCGAGGGTGATCAGCCAAATGATCATACTTGGTGAGTATTGAATCGGATGGGTTTCTTTGAGTATGGCAGAGGAGCTAATTGCCACTTTTTGAATCTAGCAATATGCCGTTTCGCTGAACCAGTAGCAATGACCTCCGTCACTCCATATCTTGTCAGTACATGTATCCATCTTTCAAGCTTTGATGGGATGATGTGGGTCTAATATTCGGTAGTACTACATGATCGCTCACTTTGGAGTCCCACAAGAAGAGATTGCCAAGTATGTGGGGATAACTTTCGCTAGCTTTTCCTTCTGCCAGTTCTTCACTGGTATATGGTGGGGAAGAGCCAGCGATAAGTTTGGTAGAAAACCAATGGTCATGTTGGGCTTAAGTGGAACACTTTTGTCGCTGATGGTATTTGGGTTTTCAACGAATATAAAGATGGCCATCGCTGCAAGATGTTTTTCCGGATTAGTGAATGGGAATGTATGGAACCAGAATTCAGAAAAAGACCAAGACCTTTATTCTAATGATTCAAAACGCATTGTAGGTGGGTATTGTACGGACTATGATTGCAGAAATGGTTCCTGAAAAAGAGGTACTTTATATTCAGCCCCCAAAGAAAAAGAAAAGGTTATAAGTTTAGCTATTAACTAGTTTCACCGTTAGTTACAACCCCGTGCATTTTCCCTGATGCCTCTTATAGTAAGTGCGCCCATTTTGAGATCACTCTACCGTAGTGAGTTATGCTTTGTCTAAAACTAATAATTATGAATAGTGGACTACCGGGTCGATAATTGGCCCTGTACTTGGCGGATTTTTAGCAGATCCTATCACGAATCATCCCGGTTGGTTTAGTGGAGAACCTCCTGCCTTCTTTAAAAAGTTTCCATTTGCCCTTCCAAACATCGTCGCTTCGATGTTTTTCGTTATCGGTTTAACAACAGGCATTCTTTTTCTAGATGTAAGGAAAGATACCTTATTTCCGGATCCACCAACTATATCGATTGACGCGCTTCAAATATCTAGGAAACAATTGAGACAATGAGAGATAAGCCCGATGTAGGTCGCAGATTCGGGGGCAAGATCATCAAGTACTTCAAGTCAAGGTCCCATCATCGTAAAGATATCGCGGATGAAACCACATCTCTGCTCCAGAGTGAGAGCTCGTCCGTATTGGATGAAGAGATTTCTGCCGCACAAAGACAACAAGCCTCAAAGCCTCAAAGCGCTCCTCCTATACGTGATGCCTTCACATTCCAGTCCTCCATTAATCTGCTTGTTTACTGCCTTTTGGCTTTGCATTCAATCACCTTTGATCAAATGCTCCCTGTACTTATGGCCTACCCGCCTGAAGACCCAGAAAATAGGTTTCTGCCCTTCAAATTTGCTGGTGGCTTTGGTATGAGCTCTTCGCAAGTTGGATTCTTCTTTTCGATATACGGAGTGATCGGTATGGTGATGCAGGTGAGCTAGAACCTCAAAACACAGTCTGAATCTTTATTGACTTAGGTTTGTTTAAGATCTTTATATTCCCCCCGATCACGAATAGACTAGGAGCACTTCGCTGCCTAATAATTAGCTCCTTTGCGTTCCCAGTTATCTACTTCCTCACTCCCTTTGCTGTGATTCTTCCCGAGAAGTTACAACAGCCAGCAATATTTGCATTATTGATGGTCAAGAGCATGGCGGGAATATTTGCATTCCCTTGTAGCACAATTTTATTAACAAACTCGTCTCCAACGTTGCGTCTTCTCGGAACACTCAACGGAATTGCCGTGACCTTAGCTGCTATGGGAAGGGCTGTTGGTCCAGCTGTAAGTTTAATCTTCTTTTGATCATGACCACCACGCTATTTTTTCTTTTAATTAACTATGAAAAAAACTAGGTGGGAGGACTTATTTTCAGCTTGGGCCAAAGGATTGGCTACCTTATCCTTCCGTGGTGGGTACTTTCATTAGCAACATTTCTTGGGGCACTACCTGCTCTTCTTCTCGTTGAAGGTGAAGGTTTCGCTGGTGATAAAAAGAAGACAGCAGCGACTGTGGAGGAGGGTGAGAGGGAAGAGGGCGAAGGGGAAACGGAAGGACCGGTCTTGAAGTAAGTTAATATAAACGGGGAAAGGAAGAGAGGTAGCAAATCGCTTGGTGAAAAATTTCGTTATTTTGTCATTTTTTATATATTTCTTTTCTTTTCTTTGGCATTGGCTGGCTCTTCTATTTTTCATATATATATATATACACATGTACATGTATGTCATCTAAATTCTCATGTGGACCACTGCTAGTCTCGTTACTTGTGTCGCATGCTATAGTTAGATCAACAGCCATGAGACTAGCCCACTGCTTATTCTTATCGATAGAGAAACAAGTAATCTAAGGGAACGTACTCCGCTCGGTTCTTCATCCGGTCTTTAGAGTGTAGCGGAGGAGCTTTGAAGTTGAGTCTTATCATATTGAGTCATGAATTAATTAACCGGTATGGGCACGTGTGTATAACGTACAGATCAGTTTCTTGTCGCCCAAAACTGTTTAACCGAGTACTTTATTATTCGAATCTTGAGTAAATATCGATCTACCATAGAAAACCTAGCCCTGGCACCAATCGCGTCCACGTCCTTTCCCAAAGTACCTCATTCAACGTACCCCATCCAACGAAGAGGATTGGTGTACTGGTTACCCAGCCGTCAACGAAATATTGAACCCAATCACAAACTTACAGGTCATGATTCAACATCGATCCATCCAAGAAATGAATTCCGCCATAACACCTCCACCAGCGCTTTCTCCAGCGCAAATGACGCCCGAGAAAGCGTATTGCCCCAAGCATCCCATTGGGGCGCAGTCCGAATCTGCCCTCTTCAGCTTCCTGGGAGTGTACCCACTTTTGGTTTCGGTAGTAGGGCAGCTCGAGCAGGCCGAGCTTCTTAACTTGATTCTTACTTGTAAGACTGTCTCTGCTCTTGTAGCCTGCAATAAAGCTGCGCTCAAGAACATGCAAAAGCAAGCTATCCAGACGTCGACAGAGAAATGCAAGTTCTGTCATGGTCTATTACTATGCTGCGTGAGCTGCCGTCTTGAGTTCCATGTAAGTACAGTCTGGGTGCAGCTACTACTTGAGTTGATAGTAATCCGAATTTCAGCAAGGGTCCGTAACCCACGTCGAGCAAGTTCACGAAACAGCCAAGAGAGCAATCCGCATCTGTCTGAAATGCAATCCAAAACTCCCAAAAACCACTACTAGCGACTGTTGCAAATGTAACAGGAGCATAAAGTGCAGATTCATCTGTAAAGAGTGTACCAAAAAAGAACGAAAGGAGCGCACTAATGCCAAAGAGCCATATCTCATGCATATCGCGAGCGACGAAAATAAACCACGCTCGAGGTTTAGATGCGGCGTTTGCTCGAAGTTCCTCCCTGCAAAAGGGAAGGATGACGGACTTACTGAGGTCTGCAGATGGTGTGGGAAGGTTTCAAATTATTGCCCGAAAAATCTCTGTTCTTGAATTGGCAAGGTGTGTGGTGTGGTGAATGGATATAGGCCGCAAGTAGAGTACTGATGGGTTGGGACGAAAACCATTTCTTGGTATATCGATGCGTGTGAGAGTATAAATATAACGCGGGCATTTCTCCTTACCCCGTCATACTTTTCCCCCTTATCCTGTCATACAATCGTATCCTCTATATAATCGTATAAACATAAGAATCCTTTTTTGAGTCTCTTCCATTCATCATAAGATATCACTCGTGCTTGCTTGTACCCTGCCGCTTCCAACTAGTCTAGTCAGTACTACAGGACGTTTCCGGCTCTATCCTTGGAGTCTATGCTACGAGTTACTTATTGACACTTATTATATATGGGTATAGGCTATATGGTTATATATATAGTGCGGGGTGGTATTGTAGTCGATTAAGTATATTTTTATCTTCCTCTGGTAATATATTCAACGCCTAATTTGGGGCTTATGGGGCCGGGCATTTGGAGCTTTTACTCGATATTCTTTCCATAGGGTCGATCATGGCAATAACCAAGAGCAGCAAATCGGTATGATCGATTGGAGAAGGGGGGGGGGATATTTATGTGAGGAAGATTATGCTAGGGGGTGCCTTGGGGCCCGGGTTTGCATATTTGAACGTGGGATATTAATTAGGAGTAGAATTGGTGATAGGTACGAGACAAAAAGCCCGAAACTTTGTCTCGGGGCATCAGGACGAGACCCGGCAAGACCGGTTGGAATGGCTAAAAAAAATTTCTTGAGACCATTATACATTATGTGTTGGTCTCGAGATAGACCACAACCATTTTTTTTCTCTTTCCTGGAGATAGTTTTGTACTAACAATTCGCAATATTTCCATGATCACGTGATATGAAAATATCAGAAATTAAAGTAGGATTAATTGCATCAGTATATATGTGATTACAGATTGTCAGAACCACGGTAGTCTCAAGCTCTCTCGAGACATGATCTCGAGACTCCTGAAACCTAGGCACTTCCTAATAATTGGGGTGACAAGGCCATCCTGAATTTGATCTCGTCTTGTCTCGTGCACCCATCACTACATGTAGTATACAGTCCGTAGAATATGTATCTTGTGGTTTTAATTATTCGGCAAGCAAAAGTAAAATTTTGGTTGAGAGTACGATGAAGTTATAATTGGTAATGGAGGAATAAAATCTAAGTTAGGTTGTTATAATTATGGCCATACTGGTAGTACAAGACCGGAAGTATTAATGCGGCCGTTGTTTTGAGCCGGCGAAGGTTCTAGATCCCCAAGAGTAGATAGATCAACGTCGTCTTCATAAGCATACCCACGAACTAGATTTCTGCTTGCCTTGCGTTCTGCTCGCCTTGCATTGCCTTGCCTTATATACGTAGGCAATTTTTATTGGATTTGGCGTAATTTGTTTTTGGCTTGTATGTAGATCCAGAGCCATAGATATTTATAGAGGTTAATTAACCAGTTGAATAAACGATGTATTCAATGCCAATTACAGCTTACATTACTAGATTCCTTTTGTTGGTGTTAAAGACAATTCATTCCAAGCTTGTGATAGATATTTCCTTCAGCCAGATTCGATTCCAATTGTCCCAATTATTGCAATTACACGTACTTGTGGTGAAACAGAGCTCACCTAAGTACTGGACATTAACAAGGACACACACGGCCGGACTCTACTAGATACGTGCATGAACGTATATAGCTGATACGTCCTCTTAGATATATATCGAAATATATAACCCAAAATAAAGATGGATTACATTGGTCTTGTTTTCACTAGTAGTTTCGTGCTGGATAGGCTTATTAGGCCAAATGTCCTGGCCGCATAAAATTACTTATCGTGTAAATTTAGTCTATTGGGTCAACTTCTGCAGCGCCTGTACGTAGAGTACTCATACGTACTCTCCCACATGTACATAAAGCTGTAGCAAGCGAAATTACTCGGGCGAATATGCAGACCCACTAGTTTGGTGTAACGTCTGTCTTATCGACATCAGGACAGTGCGCCAGGACAGTGCGCTTAAGCGTAAGCAGCGAAGGGCTGCAGGTAGCAGCAGAGGCCATTGCACACATACAGTACAGATCTTAATTACTAGGATTTCGCAAATCGCGTTCAATGGATGGAACGTGACCCATATGTTGAGAGTTTTGAATACCCACTTAGGAATCAATAGCACAAACTTTCTTTTTTATTCCCCAAGTTTTCCCTACAACTAATGCATATGATCTTCAAGCTGAAGCCAATATCCTTTTCAAATCGAAGAAGCGTACGTACGGGCGTGAGTCTGCATTTCGCCGAGGATGGGGGATGTGGGTTTGAAACACTCGTCAAGTCATTCTTCATGATTTTATATATATATACACGTAGCGGCAACTCTCAGTTCAGCCAGTTCGTCCGGTTGTCTGGCAGCATTTAAGGATGTTTTGTCTTAGATCGTGGGAAAATACATGTAGGTCATGAGTCGACTGTCACTTCAGAACGAACGGTAAGATTTATGAATACATGTATGTACACATTCTACTTTTAACGCCCCCAAGCAAGGTGTGCGTGATGGTAAGAAATATTTTGTATATGTATGATGTAGGTACATAACATATATTATTTTTGTACATGTACATTGTCAAATTATAGGTAGAAAGCATGCGAAATCACTCGCCATATATGTATATATGCATCGGTGTATTACAGCAGTTTTCGTATTGTCTGTCCGCACTGAATTACACACACATAAGGTGATTCCCGAGTTAGGAAACCGTAATTACTCTCTTAGGTATAGGTGTATGTGATCTAACTATTACTAGTAATAAGTATTGCCTAAATGGGCCGAAACTTAATGTGTATGCGATCCGGAGTTGGCAGACAATATGAAAACAGCTATAAGGTACATGTGCGCAGCATAAACATTACCATGTCACTAACAGAACACGTGCCACTTGAAAGACAAATCAAGTGACGTCAATTAGAGGGATGTATACACGCACTCTGTTCTAGAGTATATTGTTTGTGCTAGAAGCACAATTGGTCGGCACAGGCTTCTAAATACATTGTTCAAGTTTGAAAACCACACTGCAGCTACAGTATTGCAGCGTACTCTTTCAGTTTAGGCATGGGACAAATTGAGGCTTCCGGAATCTCTCACAAGAAAAGGTGGGTCACAAAACTCTTGACAGTCTCTGCTTAAATGCGATATGGGCAGCTTGTACCGAACTTAACGCTAACAGGTCGTATACACAGAAGAGAGCTAGCTATACCCTCTCTTGAGTGGAGTAATTGAATCGATTGCCGATCAACATCGATGCGATGCAGAATCTGAGGGGGTGTCTAGCTAGCTATCCATCCAATCTTACCATACATCGAGATATTATATCTGTCTACCCTCTGTTCCCATATCCGTGATGGGTGGAATACGTATCTAAGCGCGGTTACTCGGCCTAGGATCCTACCGTGAGTTCTTTTGATCTGGTCAACCCTCGAGTTGTAACTATAGCCGAAGAAATATAACGGTTATGCACGTATACCAGTTAATTCTTTGGTATCCGGTCCAATGGGCATTGAGATATGTACTACAGAAAGACTTATAATGTAATTCAGTATATGAAGCCCGGGGATGCTGGTCAATTTGAACGAGGAGAAAGGATTGCGGGGGCAACACTCAGGCATCCCGTTTCCGAAACGAATAAGCTGAAGACGAACCGTTTTCCCTTTCAGTATCTAAATAATAATATTTATCAATATTTATCCCCCAAATTGAGGTCATTGACTTTAAAGGGTTGATTAATATTGTCTAGTGGCTAAGAGAGAAAAAAAATCATATATTAAAATGGACCATGGGTATCCAATATGCGGCGCCCCACTATTAATAGCCAAAGGATAATTTTCATAAAATAGGGAAGAACTCGCGGACACTCCGTTGTGTGGGGCGTGCATGCAGAGAGGGCTTGATGGGGACGGGTGGGGGGCGAGTGAGTCCATGGATCCACCGAATAGGTCCGCATAAAATTAAAATTAAAAGCAACCGGGTTGTGTTCATAGCTTTAAATGTGGTCACCAATTAACATTCAAAGGATCCCCAGAAAAACGTCAGGAGTACCGATCCAACACGTACATATGCAGAATTAAAATATTGAAAGACGATATATGCATCTAAGTATTGGCAAAGATGCCAGTTAAGGCTTAGATTCGTCTCAGTGAACCGTACGTCGTATCCTGTCATAATTAATGACCACATCTGCCGGACCTAATACGGAGATCGAAAGCTTATAAGGGAAGTATTCTAATTCTTGACAAACTTATCCCTACATACAAACCTCCCGATCCACGTGCTATATTCCCCCCTCTCAAAGCCCAAAGAGCACGGAAAATCTCCGGAGGAAATTAAGTAATTAGATCAGATCTCCAGACGATCGATATTGATATTGAGGTGAATGTTCCCCGAATCTAATAGGCACACATATATCTCACATGCGCATCTCTTAAAAGATTCCGGGTCCCAGGAAACCTTGTTAGATTCAATAAACGAATCGAGTGATTGTTTGTGACGGTCTCGCTGCACCTATGTTCAATCTGATCTGATCTCACAAGGCGGGCCGCGCCGCAGTTCGCGTTTCCGGCGGGATCCCCACAAGACAACAATGTATAGTCGAGGTCTGATATAGATTGCTAATATGTTACCCAGAGGCTGAACCGCTCAATTGAATCCACAATAGTAATAACAAGCAAATAATAACAATTGCACGTAATATAGTCGCGGTAGCTATCCAGCGTATTATAAATTTGTGACACCCTACCATGCAGTTCACAAGACCAAGATAATATGCTCTTGTAACGGGCACCTTCTCCGATCCCCCCCTCCCCTCTCTTCTCCACCCTACCTTGATCCAGATGCAACAAATCGTGTAGCTGCATCATCATCTTCTACATAGAGTTTCAGGCACACTTTTGGATCAGGATTTGATAGGGGCTTTTGGCTAAGCCATAAATACGTACACGCAGCTCTTTCCCCTCCCCCTCTATCCCCTCTTTTTCCTTTTTTCCCTTTTTCGCATTTTCGCTTTTTTCTCGCTTTTCTCGCTTTTTTTTTTTTTTTTTTTGAGGAGCCTGACAAAACATCGGACGTCTATCCTAAGGGAAAGTTTCCAAGCTAGCTAGGATATCGACCGGCGGGCTTTTGACGCCGCAAGGCTAGTTGGTTGTAGGTACATATGTGTGCATTCAAATGCAGCTAGGAATGAGCAGGATTTCTTGTCTACTCTGTATATGTCAGTCAATCAGACTCAATCTCAATTGCAATGGAGCGGTGTTTTTTATACCACATGCCTTGGCAGAATATTGAGACATTAATAAAATCACGTGCCGCTGTTGCTACTTGGAGAGTGGTTGAGAGAGAGAGAGAGAGATAGAGAGAGATTTCTTCCTCTCCGCACCTCCCTGCCGTCAGCACGGTTTCATTTCATAAGCATAGCTGCAATTGACGGGAGCAAATTGACGCACTGCACACGCAACAGTCAAAGTGATATGTATACCCGGGAAAGCTGGAGACTGGATGTCAACGTATAACGCAGGTGCTTGGGCTCCCGTACGCGTGTAAGATCGAGATCCGGTCTCGAGTTTACAGCGGCTACGATTTTATGCACTTTACAGATGGCGCTTTGACCTCATTACTATCACCAAGGCTTCTATAATATTAGCTGCAGGGGAATCGTTTGCCGGGCGAGAGTTCATAAGAATGATGATCTTTGGGTTGATCTGGTCTCTCAATATCAACAGTCTTATTAATGTTAACGTTTCCTTGTGCGAAACTACCATTTAGTACATGTAGTTACCCTGGTGCATAAAACATCTTTGATGCTTGATCTAGAACGACTGGAAATAGGTACTATAGGAGGTACTATAATTAAAAGTAATAGTAGGAGAGGATAAAAACTTAGTTATAGGTTATAGGAGGCCCGAAAGAGAAGAAATGCTCTTAAAATACTTTCTGTTAATCGCATAGCAGAGTACATATGATCCATTATATCAAACACTGTTTCTTCAAGGACACATTTATTTAGAGATAATTTCCTGCCCAATAAGAATCAGTTGACATTACACTCAATACTGTTCACTTTCACCATCCATGAGCCATCTTGTCATGTTTGGAGTAGGCCTTGACAGGTACATGCTAGATCAAGTAGATAGAAGAAAGAAATAGCCCCATATCAAAAGACAAGAGACGCAAAATCTTGCAATGAAAGATAGTAATATCAACAGTCAAAACCATAAGCCCAGGGGAGTAAATAAGTAATCATAAGGGGGTACAGCAGTCGGTCTAAAACAGTCTTAATCAGTGTTGAACAGTCAAAAGATAACCTCCCAATGGGAAAAAGATGGTAATCAAAGATAGAAAGACAGAAAATGAAATCAAAGCGCAGATAAAAGCTGGAAAAAGAGAAAGAAAGAAAAAAACAGTACCAATTAATTAGTGCCCTGGCAACCAGTTACATGAGAGTCAGTTACCAGCGCATACTGATCACGAAATTGGTCATCAAATCCATGTGAAGTACCCTCGAGACATAAATCATCCTCGCTCTCAGGAATATACAATCTGCTTGACATCCCAGGGTGAGGGAAGCTAGTATAGCAATTGGAGTAATCCTTGATTGGGATGGGTTCAAAGTAGTCGTGGTTGAGGGCGTTGTGAATGTCTGAGTGCTGTTCACTAGCTAGACCATAGTCCATCATTTGATCCTCGACTCCATCAGGCGATGCTACATTCTCATAATGAAAAACAGGTGTTTGTGAAACTGTCGTTTCCTCTTCACACAGTGGCTGTCCATCCCCCGAGCGATTCTTTACTGTCTGGGTGGTCCATTTCCTTGTCGACTTACGCCGGCGCCTCCCCGCACCACTCCTCGGAAACATTTCATCTGCTATTCTCTTTTTACTCCCTGGAGGACTCTTTCTGTACCGCGTTGTCGATTTGACGCCGCCTTTGATTGCTTCGTCGGACAGAACCCATATGTACCCTTTCCCTGGATCATCCGGTGGGCGATCCTGTTTTAGAAATGCCTATTGTATAATTAGAAAAATAAACTCTCATAAAGAAATTGAAATTGTGTGCCTACCCCATTCATTGATAGATTGTGTCGAATCGAATTCATCCACCCACGGCCCTTGACTCTCTTGAACCGTGGTATCTTCTCTCTGAAGTAGTCGTATATGTCTGCAAGTACCATCTTCTTTTCAGGAGAGCTCATGAGGGCGCGGTGAATTAAAACAGCGTATGGCGCAGTTTTATCAGTATCAGTGTCGCTGTAAATGGGGACGACTGGTGTGACATCCAAGAATTGCTTCCTAAAGCTGTTCAATTCGGATTCTGTACCCTTGTGAAGGGCCTGACTACCCTCTTGGAGGTTTCTACTATCCTCCATCTCTCCCAAATCGAGATCTTGGGGGTCTTCATCGATCTCGGTGTCCTGGGACATAAAGTCATCGACAGCAGATGGCTGTTCAGTTACCATGCTTGACTCGTATACTTCCGTAGTACTGGTTTCGGGATATTCCTCCTCCTGTTTAGTGGGTGACTGATATGGTGTTGAAATGGGACTGTCAAAGGATATGGAAAGGAAGCTAGGAATAGAAGACGACGACGATGTTAAAACGAAGTTATTTGGTGGGAAATAAGCCTCCTTCGAAGGATTATTTTGAACTTGGTGTGGTCCACACAAAGACGCTGGAAGTTGAATATATTCCTCTTCTACATCGACCGGCTTTGAAGCGGTGATGTTGGGTCCGTACTCTGAAACAAGAGATATTGGGTGTGGGGGCATCTTGTAGTCGTCGTATTGGCTGCAAGAAGTTGAAGAAGAGGGTTGAAGTATTTGGTTGGTCTGGTATTGATAAGGTATTCGCGGTTCAAGAAAAGCCTGTGTGGAGTTGGGGTTATATAGGTGGTTATGAAACCCACCATCATGGTGTGTATTATTGACTATATGCTGCGGACAGTATTGCGATCCCAATCCTATACCTAGCGAGGCAGAGAGGGCGGGCCGAAAACCGCAGACGGCGCAGGAAGAACCTTCTGAATCATCGAACTCCCAGTCCGGCATGGTAGGGAGGGCTCCCTCGACGGTATCCATTTCGTACTTGATCATTGGGCCGTAGGAGCTGGAGGTAGTCATATTTGTGATGTGAGTGAAATAGCTGGATATAGATATCGATCTTGATATTGAGTGTTTTTTTGAATACACTAGAGCGTCAAGCTCTTACCCCTCTTGCTATTTAAGAGGGGAATCGAAGCTTCTTATTAAGAGTCAGCTGCTCTCTTCTTGCCAACTCAGAACAATTTGCTTTGCCAGCTCTCGAACGGAAACGAACATCACTGCAGAATCAGAGCAGATAAGATGTGTAGATGACAGACTGACCTGGAGGAGTGAGTATTATAGTTGCTGAGGCTATGTAGGCAACTCTGTTCTACACTATTGGCTAGATCTTTTTAGAATGAGCCATCGACAAAGGTCTCTAGAGAACTTAAGTAAAATAAAAATAAAAAATAAAAATGAAATGAATTTTTTTTAACTTGGGCGGTGGAGAGAAAAGGTCTTGTGGTTTATGGACGCACATACAGGTACAATTAGGGTAGGATGAAATGCTACTACAAGCCTGCACACTAGAGGGAAAGATTAGGGTGCAAGCAGATGGACTTTCGGGCAGTTGCAGCACACCTAAAAAGAAAGCAATATCAAATATTGGAAGATGGTCGATTTAGAGGTGGCTTGGTTACATTTGGCAAGTATATGTGTTTTAAGTCACAGATCAAATCGCCCCTGTAGTACCGGAAGCGTGGGTATCGATCGTGGATCTCTATCATAGTGCAAACCTACCAGAGATGGTTCAATAACGTCATGCAGTATAGATCGATCTCTTTTTCGTCATCAGTTATCAATATCACAAATATCAATGATATTATTGTAACGCCTGTTACCAGAGTATCATCACTAGGGTGAAAGAACCATTAGTGCACGGTGCTGGTGTGGGAGAAAATAATTGTTACTGCTACTGATTATGCAACTTACAGCTCATGCAGGCACTTAACTGATTAGAGTGTCGCCACGTTATCCCCAGGCACACTTTGAGTGGCATTGAATAACACAATATGAGCCCTAAGTATTCTATCCACATTGAGGCCCTTTCCGTGGATCCATTGGGTGCGATAAAGTGGGAATGCACGTGCTGCATGTTGGTATGTACTTTCTTGGAGAACAAAGAACCCCTCCCAGCTAACGGGAGTTTGCATTGTAACTCAGCCTCCCCCTCCCTATTCGTCACATTTGTCATTACATACTCGTTGGATTAGAACCGTGCAAACGGACATATCCAGCCGTTCAATTTTGACATCCGGGCTTGCGGGAAGGTGGGTTCGGCCAACTTACATATGATCTTCCTTACTAGCTCAATAATAATCTCGGTCTTCCTCTAGTTCTCTCAGGTCTGCAATGACCAGTATGGCAGCGGCAGCGGTATCTCCAGTCCGTGAGTACGGAGACATGTCGACAGTGATGGCGGTAAGTTGGGATAATCGTGGCTATCCGTGCATTAGCTAGGGAATGCGGCGCACTAATGGCAAATATCCCTAACTAGACCGTTTAATTGGTTATCACGAACCGTTTATACTCACATAACTGTTTCGTAGAACTCGTATAGTTTTTCAGAATAACTGATTTCATATATCTCGATATCAATTTAGGTCCTAGGGTTCTAGGTCTAGATACTTGAACAATTGATGAATTATTTGCTATCAAAGCCATTCATGATATCATGAACACTGAAGAGGTTCTCACTTGTGTCACAAAAAAACATCACAATACTATGTAACAATTTCGTGATCCAGGTTCGTTTCATATCCTAGCCCCCAATTTTGATATGCAGCCCTTCATTCAATTAGTACGGCAACTATTGGGCTGCTTACTGCCAACTCGAATTTTCTGTCGTTTTGCCAAGGGAAGGAATCACATTTCTATCCGGTTGAGCTGCGTCATGGCTAACGAACCCGATGGTGGTGGCCATTCGGATTCAACTTATTGTAGTTGAACCTTGCAGCTCAGATCGACTTTGAAGTCGTTTGAAACTTGTCAAATTTTCGCTTTCCTGATACATGGCGGGGTCACTAATTTATAGCGTAGAAGGTATATGTATACGTGTAACTAGATCAAATCAATTAATCCTAAACTCAGAGTTGAGACTGAGAATTGATGAAGCATACAAACTTGGGCAGTGTCTAGCCCTAGTCCCGTTCTAATCAATCTCTTCCACGGGACGGCCGTATTTCTTGTAGCAGATTCCAGTTTCTAGTTGTTTGTGACCTATGGGATTTTTGTTCAATTGCCTGGAGCCGAAGGTCAGGGTGACACAAGACACTACTCGCAATTTCACAGCGTTTCCGGACGCAACTGCTATTGCATACACAGAAAAAACCCGCCAAGGCTATCTTTTGTATGGCATGCAATAGTGGTCGCGTCCGGAAACGTCAAAAAACTACGAGTAGCTAGCCCTTTCAGCTGGTCTAGGGTCCGGAACATGGACGCCACAGTTAGACGCCTACAACGTAATCTGATTGATGCGAGTGTAATAATTTAGGTTTTTAACTGTCCTGTCACGTCACGGCTGGCGGTCCGCGCTATGCACAGTTCGTTCAATCTTGAATACATTTTGCCAGAACCTTTAAAACCCATTCCCGTGGATTGTATGTACTTGTGCCCATATTGTGCTTCACAGATAATAGGATATTATTGTTATAGGTAAAAACTCTTCAATAAATTTGTCTTCTGATCTCCCGATCAAGATATTCCAGATTTGTAGCTCCATCAATACTAAATCCTCATATCAGCGTTTGTAAAAAGTTTTTTTTTTGAAATAGTTTGAAATCATACGCTTCGACGTTTTTATTAAAGACCGAATATGCGCTCTTTTCCCCGTCTTTTCTGGTCCCAGTATTCACATAGCACATCCATAAGATTCCTGGTTTCCGTTCATTTAGTAGTCGTTCGACTTTTCCTCAACGCGACAAGTATACACTTCAAGCCTACTACTCCCGAGTGGTAGATGCTAAATATAAATAAGAGTTAGACGAACCTATGCAGAACACAAACTGTCCGTACCCGAAGAAAGCAGCGATAGCTTGAAGTAACAGATACAGATGGAACTGCCGAGATGCGCGCAGAGAAGTTATTGCCCGTTGGAAAAGATGCGCGGGTGATCGATCATCTAGCTCTTTTCTATATCCAGCAAGATCAAGATCCGCCTTCTTGATGTCGTACGGTTTCTTCACACGTTTTGGTTTATTCTGTTCTTTCTTCTGCATCGCGTGTATGTTAGGGGGCCAGGAGACGATGGAGTGAGGTCAAAACAAGCATATGTCAGAGCGTTGGGAGTGCTGACTAACTCGGGCGTACGCCTATCACAATTTATCACTCGGGGCACACACATTGCCGTTGGCCGTGTGTAAGACATGCTCAAATATGCACCCACCTGCCAAACAATTGAGATGAGAGCTACATGTATTCAAGCCAGGGATTCGGCCAGACCCTGGACTAACCTCATCGACTAAGACCACGGCTTCTAACACATCTGGGAACTCTGCTCTTTCTTTTTTTTCTTTTCTCCCTCCTACATATCCTTCCCTATCCCATGGTTGAATGCATAAATATGCCACTCTTTTTTCTTTTTTAAGTTCTAGAGTACATTCTCATATCATCCCATCAGGCCCAGATTACGAATAGGACGCAGAAGCGTTCATCCGAAAGTTAACTAATACATAAACCAGTAGATACTCTCTATGAACCTCCATTTCCCCACTTCGTCCTCCTCGGCAGATCTAGACTAACTAGAGTAGTGGGAGGTGGATAGAAAACAGGCAAGAAGGTTTCCTGCATTACCTTTCCCATCTTCGTTCATCCGCATGGACTATATGGCCAACCAGCAAGGAGATCTGAATTCTTCTTCTTCGGCGATCATATAATTCTTAAGCCGCCATATGTGGTATTCTCCACGCCGGTCACTGCTCTTGGATCGATCTCAAGATCAAATTATAGGGATCCCGTGGGGCATAGTATAGTCAGTCAGCCAGTCAGCAGTAGCAGCGTCCGTCCATCCATCCATGGGAGGATTTCCGCCCGTCTGGGACCGGAGACAGCGCAATAAATACAATTCTTTTCTAGCCAGTTAACGGAAAGCCACATTTATTGCGTGCGTTCGTCGAATACAATTCTGCCAGCAAATCGGCTTACAACCTGCAGTTTCCCTCACGTGTACGATTCTATGGAGATGGATCGGGATACATAGAATGCACGTTACCTAGCTGCTGCTACCTATTCTTCCTTGCTCTGCCCTGTTTTGCCTTGTACATCACATCAGGGCACACACACATCAATAATTCCCTCAAAAATACCGTACCTGCCTGCAGACTTTCGAGCAAGCTCACCCATAATCTCTATTTTACTCTATATCCTAACAGGAACTACTGCGAATTATTAGTACTCTTCAAAGAAGAACAAGCATCATCAGCAGCACAGCAGTAGAAGAAGAAGAAAAAGAAGAAGAACCCTTTCTCCTCTACATCTTCCACCCTCCCCCATCCCAGCTAAAATTTCACTGTCTGCAACTACCCTCACCCACAGCAGCATACTCTCACAAATAAGCACAGGCACGAGCACACTAAAGAGAAGAAATGTGTCAATACGATGTTTCCCACCATATCTCGCCCTGCAACACCTTCATATATTATCTCACCCATCTCTGTCATCGTGCCAAAGGGCCAGGGCATCGATGTATGGTAGTTAATCTGAGACAGAAACACGTTAGGCAAGGCAGTCCCTGCGGGCACCCGTCCGTCTGTGATTGGTGTAGGTATATGCCTTTCGGCGACGGAGGAGAGCTCTGGAACGAAGCGAAATCTACACCATATGGCTATGGCGCCGAAGCAGTAGCAGGATTCCCGCCGCTGATCATCGATCCGGCAGGACTGCCTATACCCATACCCACCATACCCGCTCAGCTGGTACAGACGGGATCCGGAGTGGGTGCGGGACCCGTGGAATATGATGGAACCACTTATTACGTTTCGCCAGAGGAGTTTCAGAGGCGTATATGGCCTGAGATCCAGGAGCGTGAGAGGAAGAAGGCTGCTAAAAGGCATCTGAGTATGCTTGAGGCTGCAAACCGCACCCCTACTATTGGAGAGTCAATGATCGCCGTCACTAGCTCTACCTCTCCTCAGCCACTGGAAATAACGGCTCCAGTGCGGGTGGGAACAACGCACTGCTTCAACCCGGAAGCAAAAGAATACCAGCCCACACAGCATGCGCTTGAAGAGAGGGGGCTCCTCTCGTTTCAAGCTTTACCATACTCACAATGGAAGTTCTATGAAGGGCCTGCCCAACAAGGCAAGCCGATGATGGTTGTGAGCTTTGGATCTCTACCGGATTTGAATGGTGGCACTACAGCACCATATTATACACAGGATTTACGCAACTACAACTATATTCAACCTCAATGGTCGGCAGATTGGGGTTATTTTCAGCCTACCTACTAATGCTTAGTCAACTATATGGATTACAATGGACCTTTGGATATCTGGTATAATCTATTTGCTACCGCATTTATTGTGGACAACTTTACTTGTAACGGACTTGGTTGCTATTTTTCCCCTTTTCTTCTTTTTTCTTCACTTTTTAATTTTTTGACTTTTTATTGCGAGATGGTATGCATGTGGGGGAGGTGGGGTCTAATGACAGGCCGATATGAAGGGACTGAATAATGTAACTACCTACAGCGAAAGCTTTCTATAACGGTACGCTCGGGACCGGAATTTGGTACCGTTATAGAGAGATTACCCTTATATAAGAGGTGATTGTGCTGAAATCCGGGCAAAAAGGACCGTGAAGTGCTACCGTTATAGAGAGATTACCCTTATAGAAGGTACCGTTATAGCAAGCTTTCGCTGTATACACATAATAGTATTTGTATGTACCTCGATTTTTCTCTTTTTTTTTTTTTTTGTTGATCGTTGATTATTAATTCAACTTGCTCCCTTTGTGTAATTTACATGTCAATCTTAAGAGGCGTTGCCAAGAAACCCACTTTGATGCACAATATTGCTTTTGTTGAATAGATATCCAGCTACAGGAGCTCTGAGAATACAATAAGCCCCCAGTCTTTAAGTGCACGCTAGCTAAAGGCTAATGCAACCTTATCTTAGCTTCAATCACAGGTTCTCACTCGGCCATATTGTTCCCCACATCATTATTCGATTCTAAAGACGTACCCCAAAACACAAACACAGCTATCTACAAAACACAAAAACACATCTATCTACAACCCACTAAACCCCGCCACCACAGCGCCCACCACCGCCGCAACACCCCACACAAGCGCGCTCCCACCCCTCAGCATCACCGCCGCGCCCTCCTCTGTGCTATTCCCACTGGCACTTCCACTTCCACTGCCGCTGCTACTCCCACTTCCACTCCCGCTGCCATTCGAGCCGGAGGTAGTGTTCCCCCCGTTTATCTCCGCGAGGAACGGATACTTACTAGTATCCAGCCCGGGGCAGAGCATGGTGGCGTTGGCCAAGTCCGAAAAGTCGGCCTCCGCGACGGTGGGCGCGACGATGTCGAGCATCCACAGGTTTTGCTGCGTGGTGCAGCTGCTGTTGCAGTATGCCTTTGCCTCATCGGAGGTGGGCGAGGTGGTGTTTGTGATGTTCTCGTTGGGGGAGTTGAACGGGTCCGTGGAGGGGAGGAGGTAGCAGAATGTGTCTGTGGGTCTGTTGGTGGGGTGGGGGTTGTTAGTTTTATGCTTCTAGATGGAGGGTGGAGAGAGGGAAGGGAAGGGTATACTAACAGATCCTTAAGACACGCCGCATAGTACAAATACTCAACCATGTACACACTCTCGTTCAAGAAGCTACCTAGGAAGAACTGTCCCCGCTCACTCCCCTCCCACTGCGTCGCCGCCGCCGTCGACCGCGTCAGGTCGACTGTGCTAGCCGCGGCGGTGTCCTCGTCGCTGCACGCATCGCGGAGATCGTCGCGCCACGACTCGAGCCCCGCGATACAGTCGGCGGTGCAGAGCTCGGAGAGCACGGGCTGCGTGAACACCTCGGACTCGCTGAGGCTGCTGGCGCCTTGTAACTTGAGCAGCCAGTCGGAGCAGGGGATGGGGGTTGCCCAGGCGGCCGTGCAGGAGGCGCTCAGCGGCGCGCTGGGGAGGATGATGGCGTTCCAGTAGAATTCGCCGTCGAGCTCGAGGGTGCTGTTGAGGGAGATGGTGGCGTGCGTGAGGCCGATGGCGAGCGCGAGGAGGGCGGTCTGGGAGAAGCGCATTGTGGGTGAAGGGAGGGACTGGTATTACGACTGTTGCTAATTCTAATAGATAATGGTGATATGCTGTGAAGAAGAAGAAGCGCCGCTGGACCTGGAAAGTATCACGGCGGTACTCTGTCTTCTTATACACCCTTTCACCCCCCCTCCCCCCTCCCTCCTTATTTCCTCTTTCCTATTTCTTTCTTCCTGTTAATTCTCTCCTATCTATTTTCAGTCCCCTCTCGATCAACCCCTAACTCAACCATGCCAGTGCTTTCTCCAACTGAGCCACCATATGCGTCTGTACCACACTGCGCCGTATTATTAATAAAATAAGCTTGATCCGCACCGCATCCGGCGCCTTGGCAGCGGCGATAATAGTTGGCCCCTTCCCAGAGTAGTTTTTTCTAGTAGGCTCCTGGACGTGATTGGCTGTGGATCCATGTGCTTTGTTGGCCAGTAGGGTGTGTTCGGGCGGCGGGTGAGGCCTGGTGAGTCAATGGTAGGTTGGTATTGACAGAGCCCGCCTAGCTAGCTGCGAAATCTTATTTCCATCCATGGCCAGGGCCCGGGGGCGATGCTTGTTTTATCAGTAGTGGCAGGCAGTTTAATAGGGACCCCTTCGTCTGAAATATTAGCGACCGAGGGATTGTCTCAAACAGGCCTAGTCAGCTAGGACGTTTGGTTCCAATTTCCAAATAATTAGCTGCTTGTAGTTAACTGCTTGGTTCAAGTAGGTAGGTGGGTAGATAACGTTAATGTTAATATTGCATGATCTGATCATCCTGATCTCGTTTAGTACATGTAGTTGGGTGGATAAAGGGGATCCATCTATCTATCGCGGTCTCGGGTGTGCGGGATTGGGGTTCGGAGTTAATTGGTTCGGGATTGAACGGTTACTGCTCTTAGACTGGCTATAGAATTGGAGGATTGGAGGATTGGAGGATTGGAGGATTGGGGGTGCTGGGGGATGGGGGGATTGGGGGACTGGGCAGTTGGGCAGTTGATTGTATACTATTGTTGACACCACCTACTACTAAGCTGGGCTGTGTAGCTTCGTTGCGGGCATCATTCCACCCCAGCGGTTGGATGACAGCCGCCGTAATAGTAGCAGTAGTAGTAGCAGCAGCAGCAGCAGCAGCAGCAGCAGCAGCAGCAGCAGCAGCAGTAGTAGCAGTAGCAGTAGCACCATCGCAGACAGACGATATCAAGCGCCAGTTCTCATCGCACGATAACCCCCAAACTCCCTCCTACCTTCAGTCCATCTCCCCGCCCCCGCAGACAGAAATTAAGCACCCCTACCTACACTAACCCCTAACACTCTACACTCCCATGACAAAGACCAGGATCAACGCCTCACGAAACATCACTCGACACTCCAGCCAATGGCAACCCGAGGCTATGATATAATGATATAATAGAGCAGCTACATGTAGTAACCAGCCCCTCTTTCTTTCTCTTCTTATCCTTCTTAAGTTTTCCTATCAGCTAGGTACCGTACAGCAATAAACAACATGACATAAGCGTCAGTCCTTCTTTCTACCCATAAAAAAACACAGCAACGGCCAAGAGTGCAATACAATACAAAAGCAGCCATCAAGAAACACACAATGCACAAAAACTAAAGATTACAGTCCCGGGAGGGTACGGGGCGGGGAGAGGAGGCGGGGAAAGGGGACTAATATCAGTCCTTTCGCCGCCACTCACTCTCTTCACACCACCAACCACCCCCGGAGGAAGCACGCACGTACGACGGGCAATAAAAAAAAAATGGACAATAGAAAAAAAAAGCGAGTTATAAAACACACGGCACCCCCGCAATAATCCACCCCTACTACTACTACGCACACGCCATCCGTCTACAAAGCAACAGCGCCGACGAAAACAGCGGCGATAAGGGTCACCACACCACCGATCCTAACGCTATCCGCTCCGGACCCCTGTTGCTGCTGCACAAAGTCCGACGACCCACTCGCAGCCGTCTCGCTGCTGCTCGACGCCGACCCAGTGGTGGTGCTGCTGTCCTCCTCACCCCTCAATCCGTTCGCGCCGGTACCGGCACCGGTCAATCCGGGGATGGTCTCGACATCCGTTGCGCTTGGCGACGCCCCGCTGCTGGTCTTTGAGGCCGGGAGTGCGGCGGTCATGTTCTTGCCGGTGCCGAGGAAGCTCTTCATGACGGTGCCCTTGTCAGTCATAACGACGTTGCTCTCATAGCCGGCGGCGTCGTCGTAGATGTAGGAGACGGAGCCGCTGCCGTCCTTCTGCGCGTCGGATGGGGGGTCGTAGCACTCGATCTTGACCTCCTTGAAGGTCACGTAGTAGTAGCCGTTGTCCTTGATGTCTTGTGAGTCCCAGTCAATCTCACCACCGGCCCAAGCAATGGTACCGGGGGCGTTGGAAGCAAGACCACCGGGCCAGAGAGAGAGCTGCACGCGCGCGGGGGTCTGGGGGTAGTTGTACTGCTTGGTGGTAGAATTGTAGGTGTCGGATTTCTTGAGCACACGGCCGACCTGGCCGTCGACGGACCAGGTGACGGTGTCGGGGGTCCAGTCGATCTCGTAGGTGTGGAAGTTGTTGTAGGTATCCTCCGAGAGAGTGATGTTCCCACCATTTGTGTCTGCGCCATATCAGCAACTCATTCCACCTCCACGGCAAACCAAAACACAACCCCGGAAAAGAGAAAATACTCACAATTCGGCACCCCCTGCCAGTAAAAGTTTGTCTGCGCCGTATCCAGATCCACACCAATCCACTCATAGTCAATCTCGTCCTTCATATCACTCAACAAGATAAACGCCGACACCACGCCCTTTCCCCTGCTCGTCTTGAGCGTCGCCGAGATCTTTCCATACCACACATACGTCGTACTTGCTAGGACTGTTCCTACAGTCTCGGGCGCCATCGTCAGCAGCAGCTGGTTGTCGTAGATGGTAGGCTCGCCGTCCGCAACCCAGTCCGCCTTGGTCGAGTCGCCGAGGTACTTTGTCTTGTCGGCGATGCGGTCCAGGTTGCTGAAGGTGCTGTCGATGTTCTTGCACATGGGTGCGGGCGCGCACGAGTCGATGGTGGCCGAGTGCTTGGGGTCGCACCCGCCGAGGCAGTAGGCTCCGACTCCGCAGACGCCGTATTCTGGGGTGCCATTGAGTGTTAGTTTATGGGGGGAATTGGGGTACGGTCATGGAGGAGTGGGGGAGAACGTACGGGAGCAGCAGGGCTTGTCGGAAGGACAGCTTCCGAGGCCGACGCCGCACTCGGCGGTGATTTGGGCGTAGGCGGCGGTGCCGAGGACGGCGGCCGTGAGGACGAGGGTGTTGAAGAGTTGGACCATTATTTAATTGTTATCGGGGGTGTTGTATTTGGTGGGGTGGGTATATAGTATAGTATAGATCTATCCTCGGACGGTCAAAAAAGTAACCAAAAACACCGAGTGATAGTTAATCAAAAAAGAAATATATTTAATAAATAGATATAATAAAAAAAAACGAGAGTGGGATTGGGATTAGAACGACAGACGATAGAGAGAGGGCAAACAGCGAGCGTAAACGAACGAACGGATCTCGACTGAAGGGGGGGAGGAGAAGAGGAGGAGGAGGAGGAGGGTGTTGAGAGACAGGTAAGCAGGAGAGGAGGAGAGAGGAAGAGAGGAAGGAAGGGAAAGAAAAGGACGAGAGGGCGGGAATGTAAACTTTATGGAAAGATGCAACCGAATGCAGCCGCCTGGTCCGTCTCTCGTATGAGAGGTCAAGCAAGAGCAAGCAGTGCTAGACACAGATAACCAGGCCCGAAAAACACACTACGTACGCACGCTTGTCGCGAAAGGGGGTCTTGGGGGGGTGAGAATAGGGAATAGGAACAGGATTCAGAAGGTGAGGCGGGGGGAAATGATAGTCTTGGTCTCTTGGTTTTGGGGGAAGGAGGGTGGCCGAACTGCACAGAAAAAGGAAAGGGAAAAAAGGTCACAGGCAGAAGAGCCAGAATAGAGACAGGAACTGGCTAGGTAGAGCAGCTGGCTAGCAGGGGTGTTTGTGGGAAACGAAGGAGGATGTATTGCTGATCTTGATAGTATCGATAGCAATCAATCAATCCGTCAATTCCTACCCGGTACAACTGTAGAGTAGTAGGTAGTAGCTGCTGGGCGTCAACGTCCTGCGAAATGAGCGTGAACTAGAGATTGGGATAAGAATAGGAAAAAAAAGGAATCTCCAGAATAGACACCTAGCTAGGCCAGGAATGAATGGGTGGGTATTAAAAAGGACTGTGTGGGGAGGGCAGAGAATGGGAAGCTAGCACTTGTTTCCTCATGATTGCCCACACAGACTAGAAGGAAGGGGGAAGGAGCCCACAAAAAAAAAAAAGTCTTGAATTGAAATACCAAAGCGTGAACCAAAACCGCCCCTCACTCTCTATCTACACAATCCCTACCTACCGCCCCAATCCAGACCAAACATCATGATGCGAGGAGGTCCAGGTGGTGCACTGGTGGTGGTCGTAGTCGTGGTGAAAGAGCTCCCCCATGTCCTACAGTAACGTCCCTACATACAGCATCATGTATGTGAGTGCAGTACTCTACTCTAGGCAAGTAGGAATAGTAGTAAAACAGCCTGCGCGCACCTCATTGGCCGCACCGCATCCAATGGGAATCTACCCATGCATCGCATTTCCCAACGCGGATCAGAAGCCCACCCCTTCCCTCTGTGCAACTTTGACATGTCTTATGTGCGGTGCAGCGAGAATCATCCATATGGGCAAGAGCATTCGTCCGTCCCTAACGGCCGCCGAGAGGGGAGAGAAGGCAGGAATGTAGGTACCTACATGAGAGAGAGTGTGTGTGATGTAGATAGGTAGGTACCGTAGAGGTGCCTGGGGGGCAAAAGTGCAAGTATCGACAAAAGTGCAATTACGATAACTGCCTATCTCCCTGACTGATCCACGATGACCTCAAAAGTGCAGTAATAGGCCATCTCCATCTGCTCGGTAACACAGGCAAAGCAAAGAAATAGAGATTCGCCTCTCAACCTCACCCAACACTGACTGACCTCACCTCACCTGATTTGCCCGCACAGCCCTCTCTCTCTTTCTAGCTCTCTCGTCTCGCGGTGGACGAAAATACCCACGAGAAGGGAATATTCGAGAAACCGCAACCGTACAATACAAACCCTCCCTTTCCACCCGATCCGAATTCCGGGACACCGTTACTCCGGGGTTTTCCCTCCAGCTAGCTGCTAGCAAGCACAGCGTTTGTGGAGCAACAACATCCTGGGAGCAGCTGTCTACTCTAATCAGGCAGTTACTTTTTTAGTTGGGTCCTGTCTGGTTGGTCCGTTGGTTAAACAACATCAACAGCCTAACAACCTAATCTACATACGGCAACAACCCTCGCTCGGGGCGGACCCTGCCTGAATTGAATTCAACTGACTTTTGTTGACGGTCCGGGGCTCCCGCAGCAGCTGTGAGATGCATTTCTACCCTATCTCCCATACAGAATTAACAGAAGGTTCAAATCGGATAAAGTCCGCCCCCCCTCGGGAAATTGAAAAAAGATCACAGTGCTGCTTCAGTCAAGTCGGATCTCTCGCTTGCTTTAGTGTGTGTCCGCCGCCCGGCCATAAATAGCATCATACATAGACCAAAACCGAGGGCGCCGCGAAATTACATACTCTCTAGGTGGAGTAGGTTTTTCTAGCTGTGTATGTGTGTGCCCTGGATAGGCCCTGGATAGGCGATTTGACAGATAGATTGGCAGGCAGCACACCCTCGTGGTCAATAATCCCAAAGTTAGAGAGCGTGAGAGTGAGAGAAGTGAGATTCGGCTCAGATTCAATCCATCGTTTAACCTTCCCACACATCATCGTCATCATCCGGGTTGGGTTCTGTATTACTCTACACCCAGCTAGGTACTCTAGATACGCGTATTTGCGCCTCTGGATCTAGTGCTTCGAGGCCAAATATCGGGTACTAAACCGGACGTTACGAGGTCTATGTCTATTTTCAAGACCCCCTTCCCTCCTCTGCTATGGCCCTCTGGAGTTTGTCTTTCCGCTTTCTTCGTTAATCCGCCGAAAGACAGCGCCAGATCACCTGAACCCACTGCTCTAGAACCTCAGCAGAGCTAGAGTAGTGGTTAGCTGGAGATAGCACTACTGAGCGCTCTATATATATCATACGAGCAAGGCCCCCTACCTATCCAACCGACCTCCGGATTGTAGATACTGGACCCTTACTGGACCCTTACATAGAGCACTCTATTCAGCTGCTCTAACTACATCATCGCTCAAACCCTAACCTAAATTATAAAAACAAAGCAGCCAAAAACAAAAATAACTAAACCAAATAAAACGGTCCCGCTTAACCGTACCTCCCTTCGTCTATCTCTGTCCGGCATAGCACACCCTCCATATCGGATCCCCGACAAGGGGGGGGTCGCTTTTAAGCTCGTCGGGATCCGGCTCCTGTGCCTCGGCTTCCGGTTTTAGGGGTTGATGCTCGTAGCTTAGCTAGCCTGCTGGTCCTCGGATACGGTAGAGTAGAGTAGCTAACCCATATATAACGGTAGAGCACGCTTGGGAGAAGGCACGGGAGCACGGGAGGAAATGACGATGCTTTAAATATCCTCTATCTACTCTCGAGTAGGTAGAGTAGAGGATAGGATAGTGGTTTAGTCGGTACCGATGGAAGCTGGCGGGCTGTCAACCGTGCATACGATGCCATGGTGTGCTATGCTGCTTTTGGGGAGCTAGAGTGGTGGTGGGGGGGGGGGGGGGGGGTGGTAGATTAGGGCATGATGGCAGGTTCGGCTGCGAGAAGCCGAGGAAGCTTCTATGTTCTCTAGAAGAGGGAGAGATCTAGAGAGGGAGGGGGTGATGGTGCTTGTTTCCCCCTCGAAGGGAGGGTAGAGATTGCTGCTGCTAGCTAGCGTGGCATCACAGCCCGTCACTCGCCAGAGACGGAATCCGGAAAGAAAACATCTAACTGCAACAACGGCATCTACAATATCTGTTTGGAGTAGAGCAGAGTAGAGTAGAGGTCAGCTCGCAATCTACACATTCCCCACCTACGGCCACCCAGCGCAGCGTAGGTAGTCGGATCATGCCATCTTTCATGGGTAAAACGGTAAACTGGCGTTATTGCATTTTAGATTTCAATTGCAATATATGCCATACTATTGCAATTGAGCACTGGCACACACACACACGTACACTCAAGCCTCATTACATACCCTCCCCGTGAAACGCTGCCTTCATTAAATATATGGAGATAGCAGTTGTGGTGGCTTGCCGGCCGCATGCGTGGGTGGGTGGGTGCTTTACAACAATCGCATAGTGCCTACTCCATAATTATAATTTCCATATGGTGGGGGGAGGGGGGAGATTAAATAACGTCTGTTCACCACGTCGATAGTGTGATAGTGTGGGGTATGAGATGGGGCCATGGTCTCTTTCTAATATCGATCTGGGAGATTAGGTTGCGAGGAGAGATCGAGCCTCCTACTCTAGCTAGGTGGAGGTTTACTTTTTTTGAAGAAAAGAAAAGACGGTGGTGCAGTTTTGCAGTTCGGCGGGCTTAATGGGATTTGTCATTATCGGGGGTTGGGTTGTAATTGTTATCGCTATTAGTATTGGTGCTACGTGATATTGCATTCGTGATCGTGATCTGTCGAGTACATACGTCTGCAGAAACAGAAATTGGCTTTTTGATAGCGAGTCTTTGATTGCGGCTGTAACTTATGTCTGTCATGGATACTGGTACAATGTGTTCTGTAAAGAGAGTTGAGATCTAAAAACCTATGTACTTGTATCTACAACACTGTATTCCTATCCCAAGTTTCAAGTAACCCAACTCTGTGCTCTCCCCGAAACGAAACAAACTGAGCCGTAGCACGAGAACACAAAAAAACAAAAACCACTTCCCCCAAACCCACCAATCCCCCTCCGCTCTCACGAGAATTTTCTCTTCTGCTCAGGTACTCACTCTCCTCTAGTCCTCTACCCTGATTGAGCACGCGAGCACCCCCCAGCCAACCCGCGCCAACAACCCCTGAACGAAGCCGCACCTCGCTGACCCTTAGTCCCTTTCTACCCGGCAGACTCGCAGACTCGCACCCAGCCAACCCGATACGGCCCACCACCTCATCCTGCGTTGTTGCGTAGCAGTTAGAGCACCAGCCATACCTCTCTCACACACACTTACTCTCCTCACTATCTCACTATCTCCGTCTCTCTCTCTCTCTCTTACACCCCATAACAGCACATACAAACGATAAATACATATAGAGAAAATGTCAGAGAAAATGTCAGACGACGGCCATAGCCCCGAAGACGCGCTGCTCGGCGGCCAGCGGACCCGCAAGCACCAGGAGCGCTGCAAATGGCAGGGCTGGATGCAGATCGGGCTGGGTGTTTGGGCCGCTGTGGCCACTGTTGGTAAGTTTACTACAGTCCCGGTTATGGTTATGGTTATGGGGGGGTGGAGATTGTAGAGGGGGGGAGGGGTTAGCTAGCTAACGTTAATTGCAGGTATCGTCGTCATTGCGGTGATGTGGGTTCACGCAGACACTGCACCGGGCAGTGGGCTCGACAAGTTCCCGCCTTCGGGGAAGAGAAACATAGTGTTTATGGTCTCCGATGGTAGGTTCTCCGTCTTCATTTGAGGAGGGGGGAGGGAGGGGGTAGGGTTAGGTCTCGTATTAATGCGGTTGATATATAGGTATGGGACCGACGTCACTCGCCCTCACGCGCGAGTACCGCCAGCTCACAGATGGGCTCTCATGGGACAACACCCTTACGCTCGATAAACACCTTATCGGGACCAGCAGGACCCGCTCTACAAACAGCTTGGTGACCGACTCGGCCGCCGGAGCGACCGCATTCTCGTGCGGTATCAAGAGTTACAATGGCGCGATCTCTGTGCTACCAGATGGATCGCCTTGTGGAACTGTTTTGGAGGCTGCAAAGAAGGCGGGTTACATGACTGGATTGGTGGTCACCACTAGGCTTACTGAGTATGGACACCCCTTCAACATCACCCGGAGCTTGGATTGCAACTGGAGCTGATGTTTTTCGATATAGTGCTACACCTGCTTGTTTCTCTGCCCATGTCAACATGCGTATGGAGGAGGACCGTATTGCGGAGCAACAGCTCGGCGACTATCCTCTTGGACGCGTTGTGGATCTGATGATGGGTGGTGGTGCTTGCCACTTCCTTCCCAACAGCACCGAAGGATCTTGCCGTAAGGATGACCGGGATCTCGTCACGGAGGCCCAGAAGAAATTTGGCTTCCAGTATGTGTCTGGCCGTAAGGGTTTCGACTCCCTTGAGAAGGGTAAGAAGGTCAAGCTTCCGCTTCTCGGACTGTTTGCGTCAACCGACATTCCTTTTGAGATTGACCGCAAGGACGAGGAGTACCCCAGTCTCGACGAGATGACGGAGGTTGCATTGAGGGTGCTAGAGGAGGCCACCAAGGACAGCGACAAGGGTTTCTTCCTCATGGTCGAAGGCAGCAGAATTGACCATGCCGGCCATGGTAACGATCCAGCTGCACAGGTGCGGGAGGTGCTAGGTTACGACAAGGCCTTCAACAGGGTCCTCAAATTTGTTGAAAACGCAAAGAACCCCAGCGTCCTCGTTGCTACCAGTGACCACGAGACCGGTGGTCTGGCGCTCGCTAGACAGCTCCACGCCAGCTACCCTGAGTACCTCTGGTACCCTGAGGTCCTTGCCAATGCCTCATCCTCTTCCGAGTACCTCGCCGCCAAATACGCCAGCTACAGCGGATCCAGCTCTTCCGAAGATGAGTTCGTCAAGGATACCATCCTCGCGGAGGGACTCGGCATCCACGACGCCTCCGACGAGGAGATCGAGGCGCTCAAGGCCGCCAAGTCTGGCGCCGCCTGGGTTCTCGCAGACATCATCTCCCGGCGTGCCCAGGTCGGGTGGAGCACCCATGGGCACTCTGGCGTCGACGTGAACATCTACGGAAGCAAGGGGTCCGAGAGGCTGCACGGAAACCACGAGAACACGGATGTTGGAAACTTCATCAAGGACTTCCTCGAGATTGATGTTGACGCCGTGACGGAGGAGCTCAAGGAGAAAGGGGTCGACAGGGCCGTCACCATGGAGGAGGTTGAGGAGGGTGGAATGCTGGTGAGCCAAGTAAGGGAATACCCGTGGATGGGCAGGAGCTTGCATGAGCTCGCAAAGGACAGCTTTGAGACTGCAGGGGTCGATTGCTATCATGGGGACTTTAAGCACAAACACTAGATAGAACTAGAGAGAGAGACAGAGAGGAGGGTACGATATGTGATTGTTTTTTGTTGTGTCTGTGTTTTGGGTGTCCCTTTCTTGGACTTGGAACTTTGTATACTGGGTTTTAAGCTTGCTTCTTTCTGTTTTTTGTCCCTTCCCGCGATGGAATGTTTGTGCTTGCATTAATTAGTTCTATTTTGCCTTTACCCAACATTCGAAATTGAGGATACATCGTCATGCATTGCCGTGTAAGAATAGAGTTTTTGTTTTCTCTCTCCGGCCATATTTACAAACCTAGCACACATCTCCTCCGTGAAACCGAGAAGTCGTCATTGCTCCGTAGGGGACCTTGCTTCCGGATGCTTCGTGCCCCCAGAATTGAGTGAGTGGGATTTGACGGTAGGCTCGCAGTAACGTATGTGAGGGAGATTGTAGGTGTGCGGGCAGGCGGATTCGTACAGGTGGGCACAAAGTTTAAACACGACGCGGAGTCTGGGAGTGGGATGTTGGGCCGGTGTGGGGAAGTGGGTTCGTTGGGATTGTGTTTCTCTTTGTTACACTGTCGTTGTAGGTGAACGGGAGATCATCATCCAGTTGGATGGATAGATGGGTTTGCGTGCTGGTACATTCTATACTTGCTGCAACCTACATCATATCAATCTTACTAGCCATCCAGCGACCACCACCGCCAGTCCGGTGCCAAATTCTCATGCAGGCGCAACTAGTGATACGGTGAGGTTCTCGGCCCGGCTTCTATCCTTAAGCATATACTGCCACCCCGTACGATACAGCCTATAAAAAGTAAGCGGGGAGACCCAATCCAAGCCAATTAATGGGGGAGGCCGGACCAAAAAAACATGATAAACTTCCCCAGTCTGGTGGCATAGGAGGCTTAGTAGGTGTTTTGCCGTTGGATTGGACCTAGGGGGGACCGGCTTCTCGGTGGTTACTTTGGGGGATAGTGGGTCTGGACGTTTGTCGGAATAGTTATCTGTATTCTATAGATGTGTGCCTAGGAGCTATTTCCTTCATGGGCGGTCACTCGCTATCAGGGGCGACTAACTACATGTATTTTAATGACTCTTGGCAACAGAGTGCGCATACAAAGCTGTCGGGGAGCAATTGTGGTGAATGGCACAAACAGCTCATCGCGTGGTCCGGCGACTAAATAATAAACCTCGAATAATTCATTTACTTGAAACTGGCTTCCCACCCCCGCAACTGAAAACAGAAAGTAACTTTTTATTTTAATTTATCGAAAACATAGTTTTACCACCATTTACTTGTGGCTCGTTCGTAAGCTTTTCTCTCTCTCTTCTATTTTCACTTTGGAACATTTTCTGACAGAAACAAGAAATCCTAGAAATGCATATGGAGATATATAACTGATGAGGATTGACCAAGACTCAAAGGAAAAAAGAAAAAAGAAAGAAAAAAATGCGAGTATGTAAGATCCTCAAACACCGTGCGTCCGTCCCAAAAATAAACTAAACTTGAAGGAAATGAGGATAATAAAAACAATAGTCCTGACCTTAACACCAGATACACAACATTATCCCCTTATGATGCAATCTTTTTTTCGTAAAAATAAACTCAAATAGTAGAAACGAAGGTACTTTAAAGAAAAAAAATAAAGCGAGGGGAATGCTCCAAACACATGTCGTAGAAACCTGTTTTTCCTTGCCCAAGATTAACATAATAAAAAAAGCAATTAAAGTCCGAACCCTGAGAAATGGTCACAACAGACCCCATCCAAACCCCATCCAAACCCCACACCATAGGTCATTATCCAATGTATTCACTCACAGCCCTAACTCCCCACAATACCTCTCCCATGAATCTAGCCTGACAGGCCAATAGCGCCAACAGACTCTTCTCTTCACTCCTCAATCCGCCCATCCCTTGACCTGCTCCGACCCAGTCCGCTACGCTGACCATATCAGGCTGGGCGCAAACCCTTTTCAAATACCTCCTTGAACCCTTATCTAAAAGCACTTTGATCTCGCTGTACCGAAAGTCGTCTTTCTGAATCCCAAGCAGCCGCAAACTGTAGAACCATGCTGCTTCTTTGAAGCTCTTCGGTTCAAAGACATACCTTGGTGGCGACGACGCTGAACGCCCCGAGGATATGAACGACCTTCCAGTGCGATCGTGACGGTCTGGCGGTGATGCGAGAAAATCTTCAAATTCTGCGCTATTTATTCTACTTGAACTATACTCGCTTCTGGTACTGGAGATTTCATCGGTTAAAAGTCTCCTCGGCGGCAACATTTCCAACGCCGAGGCGAAGTATACTTCGTCGTCGGCATCCGCATCTTGCGCCTCTTTAAAGTAACGGTCCAATACATCTACGACATTATCAAGATAGTCCGAGATGATGCTGCTTGCGTTGCGTTCCCACTCAAACTCCTCCATGGGTAAAAATTCGTACTCACGAGAGTTTGGGTCGAAGTCTTCGTGCTGGCGATCTATACTTTCTGGGTGTAAAAAACGAGTGTAATCTTCAATAAGAACGTTCACAGGTAATTGCTCGCCAAGTAAACCCATCGTGTCAAAGAGCGAGCTCGTTGAGCTTGACGGCGAAAGAAGGTAGTCTCGAGCTGGTAATGGTCTCGCGCTTGACAGACTGGAGAACGGAACATAGCTGTTTGGGGCCGAAAGTGAAAATCCATCTAAACCTGCAGTTGCTGGGGGAGGTGGGGCATCTTCGCTTGTGGCACACTCCTCGAAAGATTTCCTGCGTTTCTGGCTCTTTGTACGATGATGATGACGTTCCTTTGGAGTTCCTAGTGTTACAGCTTCTTTTTTCAGGAGCGGAGGCGGTACATGCATTGGGTCCGATGGCGCGAGGACAGGACTAGCTGGGCTACTTGGGTTCGACACGAAGGGGATACTGCCGGTCGGTGTTTTCCTCCATTTTTCTGGCCCTTCTTCAGTTCCTTGCCCAACAGCTACCTGTGCTCTTTTTCTACTTGAGTGTCCCGATGTAGATTTCAACGAATCCCCATCTCGCCTAACACCACCTGATCCTTCGCTTGGGGGATCTGTGGATGAAGACTGGACAAAGCTTCCAAAAGGAGCTACCGGTGTGCACTTTTCCAACGTCCTCACCGTTCCACCTAGCAGATCTGCCTCAGGCAGTATACCCCATGCAAGAGCCATTGCTGATTTTCCATGATAGAAGCTCATTATGATAATGGCTTGGAGAGCCTCTGCTGTAGTCCACTTATGTTCGGGATCCAATTCTTCCGACTCATCTCCACGAATTAGTTCTTTGACATGGTCTTGTGTGATGGTCCAAGGACGGTGCGCAAGTAACATATTCAGTTTTGAGATCCGCTGCAGTTTTGGTGGTGTGTTCTGGATCCCCTTTAACCATTCTTTCTCGCCTCGTATGGTCAAGAATTTCTCCGAAAGTAGCGACAGGTAGTATTGACACTTTTTCTCGGCCGCAGCAAGAATCCCCAGGTAAATTCTCCACTTCTGGGGCAGGGGCCCGTTCGGCGAGTCGTCCGAGACAAATAGATCAGTAGCCTCCCTGTTTACCTCCGCAAAACTTGGAAAATGGAAGAGAATCTTATTCAAATTTCCAACCCTGCCTGTACGCATATAAGCGTTCACTTGTAGATATCGAATATCGTCACTAGGAGGCTTCGGTTTTGGCAGAAACTTTGGAATCTGCCGACGGGGATGATTGCGTCTTTTGAACTTGTAGGATGTGTTCAATCCGTTTGGTGGAGATGGCGGCGTTTGAAAAAGCGATGATACCATAGAAACCGTTGTCCGCCTGCTACCTCGGCCAAAAGAACCAACCGGGGTTCTACCACGGGAGGTAGAACGAGTACGATCTCCATTCATAGTTTTATTGGGGTCCGGAATCATTATTCCCGATGCTAAATTTCCATTCCCACTCGACTCCCTCGGAGAGAACATTATTCCGTCCTCCTCATCTTCCGAAAGATCAAGAGGGTTGGGAGACCTTGGGTTTGGTGTGGCAGGAGTCCAGGGCCCGTAGTTGAGGCCAATTGTTTCCCCTAAAGGAATGAAAAATGACGGCCCTCTTACGGGTACCTCGGGTATTTGGGCTCCAGCTCGCTACCAGATACACAGAATTGAGTTAGAATCTTTCAATAGATGCTTTTGTATGAAATCGAAACCATTATGCGTAAGTTTACCTCTGCTCGTTTTAATATCTCCCTGCATCCCTTTCTAACGTCTTTGAAAGGGCAGTCGAGTGAGAATCTCAGCAACCAAGTGTAAAAATTTTCTAGATTGGTCTTCATTTCCTCCAATCCCCATATTTCCTCGGATACCTGGCGACCAGCCCAAGCTACATCTCTGTTTGCAAACTCAAAATCTCCCAATCCCCTGTTGGAAAACCTTACTGCACCGTCAGTAAACGAACCTGTCTCTGTAGGAGACACGGCGTATTCCACCCCTGATATTGATGTCCAACTGTCTTCCTTCTCTGGAGTTAGAGGTAGAAAGTTGTTGTATGGTGCATCTAGTATCCGAGGCGTCACGATGCTCAAATCATCTGCATCAAGTCCAAATACGTCTTCGAAATGCATTTTGAAACTAGAATCTCTCCGAAGGATACCCCGTTGACTGTTTGGGGCGGGCGAGATACCGGAGCCATTACTTGACTGGCGTGCAATGGGGGGTCTATTCAAATGAGGTGATAATGGTGTCCAGGAAGTCCTGAGATAATCCTGCCACCCACTTGTCCAATAATCCACGACATGTCCAAGAGTTTTGAGGGCACTAGAACGTATCAGTAGTTCTTCGTCAAAGAAGCAATTGAATAGACCGTGACGGAAGGTGTTGGCCGTTTCTGAAAGGAGAAGAAGAAGGTCAGTCTCGGAAAGTCCTAATTGCAGAGGAGACAGTTTACCGAGCCTTGGTCCGGTTTTCTCTCCCCCCATGCCCGTTTCACCCGAATCAACTCCGCAGGTTACTTAAGATTTCCGTCTACTCGCTTCCAACGGAGTCCCACGTAACCCCACGTAGCCTTCTAATATCGCTTGTAAATGCACTGAAAATAGGGATATTGAAATCCGAGTAGAATGTGAAGATGTTGTTGGACAATTGTGGCCGTGACAAGAAATTGGCATAAGTTGACCAAGAAAGCTAGTGAGCTCGTCTCGGAGCTGTGAGAAACTCCCAAGAGCTTTGATTGATATTTTTTGGAGACAAAACGTCGATTGTTTGTCAGGAGTTCCGATATCTCCCTATGGGACTGCTACGGCGGATAAGGAATGAGAATGGAATGGGGAAGAAAATGAATAGTTAATTTGCAAGCCCAAAGATAAGCTGTAGCTCGATCGAAAACGCCGGGTATGTATGAATGTAGGTAGCTGGGGATCTCTAGCGCTGAGCAGATAGATAGAGATGGCTTGTCCCACAGTAGACGATTGGTAGTAATCCGCTACACAAGCAAGCCAGCCTACCGAGTTTCCCTGCGGTAAGGGCTGGGACAATGACGACAAGAAAAGAAAGAAGAAAAGGAAAAAGAAAGAAAGAGCCGCTGCCTAGAGCACAAAGAAACTAGAATCGAATCGGGTGAAGCGAGATGAGCCTGGGGTTCACGAGATGGTTATGTAAAGGGATATGATCGGATCAAACTGCCACTCGGATGAGATAATTGGTTACAGATAGGTATCGTGTGATATTTACACGAGTAAACAAGAAAGAGCGAAGGTTGGCAGAAGAAGATGGTTTTCTTTCTTGTTGGGCGTCCGATAGATCTGGAGTGGTTGTTACTCTTGGGGGGGGGGGGGGGGAAGAGAACTTTGATCTGAGACGTATGATTGATAGCTTCAAAGATGCACTAACATCACCACCAGCCGCAGTAGCAGGGAAGGGAATCGGCAAAAGCACTGGCAGGGACACCAAAATGACGACGAACTCGAACGATATCGGGCACGAGGGGACAGGAAAATATTCCGCGGTAATCTTTGACACGGTGGACAGATGCCTTTTTTTCTGGGGAAAGGAAAGTCTGGGCGGCGTTTCCGTCCCGTCTTTTTTGGCTGGCAAGGGATTGAAAACGGCAAGGTGCAAGGTATGAAGTCTAGAGCAGGATCCTTCTTCTGTTATTTTTCTTAAGGGACAAGACTTATCTTTCCTGTGGCGCGTCCCTTTAGTCCAAATTATTGCGGGAGCTAATATTATGCGGTAAGGATGCAGATGCCTGACAGGTAAAGTAGGTAAGTAAAGGTCAAAGGACGGTATGTAGACTCTACTCTAGAGTAGTATGTAGCTATGTACATGTATGTCTAAGCAAGAGGATCTATGCAATCGACAACGAGGTGATTCTGTTTCAATGACAGAAGCAAACAAAAAATACTACGGGAATAATCGGAGCAAGAAAATGCGTGTTCAGGGAAGTATGTAGAGATGCTGCACCAACCTCAAGGGTCCAGGTAGCAAGGCAAGGTAAGAAGAGAGAAGGGGAAAAAAGAAACAAAAAAGCTGTGAGACCAAGCTTGTGGCTCGTGGGGTGGTTCTGGATCTGGGATCTGCATATCGCCTTGTTGATTGGTGTAGGGACATACTTTCCCGTCATATGCTAACCCGTTAGGGTCGAAAACCTGAAGATCAAGAAGATCAAGACCAATGTCGTTGATATCCTCAAGCAAGGTACACCAACATGAGGAATTATTACGGGAACACTTTTAAACCTGAGGTCATAGATACATCTCTACAGAGCAACGGTTGTGAGGAGTTGAGGCTCTGCTAGACAGAGTGCTTGAGTGCATATATATATGATTATATCTCAAGCCTAAATGTACCTACCTACCCATTCATTATGACACTTCAACCCACATAACATATCCGGTGATTTGAGTATGGGGTAACTGCGCCCTGCTTTGTTTTACATGGTATTGGGTTTTCTTTAACAAAAAAAATAATAATAAAAAAACGGGTGGTGGGGAAAGCATTCAGGGGAGGAGCTTGGATTTCCCCGCATTTTTAACACTTCCCTGTCCATCATGCAACTGACATGCAGGCGCCCTCTCTGCACTAAAGCCTTAGTTGGTGTCTGGGGCAGGGTGCTCCAACTGGAGATGCGGCGAAAAAGGAGTTTGGGCCAAATGGATATCCTAGAGAAGGCCCCATAAGTACCGACGAATTGCCATTTTGATATGCACGAAGACCCTAAAACGCCTTTCCAATACTATTAGATGAGGTACTAATGATCAAAGTTGCATGCACGCCAATGGATGTGCCGACAGAAATTGGTATACTCATTATACTCATGTAGCAAGCACATACCTACATACCTACATGTATGTAGATACTTCGTAGAAGACATGAAGTGTAAATAGAGTAGCTAGAGTAAAGTAAATGTACTGCATACATCATGTATGTACATAAGAAGTAGAGCACCTTGAAAGGTCCGCTGGTGCAGAGATTAGACTGCCCAGCCGGAAGCCTACCGTGGAGTTGTGTTTGTGGGCAAGGAGAGCACTGCAAAACGGGGTTGCGTCACCAACATAGTTCTAGTTCTATGCCTGCTCTGCGGCCTAATATCGCCAACGCAACATCAGGCTCTGCATTCTTTTGCATTCTTTTACAATTCAACAATTTTCACCACCTCACAGCTTTATCAGGCACTAATTCTGCATTTGCGATCACATAGATTCGTGATAGGACTGTTCATACAGAAGTGAACTGAAAATATACAAGTACTTGCATAAGTGATACCTCCACACATGGAAAAGCGTCACATAAACAAGACAAAACACTAACCACATACAACTTCAACCCAGGACGTCCACATATCACACAACATCACGGATCTCACCGCACCCTGCCACATTGCATCGCATAGCGAGAGAACTCTTGAGTACCTGTAGGTAGTGCGTCAGATCACACACTCGTGCTCCTGTCGTGTTAGATATTAACCCATCCGTCCATCCGTCCAGTGGGTGCATCGCCCAGTTCCACGGTTTACCCCTCCCATTCACCCCGCCATCCGCGATTCTACAACGCCCACAACGCCCAGTGCCAATACTGTACCCTCGAAATAGTGAAACAGAATAACTGAAAGTATGCACGCCTTGCTCCGTCCAAATGCCGTCTCAATGCTCCAGCGCCTGTCGATTTCACGTCGAGCTGCATTCCACACGAACTCTAGTCTCCTCCGAAAGGCTAGCGAACCAATCGACACCCCCGAGACTACGGGAATGCCTTTCCAGGAGGAATCTACAAATCCGGCTGAAACTTTCTCAACGCTTGATGTCCTTGGATCAATCCCGGCGCCGCCGTCAGCGGTCGATGTAATCTACGCCGATGGATTCCTACTGAATAACGGAACGCGGATCAACGACGGTGTCATGTTGTTGAACAGTGAAGCGTTTGTGTGGAAACCAATTGCACAGGGTGGTCCCGAAGAGAGCAAGGCGAAAAAGGGCGTATTAGAACTGGCAGAGGAAGCTTGGGGCCTCTTGGATGTTGTTTACCCGAAGCCTGGTTGGTCCACATTACACTCTCTTCCCCGACATCACTAGATCTCAATCTATTTCGTGTTAACCACGTGGCTGTTATTTTCTTCGGCTTTCATTTCTTCTTTCTCTTCCTTGGATTCTTACTTCACTGATTTTGTGTACATGACCAACAGCATTTTTTCATGTTACAGGCCCAAACAACATAAATCATACAATTTGCTGACACTCAAGACATAGAACTACTAATCCTCGGGACTGGACGTCGAACCCTTCTTCTCTCGCCGAAAACGAAGGCTAGAATCAGCGAGCTGGGAATACGACTTGACGTCATGTCTACTCGCAGTGCAGCTGCCCAATACAATCTCCTGGCAACTGAACGAACAGGCGCTCAGGTCGCTGCGGCGATGTTGGTGGATGGATTTGGAAAATAGGAAACGAGGCAGGCTTCTTAATTGGTGCTGGAAGAAAATAACTAAAAAAACAAAAGGACAAATTGAAATGAATGTTGAAATGTATCATATTGGTTGGGATTCATAATCGCAACAGCATTTTCTTTTATGTAACCTTTACCCAAGGTTGAGATGTATGTATCTTATCCATTGAAGACAGCCACCCGCACTTTGCGCGCTTGGCAAGAGGGGTTTTCTCGCTGGGTGCACCACTTTATTGGAAAATCGACAGCAGGGTTTAGGAGCATCTAATCAGCCTCACTATAGAAAAGCTGACATAAAGGTCTATTACAGTATCCGGTAGAATTATTGCGAAAGTCAGAACTAAAAGGGTGGGTTTCTTGGCCCGTGCTCACTGCAAAAATTCCTTTGAGGGCCAATGGGACTATCGGGTCACGGAAAACCCACTTTCGCATTAATTCTACCTGAATCTGTATGGGGGGGTCAAAAAACTCTAGATCTCTAGACAGACTATCCAATCATGTCTTATCATCCGGTCGAATCCGGAAGTCACCTACACCGCTTGTTTAATATACTATTTGGACCAGAAAGAAATCCGAGAGAGCTGAAACCTCGGGGATGACACATGGAACACCGGGGAATTTCGGGGAAACCGAAGATACGTATGTCGGCATGAGATATTTAAATGGAGCAGTTTGACTAATTTATTAGTTTTTTTTTTGCTTGGTTGCATTTTCGATCATCAAGTCTTTGTGCGTTGTTGATTGAAGAATTTTGACATGTGATCGAAATTCTAAGCATAAATCTAACTTCACTTTCCACGTACTCTAAGAATTATGGGTCTAGGTTCATAGAATATGGCTCAATTTCACCACATTTTTACCAGAACGACGTTCCTGGCTATCGTTTGTTTATCTTGCATCTCAGGGCTCTCTTATCGTTATCTCATAGGTCCTGGTCCTGAACTGTGAGTACATATGTACCTGATCGGTCTTCTGTCATCGTTCCTAAACCATCGACCATATCGAAGGATAATTATTATTAAATATGCCCTGATCGTACCAAAGGCAATTTTGGTCACCGAAATACTTAATCTACTAAGTACATGTACATATGCGAACATCTACCTACCGTTCCACAACTCCACCGATCATGGTGGGGCCATAAAGTGGGTACGGGTTTGGTAAAACCCGAGATTTCCGCTTCGGCTTCGTTTCCGGTGCAAGAGCAGCTAAGTCTTATCCACATTTTAATAGAGCCCACATTGCAAGCAAGTATTTGCTGTTGAAAGCTGTATTAGGGTGCACAAGCCCTGCATGGGGCTTTAGCCTGATTAGTACTGGCGAAAGGTTCTGTTATGTCTTCATGCTTCATCACTCGTCTGTTTCGTTTGAGGACTTATGCTATTCTTATTGGCTTGTCCTGCTATTGAATATTTGCGGCAGTCTAGGTATGTTAAGAGGACCGGTTTTATCACAGCGAGGATTCTGACCTCCCCTCTTTTAAATATTTACTTAAGATGGAAGTGAACGGAGCCATTATTGGCCCACCTAGTGTACACTAATTGCACCCTATATTCCGTATTGAAAACCTTCCCAGAGAGCTAAAGATCGCAAAAGAAAAGAAGATAAGAAATCATTAATTTAAAAAAGAAAGAAAGCAAAAGAAAATTAGGTCTCAACGCTTGAAGTGCCCAATCGAGCTACCAGATCTCGTAATTTCTAGTCATCAGATTCCCCCTTGATCAGTGTCTGTCTTCCTCTTCTAACCCTCTCTCCCAAGTCCAAGTTTCCAGCTTTCCTATTGACTCCGGTCAAAAAGTCACCTTTGCCTCCGTATTTGCTATTTCGCATCCTCGCTGCCTCCTCTTTCTCAAGTTCAGCTTTCTCCTTCTCCGTAATCTCCGCCAAGCGTTTCACGCGCTCTGCGTTCATTTGGTCTGCGTTACTCTGCATGGCTGCTAATTTTCTTGCCCGTTCTTCTTCGGCATTTCCATTTCCATTTCCATTTCCATTTCTGTTTCTGTTCTCATTCCCATTCCCATTAGAACGATTTACGTAAGGCTGTCGTTGGGGCCTTGACCTATAGTCCCCGCTATCGCGCGGCGGAGGGACTGGAGAGCGCCGGCGAGGGGAACGGGAAGGTGGACGCCGATGTGAGCTCGATCCATTACGGCGGCCAGTTGGTGGCGATCGAGTGCGTCTACGCTCGTGATCAGGAGAGCTACGGCGACGGTAATCGCGACTCTCGCGGAGGGGTGATCTTGATCGAGATGATGCTCGTGACTTTGAGGATGCCTTACGACGAGGTGGCGTTGATGAGCGAGAGCGAGAACGAGAGGAGGAGTGTCTGCGACGGTGATGATGCTTCCTATCGTCGTCTCTGTCTCTTCGGCTGCCCCTCCGGTTGCGGTCGTCATCACGATGACTGCTCCTTCGTGAATTCCGGTCATCGTCGCGGTGCCGATGGCTCCTGTGTTTTCTGTCTCTCTCCTTATCACGGGTATCTCTGCTCTTCTCCTTGCCGCCCTCCGCGACTTCCTTCAACTGCCTCCTCTTTACAGGATCCTTCATGAAAGCCTCATAGGCAGCCTGCTCTTGCTTCTTAATAGCTAACAAAGGGTCCTCCCTAATCTTGTTCGCCGTATCTCTCACGGTATTCGCGTTTTGGATAGCCATAAATGACGTCTCGGACGCCTGCTTGCTCAGCTTTTCGTTGTCGCTCCCTTTCAATAATGAGTCGATCCTACGTTTCCCGAGTAGATATGCTTCCATTTCATCCGTAGTCCGATCCATCCCCTGTGAGGGGCCACTATACAAGAACTCGACACGGTCTAGCACCTTCTTCCCCCCGGCGGCCTCCTGTAGTTGTCGGAGCTCCTGGAGCTGTCGCTCCTCTTCTCTTTCTTTACGCCATTGTTCGGTCCGCTTACGCTCTTCGAGCGCTTTATTCTCCTCTTGCCAGACGCGCTCTTGGTTCTTGAGAAGATGGGGATGCCACGATTTTTTCAAATTAAGATCCTACAAAGGCGGCGATGAGGTGTTAGCTGGATGTGTCAATTGATGTAAATGGCAAAAAAAGGAGGAATCACTTACACCACCCATATTTGAAGGTTTGAATCGGCTGGATCCTGTTTGTCAAAGGTTCTGGAGGCGTAGTCTCTATGATAGAAGATGAATGACGGGTTGATGTTGCTGTTGACACACTGTTTGTGGTTATTATTTGCCTAGCCACACGAAGCCAAGACTTATTGCCACATGCCAAGTCTCTCATGTATGATCACTCGCCAATTCAAATTCGGCTTTGTAAGCTTAATTGATTGTGTATGGGCCTTGTATAAGCTGATGGATGGATGGATGGATGGATGCCTTGAATGATACTATTTATAATGAGCATGTATATATTGAGTACATATTTATTTAATTTACCCCTTGGTATTGGGGAGAATCGAATTATTGTTGTATTAACTGTTCGTGCCTGGTTCGAATATAATTATATAACAAACACAATAAAGACTACCCACATGTTGTATAAGAAGTAAGTCTTATGTATGTAACTAGAAAGAGGAAACTATCATGTCATAAGCTGCGTCTGCTGAGATTCCCTTTTTTTTTTTTGTCTAAGTTAATCCTGTCTAGCCTAGAAAATGACCCCTTCTCTCGACAACAGTACAAATGGCGGCGAAAAAGGCAAAACAAATCCCAAGAGTGATAATACTAAGCCCCCAGGTACTCCACCCCAATCCCGAAGTCTTTTTCGATGTTGACGGTGTTGGAGTAGGAGAAACCACTTTGGATGCGGCCTGTGTCGAAGCAAGGTTGCTCTGATCAACTTTAGGAGAGGAAGAAAAGGCGTTTACGATATCCTGCTTGGTGGCTGCCTCTTTGTACAATGCTTCCGTTTCACTGCTATCGCGCCTCACAAGGCGAGCCTCGGGTAATGGACGGGGCTCCTGATTATTCTTTAGATGGCTTTCCTTATCGATTTTGTGACCAAATTCGGGTATTGTGTTTTTTCCGTCAATTTGCTGCTCGATTTGAATCTCTAGTGTCTTTAGATCACCAAGATGCCCCTGAACCCTATCATTGTTTTCCACAGAGTTAACTTCCTCCGGTGTGTTGTTAATGACTTCAGCTTTGTCACTGTGGTTTCCATTGTTTTCTAGATTCTTGTCGACCTTTTGATCTGCATTTTTCTTCTTGTGGCCTTTGATATTCTCGTAATCTTCGGTATCCTCAAGACCCTCAAGACCCTCAAGATCCGCGGAAACCTGGATATCATCACTGTCTTTGATATCCTCATGGCTCCCAATATCCTCGCTGTTCTCATGGTCTTCGGCAAAATTGTGTGTCCTGGCTTCCCCTTGCACCGCCTTCTGTGCTGGTTCATTGCCGCTGAAGGGTCCATCCCATTTGGACTGTTCTTGATTACCTTGGTCTTCACTACTGAACTGAAAGTTATTATCGGGGTTCGATCCATATTGGGTACGGATGTTGTCATTGTTCATCCCGTCAAAGGCCGTCATAATCTCGCCAACAGCTTGATCTAAGCTCATAATCATGTCAATATCATCTTCCCTGAAAAAAAAGACAGAAACAGGGGGAATATAAAACTCACTTCCAGGCTCAACAAACAAACCTGGAGCAACCTTGCAATTTTTTAGTTTCGCATCAGCTCCAATGATGACATTCTTCCCCAAAATGCATCTCTCAACACTAGCACCCTCAGCTACTGACGCCCCATCCATGAGTACAGACCCTATAACCATTGCACCCCTACCGATAGAAACACCGAACCCCAAGACAGAACATTGGATAAACGCCTCCCCGGCGATAGAAACCTTGGCTGCTATTAAGCAATCTGATCCGTTAATCGTAGCCGTTCGGTCGATTGAGGCAGACGGATTAATCTTGATTTGGTCAGATTTGAAAGCAGAACTTGCTATGTAGAGACACATGGAGTGATATAAATGAACTGTGTCTACGCGGCGTGTGAAATGCCCCGAGCTTCCTGGAAGATATACAATTACTGGTGGAATTTTGGTACCGCCTGGGGGAGGCGGAGGTGGAGGAGGAGGGGGCGGAGGTGGACGTGGTGGAATATTTGCGGATGATTCTGGCATCGCTGATTTTTTAGACACCGCAATTCCTCTCTTTAGTTTCTCCAACACCTCCAAATCTAATGACGAGTATACCCGTTGCACAGTTACGTCTTGCTGGGTCCATTGTGTAATATCTCGCTTCCTGGAAGAACTCATCTCCGCGAGGTTGAGTCTCTGCTCAAAAGTATCTCCACCATCAGAAAGGATTTCAAGGAGCCCCAGTTTTTCAGCAAGCCGCCTGTTCTGCCAGCGAGCTTTAGACCACCATGGAAGAACGTCCTCGCGGATTGAGTTCATTTTAGAGTTTTTATCAATGAACCTGAGAACCCAGAAAGGGAGAAAGTAAATACCACTGTCACGGACAGTCTGGTTGATCTGGATATTCGGGAACTTTCTGAGAAGGGATTTGCGGAATGGGCGCTCTTCCTTGTTCATAACCTCCTGGCCAGGGAGGTTAAATAAAAGTGATTTGAGCACACCAGGGAATTGAGATTCGGGAGTGGATCCCACACTTGGCTCACGATGCGGGGCCAGGGCCAAGAAATCGGTTTCTATCAATTTTTAGCTTAATTAAAGAAGTAGCGAAGTGGTGAAAAGTACCTTGTCCCTTTATCTGACCCTCTCCCCTGGCATCATACCAGATACCCAAGCCGCCCCTCCTTTCATCATCTTCGCGGCAGTTGGCATAATCTATGTTTCTTTTGCCCATATCACAATCGAAGCCAGCATTCTCAACCATCCATATCTTCACAAGCTCGTTGGGGTCTAAGTCGGTTATAAGGTCACAAGGCAATACTACAATATCTCCCTTTATCCATCCTTCCCTATAAGCTCTTCTTAAAACATCTGCAGTCCCCAAGTTTTCTTCCAGAGCCGATGGGGCCTCAATTTGAATATTGAAGGGGAACATTTGGGACTTAAGATATGCTTGGATTGCGATAAGATGCTCAGTAAGGGTAAGGACCAAGATTGCTGAAAGTCGAGTAAAAGGAGTTAGTATTGGTTTCAAGTCTCAAACGGAACTGCCAGAATATACGTAGTAGTGGTAAGAGAAGTACTAGAAGAATTTTTTTCAACATACATTCAAATCTGGCTTTTTGACACCATTCGAGAGGGTACTGAATCATTGGCTTATTCGCAATAGGAATAAGTGCTTTGGGAAGCAACTCCTCAACGCCAGTAAATGGATAGAGGGAGGTCCCAGGCCCACAGAGAATGATGGCTTGAAACCCAGGTCCGGGAGGACAAAGATCCTTCTCTTTCACTTCTTTTCCTTTTCCTTCTGTAGCCTTTTTGGCCTGTATAAGTCCTGAAGCTTCTACATCTCCAGTAGCCCTAGTAGCTCCGATGGCCCCAGTAACTCCTACATTTCCAATGATTTCGGTGGCTCTAGCAGCTCCAGAAAGCTTCGTGAGCTTCGTGAGCTTTGTGATTTGCGTGTCGTCCATCATGGATCTTACGATATTTTAATCCTAATGCTAGTGGCTGGTGTGAATAGTTGTCCGTGCAGTTCAGGGCAAGGATGACTGAGATAGTTGAGACTCAAGCGATAGAGGTTGATTTGGTAAAGGTTGAGTTGGTAGAGATTGAGTTGGTAGAGGTTGAGTTGGTGGAGGTTGAGTTGGTAGAGTTTGAGGTGGTAGCGTTGAGGTAATTGAATTGGTTATGGCTGGCTGTATTAGGAACAGCGTGGTTGTTCGGCGGAGAAAGAAAATGTGGGAATATGACAAGGGGATCTTCCAAGATTCTTCAAGTATCTCAGTTTGCAGGTGTTGTTGAACTTTGAAAGTGAAGAGGAATATAGACCTAGATAGAATGTTCAATAGGCGAGCGGATCACAGTTTGTTACTGTCACACGTAAAGATGACTGAGTTGCCGTACATGTAGTAATCCATACATGTATGTGTATTGAATTTTCGAGGCCTCTTTGCGACATTGAAGAGGCTCTACCAACCTACATGTATATAAAATGTAAGATGTCAAAAGTGAACCTCAAATACATGTATATAAGGACTGAATACTATGAAACTACATTTACCGGAGATTTAGCCTGATAGATCGAAACATCTATCAGACTCGCAAACACAGCTTACATGTAGTTAAATAAGACTCATCTTTAGTCCATTCAGAACTCCACGCGAAGCAGGTAACCAATTTATTCCTAATTATAGATACATTTAGGTGTTCGAAGGCCACCTCGTCATACTACTGCGAGGCTGGGGGGTATTAGCTTCGGATCTCTGATCGCGCAATATTGGTGGTGTGTCCATCCTGTCTTGCCCCATCTCTGCAAGTACCCTTGATGGCGGTTTGAACCCCCATTTCATGCCCTCTACTTGGACCCGGTTCATCATGACTTCCATGATACCGGCATCAGTAAATTCCAGGTATTTCCTGTATAATTTGAGTGCCGTCGAGGAGTCCTCGATTGAATCGTGCGTTTTCAATTGAATTTCTTCATTTAGAATCACCCACGCTAGGAATCGAAGCGATAATTTTCTATGGTCGTTAGTAGTTTTCTCGGTAGCGTAATCTTCTTAAGTTCCTTACCGGAAGGTTGTTTTTAAGGCGAATAAATCGACTGTATCCACCACTTGTTCCTTGGGGACGTGGATATCTACTTATAATTAGCACATCCCTAAACAGTCCGGCAAATAATTATCAGTATCCATTTTCTAGGAAGGACAACTTACTAATAATCCTAAAATCTTTCAACAATCCATGACCCACGAACACACACCCTAGATTCAATAGTAACCACAATCGTTTGTATGCTACCTTCAGTGGCACCAATGCATGTCTGGACTGCATTGGATCCAGATCACCAACATGAATTCCCGAGAACTCAGTTAAATAATCTACCACTGGCTCTTTGGTGATGATATAATCGTCCAGGAACGGAACTTCTTCATCCTCTCCTTCCCCCCTAAGCACAGAAACCCTTGCAAGGCCCAACCTACTAGGCCGCACAACAGAGCGTGAGCCGTCTGCCTTGACCTCGATCTCTTCGTTTTGCATTGACACGAATTCCGCATCTAACGCAACCAGCATCCCTGGTCTTGGCCCCTCTTCCGGCGTGAGTGGCTTGTATTTTGCTTCCCTATATACCTCACGTTTCCTAAACCCCCCGAAGTCAGCCAACCCAAGTGAGATGGATACCTTGTGTCTTTGAAATATATACCCATATGTTAAATCGTGATAAAGCAGACTGGTATCCAGATGATCCCTCCAGGAATTATCAACAACGTTGCTAGCGGACTTGACCTGGTAGCATAGGACTGATGGCATTTTCCATTTAGGCGTAAAGTCTAATGCATCCTCTTTGGAGACAGGTCTGACCATGAAATCGTTGAACATATGCCAATTGTTATCCTCGGTACGCTCCACTGACGAAAGAGCAACTACGATCAAACATCGTTAGAATTTACGAAGATTCCAACCATAGAAAATCATAAAGAAAGGCCAAACCATTAACGAAAGAAATGAGATGCGAGTTTCGAGATTCTTCCAACTTGATCTCTGCTACAAAGCCGACAAGTTCATACACAATCAAGGCACCGCTCCTATCTCTTTCTTTCATGGCATCCAGATCATCACCCTGGTATATATTCAACTGGCTATTAGTCACAACCATTCCAATTTCGTCAGGTAGCCACCCGGGTGTCGACCAATGATCCTTTGCAAAGTTTGCAGTTTTTTCATGCGCAGTAGCATTGAACATTAATATTTTGGGCATCTTTCGAATGGTTTTCCGCATGACCTGCGTTTGATACCGACGACACTTATCGCACCACCCTTTCTGGTTTGTATCTAGTTGGATACTTTGTTTTGCAATTGCGGAGAAAGTCATGACTGGTTTATTTGGGAGCTTTCTCTCTGGTCAGCTAGGGAAAATTTTACAAACATATGCACATACCTTTGGAAGATAATTAAGATCAGTAACGTTGGTGTCGCCCAGAGGACGTGTTTCCTTCCCACATACTACACATCGCTGGATCTTTGTAGCTGCAACATTAATGGCCTCTTCAAGTACAGTTGAGTTGGAATCCCAGTTTCTCTGATCCAACGAAACCTGGTCTAGTAAAAAGCGGTTTAGGCTCTGAATCATTGCCGTCAAAGACCCATTTCCTGACGAATCTTCCTCAAGTACACCGTGTCGAGCAGCTAAAACCCGTGGAGGCCGCCAGAAGATGGAGCAATCCCCTATCAGTACTGCAATTCATAGTGACTGCATAAGGGACAAGGGAAAGCACACCGGTCGGTAAAGAGCTGAAAGTTTTTAAGAAGTTTGTAGCTTGACAATTTTGGCCATTTGCTTTGTCCAACATATCGAATAAGAAGCCCATTTGACATAACATACAGTCCTCTTTTGTACATGATGTCGCTGTGTGTTGGAGTGCCAAATTTCGTAATAGTGGTGTGAATTTGTACATCTGCAATAGCGGATTCATATACGAATTTGCAATATGTGTTTCTAATCCCGAGAACCTCGTCTTGTTAAAATACCTATAAAAAGATGAGCCATGCAAATTTCTATCAAAGGGCAATATTTTGAAGATATGGCTCACTCAAAATCAAAATCGTCAACTCCAAATTTGCTATATTTGATCTCAACTTTTCGGTACGCCGGCGGCACCTCAAACTGTCTCCGTGCCTCGTCTCCAAATAGTAATTTAGCATCACCGAAGTCCCCAGAATCTCTGTTTTTACTCTTAGCCTGCTGGCTTAAGAATTTTGGCGCAGGCACCGGGGTATCTGTGGGAGTTTTTTCAATACAGTATCGCGGTGTCCTCTTGTGATACGGCGCATATCCTGTCTTTGCTGAAGCTTCTAATATATCCGAGTCAATCTTTTGTGGTAGCTTATTCACATCGAACACCATGTGGGGTGGCCAAGCAGATAAAAGATCGTCATGATAGAAGGGCATTCCTATGGTGTTGAGTGGAGTATCTTCATTGACTATTATATTAGGCAAAGGGTGAGGGTCTTGCCACTCCACAAGATTCATCAGTTCGGTAAATCTTATCTTGTCCAGCGAACCCCAGAGCTGCAAGTACCCATCTGCATCCATTAGAGCCAATGCATCACCTGAAGGAGCTAATTCCATAGCTGTTATATAGCTAGAAACGTTCGCATGATAGAGCTTCATAGCTGCAGGATTCATGATATCGATTATTTGGAATTGACCTGCTTGAGAAGCAATTATAGCTGATGCTGACATCTTCGGATGCATGCGTACGAAAGCTGCTCCAGAGGGAAACCCAATAGGTGGAAGAGCTCTATTCATTCGAAGATCATAAACTTTGACGAGTGTATCGAGATGGTAAGCTCCTTGCCTAATCCCTAGTTAAAATAAATTTACCACACGAGCTATTTTAACAGACCTTGGCGAATAACCGCATGTTAGCAAGGTATTCGCTTGCGTATCAATGTCGGATATTGCGCTTCCATGAACTTGAGAAAATTCCTTGATAATCTTCATGGTGTTCATGTCTAGGAGCTTTATGTCCCCCTTTGCTGTGCCATATACAATTGATCTTGAGCTCCGTTTCATAACTTTGATATCGTCTTCTGTATCATACTATACACTCCGTATACAGATTAATTGCTATTAATTTTGGGGAAAGTTTGACACAGATGTAAATACCTCTCCCAAAACTGTCCCACGGTCGAGGTTCACTGTAAGCATTGAGTACTGACTACCACCAACCAAGATCTCCGACGTCCCTCGATTTGTGTACGCCATTGTTGAAAGATTCTGGAATTTATCATTCCTAAAGCAATAATAATTAGCCAATGTCCTTCCAACATCAAGTATCCGCCACACCCAAAGATCCTCTCAGCGAGGGGGTTTACCGACTGTATATTCCACTGTGCCAATCCCCTTCTAATAGCAAAATGCAAGCTCTTTGCCGACAAAGATATCACCCCCCGATCATTGACCATAACCTGCCTCACGGCATTTTCTGTCGACAACATAGGATTGGCGTGCGCATGGCCACGGTAGCTAGTGTATTTCCTCAACTCTGGCCCAAAGTACGATGTCACTCTTCCCTACTCAACCACAGATGTATCCGTCAAAACCGACACCATACGTCCCAAACAAGGTTCAAAACCTACATGTTCATTCCCGAGCCATAACAGCTCTTGATTCGTATCAAATGTTATAGCTGGAGGTAGAGATGCGCTGTAGCCCACAACCTGCTGCGAAGCCGGCGCGGCGCCGATTCGTGCTACCTATATACAATGATGAGTTTTGTGTTCCTAAAACCTTCGATTATGGGGCACTTACCTCGTGCCAATCTGATTCCATGAAGCTGATGCTATCGTTCCATGAGCCGATGTGATACCTTGCGGGGGTGGGGAATGCGGCTCACATGTATGTATGCCATCAAGGTTAGGGTTGCCGGAATAGATAAGGTATAGCGTACCGAATCTAAGGGCTGCCAAGGCTGAACCTTTAAATTCGAGTTTTCGCTGATTCCCCTTCCAAGTTCCTACAACTTATCACCAGTCTCACAATTGTCGATGTTTCACCGCCGCTTAATCCCTATTGTTACTCTGTATATATCAATATGAATAAAGCAGAAATATTTATACTACTTATCCCGATCTCTCTACTCTCGAAATAACCGCAACCTACTCTATTCCAGCCACTTGCTCCACCTAGGAATCATAACAAGTTTTCTTCTTCGGAAGAAAACCACTCCCTTCCATACTGCGTCTTGTGGTCGAAGGTGTGGTGGGGGCTGTAGGGCTGTCTGTATCGTACTTACGATATGGGCTCAGTTGCAAGAGTAAGCATTACCTAAAGAACCTTCATAGTACATATTCGGACGAAACCTCTCTGTTTCCAAACTTACTCGGGTGTGTCTCCTTGCGTTCTACATCTATCTACATGTATACATGTACATTTATATAGGAGAATCAATCAATTTATGCAGTTCAAATTGCTGTGATTCTGCCGCGTTTTCTCCTAGAGATTATTGATATATTGCGTGAGGTAATGAAACGGGTATCAAACTACTAACTACAGATAAGGATAAAACGGCCCTCCCATAAAAAAAGAACCAAAGAAATTATAAAGTAAAACGACTGACGATAAACCTTATTCCCTTTCCTTAAACCCAACCCATTTATAATGAACGTCAGTAAATTATCCCTCAAAATAGCAGAAAACGACCGATTTTCTAGACCCATCCTGATATTAAACGCCCCTTCCCAAAACAAAACAAACAAAACAAAAAACCGAAATTCCATACACAACTCACTAGCAGATGATACAAGAAGCGCCCCCTCTCTTCCTCCCCTCATTCGCCTGCGCTCTCTCTTCCTGCCTCCTCCTTCTATCTCTAACATTAATCGCTGCACTCCTCTGCGCTCTGCTTCCTCTCCTGCTACCCCCATTACTCCTGACACTTCCTCCTCTAGTTGTACTCATACCGCGCCTGAGTCCGCCAGTACCTGTAGTTGGTGCTCCGGCAACATATGATTCTTGCAATGCGACCCTTCGCCCGCGCGAGGCAGACCTTGCAGGACTAGGTCGCCGCGTAGGCATTGCTCTGTAGTTGGGGGAGTCTCTCTGCCCGGGTGGTAAGCCTGGCGAGAGCATTGAAGTGCGGTATTGTCTGAGCGGAGGCGCTGTGTGTGGCGGCTGTGAAGGCGGCGAGGTTTGTATTGGTGGCGGCTGTCTGGACTGTGTTTGCTGCTGCTGCTGCTGCTGGGGTAACGGAGCAGGATTCTCCCTATATATAGCAGGAATTGGCGGAACGTTTGGAAAGTTCAGTGCATCTCCTGCACTACCTCTGCGGCCATGACTCTGTTGTGGTTGCGGGAAATTATGATGCTGTTGATTCGCAGCATATGTTCTTTGAGGTTGTAGGGTACTGCCAGACAATGGACCAGTTCTTGGACCCTGGAAAACAGATGAGGGCATCCCAACAGCAGGACTAACGGGCGCTGAACGGGACTGAGCAATGTTTCCTGCGCTATAGTTTGGGTGTATGGAAAGATGTGATTGAGAGGCTCCAGTGTTAACAGTGGGTCTGAAAACGCTTGGTCGCCTCATCATGTTCCCCATAGTGCTTTCGATAGTTGTTCTAGTCCTCTGAAGCGTAGTCATTGACCTTGATGGCGATGGAGATAGTTGATCATTCAAGACATATGGTTCTGTTACTCGAGGAGGCCCTTGTAAGGTCATAAGTAGATGCTCTGGTAAAGGAAGATTATCTTCGTTTCTTGGAGTATATGGCGGTGGCGGCGGAACCCAGGCTGACCCGTCATCATGTCGGGTTTGCTGAGGTGCTGCTACGTTTTGCGGCACAGGCCTGCCGTCTGGTCCGAGTGCACGGGCATATCGACCTCCAGTTGCCGGCTGTGGTGTGTTCCTAGCAGCTGTTGCAGCACGATGCAGAGTAGTTCTTGAACGTGGCTCTCCTTGAGAATAAGGTAGATCTATAGGCTCGGCAGATTCATCCTCCTCGTCGAAGGTGCGTTGTCTCCGTGCTGGAACCGGACCGGGGGAAGTCCGTGGCGGCGCAGAGGAATGTAATGCAGCCGGTAGTCTCGGGATTGGGGGAATATAGTTATTGTTGTGGCTGCTCTCTGATGCACCTTGAGGACGCATGCTTCGTCTTCTATCATTGTCCCTCTTTTGAGCTACAGTTCTACGTCTGACGATATCCACCTCCACTTCGATGTCGTTATGTTGCTCCTCAAGGGTTTCGACCGGCCCTTGTATCCCGTCTCCGATTTCAATAGTGATTATCGTTTTCTCTGCTGTCTTTGGAGTTCGCCCTAGATCATATAAAACCACTCGCCCACCTCCAATTGCCAAGAATTCCTCCTCCCCTCCTTCGCCGAGCATTCCATCTACACCTCCGCCAGCTACGGCAACCAGCCTCTCTGTTCCGTTGCTGCATTTGACGAATTTGATCCCGGACAGCGCATGTACATCTCCAACCTCCCTGCCTCCAATAAATGGACCCCTCATCTTATCGCATAATACTTGCCACTGGGGCATCACAATCGTTCCAAGCTGTCCACTGACCCAATTTGGCGTCCTCCCGGAAGTGCTGTTGCTTCTAGATGGAGCGTTAGAGCCATCCCCATCCTGGCTCGGTGTTTCTGCTGGTAACTCCAATTTCCTAGGAACGCCATAGATCCAAACCTTCCCCGAGAATCCGGCAGCTACCATCCTCCCGTCTCCAGTGGGCGCAGGCAACGTAGTCGGTGCCACAGCGCCGTTTTCGTCGCTGGGTCCTGTAAAATATGTGTGTCCGTTCCTCAAATCATCAACCCTGACCGCTCTAAACATTTCATAGACCCGATCATAGGTAAAAGTCCAGGTATTCTCTCTATCATCCTCTTCCGGTAATAAGCTTGCATGACTGCTGTCCCTCGAGCTTCTGGGGAAAAGGACTTGGGTTGTCCATAACTGCGCCAATCCTTCAACGGGCAAATCTGTTGAGAAATGCTGCGCAGAAACCATGACGGTCGTAGGCGTTTTGCAGTTCAGCGTTGTGCCCACTAATATTGATCCATCTGGTGAAAAGGCCAAGGTATCGACAGGATCACAGTTCACTGCCCGGCGATCTGTTGGGAGAGCATCTGGAAGCAATGAGTAGACCTCTATGCCGCCATTATAAGCTGCTCCAAGAACCTCCGCACCTGGTGAGAGTGCGATAGTACGAGGTGCGTTTTCGAGCGGAATGCTCTTTATGAGCTGCGCCTTTGTCTGGGTAAGATCGTACAGGGCGACAGTGTGATTTGAGCTCAGGACAGCAAGCACGCTCCCATCATCAACGATAGCTGCGCATACCGGTCTCCTGCTGATCTTGAGCTCACGTTTAACACAAATATCCTCCGCTGATAAATCCAGTACAAATATTCTACTCGAGCTCAATGCTAATAGGTGTGTTCCTTTTGGCGAGAACTCGAACCTAAAGGCCTCGCCTCCAGGAAACGCAGCGGCCGAAGACGAAGCCTCGCAGATGAGTTGGATCTCCGTCACCCGCGGCCTCAGCATGGTCTCGAATAACTCACGACGCGCTTTTGCTGTGAACATTCTAATAAGTCCTGGTAATGAATCATCGGTAAGTTCCTCCGGAACATCGGTTGCACCACACTGCTTCAGTTGGTGAGCATAGAGCCGTGGGCTTTTCGAGGCTTGGTGCCATTTTGAATTGACAAGAGTGAGAGAATCGAAAGTATTTGGATCGGCCGCGTACAGTATTCTAGGATATCATTAGTTTGCTTTTCTCGTGTAGCCAGATGTCGCCAGCTGACTTGGTGCAAATATGTAATCTCAAACAACGTACTCTTGTATGATCTCCCTCGGCAGCGCTTCAAAGGCTGATAACTGTACTTTCTCTTTACCCTTCCCCTTGCGATCAGGTGTTGTATCAGTGTTATCCCTCATGGGTAACGGTTTTTTCCGTATTGGCGAGTTCATTTGGAGCGGTCTTTTTTGCAAAATACGTGAATGAAGGTGTTGCTTTCTGAAAATATGCGAACGAAGGAGGAACAAACAAACAAATGAGGGGGAGAAGAGAGTTGATAAAAGGGTTTATTACGGATAAAGCATCAACCCGTCAAAGGGGTCACAGGGCAGGGTATGTTGAGGAATGAACGGACGACTGAAGCTCTGTGAAAAGACAGGCGCAGGGGGCGGGCGCATATATATATTCTAAGGAGAATTCCCAGGAGGCAAGTACAGGCAAACGGTGGTACCTACGTACATCCATCTGGGTACTCTAGATACTTGTAGGTACATACATGAGCGGGGAGCCTATGTATGCAGGCAAATAATAGTGCGTACCAACCTGTTCTAGCAAGTACCCACTAACCTGAAAGATGTGTAGGGTGCTTTAAGAATATCTACTGGTAGTAATTTGAAATTTACACCAGGTTCTACCTACAATATTTACATACTCTGCAGCCTTTCAAATTAATTCGGGTCAGCTCAGGATCACAACTCTCACTTCAACATGCAAATTCCATGCATACAATAATAGAGTAATCCCCCTTTCTAAGAAGCTTTGAGATCGCCACGCCCTGAATTTCCCCTTGAACGTAGGCAGTCCACACAAATTAGAGTAGAACATGTAATCCGCCAACTCCTCGCCTCTCTATGTGCCACTTGCCACTACTATTTCCAGCGGAGTGGGCGATTGTGCTCCTTGCCAATGTCACAATGTTCCCTCCCACACTTGCCTGGGGCTTGTTTTGTGCTGTGTAACGACCTCTGCCCGTGGACAGATGCAGCCGAACGGCCACGGCGGCCACCCCACGGAAAGCAATACATAAGTCCAACTGCATGATTTCATCAGCCGAAACGTAACCGGCTCTCCTGGTTGGGTCGGATCGACCATGGACAGGTTTCGAGTTTGGGCTTCATTTCTTGCTTCTGGAACGGCTGGTACCTTTTCTTGCTTCAAGGTAGAGAGAGTACATAGGTACTTATCTATTCAAGTTATTGACAATGATCGATCTCGTGTCACTGCGTCAGTGGCATGGAGGACATCTTGTTACCTGCCTGATTTCCCTTACTCTCCGTTAGACATGTGGCTAACACGACGTTACTTATCAGACTATAACCAAAACCGGACTGTAGTCCGAGTCCGATAGGAGCAATAGCCTACGAAAATACAGGCCGACAAATCGCCAGTGATATCTTGAAGCGTAATAGGTACAGCGCTTTTATGAGTATGTACCTACATACTTACACCTAGCTAGATCAATTAATAGATGATTATTTTGGCCCCGGAATTGGGCAAGCGTTTGGAACGGGATGTAAACTAAAGGAAGAAAAAGGCTCCCCGAGGTTAACCTGAGCAAGGTAAGGGCTTGAAACATTGCTTGCCAATCAACGGAAATCGGGGCCGTTATGAGGCTCGGGCGAGCTAGGATCTGATCTGTGGGTAAAGTAGGTACCTACTCTGCCATATGTCTCTCAGTGGTCGGGGCTGGCATAGTAAGTAGATACAAGAAGGCATTTATTGTGGGACCTGCATGCACTCTACATGTACCGGCGGGCATTGAGAGGATCTGACGTTGGCAACGGGTGCTTAGGCTTTCGAATTTCGCCCGATGTGCGACAAAGCAGCTGCAGATTCAAATAAAGTTTCTTATTCACCAAGGCTCAAACAAGAAGGGCCACAGGAGAGATCTAAGGTAACATCAGAGGTGCTTATTGGTGGGTCAAGGCCCCCTAGTGATTACATGTTTGATGTTGATCGCGGTGAAACAATCAGTTCAAGTGGGTTCCTTAAGCTGTTGTAAAAGCAAGGGTATTCATGCATTTAACACCGCTACCGCTAACTAAATACTACTCTACCACCAATCATACGGAGTTTGTTTGCATTGCTATGTGTAGGTACATGTATTTACATATAGACATCATTTAACAGATTAGAGTACCATTGCGCACCAATACAACAGTTCATGAACTCCAGGAATCACCGGTCTAAGTGTGGCGAAGTCAAATCAGAGTTATGTACTAAGTTGCAGCATCATTAAACGCCTGCCTAACTATTTTAATAAAGAGGTACATTATATAGATCAGTTCACAAGCCAGAATCCCGGTTTGTACATACATGTATGTGTATACTCGCAATTTCACAGCGTTTCCGGACGCAACTGCTATTGCATACACAGAAAAAACCCGCCAAGGCTATCTTTTGTATGGCATGCAATAGTGGTCGCGTCAAAAAACTACGAGAACTCGTAACTTCCTGACGTTTTTGAACGCGACTGATATTGCATACCATACAAAAATACGCCAAGATCCTGATTTTGGGTGTATGCAATAGTGGCCCAGTCCAAAAACGCCAGGAGACTACGAGTACATGTAGTTACATACATGTAGTTTTCGCTGGGAAATAAAACCAAGATCTATTGTCTGTGCGCTTTTATTCGATAAAGTCGTCGTATTTAGTATTTAGACGGTGTGACAGCTAACTCCATATGTGTAGCCGGAATGTTGAGTGCATGCCTACAAGTGGGTATTTAAATAGAATTTACCATACTCTACATAGACTGGACCAGGACCGGGATAAATGCATTTGAATATTCCCCGCTTTGGGAAATGCCCATATGTACGCCTTAGTAGAATCCCAACTGATGCAGGTCCTCCCGTCCTAGCGCTTGAAATCCGCGGTTAACACCAAAACGCGCGTTTATAAGATGCGACTGCCCAACCCAATACCTGATTGGCTGATTCTTTTTCTTCTTCCGAAAAGGTGGCTCCACTTATAGGTCTCGACAGAAAAATAGCCATTCCTCAGAATATCATATTTTTAAAAACTGTGCAGTAGGAAATAAGTGGAACCTCTCATTAATACTACATGTACGCGTACAGTACTAGGTATAATACATACATAGATGTTTATTTGTATAATGATTTGGCTGCATTGTAGTACATTGTACCTTGAGCGGCTCGAGGCGAACAAAAATATTGCGTTGAGAACGATTGCCTCATAATTAACCCTCATAGCTTGAACTGGCAAAGCTTTAAAGGCCTCCTCGTACCGGCCTATACTGTGTAAGGATCATGTATTATCAATGTCTACCTACGTATACTTAGTACATAGTTGTAAAAAAGCTGCGGAAATATTATAGCATCACCTCATTCTAGTTGTATTCAAACACGAGGTTCATCTAAATGTCATGGCACCGATTTCGGTGCTGTACATAAATAAGTACAATGTAGCTAGGTACATCATACCCCCATACATTTATAGAGGCAACTTTCTCAAAAGTGTGAATATGCCTCGAAGGCAAACCCCCGGAGAACAATGGGGGGAATAGAAACAGCAATAACCAAATCAAGAACAAGGAATCGATAATATCCAAGAACCTACGAAATAAGGGCTACAGGTAAGATATCACGAAGAGGCCAGATGAATTGGGAGAAATATAGTCTAGCCAAAGGTTAATAAAGTAAACGAAGTTAAGAAGGCAGATAGACGTCACTAGCGCTTTCGTAGATAAGAAAAGGGAATCCATTGAAACAATCTAAATAGAAAAACATTGGTTCATACCTGGCTTTGGGGTACATACCATACCCAGAGCAATCACTCCGCTACAAGCCCGACGTCCAATAAGGCAGTCCTCCATCGATCGGCCGTTTCTATGTTCACATGCGCCTCCTCCGCAGTAAATACAATCCTTTTCCAGATAAAGTCCCACTCATCAATCCACTTCTTTACCTCCTTGGATTTAGGGCCTGTAGAGTTCGACCCGATAGTTTCAGTCCATTGAATCCACTCAGACAAGCGTCTGTTAAGATCACCATTTTTAAAAGCGTGCCCATAATCCGCCGGCAGATACTCACGGAACACAGAAGCCCAATACATGTGGAAAAACCTTTCCAGGTCAATGATATTTCGAACCTGCTCCTCTGGATGGCAGTTAAGTGCTTCAAGGGTGAACTCAGTTGTCCCGACTAATTTGCTCTGCACACATTGTTTCAACAACGGCACGAGAGTAGCGACTAATCCTGTAGAAACTCTCTGAAGGAAGCTGTTGAGATTTCTTTTGACTTGTACTTTATTTTCATCGTTCCTTGAGGGCCCCAAAAATGAATCCGACGTTCGAAGCAGACGCCTGGGGATGTTGTTGGGTTTGGTATGATATTGGGATCTTTGCACAGATGTTGCAGTGGTGGCGTATATAGACGCTTCCAAGCCATTTCCCATTGCGCGTTTCGGTGCAATATCTGTTATCATATCCCCACTCTGGGAACGATCAATCCCCTGATAGAAGCATGGTTCGTTCATGCCCCTATCTCTACCGGCAACTCTATAAACAGGCTGCATATATGCAGAGGTAGATATATGTATATGATGCATAGAAGCCTGACGATCCTCACGGTTATAAGTTGTATAATCAGACACTGAATTATACCCAGGGTTTAGCCTGGATGGCTCTCGAGAACTAATAGCGGTTTCTTTAATCTCCGTTGGGTTGATTGAATTTCCAAGAATACGGGTGAGGATTGTTTCAGCGGTAAGTACCTCACCAACAACCGATACGGTTTTGATATCTCGGATAAATTATCAATGATATTGATCACTAATATGGGTAGGAAAACTGAAACATACTGTGAATCATTGCTTGGATGCAGAGGTTCTTGTCGTTGGATAGAAGAACTGTTTCGTGGCTGTTTTTGAAGTATCTATAGAAAATACGGAGTCAGCAAGCAATTCAAGAATACCATCAGCTAAAGTGAGGGCGTTTTTTAAGGGTAATTCATTCTCCTGAGTAAACCGTACAGATCATTACTATCTGTTACGTATTTCTCGAAGAACGACTTCCCCAACGCCCCACCAAGTGATAGTGCTATGTGAATCTAAATATCGGCGTCAAGGGGAGCTATTATAGCAAAGATGCATAGGTCAACCTCACGGTTTCACTAGCTAATATGGATGTGTTTGTAAGGGAAGCCGCCAATTTAGGGGCTGGCTTTCAAATCTACACTGAATTCCAGGGTTAAGTATATGTGTACTGACCGGCAACATTCAAGGATTGCAGCATCTCCACGAACATAAGAGTCTTCACATTCCTCCTTAGTCTGACCCCAAACACCGGGGTCAAGTTTGGCGAACACTCCGAATGCCCAGTTGATTGCATTTCTGGCCCGCTTTCCAAGGTCAACACCTTTTTGTGCGTGCAAAGATTTCTTGAGACCATCCAGTTCTTGTATAGTTGCCCAAGGGATGACAACAACATTTTTCCAGCGATGATGAGAGCGAACAAGATTATCAACTAGCTGAAGATGGGAAACAATAAAGTTTGTATCAATTATAAGTAAGCAAGATGGTTGAGAGATACGAGACTTTGAAACTGCAGGTCGTAGCCTAGGTTTCAACTACGCTCGTCAGCAATTCAGTATTGAGAAATGGAGGTAGAGAGATTTACATCAACGTATTCCCTCATATTTTCGGCCTGGCGTTCGTTTCTGGTGAGCTCGGTAACCATTTTAATAATTCCAGGATCATTTAGATCCACCATAGCAACATCCCCATCGTAATCCATCGCCGTATCAAAGACGTAATCGTCGGTAGCGCCCGAATCGAGGTGCATATCCTCCATATCATAATCATTATCAAAGTTTCCAGGGCTGTTGGCAGGCTCCTGAGTAATCAGGAGAGATGTCCGACCGTTCCTAAAAACAGCAGAAGGTGGGGTATTTCTCATCTCATCTCCTGTAGGTGCCCATCGTGAGGCACTCAGATTCATGCTGGATGTTTGGTGATCCTGTAGCAGTACTCGTAGCAGTGGCTGAAACCGTTCTCTTGTGGATTCAGATACTGAGCCTTTGTATCAAAAAGGAAGATCGGTTCCGTAACCGGGAAGAGCTCAAAACAGAATATACTCCAGGGATCAAAGTTCTATGCGCCCAGAATCTGAAAGAGATGTGCAGGGAAGCGGTATAATATATAACAGCGTAACCAAGAGTATATGAGTTAATAAAGCCCGATACAAGCCGAAGAAAGATGGAGAATGTTGGAGAGATAAATGCGGGGATGTAGTTGCGTAGAGGATCGAAGAAGACAGAAAACAGGAAGATAAAAAAAGCCGACGAATGAAAATGAGGGGGGCCAGATATGGTAAGTCTTAAGATAGAAGCGAGACGAGCTAAAAATGAGATCAATTAATAGGTCTCTCGACTTCACTTTTCATAAAAGGTAATACACCACACAAAGGCTCGAGTGACAGTAGATGATGCATGGCCCTACAGGACGATACACGCAAGTGATGTTCTATTATTGAAGGACCGGGTAACTAATAAGGAAGTAAAGCCGGGTAACACTACGTACTCATGTGTTACCAAAGGTTTGTTGTCCCTACATGCGCGACATGGCCCAAAACAAGCCCTGAGCCTTTTCAACTTCGCACATCAGCAACTCCCGCACATTCGCCAGGCTCTAGATCTTTAATTTTCAAGGACAAAATCATACGTTCCTACTTCGATCATCTTGAATTTTAATTCTTATAACCCCGGAATTAACGCAAGCCTACCATGGAGGACGATGAGATGCGTGATCTACCTTCTGCTGAAGAACAACTCGAGGAAACAGGCGCGTCAAAAATTGCCCCTCCTCAAACAGGAGCTGGTGCACCGGCTGTAAGATCTGTCGAGGGATGGATTGTACTCGTCACAAACGTACACGAGGAGGCAAGTGAGGAGGAGCTTCATGACAAGTTTGGGGAATATGGGGAAATCCAGAATCTACATCTGAATCTCGATCGAAGGACGGGTTACGTCAAGGTATGCAATTTCGACTTGATGTATATCAAAGCGATTTCCAGCTGGATTGGATGACTGAACAGAGTGTATGGCCATACTTGATTTCTGAGTTTTGAGCTCAATTCTGTGTGCTTGGCAGTGGAGAGAGCACGTCTGTGATGAACGCTGTCGCTGCTAACTCTCATTGAGTTTCTTATCGCATGCTAGATAGTTATTTTAACTGTTAACAGTGGCAGCGTTCAGCATAGACGTGCTCTCTCCACTGCCAAGCACACAGAATTGAGCTCAAAACTCAGAAATCAAGTGTGGCCATACTCTATTCAGTCGTCCAGTATGTTCAATTCCTTCGTAATTTACTAATTACCTTATATTTCCTTGCATATAGGGATACGCCTTAATAGAATACTCTACCCTTGCCGAGGCTCGCGATGCAATCGCCCAAACAGACAATACTAAACATCTCGATCAAACCATCTATGCCGATTTTGCCTTCGTCAGTCCACCACCTGACCATAAGAGCAGCAACCGCGGTCCCGGTGGTGGGAGAGCCGGTGGCGGAAGGGCCGGTGGTGGGAGGGCCGATGATAGTAGATCCAACAGACGTGACAGAAACAGCGGAAACAGGGGAGTTCGTGGCCCCGCAAGGTCGAGCCGGAGTAGATCGCCTGCGGCAACGAAAGAGGAGGACGTGGAGGAACGGACACAAGCTGCCCCCGAGAGCCGGATCGGATAAAATTTGTTGTGTTGTCAGCGATTGGGGCGTCGAACCACAGATGGAAATCCTTTCTCTCTTGGTGATACTGGTTCCCTGTTTCACGAACTATGTGTATTAATAATATTTTTGAGCGCCAATCAAAATTAACCTTGGGCTGGAGAATATCTTTCGGGAAAGGCAAAAAGGTTAATCGTTGACCTTGAATAAACGTCAGACCTGGTCTTGTCGTAACTCATATCTTGACTACATCCAATCCAACACAAATTTGACGGTAGGCAGGGAAATCATCAATTAGATCTTTCTACGGCTGTTGCGTAAATGGCAATATTGGCTAACTAACTTTAAATATGGATTTCCACAAAATTTTGCATACACAACATTTATGAGAAATCCAAATAAGGGCTCGCTTGTAACTACAGTTAAAGCCTTCGCAACAACTTGTTGAAGTAGCAACTTATCGAGGCGGATAATATAAGGGCTCAGTTAGTAATGGCGTCGACTTGTTGAATATTGGTGAGGAACGATGTCTGTTGTCTTGGCCAAAGTGACATTCAAAATTCTTGACCTTTTGGATAAGTTGATTTTGATAGCTATTAGCTTCATACCGGTACAAAGTTCATTTTTGCCAAGACAGCATGAACATATGGTACATACATATACTCTACGTTACTCCACCTAGGAACTTTTTTCCGAAGTCTTGGCTCAAAGGCGAGTGATTTTAAATGATGCGAGGAAGTATTATTACTACATACTTGGGGCCTGTTCGGTCAACCATATTTAATATTATAGTATTAGGCTATTTTACTATGGTATTAATAAACACCTCCGGACATGTTTTATTCCCAACACTTGAATCTCAACTCCTTGCCTACCCAGCTCCAACCACAACCACGAATCGCCCACACCATAGTATTGAATACCACGCCCGACCGAACAGGCCCTTAATGTTTATCCTCTGCATGATGTAAACGCGCCTGAAATATTTTCTGAGTGGAAGGAGAGTTAGGGCAAATGTTGTGTCATCGAGTTTAAATTTGCTACCCAAGGTTATCTTTTGAATTAAGGTCAAAAGGTCTAAATTTGGTTTAATGAAGATACCCGCGAGCCATTCGACTCGCCCTCTCTTTCAATAGTTCTAATTAAGTAAGCTATTCAAGTGATATATATAGGGGGTTTTATAAAAGCACATGTACCCGCCCTTCTATCTTATTGAAATTATAATCCTTGTATTCTGTGGGCGAAAATAATCGGGATTGTAATAGAGCCGGAAAGAAGAATGTACATGTATTCATCTATAATCTTTCGGGTACAACCTACCTGACTATAATATGTATTCTATTCGTAGTTAACAGAAGCCTAAGGAATGAACCGAACATATCGAGGTTGACAAAAAAAAAAAAAAAAAAAACTAAAGGATATTCCCTCACATGCCACTTCATTCTGCACAAGAAACAGACCGAAATATCATACACAATCATGCCAGTAAAAGAAATATACCCCGCTGGACCGCCAAAATATGTAGCCTACTTCAAGTTTAAAGCCTCGGCCTACAAGCCAGAATGCCTTCCTGAAATAACTGATGTAGAAACAACATCGTTTTGTTTTAACTCGCGGCACGTGGAAAGAACTCTTTCAAAAACATTATCCACAAGGTTCGATACCTGTTTATGGATGGTATTTTTAACGAGAGTTGAAGAGGCATTCGGAACTTTCCATCCTACCGGTATCTTGTCGTTAAAGCTCGTAACAATGATGGCAACACCGGGGTTTTCCACCATTAGAATGTCGATGAATCTTCGGCACATGAGACAACCCGACTTTGAAACCCCAAGCTGGATTTTCAAATATCTTTTCTTTTGACCATTGATATACCAATACTTTTTCAGAAGATACAAAGCAAGAGCGCATTCACAATGCACAGATGACACAATCATCTGTTTCTCAGTCAAATTGGCGGAACTTTCTGTAGATGGTTTCATCTGTGGGAAAACCAAATGAAAATGATTCTGTGTGAATACAGATTCTGTATTCCTATCTTTGACCCATGTCTTGAGAATTTGCTCTGGGCTTACAGAGAGAGAAATGCTAAACGACTCAAGCGATAAAACCTATATGAAACGACTGATAAGTAAAAGCAGTATTCTAGAGCTTAAATAAAAAGAATTACCTCTTCAATTGTCGTACAATGCTTTTTTGGTCCTTTCAAATCTGAAACCTCGGCCACCAGCATCCGAATGGCCAATTCATAGTCGCCAAGCTTTCTGATGCGATACAACAGGACTTGGTCAAGTATAAGATCAATATTAGGCGTCGCAGATATTGCCCAGGAAAGCCTGATTAAAGTTCCGAAGTTAACATCAGGTTTCCCAACATCAGCTCTCATTCCATCAAAAATCCGGGTCAGAAATTGTTTTATAGTCTCTTCTTTCGGGAAGTAATATCCTGGAATAAATTTCCTGAGTGAAGTCTCGATATCCATGATATAAGGACTGGAAATTATTCTATAATGGCCTATAGCTCTGTTGAGATGTCCCAATCGATGGCAGATCTTGGTGAGCCGCCTGTTGATCTTGAGAGTACAGTTCTGAATGACGTTATGTAGAATGTCCGTCCGGCATGCAGCTTTTGTCTTTTCGTCACCACTAGCGAGGGCGCGTTTCAATACACGCTCGATGTATTCATGCTCTTGTTGATTACAAGGTTCCTTTTTGGTATAATAGATTGAGATCTTTTGAGGGTATCTGATAAGAGAGATGGCGCCGACGTCGTGAGGGCCCCGAGTGATAAGGAGCAGAGAAACGAGGTCTAGAAACCGCATACCAGGGTGTCTATAGTAGAATTGATGGGCCGCTCCATGATAGTTATGTTGTTTATGGTCTCCATGGTGATGGGCGATGGAAAGGATGTTTAGTTGATCATTGAATGTGATAGTTTGCTGTGCTGATATAGATGATTTATCAGCTATAGGGGACTGAGACATTATGGGCGATTGATTGATAATTGTGTTGAAGTTGCACTTAGGGGTTGTGGCCTGAGAAATGGGGCATTCTAAGGTGACGTGTATAAGACGTAGTCACTTTAGTGTTATGAACTTTTGCACACTCGAAACAACCACGGCGTGTTGGCTTCTCGTTTTGCTTGTATGTACCGAAAAACCTATCTATATTCTAATTCTGTTCTAACAGTTAATAATTATAACCAATCTTAACACCTTGATTATCTGACATCTATTTAGTTCCCATGTCAGACCTTATTTTGTAGTACATACATGTACTTGCTGCGAGACAAGTTTCCGCCACCACTTTTGTGTTGCAACCGCATTTTCACGTACAAATTTGGCGGAAACTTATTCTCGCCGCAAGTACGTTTGGGGCAATAAAATTCTGTCCAATTATCTTAGGCCTTGGCAGAAGATTCGAGTGAGTTCAAATGATGCAACGAAAATATAGAAAATATACTACATGTAGGTACTGTGTTATGGACCCTTGACCATGGGAGCGGGAGCACCCTGGTGGGTGCGTCATCATTGTGATGACCGTCACGGAACTAACCGCTCCTGTTATGTAGGCGCCCCACCACCAAGCTGTAAAGTAAATTTGTAGCCTACCCCACTTCTCCACTTACATGAACCATCTTGTTTTCAGAGCAGTATTCAGAAATCATCGAAAAATGTCTTCAATTACTCCCGTAAGTACATCGTCTTCGTTCCAATTTCATTGATACAACTTGGTGCTGATGATGGCTAGGTTTCTACCACCGATGCTGCGCCTGGTAAGATTCTTCTTGATTGATGTTCGGTAAACTTGCTGATATTGTTTGCTTTGATTGAAAAGCTGCGGGTCCATATGTAAGATATTATCAACTGCCAGTGATGTAATTTTGTTGTTAATAATCGAGTAGTCCCAAGCTATCAAGGCCAATGGCTTGATTTTCTGCTCTGGCCAAATTCCTGCCGACAAGGACGGGAATGTTGTCGAGGGAACCATTGAGGAACAAACAGTGAGGAAATTCTGAGTAATTTTGCCCAAGTTCGATGCTTACGGGTTGTTGCAGGATGTTGTTTTCAACAACATGAGGGCAGTTTTGAAAGCTGCTGGGAGTGACTTGAGCAGGGTTGTTAAGACCAGTGTTTTCCTTGATGACATGGCAAACTTTGCGCGCATGAATGTGGTTTACGAGAAGAACTTCAATGGGCACAAGCCGGCTAGAAGCTGCGTTGCTGCTAAGCAGCTGCCAAAGGGAGTACCCGTCGAGATTGAGTGCATCGCTTTGGAGAACTAAAATTGATATATGTATTTTTTAATATGATATAAATGATTTTCTCTCCATCCCCGCAGCTTTTATATTCCAGTTATTGAATGTGTCATTTTCTTACAGCGAGAGGTAGAATTATTGTAGAAACAGGGTCTAGAAACAGGGTTTCTATGGCTGGGCAAGCCAATAGAACTCCCCCCATACTTCTACAATAATCTTACCGCAAGCTGTATTTAGCGGACTCCATCCATATTGACCCTACAACAAGAAGTAAAGCGCTAATATCAACTAGTGGCCTAATTTCCATACCCACTTGACTCCTCGACGAAACCATCAACAAAACATGATCATTCCATCCACCAATTACCAATAAAACTTTAACTAAAGTCTAGTCTTTGACCACGCATAATCCAGCTCCAATAGCGCCCTGCGAGTTCTGCCCCGAGGCATAAATGGTACTAGCGCCTTCTTTGGGATCTCCGGAGGATCCAGACATAACCCTACAGGCGGTGCACCAACCCAACGAGTTTTGTTGACAGCATTCTCAACCTGCGGACCCGCTTTTGGAAAAACCAGGTTGGCATTCGCCTGTGATATGCATTGGTTGATCTCACCGATAAACATTGCAGGGTATACTCCTGGCAGGCCATCACCGCCGTTAATGATCTCGACGTGGGCACAATTCATATACATCTCTCGGAAACCGGTTACTGTAAACCATGTCCTATTTGGTACGTCTAGAATTAGTACGGACTGAGTTTGGTGATGTGACCGGGAACTTGGATTACCACGCAAATATCGCATTTCCACTCGGTGTTCCTTGTGGGATAAGAAACTCATATGTCTGATTTGAGGTCGTAAGTTCGTTTTCAACTGCTCCGCGTGGGCAGTTGCCAATGAATGACTTCCAAACTTTAAACGTTCTTCCAATATCGTATGATATCGATACTTGACAACTCCCGCCGTTATGTGCAGCCACACCCTTCATATCGATCCTGAACTCTGCAGGTGAGCATTTAGAGCATTTGAAAGTAGTAGTATACTACATACGTAAATGTTGCAATCTCCCCAGCAAACCATTGCTTTACTGGGGCACCCATTCCCGCTGTTAGGTGGAACCCTTTACATGGGTAGTCACTCCCATCGGCTTTCAGTGGTGCGTTATAAAAGTCTGGGCCACCTTCTGCGTCGATCCTGAATGGCTTCGGGTCTTGCATAACCAAGTGAGCTAGTAGTGGTGTCCATAATAGTTGAAGGACTGCGAGTATAACTAGATAGTACCTATGGGGAAACATGGAACAGGGTGGGATAAGGATATAATAATCGATCGCGAGGTTATCGTTCTATAATGAATTATATACGTCGCACTATAGCTAGCTACCCAACCTTTCTCAATGTTGACAAGAAAAGGAGTGGTTAGATAAAGGGTGGTCAAACATTCCGAGAGAGAATATTTGCTCGCTACACCGACGTGGAAGTCACCCCCCCCACAGAATGGCTGGGTGCATATATATTCCCTGCCGATCATTCATTGGAGGTTGCATTCCGGCAGTTCGGTTTGTTTCTCCTCGAGAATCAGTTGGATGGCCTCCCCTTACATGTTTAGTTTGTTTATGGCCATGTGAGAATTAAAGATATATATCATCCTCCTAATTCATGATCATGCAGGTATTAGGTCCTGTTGAAGGAATTTCAACCCCCTCGTCCGTAATTAATGTATTAACACAAAATTTAAACCCCAGCGCAGCTAAATAACTTTACATAAGCCTCTGTTTGCGAGCATTTATTGCGTACATGTATTCATATTGTGTTTGGTGGTGTTACGTGTAAAGTACATGAAAAAAGCCAACTTGTACATGTATACTACATGTATATATATACATGTATGTAATCGATATATTTATTCATTCATACATACATTCATCCTACTTCAACGGAACCACATGCTCGCCAACTTGGATCTCTTCCGTTGCTATATCCTCATCTGCATCGGAAATATTTTCTGGCTGCATCATCTCTGTTGATCATTGTCTTCTATGTTCTAGCGAAATCCGAAGTTTCCAAGGTCGTTACCGTTGCACACAAAGTCCATAGGACTACATCTAATCCCGAAATTGCATTGAAGTTGTCGAGTTGCTTTTCTCCAGGTAATGTAAGTGACTTATCATAGATCAACATGCTATCAGTCGATCGTGGATTTCTATTTCTTCGTCCTTTATTTTAGTAGATAGACATTTCTTCGAGGAGAATCAATTCTTATAGCAGGTGAAAATCGCTAACACAAAATGAGGTCGATATGATAAAGATTTAGTCATTGGCCTTGATTTCGACTTTCTTATCATAACGCCTTTTGCTCTACTCTCTTATAGCTTATCAAGATGTGCTTCTATACAAATCACCACTATTCGAGGTGCGGCCACTCACCACTTATTCTACAGGACTTCTGTCGCCGTTCTTGGGCAACGCTCCACCCAAGTCGACCTCACTGCGTTATCAGACATAGTTGCCGGGTTTTTGTACTGAGGGGTATACGCGATGTTCATTTTGTTGTTTGCCCAAGGTGTTTACCAAATTGAAACCTTGGTTACAAAACTATTGGAATAACATCGAAGCCTATAAAAGAGATGAAAGTACGTTCAGGTATACTTATTATTAATATGAGAGGGGCAGCATTGCAGGATGAGAGAAAAAAAAAAAAAAAACTACCGCATTTTTGATGTTTTGAGCTGTCCTATCAAGGGGGGGATACTAGAAGAGGTAATCTCGAGAAGACTTGTATTCTCGAATTCTATGATTCTTGAGAAATCTCTTACCATTCATCACGTTCGCCTAGCTATAAATAGGCACTGAATAATTCTACCCTGCAGCTTCGGGAAATGCAGATATTGATCATTCTTAATACTCATTACGTATTAAGCATTCTATGGGTTCCCTTGAATTAAGTGCTCAGTAAGTCTAATACTTACGACTGTGTCGACTTTGAATTCAAAGTCAACTTCTTGTATATAATAAGAAGTGCTAGTATACATGTATATGTAGGGGATACGGATTATCACTAATCTAGACGAGTATGATCCCTGAAGTCGATCTAAACTACATAACCAATGGCCATAAAGATTAATATGATGAAATATAGCCTATTACACACGTGCACACTCCATTTCAGTCATCGTGGCTCCGCTTTCTTGACTGAATTAACTGATATACTGGTTGCTGGCATGCACTCATTGCATATTCCAGCCATACGTACTTCCTCCGTTATACGGTCCATTTTACAATCAGAAAATATATAATCGCCATGCTGGCGTCGATTCGTATCTTCCAATTGTTCCCAGATAATCCAGCAAATTGTGTTGAATTGGGGCGGGCGATGACCGCAATCATATAAAAGTCGGATAAAATTGCACATTCTAGAAACGTTGAAGATCTAAGGCCAATATATTAATATTAGAACTGACAATCAAATAGGTGGGAGTGCCGAGGACATTTTTACCTTCGAAACAAGTTGGTCTTGAGCATGCGTGGGAGGGTAGAGGATTTTGGCTACTTTTCAAGGATCTCAGGACTTTATATATGTTTCACAAATTCTATCATGTCCGCAATCACTATAGTTCCACGTCTGACTCTCACCTTTCCCCTTTCTTTCTTTCTTTTTTCTTTTCTTTTTTACATGCAGCATTCTTCGATATAAGTTTTGCACTTATGCCAACTGGCAAATTTTAGCAGATCTCGACTGAAAATTAGTATGCGGTGATCAGTTAAAACTTAAACACATACACAAATCTTGTAGCTATAGAGGAATTTGTTTGTACATAGAAAAGGCACATAGCAGTTCTCCCGAAAACCGTATCGCTGGTAACGAACGATTCTATTGAAAACCTCGCCTCGTCCAGTGAAAGTAAATTTCCGTAGTGTTTGTACTTCCTACGTATACGTATAGGTATGTATCCGCGCATTCAGAACAAACTATATAAGAAGGGAAACCATTTAGCCAGCTTTTTGGCACGAGGATGAAGAAAAATATAACTAATCTGTCCAGTAAAGAAGTTGGGGATCTGGAAGGAGCATTTTGTTTCACCATATGAATTCTAGACAGATCTAGAAGGATGAGTATTGGTTGAACTAAGGTCTACTCGGGAGATACAAGTAACCAACACACCTTCCGAGAATGTAAGGTAGCACACACACTTGCACATGACCTAAAAACACTGCGAAAAGTAAATTTCTTGACTCAAACCTCTCACGTGCCTCAATGGTTTATCTTCTCTTCACAATTTACTACTTTTCTTCATCCCACTTCCTCGTAGACGAGTTAATTCTCCCCTTCTTTGTGTATGGTAGAATTTGCAGCTTCTCTGATTTTGAACACTGATGACTTTAAAGACACAATAAATTAACCGATATAACAATTTTGTGCATCTTGGTCGTTAATCGTTCTTTAATAAGGTTTTTGGTTTCACAGTATAGTAGGTATGTATAGGCCGAGTGATAATGTATGACCAGTTGAAGTTACAGCCTCCGGTAGAATTAAAGTGGAAAACAGGGACAACGATCACGCCGAGAACAGAGCGATTCTCCAATGCCACATTTCCGCAATAATTCTACCGGAGGCTGTATATATACTGGTACAGTACTTGCGGCGAGAATAAGTTTCCGCCAAATTTGTACGTGAAAATGCGGTTGCAACACAAAAGTGGTGGCGGAAACCTATTCTCGCAGCAAGTAGATGGGTGAGTGTAGGTGCAATAAGCGTTATCTAACTCTGCTCGCCACTTTAGTTTGAAAAATCCTTCTATCCTACCTCTAATAAAGCGCCGCGACAACAACGACGACGTTAGTGATGGCCGCCAGGGATACGACCCCATTGCCTGCAAATCAATAAATGAAAATTTCGATTCCTAGGATAAGATCGATAGATATCGTAACCCATACATGATAGATACCACATAGCCGACTCAGACCACATTTTAGGAAAATGGTCCTATACTAAATAATTTTGCGGGGCAGCCAGACATTTGAGTGCAGGAAGCGATAAACGAGTTTGGTGTTAATTGATAAAGGTATCGATAAATATGTCAATCGTTAATTCACTTATAAGCTGCTTCGCACCGGCGCTATGCCTAGAAGCATTCTTTAGCCACCACTAACGCTTCTCCTATAGGTTGTTAAAGTTTATTACTACCCATGATAACGTCCTGAATTGATGCGTCGGGCAAAAACGTCTCACAGGCTATGTGAAAGGGATGGTTGGGTAGTTAATGCACGAGAGACTTAAAAAAGTCTAGTAGGTTCAGATAGATTCTTGGGAACGGGGCCCCAGAAAAAGGGGAGCTGGGAGCTGGAGTTAATTTATGTAGGTACATCAGTATCGATATCGTCGGGGTATCTATATACATCCTTGATACCTACATATATTTAGTAAGGGTGGTATCCGAGATAATGTACGTAGATTCAAAGGCCATACGTGAATTTCACGATGTTTAGGACGTCAACGTTCCATCCAATTGAATCACCTCTAACATCTCGGGAAAGTCTTTCGGATCAGATCCGCTCCGGGGACAAGACTAGTAGCCATACAGGAATCTACTAATTGACTAATGTTCACCGTTGGTCTTCACTTGCTTGCTTTTGTGTGGTGACTAAGCCCGGTGATGTTTCACCTGGATGTAGCTGGGTTAGCGTCGGAACAGTTCCAGAAGATGATTCGCTCCTATGTTGCTAGCAGGTACAATGCTAACCTACATGGAACCACCCCCTATTAGGTTGCGGATTTATCCATGATACCAGCCAGGTCTACAGTCTACCGCAATCCCGGAACAGGGTACCCGTTTTCTCTGGAGAAGGAGAACGGCATCGTGCGCTGCATACCTTCTTTGACTTTTGAGTTCATGTCGGTGCCAAGAAGGGATTGTCGATCTCTACTGTAAACTGACAGCTACCTCCGAGAATCGAAGGACTCGGCTTCCGGACGGGTTCCGAGCGGTTTCCGAGCGAAAATATCCCCAGTGCCGCTGGTATATAACTATTCGACGTCCTGGAAATGTGAAGGGGATAATATCGATCACTCATTAGCGCTTTCTTCTTTTGTTACTTTGCCACTCACACACATAAATACATAATTCTAGAGAGATGGCGTTGAGGGAACTGATTGAAGAACTTTCTTCCATTGACAAAACTACTCTTGCGGCTGTGGTTTTTGTTGGTTTGGTTACATATAGGGTGTATTATCACTACTCAGTCTACGTACGTGCCACGACAGCATCAACGAAATGACTATCATGTACTGACTGTTCTGTTGACACAGGTCGATGTCGAATCGGTCGGAGTTCCACCAGGAATCTTAGGACCCTGGAAAGCAGCCCTCCGACATACCAAAGAGGCCGACGCTCTCATCAAGGAGGGATACAAAAAATACAGTAAAGATGGGAAATTCTTCAAGATTGCTAGCATTCCCCGGTACCTCGTCTTTCCAACCGACCCAAAGCATTTGCAGGAGATGAATAGTGCACCTGATCATGTTCTTTCCTTTGGGGACGCTGGTGCGGATGTACGTGATACTTTCCAATCTCTAGGTTCCTAGTGAAATATGTTTGCTAAACGAAGTTCCGGCGCAATTAGAGAATTTCCATCGACTACACCATGGATCATAGTTTTCGTACAGAAACATATCACCTCAAAGTTATCCAAGTCTACCTAACTCAAAGATTGAGCAGTATTCTGCCGGAAATTATAAGTGAAGTGACACTAGCTTGGCAGGAAAACACAAACATCGGAGATGGTCCGTATATATTTACTCTCTAGGCCTAGTACGAAGGAGTCTTTGTTCTAACTCTTTTATTTCTACAGAATGGACCGAGGTCAACGTATGGGATATTATGTTAAAAGTTATTTCAAGAACTATTAACCGTATGTACGTTGGCTTGCCATTATGCCGTAACCAAGAATATCTGGACAACCTTGTCGAATATGCTACAACAACATCAAGGAGTGGCATTATCATTGACATGGCCCCTCGCATCCTCAAACCGTTAGTATATCTATGTCAATCTCGAATTTTGAGACGCCAAGTATTAATTTATCTGCTAGTCTCGTTTCGTGGTATATTTTGGACAAGCCCAAGAAACTTAAGAAACTAATGAAGTTTGTTGGACCATTGTTTGAGGAGAGGAAAAAGAAGATGAAGGAGCTTGGTGACAAGTGGACTGATCGCCCAGTAAGTCCAGCTACTGATTTCTGCCTAGCTCAGCTTCTAACACGAGTATAGGATGATGCAATCCAATGGATTTTGGACAGCGCACCACTTGGCGCTGACACTGATACTGAGTCTTTGGTTAACCGGATCCTATTCTTGAACTTCGCGGCTATTCACACTACTTCGATTTCTATCACCCAAGCCCTCTACGATCTGGCAGTCCACACAGACCTCCACGACCCCCTCAAGGATGAAATCGCCTCAGTTATCGCCGAAGAAGGTGGCTGGACTAAACAAGGACTCACAAAAATGAAGAAACTTGATAGTGCTCTTAAAGAATCCCAGCGCATGAACAATGTCACTTCGAGTACGGCCTCAAATATCCGATTTTAATTATTTTATATATATTTACTAACACAACGTAGTTGCAATGATGCGCAAAGCCATGGTCCCATACACCTTCTCTGACGGCACTTTCATTCCCAAAGGCACTTGGCTCTGCGCTCCAGCCGCCGCCATCCACAAACAAGAGGAAATGCAATATGACGGTTTCCGCTGGGAGCGTTTGCGAAAGGAGGAAGGCCAGGCGGCAAAGCACCAAATGGTCAGCACATCGGTAGAGTACTTGTCATTTGGCCATGGAAGGCATGCCTGCCCAGGGCGATTCTTTGCAGCAAACGAGCTGAAGATTCTGGTGGCGTCCATCATCATGAACTACGAGTTCAAGTCGCCGACGGGAGAGAGGCCCCAGAACGGTCACTTCGGTGTCTCGTGCATTCCGGATCGAGGGGTAAATATGTTGTTTAGGAAGCGGAAGGACGTTTAAATCGCTCTTTGCATAGTGAGGAGTAGTTGTTCTGCTATTTTGTCATTCGTTTTAAGAGTTAACTAGGGTTCCATTTGCACTATTATTTGTTGGGTGCACTTTCATTTGGGTAGCGAAAATCAAATTTATAGATTTTCTTATTATGTACATGTTATATATACAATTACAACACTGTGAACCAGGCGATCCGAAATAATGTCGGCATGCGCAATGGTGGCGTCTTCTGACCCAAGGACGAGGACTCAGATACATGTATAAATTGTACATTTATTTATCATAACAGATAATTCAACAGCTCCAGCTCAGGCATCTTTAGTGAGGTTAGCTTGGTAGGGTTAGCTAGGGTTGCATGTATGTACAGTCACTACCAAGAAGTCTTCGTGATGGCGCGCACCACGCCCACCAAAAAAAGGGTACAAAGTGACACACCAAAACACAAATATCTTTGAATAACTTCACAACCACAAAAGATATTAAAATTATGTTTGGTACAGGAGCAGATATAGTATCCAAGAGACTTTCTATCTAATCAAAAGTAATAGATTCTGTGATTGTGAACCTATACTATGTTCAAAGTGACTATCTACATAAGGTGCACCCAATCCTAAAGGCAATACACCAAAATTTAAATAACTCGACACCAATAGCAGCCGTTAATTTTTGCTTAAACGTAGAGCCTCTTGAGGGCTATACCTGCTCTCATCTCAAACAGAATTTTAATATCTGTTGTGGTTGTGAAGTTATTCAAAGATATTTGTGTTTTGGTGTGTCGCTTTGTACCTTTTTTTGGTGGGCGTGGTGTGCGCCATCACGAAGACTTCTTGTAGTGACTGTACATGTAGTCACTAATGTAGAGGTAACATTTATGAGCCCAGTGTTTCTACAAATGCATACGATATCACGAATCTAAATCTCGTTCTGTAAACACTCAATTCAAATTAACCGCTAGCAATAAATTACAGATTAAAAATAGGTATATACATATAAGTAACAAAACTACAACAGATGCGTCTTCCTTATCCAAATTGGTCTGCCACCCTCCCCTTGTGCTGTCTTCCTATTTCTCGTCTTCTTGAGTAACAGCGCCGCCCACCCGCCCCTGCCTAATAGCTCCCTGAAGTACTAGGCACTTGACCGCTCCTTTTCCTTCCTCTCCCTTACTGCTTCCATCGTATCGTCCCACACGCTGGAAATCGGAGTCTTTGCGTAAGGTTTGCATTTTTTCTTGTTGCTTCCCTTTATCTTGCACTTGAACGCATTGCTCTGCTCTGGTTCTAGATCCGTGGTCGAGATAATCCGTTTGCTCTCAAGCTCATGGATTACAAGGTCGCACATCCCATCCTTGCCCGTCTTCACGGTCCCCAACGGACCCTTCCGAATCCCAAGACGACAATAGGCCACATAGCGTTCGAGCCAATCATGCATCTTGACACCAATTTGGGCTGGACACACCGTCTTCGCGTACTCCTTGGTCGCCGCAGTCCCTGTGATTCCCATAGCCTGCCATACAGAGCTGGTGTCCTTCCCAAGATTACCGCAATAGCAAGGAATCGCTTTGCGGGGGCCATTGACATTGAGGTCATCGAGGAGACCGTCTTTAGTGGTTGGGGAGTTCCAGTTGTAAGAACTCAGACAAATGGGAACAGTGAACAAGCCGGGGGTCTGCGGGTCTGCAGCCTGCTGAACCGTGGGTCCATCATTCAGGATGCTCAGGTTTGACGCCAACTGGACATCCTTAAGGCCCATGACATGCGACCAGAACGAGCTCGTAATGATATCGGCCGTCTTGAGGTTCCATGGGTCCGCAGCGAGATCATTGAAGCCGAAAGGATCTTCGACGGTGTGTGTCATGATGATACCACGGTCGTTCCAGCGGTACAGGTAGCAGACTGCAACATTGTCGATGCATGCCTTACTGTGCTGCGGTCCAGTGGTGTCTTCGGCGCAGGTTTTGACGACCTCGAAATCCTTGATGGGGTTGGGGGACGTGAAAGGGATCGAGCTCCTACCCTTGGATCTGCGAAACTCACTCGTGCAGGAGATGAACATCTTCTGGGAGGTTATGGCCATGTTGAGAGTCTTGTAGAAGATGTTCTTCGTCAAGGTTCTGTAAAGGTGGTTAGTAAGGTCAATGATCGAAAGACAGGTAAATTGGAAAAACTCACGTCTCAACATCGGAAGCAGTCCAAGCACCGAGAACGCCGTCAGTTGCTGGAAGATATGTGCCCAGCGCGAGGAGATCGGCCAACTCAGAGGAACCGTCATCTTTGATACTCTCGGATCTGATGACCCGATTGACGGTTTCCTTGAGTGCCATCCGGGAGATGCGACCAGACTCTTGGATCCACCATTGCATTCCCATCTCGTTGATCTCTCTCGGCTTATCATCCGCTTTCCACTTGGAGAAGAAACTGTTGACCATAGTCTTGACCAAACCCTGAGTGACCATCGGAAACAGGATGCGGCCAACACCGGCAGTGCGCTGTGCCAGTTGGTAGAATCCCAAGGTCCGGTTTGGGATCTTCGTTTCATCTGAAGATTCTTTTATCCAGATCTTCTCGGGCTCGTCCGGGATGGGCCACGTCTTTGCAATTTGTTCAAGACGGTACTCATCATATGAATCCCAGCCTTCGAAACGTCCCAGAGCCTCTCGCTCCGTTGTTGGACCCCAGCTAGCGATCCGATCACCTTCACCAAGCTTGGTAGGAGGATTAAGCTTGTCCTTGGTACGGAGATACGTGATGTAGCTGAGCTGACCTGGTTGGAGTCTACCTTCTGGCTGTTGCCTGCGCTCGTCCTCGAGGATGTTTTCGCCGGCGGCTACTCGGGCCATCCAATCCCGTTTCTCGTCCTGGTTCTCGGCCCAGATCTTTCGGGTGACCGTGTGTCCGTCGACCTGCCCATATCCATCGAGTTCCTCCTCTTGGATCTTCTGGGCTTCTGCAGAGGGCCAGATACCGTGGACGAATCTTCTCCATCCATAGGCGGTGCCAGCACAGAGATCCTTGAAGTCATTCCAGGCATGCGAAGCAGCCTCTGTGAACCCATGGACATTCCAGCGGGCACTGAAGTCAGGAAACCAGCCATGCTGATATTCCACATCGCCGACCTCTGCTGCCTTTGCAGGGTCATGGCGAGCCATCGCATTCTCCTCCCACTTGCCGTAGAACTCCTGCTTGTTGAGTCTCCCGTCCAACTTGCCATTGTTGTACCACCAATTGGCCAATGACACACCATCCGGATTCCACCACAGCGAGCCGCCAAACCGGGGCGGTACACGAAGTGCGTACGGAGCATCGGGGAGATATCCGTTATTGACGGTATATCTCGTTAGCTGGATTTCCGAGATCTCTTCATCCGCAGGTGCTGGGAACATATCAACAAGCCCCGGCTCGTTCGAGATGGGGCGTCCTTGCTTCTCCGAGATTTTGGTAAAGACCCAGTCCTTCATGCTGCCCCAAGGGATCAAGGGCATAACCGCATTAAGCGCGGACTGGGCGGCCCACAGAGAAATCTCAGAGAGCTGGTTGAATGCGGCGATGCGCTGAAGCTCATCGGCGCTGTGCTGGAACCAGAAAAAGACGTACGACATACGACCGGCCATGAGCCCGACATTGCTCTGCGCGGCTTGCATCGCGTTGTGGATTATATCCAGCGACACCACAAAATGGCCGGTCGAGGCCAGGACAAAGTAAACTCGTCGGGCGAGTTCGAGATCTTCAATGTGCCCTACCGCATTGAGACAATGCACGGTGCAAGAGCTTTGGGCACCAATTGCGCACTTGAAGTTTGTGTCGCCGAGAAAGTCATAGGCGATCGTAGCTGCTAGACCGTGGTGCTTGAAGTACTCACGGTCTCGATTCTCAAGGGTGTATTCCCTGAGCCAGACGTCGCTACCACTGCGGCGGTAGTTTAGCTGGGTTGGCGCGAAGGGACGAGACTTGCAAATCTCAACATTGTCACGAGCGTATGAGGAGATCTCGTGAGTGGGGGCCTGGGGAGGGGACTGGATTAGGTCTTGCGCACAAGCAAGACCGAGGAGGAAGAAGCTGCAGAGTTTGGTGAAAAGCATTCTGCTATGCTTAAGAGGTTGTTGGTACGAAGGTTGTCAAAAAGGATTTAAAAGAAAAGCTTCTATTGAAAACCGGTCGAGGGAACAGGTTCTGTTTGCCTGTGTCGAGGAGAAGAGAAGTTCGAAGGCCGGGGTCCCGGGGTTCTTGTATTTATATTCATTTGGGCCCACCACGTATACCATTGAGTATCAGGACAAATTGCTTCAAGGTGAAGGCAGAGCGAGTGTGAGGCAGTCATGTTTACGCAGCCGGTACATGCAAAGTGTTCGGTCACCACGGTGCAGTTACCGATTACAGCCCTCAAGATGAAAGTTTTCATGACGGCGGCTAGCCTGCAATAACAATAACTACGCAATTGTGTAAACACAGCTATATCCTTATATCGGTTGTAAATAATAGGTAAGGCTAACGTGTAAGAAATCCCATGGGGGTGGTTATTTCTGAATACTGTGAATGTCATGACTGCCGCGATTGATTTACTGTTGAAAGCTCGTGCGTTCACAATGACGAACAAACGTTCTGAAATTCTTTTCTTATTGAATATATCTAGATATATCTACATAGATACCGAGTATACGCATGATGTATGTATATATGTACATGTAGGTATATGTATTTAGTGGAAGATTATCAGTAGGAAGAACGTACGTAGTTGTGTACAAAAATGATAGAAACCTAGTAGTACATGATACTAGTTTGATGCCGATCATCATGCTTAGATATGGCTGCATTATTACGGACGGACTATTTATGATCACATATCGATATTAATAGCTTGAAAATTTGATTCGAGAGCCAGATTGAGCAAAGCGTGGTGCATATAAGCGATTCATTATTACATCATACCTGCTCTTGGAACGCGAGTAAGAAGATGTATGGAAAGCTGCAACGCCTAGCCATTGGATATCTCCTGGAAAGTAGAATTATCCCTTCAGCGGTCAGGCTGTGTTACAATAACATTTCCTAGCAGTGTATGGCATGTGTAGCTAACATACATCCCGCACCACTAGCTAGATGCCGGACACAGGGCGAATATCTGTACCAAAACCTTCGATCTCACCATTCGCGATATCATGACTAGCGTACAAAGCAAGGAGATGGCACTTGACGCCAGCTTATGGCTTAAGAGATGATTTAGGAGCTCTGTTATCGGAATTGGGGGTTGTACTTCATGACAAAAGAAGCCAGGGTTAGGTTTCACGCTTGGCGTATTACTTGTCAAAATATCATTGACATTAGGGTTAGGTGCCATTCTCGCAGGGTTAGCTACAGCCTCATCTCTCACGACAATATCAAATACTCAAATCAAATTTTGTTAAACCCACGAATATATAAGAGCCATGCATGAACACCTGTATCATGAGTAAGTAGTTGCTAATTCCACAAAATCTGGTAATTTGATCATTGACACTTACCCACGCACGCACGTATGTGTCTATCTTCTTTGGTTCACCTAGGGATTCTCCAAGATTGATTACGCCTACACGTGCCGAAAAAAAGCTCAATAATCGCATTTTCCACTATTTCTCTTTTTTCCAACATCTACGCCCTCTTGAAGATCTAGAGACTTCACACGCCATTGTGGTTGGGAGTCAAAGTGGCTGCATTCTAGCACCTTATGTGTCATGAACAGTCTATTTTGGTTCGGAACCCAACTTTCTTTCCATTTCTACGTACTTACTTCGATGTTTATATTGATATTCTAGTTTGGAATAGGGGTCGCTTGCATATGTCAGAGCATCTCGAGCCCTAGAAGTACCAGTGTTGAGGTTAATGCTAGCAGCTGCAATTGCAAGGGGGGGCACAAACTCAGACATAATATTACTCAAATTCAGCCAAGCCGAGGCAGACACCCTACATTCTAGAGATCCGAATCCCCCGAGGCAACCAATACCAATCGCCCCATGCGAGCTAACACCGGCCCGCGAGATTAAGGGCCAATAAGCCTCAGAAAAAAATGTCAATAAAATTTACAAAAAGTCTTGCTGAAGAATACGCTCTCCAGGGGAGTTAGTGCCATTTATTACACGTAATGCCAGTATAGACTCCCACACAATTGACTGAGGTCGGGAAGTAATACTTAAGGGAGGCCGTATACCACTACCACCAAGCGCCTCTGTTGTTCACTCTCGGCTTTGAAATAAGTTTTTTCCCCGGTGGTTCACTATAGGACTGTACATATCCTTTCATTCCAAAAAAAAAAAAAAAAAAAAAAAAAGAAAAAGAAAAAAGAAAGATTCTACAATTTTCGTTTTCAACACTGTCATGACGTCAATTACTTGTAATGCGAGGGTCTTGATTTTTTTTGGTCACTACTTACCTATAAAGTATATGTACAATGTACATGTAGCTTATAATTTAGGGGCTGCGAAATACAGTTTTCCATCCGTTATATAACTACAAACCCTTGCTATAACAAATTGAAAAAAAGAAAGAAAACAATGTACAATTGCAGAGAGGTGGGGTGGTGGATCATGGACTACGTTCACTCGACACAATTGTACAACACGGGGGTGGAAATTAGTAATGGACACGAGACAAGTTGTCTCGAGACGAATTCTCGAGACTTTTAGCAAGACGAGACGAGACGAGACAAGACGAGACGAGACAAGACCAGGTCCAGAGGTCCCGAGATAAGTCCCGAGACCTTTTCCTCACCTAAACAAATGTTCAAGCCCCAGCCCAAAAACGAGAACAAAAAAAGAGAAAACAGAAATGAAGAAGAACCGACCTTTATTTGCATTGAATAGCATAACTTCAGCGTTTCCCCAGCCCCATGGTCACATGACGAAAAGTCTCGAGACTTTGACGAGACGTCTAGACCATTGTCTCGAGACTTTCAAGGCTCCGTCGAAAGAATACAAGAGGAGACGATACTTGGGGAAGTCTGGTCTCGTCTCGCCTCGTGCCTATCACTAGTGGGAATCTTGGTTGATACTGAAGTCAGGCCGTAGAGTAGTGACTGCGTACTATGGTAAGCGAGACCCCACTAGTAGCCCACCACCGATCGCTCTAGCCGTAGCTTCCCCGGCTCCTGTCCTATTTTTTGGGAACAGAGAAACCGACGAAAGAGCCATATTCCTAATTCAAAAAGGTTTAGAGCAAGAAGACAGGGGACTTAGAGAGGGGGACATGCCCTATGATAGCACTTAGTATACTTGCGCTCCAAACCAACCTTTTGAATTCTTATCTGACTGGAAACCCTCGATTAGCGTACTATATATATACGTTTCCCATAAAAATTCTTTGACCAGGCCCTTTCCTTCCTACTTACCTTTTCCCTATCGACTAAGAATCTCTAGTGCATGGCCACTGGATCGTATATATGAATACAACGGATCAATGGTTATTTAGGATAATAATTCCCACTTCACGCCTCCCGGTTCACACATCTATATACCTTGACTTATACGAGGCTCCGGCCTTGAATTATGTTCTCCCTCTCCTTCAGTTTGGATTCTTAGGCTTTACCAAGATATTTTCACATTTGAAGCCATGCGGTTGGCCAATTGGGCGAGCTATGTAGGTAGATCGGGGATGATAGAGAACATGAAGATGGATGGTGAAGAATGAGAGTGATTTGCTCGTTTATACCACAAGAAGCTACCTAGGGTTGATGTTTCTCCAATATCTCTTTTGAATCTCGAGCTAAAAATAAGGATTGAGGATGTGTAGTCGTTACCCCTTGAATCACTTCCTATCTCTCCTGGTCTTTAGTCAGCTGTTTTGTTGAACTTGAAGTGCTACATGTACTTTCGCAGGGCTCTGGAGTTCTTTAGCTTCTTTGTAATATTTTCCCGTGTCAGTTTACTGACGGCTTATTTAGAACCACCGTAAAAATGGTTTTAGCCGGCTCAGTTGGGCTTCCAGCACTGTATATATTACTGATGCCCTACGCGTAAGCAGTTACCCTTAATGTCGTGTCCACCCCAATTCTTAGGCCATAATATTCTTAAACTATCTCGGCCAGAAGCTCCACCTAGTTTGGTAGTGGGTACATATTTAGTAGTCATATATCCATCCACATCCCAATTAATTGGAACTACTCTCGTTTCACTGGCGGTACTAACCCCCACCCCCAACGCCAATTGGCACTTGTGATGATGTGTACTCGAGTTACTTAGTACCTATATTAATTCTCTATTATAACTAAGGGTGTATTAGTATAGTAATAAGTCATCGATCGCTCGCGGGTTAGTTGTAAATAATGGTCAGCTGCAGGTGGGTGTGCACCATGGCCAGAAATCGGCGACGATATTGTTACTAAGATATTAATTTCCCTTTTGGTGACGATAGCTGCTGAGTTTATTGACGAGAGTCAGCCGTTGAAGCTTGATGTTAGAGTCGTAAGGCTCAATTGGATCTGGAGATGTGTACCAGGGACTTCTTCAGGCGGAGCGTAGTGTTTGATACCTGTAGGTACAATATGTACCAGTGGGCGCTGGGATCTAGCAAGTGATTACGAACGTGGTTAATAAACATGGGGTTTAAGTTTCACAGTCACGCCCTAAACAACTACATGTACTACGTCTACAACAAAAAACAAGTGGTACCATTTCTTTGATCGAGTGATAGCTTATGATCAAACACATATGGTGCGCACACTCTTAAAGGTGACACGGCAGGATTTGGAAGTGGAACAATTGTGGCTGCAAGGTGAGTTTTAGGCCAATCAGAAGGCCTATTTCTAGCATTCCTGCTTTATTCCTGCCACAATTCGCTTTTGGGGGGTATAAATGGGTATAATACTGTTCCACTTGCTTAGTCTTGGCGCTTTTTACACACAAAAATGCGGAATTTCAAACTCCTAAGGCTTCACAACTAGAATAGATATCAAAAATCTGGTCATACAAGTTAAAGTTTATCACTAGTACTACAATCTGTAAGACCCGATTTTTTTTAACTTTTTTTGTTGAAAAGCCTTAGGCAATCGACTTTGCCTCATTTTTCGGTTACCTTTAAGAGCGGGCGCACCATACGTTGAGTGTAGCTGTATGGAGCGGTAAATGTGTCAAAAGTAATTTTACCAACGGTAGTAAATTATTTACCACCGGTGGTATAAGCACTGAATTTCAGTCATTGTATCTGCACGCTATCCTACATTAGTACATTTCCACCGGTATAAACACTGTTTCGGTCTTTATGCTGCGCTATACTAAATAAGTAAATGTTCAATCATTAATGCCAAAACTTATGAAAATTTCCCACCGATGGTGAGATTCCCCACCGGTGGACAATTTTCATATATATTGGCATTATAAGGCCCCTTTTGGCCAAAAGGTCTGTGCTTTTATCATAAAAATTAGCATTATAGGGTATAAATACATGTACTGGTATTATTTTCACCACTGGTGGTAAAATAATTTACTACCGTTGGTAAAATTACTTTTGACACATTTACCGCCCCATAGCTGCATCTATAATTCTCACTAATAACAACAAGTGTTTTCGATTCTTATCTATGGATAGTATTTATAAATTTAATTCTTTACTTTAATAAACTACAAAACAAATGCGTTTGATTTGTGCCATTCGATACAGACGTGTTCAGAGTTATGTTCGTGCCAAGAACATCCGGGTAATGCTTTTATAGATTTCGAGACATTTACGGAAGAGCCTCGTTTCCTATTCACGAACACCCCCAGGCAAACAATTCCTAACCCACCTACCACCGGCGCACCACTTTCAACACATTCACCAACCCATATTATAAAATACTATCATCAGAATCATGCCCGTTGTTAAGGGCGGCGTTTGGACTAATGTCGAAGACGAGATCCTCAAAGCCTCCGTCTCTAAATACGGTCTAAACCAATGGCAACGCGTCTCCTCGCTGCTCGCGCGGAAATCCGCCAAACAATGCAAAGCTCGTTGGGCAGAATGGCTCGACCCGAGCATCCGCAAGGTGGAATGGTCCCGCGATGAGGATGAGAAGCTTCTTCATTTGGCGAAGCTCATGCCGACACAATGGAGGACTATCGCTCCAATTGTGGGAAGGACAGCGACCCAGTGCTTGGATAGGTATCAGAAGCTTTTGGACGAGGCGGAAGCTAGGGAGAGCACAGAGTTAGGACTGGCGGGGCCAGAAGGTGGAGAGGCGAGCGCGCCGAGTGCAGATGATATTAGGAGGTTTAGACCGGGGGAGACTGACCCTGACCCCGAGACGAAGCCTGCGAGACCTGGTATGGGCTTCTTTTTACTGTCAAGCTTTATCTTTGTTTTATGTACTGATGATGGTGGTTTGTAGATGCTGTGGACATGGACGAGGACGAAAAGGAGATGTTGAGTGAGGCACGTGCTCGTCTCGCTAACACACAGGGTAAAAAGGCGAAACGTAAAGCTCGTGAGCGGCAACTTGAGGACTCACGGCGTCTGGCTGTCCTTCAGAAGCGCCGAGAACTCAAACATGCTGGTATTAATATCAAGCTCACCCATCGCCGCAAAGGTGAGATGGACTATAATGCGGACATCCCATTCGAGAAGCAACCAGCGTTGGGATTCTATGACATTGGCGAAGAAGAGGCAAGAAACGAGAGGCAGCGCGCAAATATCGATCCCCGAAAGGCACTGTCACATACAAAGCGTAAAGGCGATCAAGACGAGGAAGCTGAGCGGGGCAAAAGAAGAAAAGGAGGTGATAAGGACAAGAATGGCGCTGCGGCGGCATTTGCATCTGCAGCAAAGGCTGGGCAATTGCAGAAGATTAGGCAGGCAGAGCAGCTCAGTAAGCGCAGACAGCTTGTGTTGCCGTCACCACAGGTCGGAGAAGCAGAGCTGGAAGAAATTGTCAAGATGGGAATGACTGGTGAGGATGCGAACAAGATCGCAGGCGCGAGCGAGAATGAGTCTACAAAGGGTTTGGTAGGAAACTACACTAGTATCAATGCCGGACAGCCAATTCGGACTCCTCGAGCACCTCCAACGGAGGACCGTGTTGCCAATGAGATCAAGAATATCCGCGCCCTGACAGAAACACAATCCTCGCTTCTTGGGGGAGAAAATACCCCACTACATGAAGCAGGTACAACAGGTTTTGATGGAATTGCCCCAAGAAAAATGGTCGTTTCTACACCCAACCCTCTTGCAACACCGTTCCACCAGGGCGGAGGAGTTGGAGCTACGCCACTGAAAATTGGGCAAACGCCTTTAAGAACGCCGAGAGATTCATTGGCTATAAACAATGGAGCCTATACGGGAGCTATGGTCTCGATGACACCAAGGGACCAGAAGTTACAGCAGCAGTCTTTGAAGGAACGGCTGAAGTCTGGGTATGTGAAGCTGCTCAATTCTTATATTATCTGACTAATTAATTGTAGTTTTGCGTCCCTACCCAAACCAAAAGATATTGAGCTCGAGGAACCTGAGGAGCCTGAAGATGCAGACATGGAGGCCGGCCCCGCCGTTGTAATTGACCAGGAAGAGATCGACCGCCGCATGCGCGAAAAGCGCCAAGCAGAGTTCGAGGCTGAGCAAAAACGCCGTGCCCAAGTTCTCCAACGATCACTCCCTCGCCCATCAACGATCGACATCGACGCTCTGCTCAACCGGGCACATAACGAAAGTGATGCAATTAGAGCCATGGTATCACGAGAGATGGCGACCTTGATCGGCTCAGATGCATTAAAATATCCAATCAAGGGCGGGAAAGTCAGTGGGTCACCAGGGCGTTTCGAGAAGTTTGAAGATGATCTTTTAGAGCGAGCAAAAATGGAGGTGTTGATGGAGCTGCCAGAGGAGGTTGCGAAGCAGGCTGGTAGTGAGTTTGAGGAGGCTTGGCAGAACGTTCATGGAGCGCAAAGGAATATATTGCCAGGGTTGGAGGAGTATGGCAAAGATAGTGTGGATCGCGTACAGTTGATTGTGCAGGCCTTCGACGTACGTTAACTCTTTACCTCTTATCGCATCGAACAGAGTAACTAATGTTTTGAATGCTATAGTCCGCGCAAGACAAGCTCACCAAAGATGCCATCCAAGGTAATAAACTTGAGAAGAAACTAGGTCTCCATCTCGGCGGTTACCAATCCCGTTCTAAGCTCCTCACACAAAAGATCATTCAAGCCTCACAAGCCATATCTGAAACCAAACAAGACCTTGAGTCGTTTAGAACTCTGCGGATTAGTGAATCTGATGCGATCCCAAGGAGACTAGATGCGATTAGAGCCGAGGTTGCGTTCTTGGACAAGAGGCAGAGGGAGGCGCAGGAGATCTATAGGGCTAGGAGAGAAGAGCTGGAAGCTTTGTAGGGGATATGAAGTTACGATGATTTGTTTTGGTTTGACTTATTATGGATTGCGGATTGTTGATTTCTTCTTCTTTTTCTCTTTTACTTTACTTTACGTTTGCAAGTATTCTGTACCAAAATCAGATGTGGCGTGAGACGCACGCCAGGCATAGGGGGTGTCAATTGTATTTTAGATAATGGCTAAGACGGACAGGTCACAGGTTAATAGCTATGCCATGGAAAGTAATATCGGGAGGGTAGGAATTCAAAAGAGAGAGGTAGATAAGTAGGGTTTCTGCCCCTAATTTGATGCGTTGGCAGCGCAAATGTGTGTCTTGTCCCTTTGTAAGAAACTATCATATGATTCCTGTAGTTAATTGGACGACAACCCAACCCCAAATTACACTACATATGTCCTCCTTACCCCCACTAAATAATACAAAAAACTTCCCTTGCCCCACTAACTTATTTACCCCACCCTCGAGAACTCAAGATGTCACAAAAACGTCTTCGCTCCGACTCGGCCGCCTCTACCGACCCAAATACCTGGACTATCTTTGAGCCGTCCTCGGCCCCAGATGCCGATGGTGACATTATTCCCACAAATCCCCATGACACTAAACACTCCCGTCATGCCGTCACCTCGGCCCCAGCAATAACATGCTTCCTACCGCCATCATGCGCAGCAGGAACCGCATTTGCTAGCCATGAGCTGTTTGAGAGTCATTATGCACAGGCGCATACCAATCGCTGCTTAGAGTGTGGGAAAAACTTTCCGAGCGGGAGGTTTCTGGAGCTGCATATCGCGGAACATCATGATCCGTTGCAGGAATTGAGAAGAGAGAGGGGTGAGAAGGGGGTATGTTGCTGTTCATGCCTATACGTTTTGAAAATGAGTTAGAAGGAAGCTGATTCGGTGATGTGGACAGTATGGGTGCTTTGTGGAGGGGTGTGAGCGGTTTTGCTCAACGCCGCAGAAGAGAAGGAGGCACGTTATCGATAAGCACCATTTTCCTAAGGTGTGTTTTCGACTCGGTTCGTTTTATTATAGGGTTGTGGGCGCTTGGATACTGATTGAATTGATTACAGGAATATAACTGGGGAATTGTGCAATGGGGTATCGATAACCATACAACTCTTCTCACTCGTTCCACCACCAAAAATACTCTTACTACAACCTCAACTACTGGTCCGACTATAGCTGCCACACCAACAACCCCCAATAAACCACAGAAGCTAGGTGGTAAGAACCCAAGCCCCAAACAAAAAGATCCAAGTAGGCGAAAAAGACCAATGGGCATTAAAGAGGAGGAAGAGGAGGGAAAGCCCTCAATGGAGAAAGGAAAAGAGGTAAAAGAAGTAGATATGCTCGACGTTGCGAACGCCATGAGTGCCATGAAATTAGTGCCGCCTAGTGTTAGGTTTGGTGGGAGAAGAGGAGCTAGCATGAGGTAGTGGACAATATATATTAAGAGAGGGATCTGGATGCAATGGTTGGAGTCGGGTGTTGCCTGGGGTTTTCTTTTTATTCTTTTTTTATTCGGTGATCGTATGCATTGGATGATTGGGCATTGTTTTTTTTTTATTGTTTTTTCCCCACTCTTTTACAGTGGAAACATAATCTCTAACACGGAAGATTATCGATTTCTCAATGGATGGGACCGAGTCTCGCTGGCGTTTTGGGGATAGCAAGATATTTTATCACTCTTGTATGTAGCTTTAAATAGCTGATGGGATTGCTAGGTGACAAGATCTTGCGTTGCAACCAGATTTTGTATGGGAATGTGACATAATAACTAACTCCACAACCGCAATAGATATGAAAGGGATAATAACATAATGTGAAAGCCGAAAATTGATGGAACCTATCCCCTGGGTTTGTTGATATGCTGATTGCTACGTAAAGTAAGTGAGACTTAATAAGGTGAAACTATATTATTCTAATAAACGATAGGATAAGTTCAGTATGGACATTTCAATGATAGCAACTGGTAGGATAGTTAATTTTTATTTCGTATTGTACAGAAAAATTCACAAAAAGGAAACCGCATGAAAACTCAGCCTCACTAATATTTTTTGTCCCCTCATACACCTCCTTCCAAATTCCTCCGGTAGCCCATTTGAACCCTTAGTAAGATCCACGACCCCTTCCACGGGGCGTGAATCCACCACGAGATCCGCCTCTGGGAGTGAATCCGCCAGAGCCACCTCGTGAGCCACCACGAGGGGTGAAACCACCGCGTCCACCGCGAGGAGTAAATCCGCCCCTGCTACCGCCTCTAGGTGCACCACGGCCACCACGGGGAGCTCCACGGCCGCCTCGAGAGCCACCGCGTCCGCCAGCGGGCTTGGGGCCCCTGGGGCCGACTGCTTTTGGTTTAGGGAGGAATCTAACAAGCTTATTAGCTCGCATAGTGGGAGAACAAATGGGCGGGTGCTGACCTGTCCAAAGGCAATAACTTGTCGCCGCCAATGTAGAATTTGTCGCCCTCTTTGAAAGAAGTAGCGACGATGCCATCTTGCGGTTTGATAGTGAAATAAACCTGGTTCATAGGGCCGAGGATCTCATCGACTTTACCAATAACAGACTATAGAAATCAAATTCCTAATTGTCAATATTGTTGAAGAAAAAAGATAGTAAACTAATTTCAAGAAAATAATACCTTGTTCTCGAGGTAAATTGGCGCATTGAAGTAGGGGATCTTGGTGTTGATTGACTGGCATACAATTTCCCCTTCACAAGCGTGCATGAACTTTCCCATTTCTATTTCATGACCAATTAGCCACAAAAACACCAACTGCGGGGTGGGTTAAGGTTGGAGCACAAACCTAGGACTGTATCGGGAGGGCCAGTAGGTGCCTGGAATCCAGTACGGCCACCTACAATTTTCTATCAGCATTGTTTTCCAGGGTGAGGTTCAAACTAGAGAGAGAAAAAAGCCTTTATTCACCTCTGAAACCACCACCACCGAAAGAACCACCGCGACCACCTCTGTCACCGCCTCCTCTACCGCCACGGAATCCTCCTCTGCTCATTTTGAAAAATTGGTACTAGGGTCGAGGGAGGTAGGTGAAGCTGACTAGTGGGTTCTGTTGGAGGGAATTGAGGTTGACGTTAACGTTGGAACGAGAGGCTCTTGTCAAAGGTTTGGAGTCGCAGATGAAAATTGCGGGTATGGTGCCAAGAGACAAGGTACTAGTATTGAGTGGCTAGAGAAAAACATGCATTGTGGCTTGTGACTGCATCAAAAGGGTTTATTGTGGCTAGTGAATAGTGAAACAACGATTCATACATGCATCTAGCTTCATAGGGGCACGTCTCAGTTGACACCAGCAGAGACGAGTGTGGCTGAACAGCACCTCGATTCGGCTGACAAAACACCCTCCATGCGGCTCTGCGGGATCTGGGCGCTTATCGTCTTCACCATTCATAGAACTGCCACAGTCGAGCCCTCACTTAGGTTGCAGCAAGCAGCCAGCAGCCCAACAGCAGCAAGCAGCCAGCCAGCCAGCCCCACCATCCTATCTAGCTCAGATATACGGCTGTAACAACTCTTTCCCTCCCCCACCCCCGCATTATGAACCGCACATTTGTCTACTCACGCATCAACGGCATCAATATCAAATTCGACCTCACATTCCCGAGTGTCGGAGAGCCTACAAGTAGTCATGGCAGAACGGGTGCGGCCAAGAAGACCATCGCTCTTCTGATGAAGAGAGTAAACCAGATGATAGAGGGACAATCTACGAACTCTGCCCCTGCTGGTCCTGTACGCATACCTGCTGTTGTATTCTTTCATGGGGGTGGCTTAACTGCCGGGAATCGAGAGTTTTTCCCAAGGGATTTCAAGGGTATGTTCAATATGTTCTTTTTGTTCGAGCGGTGGTATGGTGGTAGTTCTTGGTAGGCCGGCCGTTGTTTCTCCGGTAGCTTCTACAGTTGCTCCTACCACTGCTAGCACTACATGTACCTCCTACCACCACTCATGCTACGCTACCGCTGCAGCATACCTTCTACTACTACCAGAATGCTATCACTACACCTCCTACCTACTACCACTACTACTGCTGCATTTTTGGAAAGTTTATTGGTTGGTTGACACAATCACCTGCCCCTCTCTCCCCAGCCGATGTTCTCGCCCAGGGAATAGCCTTCATCTCAGCCGATTACCGTCTTCTCTTTCCATGCACAGCGCATGATATCCTTGTCGACGTTAGAACTCTTTTTGCCTTCATAGGGGAGCAACTCAACCCTGCTCTATCATCTTCCAGTTATCCCGGCGACCCTTTCAACTTCCATATTTCTCCCGATCATCTTGCTGTTGCTGGAGCAAGTGCAGGTGCATACCCTGCACGCCTCGCTGCACTCTACGCAAATCCCAAGCCAAAATGTTTCTTCTCTCTCTATGGCACTGGAGGGAATTTACTAGACCCGTTCTATCTGAGAACTCCTGATGCCGCACAAGGTGACTTGGATATCGGAACAAACGCCCGCTTTATGTCCCCCGGTGGTCTCGAAGCTAGAGATACTGTCGCGCCGATCGCCGACTGTCCAATGGGCTTTGATGACACCACACGCTCTATTCCTGGATACGCCGACCGACTCTTAACCCTCTACGTAACATTGCTCAAATCAGGAAGATACCTAGACTTCCTCACAGGCGTTGAAGGACTTGGGCAGCGCCTTCGTACGGCTGCAATCAGATCCGGGGTCCCAGTAAACGATGAAAGCTACGATTGGGAACGTATTGTGGATGCAATTCCACCTGAAGCGAACTGTTTATTTCCCCAACTTCACATTTCCAACACCTTTCCGCCGTCATATTTAATCCATGGCAACCAGGATAGGGCAGTTCCAGTTAGCGAGACAACTGAGTGTGACCGCATGCTAAGGGAAGCTGGCGTAAGAAGTGAAATGGTCATTGCGAATGGCCTTGGCCATACATTCGATCAGCATATGGGATCCGATGGATGGCAGAGATACGCAGGTGGGGTGGTGCCTTTCTTACTGGAGTATATCGCAACGGAAGGGATGGAGACGGAGAGTGCCGACGGTAGATGACAATCGGAACTGGAAGGGGTTTATGGAAACTGTGATGCGGGGGTAAGGCAAAGACATCTTTATCCCCCATAATTTACCTTTTTCTCGCATCTTTTCTTATATCCATGAAATGACCACCACATTAAATATCATATCAGTTCTCACGAACGTGGAAATGGTGGCATTAATAGTCTGGATGGCTTGATATTGGGTATGGGGTGGATATTTCTGCTAGCTATCTACCGAGGGTTCTTTGTCAATATGGTGGGGAATTTCGATTTTTTTGGTCCTTTATTTCCTTTTTCGCTGGCCTCATTACTGGCCATTTTCTTTAACTGGATTTCCACGGGAGCGGAAACGAATTTCCTGGGCGAACACAGGTAATGAAGAATACACGGGTGTAGGCCCGAGAGTGGCTATTCTTGATGATCGAGTATATAAGTCATTTTATTCGATCTCGCCAGGCAAGCTATGGTACCCATTATCTAGATCTTGAGAGTTTAGGTCTTCATGCCTAAAGCACAGAGTTTTGAGAGGCGCCTTTCTTGGATTAGATTTCTCTTGCTACATACATCTCTTATTAAGATGGAATATTGAGTCGAGCCATTGGATTGAGTTTTAAACGCCAATCTGTATCCCCTTCAATAAGAGAACCAATTTACGTCATTGTGTAACCATAATTTCTTGACAAGCCTTCCCCAGATTAATGCGTAAAACGCGGGTAAGCTTTACAGGTTGGCTTACTACGTTTTCAGTAGTAAGAGTTGTGGTATTTACTTGCTCCTGGCTTGCCTCATGGTTGCTCGAATATAAGTGGCATTGTATATATCCAATAGTTTTCCTACCAATCCCAAGTTTGAAGGCTAAACAGGATCAACCAGTCAGTGCTTCAAAGGACAGAAAAAGTCTAAGTCCGAAAGGTTAAGAAAGACAAGTAGAGTTTCTGAAAAAACGAAAAAGGAGAAGGGAGGCATGCTTAACAACAACAGGATAGTGATGAATACTAGACCTACAACTGTTGAATTAATGCCACAGTATGTATGGAGGATTAGTGTAGGCTAGCGCAGGGCAATTGTTCACTACATACATATGTATATACTTACATACACTTAATGTGAAGGGTGTATATCGTAAGATTAGAGCCTAGAGAAATGCCGTTCAATTATATATAGGTAGATGAGGCGACTAGGGTAGGATATAATTGCAGTAAAATTAGTAGACGAGCGAGGTAGAGGATCAGGGTATCCGTATATTTTATCCTTTTTAGAGTACCAAATAGTGAGGCTTGGACGCGAGTGATATCTCATGTTTTAAATCATGTCTAACCGTGTTGCCGAGGGAATGCCGTTCGTCAACCCTGAGGGTGGGTGGGAGATTCCCCGCTCGCAGTAGATGTCACTCAGTTTACCCAATTCACATTCCACCGTAGCTCTAAAAAAAAACAGAAATGGGCGAGTTTTTATAATTGTACAGCTGAGGTATGATACAATTAATGAATTAAAAAAAAAAAAAAAAAACGATTCAGGTATGAATCACAAGGTATCACTCGCGGTTATTTATCGCCAAGACCACGAAAAAAATGTCGCCTGATTAGCAATTAGCTAACCAGCAAGGCTGTGCGCTGTCATTTAAAGCGTAAAGAAACATCTATCCAGATTTATTCTCTTGGAGAAATGGTATTTTTACGGAGGAGGGAAAGTCTCTGGGTGTGGATGATTCAGTAGAGTCAGGCCGAATTAATCCAATAGAGAATATTTAGGTGAAGACCTATGGGTTTGTGCTACCGTAGACTTGCATGGCTAGGAAAACAACATATATACTGTGCGTGGTTGATAGGGGCCGGAGGGACCCCATCCCTATCAATGGGCGCATGCAGCAGTACTCAGCAATAATATATATAAAACAAACTATAGTACTAATTGAGGGTTTTTGATATGGCGGCGGCCTTACACCGCAGTGCACTCATATCTATGACCATTTCATTCAACTTACTGGCACAGAAATGAATATGTGATCAACGAAAGCAGCTCATAAGAAACTGTGATATCTTAAAAAAGTTATTATACACATCCCATTGAAAGAAAACGCCAAACTTTTATATATCATTAAAGGCCAAACAACCTCCTTTATTCCAGACCTTCAAACTCCGCATCTCCTTCTTTCTCGCTCTCTTTTCTTCTCCTCTTGACTTCCTCAACCAACTCTTTCCACTCCGCTTCTTTTTGTTTTTCTTCAGGCGCCATCTTATTCTGGCGTTCCGCCTCTCTCTTCTTACCTCTCTTCTCTCTTCGAGCTTCCCTTACGTCTGCCGCATCCGTCTTCTCAGACCATGCCTCAGTCCTCTTCCGTTTCTTGTCCTTGTCGCTCTGGTGTACCTTTGAGTATTCCGGGGCACCAGTTTCCGCGGCGACTGCGAGTGCTTCAAGCCGTGCCTTCTCCTTGACTTTATCGCGGTACGCAAAAGTCGACATCTAAACACTATTAGCCGCTGATTCAAGAAAACAAGTCTAAGAGGACCTACATCAACTTCCACGCCCAATACAACCTTCTCCACGCCTTCAGCTCTCAACTCCGGCATTTTCGGCATCCTTAACAACGCAAAAGCCTCCGCCAAGTCTTTCCACTCAATGTCCTTCACCCTGAATATACTCGCAGTCTGGTGTTTACTATGTGCTCTAACATGCGACACAAACGCTTTCATGCCCTTCTCATGGAGCGCCCTATCTCGCAGCACCACAGCCCTCATCTTCTGCACTACTTCTGCAGTCTCTTCTTCAGTTGGATTTTCGGCGTCATATGAGTCTTGGATAAGCGCGAGTGGCACAACAGGGGTCTTCCGCACTTCTAGAAAGTCGATGTAGCCCTCTTCACGGCCCCGGGAGAGGAAGATGACTGCAAGACCCTTACGGCCGGCACGACCGGCACGGCCGCAACGGTGAAGGAAGACTTTAGGATCTGTGGGGGGATCAATCTGAATGACAAGGTCGACTTCGGGGATATCAAGCCCACGAGCTGCAAGGTCTGTAGTCAGTAGAATTGATGGCGAGGCCGAGGAGGTAAATTGCGCAAAGTTAGTTTGGCGGATCTTTGGTGATTGCTTTCCATGTAGAGGAACAATAGTATAGCCTCCCGATTTACTCTTTGGTCCCGGAAGAATAGCAGGGAAGAGTGAGGCGAAGTAGTCGACGGAGACGCAATTGGAGAGGTATATTATCGTTTTCTGAGGCAGATTCGTAACCGGGAATAGGCCTGATGTGGGGGAGAGAATGCGCTGGATGTGGACCAGCCTCTGTCTAGGGGTTGCTAGGATATATGTCATTGCTAAACTTGCTGGTGTTCGTTTTTCCTTCTTCGCAGTATGTACTTTAACAGCGATCTTGACCGGGTTTCGGAGTCCGGTTCTAACAAGACTGCCGACGACTGCGTCACTGACAGATGCACTGAATAGCCCTGTTCTTCGCTGCTTAGGCAGACGAGAAATGATTTTTGTGAGGGTTTCTTTAAAACCCAGATCAAGAAGACGATCTGCCTCGTCCAGAACTAATGTCTCAAAAGAGTCGGTAGTGCACAAAACATGCTGTGATGCTAGTAGCTCATTAAGGCGTCCCGGAGTTCCAATGAGAAAGTTCGGCGACTGCTGCAGAAAAGTTTTAAGGTCTTGCGCCGGGGGTGTAGTTCCACCTAGTAATAGAAGTGGTGTAATCCTCGTCGCCGAAGGGTCGGCCTCGGCACCCTCCTTCGAAGCTGAGGGCGCATGGAAGGCTAATAGTGACTTCAAAACCGAGTGTATTTGAGTTGCCAATTCCCGAGTGGGCGAAACAACAATTGCACCAACGTGATTCTTCTTTTGGGGTTCTCCGCGTAGAAGGCGCTCTACAATGGGGATTAGAAATGCGAGTGTTTTACCACTCCCGGTGACGGCTTCGACGACAACGTCCTTATTACCCATGAATAGCGGAATAGTCGAGGCCTGTACTGGTGTCATTTTTGAAAACCCCATGCTATTCACAGCGTCGAGGACCCAGGGTGACAGTTGAGGCTTGAGCGACTGCCATGATTGCTTTGCGGGCGTCTCTGACGGTGGGGCATCTTCAGTGGTAGGAGGTTCGGTTTGGGGGGTCTCTGTAGCCGTAGGCTTTTGTTTTAGAGGCTTCTGCTTTTGTTTTGGCTTCTTTTCTGTAGCTGAGGCCGGCATTTAATTAGTCGGTGGACCTGATTTTCACCAGCGGAGGATTGAATATGGAGGATTTATTTTTTATTACACCCTAATAAATTAGCTAGTAAAGACCCTCGGTAGGGTAATTCCTCCCACACTCATCCACTCTTTTCAATTAGTGGGGCTTTCATACAGTCTTGGCGATACAAACCGAATTTCAATTTCAACCTCGAAATATCATTTGGTTCAAACACTCCCCCCCCCAATACCCGCCATGAACGCTCGTGTAGCACTACGGTGGGCTGGCCGACCCTCACTCGGACCCATCGCTACCTCAATTCCTACTCTTCTGACCTTCCAGCGCCATAAATCCAGTGGCTGGTTCGGTTTTGGTGGTAGCAAAGATGAGCGCAAAGCACCAGCAGCAGCTCCGGAGTCCGAAATTTCAATTGCCGACGCGCAGTTACAACGCGGAGATCTTGCAGGAAATACCCTTTTTGACCAGGAGGAAATGACCGAAGGCGGCTTTCCCGTCCTCCCAGTTGTCAACCCGCTCATTATCGACCCGGAGCGTCACAAGTGGACATGGCCGAAGCGCGCCGACGCCCGCGAGCATCGTCGCCGCGGAAGGCTTTCGAAGAAAGAGCAGATCATGCAGACGGAGAAGGAGCTACTGGCAAAGTCACACATGTTCAAGACGTCACTGAAGAAGCTTGGTCCTATTGCGAGGCAGATCGCTGGCAAGAGTTTGGACCATGCAATTACGCAGATGAAGTTCTCGCCGAAGAAGGCGGCCAGGGATGTACTGGGACACTTGAAGCAGGCAAAGAACGAGGCTATTCTCCACAGGCGTATGGACCCTGGGCAGACATATATTGAGCAGGCGTGGGTTGGGAGGGGGCCTTTTGAATTCGCGTCGAGTCATAGGGCGAAGGGACGGATCGATAGGCTGAGGCTGCCGTATACCAGTTAGTCAACCCCCAAAATGAGAGGTGTTTCTAAGTCTTGGTCGTGTGATTGCGCACTAATGAGATGCTTTTGTTTTTGTTTTGAATAGGTCTTACGGTTGTCCTGAAAGAAGAGAAAACGAGAATCCGGATCATGAAGGAGAAGGAGGAGAAATATATGCGAAAGAAACCGTGGGTACAGCTCCCGAGTAGGGCTATCTACGGCCAAACGCAGTATTACAGGTGGTAAAGGAAGTAAACATAGTAAAGGATCTTGTACATTTGCATTAGGGTGAGAATAAGTCTTCTAGTGCGGAAGAAAAATCCTGTATCATATTTATAAAGTGACTTTGCGTTTACTCCAAAATCTAACAATTAAGCCCACAGTATGTGTATTTGATGAATCATAATTTATGATTCTAAAACTTTCAAAGGTGGTTCTATGGGGATTAAAGTTGTAGCATACATGTAGGAAGTGAATGAGAATATACATTCAAAACTTCGTGAGATTTTAGTTCCTGTTGGATTTGTGAGGTAGAGAAACATGATGTTGATGAACGGAAAATTGTTATGGTTGGGTGTTTCTGTTGAGCCTATATGGGATTTCGAATAAAGTACAATGACGGATTCAATTATAGATCCATTAGGCCTGCCCTAAAAGAGAATGGCTTGGCGTCATTATTAGGTTTCGTACCATGTATTAATTACCGTGCAGAGAAGGCTGACTAGTACTAATACGTGTTGGAGAATGCGACCCGAGCTGGTAGGATAATAACTTCTGTGATTGTTCCAATATCTGCAACTGTAGATCTCAGCCCTGTCTCCGATATCATGCAGTCAGATATACCATATTCAAGGCAATACTAATCCTACTAATCGATCATTGGTTTGACGTAATCTTCACTTTCTATTAAACTGTAATTGCAACTCTACAATTAATTAAGAACTTATTCCCTTTTAGAATTAAAAGCTAAATTCAATTCGTTTGAAAAAACCGTAAACCTTTTTTCCCATGCACTTATTACTTTTGTTTATTTAAAAGAAAAGAACTCCCGAGTGACCATTCATGATTCACTCTATGTGAAACCTAAAATATCACTCAAGCCTTAACAGCCTTCCTCTCGAACGCCAGCAAATTCTCCCCTTCAGTACTTTCCACAGGTACGAAGCCACACTTTCCCAACACCTTGACGCTTGCCCCATTTCCTGCTTTCACCTTGGCACCGATGACACCATCCCCACCGTACGTCTCCAACCACTTTCCCAAAGCTTCACTGGCATAACCTCTGCCCCAGAATTCCTCCACGAATATATATCCGACTTCGGAGTCGGTGCGGAAGCACCCAACGATACCAATCATACGAGACGATTCTTTCAAGAAGACACCGTAGTTGCGAGAGGATGGATTTTTCAATAGGAGAATCTCAAGCCATGTTTGACTCTGCGATAGAGTAGAACAATTGCCATAGGTGCTGTATTGTACATTTATATCAGAACCTGAAAGACTATATCATTCTAGATAGGGATGGGAATGGTGAATGTTCTTACGTCCACTTAGTGGCATTTGGGTTGGACCAAATTCTGTGGAAATCATGCAGGTTTGAAGCCTGAAGCTCTCTGAGCTGAATACGGTTCTTGGGAATATAAGACATCATGTTTATGATATTTTAGTTGATGAATTTGTGAAATTAGACGATTGTAGGTAGAGTGTAATGGAGAGGTGCTGAGATGGAGGGGATAAAGAAGCTCTGAGTGACGGCGGAATATATAGTTGAGCTAGAGCTAGCAGTGCGCTAATGTGGGTTGTGGTAATCTTCTTACTACTGTATCCTGATAATTCCCGGGGGTGCACAGCTTATATAACGTTTACGATACGGGAATTCAATGGAAACCCCACAACTCATCAGAACGGGGTAATTTAGCCGGATCCGAATGGACATATAGATAAGTACATGTATGTACATGTACCTTTGATACGTATTTTTACTATGCAAGTTCAACATACAGGATACAAGTAATTGCAGTACATATATCAATCATGGAAGGGTGCATACAGGTACCTAAATTACATGTACGTGTATACATGTGGTTACAATTGTCTAGCACTACATGTATTATTTCAGGATAAGCCAATCACATATCGATTCGCCCCCTTGTTACCTGGCGCATCTCTTTCTATGTGGGCCAGTATTATGTATGCAGTACACTGTAATACGCCCGGGCACCCATTAATAAGTGAAACGAAGTTATCTTTCCCTACTTGCTATTCCCAACTCCTCTGAACTCTGTACTCCGACCTAAAGATAATGAATACGTATACTTACATCAAACGAAAACGCTGCTTGAAGTCTATAAGAATATCGGTATATCTACACTCTAACTACGATGCAATCTGACACGCCCTACCGGGTCAGACCTATAGAACTGCCAATGCTCTATTTAAAACATCTACCAACTCCTCCGTTTCCTCTAAACCAACACTGATTCTTATGAGATCACTCGCCACCCCAAACTGAGCAGCCCAATCTAACTCCCCATAATGCGCAAGAAGCGTGTATGGGGAAGCTAGTGTGAAGTTTGTCCCAAGACTTGGACCCTTCGAAACTTCCATTGTATCAAATACGGCAATCGCATCTTCACGGCTGTAAAATATCACGCTAAGGAGACCTCCGTACCCGCCATTTTCGCAACGGCAATTGTCATAATAAGGTTTCGTAGGCGAATACTTTGGATAGTATACTTCTTTCACTATCGGAGAAAAATGAAAGATTAGTTGAGTAGAGGCATTTAAAGGATTGTAGAGGTTACCCCGTGGATGTTGCCTGAGTAAATCACTGATAGTTTCGGCGTTTTTATTAATACGCGCGATCCGAGAAACAAAGTCACGGCTATTTCTTTCCAGAAACAATGCGTCCTCGCCCCAGTAATTATCTTCGAATTCAGTGTTCAAAGTCTGTTTAAGCTGTTGATAATAACGGCCCTTAGGATTCAAGACAGAACTAATTTTGGTAAGCAGAGTATTACAAAATCTAATAATTGTTCAAGAAGACTAACCTGCCACCCATGACGTTAGAGTCACCACTAAAGACTTTCGTCAAACTGCTGACCACCACGTCCGCATACGGAAGCACATTGACATTGAGGAAGTTCCCCACTGTTTCATCGATAACAACCGCAAAGTTGTATTTATCGGCCAGTTCTCGAATCCGCACCAGATTGGGCGCTTTAAGTAACGGATTTGAAGGAAACTCGCAGAATAAGGCTAGTATTTCTTCTCCGGACTCACATTTAGCTTGCAAATCATCTAGATCTTCCTGGGACCCATTGCCGTAGAAGTAACAGCCCGGCCCGAATTTTTGGAGAATTTTGAGTGTATCGATGTATGGGAATCTGCATTAGGTGTTAGAAATCCAAGGCAGTTCATGAAAAAGTACATTTCATACCCATAGGAAACACTCTTCTTATGTCCTAATGCTGACATCAAAAACCTATGAGTGTTGAATATCGCACTCATTCCGGTTGGGTGCAAATACACATCATTCTCTGAAAATCCTCCCTCAAGTCTTCCACCCTCATCCGACTGCTCTAGAGCATCCTTAAGTGCTAAGTTTGACTTTAAAGTGCCTGCAATCCTTCTACGAATAGCTAACTTTGCATTCTCGATGAATGCGACGTCAAGGTTGCGCCCAAAGCGCTCCTCAACATATGTGGAACTGTCTTCGCCAATTTCCCCATTTAGATCGCTCTGAGAATGCACTTTAGCATCAACCCTAGGCAGGCGCGAGTAGCGCTTCGGCCCTTTTGGGGCTAGGGGTGGAGTAGGATGGTTATCTTCGAGCTCAGCGGCCAAGCTCTTCTCAACCAATGACCCTTCCTCAAATTCTCTCTGACAGAACTCTGCCCTACGGCTTGAGACCCCATCACCACTATGCTGCCAGAACTCCTTGGCGCATTTAAACTCCTCTGTAGGGAATAGTACTGTACATAGGTCTGACCAAATTGGAGTTTCCGAATCTTTAGGTGTTTTGGGATTCTTTGATTTGTTGTAGACAAGCTCAATGACCCTGACATTTGGCGCAGGGATAGTTTTAGATCTCTGTTTAATGAACTGTTTACATTGTTTAGCAACCCCAGGAGAGGGGAAAAGCATGGCATCTTCGTCCGGTTGACCGAACTTCTGGAGGATTGATTGTACAAGTTTCTGGATACTCTTATGGATGTAGAATCTAGAGGTTTTTTTTTTGTTAATCTGGGACAATTGATCAAACTCATAGTATGCCAGTTCTGGAGGGTATATTTATGAGAAGTATAAATGATAGATTGCCAACCTTGGATATCCAGTCTTCATTTTACTCATGACCCATTCTTGACCCTCTTCGTACCCAACATTTGCTCTCCATGTTGGTAGCGACACACTTACTGCCTAGATTTACTATGTGAGTCCTAGAAATACAACGGTGTAGCTGGATAGAGCAGTACAACGACTTACGTGTGGTGTATCGGCGGGTATAGCTGCGCCAACAATTGCATGCGCAGGGAGCATCGTGATGGTTTAAAACTTGAATTGATTTAGAGAAACTTTCTAAAAAAAAAATCTGAGGATATATACGAGATGCAACAGAGATCCTGGATCGTTGTCCTTGTGGGGAAGAACGGACGTGTGGCTTTTATGCGACAAAATACATCCTTTCCTTTATCAGAGGTCCAAATGCGCTAGAGTTCAAAGAAGTTACCCGGTCGTAGGGCTCTGTCACTGGTCTTGATGCTTGGAACACACAGCTTCCTCTATAGCTCGAGAGCGCCGGAGATACTCAATTGGCCTTAGATTTCTCAAGCAATCTCGGAGAACCACTCTTTGGGAGGACTGTTAACACCACAATGTCATTTCTTTTCAGATCCTTTCGACGGTCCCAGATTACTAGCTCTTACGTTCGTGGAGGAGGTATTAGATCCATTTCGACACTCCCGAATAATCCACATATCGTATTTCCCCTCTCATTTTAGTTGCTAGAATCATGTAGATATAGAGCTATTGCTAAAGAGTCATTTAGTATGTAATTCCATCATCAAATGGCAAAATCCTTTCTTTGCTTCCAACAGACCCTCCCACCCCCGAACTTTCCATCGGAACTACAACTTCTATCCCGCCAACGCCGGATACTTTCACAGAAAATCGCAATTTTCTCAAAATCTTACAATTAGTTCTCCGGAAAAATGTATACTTTGATCCAGTGGTGATAGCTTCAGCGGGAACATATGCTTCACCCGGTGGAGCATCTATATTTGGCGCACGGAAACGGCGGGCTACACCTGTCTCAAATGATGGCGGTGGCGCAGGAGGTGCAAACAATCAAGGCGGGGCGGGTAGTGGTGGTGTAGGGGGGTATGTACATGTATCTGATACCAGAAACCCACCGGCATTTGGAAGGATTCCCGATCCAGAGGATATTTTCGGAAGTGTATTGGTGGACGGGAATGGGCAAATTCAGCAAGAAGGATACGAGGAGTGTAGTTCGTACAGGCTGGTTACAAACGAGGGCATGTGAGTCTACCTATTCCCTACTCTTTTGGGTATAGGAGGGTTTTGCTAATTGCTTAGACTTGGGCTGAGTGATTACTTGAGAGGGAAGCTTATTGAGGAATTGAAAGACGAGGAAAGAATGCTGCGAGCACACGGCTGAAATTTATTTAAATAAAATCTCACTCCTTATCACCAGGCGCTCAGGAAAACAAAATATACATGTATGTTTGCCACGCTTAAATGGCAGCACTACCACATATAGATACAAGCTCCTGAATTTCTCAGAGCCACGCATGACCATTATTACACTCGAGTGATGAATCGTGATTTAAACATCACAATTTTCTTGTATAACTACGTTGAATTCTATATTCACTACTAGATGATGATGGATTCTATATGATAGCGGACAGGGATTATTTGCGGTATAATCGAGTATGGCGTTGTCAAAGACCAGTTCTTCCATTGGCCTCAAATCCTTGCCCACCATCAAATAGTATCCGTGGTCACCTCGTGAGTGTGAGTGAGTGAGTGTAGCACCCTATCTTGACATTCTTGAAGGATTATGCGCTCTTCTGTCTATAAAAGCTGAAAAGAGCACGCAAATCGATGGTAAGCACATGTTTAGGCACGAGCTCAAAACGCACCCCCACAGGTCTCTTCAAGTAATCAATTCTTTTGTGGAGTCTGATTTTACGAGTGATTTCTCATGATCATGTGCTAATAGAGTTCAAGCACCCTAAAGTATTGCATTAAATTATCAAATCACTTCTCGTTTTGGGATAAGTAGGTGGCCGTGATATCCAGAGTAAGCTATACTTATTCCCACGAGTACCTTGATCATAATTCGCCAAGCGTATTGCAATACCAGCTGCTGCTCCTATCATTTACGGGGCGTATTATATATAGGTGTCGAAAGAAAGTGATATTTAAAACCGACGTCCCAAACTCCGTGTTGTCGCTGGAAATGTATGCATCGCTCGGTATCATCTTACAATGGCGCCGAAACGGCGGAAACGGCACCCGCAAGGTTGAAGGCTGCCCGATTGGTGATTACTACATCGACAGGATATTTCCAAGTCATGAATTTCGCCCATGCTATTGGTGAAACCGGGTTAGTAAGTTTTTAACAGGAAGCGACTCCAAAACACGAGAAAAACATACTCCAGTATGCAGTCCTTCGCCCAACCCATTTGCCGAAGAAAGGCACAATGACCATGCGCATCAATAGCTCCAACTGCCTCAGGCTTTCCTGCCACTCCTCCTCCGCATCGTTGTAACCGCCATCGCTGTCGCTGTCGCTGCCATTTTCGGATACCGAGGATAACGCGGAATCGTGGGACGGAGTTGGAGGGGGGATTTCGATCATAGAGGCACTACCCTCAAGGGAGGAAACAGAGGTATCGGGAGTGTAAGCATACCCTTCCAAGTCCGAATCGGAAGTAAATGATTCTGACATGATAAACAGTTCAAAAAAGTGGCTGAGTAGGCAGAGGTGACTTTGCTTATCTATCCACTTTTTCGAGTGTTGTTTGAGTTGATTACCGGTATGTACTGTTCGGATGGAATTGGTAAGGTCGAATGCATGTGGGGGAACAACGTAGTGCGCCAAGCGATCGACAACCTGCGTAGCCGTGGTTGACTCAGCAAGAAGATGTCACCGCAGGTGCTGTGAAGTTTGTCAGGGGGCGTACTTATCATACCATACAGCACCTATCGAGAAAAGTCGCCGCCCTCTCGCTCCCTCCACGTCTCAAAAGATTTCTTGTGTCGCGCAGCCCCCCGCGTTATCACCAGTATTCTAACGAAACTCTCACTTGTTAATATCTTTCCACTCATCAGAAGTCAGACACCTCGTCTGTCACACGCGTACCGAACAGTATTAAGAGAGGAGCAATGGCGAAGAAGAAGAAGAGGTCAAATCCCGAAGTCGAGGAGCTCCTCGCGCGACCATGGTGCTATTATTGTGAACGCGACTTTGACGATTTGAAAATTTTAATCGCCCATCAAAAGGCTAAACATTATAAATGCGAAAAATGCGGCAGAAGATTGAATACTGCTGGTGGTAAGTCGTGCCTTTCCATTTGAATAGAGCGCTCTTTTTAACTGTTGTTTAGGCTTGCGGGTTCATATGGAACAAGTCCACAAAGAACAACTTGAGGCTGTTGACAATGCGATTCCTGGGCGCGAATCTATCGATCTTGAGATTTTTGGCACCGAGGGGATCCCCGAGTCAGAAGTCGCAGCCCATAACCAGCGGATTTTGTCGGCTTTTGCCCAGCGAGAAGCTGATCGCCGCGCTGGTTCAGGACAACCTGGTGCTGGATCTAAAAGGCCCAAAATCGACATATCAAAGGATCTTGACCCTGATGAAATCAAAAAGAAGCTCGAAGCTCACAAAAAGGCGATGGCAGCAGCAGCACAAGGTACAAGTGGTAACGGCGCGGTCCCCGGGCCCCAAAGCCCTGGTAGAAGCGCGAGTCCAGGCCAGGGAGCTTATGAGGTCCAAGGATCTCCTCCTCAGGGAGCTTATGTGGGTTCTTTTCATTTTTCATATGTTCGCAGACCTATATTCAACCTATAAGCCTATCGATATAAGAATTACTAACTCTGTATTAGCCTCAGGTACAAGCTACTAGTCCACCACCGTTCCAACAGGGTGTTTATCCCATTCCACAGGCACCTGGACCATATCCCGCCCCAACTTATCCGCCACAAAACCAAGGACCTTTCCCTCCAGCTGCATACGGCCAACCACCCTTCCCACAGCAGCCGATGCAATTTGGTCGTGGGGGTGGGCCACCAGCGTCCTTTAATGGCTTTCAGCCGCAGCACCCGCAACATCCATCTTTCACGCACAATCCGGGTGGCTTCAATCCACCTCAGCATAATCAATTCCAGCAAGGACCTCCACCTCATGTACAACACCCACAACACCCACAACGCCATCAAGTTCCTCCAGTCCCACCTTCCCTCCCACAGGCCCACCAAATACCGGGACTGCCCCCTAGGCCTAATGCCCCAGGACTGCCTCCTCGTCCTAACTTTAATAACCCTGGTATGGTTGGCATGAATAATGGCGGGTTCGGTCGAGGTGGTCCTAGTGGCAGTGGAGGAGGAGGTTGGAACCAGCCTCCTGCACATCAGCAACAGCAGGGTGGATTTGGTGGCCCAGGCGCGTATGTTCCTCCTCCACAAGGACCTTCACAGCAGTTTGGTCAGCCGCAGCAACCGCAGCCGTTCTCCCCCCACCAGCCGCATTCTCAACAACAATTTGGTGGCTTCGGTGCTACAATGCAGCACCATCAACACCAACCGCATGCGCAGAATAATGGATCAGCAATGGGCCACCAGGGAAGAAATGACAGCTCTGCATCTTTGACAGCAACAGGTGTCGAGGGTGTTAAAATGGAAAGTCCAGATACAAGTACGTCAAACGTTATTGTGCCACCGACAGAGAAGAAGAAAGATGAGAAGCCTAAAAGAGAGACGAAAATGGTTTACGGTGATAATGAAATTAGTCCGGTAAGTTAACTGAACATGCTTCGTGGTACTCCCAAATTTTCTGACAACAGCTACTTATATCGTTTTTGCATTTTACAGGAAGAAAAGAGAGCTTTGCTACCGAGGTATGAGTACCATCCTCCCAAATCGTCGGTTGAGGTTGCGACTACAGCATAAGGTGGCTCTTGACGGTGACGACAAACGGCGGATATTCCTTAATCTTCGTTCCTCTTCTTGTCCTTTTATTGCTCTTTTCTTTTGCCCCTTTGACAGTCCGCGGAAGACCGAATAACTCCGAAAACTCACCCACTCGAAACCAAGAACGACATCAGCAATACAAGAAATGAGGAAACTTAGTTCAATTTCCATTCTTTTGGATCATTTTCGGGAACGGTGGTCAGTCGTTGTTCTATCTTTTGTGTTTTTGATTCTTTTTCTTTACTCTTTTTGTGTGTGTGTGCATCTTTTTGTTTCTCGCGTGGAGTTCAGCGGTATGTGACAGACGGAAGAACGTACGAATGAGACATGGTATATGGTGCTTGCGAGGTGGGTGAAACAAAAATGGGGGTCGGGGTTGAAAGAATATCCAAGAATAAAAGTGAGCATCCTGCTTCCAGATCAGCTATCAGGACAGGGAAAGAGAGCGAGCAGGCATAGTGAGTCGACGCCAACGCGAACAAAGTCGACAAGCGAAAGCGAAAAAGAAACATTCGATATTTAGGGACGTGGCTTGCAATGGACGATGGTGTGATCGAGAACGCTGAACGGTTAGTCTCACATTGGGTCTTCAACTTACAGTTGCTTTTTTATTTCTTACCACTCTGTTTACATTATGGCTTCGTCTTGAGGTGTTCTATTGTCTTCTCTGTCACTTTAATTTATCATTTCTAGATGTTTTATAGCTGCCTTCCCCTCTTATTTCTCCTTTTCGTTTCCCAGCTTGATCTCTTTCGCGGTGCTGGTGATCCTTCCTGGTAAGTTTGGAGTAAGATGAGTTCTTATTTTCCCTGAAGTTTTGAAATTGCGTGTGTGTAAACAAGTCGTTTGTTGCTCTGTGCTGTGGAAGCTGAGTCGGCAGATCTTGAACGCAAAAGAAAAAATACTTCACGCCGCACGATTCATTACCTAGACGAAAACGAATGCGCCAGCCAGTTCGAAAGTCGAATAATTTTCTTCCTTGTAAGTTTGATTTTTCTTCTGCATACTGCTTGTTATTTTACGGTATGATGTAGGGCGTTTTTCTCGGGGGTTTAGTTCAATCAAATTACATATGTACTTCCTTAATCTTGGTGCGTTATGAATCCGTCTGCCTGCCCGCATGTAGATACATCATTCATTCACAGAGAATCACTCGCGAGTCGTTGGTATACTTTAGGTTTACACACATATAGTTACCTCGGCAAGTGGGATTTCGCTCAGGAATACCCTGTAGTTGATGTGAAACTCTCATCGGTAGCAGTAATAGTAAAAGACAAAAAAGGTGGCCAATAAACATGTTAGGGCCCGTTTGGAAGACGGGGTAACCTCTGTTGCTCCGTTTCAGACGGCCCCCAAATGGGCCTTAGATTGTCCTTCCCGACATCCCACCACTTCCCAGCTCCGAATAACAGCATCCCAGGATATACCAGAGTACAGAGTATGTACACGCATGTAGGAATGGAGTGATCATCAACACCCCCTTACCGTGATAGTTTGCGGGGGTTTGTAAAGCAAACTACAACAGGTATGCTGCCCCCGGCGCGGAAGGGCCACAGTCTACTGAAGTGAGTGATGTAAAGGCCGATGTATCCTCCCTCAGTAAGATGCCTCAGTGCTGTCCCGTGGTCCCGGCTTGACGTAATTTATTTCCTTTTTCTACCTACCAAACAAGCTTTTAGTGACATCTGATCCCTGAATGCCCCTGCACCCCGATTAGGGCCCCAGCATACCCGGAGAGGCTTACCTACGTCACCGGCCAAAACAGATAGAACCCCGCTTGCTAATATTCGTATATTATGGGCATGTGAAAACTGTCGGAGCCCAAACTATTCAATGAGTCTCTCAGCATCAATCTCGTATTTCGCAAAGAAACGGCCGTTCGTGATTATCAAAGAAAGAACCGCTTCGTTCACATCATCTGTCAGATTCAAGTCAATAGCAACAATGCCTCAGAAGCGCGCTCTGGAAGACTATCCCCTGGCTGCGAAAGGGCCATTGGAATGTGCTTTAGAGGTGTGTTTTTCAAAATCTGCAGAAGTTGATTATATAGCTCTGACAGTAATATAGGGGAGAGCACTTCTTAATTCTTCGTTCTTCAATAAAGGGTCTGCATTTACAGTCCAAGAGCGTAAGGATTTTGGACTTGAAGGGATGCTGCCAGCCGCCGTTCATACACTTGGTGAGCGAGTTCTCAATACAGCTTGCATATAACGAATTATAGCTGTTGATAGCTTGTTTGTAGAGGAACAAGTTGAGAGAGCCTATGGACAATATTCTTCTCGCGATAGCCCGCTTGCGAAGAACTCTTTCATGACTAGTATGAAGTACCAGAATGATGTATGTATTACTCGGAGAAATCAGTATTTGTAACTTTATTATCAATACTAACCTTACCAATACATGTAGGTTCTATACTACAAGGTAAAATTTTTAAGGAGCAGCCTGGGGAGAAGAAACGAACAAACCTAACAGGAACTTCTTCCTCTTATAGCTTATCGAAACGCATATCAAAGAAATGTTCAGCGTGATATACACGCCCACCGAGGGGGACGCAATCGAAAACTACTCTCGCCTATTCCGTAGACCTGATGGTCAGCTCAGATTCCGCTCTACCAATAAAGATTCATATCTAATGCTATGTAACTTTTATAGGCTGCTTTCTCAATATACTCGAAAAGGATAACATAGGGTCGATACTCAGCAAATTCGGCAAGGAGGAAGATATTGACTACATCGTTGTTTCTGATGGCGAGGAGGTTTGTTTAATTTTCCGTACGTTCCGGTTGTGCGAAAAGCTATATTTATGCGCGGAAAGATTTTAGGTATTGGGGATCAAGGTGTAGGCGGGATTGGCATTAGTACCGCAAAGTTAGTATTGATGACGCTTTGTGCAGGGGTGAGTTCGTCCCCTCTCCCCCATCTCATATTGAACGGGCTAACATTTGAATTAGGTACATCCAAATCGGTAAGTTCGAGTCAATGAATCTTGTCTATCAATATAAGCTGATTATTCCCCAAGTACACTTCCAATAGTTTTAGACTGTGGTACAAATGTACGAATATGGGTCCCAACTATGTACCTCCCTAAAAGCCCCTGTAGCTAAAATATTATCACAGAACAAAGCCCTTATCGAAGACGAACTCTACCTCGGCCTTCGCCAGCCCCGGGTTCGGGGCGCAGAATACGGTACACTCCCCCTTCCACCTCATTCATAAAATATCACTCGCACTAAACGACCAAAGACGAATTCATAGAAACCTTTGTCCAGGCAGTCAAGAAACAGTTCCCAAAGGCCATGCTTCACTTTGAAGACTTTGGACTCCAGAATGCTAGGAGACTGTTGGAGCAATACCGGCCGCAACTGACATGTTTTAATGACGATGTGCAGGGGACGGGGGTAGTCACTATGGCGGCTATCATGGCAGCTGCGAAGGTTGCGAAAATGGAGGTTAAGGATTTGAGAGTGGTGATGTTTGGAGCCGGAACTGCGGGAACGGGTAACATACCTATTTGGGGGGGGTGACTTGTAGAGTACTGATGGGGGTTATATGATAGGAATTGCCGACCAATTTAGGGATGCAGTAGCGGAAGGAGGCAAGAGTAAAGAGGAAGCGACTGCACAGGTCTGGTAGGTTTTGAATAACACGACTCCACTAAGACATGTAACACTCAATACCTAATACTCGTACCACAGGTTGGTCGACAAGCCCGGCCTCCTCCTCAAATCCCACGGCGATCAGTTAACCACCGCACAAACTACCTACGCCCGCGAAGACGAAGAATGGTCCTCTAAAGACACCAAGGACCTAGTGACAATCATCCGCGAGGTCAAGCCGCACGTCCTCATCGGCTGCTCCACTCGCCCGAAATCATTCACGGAGGAAGTTATAAAGGAGATGGCAAAGCACGTGGAAAGGCCTGCAATATTCCCCCTCTCGAATCCAACAAAGCTCCATGAAGCGAGCCCGGAGGATATATATGCCTGGACCGATGGAAAGGCGCTTGTGGCTACGGGGTCTCCTTTCCCGCCAGTTGAACATAATGGGAAGAAATTTGACATTGGTATGTTTCCCGGGGAAATGTCGATTTAGTGTAATACTAACACACCATACAGCGGAATGCAACAACGCCACCGCCTTCCCCGGCATCGGTCTCGGGTGTATCCTCTCCCGCGCAACTCTGCTCAGCGACAAAATGCTCGTCGCAGCAATCGCCAGTCTCGCAGCACAATCGCCAGCCCTAAAAAACCCTACCAGGCCGCTCCTGCCAGATGTAGAGGACGTGAGAAGCATCAGTGCGCAGATAGCCTGTGCGGTTATCAAGCAGGCGGTCAAAGAGGGCTTAAACAGGGTTAAAGACATACCGGTGGACAACGAGGAGGAGCTTTTGGATTGGGTGGGGGTGCAGATGTGGGATCCGGTGTATAGGCCGTTGAAGAAGGTGGATAAGAATACTAGCTCAAGAGCTGCGAAGGGGGAGTTGGGGATTGGGAGGTTGGGGGAGTAGAGATTTTGGGTCATCAGTTAATTCTCGGTTATCAATGTCATGTTACTAGAGTTAATATAATATTCCAAATTCTTATGATCGTCGTGCGAGTTCTGACTACATGTAACATCTTACGCTTCAGAATTCGAAAACTATCCTACCTTATTTCTTCCCGCATATCCAGCCAACTCAATTCTTGTTTTACAAACGTCCAAACAAGCATGAAAGCCTCTAGCACCCGCCCAGAAACACCCACAGCAGTATCCAAACAAACCACAAGGATACAACTTACCGAAAAGTGATGAAACCCCAAAACCCAAAACCCCACACGTATATACCCACCGTCAAACTCTTCACTCCACACTGCTACATATCTAAACAGAACCAGATAAAGAGTCGGTTGAGCATCCTAGGTGCATGTATAAGCTATAAGCCTCACCACAAATCCGCTAGCTAGCTAGTGTATCAACTACATGTATTGTTGTCATAGCCTCCGGGCCGCACACAATTAATGAATTATCAATCATCAGGGTATCAACTAACCCTTACCCTTAGCCACTACGAGTGATAATATGTGTCGCAAATGCATTTGTCGAATACTACACTGAAGAATTAACCATTAGAACAAGAGTAGTTTTGCAGTTGGGTATCATTATTTCTAGCGACTATTGGCCGTATATATGTGAGTAAGTAATGTTCTTGATGGACTTGATTCTGAAGGGCTAATCTCTAATCTGGCACTGCCGAACAGCCCCAGTAATACAAATAGAACACATACCGCAAGACTAAAAAGCAACAAAATAGGCCATCAGGCGCCTATATAAGCATACGTATAACCTATCACACTATCGCTATCACTAGATCTCACTCGCACCAACGTTCGGCAGCGACTCCATGGCCAGTAAAATGTATTGACACAGCACCAAACAACCGCTCCCCAAATTTCATACCTATGCTACAAAAAAAGAAGCTGAAGAAAAGAACAAACCTAAGGGAATAAAACATACAACAGAACTTTTTTCTTTTCCTACCCACCACACCACGCCCCCGCCTTCCGCTCCCACCGCGATCTAACTATTAGCCAACTAAACTAGAAAGAAAAAACTAAACTACATAACTAAGCAGTCCCCTGATAAAACCTCGGCGGCATCTCCATATCCCAGCTGGGCCTCTCCACTACAACCATCTCCATGGCCTCAATGCGGTCTCCGGATGGTCCCCACGTGAACTCATCTTTTCTGCCGACGGGCAGGAAGGCCATGAGGTTTCTGTACCGGTTTGTTCTCCAGAACGGCTTATTCCGCTGCGGCTTTGCGAGCTTCTTGTTATCGCCATTACTCAGCAGGTTCTCATCATCATCCTCTTTCTCATCGTCCTCATCATTGTCGCGAATGAGCTTGAAGGGGATCTCAGAATCGTCGTCGTCCTCATCGTCGGAGGTGATACCGCGATGCTCGGACTTTGCGGAGGTAGAGAAGATGAGACCACGGGATTGGCCGAGGAGGACTTTGTCACCGGCTCCGCTCTCACCCTTGACGGCGTATTCGCTGGGCGCTTTGATGCTGCCGTTTGCGTCGCGTTTTCGCTTCTGGCCGGTGACTTCCTCGACTGCTTCTGTGGCGGGGAGGTCTTGGGAGAGGTCAAACATCCATACCCATGACGTCGCCCAGATCCAAGCTCGTACGTTCCCTGGCGAGGAGACCTCCCAGACGATGCCGGCGGCGCGGTCTTTCTGTATCCTGAACTCGTGCGGGAGGCGCTCGGAGGGGTTTCGGCGTGACCAGTCGGAGAGGCGTCCTTGGAGGATGTTGAACTCGAGGATGTGGTTGTCTTTTGCGGTGACGACAAGGAGGCGGTCTTCTTCGTCTGGGGTTCGGGACACCGGGAGCTCTTCAACCTCGACGCCCTTCTCGGTGATTGTGAGTTGGGGGGGTGTGCTGGGAGGTACGTAGGGGCGGAATTCCATCGCTGCGGCGGCGGATTTGAGCTTGGGGAGTGTGATGCCGTTCTCGTTGGCAGACCAGACACCGGATTTGAAGACAAAGGTGTCAATCCAGCCGCTGAGGTCGGCGACGGCGAGGATGCTGCTGTTGCTTGAGAAAGCAGCACGGTTGATGGTACGGTCGTAGGGGTGGAGGGAGCCTTCGTCAACCCGGCGCTTCTTGTTCTTGCCCTTCTTGGAGTTCTGTTGGGAGTTGTGGACTAGCTGTTTGCTGACTGCTGGGCTTGGGCGGTCTTGTCGCTCGAGCTCGTGTACGCTGCCAGTAAATGACACGGGTGCTTTACCGCCGGAGATGGTGAGGGCTACTGTGAGAATCCGCGAGTCGGGGGTGATCACTAGAAGTGATTTGCCGTTTGGAGAGAACTTGATGAGTCTGGCGCCTTCTTTTGCGAGCTCGATTTCGTCGGGCTCGTCGTCGGACTCATCATCTTCTTCGGAGGTCTCGAGGGTTAGGGTAGTGGGTATCGTGATTTTTCGGACTCGAAGAGCTTCGGAGGAGCTGGACTTGAGATGGAAGAGCTTGATTTCGGCAATTGTTGAGATTGCGAGAACGAAGTCTTCGCTTTCGGGGACAGGAGTGATTGCCGCTGATGTAAGGTTCTCTTCGTTCTATATTTGTGTGAGCATTGGATTGGCGGGAGTTAATTGGGGGCATAAAACGAACATTAAGCATAATACGACTAATTAATTTTCTACCGCGCTCCTCTTCCTGGTCGGTGAGAGGGTACATCTCGTCTCCATCTAGCTCTTCGATCCGCCAGATCTTGATTTCCCGTCCCCACCAGGACATCATCAAGCGGTGTTCCGGAACCGTAGTGACTATTGGTGTCTGGGGGATCGCAGGAAGCGCCAATTGATGCTCTGCAGCGAACTGGCGCAAGGGGATAACGATGGGGGTCATGTCGACACCTGAATTCCGAGTTAAAGACAGCTAGATGAGGGTTATAGGTGGGGTGTATTTATTACCTCCAGAAAGGACGACACTAAACTTGCCACACTCATAGGCAGCCATTGCCCTCACATCGTGCTTGTGGAATCTTCTCCTCGCGGTCTGTCCCCACCGTCTTGCACCACCAATGTGCTTGTAGACAATAGTGCGCATGTCGACACCACCAGAGATGACCGTATCGCCATTGATCCCGCCAACCTCAACTGCTAAGCAGTCTCCCTCATGGCTCTTGATTCTCTGCTGGAGGGTGTAGTTCTTCCCATCCCAGAAGCAGACCTCACCCCTCGAGTCTCCCGAGACAATATCCCCATTCGGCAGTACCTTCACCGACCAAACCAGGACCTCTCTGCCTTTTTCCTTATTCAGCGACATCCTCGATGTCGACCTTCCGGACCTCACATCCCACACACGGATCGTCGAGTCCGCCATCCCCGCAACCACCGTATACCGGTCCTTCCAGACGAGCGACAGCACCCTCGATTTCGACGTGCCAACCCTCATCAGACCCCTCACATACGTCATTGCGCCGCCGGCCGTCGACACCACCGTCAACGCACCATCCTCCGTGCCCACGACGATCTTCTGCGCGGTCTCCTCCTCGCTACCCTCCTCCTCCACACCGGCCCAGCGCGGCTGCGCAGCAATGCTCCAGATCACACCGCCGTTGCAGTCAAGATGCGCCTTGGGCCGCCCCGCAGCTAGATCCCACTCCGTCACAACAGACGAGTACCCAATGCTGAACAGGCGCAGGGCGCCCTTCCCGGCGGCGTCGTGGTCCTGCACCCAGGTGAGGCCCTCGATGGAGCGGTCCTGGCCGCCCTGGAGCGTGCTCTCGTGGTGCCAGGAGCCGCCGAGCGGGTTCCAGATCTCAATGGAGCCGTTTGTGCGGCCGATTGCGGCGCGGAGCGTCGGTGGCGGGGGGTGCGCGGAGGATGGGGTCGAGGGGTGGGTGAATGCGATAGAGGTGATCTGGGGGGGGGTGTAGTCGACGAAACGACATCGGTGCAGGGAGACGTGCGTCATCCTGCCTGGTGGGAGAGAAATTGAGCTGGCGGTGGGCGTGGTTGGTGAGGTTGGTGCTTGGGGTGGAAAAAGCGAATATTTGGATGAGACGGAAAATTTTGTGGGTGCTTGGCATGGGTGGGTAGGTGGTGGGAAGAGCCGCAATGCAGGCGCATGGGGGGTAGCTTGGCGGTGGGTCTGCAGTTCAGTAGTTCAGTGAGGACTACCTTCTGCCTCTTGGTATCGGAGAATCCTTTGCGGCTCCTTTTTTGTGCCTACAACAGAGTATCGTTGGACTTTCTCGAAATTCGTTGACATGAAGCAGAATATTCTATTCTTCCTGGATCATGAACAATCATTCGCAGGTTCCAACACTACCGGAAAGGATAACTGTCACCTCCGGATCCCGAATTAACTAGGAGCAAACATCGTTAGCCAGTGAACAAACGAAGCGGGAAAGATGTTAAGAACAAAAGAAGATATATTGGAAAAATCTTTGACTTTCTTGATTGACCTGCTTGATTAAGCTTTTATACATGCCAAGTAGTCTCAAAATACGACTGACTTCATAAAACATGACCGCCCTCTGACATACATGACCATGCCATGGGAAGTAGGACATTTCTCCCAGGCTCACACTTAATAATCTCAACAAAGGATACCTGATATTGACCTTATTCTCGACTATCCCTTCCTCTAATTTTAGAAAGTGTGGCTTGTGGGGTTCTTATAGCTCTCTGTGGTAGACTGCAGGGAACTGTTATTAGCGACAGATGAAGACAGCGTATAAAGATAACATGTAGCTAGATCAGGCGAAGAACACATAGCTAGAACTTGTAGTTATATTTTATGAATAGAGGAGGACCGAGACTTGAATAGACATCAGTAATTACTCTAAAATGCGCCTGCTCACAGTATTCCTGACCATTGAGAAGTTCTTCCGGCCGCAGAGAACCTGAGACGAACTCTTTTCACCCTAAATTTGGTGTTTTGTTCGAATTATATGCTGGTTTTTGAACTACACTTGGGTGAACAGCGGGACGATCAAAGGGATTCTCTAATAGTTGACTGCCTACCACACCTCACAGGAACTACAGATAGAAAGAAGAAAGGATCATCCCATGATATCACTAATAAACAGCTCATGGCGAAGTACTTTTATTGGATCTACAGACGTTGTGGCTAATCTCTGTGGCGGTGCACCCGCCAGTTGGAATGACAGGTCTTGGCAAGGGTCCTGAGACACTTTACTGCACCTCAAGCCCACAATCTGTTACCTCCCAATTGGCAGCCATTCCACCCAACCAACTCTGAGGCGTTCAAACAAAGGCCACTTCAACGCCCAGGGCGCTGTCTTACATCTCTACAAGCAAAGAATTCACATCCCAGAGAAGACCAGGGGGTTTAATCAATTCTAATCAACAACCCCGCTGCAGCGGTCAATGATCACAAGGAACGAGTAATGAGATTTGCAGATTTTATTTTTATTTGTCGGTTGATAGGGATATAAAAACGCTTCGTGTTCCCCCCAATCAATTGGAAAAAAAAAGCCTCCCTTCGTTGCTTAGCTAGCTATGGTAGAAAAGTAGAATAATGAAATGAAACTGTGATTACACCCCGTTCTAGCTAATCTATAGCTCATTGTGGGGAACTACTGAATATTAGCAAATGTCTCGAGGAGATGGCTAGACGGGGGGGGGGGGGTAGTAGAAGATTGCACATACTGAAGCGAAGGCATCCATTCCTGTTCACAATCCTCTGGTTTAGGTAGATACCCTGCGGCGCACTGTGGTGGCCCGAGATCTGTAGCAGCGTGGCCTCGATCTTTGTGCCGTTTTCGACGAGACGGATGTTCTGGGAAGTCTGGGAGAAGTTTGGTGTGTCCCACGCAAGGTATCCTATACACCGATTCAATTCAGTCAGTAACCATAATTGCTAGAAAGAATGTGCGGGGGAAGAGGTTAAGCTACCATTGAGGTTACCAATGCAGGTATTGAGGTCGAGCTCCGAGGTCTGATGGTGACCCTGATCGTTGCGGCACTCGGCACGCAAGATGTGCCCGTTGACGAGCTCGATGTTTTTGCAGGATTCGGAAAAGCCACCGCCCATTTTGATGTATGTAGTGTTTGTTGAAGGGGAAAGTTGGTCTAGGTATTTAGGTATGAAGGAGCGAAGTAAGAGATTGTGATGGTGGATGCAATTGATGATGATGTGAAGGAGGGGGGGTAGAAGAGGAGACGTGGGGCAAGCTTATATAGAGCTCTCCTACCTCCTCCCCAGCACTCAGCTCTCTACCAAGCCACCCACCATCCACCCACCATCCACCATCCACCATCCACCCGCACAGGTACATACTCCCCCTGCACACCCCGCCCAGTTCGTAATGCCAATCCCCAACTCTAAACCCGCCGATTAATCATCCCCAAATAAGCTTGCTCTGCCACCAACCTGCTTTCACCCCCCCCCCCCCCCCGGGGGGAGCGAGGAGCCAAGCCGGCACCACTGGTGACGCGTCATCCGAGTCCGATCCCCGACGTGGCTCCGAAGGTCTCGCGGTACAGCGGCGCGTGCAAGAGCCTCTTCTGACATAGCGTGCATCACCGCCTATCCGCAACGGGTTACTAATCACGCTGAGTTACCCCCCCTCGAGTGATGTGCCGTGATGGTCTGGCTGTCTGGCTGGTGGTCCGGTCTGGAGGGTGCACATGATCAGCGCTACGGTGGGACGCGTACTGAATCAGCACCGGTGGGAGGTGCGGGAAGGTGTTACTGAACTTGCTGGTGCTGGCATGCTGTGGCTGGGCGACGTACTCAGGTTGTGTTCGGCATTTTTGGGCCGGGGCGGGCCAATGGTGTGGGATCGAAACGAAACGAAACGAAACGAAACGGATGCGCTATGCATGCCTGTCATGACGGGGTGGTTGAGAAACGCCTTGTGGGTTGGGTTGGAGCAGGGCGGAGATAGCCGATAAACATGCCGATGGCATGGGGATGTTGCCATATAAAGAGCTGACCCAATGGCCGGTGTTTGCAATCGAATTACGTAGGTAAACATTCGTAGGTAGTTATGTACAATTAATAGCAACAACGGCAATTAGGTAAAACTACAATTCTTAGCTACATATTTGAGAATTAGGCGCCATATTTCTCGGACGATTGGATTACTATTCCAACCAATTGATTGAAGCTGAAGCAGGAAGTACAGTTTCCGGTAAAATTATTGCGAAAGGTTTTTTGCTACGGGGACAGACCAACAAATCCACTCTTTTAGTTCTGACTTTCGCAATAATTCTACCGGAAACTGTAGATCCAGGGCTGAATGAAGTTTGCCTTATGGTTCTGAACGTTGGATTAGTGAATGCAGGGTCACCATCCTGGCTGGACCCGTTGCTACTTCGGGGGTACTTCGGATCCCTCCAATCTTTCGCAGGGAGAGCTGCTGTCCTGATGGGGGCAGACTCCCGGGCTTGGTAGACGGTCCCACTGGGGCATGTACGGTCAATCTCAAATATACGGCGGAGTGATAAATGGTACGCAGAGGGCTGATCGACTGCCTTTTTGGTTACTATTCAAAATCTTGGAGTTGGCCATACCCCCGTGTTGACCATACACTGTGAAGGCGTCTAGTGATACTTATAGGTACATTGTAGTTCATAGAGGGGTAGAGAGGGAGGAGTCAATTGGTGGGAGTGGCTGTTTATCGATAAGGTCGAAATCTGGTGTCACGTGAGTACTGCCTCAAATCTATAGCTGAATTATACATCTGTTGGATATTTGGCTGTTCAGATAATATGAGATTAGGCCTGAATACACCATATAGGCACTTTTTTCTATCCGGTTTGTGAAATTATAGATAGCCACATCTATCAATTAACCAACCCACTTCACAGCCGTTCAATTGTCACACAAACCACCCGAGTGATACCCCATGAACCACAGAACCAATTGTTACCTACATACAAACATACATACATACAAAAAGAAAATAGGGAGAAAAAAACCATGAAAAAGACTTTTAAATATACAAATTTCCCTCCTCTTCAACGTACCGTCTACCTCCTGCGATGCCCCCCCTTGGCCACCCTCCCCTCCTTGACGCCCTTCACGCCCAGCCCCTTCCTACCATTCTTCCCCTTCTTCCCCCCCGACGAATACCCCTTCTCCACCTCCCTCTCCTCCTCCATCTCATCATCCTCCTCCCCCCTCCCCCTATTCGAAAACTTGACCCTATTCCTCTGCCCCCTCTTCGGCGCATCCTTGCCCGTAATCGCCTGGACATACGCATCCACCCCACCCGCACTCCCCGCCGCCACATCCACATCCATCTCCGCCCCCGCCCCCTCCTTCTCGTAATTCTGCTCATCGTCCAGCCCCAGCACGAGTTTCCCGTCCTCGTTCGTCTTGGGCTGCGGCTTCTTGCGGTCGCCGATGCGCGTGCGCTGCGGCCGCGTGGACGAGATGTGCGCGAGCGACTTGCGGTCGAGAAGGTCGAGCGGCTCGTCCTCGTCTTCGACGATGTAGGTTGTGTTTGTGGCCTTGCCGCGCTTGTTGGTGGCGCGGGGCGCCGCGGCGGAGTCGGCGTCGGCGTCGTTGTCGGAGGCCGAGTCGCTGTCGGAGCCGTAGATGGCTTCTTCGAACTCGGAGGCGAATTTGGATTGGCGTTTCTGCGGGGGGGGGGGGGGGGGGTTTAGCTACTGCTGTAAATAGATATCATGAGAATGAGAATACAAACCTTCGACACGGGCTTCTTCTCCTCCTCCTCGTCGTCGTTGCCCGCTGCGGCCTCCTTGTGGCGCTTCTTGCGGTCGCGGGTCTTCCTGATGTTGACGACCAGCTTCTTGTCCTCCTCGGGCACATGCCTCTCCACCGTCTCATAGCCAAAGCGGCGGATCATGCGCTCAATGATATGCTTCACCTTCGCCTTAAAGTGCGCCTTATGCTCATGGCTCCACACCATCAGATTCGGCACCAGCGTCGCCAGCCGCTCCACCATCATCTCCCGCGGCAGCGATATCACACACACCTTCACAAACCCCAGCACGCTCCTCACCACCTCGCGATTCTTACTCGTCAGGAAGAGGTCCAGCGTGCTGACCATCTCGCCGACCAGCGCGGCGCCAATGTCGTCCTTGAACTGGTACAGCACGCGCGTCAGCGCCGTGATGGACGCACTGATCATGTGCGGCGTCGACCCCGCCAGCCCCGCCGAGATCATCGTGACATACTCGTCGAGCGTAGCGGGGACGTCCGGTGCGTCAGCCGGCATATGTGCAACACGGCGATTCACCACCGTGCCGCCGGCGCGCATCTTCTCGCCCATGAGCACGAGGAGGTCGAAGGCCGCCGTGCGCGCCTTCTCGTTGACCTCCTTGGCGGAGATGACAACCTCCGAGAGCACGCTCGGGATGAAGTGCATATCGGTGCTTGGGAGGAACTCGACGATCTGGGCGAGGGCCGCGAGGCGGTCACGCCGCGCGGGGGGCGTGGCCTTGTCGGCGGCGGCGATGAGGAACTGCTGCAGCTCTTCGGACTTGTGCTGTAGTGCGGAGCGGCCGGACTCGGTCTCGGCGAGGCGCGGGACGACCTTGTAGGCTTTCTTCTGCAGCTGCGGGTCGGCGCTGTTGGTGACGGTGGCGGCGAAGATGAGGAAGAGGCTGTGGTGGCTGTCGGCGGGGAGGTACGGCGTGATGGCGATGACCAGGTCCATCAGCGTGTGTGCCATCGGCGGCATTCGGTCCTGTCCTGGGGCAGGCTTCTCTTTCGGCTTCTCGGCTTGGGCTGCGGCCTCCGCGAGCGCGCCCTCGAGCATGGTGGTGACCTTTGCGAACGTGGCCATGAGCTCGGCGTGCGGCGTGATGCTGAGGAAGCTGTTGAGGCACTTGAGGATGAAGCCGCGGTACTGCGGGAGCGTGGTGCTGTAGACGTTGAAGAGCACGGCGAGCAGGTTTGAGGAGAAGGAGGCGAGGTGGGCGATGTTGCGGGCGGCGTCTGCTTTGGAGACGCGGCGCTGGGCGACGAGGTCGTCGTCGCCGTCGGCGACAAGCTCGAGGAGGGACTTGTTGGTGTCGACGAGCGATTGCAGGCCCTTGCAGATGTCGGCGCGCAGCTCGACCTTTTGGTAGAGCACGTTTGCGAGCAGCTCGGCGAAGGGCTGGTCGAATGCCTGTGCTCATGGAGAGAATAGTTAGAATAGTTGGAATAGTTGGAATAGTTGGAATAGTTGGAATAGTTGGATATTCAGAGAGAGAGATGTAGATGCAATGTCAATGATCGTTATCCCCACAACCACAGCTGTGCAGAATCACCGCCCATCACTCGCCACCAAGAAATGATAGAATGGAGAAATGATAGAATAGAGGGAAATGAGAGAATGGAGAAATGAGAGAATGGAGAAATGATAGAATGGAGAAATGAGAGAATGGAGAAATGAGAGAATGGAGAGAAAGGATCAAACACGCACCTCACACAGATCCACCGGCAGGTCGCAGTAGCCCGGAAACAGCGCCCACGCCTGCCCGACGAGCGTCTCGAAGATCTTCCCCTCAACCGTCTTCTCGCCGCCGCCCTCCGCCGCCCCAACAACGCGCTCAAAGAACGCCTCGCTCATCGGCACAAACACCTCCCTGAAGTGCCCCAGCCGCGTGTTGCCCACATACTCCCTCAGCACCGGCAGCATCCACGCCCGCCCCGGCGCACCCGGCTTCGGCGCCACAAGATTCAGCGGCAGCAGCGCCAGCACGGCGTCCGGCCCCATCGCGCGCACCGCATGGCCGAGCACCTCGTCGGCCTCCTTCTTCCCCTGGAAGCCCTCGTTCGCGCGCAGCTCCCCGATCGTCTTCACGGCGTCATTCAGCAGCGGGCTCGCGCGCCACAGCAGCTTATCGAGCAGCGCCACGAGCACCTCAAACACCTCCGCCCACGCGCCCTGGAACCGCACACTCAGCAGCTCGTTCGTGCCCGCCGCCACCTTCGCCAACACGCCCTCCGTGCTCCGCGTCACATCCAGCAGCGCCCGGTCCGGGATCGCCGTCGTCGCCAGCGCAACCAGGCACTGCGCCGCCGACACCCTCACGTCCCTGGCCGCGCCCTGCAGATACGCCGCCACAACCCCCCACAGCGCCGGCAGCCCCGCAAACGCCTTGTCCTCGTCCACAGCGGCAAACACCTCCCACCCGCGCGCCACGACCGCCAGCCACGCCGGCGCAACCCCCGCGTCCCCCACGCCCGGCCGCAGCTCCATGATGGCCTCCAGCACGCCGGGCAGCTTCGCGTGATACACCTCGTCGGCCCCCAGCCCCGCAAAGCACTCCTCAAACACCCCCAGCGCCGCGGCCACAAGATACTCGTTGCTGCTCCGCGCAATGGCCAGCAGCGCGGCCGCCAGCGCGTCGATGCGGCGGCACGGGAACCCGCCGCTGCCGCCGCCGACGACGGCGCGCAGCAGCTGCAGCGCGTGCATCATGCGCGGGTCTGCCGCCGCCCCCTTCTTGTTGTTGTTGTTGTTGTCGCCGCCGGTGTGCGCGGCAGAGAGCGCGGTGAGTGTGGTGAGCGCCGTGGCCGCACACATGTCGGCGGCCGGATGCTCTGTTGCCGGGCTGGCCGGCGGGTGCTGCAGGATGTGTGTGACGGCCTCCTGCGCGCGCTTTCGGACCTTGGGCCGCTCGTCCATGGCGAGGGTGAGGAGGCCGGCCAGTGCCCTCCTGGGCCCTATCTCGCGCTGTGGGATCGCCCATGCGGAGGAGTCCTGGGCGGTGAGGAGGGCGTCGAGGACGCCGATGGAGCTGCGGAGGAGGGGGGCGTCGGCGGTGGGGTGCGAGAGTGGGGGGACGAGGTGGGTGAGGATCTGCGAGAAGCGGGCGCGTAGGAGGGCGGGGGGCGCGTAGGGGGTGATGAGGTCGAGGAGGTAGATGGTGGGGGCGGCGAGGGAGGGGTTGGTGGTGGTGGTGGGGAGGAGGGAGAGGAGGGAGGCGAGGTAGGTGGTGGGGGTGAAGGGGGTGGAGGTGGAGGTGAGGGTGGATTCGAGGGCTGTGAGGACTATGGCTACCTGGGGGGGGGGTGTTAGCATTTGATTTATATGTACGATTGGGGGTATTTGGGGGGGGGACCTGTTTCTGGTTCTGCAGATTCGGGGACCGGATCTTGTCCAGTTTCGCCTCGAGGGACGACATTGCGAAGTGAGAGAGTGGCACAGAGACACAGAAATATTCAGAGTAGAATTGACGTCTCAGTTGTGTCTGTTCTGTCTGTTTTGTTGTTTTGTCTCTTTTGTCTCTTTTGTTGTTGGTCCTGCGAGATTTTGATATGGCAGCTTTTTTTGTGCGGAGCAGAAAAATTGCTGCAGGGGTGCTTAGTGCGTGGTGGAGTAGGGTTGGGAAGTGCAGTGGTGGGGGACGCAAGGCAGGGTAACTGGTGGTGGGGGAAGTGGGTGTTGCGATCATTTCCAGGGTTTGGTATCATTACCGCTATCACAGTAACTACAGCACACAAGAGGCAAATATATATCCTGCTACAATTCAATCTTTTAAATCACAGCAACAGCCAGCCTACAATTGAACCACGCAGAACGATAGAGACAAATATTTAGCTACATCTGTATTAAACCCTTAATTTAAATCACAACACCAGTAGTAGCTACAATTGAAAAAGGGGGGCACATTAAGAAAGAAAAACCAATCCATAGCTACGCACGTTAAATCAAACCGTTTTAAATCACAATAGCCACCCACCACGCACCATACCCCACCCCTAGCTAGCTAGTCGTCAATCGCGACATCCTCCACCCTCACCAGCCCACACGCCATGCCCGCAGCAGCCCACCCTCCCGCCACGAGGTTCTGGTTCCAGCACACCTGCGTGATATTCGACTGCTCCGGGTATGCCTGTCGCAAAATCAGAACAGCTCAACACCAGACAAGAGAGGGGAGGGGGGGCAAACCGTCGAGTGCACGAGCGCAGTGTTGTTCTGCCGGCGCTTGAGCTTCTCGCTCTTGGTCTCAAACTCCTCGAGCTTGAAGCCCTCGCTCATGCGGAACATGTTGCTCTTGCGCGCGTATTCGAGCTGGAACCATGTCTGCTGGTAGTTCTTCTGTGTCCCCGTTTATCTTATTAGCACTCTCTCTCCCCCCCCCCCCCCCAAAACAAAGCGGAGAAACTCACAATCTTCCCATGAAACGTCCTCCTCACCGGATTGCTAAACGCACACTCCCCCTCACTCCCGCCACTCACCAAAAACGCGTGCACCGCACTCCCCGCCACCGCATTCACCACGCCACTATGCTTACACACCGTCGTGGCCGAAAAGAACCTCCTCAGCGGGTAAAACTTGACCCACGCCCCCTCCTCGCTGCTGACCGCGGCGCTCACCGCGTCCACCCAGCAGATACTCGTCGGCGCGATCCTGCTGCGATTGTTCACCACCGTGTCGGTGTACGGGTCGAGCAGGCTCGTGATGCGGCAGTACCCGTCGAGCGAGGCCGTGACGACGTGCGTGGGGAAGCTCGGGAAGCAGGAGGCGATGGCCGCGATGTAGGTCTGGTGGATGGGCGTGTACAGGTAGGGCGTGCCCGGGTGGCGGGTGAGGTCCCAGGCGGCGAGGAAGCCGTTGGAGCAGCCGGCGATGAGGCTGTGCGGGGTGAGCCAGGTGAGGGTTGTGCAGAGGGTTGCGTCGAGGGAGAGGGTGTAGGCCGGCACGGTCACCTTCACTGTGTGTTTGGACGTGTGTTGGCGATCGTTTACCCCGACGGGAAGGGAGAGGGGGACATACCGAAAGCAGTAGCACCGCCCGCTTCTTCCTCCTCCGCTGTCTGTTCCGGGAGGCGGACCTGGATGACCCTGATGTTGCCATCGCGAAACACGGCGGCGAGGAGGCCGAGGTCTCTTTCGTCCGCGTTCTCTCTGGGGGCCTGGTGGAACTTGAGGCACGAGGCGTAGCCCCAGTCGTGGCAGAGGGCGAGCTGCAGGTTTGGGGGGGCGGAGGAGGTGGTGCCGGTGGCGTCGGTGGGGAAGCGCCAGACTTGGATGCAGGAGGGGCCTGGGGCGCGCTCGAATGCGGGGGGCGTTTCGCGGGCGGCGGTGGGCGGGCGGGGGGGTGGCGGGGAGGGGGCGAAGGTGCTGTCGTGTTTGGTGGAGAGGAGGAGGTATTGGCTGCCTGCGTTGTATCAGTGGGTATTCTCATAAAGAAATAGAGGAAGGAAGGAAGGAATATGGGAATATGGGAATATAGGAATATAGGAATATAGCAATATAGCAATATAGCAATACAGCAATATAGCAATATAGCAATATAGCAATACAGCAATATAGCAATATAGCAATATAGCAATACAGCAATATAGCAATATAGCAATATAGCAATATAACTCACCCTTCGATCTATCCGGCGCCCACTCCATGCCCGTAACATGCCCCCCCGCATTCAACACCACCGCCTTCCCGCCCATCCACACCCTAAACCTCTCAAACTCCACGACCCCCCCCCCTCACAATACACTTCAACACCCCCTCCGGCACATCCGGCAGGTATTTCTCCCTCCCCCCCTCCTGCACACTCTCCACCCTCTGCTCCCCCACCTCCACCGCCCTCACCTCCCCCCCCCTCCAAAACGGCGTCACCCTCAGCCCCCTCCTCTCCGGCACCGCCGGCAAGCCAATGTACTCGTCCCTTACGCCAATCGCCTTCACCAGCGTCTCGTTATTCTGCCCATACGTCGTAATGATCCTCTCGCGCTTCCCCGTGCTCTTGATGAACCCCGGCCGATACGTAATCTTGACGCTCGGGTCCGGCGGGCGCAGCGCGCCAGGCACGTCCGCGGCGCCGGCCGCGGCAGGGCGGTTACGTCTGCGCAGGCCCGGCGGGGCGCCGGTGACGCGGTTGACGCGGAAGACGTGGGGCTTGTGGATGCGTGCGGCGTTGCCGCTGCGGGCTTTGCGCTTCCGGCGCGGGGGGGCGCCGCCGCCGCCGTCGGAGGCGTCGTCGTCGTCGGAGGCGTAGGCGTCGTCGTCCTCGTCGTCGGTGTAGGCTTCGGAGTCGTCGGAGTCGTCGTCGTCGGAGGCGGCGGAGTCGGGGGAGGGGTCGGAGTCTTCGTCCGCGGGGACGCTGCTGCTGGGTGCGGTGTCGGCGGCGGCGGCGGTGGCGTCGGTGTCGAGGGCGTAGCTTGTCGGTTTCTTTGCGCGGGAGGCGCGGGTGGCCATCTTGAAGCCTTTGGTGTTGGTGGTGGTTGTGGGCAAGCGGTGGTGGTGATGCTCGATGGCTGGTGTTGTGTGTGCGCGGTCATTGGCCTGGGACGTTAGCTGCCGGGCATCGGTCCTTCGTCTCTTTGACGCGCCCGGATCCACCACTGCGGCACCAATGATCGGCTGTGCACGTTCCTGGCGGCACGGCCACGGCCACAGCCACGGTTACCCGCCCCGGCACACGCAAGGACGCTCGATGCGGGTGCTCTGCTCGTCCGCGTTCACCACGGCCACTCTCACCACCACGGCCACCACCACGCCCACTCTCACCATCCCCACCGCGCCCACTCTCAACATCCCCACCAACATCCCCACCAACATCCCCACCAACATCACCATGCCACCACCACCACCAAAACCCACCACCACCACCACCACCACCCCGCTCGACTACCACTACATGCGCCACGCCCTCACCCTCGCCACGCACGCACTCAGCACCCTCGAGGTCCCCGTCGCCTGCCTCTTCGTGCACACGCCCACCTCCAGCATCCTCGCGACCGGCCACAACGACACCAACCGCTCCCTCCTCGGCACGCGCCACGCCGAGTTCCTCGCAATCGAGTCCATCCTGCGCGCCCACCCCCCGTCAATCTTCGCGGAGACGACGCTCTACGTGACGGTGGAGCCGTGCGTGATGTGTGCGTCGGCGCTGGACCAGCTGGGCGTGCGCCGCGTCGTGTTTGGGTGTGCGAACGAGCGCTTTGGCGGCTGCGGGGGCGCGGTAAGCGTGCGGAGGGGCTTCGAGTGTGTGGGGGGGGTGTACCGCGAGGAGGCCATACTGCTGCTGAGGAGGTTCTATGTGCAGGAGAATGGGAGGGCGCCGAGGCCGGCGGCGAAGGGGGGGCGGGAGTTGAAGCTTGTGGTGGAGCCGTTGGGGGAGTAGACTATAGAGGGTAGAGGGGAGGTATTCTTTTTGTTTCGAGGGGTATTCTTTTTGTTTCTCGGGGCATTCTTTTTGTTTCTCGGGGCATTCTTTTTGTTTCTCGGGGTATTCTTTTTGTTTCTCGGGGCATTCTTTTTGTTTCTCGGGGTATTCTTTTTGTTTCTCGGGGCATTCTTTTTGTTTCTCGCCGGGGGTAGAGGGGTAGAGGGGACTACGTAGAGGGGAGGTATTCTTTTTGTTTCGAGGGGCATTCTTTTTGTTTCGAGGGGCATTCTTTTTGTTTCGAGGGGATTCTTGTTTCTTTTCCCGAGCTGTTTGCTCTTTTGCTGCTTCTCTTGCTCTCTTGCTTTTTTGCTGTTCTGCTCTTTTGCTGCTTCTCTTGCTCTCTTGCTTTTTTGCTGTTCTGCTCTTTTGCTGCTTCTCTTGCTCTCTTGCTGCTTCTCTTGCTGCTTCTCTTGCTCTCTTGCTTTTTTGCTGTTCTGCTCTTTTGCTGCTGCTCTTGCTCTCTTGCTGCTTCTCTTCTCTTGCTCTCTTGCTGCTTCTCTTGCTCTCTTGCTTTTTTGCTGCTCTGTAGATACCTACTTAGAACCTCCATGGACGCAGCAGCTAGATCTAGATCGCAGAGTGCGTGGTTGCCGGTCCATGGGACAGCCCGACAGCCATCACGGGGCCGTGTGGATGGAAAGCACGCACGTGCATCATTTCCCCTTGTGCTCATTTTTGCTGTCGCGCGAGTGCTTGACATTCCAGAGTGTGCCTTATGTAGGGACAATATTATCATTAGCACCCATGTGCCCAATTCCTCACTCTCCTCTCTCCTCCTACTACTAAGCTCTACACAACAGATCTAGCTACTCTACGCTCTTACTATTAGCCTATATGATCATGTGCACCCCCCAGTCAGTCCCCAGACCCCCCCCCCCCAATCTCCCCCCAAAACAGATCAGCAGGACGATATCCCCCTCCAGCCCATGCGACCTCCAACCAAAAGGCGGGGAAGCGCCAAGCCGGGTAGTGCGTCCCATATCGAGCAGCTCAGACATCTCCCAACGGCGGGGTTCAGCCTATCCCGACCAGCCTACTGTACCCTACCCTGTTTCTTCCTCTCCACCAGATCTGTCTGTCTGTCTGGGGTTGCTGGGGTAGGCAATGAGCGGGCCTGCTGCCCAAAATAAACGCAACAGGACAAGCAAGCAAGACAAGACAAGAGACACTTGGTATGAAACTCTTCGGGACTCGGCGTGGTTGGCTGGGCTGGGTTGCTGGCTTGCTAGTGCGACTCTCTCTCTCGCTCGGAGGAGGTGAGAGGAGAAAGAGAGGGAGGGAGAGAAGCTGCTTTTCCTATTTTATTATAATTAGCAATACACCCCCGGGCACCGCGAGAAAAAAAAGAAAGAAAGAAGAGAGAAGCTTCAAACCCATAGTCTGAAGCTCTACAGATAGCACCATGAGGTCCTCACAGCTCCTTCTCCTCCTCCTTGCGCTGCCCTCCAGCCTCTGCACCCCACTCCAGCTAGACACTTCCACCTTCTCCTCCTCCTCCTCCTCCTCCTCTTCCACCGCGCAAACCCCCCTCCTCCCCAACGAGCATGTCTCCTCCCCGCGCAACGACGCCCTGGCGGCCATGACTGCCGCCCTCACAACCCTCCAATCGCAGTTCTTCACCCACTCAACCGGCACCTACCCGACGGGCATAAACTGGACGCGCGCCGTCCTCGGCACGCTCCTCGCCGCCAGCACCCGCACCCTCTCCTCCTCCCCCTCGCCCCAGCACCGCGCGCTCTCAAACCGCTTCTTCACCGAGCTCATCGCCGTCTACTACGGCCAAGACATGCACCTCAAGCAGGAAGCCTACGACGACATCCTCTGGGTCGTCCTGCAATGGCTCGAGGCCCTCAAAACCATCAACCTCCGCGCCGACCGCTTCGAGCCCACGGAGTGGAGCGGGTCCGAGTGGACGCCCGCCTTCGCGGACCGCGCGGCCGAGTTCTACACGATTGCGGAGCGCGGCTGGGACGAGGCGCTGTGCCGGGGCGGCATGATCTGGAGCCCGTGGCTGGAGCCGTACAAGAACGCCATCACCAACGAGCTGTACGTTTCCGCCTCCGTCGGCATGTATCTGTACCATCCTGCGCACAGCCCGGCGCACCTGAGCAATGCGCTGCGCGCGCATGCGTGGTTGGCGGCGAGCGGGATGCGCAATGCGCAGGGGCTGTACACGGACGGGTTCCACGTCTCGAAGCTGAAGCTGCCGCCGTCGGCGGGGGAGAAGACGTGCGACCAGCGGGACGAGATGGTGTATACGTACAACCAGGGGGTGCTGCTCTCCGGGCTGCGGGGGCTGGCGGAGGTGACGGGGGAGCGGGCGTATCTGGAGGAGGGGTTTGCGCTGGTGGATGCGGTGGTGAGCAGTCAGGGGAAGGTCGGCGAGATTGTGGCGGGGGGCATATTGACGGAGAAGTGTGATCCTGAGAGCAGGTGTAGCCAGAATGGGCATACGTTTAAAGGTCTGTCTGTACCATCCATCCACCCCCCCCCCCCCCCCCCCCAAAATTGAAACCCCAGAATTGGACAGCAGGAAGGAGGGAAAGAAAGAAAGAAAGTGACTTACCTCTGTGGCAAACAGGAATCTTCATGCACCACTTAACGCTCTTCTGCACGCCCCTCGTGCCCCTCCCCGGCGCCGCAGCCAGCAACCTGACCGTCGCCTTCAGCGCCGATACAATCAGCTGGCACAGTGAAGTCTGCAGCAAGTACAACCTCTTCCTAGTCACTAACGCGGCCGCAGCCTGGCGGACGCGGAACGCCAATGGTGTTGTAGGCGCGTGGTGGGGAGCGCCCGATGCCGCGGGGCTGCCCAATTCCGACTCGCCCTTCTGGGATGCGCAGGAGGGGCGGTTTAAAACGGAACTAGACGCTGGGGCGACCGATCACCTGAATCCTGAGATTCCAGTGGGGGTGGATCTGGCGAATAAGGGCGATCTGAATGACCGGGGGAGAGGGCGAACGGTGGAGAGCCATTCGGGGGGGTTGGCGGCGCTGCGGGCGGTGGTGGAGGTGGTGTTTGCGTAGGGATCTCTATTGGTTTGCAATTGCGAAAGTGTTTATTTGCGGCATTTTGGGTTGGCTGGTTTGGTGGTTATGTGTAGATGATTCGATGAATTTTTCCTTTCCTTTCCTTTCTTTTCCCTTTTCTTTCCTTCCCCATGGTGGCCGTGGAGAAGGAGGAGTGCTTGTGGGTGTGCTTGGTTTATACAGTCCGTATATATATCATAGATATATATATATATATATATATACTCATGTAAAGTACTATTATTATTGTTAGTTATACCTAGACCTTAAAGATAGCACCTGTAGAGTATAGTAGCCTTATATTATATATCGAAGACACCCATTCCGATGCCTGAAAACACCACTACTGCTGAAAAGTTGAATGAATGTATTGATTGCCGTCGATAGAGTCCAGCCTTGCAAGTAAAGTACCTACTGTAAGGCATTGCGTGTGTGGTCCAATGGCCGTAAACGTAATAAGATCTAGAGCAAACTATTGGATGAGAAGAGAGACGATGATGTATTGACAGGACTAGAGTGACATGCTTGAGGACAGGCCGTCACGCCACCTATTATATTCCTCACAGTTGGTATGTAGCTGACAGTAATAAAATACTCACTCAGTCAGGGCAGCACTGCAAATTTATTTAAGCTTATCTTATCGATCGAGGGTGCTTATGTCAGTCAGCCAGTATCAACAGCTGCAAACACTTTGTTTCCCACTCGACTCCTCGTAACTTACCGGCATGGTACATGAGGAATTCGTGATATTTTACCCGGTCAGAAACACTCGCATATCACCCATTAACTCTTTCTTCCTCTCGAGTATTTTCCCAATACCAAATCCCCCTCTCCTCTCCGCAATCCAGGAACTAGATACTCAATCAATACCGTAGTTAGTTAATGACTAACCACCTTTAAACCTCCAAGTAACGTGCGTGACGGTTCCAGCTACCACAACCACAAGAGGGTTGCCTGAGTACGTTCCCACCCAGGATAAGATTGACCAGGACAAGACAGTCAAGACAGACAGACATGGGTGCGGTCTTGTCTGTGGAACAGTGACGGCCAGCGCACAACCCCTCGTCGCCTTCTGGTTCGCTCCCTCCCTCCCTCCCGCACTCAACCTAACCTAGAAGACTATTCCGACTTTGCCCTTCTTGGGATCCGGCGGACCCGGGGGCGGACCCTTGGGGGTGGAGAGAAATAAATTAGAAAAATAAAAGATAAAAGATATCGATAGAACCTTCAAAACTGCGCACGAGGAGAGAGAGGTTTTTTTGTTTTTTGTTTTTTGTTTCGCTCAGGTTGCAATGTCACCCTGAACAATTCCAATTCCTCTAATTCTCAAGACCATCATATCCATCAGCGCGCAAAGCAAGGTTCGTCGTGATCACCCATTCATTCCACAGACACAGACTCACTCTCAGTCACTTATGATCACCCGGACGAGTGTCATCCACCATCATCATCTGCCCCTCCCTCCCTCATTCTCTCTCTCCTGCATCATCGTGAACAGAATGGGCACTCAGAAAAGTAAGAGGTAGAGTGAAGTGAGTGAGCGGTTGTTACACGCATGAGACCGCCGACATTCCTAGTTCGCTAGAGTATTCTAGAGAAGTGTAGAGTTAGAGTAACTGCCCCCCACACCTAGCTCGATACAGTACTAGTACTCTAGAGTAGTAGAGACGGTACCTATCACCTATCGATACCGGCAGTAACTCCCTCCTCCCTCTGCTCCTCCCCTGTCCTGTATGTAGAGCACATACTCTACACACCTACCTCCATCCAGGGCCCAGTCTGTCAATCACCAAAAGAAGAAGATCTCTCTCTCTCTCTTGCCTCCATAGTCATAATTCCTTCTTTTTCCCTTTCGATCCTTCCTTTCCTTCTTCCACCACTCCATCTATCTCAGAGTATCTATCTGTTTCGTTTCAACCCCCATAACCATACCCAGACCCAAACCCAGACACAAGACACAAGACACAAGACACACAAACCCCCCCCCCCCCCAAACCCTCGTGCAATAAGTTTTCAAACCCACCCAAAAAACAAATCACAGCCAGTTTCCGATTACGCTATCTAACCCCCGACCTGACTGACCCTCCCTGCCTGCCTAACTGACCCCCCCCCTCTCTCGCCCCTCCCCCTCCCGACCCCACGTTTGCCCTTTTCTTTCCTCGTCCCGCGGCCAGCCCCAGCCCAAGCAAAACTGCCTGCTCTACCCCAACTATCCCAGCCAACCCCACCGGCGACCGTCCACGTCGCGGGCACAGCCAAACGCCTAGTCTCTAGTCTACATACAATCTGCTATACCCAGCTATACCAGGGCCTACTATTCCCATCTTTCCCCTCCCTTCTTTCTTTCCTCCTACACACTCACTCGGGGGGGCCACCACCACAACCACCACCAGTGCAGTACTATTAACAGTTAACCACCATAACCACCATAACCACCTAACCACCACAATCCTGCCGTAACCCTAGCACAGTCGCAACAATACAACGCCAACCATGAACGCGAACCAGGCGTCGCAGTCGCCGCCGCCGCCCTCCTCCTCCGACGAGGACCACCGCGAAAACATGCTAATCCTGACACCGGCGTCCACCAGCGTATCCGACGAAGGCGGGGGTGAGCGGGAACGGGATGGTGGCAGCAGCAATAACAAGCGTGACGGCGGCAGCAGTGATATTGGCGATAACGAGCATGAACGCAGTAACGGTAGTGACCGTGACGAGATCAGCAGCGACCGAGGAGGAGGACGTGGAGGTGGGAGCAGTGTTAGTGGAGGAGATCTCGGCGACGAAGAGGGCAGCAACCACTACAACAATAATAATGGCAATGAATGCGGTGGTGCTGGCGTGATGGATGGGAGTGCGTCTACAATCACGGCAACAAACACAAATACAAAGTTCGACTGGAGCACATCTGCCGCATATGGACGGCGCCAGGGCCTTCTTTCACAGGTCGGGAGCTTGAGCAAGGAGCTTACAGAGCTCAAAGCAATGATTGCCCGGAGCACCTCCGCCAACAACAGCATTTCAGAAGAGCAGGCAGAAGTATGTGGACCGTTCCCGTTCCCATCATCGTCATCATTACCCCCTACCCCAGTCCACTCCTCTTGCCCCTCCTCTCCCTCCTCTTCCCAACTGCTGTTGTCTTTTGTGTTCATATTCTTTATGTTCATGTTCTATGACGGCTACATCTCCTCATCCAAGTACCCCCGCACAGTATTAAAGAAGGACCGCAAAAAGTTAAAGTTTGTCGTACCACAGGACCTGTCACGAGTCAAAGCGAACCACCGCTCATCACTCGCATCGCTCGCTGAGTCGCACCGAACCGAGATGTCAACCCTCACCAGCGCCCACCAGGAGGAGCTCAAGCGGCTCGAAAAGACGCATCTAGAAGACATGAGGAACGCCCGACGGGGCTTTGGCTTCGGCAACGATCTTGTCCAAGGCCTGCATCAGAGCTACGCGAAGCAGATCGAATCATTGGTCCTCGATCTGGGTGAGGTGAGACGGCAGCTCAAGGACGCCGAGGCATTGGCATCGCATCCACGGGCTGCTACGCCTCCGGCGGATACTAACCACTCTCCATCAAGGAGACTAGATGTAGTTATTGAGTTTGAAGATCTCGACAAGGCCTTTTCGGCGGCAGAGTTGTCAATCCCACATCCAGGAAGGTCTTACAAAGCGGTGAGTGAACACCTTAGCCATGCGGTCAAAAACTACTTGCAGGCCCTCAACTCGGCTGCGGAGTTCTTTACATCTGGATCAAAGTCCATGGAGGCGAGGAGGATCAGGCAATGGAATCAAGCTGTTTCGGGTAACAGGCTGCGGATGAGGTTCCTCGATGGCGACGGTATGGAGGAAATGTGGGAGAGCGAGCTGTGGAGGAACGACAACTTCACATTGAGAGTGAACTGCGAGGCAGAGTTTTGGGACAGCGTCCCGGTATTCAATGATGAAGAAGAGTTTGTGGAACAGCACCATCACCAACCGCTAAAGGCGACAAGCACAGGGACAGGGACAATGCGGTCTAGGGAGCCGTTGGGACCGGCGTCGGAGGAGCAGCTCGTGCAGGTCGATACACCAAGCACAGTCGATGCTTTCAATGCTACTGTGGTGCTGGAAAGGATTAACAGGGCACTTGGTGGGCTGGAAATTAACAAAGAAGATCTTCGCAATGCGGAAGAGGATGATGAGAACAAAGAGAACATCGAGCGTCCGATGCCCAAACGACATGTAATGGTTGAGGATGTGACGGATGAGGAGGATCACTACAAAGACGACCCTGAGGATGAAGGTGTCGGCCTAGCGATTTCTTCGTCGCCTGTACCGGCAACGCCCCTCGAGAAGGAGCCACTTTTGCCGGGAAATAGTGCAAGGAGAAGTGCGGCCAATACCAAACCACTCAGTGACGACAGCTTCCTGGAAAATCTATTAGGAACTGAGCAGGAGAGAGCGCGGGAAGAGGGCAAGAGAACAGGCGGTTCTAGTGGCTCGGATTCATGGCTGTTTGATGAGCTGTTTTCACCTTTACCTGCCGACAAGGGGAAGGGTAAAGAGAAAATAGTTGGACTGTTTGAAGGTTTGTCTCTCTTCCCCAAAATTTTGAGACTGATAAGTTATTTATGGAGAGAATAGTGCTTACGTCTGTGGAAGCAGATCGAGCACAGGACCCCGAGAACCAGGTGGACCACCTCAGCGGTGGCAAACCAGGGTGGAAATGGATGCTAGCCGATGGAATTGTAAAGAGTCCATCAGTTTTGCAACATGCTCCTTCTGATACTCACGCGCTGAAAATGGCGCAGCAGTATTTTAGAGACGGACCTAGTGGGCCTTGGTTAGAGAATCTTCGAGAGGAGGAAGAAGATGATAAGATTGGGAGCGATTGTGACCAGCCTGTATTCTCCGAAGGGGGTGATCCATTGCCCGAGAAGAAAGACAGACCTTTCTTTTCCTTTGCCGAAGAGGTTGCAAGTTCTCCAGCGCCACCTCCAGCACCTCCGGCGCCTGAGCCCCGGAAGACGAGCGGTCTTTCGCCATATCTAAGAACTGATATTGAAAGCTCGGTCGAAGGTGCACGACTTGATGATGAAGATTCAGATATCGATGATAACCAGCCTAGGGACGGTGTAGATGTCGAGAACCCGTTTGCAGACCTAAAGCCCGGTCAGTGTGATACCCCGGTCATGGGAACATCAAGGAGCGCTGCCTCAACCACACCTCTTCTTCGCGATGGCAGCCCAGCTCCTCGACAGAATCGTGGTGGCCCCTCCCTAAAGATTCAGACTGATACACAAAGGCCCCTACGAACCCTTGGTGACCCATTTGTTCCGTTGCCAAAGCCTCCCCCTAAGTTTAACCTCAGTCATCACAAGCCCCCGCAGCGATACAGGAATAACTACGAATTTCAGACTGTGGATAGGGACGACGATGAAACAACGTTTACTAGATATGAAGACACGGCTTCCGAGGTTTCGGGCACCTCGGCCGACGGTGAATGGGAAGCTAAATACAGAGGGAAACGTGGCCGCGGGAAGGTTCCGGAAGTTTATTGGCATGAAAAGGCACCAGGCGGGAATGAATCGTTCCGAAGCAGATCACGCTCACCACCTCAACAGCCACCAAGCAGGCCTTCGACCACAACAACAGACAGGAATTTAGATTATGTTCTCCCCCCACAAATATATCAACAGCCACCCATAGGGTTGCCTAGCAGCAGTGGTGGAGGAAACATTGGCCCTATTCGTTATGGTAGTGTTGGAGGCATGCGCTCAATGGGGCCGCTTGGGCCAGGAAACCATAGTATGCCAGCAGGATATGTAACTTCACAACAGCAAACTCAACAGCAGCAGGCACAGCAAGCGCAACAGCAAGCACAGCAACAGGCTCAGGCACAGGCTCAAGCACAGGCTCAGGCGGATATGTTCCAGCAGATGAAGCTCAACGAGCTTATGAATGCAACTTACCTTCAACGCCCAATTTCTAGTGGACCGTCTTCATTTCTTGGAGGAGGCCCCGTGTATGCGCCTAACCCACCGCTAAACTCAGCTGCAACCTTTGCCGGCGGTGTGCCGGTTAGACCAGCATTTATGACTATGGGTAACGCTGAACAGAGATTGGCAAGCGAGGGAGGGGGCGCATGGCCAATGAGGCCGATGTTGATGCAGCCGCACATGAACCCACAGACAGCCCATTTGTGGGCTTCAAATGGGGAGGGCAGAAGGAGCTATAGCACTGATTCTTCCGGTCCGCTTTTGGGATTGCGAAATCCGGAGAGTTTAGGTCTCTTGCAACAGCATCAGCAGCAGGTTGTAGCGCAGCAGCATGCACAAGCACAAGCGCAGGCACAGGCACAAGCGCAGGCACAGGCACAGCATCAACATGCCGCCCAGCAGCAGGCTCAGCAACAAGCGCAGCAGCAGCAAAACATGATTCCTGGGTCGCTGATGTCATCTCAACAGGGTACACGTCCCCCTTCGACTATGAGCATGAGTCTTGAACAGGCAGCGTATGGGAGCGCATCGGGATTGGGAACAGCTCCTTGGGCAGCAGCTTTGGCGAATGCGTATGGGCAACCAGGAACACCGGCAAGCGCACATACCTTAACCCCTACGTGGTTTGCGTTGCAGCAAGCCCATGGCCAGCAGGGCGCCGGTACGCCAGGAGGGTTTGATGGCATGTGGGCAGGGACCCCAATAGCGGGTATGCCAGCACACTGGGGTGGCAACTTTGGCACGTGATGATGATGATGATTATGATGATGATAGCGCTGGCGTAAGGATATCAAGGAATTTTTTTTTTCTAATTACGGTTATGATTTTATGCCCTGATGAGGTGTCTTTATACTTTATATTATAAGGTGGTGTTCGTTTAGCTAGCTTTATTTAGGCTGCCTCTTTTTTTTTTTTGCGTTTCGATTTTATTTACTTCTAGTTTGGGCTGGGTTCGCTGTGTATTTTTTTTCTCCTTCTGCTCTTCCTGTTCCACTTGGGATTTGTTTGATATATCATGACCTTCTCTTGATATTTCCTTTTATTTTATTAAAGATCTACTAGGGAGCAACATGAAGGATTTGTATTTGGGTTTCCGACAACAAAAAATCAACGAAAAAGTGCCTGGACTGGCTGGCTGGCTGGTTGGTATGGAGTCGTATTTGGTATCGTACGGCAGTATGGGAGGACTGGAGTTGCAGCATATTTTTTTTGTTCTTTAACCTTTTTTTGTGAAGTACTGGTACTCTATTCTTTATTTCTTATTCCCATTTCTTGTATCTTTCCTTGAGGACGTTATGATAGGTGGTGATCTCTTTTTATTTAGTTTGGACTACCTGGTGTGGTTTGTTAATTGCAATGTTCTTGAAATATATGCTGTTGGGTTTTTACCTACATGTGCTGATTTTGGTGCTTTGGTGCTTTGGTGTTGGTCGAGTGTCTTATTCGGATCCTTCGTTGATGTTAGTGACCGCTACTCCACATATATAAAACAGGCAAACACCATACCATCAACAACCATCCTCTCCACAACCAACCCATTCTCATCACCACCACTCACCCTCCCGCCCGCTCGTCAACGTATCGACCGCACCATCACATCCATATGGTGCTGCAACTCCGTAATCGCCTGCCCCAAGTGAGATACCGCCTCCTTCGTACAATTATCCAAGAGCTTCTCCTTCTTTAGTACCGCGCGGTTCTCGAACCTGATCATCTTGATCTTTTCGAACCTGATGATGATCACTGCCAGATAGAGCTCCAAGCGCTCCGCAGAAGTGGCGTTTACAACCGTGGGCCAGAGGAGGACGAAGAGGTCGTCGATGTTCATGGATAGCTCGGTGGTGGCGGTTTGGAGCTCTTCTTCGAGGTTGATGAACTGGATGGCGGGGTGCGGGGGACTGCTGTAGGATTCCCAGGCGGCGTTGACGTGCTCTTCGACGGCGTGGGTGTCTCTGATGGGGTGGAGAGGGGTGTTCGACATGGTGGGAGGTTCGTATGTTTGGGAGATTTGGGTATTTGGGAGGTTTTGGGTTTGAGGGTTTGAGGTTTGGGGGGGAGGCTTTTGGACTACGGCTTGAGGCTGGGGGCTCCTAGGATTTACCAACGGTTGGATAGACTTAGTACAACCAGGGCCATAACGACCGCAAGCCCTAAAGATTGAACAAACCGACTAGGAACATCTAGAAAATACTTGTACCGGCTTCATATCTCATCTATTATTCTATGGTAAAATTCCCAAAATTACAAGACGAGTGATGGTGTATGATCTAAGGCTCATAAGTCCTTCTTTTCCTTCCCCATCTCTACCACATCCTTTTCCTCCTCGTCATCAACTTCGCTATTCTTTTTTGATTTCTCATCTGCCTCCTTCAATACCTTCAATACCTTCTCTCCTCCTGCCTCATCATTTCTCTCATCCCACTTGACATCGTACTGATCCGCGATGTTCTTGATTTCCCGCCGCAGTGACCGCGCATCACTCACTAGGTCTTCCCAACGGTCTATATCGAATCCGCGTTGTTTATAGAGTTTCATCTGCCGTGAATTTACCGTCATGTGTAATAGAGCTCGGTACGACACCTCCCGTCTATAGTACAGGAACCAGCCATAACCAACTATCACTATGAAGATTCTACACCACCCAGTCAGTCCTATCACCAATAGAGGGATGAAAGGTTGCAATACCCAGCCAAATAAGTAACTGGCTCCATAGTATCCCACCCGTACGACGTCTTGAACGTCAGCCAACAAACACCCCCCCACCAAGTCATCAATCCCGCAAAACCCCCCATCGCAACCCTCTGTGCGCCCCTGTGCGCCAATTTATCACACTCGTCCTTCAGTTTCCCCTCAGCAGCTATCTGCCTCGTTATTTCCAACAGCTTCTGGCGCTGATAATGCGTACGCTGATGAAAGCTCGGCACGCCCACTGCCACGCTCTCATTTTTCTCGACCTCAATGATGAACTCCTTCCCACGCGCTGCATCCCTAACAAAGTCACCCAGCTCCGTACTGGTAGACCACCGAACTAGCCCCCCCTCCCCTGATTTCGGCTCGGTAGAGAATTTCCCCAGTCCGCCTCCAGTCTCGACTCCACCCTCCCCCTCATCACCACGGAGGAACATTTCAGCTTTGCTTGCGTTCCCCTCGCTGTCACGCTCGGACATGAGGGCGTCTCCGACGTTAACAGCCTTGAACGCGATCTCGGGGGGGCGAACCGGCCCTCCATTCTCCGGCTGGATGGGCGGTAGTTCGGATTGTATGAGACGTTCAAGGTATGACAGCGGTTGTCGTGGGTGTACTAGTAATGCGAGTGGTTCGACGGGCCGGTCATGCTGCTTTGCATTGTTGATATTCTTGAGTGGTAGGAGAAGCTTGAAGAGGCGTGAAGGCGTTGATAGAAGCTTTCCTTGAGGTATATTGTTAAAACAGAAATTCCTAATGGGTGGAAAAATCCCGAACCTTTCTCTTTGACGCTGGGCTTATCTTGTTTGTCGACAGGAGGAGTGGAGACATTTTCATAATGCCATGGCACAGGTTCAGCGTTGGCGAGAGATTCGCCTTTCCTTACACCGCCTTTCTCATTATCATCTCTCTTCTTATAAGCTTTCTCCACACCACCCCTCTCATCATCATATTTCTTCTTATAATCTTTCCCACACCACCTTTCTCTATCGTCATATTTGTGCTTATAATCTTTCCTCACACCACCTTTCTCGTCGTCGTCGTATTTCTTCTTATAAGCTTTCCTCCTATCATCCCAGTCTTTGTGGAATTGCAAAGTCGTTGAAAAGGTACGGATCCCGAGTTTTATTGAGTTCGCAGGTAATGTAGGCACTATCAGTGATCGAGACGCATGTTTCAGCGCGAGAGTACGGGTTTCATTCCTAAGTAAGACAATCGACATCTTTTTCTTTGTCCAAAAAGAAGATGATGATCAGGGGAAGCTTCCTGATAAATAGACGCAGCAGAGCACAACATCATGGATTAACTGAGCGATATACAGCGCTGCAGGTGCTTGTTTTGCTGTCTTTAGCCTGTTTACTGACGTCAGAGGCTGAGAATCACGTGATCCATGCCTCTTTACCCGTTTGGTTAAGTATGGATCTACCGGTAATGATCGCGAGCGCATTAAATTGCTACTGGCAGAAATCCAATAGCTAGATTCACAACAACTGTGTTCCATGGACAAACTGATTTACTGGCGAACAAGGATTTAAACCGGTTCCCAATACACGTCTTATTACTGGTTCCTATTGGCCCTTGGATAATAGACTCATCATTGAATCAGATTGGCCACAATCCCGGGTTGTACACGCATGCAGTTTCGTGATGATAAGGACACTGTCACTGATTGCCCAGAACCAATATACCTATATCAGACTTTATATACATTTTGTAATATTAAGAAGATACTAACTACATCTAGAGAAAAGAAGAGAAAACTTTTACAACGTCACGCAACAGATTCAGCACTTATTTTATCTACATCACAACTCCTTTCAACAATACATTCCTGACTCTTCAGACTGGTACCATCTGAAGGCCTGACCCCGGCAAAGCTGACGAAGTCATTCTTCTCTGGATCTGATTCAAGTATCTGATCAATATCGATAGTCCCCCGTCTTCGACTCGGAGGATCTATAAAAAGCGGCGCTGTGTTTGGTGCTTCCTCGGACGGTATCCTTCTACGCACCGCATCTACAAAGACTATTCTCAATGCTGGCATAGACGCCGCTATGAGTGCAACATTCAACTCGATCACCGAGAAGGTGTTTATCTTCCCAGATTTCACTTCTGTTTGTCAGTCTAGGTTTAATCAATAAGGACTAAATGACGAGATCCCAGAGCTTACACATAACTTGCACCGTCCAATCCAACTCGGCCAGCGAACAAACCCTGACGATCGATACTGCCACCGGCATCGCCCCAATAACAAAGATTGCTGCCAATCCCAGCTTCCGTCGAATTGAGGTATGCATAGCATTTATCGCCGGTATGGGAAGGATATATATAACTACATCTGTGACAATATGGAAAACCGACACAAGTATAGTATTAAGCTCCATACTGATACATCTGATGGAAGTACCCAATGGGGTCCAGGAACCGGGGACTGGACTGCATTGAAAGATGTTTAACTTTGTACTGCGGGTCAGTGCAGGACTCTATGGTAGTGGTGATGGATATTAGTTGATCATACCACTACGCAGATAATAGACCCTATTACAACTATGCCCATGACGGTATATATTGTGACTTTGTAGTATCTGCGTACTGACAAACGGAGATAGAACGATAGAATACTGATTTTGACGAGACTGTTTGTGTCAATATCATTATTCGATAATCGTTATAGCGAGATTCTACATACCACATTGCAGTAACATATATAAAGTTGCATGCATAGAGCCCCTATATTCACCTCAAAAAATTAGCATCGACTGAATATTAATTCCTTGTGCCGTCATATTAAAGAATACATATGATTTATATATACTTTCAGAAGTTTATTGAGCATCATCGGTGTGATTTTCGCATCATGCAACCCCGCCCCAAGGCAAACTTGTACCAAACTAGCCGCCTCAAAAAATAATATCCATACCTAGGTCCCAATATATCAGCATCACAAAAGAATCACTCAACTCAAAAAACAACTCACATACGCCGCGGTCATAAACCAATCATCGAGTCCAAATCTTTTCAATTTGAACGCCCTCGCATAGATCCTATCATATATAGTCGTCAGCAGCACTCTTTTAAACAAACGGCATTCACAATTATAACTATACCTCAAACCAAAAACCACGGATGATACTGTTGTCAGCACTACAACACTAATGATAACTTTCTTCTGGCAGTATGTTAACTGGTGCATTTCTGAGAGGGCAAAATCTAAAGCCAGCGATTAAAAGATTTGATGCCAGAGGAGCCCGTCAGAATTCCAGTATTTGTTCGGGATTAAAACAGATCTATAAGAAGGTCAGCCAATATTACGCATTCTGGCTCAGAAGTAGTGACTGATAATACACGAAATGTAGAGAAAAGGAGTGTATTAACATTAAAATTGTCGGATACTTCGTTTTTCGTACATTTTGCTCAGCTGACGTATCTTACTTCTCCACCAAATATATGTACTATTCTGTATGTATCGCAAGTTGTTGTTACTGTTTTCCGCTATCTTAAGAGCTCTCTGACCTTTCCGCAACCTAAGGACTTGACATGGTAAGTTGCAGCTCTAATTATTAAAGTAATTATCAACGAGTGGCGGGTTCTTCCTATAAAGGCGACTACAACAAAGAAAATATTGACATAGGCAGAAGTTGCAGAATATTTGGAAGACGAAAAGTATGATTTGACCGAATAACGTTCCAGATCATTGACACGCACATGTAAACAGATAAGAAACGCCAAAACCATAACTATATGTATAATACCAGACAAACCAGGACGCAATAACATGTACTGTACTAATATGTAGTTGAATACGGAGTCGCAGTGGCACTCTGCCCGAAATACCGCGGCAACACTGTAGCAATACCGCCGTCTGGATATCCTACTTTTTTTCTGGTATTGGGATGGCCATGGCAGTTGGCCCTTTACCGGAAGCCCCGGATATTTTGAACCGACTTGAGCTATTGGAATCCCAGGCCGACTGGTGATTGATATCAAAATATTCCCCTTTTACTCAGAATGGCAGAAAAGTATTTTGAGGTCGATACATTCAGGTAAAAGTCCCCAAAATCTGGCCCCGGGAATTTAGTGTATGCCATGTGTCCCCGACAGCGAGGAGGTTGAAGGATGAATATTCTCATGTGTGCCCTTTGAGTTGTTCCGCTAGTGTCTAAGACACCTCTTATATCTGAGACTCACGGATTAGGAATTTCAAGACAAACGATCTATGTAGAAGTAGCAATCAGATTGTATGACTGACTGCTGAAGTGTATGGTCAAATATCCTGACCCCATTATATAATTATACGAAGCAAAGATTTGTAGACACGGGCCCTAGATCTAGATCTGTTCACTCAATCAGGCCAATCCCTTGTGTACAAACCTTAACTCAGTATGGATCGGATCCGGAGATGGGAAGCAACCTAAAGTCAATTAGTCAGTCTCGATGCGTTTTTCTTGCCCCTCGTTAGAATGGATTCCCGTCCCTTGCGTTAGACATTGAACTTTATCCTTCGTCAAAGCTGCCAAGCGTCCCCCACGATACTTGGGATTCATGACAAATGATTTAGGGTGTAAGTGTGGCGTCGTTTCCTGCTTTAAATCAGCGTGAGCACAATAACAAATGAATATATGTGTGAATAGCGATATCTAGAGGAATTGCTTAAGATGCATGTATGAGTCGTACTACCAGTGAATGAGCAAGCTTGGGAATTGTGACTTCTCGACAGAGTTCTCTGGATGCATAGACTAGTGTGTATGCGTATGCGCATGTGTGAGACTCCTCCAGCTCAGGACAGCTAGCGAGGCTTCCTGCAACTCGCTTAGTCGAGTATCTGCAAGTCACATGTAAATATCTAATCACCAATTACTGTGTCCGTTGCTTCTTCTTCTTCTTCTTCTTCATCACAAATCCCCACAATCACTTTCATCATCACTAGCTAGATAGCTGCAGTCTCATATCTGGTTCGTTCCCCCATATTCATTTGATTCGTTCATTGATTTTTGTATTAGTAACCCTCTCACTCCCAATCCCCCGTTTTTATATTTTTGTTTTTGTTTAACTCATCCCAATCCTCCGTCAAGCTTTGATACATTTACTGATGTAGTTCCATAACTACTAGAGTAGAAGCGTTTCTCTTTAACGTTCCATCTCTCCCGTGGCCCCCTCTCTATCCCCGCCTCACTTGCCGCCACCACCGGGGCAATGATAGGCCCAATATTGCAGCAAGCATTTAGAAGATTCATCGCATAAGTTCTTTGTTCCGGAAAGCTATGCATCTCCAAGCTTTCCAGCCACGTGTCCGCGGTTTGGAACCCAGATATCACATCACGTATACTTCTATGAGTGGCTGTTCTCCGTTAGCACAGACGGGGCGTGAAATCAACTTGACAGGAAATCCAGCCGCTCAAACTATTTATGCATTCTAAAGGCCGAGCCATACACGCGCAACATAGTGATCTTAAGAGATGACGCTCATATTCGTTTCGTATACACTAGTGTGAGGAGTCTGACTCGAAATATCCAAGACACGGATTATCACTCGTTATTTACCCATCACTAAGGGTAAGGGTTCTTAGCGCATGCTTTACGACGTTTATTGCCTTTCCCAACCGATATATACTCCAGTCCTAGATATAACAGTAGATGCATACTCTAATTAAGATCCGAATTGATTCTACTAGGTAATACGAGTTATACAATGGTGATACATCATTACATCATATTATGTCACCAAAACACATTGTGTGACTTGATATCTGCTAGTATGTGTTACTAAAACTATAGGTGTCGTGAGGTTTCTAATAATTATAGTAGTATTTCCTGATACCTCGTATATGTAGGAGAAGTAGCTGAAGCATTACAATCGGCGCGCACCAGAAATAATTCTAATACAGTACTTTTATACTAATATGATAATCTCTTTCCTACATATTAGACCTTCGCACCAGAATTAGAATTAAGAACAGGTCTAAACCCACGTTTCGAAGACATCACAACGACTATCGTCAAGAAAGAATCCCGTATCTATCAAACCATACAGTGCATCGTGAAGTATAAGGTGTGCAGTACAACCAATTACACTACCCAAGATGTAATCTATCTTTATCACCACGTGCGTAACGCACGCGTGCGCTGGACTTACATGCCACCCTCGTATCTGAGTATTCGATCCCATTTAACGAAAATGAAAAGAAGGAAAAAACCAACTAACGTTTCAAGTGTACGAATCCAATAATAACCTCCGAACAAGATCTAGAGTTGAGGAAATTCATAGACAAATCCCCGACCTCGAACATTCTGATACTCGAGCGCACGTGCGACGTCACCTGTCAGCAAGAGAGTCCCCCAGTCGATATTCAAATCCTCAGTGCTGCATGGAATTCGGGAAATCATGAGGTTTTTTTTCTTCTTTGATCCCCACTTTCCTTCTACTGGCTTTAATCTACTTAAGTTCGACATACAGATTTAACGCAGATCCGAGCTTTCCGGAGCTACGTAATTATTCAGGATTGTGGAAACAAACATTAAAGTGAAAGATATCCTCTTCTCTACCAATTGTCCAACCATCTTGTCCGGGCTCGTGCAACTTCCGTAACAGCACTCTGACCCTTCCATTTGTCTCACGCGGCCCGGATTCTTCGCTAACCTGCCTATGTACCTTCGCGGGCTTTTCGCTTTCTGGACAAGTCCATGCGCGTCGATGATGATAGCGTAGGGTTAGGGTTAACTAGTTGAAGTATTTTGGTGAGGTCTATATTTAGCTGCCAGTCAGTCATTGTCAGTGCGAGATGATCCTCTGTCATCCATGATCCAGCCAGCCTCAGATAATATTTTATTTGCGCACCTTGGTCCAGAGTCAAATCAATCGATCAGATACTTCCTCTGCCTATGGTTTTTATCTATTCATAGGATTAGATTACATGTATGATCAGGTTGGGAAGCTTACAACATCCAGTGCGGGTGTGTTTTCGAACCATTGAAAATGGATCGACATCTAACTATATATCTGCTTTGCTGGATTACTATTTCTGTCGCTATCACTGCCGATGTCTTCTTATTCATCATCATCATACATAATCACATATCAGATATGCTCATGTATCTAGATATGCTACGTGTTTTATCTACAGGCTCGTTCAAGTTTTAGCGAGCGAGGGAGGGGAGGGGGACAGATACAGTAGGAGGAGTATGGTCAACGGCGTGAACTCCGCCTCCCTGACCTGCGCACGTTAGAGGGAGCCAGAACTAAGGAACGAAAATCATTCGTGGCCTCGTCGTCCTCGTCGTCGTCGCCTCAAGGAGCCTGTTACGGGGCGGAGAGAATGCCTCATGTATCATGTCGGTGTGAGCAGCCATACATATTATGTCGGTATGTACTCTAGATATTTCGATATAATCCACTTGCGGGGACTGCATGCAGTGTTTATCCAGGGTAGTGCTTATATGTGAACGTTAATATTACATTATTATATCGACGTTTGTGATTGTGAAATAGAATGCCGCAAGTCACGTGTAGACGACCAGGCCAATTGTTCACCGCGTGGGAATGGGCCAATACTAAACTCCATGTACCTACATCATGTAGGTACTCTGGATATCATAATTATGAACCGGGTAGATAGAGTGCTCGAGCTCTACGTAGGTACACATACCTACATCATAATCAAGCAATTGCAATTAACTACCGTTCCCTCCAGAGAGAGTCCAGTCCAGTCCAGTCCGGCCACCATACACAACCCACCACCACACCCCACTCCACCCGGCAGTCCCACACGGTGAGAGCGCAAAGATCCAAGAAGGAAATTTGATTTTTTTCTACCCATCGTTGAACCATGCATTGCGTACTCTCTCTAAGCTCCTCTATTCCACAAAAAAACCACAAACAACAAATCAAGAAACTCCCCCGGGCCTGCTAAGCCCTGTACAGTAGGGACCCTCCGGTGAATAACAGGAACGGTTGATCTACGTACACGACGGAGCCTCAAGCCTTGGCTGGAAGAAGGCTAGCTGTAAGGAGGGAGGGGGGTGAATGATATTTAATTCTCCTATTCGATCGACCTGTTCGGGTAGCCCGTGCAGATCCACAGCCACAGTCAGATCCACTCCCTCTCTGATCTGGCTGCTGTGTAAGGTCCTACTCACCCCCTCCCCATCCTTAACCCCCTTACCCTGCCCTGCCCTGGGCTTAGCTGCACGACTGTTCAACATGTGGAGGAGAGCACATGTAACAGTGCAGTGCAGTGCAAACAAAACACCGAACCGGCCGGCAACGCGGGAAGTGACGCGTTGACTGTATGTTTTGGGGGATGCGAAATTTCGCTTAGGGCACCACTCCTCACTCACTGTCTGTGTCTGTTGTACCTTCTATGGTTTGTTACCCCATCCCATTCAGCTTAGCTAGCTAGCCAACAAGATCTTAAGATCGAAGCCCTACCTATAGCTCCAGTTCTTTTTCTAGAAGGGTTTCATCTGCATCGCCATCCATAATTACCATCCTCCTACTTCACTGCCTACCTGCCTACCTGCCCGCCTGCTTGCCCCCGTGTTTGAACAGAAATACCCATTGCTTCAGCTGCGTTACAAAAAACGTAAAACCCAAGCTTAAGGGGTTATGGTTATGCGCTACAGGGTTAGGGCTCTAGTCTACTAGCTGACGGCTGACGTTACACAAGAAGGCCGTTGCCGAGACCACAGAATCGAGTGAGAGCCAGTGAGCGAGTGACACAGACAAAACCATTTAGAAAACCCACATGGAGACCCAATTGAAAAGAGATCGAGAGTGGGGATCGTCGAATATTCCAGACGTCCTTTCTTTTGCCTTTGCTCATTTCGGTTCACGATTTAGCACTAGCATGTGGTGAGACCCCTCCTCATCTCATCTCACTGGCTGGTAGGATAGGTAGGAAGCTCAGCAGCGGATGGGGCTCCCCCGGGATCTCGGTGGTGAATTCGGCCCGGGGCATGGTTGATCCTAGTACCGGGGGATGGTGAGGGGAGGTTTGTTTAATTCTCCTTCTGCTCTGATCACCCAGCTAGCCAAGAAGGTAGGATCCAATCTCCAAAACACAGGAGAGGCAGAAGAACTAGAAGGAGGGAAGTACTATTGGAAGCTGCCGGGTAGGCTAATATGGCAGTAGGGTAGTGGTAGTATCAAGATGAGGATAAAAGAAGGAAGCCAGGAAGAACAAGACCTGGTTCCTGGGTATGTATGTAGATATTGGTAGATCGCGTTTACACAAAAAATACGCAATCTTGAAGGTTGTTTCCCCCCCACTCGGTGGTGCGGCGCTGTATGGATGTCCCTTGTGCTGGCTAGCTAGGTGTTGTGGCCATACATAAGCTCACCGGAGAGCTGGAGGGATGCGCGCGAGTATTGTGGCGCGCGCGCGCGCGGGGAGGGATTTGGGGGGGGGGGGATAGTTTCAGCTGGTTTTGTTCAATTCGCTTGCGATTGATGGCAGAAACTACAGAAATGAGAGGGAAACAAAACCGGGGTACGGTGGAAACAAGTTTCGGCGCTCCTTACACGCTGGAAGGGATCATGGAGGCTGACGCGCGCCTGGTTGCCATCGTGCCTCGGTATGTAGTCTGCTTGCTCTCGTCCAGTACTGTGCTTATTCTAAATATTTACTTTGGCTTGATAATTGCAGCGTAACTACGCACTTGAAGGGTGGGTGGGTGCAAGTGAGTGAAGTGTGAGTAACTTTCCCGCTGTCAGCGATTTTGTCTAGCTTTCGGGCGTAGTCGTCTTCCCGCTGTACTGGGGAGTGGGGTTGGGTGACGAGTACGGCGTAGACTGGGGTAACCCATGGTTGATACCCTATGCAAGTAGAGTGCTGACCTACTCTAGCTAGAAGAGTACCTGCTTGTAAAGTATCTACTGAACCGTATAATCGCGTGTCCCCCCACTTTTGAGTACTACGCTGCAATACGGAAACCCAGTCAGAATGCCCACTCTCGATGATAGAGTATTTCTCATCGTTGGTAATAATGCAGTCCACCTTGGCTATCTACAGTATTGTACTTACGAACATAGTCTACATTACATGTAGCAGTTACTATTAGCAATATTAGCTTAGTAGCTAGCATAACCCATAATCTCTCGATCCACCACTGCACTTCCTCTCTCCACCTTCCTCCCCAAAAGAGTTGAAATCGAAATTACAAAGGGCAGCCCGCTGACATGTCAGACTAGAGTAGCCAACCGTATCTGCTAGCTAGCTAATAAGCTAACCTCGACCCGTTTCAAGCCTCCGCATGAACCGAGCTCCCGTCGAATTTCGGTGCGCAATCATAAACCTGTTCACCGGGACGTTGGACATGTCATGATATTTCCCGAGGTGCTAGAGGAATATTCTATTCTCCCAAGGTGGGGGCCGAGGGGGTGGTATGCTTTTGCCGTCCAATACGGTTGATCTGGGATTCGAATTAATATTCTAGTAGTGAGGTGCTTTGTGTCTAACAAGTACATGTAGGTACGACTTATGATCATGATACTACTCTACCTAGTCATAGTTTAGATCACATCACGAAGTCAGGAGTGAATTATTACCGTGCCGCCCGCCTAGATACACTGTAGTTAGCTGGCCGGTCATTCATGATGGCCAGCGCGCTGCACATGTCGGTATGTAGGTACACTGAGATTGAATCATGAACTGTTGCGAATCATGAACCTCCACCTCCCTCGCGAGTCATAGCTATATATAATCCTATGATCACAATCATTTCCACTCTATGTAGCTCGAGCGTCATTGTTATATGTCTAATTCGTTATTATCACTAGCTTAATTCCCAATACCATATCACCAACATAACCACGCCGTGGGGAAAAAGCTTCTTATCAGACGATCTCGAGTGCGAGGGGCGAGGGCGGCCGGCTTTCCGCGACCGACCCCACGGGCTTGGGCTCGAGCATGAGGCACAGAAAAAGAAGGAAAAAAAATTAACCCGAGGTGTTGTGTGTGGGAAGGAAAAAGCCTGGCGTGGCGTACTCTTCTAGACAGAACATGTAATTAATTGTTTGTGCTCTATCACGTAGTACTAGCTAGGTAGGGCCCTAGAGTTTGCCATGTGCGCGACGTGCGGGTGATACGATTTTTTTGGCTTTCGGGCTTCGGGCTTTCGAATCTGGCTTTCGTGTTTCCTGAGATGTATTGTTCTTTAATTCTTCAACGTCTGCTAGTGCCGTGATGTACAGTTGTGCATACATACTTCATCATCATATTTGAGTCTAGTACCGGGTATTTTGTTGATGTTTCTTTAACCTCCCGATTGGTGTTGGTTATTAAATCTCTATCTCCTCTATCTTCTTTATCTGTTCTAGCAGCCCACGCCACGCCATGCCGTCCCAGTTGGATCCTCATAAACCAAAGTAGATCTGAGACCACTTTTTTTTGATTTTTTTTCTAGTGCTTTGCTTGTTTTGTTGTCCAGACCCTAAAGTACTAGTGCGGCATGCATGTCTAACAGCCATGAAATCAAAGCTGATAATGTATTCTCTACCAAAAATACCCATCGGGGGAGATTAGAGTCTGTAAAGTATGTAGTTGGGTACTATCGTGTAACTAATACTACCACATACTACTTAGAGTTGATGTTCCAGAGGATAGGTAGGATAGGATAGGGGTCTGTTGCTATCTACATGTAGCTGGTTAGTGGTTACTCTAATGTATGTAGAAAAGCCCATTTTTGGCACTTTGTCTTGCAATCTATCTAGAACTCTAGCTGAGAACTTCGATCCCCCACAGAACAGGAAACAGCATGCGTTTTGCTACTAAAAGTACTTACCTCCTCTCTTCTTTTCGGCCCCCAAAGTCCTGCATACAGTAGAGTAGCGAACGAACGAAAGGAAGAAAAGAAAAAAACCTTTTTAAAGAATTCAAATCATATCTAGAGTACCCTCTAGCTTCATACCTAGCTCTCTAGCTAGCTAAAACGCACGCAGCGCAGAATTAACCTGCATATCCATTCATTCCTCTAGGGTTCGATTCGCCCAAGTCGAGCCGAGTTGCGGGAGAGAGGGAGGGAAGGGAAGGGGTGTCCCACTATTTTTAACGTGCCACTTGGGAGCGACGGATGGGATCTGCTGCCAGGGGTGGTGGTGTGTGTGGGAGAGGGAAGAAAAAAAAACAAGAAAAAGATCACCATGGGGAGCTGACTGGGATGGGGAGTGGGGTGGTGGAGTGGATAACTTGTCGTTCAGGAGAGAGAGAGAGAGGGAAAGATGGAGTTGAGTGAGTGATCAGTGAACGAGTGAGTGATTGAGTGATTGAGTGTAAGTATAACCACACGCTAGGCAGAATCGGGGTGTTTCCCGAAAAAGCGTAGCTCACTGACTGGCGGTGGCAGCCAATGATGGATGGCTGAACCGGGGACTGCCATGGCAGGATGCTTTTTCTCTCTCCTTTGCGTGCGTCAACTCTATTTTGGTTGTGTGCCACACAAGGGTAAGTTCTTGCTTGCAGTGGAGTTGAGAGGGGAAAGGTCGACAGGGGTGGCACCGAGTGGGAATAGGAATAGGTTGTGGATGGTGTTCGCTGGTTGGTCGGTTGGCTGGCTGGCTGTACTGGGCGGGCAGGGAACTTGCAGGCAGAGCAGCGAGCACACCACCAATCCAGTCCACTCAAGCAGGTCCACTCACTCGCCTTCGCTCTTGGGAAGTCGCACTGAGCTTTTGTGTTTAAAGAAGCCCTCGCCCTCCCCACCAAGAATCGAATCTCACCACCTCACCACAGAGACATTATTAAACCACACAAACCAGATCAGATATCCACCCTTCGGATTCTACAATAGTCTTTGTTGATCTTTAGCATTAAAGATTCTTTCTAAATACCTTTTATACAAATTCAAGAGCCTCTTTGTTACTACTTTACTTTAGTAGCTTTAGCTTTTCCATACATCACATCATACATACACAACAACAACCACATAACGTTCAGAATGCTCGCTATCCACTTCCCAACCTCACCCATCGTTGAGTCGCACTCACCCTCACCCTTCTCATTCCCCTCATCACCTGCCCACCACCACCAGCAGCAGACATTCTCACCACTGTCATTCGCTCCTCTGCCACTCCAGAAGAAGCCCGCTGCCCGACCAAAGCTCTCGCTCAAGATCACTGCGGCAGACACCCGAACATTCGGCTCAAAGTCGTCATCTGCTCTCAAGGCACCCCTCACAGCTGGTCCCTTGAGCCCCAACGCCCTCGCCACCATGCGAAACACCCAGATGAATGCCCGCCGTCCCACCAGCGAGGTTCCCCAGCTTTCAATGCCAGCTGTCCAGTCATTTTCATCTTCTTCATCCTCTTCTTCAGATGAGTGCAGCACTCCAGTAGATGATGACATGCACTCAGAGATGAAGGAAAAGAGCCGAAAGCGCCGCTTCCAGCGTGCATCTCACTCATCTCGTGATCTCTTGGTCAGGACTTCTCACCCACTTGCTCCTTCAGCCATCCCGCATAACATCGAGTTGCCAGCGCCCCAGCCGTCAAAGCGGGCCACTAACCCCTCGGCTCGCCGTGTGCACTTTGCTGAGGGCCACATTGTCATCCCTGCCGTTTCAGTGCTTGTCACCGAGACATATGATAGTGCGGATGAGAGCTCCAGCGATGATTCATCGGACTCTGAGGCCGAGGAGGCACCAGTAAGAACTGTGATGGAGCAGATGGTCGAGATCAACAAGCTAAAGAGCAAGGTTGAGGCGATGGATATGATGATGCAGACACCCAATGCGGGCGCTGGCGAGAAGGAGGAGAAGGTTGGCGGCGAGTGCAGCAGCTGGATGTTCAGGCTTGGGAAGATTGAGTACGACGAGATCTCGAAGCAGGAGGCATCGGAGCAGTGTTCGACGCCTGTCGGGTTCGGATTCGGGTCCGGGATTAAGTTTTGATTTTTGGGAGGACACGGGAAAAGGAAAAATTTGTTTTGGGGGGAGGGGGGGGGGCGTTTGATTTCAGCTGGAGGGGTTGCTGGATGGGGGCTGTACTATAATGGACCATTATGATACTGGACTGGTGGGGGCTGGATTGGGCTTTTTCTTTTATTCAATTCTTTTGTATATCTTATTTTCCTTTCTCGCACTAACTATTCTTTCATCTTTACGATGGCTTTTCTTTTGTTTTGGCTTTTTTTTTTTTTTTTTTTTTTTACTATTGGGTTTTCGGGAGGGGTTTGGTTTTTTTATTATACGAACTGGTATTCTTCTTTTTTTGCACATTTTTCACAAAACCACCCTATACTTTACTTTCTTCTTTTGTCTTATTACTACTACTACTTCTACTACCTTTACTACAAACTACTTCATTAGTTAGTACTGCTACTACCAATTATCAAAAAAACTACCTCGACTGGTACTTTTTTTTTTTGGCTATCATCTTACTGGTCTTCCATTCCGTTCGCTTGCTTGATCGTGTGATATGTACTATGCCGTGAATCCGTTCGTTCGCTTCCTTCCTTACTCTTCGGGCGCTTAGTTACAATTGGTGGCTTGCCTTTTCTTTCTTACTTTGCCCTTTGCCTTGCCCTTGACCCCTCACGCGGATTACTTTTTTAACCGCTTTTCTCGTATTTCTGCGCTGAGCAAACATATGTAGTTTTTCCCACAAGATATCAATATTATATACACATCCTATATAATCATAATCTATCTGCTGTATCTAATAACTAACCCAGCCAACTAGACTATTAGCGATGACAATAAATAGCAATACCCCCATCCAAACCACCAGCTGCACGGCGAACCAGCGGGTATGTAGCTGGTGCATAGTCTACCCCCCCCCCCCCCCCCCCCCCCCTTACTCTACCTGATCCTCTACTCTACCCCCTCTACATATCTCTACTCCACCTCTACATCGACTCTACTCTGCGTTCAGCCGGGGGTGAGGGAAGGGTGGTGGGCGGATAAAATCAAGTAAATTGCATAGCCCCATTAATAGATTTTTTTTTTCTTCTTCTTCCGTAGTGGGAGTGGGTACCACAACCCCCTTTTTCGGTTTGGCCGTTGTGGTTACGTGTTACATGCCTTTCTACTTGTGGTGTTTAGTGAGCCTGTGTAGCTATGTAGAGGGAGAGGGAGAGGGGAATGTGTAGGTTTAGGTTTCGGGGGATACGTGAGCGGGCGGACTTCGGGATCTACTTTTGGGTGTGTACGTACGGGAACGGTATTGTGTCGTATTTTTGTGCACTGCTACTGGTACTGGTACTAATCGGTGGACGATAACTACATGAATTAGGTAGAGTACTGGTTTTGTTTCTGGCGGGCACATACCGTACTGTGTGTGTATCCGTATCTTACTCGGAGTTGCAGTAGGTACAGTACCGGCCGGTGTTGTTTCTAGCGTTTGAGTTTGGCCGTAATTGTTAATAGGCGGAAATAATTAATGCAGAATACTCTACTACGCTACATTTGTCACTCGGTATCGTGGACTAACTCGATTTTCTAATATTTGAGTTTCCAACTTACCGACTAACTCACTCGCTCGCTAGCTAGCGCACAGGCCCAGAGGTAATCCAAATCATTGATCATAGGGTTAGGTTAATTTCCCCCACCCAGTTCAGTCCCAGATCCAGCAAAAGAAAAAAGTAAAAAGAACTCTCCGACTCCCAAATACTCTTCTTACCTGTCCTCTTTTTTCTCCGGGGAGCCGAAAGGAAGAAAGTGCCGTTGTCGCCCTACGTATCTTCAGGGACCCCCGTTTTTCTCATCATGTAGGTATGAATATGTATGTATGTATGGCGCCGGCCGTAGAGTACCGGCATAACCTATAGCTCTTAGACTCTATATACAGATAGGTAATTATTAGTAGGATCACGATCTTCAAGAAGCTCTTTGATGTTCATCCCACGTTTTCTAGATACCCAGGAAACAGATCCCCATAATTGCAATTAAGCGGGACAGGTAGCCTGTGTGCCCTACCTACTCTACTCTAGGTACATGTATCTCCACAAACATAATCAAGACAAGAAATTTAACGGCATGCAAAAACACCCACAGGTACCCCGCACTTTCTGTCTCTGTTTAATTCCTCCTACATAGAGTGTCTAGGCTCGCTTCACTCTGGCCCCGGTACACTCTACTGAGTACTCTAGAGTTACTAGCTCTCCAAATTTACAAATTGCCGATTGGGCTGGCTGCTAGTAGCTGGGCATTGGGGGAAGGATGGGAGGGATGGGATGGGACGGCATCTTGTTGGTCGTTGGAATCTAAACTAGCCAGCCGGCCAATCGAATCGATCAGAGAGGGCTCACTAGCTAGAAAGGGGGGGAGGTTAAACTTGTTGGAGGTTATTGTTGGTTCCGTCTCGCACAGGGTGCAGCAGCAGAAGCAGCAAAAAAAAAAAAAAAAAAAAAAACGAGTCGTTGGCAATTATCTATGGAGGTAATTGGTGGGGTTAATTTGTTCAGGGTTTCTATTTCTATTTTACATATGATCATGATGGTGGTGGGTTTCTAGATCGTCCCTCACGCGGACACAAGGGAAAAAGAATTTGGGGGTCAATATAAAAGTAAAACCCTACCTATCCTTGAGGTACTGGCCAACATCTCAATTGAATCAAAACCAATTCAATCAATCGGTTTTTACAGACCTACATGGTAAGTGACGTACCGTTCGTAGTGGGGGCCGGGATGAGATATTATCGATACCAACGTACGTGCGCATACCCAATTCTGCGATAGAATAGTAGAGCAGATCAGAGAATATCAGGCTATCCGCGGTTTACCCACATCCACCTCTCCATTGTCGTCTTCGGGACATTCGATTCTCGTACGAAAACCCACAAACCCGCAATTGAACGAATGACAGGTAGGCGAGCAGGGCTACAGATCTCGGCGCCTAACCGTCTTACTGATCCTCCTTTAATTCCGCGAAATAACCCTAACCCACCCTTATATGATGCCCATCACATGAGGCTCCACCAAGCAAGCAAACATTCACATGTCGAGCGCCGCGGCGTTGGAGAGTGTGCATCGAGCCCCAGCCAATCGAGGTTATTCCTCTCTGGCAGCATGCTGTCCCTTGCGTGAGAGCTACTTCAGCCGGGTTGTGGTGGCTCAGCAGCACTGCAGGCGGTGCAAAGCAGGAACAAACGTAGCCACAGGCCAGTTACAGGGACCAGGAACAGATCCTGCGGTGGCGGTGGCACGCTCGGAGGAAAAAAAAAACGTCATGTACCCTAGATACCTGGTAGCACCCGGTGCGGTGATGGGTAGGTGGACGTGTTTCTTTTTCTCCCTCGGTGGCACTTCTCGGCGATGGAATATTCTAAATATTCTCTCAACAGGCTGGTGGGGATCGGCAGAGATCTACACGCATGTCTAGCAACAAATGCGAAATAGTTACCGTATGTACATGCAAAAGTCCTTGCCTACTTTATACAGAGTATCATGTTCACCGTGGAACATATATTGAAGGGACGTTGCAAACACGGCGACATGAGTATGCAACGAAATGTTTATCGAGATCTGGGTTTGTGACGTCAGGGCAGATCTTTTACATGAACCCTGCATCGGTGATAATGCAGATCAGTTTGTAAGGCTTCGAGCGAGAGTTGCTTGATATGATCTGCACCCTGACCTTGCTTTGCCTAGCTGGGGTTGTGGTAATGTATTGGAAGAAGAACGTAGAGTAGTCGGCGGTTATGACTGGAACGGGCGTGTTTTTAAGAATAGATGAGTATGTGCGAGCCTAATCATGATTCTCATGAGTTTTAATTTCCAAAGTTAGAACCTCGCGCGCTTCCAAGACTATAGCTGACTCATGGCAACCGGATCACCTCTTGCCTTGTGTCGAAAAGGTTGGTATATGTTATCTCAGCTGTAAGTTATATATCTGCAGTGCTCATTCTCGGCGGGTGCGGTTGTTTGGTCCGGGTCAATGAATACCAGTAATTTTTAGCGGGTTTAACAAGGGAGAATACTTTGTCAACTATTCGTCTCATGTGACCGAGTGATATCGTATGATTCCATCGTTATTGTATTTACTACAAACCATTCCCATGCGAGCCCCACGATATCTACAATTTTGATATCGAGGCCAAACAGCATTTGAGGGTATCGTATAGAACACCCAAGTATCCACAGCTTCCAAGCCCCAGGATAATGACTTTAGGCCCGCTCTGCTAAGGCGTTCAGTGAAAACAGGCCCACGACCATTTACTGAACGCCTAAGTAGTCCGTTCAGGAAGGTCGATCATTCAGTCGGAAAATATTTCTTGGCAGACAAGCGCACGGAGATAGATCTCCTATGGATGCCAGTTCTCTTGGGGATATTGTAACTTCCTAAATAAATAAATTGCATACCGATAAAGAATTTCTTTTTCTTTTGTTTAATTCAGATAATATTTCATTACTCATACTGCATACTCAAATCATGTTTCTGAAACCCTTTATTAAAGGTACATAGTATAATATATGAGATATGTGCCCGGAAATATCGCTAGAAGATTCGCCGATATGGCTTCACGGTTTTCAATTGAACGCCCATTAGGATCTGTATGAGTTGATATAAAACCAATCAAAATTTGGAATTTCCTAAATGGTGTGGGAGATTCCTTAAATTTCGATGTATAAGCCATTCTTTTATATACCGTGATGCTCGCGGGGACTAGATTCAGGTGTATCGAATTCTTGACGAACCAGTAGGTAGGTGATGGACATTGTATTATACCAAAACCTTCTTGACTATTATGAGGCCGATGCAGCCGTATAGTTGGTTATGTGAGAAGTCTCATACTATGGTCACCCCTTCCAGGAATTTAAGGCACAACATTACTTGGTAGACCGGGCTTTGTCTGTTGTATTCATAGATATCCAACCTTCTAATCGTATAGAATAGAGAAACCTTGGCTTATTCGGTTTCCTCTTCGAAGCTTCTTTGATGCCATTTCCGACCAGACGATCCTGCTTGAAAGGCCCCCCTCGAGGCCCCCCTAACGTTGGGAATTGTTCAATTATACCTCATGGGGTTAAGAGCTTAAGCCCCCGGTCATTAGATAAGTATATCACTGTAGACTCTTTCGAGGAAAAGGCAGCGTAAATGCAAAAAGGATAGGCCGAGATAGTACGAAAGTTTTGAAAGCAATTGTTCTCTGCCTTCCTAAATCATGAGGTAAAGCTTACCGGCATCCTCCCAATCTTGCTAGACTTTTTCCAACTTGTCACCGTTTTTGAGAAAATTGGTGGTAGTGGTGGTGGTTGGGTGGAGGAAATTCGAAACGTTGGATGGTACTGGTGGTGCATGAAGTTTCGAAGGAGGAACTGATCATGAAAAAAGACGTACTAGGATGATGGCGGAGAAAGGAAGGACTGCATTAATATCGCATACCAGAATGACTGGCACGGCCCTAGATAGAAGAGATGTTTGTCCCCAATTATTGAGGTGTCAAGATAGATGGTGTTCTTTAGCTATAGTAGGAGGTCGGGTCGATATCCATCTACGTATCAGTAATGGGACCCGCTCTTAGTTACCCGCTCCTACACCACTACGTGACGTAGATCTAGATGTCTTCCTATACCGCGGGGTATAATTAAAAGACAACTTAGGTTCGGGATATTCTAGTATTTTCTCAGAGAGATGGGATCTCACCAAATTCATTTACTACACCTAACGATCCGGACTACCACCTATCTGGTGCGTGATTCCAACCTCTAATACGTGCAGTACACAGTACCGTTATACCGTACATAAAGTTATTATAGGTAGCTAATACTGACGTTAACCTTGCTGCTCAGGACAGGCTTGGAAATATTGCAGCGCACTATACCCGCGAATACTGGCTACCCACGAACATGACCGTGATCATGGTATCAAAAGATACCAACACATACTCCCATCCACTGAACCGGAAGATGCCAAATAGCTAGGACTACGTATCTAGTTCAGTTTGTGGATAGCTAGTGTTCCTTATTTGCTGCACAGGCGTGTTAAGACCCTCGTGCATGGGTTTCTCTTATCCCCAGAATTACATATGGCCTCTCAAGAACGTTGGATTATGGCCTCGTCTCGCCTGTTGGATATACAGTTCAAGAGGCGCGAATATGAAGACGAGTGATAGTACATGATTATCTCATCCCTGTGCGATGGACAAAATGCATCCACAAGGGAAATCAGTTGTAACATCATCAAGATTTAGATTTAGATATGACTATCTGGTCTATACTTCCCGTATGATCGATGTGGTCCAAGAAGCCGCCCCGGCGAGGTGATAATATTACCTCGTGATCGATAAACGTCGCTCTGGTGAGGCGTCTGTGACTTTTTTTTTTTTTTTTTTTTTTTTGGGGGGGGGGGGGGGGGGGGGACCATCGTGCGAACGGACGGCTTTTCAAGATGTTTGAGGCATCTCAGAGAGTATCAGCATAGACATAGCTGTGGGTCAGTAAAGGGTGAAACTCATAAAATGAAGTGTAAAGACCCTACCAATCTATTCTATAGATATATTTCAGTGTAGTTCTCCAAAGAGCTAGTCAATATTATCATGATATCTTCTTTGGCACCCAAATTTAGAGGTAGATCTATCGGGGTGAACCGGCAAGATAACTCGTGGACCATAGCGCCGGGGCTTCACCTACGTACATCATTCAGTAGGCCAGGTGTTCGGATAAATCATTATCTCCCTGCCTGAACCATTCTTTCTTTTCTTTTTGTGTTCTTCTCCCCATCTTTGCTCTTCTGTTTCAAGGCCGGCTATGGAAATTTGCTAATGATAATTAATGAATTATCAATCAATCAATCAATTAAATTTGCTAACATTGATGATTACCGAGTGATTTTTAATGACTAAAACGAACGCTAAACTTAAGCGACCACATAGAATTGGTGGAAACCTTAATCAATTAATCCCAATTACGGCTCTCTGTGAATAGTATATTATTTTGAATATTATTTTGAATACTAGAGTCAAGACTTCTATCACGTCGGCCGACTCTATTAGCAAATATTGGTAAGAATCTACTCATATTTCATATGGCAATAGGCTATGCAAGACTCATCATACGATACCGTAAAATCTGAGAAATTTCGTTGCGCTGCAGCAGGGATCTTTTACACCAAAACTTGCAGATTGACGTTAAAAGACTGCCTCTGATAGGTCTATATGCGCATTTATCCCTGCTGCAGCGCAACGAAATTTCTCAGATTTTACGGTAGTGATGATCAGAAAAAAAAGAGACATAAGAAGCTAATTAAATAGATAGTTAGCCGTACCAAGCTAACGTGTGTAGGAGTTCCAATTAAAAAAAAAAAAAAGGTCCTTGTTTCATACCCCCATATTCGAAAATAAATAAAAGCCCATGTAGTCATTAAAAACATAAGAAAGGAGAAAAGAAGGAAAGAAGGAAAAAAAGAGGAAGAAACGCTTGATAATCCAACATGCAACTTTAAGTTCTCACTTTTGTCCTTTGATCTCTCTGATTTACTGTTCCCACTCTTTTCCTTTCCCCTTCTTCTTCTTCCCAAACATTTCCCTGAATAACCCACCAAAGATCCTCTTCCAGATAGCAACCCCACCACCCAGCCCCTCCTTCCTCCCCTTCAATGTGGCGCTTCCAACCTTCTCGTCCAGCTTATCACCACCAATCTCCAACATTGTCTCAGGCGTTACCTCATGATTTCTCTTAAATAGGTGTCTTATTGCCTTACTGGTCTCCCTCGAGCACCTCAACTTGTCTTCCACCCCGATAATCGCATGGCATACGGCCCTAAGATCTGGAGTAGTCTTGTCGAAAATCTCCAGAAATATCGCGGCAGCTCTCTCAGGTGTTGTGTCCAATTCCTCGGATAACAGCCACGAATACTGTGTTACGAAGTCCTGCACAGTCATAGCCGCGGGGTCCCACCCCAGGCCGTGAAGGAGGGTTTCGAGGTATGCTTTTAGGGCGAATGCTGTTGCAGCCGTGGAAAGGATCTTTCCAGCGGGGTATTGATCTGCTGGGTGCATTGGTAGTGGGGTAGGCGGGGGGAGAAGGTCGCGGGCAATCGAACGACCGGTGGAACGACCCGTGGACCTGGAGGTGGGGGTGGAGAAAGGAGTGGCGAGCTGAGCATTGTGAATGGGGGTCATGCCCGCTGCTATGGCGGGGCCGGGGCCGCGGCGGCGTGGAGATGCCATTGTTGGTGATGAGTTGGATACTCGGTGCGTAAAGAGGTGTAGGTATAGGTATAGGGGTGGATTGAACGCGTCCCTTACTTTCTTCCCTTTCTAGAAGCTATAGGTATGTTTACTCAACAGGGGAACCGCGAGCTTCTTTGTGTAGCTACAAGCTAGCCAAAGTGTAGCCTTATATGCAAGTAGTCTGTGATGTCCAGTGTTAGCTCATCTGCAGTCATCTGTCTGTCGTCTGTAGCCGCCCGAGGAGCTGGAGACGGGAGCGCAGAAATCGAGGCATAAAATGTAACAAACCTCGACAAGAAAGACTCGTATGCTATATATAAACAGGTAGTAGAAGATGTGTGGCCGCAATTCGTCACTCGTAAGGGGGAAACGAAACGAAACAACACGATATAAAACTTCCTCCTTTGAATGAGCAACCTCAGCTTCGGGGTTGGGGGGTTGGGGGAAGTTAAGCAACACAAACAAGCTAAGGAGCGAGTATTATTGAGATAAAGCTACAGGACGGGCTACAAGGAGATAACTGGCCGGCCAACGAGAAAAAACCATGCGGGCTAGCTAGGTTGACAGCAGCAGCTCAGGGCCCGCATTATGGTTGGTGTGGAGCGTTGTGCTGGCTGCTCTTGGTGGCTGCAAGGGTGCGCAGAGGGTATTGCAATTTGCTGTGTTTTATATGATGAGCTTTTGAGACACAACAATTACAACAGTTGGTCAAAAACCGCAAAGCAGCTCATCGGCAACAGATAAAGAATGAAGGATATCCAATTCGACTGCTCTTTTTTTCTTTCTCCACAGACTCGCTTCTTCTCCTTGTCTCTCTGTCTACCATCTCTCCATCTTGCCTTTGTACCCATGGATCCCACTCAGAAACCCGACAAAAAGATTGGCGAGCAAGACGGGTTATCCCATCCTTGCAACGGGAACCTACCGCGCCCGGGATGAGTGGATACTGTGTAACACTGAGACTCACCCTACTGCGAATTGGGAGCAGCTCGCAATTCTAGTTATCGGGCTAATGTTCGATATTGACATAAGGCGCAAGCCAAGCGAGGTCCGCATCATCTAACATATCGTGGGCATCGATAACGATACCAATTTTCCTAAGCCAATGGTTGTAAACGGGGAATCAACTGATTGACTGGAACTTCAGCGATGTGCGCGGTAGTTCAGCTATGACGAGGCGGCCGGCCACGTCGTACGCATCCAGCTGTTCCACAGAAGTGCAGAGTTTGTAGAGATCTCTACACACTATTCTCCTCGGACTGCGATGGGAATTCAATTGCGCATTACCATGTAAATGAGTATTCGGCTGTGTCATAAAGGAGAAATAGGCACAAAAACTAGATGCGTTGCATTGATCACTGGCAAGAAATTCAATAACTGCTATCAATTTCCTGATATTGGGTCCTTGACTTATCAACACATTGTCATAGTCTATCACTCGACAACCGCTGTTCCCCTGCAGTCCTGTTAGCTTTCGTTTTGCGACCCCAACGAGCACTATCGACCACATAAAAACGGCCCAGCCCAAGAGCGATCATTAACGATAGTTCAGTTTTTATACCGATACAGCTGAGGTGAATTAACCTTGTGTCTACGGTCAGGAAGGGAGGCAGTCAAACGGAATAGGAAAAAAGGAACCGATCTTGTCACACCCGCCGAGTGAGGGTATATTGCAGTTTTCTAAGTACGCTAGCGACAACTTTAATTTGACCACATTCCTTCGATCATGCAACCACATTATTTTGTTAAGATACGCCTAAGGATATCGGAGTTACTGCTGGAGTTACATCAAACGGAATCCTGGCCATCAATTATATAGTATCTCTACCCCCAACTTTTCCACCACTACCGGTAGTACGGAAAGCGCATTCTGACTGTTAATTCCTTCAATCACCTCCCCCGAGAAATTTCCATAAGCCGCTATCGCCGCTGGATAACCTTTTGTAGAATTTCCGGACAGAAAGGGGTCTAGTTATCGCCATCTTTTAATCAGCCATGGAGCCAAAAAGAGGATTAGAAAGAAAGAAAGGCAATGGCCTACAATCAGTGCCCGTCATCAACCTCCCAGCAACTCCAAACTCATCCAGCGCCGCTAGTTGCGGTCTACTGACAGTACTAGCCGTATCAAAGAAATAACCTTTGAACTGGTCCAATACGTCTTCAGGTCGATAACCTCCAAAGGCAGGCTTCTCCACTGAGTATGCCACTCTCTCCGCTAGGAATGGGAGAACACCACCCCCATGAGAGAGTATCATGTTGATATATTGATATCGGGCCCGTGTCCCGGTAAGGAAGAGGTTCATAATGGCTCGCATGGTATCGAACGGGAATTCAATCAACGGGGGTGCATTTCCCAAAGAGACATCTTTCCAGCAGTTTGGTACAGTAGGATGTACAAAGGCAGTCAAGTTGCGGGCGCTTAGAAGGTCGAATATAGGGTCGAGGTTGGGGTCACCGAGGTAAACCCCGTCGTGGTTTGTGAAGAGGCCTACACCGGCGAAACCCAAAGTGTCCATACAATACTACAGCACGAATCAGCATATATTCTGACTTACAGTTGAAACTTTTATAACCTCAATCTCCTCCAACGCAGCCTCCACATTTGGTAGTGGTAAAACGCAAAACGCGCCAATTCTCCCCGGATACAGTTCCATCAGCTCAAAAAGATAATCGTTCAACCTTCTCGTCAAGTTCACCGCGGCGGGGTTTCCATGCAAGAATGCAACACCGGGTGCAGATAGGCTCAGTACTGAGTAATCTACTCCGTTTGTATCCATCGTTTCTATCTGTGCTTCGATGCTCCATTCAGGTATTATAGTTCCTTCTGACCAGACTTCCGTCCCATTGCGAATTTCGGCATTACCGCCGTTTATGAGGGCTTCCCGGTAGAAGTCGGGAATAAAGTGGGTATGAACATCAACACGAAAGTTAGAGGGGACATTAAAACGGGCAGTTGCAAGTGTTGAGAAGATGAGGAGGGAGGTAATGGTGAACATGGTGGACATGGTTAAAGATATAGAGTATCTCCGTGGCTGTAACTAAGAATAATATATATTCGACCCATACTTCTATATATTTGGGGGGAGAAAGAAAAGATATATACTTGGTTGTGCACCATGAGTCCATGACCACGATTCAGGCACCATTCGCCGCCGAGACTTCCAGTCCGATTGGGCAGGGCCACCTCCGGTCCGCATTAACTGAAGACACCTGGGTATTCCGCAATACGTCTAGTCTTAAATTTAGTAATTGTTGGTGACCATTATATAGGCTGCGTTTAGTAAGATAAGCGAAGAAGCAGCGCTCGGCAGGTATTATCCGATATTCATATGTAGCTAGCTGTATCCGTATGTAAATCATCCACATCTCAGCTGTGATAGAGCTTTCTCAACCCCACAACAAGGGTACCCAGGTCTTTTTAGTCGGTAGCTATCCGTAAAGAGGACAACTATGAATCATGAGCAACATACTTATCATTGACTATTACTTCTTTGTTATCGTACCAGACCGAGGCCGGGGTATTAAACAGCACACTCCTTTTGAGTTTCTATTGGTGGTCCAACCAGTACAGACTCGCCGAGCAAAGAAATAAGCCCAGAGGGAATTAGAGCCTTTAATTTACCCAATCTACTCGGGCGAGTAAGTGAGGTTAAGGGAATGCCTGATAATTCACAGTTATCTCACTCCTACATGTATACGTAGTATTCGTATCTTCCTACTCTCCTACTATGCTTCAGATCTCAATATTTGGGTTAAAAGGGTCCGATATAAAGTTGTGATGGCTGTGGTGTCGACCTTAAGCTTTGCCAACCCAAGTCCTAGTCTCGTTCTAGGTAGTTTTCTCATATAAACAAACTGCACCGACGGACGAAATCTTCCAACTCCAGGGTTCTTTCCGTACGTGTGATATCATGATGTCAGAGTACCTATAACTATGTAGGCTTTCGTACTACTAGTAAGGATCAATTTACCCTGGTAGCGTTCAGCCTGAGAATACTCCTACCACAGCACGTATTATTAGATCTTGGTTCATAGAAGACGGGTCTAGATTAGAGCACCTACATAATGTACCTACTCTACCTACTCTATTTACACTGCCCACATAGATGTATCTAGCCATGCTGCGGCGTGGTCGGCGACCTATGTTCAAGGGTTCAGATCATGGAATGAAAAAGAATGAGTTATATCCGTAAAGGAAGACTTAGTTGACGTACTGTCGGATTACCAGCAGAATCTGTCATAGCTCTGGCCTAACCTTAAAATTGAGCCAAAGGATAAGACCAAAGTGTCACTCTGGTCTTAACACCCAACCACTCAACTAGCCAATCATCCACAACTGGGAAAACTGTCGGATCGAAAATCCTTGCTACCATCGGCTGTTACTCCGTCGGACCTGGCTTTAATAACTCTCACGCCCGCCATCACCAATAGCTCTCAGAAGTATCGATTATTCATGTACTATATGTAAGTTTGTGCTTTCGGCCGGCACGTGCGATTCGAGAGCTCAGCTCCAGGTCAATCTGTGGGATGTGGGGTGGAAATTTCGATCTCACCCTAAGGATTCTATATTTGCGTCATGTTCCCCCATTATTGTCCCTCCATAAACTGTTCTTTCCGGGGGGCGAGTGATATCTAATGATTTCACACTGAGAAGTAATGACCTGACCAAGTATAGAATCCCATTTCTTCAGATAGACGTGCTCTACTCATCGCTCGACTTGGGTAGGACTAAAGACGAACAGCCCTCGTATACTGCAGATACGATACAGACCTAATACGAGTTACGAGTAAGAAGGAGTGCAACTATCTCCGACTATTTCTGGAAGTTATTCGTCAACTGGCTCGATGTCTTCAAAATATGTTCCGATCGCCATGGACACAGACTTTATTTCATTTGAGCTCTTCTCCTGGGCCCGATAAACTCGCGTAACAACATACTCCGCATGGCTGTTCGACCTACCAGGTGATCCCAAACGAACCTGAGAATAAGCCCAAGGCTATCTAGTCTATTGAGAAGGGGTTTTGGTAGAAGTCTGACTGGAGGATGAGGGTCTTGATAGGCAGAGTGCCGAAGAAAGAGTTTAGAAATGATTTATTAACGATAGTAGGCTACCTAAAAATTGCAAATCAATAATCGGAGTCCTTCGCTAATTGAGGAGTTTAAGAATCGACCTGGTTTTGATTTATGGGAAAAATATGACCCCCACCTTCCAATCGAATTCTATCGCGAATCGCAAATAACAACGCGCCATAGATCCAAGATGGGTACTGCGAAAAGGGCCAGTGTACCTAGCGGTATCAAGAGCTACTTCTCGACCGGGTTTAAAATTTAGCATCAGATAGTTTTGAATGTTCTTAACGGAGCAAGAGCGAAAGTTTTCAGCGACAAAAGGCAGTTATATCGAAGACCTCGGCAAATACGCCGGAATTAGACAGTCAGCTTCCTAATATCTGCCCCGTCATAGGCGTTGGGTCTAAAATAAATGGTATGGAACACCCCAGAGAGAAAATATAATTCGTATCTCTCATAGCTAACGTATAGGGTAGATCATTACAGGCTTACTACCCGTCGCTATTAATGAAGTAATCAATCAATCAATTACTACCCGTCGCTGCACATTTGCTTCACGGCTAATCACTCGCTCGATTTATACGCACAAGAAAATTCTTACAAATATTCAATAGGTCCAATAAGGTCTCACGATTTCCCGTCTTGTAGAAAGTTGCTCTCATCGAATTCCCCGGCGAGGTCCCGGGTCCTAGCACCGGGGCCTAGTCTTGTATTCCCATAGTGACAGGAGGTAAGGGTATTGGGGTACTCACATCGCTCTCTCTGGAGTAGAGGTTTCTTCTTCTACCATGGCGAGAATATACGAGTTACTACTATCTATGATTGGTATTTACAGTTATTTGACATCAAGTTGTTAAAGTTTGGTATACGAGTGATAAAATATGACTAAATATCTCGATTTGGGTTTACGACAAGCACAAAATACTGCTGAGGTGCAGAAGATCGTTGGAGATCTAGGAGAACAGATAAACCTGTTATTTGTGCCATCACAAGAAGCTCATTACTCGCTTTCGTGTACGATGTAAGAAATAATCAAATGGAAGCAATCGATTCCTTAGTCAAAACTTTGATAAAGCCAGGTTATCATTGAAGTATATGGACTAGAAAGAAAATAGATCTCACTGATAACATCAGAAGCTGACTACAATGATAGGTAGAGGGCAGGAAAAGATTAATAATAATTCCAATCAACACTGTAACTGATTGAAATTGTGCGGCGAGTTGATACATCACGAGCAGACTGTGTTAAGGGCTGCTGTGAGAAATCAATGCTCATTACATTCGACATACAACATATCATGATTAAAGTAGCTTCATCTGGAGTCTGTAGCGTAAGGAGTTAGATGGTTGAGTAATCAAAAGGTAATGATAGGATCAACAAGATATTCACAATTGACGCTAAATATCATTACTACTAAGACTTGATGAAACCAGGTCGACTCGTTGGTAACCGATGAGGTAGTCGGTGCGTTTTGGGACAATTTGAGACAATTCGAGGACATGGACCCGGGACAGAGGGGCCCCACTCGAGGGTCCCGCTCGAGGGTCCCGCTCGAGGAACCCGGAGATTACTTCCCATCAGACCCAGCTTCTAGACTCACGGTAAAATCGGGGGCGGCAAAGTATATGATATGCATCGTTGCGATATCTCCCCTACTCTAGCTGATTGTTTTGGGCTTGGCTTCGAATCAGGATCAACTATTGATCATGGCGATAAATGATATACGCCGCTTACTACATGCAGTGTATGTGCTACCAACCTAAGGCGGAATAATTTCAATGCAACCCTGGACAGTAAGAAGAGGCGAAATATAAGATTGTGATGCACGTGGAATGAATAATGGTGGGATTAGAAAACCGAGTGCGATTATGTGCTGAAACCTACCTCGAATGAAGCCGGGGCGGCACGCAGGGATTAAGAAGTCCACAAGTCTTTAGACTTTATAGCGTAGTCTGGGCAGATTAAACCTAGAAGGCTACTAAACAATGCAGCTTAGATCTAGTAGACTACATACTAAATAAGGCATCTGAAACAAACGGTTTGAAATCGGCTTTGTATAAATAGCCAGGACAGCATATAGAAAGAGACCCTACCAATAAAAGCACTCAACCGGGTAGTCACTTACATGTAGAGTAGGTATCTCTCAAACACACGGGGATCCGGGACCTTGTCACCGTCATGGTTACATGTACTCTAAGCCAGGCAACCGTCCCATACATATCAAGTTTGTCTTGACATGTCGCCTGGACTAAGTGAATAGGATTGGAAGCGATCGATCCCCCACAGTCCTTCACAGCACTGACGCTCGGGTGCAGCCCCTGGAATTCGTCTTCGGTAATTTAGCCCTGAATGCTTGAATGCTGAGTAGCTATAGCTAAAGGCCAAAAGGCCAAGCCGGAATCGGCACGGACGGATGAATAACGAGCTGGAAAACTCTATCTAGACCTTACAGGCCCGAGAATACTAGAGTTAGGGCTGTAACAGGTCTCTCTTATTGATTGATTTGTTCGTTTAGGACATGCAGCATTGCATCTTTTATTGCAAGTATGTATGTGCTCGATAGTAGTATGTGAGGAACTACATTCTGGTTTGTTTCATTGCATAAGCTAGTAGGCCCATGGCTAGAGGTTTCACAAGACTTGTTAGATCAGCACTAAGCTCGAATAAGTGAATCAGAATAATAGAAAGTCAAGTACCATATGTAGCACAGTTACCAGTAAAACGAAAGCGAAGATGGATTGTAGGTTCTAGGCTCCCCAGGCTGCCACTGCCGGAGTGACTATACCATCTATACTCACCGAAAGTCATGCCGTATCGTAACATGATAGAAATCATCTCCTTATACAAATTTAGTCTTATCCCCGGACCCTGAGAATTGATTGTTTTGCTATCTGAGGTCCAATTGATCAAGGATACATGTAGTTGCATACGGGAATATTCTCAGTGAACTGTGGCGCCTGATCATCGATTTATAAGTATGTAGGTATCTAAGCAGCTAGAAATAGCTGTCACGGTGGAAGTGTTACTTTTCGTTTTGGACAGCAGCGTTATAATACGCACATGTGGTATGTATACATGTATTTAGACCCTTTCCTTCAAGCCACAATACGTATTGCAGAAACAGACGTGAATACTGATTGGTTAAATTCCAAGATCACTGCAGCTGCGGATTAGTATTCGATGTTTAGCTACACTTCGTTCTTTCGAAATATCGTTGGTTCCGCTTGCCTTACCTGGGCTAGAGAGGATCGTGCGCACGGCTAGTAGCTTAGCTAGTGCATGTTACACACTGTGGGGAGGCTGCTCTACAGTTCCTGAATATTTCCCGCATCTTGGAGTTCCCTAGTGTGCACATGCACTGCGTACATACTCCAATGTGCGTGGAACAGTCGAATTGATGTCGCACCATGAATACATGTATTCAGTAATGATAAAGGGGTAATTATTTGGATTAATGGGTTACATGTACTTACCTGACTTGTCGTTTCCCGGAGCACAACCTGAGAGGAGAAAGTAAATGTAGGATCGGGTTGGACTGTTTTCGACCACCACAGACGTACATCTACACTACTTGGACAAGCATTCTTCGGAACCTCCGGAACTCTGGAGCTTGCTAATGGCCGTCTGTGGGGAAAGAAAAAGAAAAGAACTGCTATCATGACAGGCGGCAGATTTTTTTTTGTTCAGTGAAGAACTCCCAGCCGGCAATTGAACACTCCTACATCATGTAGTGGGGGCATGTATCATGCAGCTTCAACCAGTAAGATTTCAACGCTCTGTTAGACCTTTTGGTTATACTTTATTTGCTTCGGCCCGAGGTCGAATGGGCCGGGTGGCTGTCTGCCCGTATGTAGGTACATTTATTGTTTGATTAAACAATATGTAGTCCTAGCCCGGCGCCTGTATTCAATACATATTTCCACATATGTACATACATGTACGTACATACATGTATGTATTTGCCTGCAGCCCGAGACAAGTGAATGCAGAACCGTTCCTAGTTTCTCAGCGGTTAGACAAGCTGTATTGATATGGTATTGGGGACAACAATAGAGAAAAGGCCGCCCAAATTGAGCTTTTATTTGGCAACATGAGCTTTTTAAAGTTCATGCAGAGCTTTTACTCTATGCTGTGCCTTCAACTATGTGCTCTACTCTATCTCATGCATCATGTTAAACCCATAGAGCACGTAGAAATACGAATGTTGACATGTCAATACAGTGTAAGGTATCGTCGATTCGATCAATATTTGGTCACGCACCCTCGGCAGGTGTTAGCTTTGTAACCTGTCATGTCGACTCCGTTTGGCACTCCGTGTAAGAATCTAAAGTGTTCATATCTAGGACCAAAAGAGGTTCTCTTCCGGAACTAGCAAGTCATTCCTACCAGAAAGCATATATAATGGGTGTTAATACTTCGAGTAAGGATCGTAATGGAGATTATGCCGTGTTTCTAATCATCTGTTAGCTACAGAGGTTCAAACTACTCCTAATAGATCATGAAACCGAGTAATCTTTCGCCTCGTCTCTATTTCCAGGTCGAGACAGGTGATAATCAAACCGCATCCCGAGAAAGCGGCCTTTTACGCAATGCCGGACTTTCTGATCTGATGTTTCGTCGTTAAAGCGGAGAGATTTCCATTCCAGATACCAAACCTTCGGAGAACGAAGAAACAATTCCGGGCCAGATATATTGTCACATAAGCAAGACACCGGGTCATTCGGAATATCATTTCTCCGGAACCGAATACTTCAAATGGCCATAAATACCTAGGAAGCTAGTCATATGATTTCAGCAACGGATTTGAGTCCAAAAGTTCTTTTTTTGAGGTGTTCAAGAAGCTTTTCGTTTCATTAATCGTAAGTCTCGCCTCCGACTATTAGCAGCGAATTTAGGCAACAGACATCTGCCCGCTTGGCGATAGAACTTTCGATCGCTAAGTTCCTGCAGGGGGAATATATTCATGCAAGGTCTTTAGTGATTCCCGGTCAGGTCCTTCTTTGCACATCGCACATCGAACGGGTATCTTATGACTGGCGGCCAACTATCATTGGGATAGCGTCACGTCTGTCGTGCTTTCTGAAGATGTTAGTAGACATGTATGCAGAGAAGAAAGGTCTCAGTGCATGGTTTCAGTGGTTCGCCGGGTTCTCGGGCGAACCTCTCGAACCCCCTCTCTAGTACCCACCTCGTCTGTACCGTTGTGATGTGGTTAAAAAAGATCTTGCTTGCGGTGAAAGGGTAAAAAAAAAGAACTTTGTAACTGATCACAAGTCCTTTTTTTCTTGCTTGCATGAGGGCGAGGTGATCGTGATCGTGGTCAGGCTGAAATAAAATAATCCCCAAAACATGATTCTTTTGTTAGATGCCTCCAAAGTAGATCCCAATATCAGTTCGCCAGGTTAGGACATGAGCTACGTACGTACAGTCGGCTTTACGTATAAAGGTTCAGGTTGGCCAGAACTTGTCTTGTGATATTATCGATCGGTCTTCAAAGTGGAGGTCCTCGGAGGGAACTGCGGAGTCGGTATGGATTTGTTAATATAGGATACGTGGGGAGATGTTGGTATCGATATTGTTAATTGACCTCTAAATTTCGACCTTGGGGACATCGATATCTGAGGTAATTGATGACTGAGAAAACAGGTGGTTTTGGGGGCCAGTCAGCAAGTCTGAGGAGATTAGAGTCTGCATTGACTATGAGAGCTAGTAAGGCTGTATGTACTTAATATCCGTGAAATTATTACAGGGGACATGGCTTTAGTTGGTGGCATTATTATGTACCAAGGAAACCCCAGTCGGAAAGATCTCGATACGAAAGTGTCACAAGCACTCATATATTTCTCTTGTAGTGGTGGACGTTTGCTTGACCACCGGACTGATATGATGTATTATTAATTTGGGAGGAACGACCGATAATTCTATCGCGGCTCAACCAACTAAACACCAGATATTACTCCCCCTTCATACTAGTCATCTACCAAGTGAAATCGTAACTACATGAACCATGATTTAAAACATCTTTGCCCCCAAAATGCTTTTGGTCACCCTAAATTTTGCAAAGGACTCCCGATCCCCCAGCAAATATAAAATAAAGACCAAAACAGCCTGAGAGTCTCCCGAGACTTTCAAGTTTTGGTATGTGGAAGTAAAACATGACATCGCTGCTTCAACCCCTTCATGTACGTACGTGAGAGAAGTGGAATAAATAAATAAAAGATCAACCCCGCGCCCCAGCCCCGGCCCCACCAGGATTCATAGAACATATGAAAAACAAAAGAAAGAAAATGCATAATCAAAGTGCTGGCTCCAAGTCGAGTAAAAAAAAAGGACTTAGGTTCCAAAAGAAATAGACAATATGTAATACAGAGTCATCCGAGTAGATCTCAGAAAGTATAACAGACATGCGTCAAAATAAACCAAGAAGTGAAAGAAAATGTGTGATATCGCCTTCTACTCAATACCCCAGGGATTAAGTAATAGTCTCAAAACCTTCCAATAACTGGCGCCGGCGTAATCACTAATGTAACGTGATTCGTTGCTCGTATTGTCACCGGATTCCACCCTTCTCCTCCAATATGGCTCAGCCATTAGGAAGTTATACCCTCATCCCCGCATTGCGAAGATAGACTTGTCTTCTATCCTCAGCTTCTCGGATGATTTCTGCCGACATTCTCAAACTAGGTGCGAGGTGGGCGTAGCGTTCGACTTCCTCGATGACATCTTGGAACATTATATCCATTTGCTCTGGTGCGGGGAGAACCGAAGCAAGCGACGGGGACATTGTTGCTCCCATAACAAGGAGAGATTGTGATACAATGCTACATAAGAGTTAGATACGTGTCATATTTTGCCCTCGCTCGGATAGGTTATACTCACGATAATGCTCCTTGCCAAAGGTAAGGCATATGTCCAGCGTGACTAAAACCTAATGTCAGTGGTACCCCGAGAAGGCTGGGTAAAGTCTGACTTACTGTTCCGTAACATGCTCTAACTGTCGAATACACGCCTCCAGACACTTGCGGCAATTTTCCCGAACCGTGCTATCCATCCCAAGCTTCTCATTCTCCAGCACTGCCAGAATATATGGCCTAAATATGATAGTCCTGCAAGCAAAATATCTCAACCGCAAAACTGTTTGTACCGGGTTTGATAACATGATTCTGCTATGTGGAAATTGAACTGGTATTGGTAGACTCTCATACCACTGTGTGAGCTGGTAATCAAGCTCCGCAACAATGGGTGCTAGTGAAGATATCGCAGTGGATGTGCCTTTGGAGTAAATGAGGTGGCTCACGCGGTTGAGCAACCGACGTAAAGCGATCTCGGCAAGGAAATACCACAGATCATCACGACCTCCACCAACGGGTTCCTCGTCTTCCTCCTCAAACCCACAAGGCAGTCCTACGGATTCTTCGAACTGAACTATACCCGAGTGAGGCAGATCAAGCTCCGCAAGAAGGTCACTAATACAAGTCAGTTTCAAGAAATATAGACTTTAGGTCAAGATAACTTGGTTATTACCTTTCAAACAGTAAAGCATTCCAGTAAACCCTTTCACTCAACTCCCTGCTGGCGGTTGGCAACATCGCTGGAGGGTTGGTGCTTAAAAGCAATTGTAGTTTCATGCTGGTGCTACTGAGCAAAGTCCACGCTTCGAGTGGCCTGACAATATAGAACAGGTATGCCGACGTAAGAATCATGCATTGAGCAGAGATCATTGTCGTTCTTGTCATAAGTGATGGCAATAGTCCCCATGCCGCCGAGAAGTATGACATCCCGGGAGGGTCTTCGTCTTGCGAAATGCGGGAAATACTGCCTCTAGTACTGGCACAACCAAGAGCTAATACCAATAGAACGATGCAACTCTCGGGCCCGCTTCTGAACCCTTGAGACAGAGCTGTTCGATAGTAGCTTGTCCAGTTATATGGGTTAACACAGGCATACCACACATTAACTCTCTCGAAAAAAGCTTGTACATATGCGGCAGTATTAGATAAATCAAGTGTCAAAGAGGTGTTTAGTTGTAGCGGGGTTCGAGCCAACTCAAGTTGTAGCAGATGTGATGGGCTGTAGGGGCGCGAGACCAATTGCGATATCTTGGGCCATTGAAGGAGATGGAGCGCAGGCGTTGAATGGATTTTGGGCATGCTGGAAAAGTTTGACCATGTCCCCAAACCGACCGGCCCAGGGTTACCAATACCAGAAAGATTGAGGGTGGATTTCATCAGCATATCCTCAGTACTAATCCCGGTGGCATTGCTGATAGCTGGAGATCCAGCTGACATCGGCATACCATTGTTGCTACCAGAAGGGCTTGAAGGAAGTGCGGTTTGGAGTAGGTTTTCGATTCGGGAGAGATGTTCCAGGATGAGTTTGTCACCAGCGTCGAGTTTAATGCCGGGTTCCCGGTATATACACTCTGCATTCAGCTCGATACAAAGACGACATTTCGGTCTTGAACCATCGCATCGTGACTTCCGAGAACGACAGACCTCACACTATTTATGCGTTTAATATCAGTAAGCTGGTATCATATGATAGGTGAAGTTTAAGGGTTAGGGTTGTAGAAGAGAGTAAGCACTATGCTTAGGATGGAGCTAGCTTACTGCTATTGTTGCACGTCTGCGAGGGTATTCCACACCGTCTACACTTTGCCTCTTCCTGCTTGTAGGAGTATTGACTGACCCATTAGTACCATTCGAGGCTGTAGACAAACCGGTCATTGTAATATCTCTGTCAGAACTCTGTGAAGGTGCTCTCTCGCGGCTGTTACTTCCTCCATTCTCACTGCCATTTCCTGTTACTGTACTTCCCCCTCCATTTGAATGACTTCCGCCGCCGCCGCCACTACCCCCTCCAGTTCCGCCGCCGCCGCCCCCTCCCCCTCCCCCTCCCCCCCCATTCGGAGAAGAAGAAGACAATGAGAGCGGGAAGCTGTCTCGAAGGCCGGGTAGACCATTTTGAGGTGCAGAGGTAGTTGGAGAGACATCTGGAGATGATGATCCTAATATGGACGCCATTCTTCCCATGCTTCTAATAAGAGGGCTTCCGCTTCCGCTATCACTTTCGGTGCTATTCTTGCGAATACCCGCCGGACGGTAAATCGAACGACTGCTCCGACGGCGAGGCCGAGGTGCAGGTGCCAACGTAACAGAAGACTGATCAATGGTTACGGACTCCACGATGGGTGGCTAGGGATGTCTACCGACCACGAAGGGTGGTCTTGGTGGGGTGATGATAGATAGGGCTGAAGGGTCCGGAGAGAAGGAAGGAAGGATGGTTTTGGTGGCCAGAGCAGAGCACAGTGAAGTGGCTGCTTCCCGTCGGTTCCGAGTAGTATTTTAAAGGATATACGGCGTGAAGGCGGTGGACAGTCTTCCGAAGAGTAAATTGAAGGACAATGCTTGATAGAGCAGTTGCCTGTCAAAGCGGGTTGCTTCTGTGTTGCAGCTCTCTTTCTAGAAGCTCAATATATATCTGATACGAGAGAAGTGGTGACGACAAGACACCTTAAACCTTGATCTGTATATATATCGATCTGGTGAAAACTGTAGATGGCTCGGAAATTCCTACTGGAGCTCTCTCCGATATTAATATTTCAAGGCCCTGAAGCTTTCTGGTGACAAGAAGGGGGAGGAGTGTGAAAATATAAGGGTTGGAGTTGATCTACTTGTCGCTTTCCGACTCCGATTGCCCGTAGTTATTTTTTATACATGTGTATATAAAAACGTCTGCGGGGTGGACGGACCTGGACAAAAGGAGAAAGCAAGGGGAAATAAGAGAAAAAGAAAGGAAAAGAAATGGCGACAGGGAGATGAGGAGCAAAGATAGGCCCGGAGAGGGGGAGTCCTTGTAAATAGAGTACAGGGTGCTTTTGGGCAACGATGGAGTAGAGTACCTACTGTACCCACACTACACGCGCATGCACACACATACATACACACCGTAGGCTAGCTAGGGTAGAGAGCACACGGGCACACATGCATAAATAAGACTTGCACAATGAGTGTGTGCCTACTGACTAGTTTTGTCAAGAGGTTTTGGGGTTTATACGATGGCTTAGGTGTGGGGAACTGAGCAGACAGCGGGAATGGCATGCCAGGGATATCAAGAGTGAAAAACTCGGGTGCAGGCTGTATGCTGTCAGTGCGAGTTACTCTAGAGTAATCTGGGGGCGATAGATCCCCCCAGAGCCTAGAGTAGGTAGGAGGATGGGGCAAATGTGATGATGTGATGTATGTGATGTATCAAATTTTTGGTGGGGATGACATGGGCTACCCCTGTACGTCGTGCAACTGGCAGGAGTGACAGCAGCAGATAACTGATTTGGTTTCTTAGCAAGTGAAGTTTAATGCAGACAGCTAGATAGGTACATGTATCTAGGCTTCGGACGTTCGTACTTCAATTTTTCTGTGTGTACACAAGCGAGAAAACATTGTTAGTCAGATACAAGAATTTAGGTGGGTAGAAGTAGAGCGGACATAAGATGTGGCTTGCTCAATATATTGCGATTAACGGGTATTGAAAACCCTTACACTGTGGGTATCATCAGGGTTGTACAATTCCAACATGGGTATGACATTTAGTGTTTGGGCAGTTAACGGTTAGATCGATGGTGCTGAGTTCCTGCCTAGGCTCTCACGACAGCAGCAGCAGTCTCCATGACCCACCAAGTGCAACCACCTTTACTACATACATGAGCCACGGAGCATCTAGGCTCCGAGAGGTTCACAGAGATACGACCTGGATAAAAGAACGAGCGAAGTGATCAGTGACATGATGGAACGAACTTCACTAGCTGATCTACACATCAATGTCTGTCTTTAATACTCCTTCAAAGCGTCAAGACATGATAGGTACCTACGTACTTCTAGACTTATTTGTCTCGAGGGGTTCCTGTCTAAACGTTCCGTGATGTAGATATAGAGCCGGTGTGCGTGGACATAGAGTACATAGGGGAACTCAGCCTCTCTCGATCGCAAATCGAGTTACAGGAGCATGCAATATGAGGTCAACAAAGAAAAAATCCCGAGCCTCTCCAGCTCGTTTAACGTGGTTACTTCAGCCGGAATATTCTGCATATATCTCAAGCGCCAGTATTACACAACTTCCTGCACAGTGCCTTTTTGGTCTTGATTTGGTTGTACATATTCATACGGTACCATCAGCTCATTTGTTTCGCGGTGGCCGCTCGCCGTTCATCTGGTCAGGCACAATCTTCTGAGGAATTCAACATCTGGGGTTGAGTTCGTTCACACCTGTACCATTAATTATTGGCAATTGTCCTCTATCACAACGACCCAAAAAATCCCTCATGGTTAGCCTAAAAAATAGACTTCCGGGGTATCAATAATTATAACTGGAAAGAGAGCTTGGGGTTGAAAGAATACGGTGCCTGTGTTCCAAAACCCCACGTCCCAGTCCGTCACACCACGAGTACCAAATCGCAAAGGCGGAATCAAAGTGTGGTTGAGTTCTAAGAAATAAAAATCCAGGAAATCTCATTGAGCCTGCTTCAAACAAGCTTTTGATTAACTGGGCACGGGCAACCTGAGCACTTGCAGCAAGCTTGATGATTCTATGTTTCCCTTAAGCTTATCTGGGATAGGTAATGTCATCTCATACGCCTAGGGTACATGTTCTTACATGTTCCTGACAGGTTCAAGGCCATCGCAGGGTCATCGTTGCTACTTAATAGATTATGGGCACCTCAACCTTTCTTAAGATAAGGACAGCAATCATACTAAAACATGAGTTGAGAGCTCCCAGTATCATGATTCATATTGCAATCTCAATCCATCAAACCCGTTGCCTACGGATGAAGCTTTATTTGCTTATGTTATATCACCATAATTTAACCTACTCAGTTCTGCCTCATATCCTCTAATTGGACCTATTCGATCAGAAGAAGATCATTAAATCGTACCTTGCATCAAGGATAAACAACTCGCCAGAGTGCTATCAAGCTTGTGATTGATCCGGATCCTTGCTTCATCATCACTATATACGGGCGTTCCAGTAATTTTATGTGGATCTTAACATGATAAAATGCTCGAATTAAGGATCCGCGAACGGTTTTACCTTAAGTGGACCTATGATCCGGAAGCTTTGAAGGGGTGGATGTGTGGGGTCCTGCTGTATCATCTCCCACAGGAGTTACTCCAGCCAATGAGGATTTGCGCTTGAAAATTTCAACCTGGTTCGAAAGGAGCATGAAAGGTCATGTGAGGCACCTTACTTGTCAAAGTAAAATAAAATCCCGGGGCATGAAGTGTAAAAGGCGTAGACAAAGTGAATCTCGCACAGAAGGGCCAGGGTTATGGGGTTGGAAAAAGCAATTTACACGGATAATCTTTATGCATTGGGGTATCAAGGACTAATAATGGTACATGGAAAGAAAGGTACGAACAAAAAGCCTTTCCTTTCATTTATGAGGTTGGTAGGCTCAGATCCTATCGAAGGTGCACGTAATTAATGCCAATCAAGCCCTCATACAAATTTCCTGGTAGATGATGGTTTAAGTTGGTTTCTGCAGCAGCAGATATTCTGGAGATTAACTAATCTCTGGTATTAGGAAGGACAGTAATCATGAACGATTTTAATGGTACTGCTAAGACCTATCTCTCTTTACTGCTTGTTTCTTAGGCGGCGAAAACAACACGATAGATTCAAACATTTGGAATTCTTACGCACCGGAGACATCTTCCTGATTTACCGACAGAGGATTAAGGGATTGACATCCATCAGATATTTCGGAATATCTATTCCTAGAATGCTACTCAGCTTCTTGGTTGGGGTCGAATGAGCCACGCTTACACCGTTTTCTCCAGGATCATTGTGGTGCTTGAATCATAATGTATGTAACCACATCTCTAGCTATTCAGACACTGTTCTCGCTTGTCACATTAATCGTGTCTTGATCTCGACCCAAGCCTGGATGAAGAAATATCAATCACAGCATGAATCGTTCCTACCAGTACGTGTTCGTTTACGATTGTTTCGTACTTGAGCAAATACGGATAGTACGTAATGGCGCAAATACTTAAGCTAACAATACGTTACTGTATTCAAGGGGAGCGGTGAGGCAAGGTTTTCCAAAAGGTCTAACGCAGGTTGTAATGGGTTCCGCACTGCACCCCGCGATCGATGCGAGTGATTTTCTAACGTCAATATGCATAAAACAGCTTTCTTTTAGAAGGCGCAAGCAGAAGCAGAACTTTCCCCTTCCCTTTGGGACCTGAGCCAAAGTGGTGTTCCTACATAAGGAATGGACCCTTATTATTCATTTATCCGACGCCTAATATTATTGATTCTTCAAACTGAGAGTCAACCTTTCAAGCATCAAGTATACGCTTCTCTACCCCTTCCCCGCAAGTTCCCCGCAGTGTAGTGCGACCACACCCCACAGTTCTCTTTCGAATTACTCAGAAGGAGAAGAAAGAAATAATTATTACTATCCCACCATATGTGCGGAGGATTTCCGTAACTGCAGCCCAGAGCGTCTCGGAGCTGTGCGAATCCCAGCTTCACGTTCCTGACATAGGGCTCCGGGACGTGCTTGTTACCAGACGCCCGTTCAAGAAGGCAAAGGTCAATAATAGCCGATATTATCCCAGCTACTTCTTATGGCACTTTTAATGATCCGAAGAAGTATCCAGGCCGACAGCCTACTTGGAAATAGGATAGGAGCGCTAGCGGCGGTTCCGAAGCTCGGATGCCTCCCCATATTGGTCTCGACAAAACCAGGCCGAGGTGTGCATCTATAGAGTCTTTGGGATTTCCAGAGGATTAATGTCGAGGACACAACATGTGTTCTAAAAACAATTTATGTATGCATAATCAACCACGTTTCTTTCCATTTACAGAATGGTGGTTCGCAATAAGCAACAGCTCATGATCACGTTGCTTCCCTTGACCCAAGGAAAAACCGAAATTCCGCAGGAGCGGTTTTCGTAATAACTATGGTATAATATATATCCAGGAATTGCTCTTGTTTCGTTAGAACTCGTTTAACTAAAGCCTATGCATGAAACCGAGAGAGGCGCATTGAAGATAGAGTACGTTTAATTGATATCACTATTTTCCTATCTAGTGAGACATCAGCACTTTATACGATATTCTTGAACACAGCCAAGAAACAATGCAGAGTGAGTTTCAACGCAATCACAATAGAGTGTTTAGTCGGTGACAATTTCCATTTTTTGCCATTGACGCACTGCTAAAATATTATAACTTTGTTCGGTGAATTATGAATGAGAGAGACTGACTAAAGCACTCTAAATGTGGTGAGACGGAAGGCAAAGCTGTTCCTGATCTGCAATAACCGCTCCCCTGATAATTAGGTGGCCCTCGGAAACATCTCCAATCAAGAAACGCGTTGACTACCTGGCTCTCGGCCCGAACGTCCGCCATGTGGTTCACCAATACGGCCAAAACCGAAATTAAGGTGTAAACAGGGTATTAAAAGAAGGGAAGAGACACAAAGTTGAAGAAGTGATAACTGACGGGCTGACTCAGTAGCTGATCTCTGACTGGCTGCCCGTTGTGTAAAAAAAGTACATAGTCGCAGAAATATTTACTCCATGCAACTCATCTCATCATGCAAGATGGAGACTTAATATATACGAGGAAGGGACAGTAATTACCCCTCTCAGCTCGATGATCTTCTAAAGATCAAGATATGTTATGCAAGGGTCGAGCTTTTCTGCACAAAATAGGATGATGGCCGTCGGGAAGAACATAGTATTAACTCGCCAATCTCTGAAATAGAAAACTCACTTATTACCCTCGAGGTTTGAGGATTCGGTTTAAATTATGAGGTATCTTTCTCCAATCGCAACTAGCTGAAGCTGAATCTGATATTATATACTAAACAGCATTAATCTTGTTATGTAGTTGGCCAATAAAACTTAACTACCATTAATCGTGTACTGGAGATTGTACTAGTAAATATATAGGCATGATTAGATGCATAGCTGTGATGTGTCGTGGATCGAACGATGAAGAAATAAACTAGGTCCAGATTGAAATGAGGTAAAGCGACGGCAGAAGTGGGAGTTTATCACTATCTAATGTACATGTAGTCATCTACAAAATATTCACAGGTGTCTGGAGTCTAGATGGTGAGAGTGCACAAGGATAGATAACATTAGTTTAAGCCCAAAGTGTTCATATCTGGTACTTCCCCACCGGCATTTTAATGCAGTATCTGAAATTAGCCACTTGATCTATGCCTTCAAGATTCTTTTAGTGTCGATCAACTACCTAATAACGCCCGTTCATAGTTCTAGTTGCTGCTGTTGGCACGTTTCCTAGTATGCTTTCCCGGTCTTTCACTACTGCATTACCGTGAAGTTCCCCACCACATTAATTAACCGAAGATATATTACCTACACATGCACATGCACATGCACAACGAGACGACTTTTGGGTAAGTAGCGGAGTTCCGGCTGGGTTGATCTGATGACCACCTATAATGAAGAGTGGCAATTTTCGACCTCTTCGAATCCTGTCCGTCTTGATGAGATGGGGAAAAAAAGATCTATGCCAGGTTAGAGAAGAGATTTACAAAGCTATAACACTTCGGTACAAGTGAGCTCCCGTATATCTGTGGTCTGATCGCTTTATTACTGTCTGGACGACGTATAGATGAAATACAGGTTTACAAATATAAATATTAGTTGTTGCTAAAAATCTACAAGAAACCTAGGTCAAAGATATCAAAATACCAGTTTTGACATTTTAAATAAACATTAAGAACTATTCTACATCTGAAAAAGGAAGAATATCGCTTATTGCAATTGTGTCATGATGATTGTCCCAGTAACTAAATTCACGGCCGGCCGGCCGATTGGTGTTTCCGAAAATTATGGTCTTCAATGAACACCTAAAACTAACCATTGACTCTGGAAAAGCACTTACTCATACCGAAAGCGTGTCCTTTCATTCGTATCAACAACAGAAATATATCGCGAGTACACTATCGTCAGAAACAGTTTCCTCTCAAGCATTGCTAGATAGGGTTCACGCAATATCACTCGTTAACACTCCTCCGCCAGATCACCAGTAGAAGCTAAACCTACTGTCCCCGTATAAATTCTCTAATGCCACTACCTGAAATACACGGTCTTCTCCCCGTAGCTTTGATCTTCTCTTTTATATTATAACCCTCTCATCCTCGAGAATGCCACCGACTAATACGTATCAGGACAGATTAGAACTGATCCACTGATGTGAATGTATCGTATGCCGTGGCCAAAATTCCCCAAATATGATGCCTGTAAATGGGAGGTGTCCGTCAATGTGTCGGTCGTCGTGCTTTGTATCATGGGAGGCAGAGCTCGAGGCATGAAAGGATTGGTGGGGCTGCGGGGTAATGCCCGAACGTTTCTTCCAGGAACGCGTCAATATAGAGGAGCTACTATACTAGTTAGAGCTTTACAAGGGTTTCGACTAAGAAGACTTTTAATATCTCCTAGGATTGTGGGATAAGGCTCGGTTGTGGGTGAGAAAGGGGAGAGGTATTCGGCGCGGAGCTGGAGCCTTAATTTGTTGGACATGTTTGATGGGAGGCAGCTAGAAAGAAAGATTTGGTGCATGGGAATTCAAGGTATCCCTTGACGGATAATCTTAGTTATTATACCTCGGTGGGTTTCTAGTCTCCTAGTTCTCAGACTGTTTTCTCTCAATATGTGCATGGAACTATAGTCGGGAAACGGGATATCTAGCTGGTGGGAACTATTGATGACTCTTTCAATAGGTAATGTAAAACGTGGAAGCCTTGAAAAAACACACAAACACAAACTTATTTGCGGTAGTAATTCCCGCAATATAGTAGTCGTTTATCAGTTCACTACATCACCGTCCTTCGATTCTATCATATCAGCCAAAGATTTATCCGTTTTGGGTCATTATATTCATCAACCAAAAACGGACTTCTCTGCTAGAGCTAGAGTCCTATCGGGATCCGAATTATCTTTAATTAGATGCTCGTTAAAACTTAAAAAACTGATCCTCCATCGGCTGGGCTTTAACACGGATTTTTGTAGGTATCCCGTGCTCCCCACTCGCGAATATATTGAAGAATGATTCCAGTAGGTACTCCCATCCCCCTTTATGGTATAACCCATCGTATACCAACTCACCAGCGTCCTCCGTCATCGCCAGTCATGGTCGTCATCTGGGTCAGCTGAGGGAGCCAGCTTCATAAAAGTTATAAAAGCTACCGTAGAAGGCTTAAGGTGGGGTCGTAGAGTACGTAGGTCCGAGTAGACGGCCTTTATTCCATGGGAAATAGTAGAACTCAGTGATCAGAGCAGACGGTAGGACCATGGTACCCGTGTCAGCGATAGGGAGTAATGTAGTGCTAACAGCTAACTTAGCACCGTGATAAGTGGCCCGGCTCGGTAGTATGCGATAGTGGGGAGAAATGGCGGCGTTGCGGGAAATTCGAAAGGGGAAGGAGGGTGAGCGTCTTGTTTGTTGGGAATGTGAATGCGTTACTGACTGTGTCTAATATATGCAGTTGTATCACTGTGCGGACTTTCAATTGCAGCCTGCGAATGGAAAGTTCCATATGGCCATGCAGGTCATATATATGGGGCTCAGACTCCTAAATATATATAAGGACATTCTTCGCCCTTCTGATAGTACGTTGCTACTGCAGGAGAGTTTCTCTCGTAACTACCACTATAATCCCGGCATAATTTCGGTTTGGGAGTCTTTATCTCTCTGTGTAGAAATCAGTGAATACTTTATTGTCTTGATATGTGGTTAATTCTGCAAGAGTTACTATTTATGGCCGATAATGGGCTAGCACCGGATACCAGCCAAGTGTGACTAACCAAAATTAGTTGGTTCGGCAGCGGCCCGCAGTACTCTAATAATATCAAACCTCGGAGCGGCCCCAGCTTGCGGATTGGAATGGTTACCTTGGCACGCGGCCAAATTGTTATAGCTTGTAGACTCTCTACCTACATGTAAATATACATGTAGTTATAGGACATCACGATCAGTCTCGCCTACACTGATCAGTCGCGTCTGGATCTAATCATTCGCCTTTTCGAGTGTCAAATGATGGAGTTTGATATGTAATGAGCCATATAACTATAGTCGTACAATACATCAAGGTCGCCCATGGCTCATGTGGTCATCACCTTGAACTAAAGATTACTAGACCCTTTTGGCTCTAGAATCTTTGTTCCAGACATTAAATACCGGGAGATCGTACTCCACGCCATATATGTACCTATGTGACATTCATGATCCAAAGTAGAGAGATGGCTCTAAATGTTTTGGGATGGAGATATTTTTCTCAACCTTTTAGGTTGCATAAGTTGTATGACCAAAGCGTAAATAGAATCAGGATGTGAAACTGAATATATACTTGTAATGAAGAAATAAACTTACAAGTACTTGGGTAAAATATATGTACATGTATATATGTAAGTATGGTTTGATGATTGGCACGAATCCTTTCAAACCATGATTCAAGATCAGAGTTCGTCATTCCCAAACACTTTAACCTCCATGTATATACAAAATCCCATTTAAGTATCCTGGAAGAACCCTCTCCGTACAACTTAGCATTGTCCCCCTGTGTTGCCTTTATATCTAGCGCAAAATTTATGGCCCAGCAATTTTTGCTTGGACTTCCCTTCTAATCTTGAGTTGCAGCCTTAATAATTAGCGCGAAAACCTCCGTAAATCCTTTCATTGTCAGTGTTGAGCACTGCGCGTAGGAAAACCCTTCCCCCATCTCCTCGTTCTTCTTCTTCTTCTTATTCTTATTCTTATCCGCCCCGAGAATGATTTCCTTCACCTTCTCCTCATACCATCCTCTCTCCGGATCCTTATCTGCCATCAATCCTACAACCACAATCGGCACATCTTTGGCCGCATGTTTCACGATGTTCCACCACTTTGTTTTGATATTGTATATACTCTGATCATTTCCAATTTCAAAACACAAAATAAATGCGTTGACCTTGGTATGGACGTTGAGGAACAGGACGCGTAAATGATCGTGGTTGGGGCTGCCGCCGAGGTCATGTAGAGATATCGTGGCGGTAGAGCTATCTCCGAGTATAATATCGGAGGTGTAAGTATACTCGACAGTGGCTGTGTATTCGCCCGAGTAATAGTTACTGGTGAAGGTCGTTATAAGGTTTGACTTTCCTATCTGTGGGTCGCCGAGGAAGGCGACCTCGATAATGCGCGGTTTGGATTTGTGAACGTTGGCCATTGTGGTAACTTGGTGTGATTGATATGTTATAGATGCATTGATAACTATTAATTAGGTAGAGGGCTTTATATAGTTTGATGCTAGTGTATGTCGAGAATAGAATTATTTTCAGGTTAGTTCTGATACATTTCTATAATGTCAATTCTTATAGAATGAGTCGACAAAAGTATACATGTAGTAGTGAGCCTAGCCCGAGTTCTTTCTTGGATTAGCGTACACTCTAAATTTCTACGCGGTAACTACATGTACATGCATATATGTATGTGTTGATAGTTCGTAGCTTAACTTTACCCAAACAAAAACGACGTTTGAATCAATTCTTTCAATAACTTTTGGACTTTTTTCATATAAGGGAAAAGGGATGAAAGGGGATCTTGTCTCCCAACTGTCATTTTCCTGATTTACCAACTCACAAGGTTTGAATGCCAAAAACCTTGGTTTGTAGAGTTCCTCTTAATATGAGGTGAGCGCCGAGATTCCTAGATCTAGGGGTTTTTCTTTCTCCAATCTCTGAATAATCAACATATAGTACTAAGATCGATTAAAAGTGAGAACTATTGAAAGAAGCTGCAATCGAATGGAGTCTGGCACATTACTTAGTCATGAATGATCACTCGAAGTTGTTGTCTTTCACTATTACTTATTGTCAGCCTGTATTTTCCCAAAAATCTAAGACCACTCATAGGCCTTGGCTGTGTATAAAGTAAGTGATTCGAATAAAAATTCCCCCAAAGAGGCCGTCGACAATTTGATCTCTCTTTGGGATAAAATATTACTGGCCCTTCAAAATCCGAAATACACAGATTAAAACAGGCTTAAGGTCATAAACGAAACCTTTGAGCTACATGTATATTAAGGCACCTTCGTCTCACAAGACGAACTCCATGGATCCAACCACAGATTCCAACAACGAGAGAGAAGAGTGGACTACAATCGAGGTCCTTGATTATGAGATACATGCTTAAGTGCAATGTATTCGGCTACACACCTGTTATATCCCTCTTTTTTATTCAAGGGCCATTGGGCTTATAGCTAGTCTTATATCCAAAGAGCATAGTTAAGCCTAACTCTTAGTCATCAGCATAAACATTTCTACTGGCTGATTTATAAGGACTTTTCTGTGTTTAGGCCTAGGTAGTAGGTAGTATGGTGGTCACCGTTAGAGTGAGGTTTGGGCGAGACCAGAGAAGTTTATCTACTTCAGTAAGGAAACCCGATCGTTAGACATGCACAAAGGAAGAAATGACCAACACGCTCAAAAGCTGTATCAGATTGGTTACTATCCTGCCGAGTTTCCTATTTGTCCATTTTTCTATCGGATAAACCAGAGCGTAGGTAATTGGCCGCGGAGTTGTAGTATCCAATGAATCGTTATTCAATCCCTTCGTCCACTCATATTATAGCCCACTGGAAATACCCTGCGATGTATCACAGTACAGATCTATACCTCTCAAAGCAGGTGATTGACGGTCTGGCGGTGAGGTTGATCAACGACTAATTGAGCCAAAAGAGCTGGATTGAGTGCTTGGGTCGAAGGGCTGTTGGCGAGATTCAGCCAACTGCTCATCCCATTCGTCACCACACCCAACTCGCTAGCTCCCACTCACCAACCGAATTATTCCCCTCCCAAAGTTGTATGCTCTGTAATACAGGCGATGGGATGACAACACCTCCTCTCATACCTGACTACGAGTCCATGTCTTCAGGGTTTTATCCTCAAACCGTTCTCTGCTTTCAGATCTCTATTTATTACGGGGTTTCTGATCAGAGCATAGTATCCTGCGGAACATCACTCCCTCTGATAGGTGGGCACCAGTTGGGTTCTTCATCTCGCAGATCAAAGGAATTGTTGTTTTCATGAGATCAGGTGCTCCCATAAATCAAATTACAGATACGTTTTTCTGATTATTGATCATTCACCATATCCCTTGCCGATATTTAACATGAAGAATCTTCCAGGAACGTTTGTCGGCTGAATCCGCAAATTGATCTCACTGGTACAGCTATTGAGGATATCAATTGATCAGTGTCACAACATGCCGCAGACCAAGTCAAGGACGAGGCAGCGCTTCTAATTCAAAAGGATTTGGAATGGAATAGAGTGTTACAGGGCTTTCTTGCAGTTTTCAAAACCAAGGCCACATGGGAATGTCGTCTCACGCAGAAACACTAAAAACCAGGCCTATTTCAATCTCCCAGCCAACTGCTTCGGGCTGTTATCGTATCTCGCTATCTCCTACAATCCCCTCGGGCTCGCCTTCACCGTCCCGGTCGTCCAACTTGTCGTGATTCCCATTATCGGAGCCTGTGCTTTCACCCCCGGTCTTGGAGCGTTGGGCATATCTCTCCAGAAGCTCTTCTACTCGTACTTGGACCGCCTGTTCATCGAGGAACCCCTCTGGTGCCAGCCGTCGCTCCCGTATGTGCGATAGTTCTGCCTGGTACGATGTTTGACGCTCAGCAAAGGTCTCCACGTCTTGCAAAGCGCGTCGGTATCGGTAGTAATCGGCGGCTAAAGCTTCCTTCTCCTGCGACCGCGCAACGGCAATAGCATTCCGGATCTTCGCTACGGCAGCAACATTGCGAGATGCATTGCTCGCCAGGCCCTCCAGCATCTATTGTTTTTTTTAAGTCCTTAGTCTCAACACCTCCAGGAAAATCGAAAATGAAATCTCGCACTTTAACCACATCACATCTCATCAGGTCTCCCTTCGTGTGTCCCACAAACATTCCACATTCCGACTCCAATACAAAATACGGGTTCCCCATATCAATGGCGAGAAGTCCTTGATCAGGTGCTCGTGGAGGACTCGGACTACGCTGCCGCTTCATGCACTCCACTTGCTCTTTCCGCGCTTGTTTCCGCAGCCTTGCAAGCAGCCTGTGTCGCTTGACCTTTTCAGGGTCTTTCTGCTTCTGTCTGATGTAGGCATCGTGGTTGATTCTCTTGGGGCCCTTGATGGGACGGACGTAGGTACGATAGTACTCTGTGTGTACGTTTTTCAGGTGCGAGTTGAGGTTCTTTTGGGCCGTAGTGCCACCAAAGGAACGGCGGCAGGCGGGGTCAGCGGGGCATCGAGTTGGCGGGGGAGCGGTCGTGACGACGGACTCGCCGTCCATTATCGTTTCTTTTTTTTTTTGGTGGTAATTTCTGGATTTCTCTCCACTGAAGAAGAGCAAGGAGCTTGAAGGTGAGGGAAATGATATGCGGGCAGTAAATGGGTGAGATTTGGTGATACTCTCCCTTCGTGAGAATTGAAATGGAGGCTGAGAATTATGATGAAACTTTGTGGGTTCACGTGACGGCGGCTAGGTCGGTTGTTTTAATGTTTATGGTTAGTGAAAAATTCGTATCGAGGGCTCGGTTACTGTAGAGGGGCGGGATAGAGGATTGGACGGGGATACCCGAAATCATAGCTTTTCACTCGGTGCGGATATCTGCACGAGGAAAAACGAATGTTTCCACTTCTCAGCCAATTTATATGCGACCAGATCAATGGGAGATGAATACACATGTCTCTACTAGAAAAAAACATCATCCGTTGGAGAAAGTCTGGACCTTTCGACAAACCAACACACATGTACTATGCTATCTCCATTTCTGATGTTGGGGGGTCTGGCCAATAGTCGGTGCCGGTCTTTATACACACTTTCCATATCTTTATGAGTGTTAAATTCGTATCGTCGTCGTCGTGCTCCCCATATTGAATGTTTTGATAAATCCCTTGCTTCTGCTTCAAGTGGTACGGATGCCTCCTCACTTCGGCTGCAGCCTGTACCTTACAGATTCGACCCTTACTTGCGCTTGAAACCGACAGGTAGATAGATGCCCAACCTCTGTAGATCTGTCTCGAAGATGGCTATCAATATAGCCCACCTTTATCCACCTTCAAACCAGGTCACCAACCATAATCTCTAAACCCATATTTGCAACAATATCTATCATGAAGGCCACGATATACTTCGCTCTCTCAACCCTGTTCTTTGCAACTCAGGTGTTTACACATGCAAACAATCACCTACATCGCAAGTCACCTGGCATGTCAGAGTAAGTAGATCAAAAATTTTAATCTTCATAAACAAGACTAACATGTTACATAGTAAAAATGACGGTCCAGAGGCATCACAACACCTTGAGAAGCAGGAGCCTGGATACGTCCCGGAGCTCATGACACCCATCTCTTTACCCTCAGGGTTAGATGGCTCCTTTTGTGCAGATAAAACAGGATTCTGTGGATCAAAAGGTATAGAATACAAACGCCTTCATAAGATCTTGCTCGTTAACAAGTTCCGATAGACGCCTGCTGTAGTATGGGTGGGGTCTGTTGTCCTAGTGGTGGCTGCTGCAACGAGCCTGGTACTGGGTGCTTTCCTGACAAGGACGGGCGAACCCTCTGTTGCAAGGTTACCGAGAAGCTGTGTGGGAACAAGACCTGTATACCGAAGAATACAACTTGCTGCAGGAACGGAAGCTACGTAAGTTCCCGCGCTGGATTTGTGCTATTCTTGATTATTTGGCGCTAATGAAGAGTTTGATAAGTGTGATGCTGGGAGTACTTGTGTTAAGGGCGGATGTGTAAGTTGTCCCTTTTTCCTGCGGGCTTGGAGTTCTGTTGCTTATAAGTAATAGTGCAAAGCCGGTACGATCTGTAACAAAAAGACGGGCGCAAAGTCGAGTGGCCCTGACACCAGGGCTATCAAGCCGTCGAGACTCAAGGCGACTACGTAGATGTATATTGCATGATGGTGACCTTGCGGGCTGTGAAGGATCTCTCTGGTAACAATTGATATTTGAATATGTGCAATATCACTTGAAGTATCCTATTCTCTTTTCTGCGATGTGTTTGTTTTCTGTCGGCATACTTTATCAAGATTATCAGTCGAATCATCCTTAATTGATTTCTTGCAATCGTGATATCAAAAGAAATGGTTGAAGCCAAAATATTTAGTAACATTGGTGACTTGGTCCTAGCCGCGATGATACTAAACGTCAAAAGGTGTTGATTTGATGCTTGACAACGCGAATGAGTCCGAAAACGAGCTAGCCTTGTCGATGTCGTCGATAGAACGAACCGTTGACGCCGGTTTCTCCGTCCACCAGGATGTCGAATCCGCAGAGCTCGGTACAATCAATGCACCCATGACCACCGATGATTATCGCGAAAGGGTTGACGGTTTGCCGTTCCGTCCCCCTTCCCCACATTTGAAGAACCAGGCCTCCTCGTCGGGCTAACGAAGGGACAAGTACTCACTTCGATCATGAGTGACATCATGCTAGATTATAGCGATATCAAACCCTTATGACGCGAAGTGGTGGTGGTGGTGGTGGTGGTGGTGGTTAACGTTGTGGGGCCAGGAAGCTAGAGAAAATGATGACGACAGTGTCCGGCTAGAGGAGCTAAACCCCTAAACACCAAGATGTTTCCCTTAGAGAGCTTCCCCTGGATGTTCGAGAACGACTTCGATCAGCGGCAAGGCTCAAAGAGATCAGCATGATGTTGAACACTATCCATCAGGAATCAGGAAACTCACAGAAAATCCCGCGGAGTGCGTGATTTATAACGAACCTGTGGGACGGCTAGTTGGTTTATAAAATCACAATCCCATCATCCAACTTCTAACCATTCCTCACAAATGTTCCGAAACACTCTCCAAAAACTACCTGTAACTTCTTTGAAGTCGTTTATCACTCTTCCCCAATCAGCAACTTTCACAATGAGCTCCCGCAAGCTTGCCGGTGATGATAACCCAATCCACAGGGCCGCTGACAAGGTTGGCGAGAAGATGCCTTCCGATGCAAAGGTTTGAACATCTCCAGTTGGTTCTGCCAGTGGTTCAGCCTTCTGACAAAGACACAGAACCCTTCGATCCTTTCATCAGGCGGTGCAATCGGAAAGCAGTTCAATCGTAATACTCTCTGAAGATTATCTAAAGATCGCTGGAAACTGACCCTTATTAGCCGATGGGGCGATTGGCCAGATTGGCGAGAAGATTGGAGGTCCCTTCTCCTCCAAGGGAGCCATCGGAAGCCAATTCGATGCTGCACAGGGCGGAATTGCTGGAACTGTTGAAAAAGCAGTTGACGGTCCAAGTCAGCAGGGGCAGGGCACGCCTGGGAAGAACAATGGAAAAAAGTGAATTTTAGTTAATTGTTGAATTGGTTGGACGTGGTAGTGGTGATGTTTATTTGTCTCTTTGGTTATTTCGCCCAGTCGTGGAATAGGCTGTAAATATTTATTACCATCCGAGGTTAAGCAAGAAATCTTCATGCTATCCATGCTGCAATTTAGTACCTCATTCGCGAATAAAAGCCAATTATTGCCGCCCCTCTCCTATGGAAACTCAGTTCTGTTGACCTGATTCAAGGTGGGTCACAAAATATCACTCGTCATAAATAATCGGTGCCAAGACAGGCGCTTTCATATCTCGGAACTGTTTGTGGATACATACCTCGATCGCTCTTAAGCAATATGATATTGAATTATGCAACTCATTAACCGCCTGCATACACACCGTTATCATTGCACATATTAGCCCAACCAAAGTTCGTGCACCGTAGGAGCCCATTCTTGAGGTCTGTATTCTCCGGTTGCCGTGGAACTGCTCAGCGCTGTCGCCACCTGTGCTGTACTGCATGTGGGGAAGCTTGAAATCTACCACCCAAGTTTTCCGTGCCATGCATAATCCAACCCAACCCCTATTCAAGCACCAGCAACTTACCTGCTCTCTCTTATACGTGAGTCTTGAGCACTCCTCTTCCCAGCCGGCACTCCCACTAATACTTTGCATGCCTTAGTCCAAGAGTTTATAATCGCAGCTGCAAAATGGTATCAAGAGTCGCGGAATGGAAGAGAAGGCAACGGCAACTGAGCAAAGAGCTAGCTACAACCGAGTGGAGAATTGAAAATGGAGGGCACGTTACACAATGGCCAAAGGATGCGCCCCAAGAGTCGATAGATACGATCAAGGAGACGGGAGAAGTCGCTGCCAGGGCATGGAGAATACATAAAACACCGTGTGGCCCTGGCGAGGAACACGCTAGCATGGTATGTCAGTTTATTGCGGATTGGCCCGAGGGGATTGGGATGAGAAGTGCTGTTGGTAAAGTGTTGAAATTGAAGGTTCTTGACGCAGGTAAATCCATGGTTACTGAATCTATGAGCGTTGAGCTGTTTTGAATTGAGGTCTAACTTTATTCTTTTGTAGCTATACAGGATATGAATAGCCTTTTAGAATCCCCAAAATGCCCTAAGGGCCAGGACCATCGTCGCCACCTGCAGGTTCTGTCCTTTCTCAATATCCAGAGAATGTGTCTAGATGGGAACAAGTCAAGAACGAAACTATCACTTTCTGTGGCTAATACCTATGGCAAAGGTGTCAAGCTGTCAGAATCAATCATGTGCAGAGAAAGGGACTGGGTTAGATGTAGGTTCATTGAGCCTGGGCATCAAGGGAAACACCAGAAATTCAAAAAGAAGGTGGTCAATGATCCCCAGGGCGAACTCCTTGCCGGTACGCAGGAAATGGTCGTTAATGAAGACGGGCATGCTGCTCAAGCGAAAGAAGTTTCGGTTTGAAACGGAAAACGAATAGAAGCTAGTACTACCCCCATAATTTTCATGTATGTATCACACAGAGCACTGTCCTCTGGAAGCTTGCGCCTCTCCTCACCCGTTCGGCCAATATATGAATTGATCTTCTATCCACTTTCTTATCCGAACTGTCTACCGTCCTAAAAAGACCAAAACAGTCACCTCAATCTAATTCCAGTCACAAATATGAGTAAAACTGATATCTCGGAGTAACTCCAATTGCATCCATCCCCGCAGTCAGAGATAGATTAATTACTCGTGGATGCATGCGCGCTGTATGCATGCACAGATAATCCAACTTTCGTTCCATATTCCTCAAAATAGTAGCTTTCAAATCTACTTACCTAAGCAAAACCCATTCTCTGCGGGTTGATTCTAATTCACCCTCACAATCATCACTTCCATATAGTATCTCTAACTTATACCCAGCTGAGGTCCAAGTCTCCATCATTCGTACAGATATTGAAATCGACTGAAATACCACCCCGCCTTGTAGTTTACAACCCAAACTCCCGTTGGTCCATAATCTAATCTCTTGGATCGCATCATGGGCTAGCACCCCGGGGATTCTGGCAGTGATGGAGAGCAGAACCCACCTCTCAAATTGCGGATATGTGCTTAGATATTCTGGAATGGTCTCGAATAACAGTGCTCTGCTCGCGTTTGTTCTCGTAGCAGGATACCCTAATCCCAAAACCGCCGGAATCCTCTCGCCGTTTATATAGAGTGGCGGATCAGTTCGGTTTACCCAGGTTGCGTATTCGATAGCGGAAAGATGCGATGAGAAATGAATTCTGGCGAGCTGGGTTTTTTTCTCATCATCGCGGGAGATAAAGATGCTTTCGATTTTACCGCCCCGAATTATTGAAGCAATGTTTATGGGAGAGATTCCCCTAGGTATGTTGGTTAGGGTGACGATGCAAGGAGAGGCCTTCTCGGTTGAAAATTGGGAGCTAGATGGTGCTACTCCTCTGAGGCTTCGGGGGGGGAGCGTTTTCGTTTTCCAAATCGCCGGCGCCGACAGGTTCTTGTCAGCAGGCAAGGGCTGAGGTACAGGCTTAGAACGTGCAGCACCACCAGATTCTAAATATGGGCTTGAGCACCTGTCAACTTCGGCAATGACTGCAGAGAAGGTGCCGGCTGTCTTCATCCAAGACACAATATCAAATTCGTTTTTACGGCTGGTGATATAAATGTTGGAATTAGCCGGATGAGAATGGAGCTGTTGTGTTTCAATTGGAGTAATACCTACATGTCTTCTTTGAGAATTTCTGCAGCACGGTTTGCGAGCGTTATAGGTGATTCTTTGAGGCTTTCAAGCTCGTGGGTGAGAACATTATTCCTTTCATCACTGCAGACCAAAGCCTTTTCCAGGGCATTGTTTTTTGCGCGAAGAATACTATTCTCCCCAAGTATTTTTGAGGTAAGAATTGAAAGAGTTGTTATTTGTGTGAAATTATCGGAATTGTGTCCAATAGTGCTGGGGGAGCTGGAGGATTCTGAATGGTCTGAATGTTTTTCAGCCTCTAAAGAGGCAAAATAATCCATCTTGTATAAACTTTCTTGTCAAACCAATAGAGGGGTTTAGTCTGGGGTTGGTGGTTGGTGGTTGGATCGAGACTCCTAGACAAAGACTCTTTGTGTTGATATAATTACATGTAGTTACAAGCCAGGCTAACAGTGGTTGTCTTGGCACTAGTGGCAAGCCTCAGCTCCTTGTAGGTACATAAGTTGTGGGTTGGGTATAAAATTGATCTCTCTAACCCCATAATCGCAGCTTAGACAACCTTAGTTCCGCTCTTGACCCTCGGCGTCATCTTTTGTCCTTTTATCGCAGTTAGACTTCATTCACGCTTTACCGAATGTACCCTCTAGATTGGAAATGCCAGAATTCTTGGCAGAATTGCTCTGAGTGAGATTGTATGATGCAGATGGCGAAACGCCTGGCATCGTTAGCATGCTGCATATGTTCGGTCAGTATATATCTTTCATCACTTCCTCCAATACGTAAAGCCATATATATCAAATCATTTGTATGAAAAATTGTGTGGTTACTAGAGCAATAGATGGCCAGCTTACCAGCAGAACGCGTACCACTAGATTTGGAGCGAGCGGGTGTGAAATAAGAGACCGAACGGACAACATACTGAGCTTCCGAAATGCCTATAACTTATGCCGGGTAAGAGAAACTGGTATGCACCTATGACCTGTTCTCTCCCGGAGGCCAGGGTGGTGTGCTACATAAGTACATTTCAGCATCTGGTTCCGAGTGTATTTAAGCACCGTACCATTAACCCTCTAACACTCCACTCATCCTCCCTTACATCTTTTCGTCAACTTCTCTTTATACTGATCTCCTGAGCGACGTAGAAATATAAAAACGAATCAACTGTCCACAAAATGGCTTCCAATGCGGGACATAACCCAGCGGCTTATGACCCAGCGGTAACGAAACCTCCCTACATCTACTCCTCAATCATTTCGCATCAATCTCACCTCTCCTTTAGGTTATTTACTGGGATTGGGAAGGCACAAAGGCCCTAGTACGTCCGTCGCCAGGGTTAGAACATCCTTCAAAGGCTTTGAAATATCCACCAGGGCTTGGTCCTACCGAGCAGTCCCCATGGGATAAGCCTGTACGTTTCTCTAGCCTTTATCAAGACAATCAATACGTTATACAAGCTAACGTACTTCTGAGCGACATCAACAGTACTTCCAACGACCAGGAAGCAGGTCGAGGGCAGGCACATTAAGGCGTGCTGATGCCCTTATTGGGGACCCGAAAGTCCAGCCAAACGTCAATCTCGAGAAATTTACTGTTTCTATTGAGGCCCGTCGAGACTCGGAAGATAAGGTGAATAATATTCTTCTTGATCAAAAAGTCATATTTGAAAGATCTAATCTCACATCTCACAGCCAATACCTCCCAAGAACATGCCCAATTTTCCGGAAACACTTTACTCAGAATCCAAGCGTAAGGCCTTTGAAGAAATGGGGAATGGATTTATTGATAGCCTGCAAAAATTGGATAAGTCTGGGACTGGAATAATCACTGATTTTAGCCCCATTTTGGAGGATCATTGGAATCAACTTGCAGAGTTTTATTCAGCAATAGTTTCCGCAGCCCGAATGTTGAAGAGTGAAGCCGCCAACTCTACGCATTTAGCTGTATTTAATGGTTCACCTCCAACCCTCCAACCATCACCTAATCGTAAATCTTCCCCGCAAGAAGAGCTTACAACCAAGGAAGCTTTTAAGGTTTGTCTACTTCGTTCCTATCTTCAAGGTTATTGATACCGCGCTCATGGTAGTTTCATTACCTGAATCAAGTCACCCAAAACTTTCTTATATAAATAAACTCAAACTAACTCTTGAATTTGTCAGTCTTACTCTACCCTTGTGGAGGAGTCTAAGAAAAAAATATCTTCTACTTCCTCAACACGGGGACAATGGACAACTTATGACCCAACTAATGAGGACACAGGCGGTCTAGGACAAGAAGGTTTAAGAATTCTGGGTCTAGTCGACGACACAGATCTAGACTTTTCCATGACCGAACAAATACCTGATGCCAAAGTCGACAAGATTACACCTGTTGCATCTGCAATTAGCACATTCGAGAAGAAGCTTTCAGAAGCCATCAAGAGCGTCAAGGTAAACTTAAAACCACTTGACGCCACTTGGAACGAGTCTCAGGCGGAGGACGATGGGCACGCCGAAGTTGTCCCTAGAAAGACTGAAGGAGCTGCTCTACACGCTGACACTCAAATCGAGCTAGAGATGCAAGAGATGATTCAACGAGAAAATGATGGAACTTTTACTAAAAACGACAATTTACAGGAATCCGGGGCTGTTACCGCGAAAACTACCCAGAATGAGGATATCGGATACCCTGAGAAAAATAGACAGAATTTTCGAATGCCCTTTGCAGAGGTTATTGAAAAAACAGATTTCTATAAGTCCAATCATTTCAACCAAGCAGAAGCCTCTGTAGATACCGATATCAAGAAGTCGATCGAGTGCATGCAAGCCGAAGACACATGTACCAGATCGGCCAACGACATCACCCTAAAGACAACAGGTATGGATGCTGGTCTTAACGAATCATATATCAAGGGAGAGGAATTTATATTCAAACCCTGCGAATCAGAAAAATACTATTCTGTTGTGAAAGATGAAGCCGTGAAAGAGTCTTATCTTTCAGGAGAAACTGATAAACCAGAGCTGAGCCACACTCATAAAAAGACGTCGAACCCGACCGCAAACAAAAACACTCCGTTTTATTGTGATTACAGCGACGTATCGTCAGCGGCAGATTCTTTGTTCAACATTGATTGCGGCAGTACTCCCGAAGAAATTACACCCGGAGAGGTCAGCCATCTACCATCAATTACTGCTGACTCAACAAACATATCAATAATAGACAAAGATGAAAAAACCCTGGGTCTACTTGAGGCTGATAGTAACGACTCCTTCTCACTTTCAATTGAATCTTCTCTATTCGTAGGGTCAACTCAAGATGAACTTGAAAAACTGCAAATTGAAGTCACAAATCAATTGGAAAAGGCGAAGGCTGATGGTGGCTCATTTACCGCAAAATGGATTGATCAATTTGGCATCAAAATGGAAAAGAGAAGTGAGATTGGCATCAGATCCGATTCTGAAGCAGGGGTTGATCAAGCTGGTGAAGATAAACATTCCGCAAGTGTTTATTATGACGTTGAAGTTACTAGCAGTGATAATGAAGACGAGATAACCGATGATATGGAAGAAATACTCGCACCTATGATCGAATCAATTATACAAGGATCTGAAATTGATGAAAGTGCAAAAGAACACATCTACGATTTCGAGGACCAAACAAGTACCAGAACTAATGATAAGAAGGCAGATCTCAAAGCCAATAGCGACGAAAGTGGAGATGGTAAAAACCCAGAAGAGGGCGGTGATAGTTTGGGGCCGCTTGAACAAACAGTAGCTAAGCCTGAGAAAGAGCTCGGCATAGGGAGAGAAGAGGGTGATCATCAAGCGGGAGATCTGGCGGACGGAAACAATGTTGAACTTGCAAGTAATAAGAGTCAGACAGGAGGTAAACCTGACGAGGCTGTTATCCGTATCAAGGACACGGAGAATAATAAAGATGGTGATAAGATGGGCAGAATGAATTCAGAAGAGCTGGGCACTGCCAAACTCTGAAAAGAGGCTTTTGAATAAAAGCATATGCCAAAAGAGGAGGATACTGGGACCACCAATAACGATCTTGAGGCGGGCACTGGCAATTGAAATTGGCGTTGATTCGGTTCTATAAGGCAATGGTATCTAGCTTTGATTTTTCTTGAAGTTTGAAGATTGACTTGCTATCGGTGCGCCCTCTGGAAGATTGTTCTTTTAGAAGATATTATGATAATGATTTCTTGAGACAAGGAACTCTTCTTAATACAATGATCCGATCATAAACATTGATCTTTTTTGTACTTTACCACAGTGTAGAAATGTGCGTGCGTCCAGGGATACTCACCCCATAGAGTAACTCGACCAAAAACTTCGTCCAAGATTTGAGAGTGTAGATAATGTCGCATAGATACATCTCTGAAATTTGGAGAAAGTTGCCATCACGACTCGGATCGTCTCTCTCAACCGCCTAACAAGCGCGGAGAGTGACGACATGACGTAAATACTTGTAGCGCATGTTCGGCCCAGACTCCACAACCACAACCGCACACCCGTCCTCCCCACACTGGTGAGACTGGTAGATCGAGATTCGCGAGGAAGCATGAGATTCCGGGGAACTTTTTACTTGCGCTCATCCGTCGGCGAGTCTGAGCTGTTTAATCGACGTCACCCAGCCGCAGAGATGAGGGCACACCGAATGCTCAACTCCACCAGAGAGGGATGAGGAGAAGAGAGAGAGAAAAAAAAAGGGGGGGGGGTGGGGGGAGAGAACACCATATAACCATTTCCCCAGCCCTCTCACCACCCATTTCCACTTCTCTTTTTTTCCCCTCCCTTTTCAAAAAGACCTCACTACTACCATAGCAAGAAACAGCGCGACAACAGAAACAGAGAGAGCTCGTTTCCCAAAAAGCCAAAAGGAACTTTCTGCAACAGCTTTATGAAAGTCCACCGATCCGTTCTCACCGGGGCCATTCGACGCAATCCGGCCGCATACCAGTACCGCCACATCCCGTCCGACCGCGCTACAAAGACCTTTGCCGAAAGCGTCAAGCACAAGCGCGCCATGTCGAGCACTGGAGCGCCGTCGTCGTCGTCGTCGCCGCCGCCGTCGCAGGTGAAGGGGCATGTGGTGTGGATTAAGGGGGCTGTCAACGTGAGAATTACTCCTACTCCCTCCTTATAAAGTATGGATGGGGCCTGACGGAGTGTATATATATAGGAAATGGTCGGCCGCATGTCGGGGTCGGAGAGCTGGACGAACAGCGGGAGGGCGGATCAGGCGCATGCGATTGAGGAGATGAGGGCGGCGAAGACGGAGGGCGATGCGAAGCTGGGGCTGGATAAGAGGGGGCCGGGCATGCTGCAGGCGGAGGGGAAGATGGAGGGTATGGCGGGCATGATGGTGGGGTGCCAGGGGATGAAGGAGAGGGGCGCGGTCAAGTGTGAGACGGGGAAGAGGAAGAAGTCGTCGTAGGTTTTTTTTTTTTTTTGGTTTTTTTAGTGTATGATATTGCAATGCTGCGCTGCCCGGATAATCGCCAGAGGGGGGTTGTTTGGTTGTGAGTTGGGTGTTGGACAATTAATGAATTATCAATTAGTGAGTCAATTGAGTTGTGTGTTGAAGGTAGTGTGAGTGAGAGAGTGAGTGAGTGAGTGATGGGTTGTGATGTTGTTTATGGATATAACAAACTAACAATCCTCTGAGGATGTAATTCCTCAATTCCTAAATGTTAAAGAGAAATAGCTCACAAACACTGGTAGTCTGAGTGCAATATCAAAGCAAACGCAGAGCAGAAAGTATCAAAAAGAAAAAAAATCAATAAATACATGTAATCATGATCCAGCAGTGTTCACTCGCCATACGTTATTGGATAACCCCCCAGTCGATGTTGTCTTGCTGTGCTCGTAGTACCTACATGTACTCAACGCTCCAGATAAAGTTGCACCGGTACCTGTGTACCTAAATCTGCGAATAGCGACATCAAGACATACATACATATAGTTACACCGCAGTCACAGTCACTCTATGCTGCAACGTTAACTCCCCCACGTTACATCCCATGTCCCACCCCATCCCGCAATCCCCATCCCTGCAACCCAGCTTCCATCCTCCAATCCCTGGAAAAGTAACTCCAGCCTTGGCACGCGCTCCCACGCCAAGGCCCGTTCCCAATCCGTAGCACTGCAGCAGCTTCTTTACCGGCGAGCAGGAAGGGGAGTCAACACAACACCCCCTTAAACCTCACAACTCGCGCATCGGAATGCGATGGATGCGCATCTCAAGCGGGCGAGCCCCCCCCCTTTTTTTGATGAATCGTCAATCGGACCAGCATGTGTCTGTCTCGCGGTGCCGGGAAGTGTTGAGATCACGTGTGGGGTCGTATTCAATAGAGCATCACCCCCGGTGCATAAATGGTCACTCGACTCGGTGCCCCAGGCAAGCCCGAATGACAATGTCAATGTCCATGGTCCGAACCATCCAAGATCTCTTGGCACCGGCTCAGGCTGTGTGAGCCAATCAATCACTGAGCATCTGCCCGATCTGGTCACGACCATGCTCTTCTTTCTTTTCTGATGACTTATCGCTGCTAGCTGATACGGGCTGTTCGTACAGCAGAGTATGTGATTATGTATGTATGTAGGTATTGCCAGCAGAGGTCTGTCTGTCTGTCTGCGAGCCAGGGAGAGCCAGGGAGAGCCAGGGAGAGCCAGAGGGAGCCAGAGAGAGAGAGCCAGGCAGGCAGACAGACCTGCACCCTCGCACAGTCGCACTAGTCTCGGCGGAGAGAAGGGCAGCTCTTTCTCTTTCTCTTGCGCTCACACTCGCTCACTCTCGCTCACTCATGCTCTCTCGCTCCCTCGCTCCCTCGCTCGCTCGGTCGGCCAGTCAGCGGCTCCCAATAAGGTGTTCAGACACGTAGGTGAATGCACCAACCACCACAGAGCTGTCTGTCTCTCTCTCTCTGTCTCTCTTTCTTTCTTTCTTTCTGTCTGTCTGCCTGTCTCTCTCTCTCTCTCTCTCTCTCTTACTCTTTCCTCTCCCCTTACTGCATGCACATTGCAAAAGACCCTTACACTCAGCTACTGAAATCCTACCCCTTGGAAGCTTCCTTAAAGCTTAGTAGAGCTCCAGATAGGTGTGAAAATTTATAATCCCTCCCCCGATAAGCTTCAATTCGCCAGTAAAGCTAATCTCAAAGCTCTAGAGAGAGAGAAACAGAAAGAAAAGCAATAAAAAAGAAATAGGACGTCGTCATGTCTTCCTCCTACCTAGCTCTCCCCAACGAACTCATCATCCTCACAGCCCACAGCCTCAATCCCAAACATCTCTCCTACCTGCTCCGCGCCAACCGCCATCTCTTCGAACTCCTCAAGCCCGAGCTCTACCGCCATGCAACCCTCGCCCAATTCTGCGACAGCGCGTTCTTCTGCGCCGCCGCGACGGGCAACGAGCGCCTCATCCGCACAATCCTCGCCCATGGCCACGAGCAGATGGTGGTCAAGACCCGCACCGGACGGGTGCTCCACAAGTGCCCGGGCGAGTGCAACGACGAGGTGCTGCAGACCGTGATAGCGGAGGGCGCAAACATCATCGTCAGCAATTGCCGCCGCGATTTCTCAGGCCTGCAGGCCTTGATACCGGACGGCGCAAGTATCGTTGTTAGCAATTGCCGCCGTGACCTCTCGGGCCTGCATTGGGTATGCCGCAAGGGGAGCATCTCGCTGCTCAAGATATTTCTAGAGTCCGGTGCGGACCCAATGATCTTGGACACAACTGGTCGGACGCCGCTGCACATGGTCAAGAACGGCGAGGCCGCCCGGCTCCTCATCAAGCACGGCGCGGACCCCATGTACGTCTCCCACGACACCCCCAACGTCATGACACCGCTCGAGAGCGCCGTCCAGCTCCGGAAATGGGACGTCGTCAAAGCCATGCTCGAAGTCATCCCCGTGCAGTTCCGGCACCAGTACGGCAAAACCTCCCTCCACATCGCCGCCGAACTCGACGACGAAGTCCTCGCCCAGCACCTCCTCACCAAGGGCGCCGACCCGGCCCTCATGGACGACCACAAGAACACCCCCCTCCATCTCGCCGTCCCGCACAAGAACGCAAAACTCGTCCGCCTCCTCCTCGAGCACGGCGCCGACCCCACCATCCGCAATAAGCACCACCAATCCCCCATCTTCCTCGCCCACCGCCGCTCCTTCAACCCCGTCTACCGCCTGCTCCTCCGCCACTCGCGCACTGACTATCTCACCAAGCAGCGCCGCACGCTCCTTCACCTCGCCATCGAGCCCAAGAACTTCCACCAGCCCCCGCCGCCATCAATCCTCGACAGCGAGGACATCGCCCTCGTCAAGCACCTCATCGAGAAGGGCGTCAACATCAACGCGCAGGACGCCACCGGCCGCACCGCGCTCGCAATCTGCGCACAGTACGGCTGCGAGGTGCTCGTCAAGCTGCTGCTCGAGAAGGGCGCCGACCCGAACATCGCAGATCTCCACCAGACGACGGCGCTCCACATCGCCGTGCAGCCGTGGAGTCAGCGGTTGGTGGGCGCGCTGCTGGCGGGCGGGGCAGACGTGAATGCGCAGGATGCGGACGGGAGGACGGTGTTGCACCTCGCGGCGATGAAGGACATGAGTTCGCTGCTGTCGGTGGTGCTGAAGCGGGGCGCGGACATTAATAGGCGGGATAGGCTGGGACAGACGGCGCTGCACATGTGTGCGGTGTATGATGGTAAGAAGGCGATGAAGGTGCTGCTGGACGCGGGGGCGGACCGCGAGGCGAGGGATTGTAATGGGAGGAAGGTGCCCGAGTATATGATGAAGACGTGCTCGGAGGTGATTAGTGGGCTGTCGTTTGGGATGGAGAGGCTGAATTTTGGGTATCAGAGGGCGCTGTAGGCGGGTGCTGGTTGTGGTTGTGGTGGTGGTGGTGGTTAATGGGTGGGTGGGTGGGGATTTTAATGTATTGTTTTTTTTTTTTTTGTGAGGATAGAGGAGTGGAATATGAACTTATGAGGCTTGTAATGATATTGACTTATGGTTTTGTAATGCAATTAGTTGGATTAGAGGAAGTTTCGGATTCTTGTGTATTTCAATCGTATGGGGTAGTTGTAGGCTTAGTACTCTTCTTACTCTAGCTTCGGGCAGGAATGAATATGTTGTGTAGTTACAGAAATAGGTCAGCTTGAGGATCCACCCTAGCTACATGTACTTAGCCTTTATTTCTCTAAGGCTTTCACCCGCGTTACAAATTATCTTGGTTTAAAGCCACTCGTTGGCTCTCTCTTGACAATTGCAAGAAGTAGCTAGCTATCATCTCGATCAATGATAGGATCGTTATCGAAAGCTTGCAGTGCGTAGAACTGATACATAACGGGGGCAATCCCTATGCCCATATACAGCACGAAGTCGATATGGGCTCAATGGCATGGCCAGCGGTCTACTCGTAATATATATAGCTGACGTTAGACCCCCCCCCCCCCCCCCCAGCCTCATAGAAGTCGATTACCGCACACCACTAAGTTTTGAACTTTTCGGCCAACTATGGAAAGGGAGAAAAACATGGAGAATATGGTTACACCTGTTTAGCAACAGACCCCCCTTATAGCTGAGGCAGTTTCGAAAGCTATATATCAGGGAAGCAATCGATCAATGTTATGTTAGCTTACTTCACCTTGGAGTATATGCACAAGAAATTTGCCGATATAAATACACACATGTATCTTACTAAATTATAGTCCCCTTTATCAATTTGTCCGTATACGCGTGGCGTAGATCACATCCAATCCGCTTCCCCCACTGCATACGTACACATCTATTAACTCTACGCGTACGGGTTCGTGGATGGCATAGTTAATTCAGCTATTAGCTTACGTGCCAACTCTACTTTCCGGCGCTGAATTGGCGCGGCAGATCTCCCCAAAGCCACGCATCAATGCCTGCTCTCCATGGGTATCGCCATTCATATCTCCATGTCAACCTTTGCCCGGAACTGGGTATATCTTAATTTTATAGTTCGGTCACAATACCAACTGATGGACCGGCACCCAGAGTAAGTCTAGATTACTGATAGCAGGTACCGTGACTAGCTACTGAAACTATCAGGACGACTCAGCTGAGACTGCATCTTGGATCTACAAAGGCGGGCGGTAGTAAATGCGTATGTATACAGCGGAAAACTAGGGCTAGAAGGTAGGATAAAATCATTATGAGGATCAGTTAGCCCTCAATTCTGCATGCTGGACGATGATGACAGGTTAGAAGTTAAGGGGGACAGATCTACGTAAAAAGCTTTGGTAGATGTTCAGCTAAGTACATGGTATCTTCTTTAAACCTTCGCCAAAATAGGTGTCTTTATAAAGCGGTGTCCATCGATAGGACAGAGAGGCCAAAAAAAGGTATCAATCGAAAACAAATTCTCAAGCCCGCATCGAGGTATCAATCCATCCTTTAAAACGAACCACTCATCGATTGAGAGAAAAATGACTTCATGTGTCAATGATAGTTTTAACACAAAAAGACTTACAACTCCTCATTTGACATATGAACTAACTAGTAAGTGTTCAAGCGCCAGATGCTTCACTTGACTTCTTCTTTTCCCACTCCTCTTCTGTAAAGCACTTTTGTGTCCACGCATGCACCCTCGAAATCTCGTCCTTCAACGCGCTGTTGACCAGTCTATGTCTCATGAGCGATGTCTTCTTCACAAACTCTTGCGACCTATTTTTTTTTCCATTTGTTCATCATGAGTTAACGGATTAACCCAAGAAAAATTCATCCCAAGAGAGTGGTGGTGGTGAGTAATTACACGATCACCGCTTCAAACATTTGTCCGCATCCACCTTCTCTTTTCGTCAGCGCAGCGCTCTTCATAACACACCATCACCAGGAATAATTCGCCGGATGCCTACCTGATGTGTCCTTCAGCTCTACATGCGTTGCCTTCAATTTCTCTATAATCGCAGCTTCTAGAGCAGCCGCACTCACGCCTTCGGTGGTTGACATTGTTACAAAGAGTTGGTGGTAGGTTGAGAGGGCTTAATTGCTTATCAGATATCGTGATGAGTTTCCAGTCGAATGTTGGAGGAGGGGTTGGCTTGGCAGAGGTGGGGTTATAGTGCGGCTCAAACTGCACCCTGGTGTTAGGGCCAGGGTTCTATGTCGTTAATGCCCTTGCCCTTTATGACAAACATTTTGACCGGTTCATGAAGGATCACTCATGAGCTAACGTGTGTGGTTGGCCACACACCCACCCTACATGTTCCTGGGGTAAAATCAAGGAAATTTACTGAAATCCAGACTGGAGCCTGGAAATTGAGTACGAGTGGCCAACACATTTTATTTGGAGTTGGTACCCGAGCTGATCTATAGATCTAGATAGATCACACCCACGAGCTGAGAGTGCATACGTGTACGCATATATGTAGACAGATTTCCCGTATAGAGAATAAGTCCTAACAGCCTAAGTTGCTTTCTTTCTCCAAAAATCTCACTCTATTTACAACTCATAAATTACTTCCTATCATAAAAGCATACACTACACCCTTATAACTAAGCATAAGAGAAAGTACCGTACCTTTCAAGTAAGAGACGATTGGAGAGATACCGGAAAGTACGAGAAACATTTAAAATATCCTGTATGGAAGCTGCCCAAATATTACGTGGACGTGTCAACTATGTCCTGGGCCCAATACAAAGCTGTAGGATTCTTACATCATCGATTCTCTGCTCAATCTAATAAAATCTAGATCTCTAGGCCAAATCTTGTGACGAACAAGACTCTCACTTACCATTTCTTATCTATATTACTAGAGGCAGCAAAGGGATCCGGACTTTCGACATTTGTACCGATACCTGATGAACATCACCTTCTAGCACGATGATTACCTTAGAGATTTTAGTAACCGAATTCTAGGTAAAATCCTCCAGACGATATGGAAATAATTGGCGTTGTCATTAGCAATTGCTGGTAGGCTGTATAAAAATAACTGTAGGCTAATACCTAACCTCGGCGACCTCCTAGAAATAGAAAACTCGATTTAAAGGATTTGGATTACAGCCAAGAGCTTACTGCTAGATATTGATTCCGAGTATCACCATCTATAACTGCCGTTCTCTCGAGTGTACTATGGAATATCTATTGGATGGTGTTAATGTGCTAGATGTACGTATTCCATGTTAGTAATTGAATTTGCTGTTAATTATCCATCTACACAAAATTCTAGGCCTTGAATCAAGATGATAGTGAAGTTTCGAAAACTGGATTGATAGAGATCGCAATTAAAGCACTCTTACCCCCCACGGCGAGATTCTATTTCAGTGATTAGTATAAATAAATAATAGAAAGTAATATAGGGAGCAGAGATGAAATTAAACTGATTTGATGATTGACTAGATGGTGCACGATATATATAAGCCATGATTCCGGGTGAGATCGATCATAATGTATCACTCGCTAAGTTCAATAAAGCCGTCTTTCGATTTGCGGGGCTCCGAAAGCAATGCCACGTACAATCGACTCTTCATCTTTCGTATCGTTCTCTTCACTATAAAACCTTGCTGAACTCTGAAGTTTCAATCCATACAAGTATGCCAAAGGGAATATCCAGGTTTGTATCCATTCAATTCCAACACCATTGCCGGAAGAAAACAGCAAATACTGAAAATAGCCTCAGTCCCTGGGCTGGTGGAGAGAACCAAGACATTTATACGAGAAACCAATATCTCTCGGATCATACGATGTGACCCTATATTATGTTATTCTTCATTAGAGGTCTAGGCGTGCATATGTGTAACCGGGAAAGCTTCACGGGATCCGGTTCGTATGTATGTATTTGCCTCAAACACAGGTATCCAAAAATACCGACTTATTCACTGACCCTAATTGACCAATAGGAAATTTCTACCCTCTGAGGATAAAAGATCCAAGTGCATGGGCCCGATTGAATAGGTAATTCACGAGCTTCTCTGTGCCAGAACTCAAGGACTACAGGTTACACATCGCGAGAAGTTTCGCCTAATAGGACCACATATGCAAACAATATGTATGTATCCTTTTGGCAAAGCGGAGTAACACAGAAATCGCTTCTCAGATTCTCAGAACCAGTGACAATCCATACTAATAATAACCGCTACTAAGGGCTCTTGGCCAGCGCTCCCGCCCAATCGGAGAATTCCGAACAGACAAAATCCCGTGAGATGTTACTATTTCCGGCAAAAAAAAAGCTTGAACCTGCAATCGTGGAAGAAATACTTTTTAGCGAGTCTCAATTGGCGTGTTTGTGCACTTCGGCAGAGGAATAAGAACACATGACATCACATGGTAACACAAGCTTCTTTGATAAGGATAGGGCTATCACATGGCCTATCAACTCTAAATCATCTTTACAAACCTCAATATTCGCAGCTGATACAATTGCAGATGAATTTAGATCAGAGATAAAGAAGTTATTCACCCTAGAGAACCATGTTATCATTTCATGTATTAAAAATACAAGAGACTAGTATTCTTTAATTTTCATTAGCACTACGTATAATGAGTACATACATGTAGACAGTATGTACATGCATGTGCTCCACGGGTTTATTACTGGCCCTTGTGTTTGTGTACCTGAGTGTTAGTATTAATTTCTCTGATGCGGGGTTACAACCTAGTAGACGTACACGGTGACAGACGAAACTAATTATAGGAGTACTCACGATCTGGATCGGATGCAAACCACAAACCTATCAATTGAAAAGTGATGGGAACACAATGAAATCACGTCCCAATTTATCACGTAATTGGAATGGCGAAATATCACGCTGCATGTCTCCGAACGAGGAGGAGGGCCCGCGGGGGGGGAACTCTATAAAACCCCGGGCCTATTCTCAGGAATTCATCAAGTCAATCACCAAACATTCACTCGCTTTTCAAACAGTCTATCGCTTTAACATTGCAATGATTTCAACCCCTCTAGTCCTAACGTTTTTAACGTTCCTTCTCAACCTTGTGAACGCAAGTCCTGAGTACGTACTCATCTATCTCAACTGCATTATTGAAAAGGCAGTTTGCTGACTGTGGGGTACGTCTTGATAACTATAGTAGGACAACAAGAACCAGGCCTACTCCTACTCCAACCAGGTGTGTCCCTACTGCTACTGAAACAGCACCGGGAACTATATCAGTCAGTACTCTTTTAAAGTGATTTATAGTAGATTTGGAATGATTGATACTAATAAGTCATGGTAGTACCCTCAATGGCCTAGCGCTGGTCCTGGAGAAGGAAACTCTCTCTCCTGGAGCGTGTATGCAATCCCACCCCATTGTCTCAGTCTCATATCATATACATGTACTCACTAACACCTTTTCCAGAAACTGGGTTTTCATCGCCTGCTCCGTCTACACCAGCAGCAGCTGCACCGGCGACACCACCGGCTGCGACCCCTCCTGCTGCAACAAAGGAAGCTGCGGTCTCTCCTCCTCCACAAACCTTCTCCTCTCCCCGAGTCCTTCCTCACCTTACTACACCATCTCTGCACTCGCCCCGTCAACGGCCTTCACACTCTTTGACGTGACCTTCACCACCGGCTACTTCCTCCCTCAATATCCATCCGTCACTATCGAGATCACTGGAACCCGTGCCGATGGGACTGTTCTTGCCCCGCAGAGCTTCATTATTAATAAGCCATATGGTACTTTCTACACCACTGTGGCCAAGAATCTGGTGCAGATGGGGCTCGGGAATGTGAAGGAGTTGAGATTCCTGGCGTACTACACAGGTACTTGGGGTGCAGGTGGGCAAGGTCCGGATGGGAGGGTATTGGCTGAGTCGAGGTTAGACGGGGACGGAAGCGGTGGCCCGATTAGATACGAGGCTTATACGCCGCGTTGCAGGAGAGGATACCGGAGGAGGGCAGAAGTTGAGGAAAGAGACGGGGGCAAAAGTAATATCGTGATTGGGAGTAAGAACGGAGAGAATGACTGGAATTGAACATCATAGCTTTGATGAATGGTTGAAGTTTCCCGACGACAGTTTTCTTTTGTAGTTTATTTATGATATTCATTAAATAGTAAGTCTTATGGCTTGGATATACTCTTATCAATCGAATCATTTACATACTCAATAGCCTGAGTTGGAGTCATGAAATATAAACCGAGTGACAAATTGTGAAAGAAAACAATACGCTCTAATCCATCCAGGAATATGGATATATCAGCAGTATACTAAATAAAAACCTTTGTTCGCACCCTTTGATACTTGTTTTTCTGTCAGTATTAAATAACTCTTCTTCCTAATACATGTTATCTGTTTTCTTATCTGTCTATTTGAAGGTGAACTTAAGAATGGCGAAGACACTTTTTATAATTCAAGAATTCAAGGCAGGTTGGAGTTGCTGCGCCATGACCATATAATTTAATTATTAGTTAGGTTTCCTTGATTACCCCTTAATCCGTTTGGATGACTCCCATCTAGTTAGTTAAGAATAGTAATCCATCTCAACATCAGTCCCCTTATCGATACTAATCTATCCACCTTCACAAAAGTGTCCCCCCTATGCCCCACTACGACAGAAAATGCCTCTACCTTATTAAATGCCGATTATCGCGATACCCGCATTATCGCTCCCTCTAGTTCACGCTTCCTTTTCCCGATTATTAAACACGTATGATTTTCTCTCCCAGTGCCGTCAAAGTGTCTGAGTCTACCTAAATTCGGACTTATATCCGGATGGAACTCTAGAACCCTTCTCTACCAGGGAACGATATAAGCTTAGACTTAAACCCAGTAGTAAATTCTTGTCCGGAGCAATCCTTATTCCCTCCGCTCTCTGCTATGTAAATATCGGATTCAGTAAATATGGATTCCATATTCTCGCCATATTTAAACTCGGTAGAACCACATCCCTCAGATAGAAATGATGCGACTGGAGGGGTCGCCAATATTGGCGGCTGGTCTCCAGTCTCCTTGCTGGTCTTCATAGCGGCAGGGAAGGGTCCAAAGTTCTGCACTAACCCCATCGTGCATCCCCGACTATGGTGTTTTGATCCTTCTATGGGCCTTGGCGACTTCAGTAGAGAAAATCGGCCCTGCTTTTCAATATTTTCAAACGGACTTGGTACCTGCGATATTACTCCCGGGATAGGCCTTTCCTCAAACTTTGGACTAAACGAGAATCCAAAAGATTGAGTATACATTGGCTTTGTTATGGGTGTTTTGAAAGATATGGTGTCCAATTGGTCTCCGCAAGCGTTTTTTGTCGCACTACTAGCTTCCATGCCATCTTTACTGTGAATCAAGATCTCAGGTTTGGTAAGACAACCTAATCTATCAGGAAGAGAACTTTTAGAAGTCCCAAACAACCCATATTTAGGTTCGTCGTCAGAAATGGTCCTACGGTCGATTTTGAGCCTCTCGTCCGAAGCTAACTGGGCCCAGGCGCTCTTAAGAATGGAAAAATAATGAGCACATCAGTCACATCATGAAACAGACACAACGGTCAGGCAGGAATTGGTTTACCTCCTGCGTGTGCCCAGTCGCAACCCGTCTCAGCCGATCCGGACGAAAAGCTCCGACCGCTGCCCCAGGCAGTTCAGGGCGTGCAGAGGAGCAGGAAGACTTGCTTGCACCGATCCCGCCATCATCAGTGCTCTTGCCAAGTGCATCCGTGCCAAGGCACGCACCCTGTCCGGAGCTCGGAGATTCGTTACCCTTGGTTTCAAGTGTCTGATCATTACTACTTCCGCTTGACAGGTTTGTTGACAAACTGGAACGGGTAATATCGTCGAGAACCTTAGGATTCTGATCGGCAGAGACAGTCGGAGGTGATGGGTGCTTTGAACGGGGGGAACAGTTAGTGTTGATTTTTCTTTCTCTAGAGACTGATGAGACCAGAACTGAAATGTGATGATGAGGCATTCTTACGCCTTGTCCCATTGGTTCTTGAGTTTCGTGGGCTCCCACAGTCCTCTGGGGATCTTTTGCAATTGACTTTATGTTTCTTCTCATCCTCTCTAGCTCCGAGGACATGATATAACGTATAGAGTAGCCTAGAGAGGCAGTTGTTATTCTCGTCAATCAAATAAGTGGCAATGGATGTGCTGACAAGAGTGATCAAAGAGGGGAGGAGGGGAAACCGGTAGATTGATGACCGATGGAAGCAAGGTGGTTGAAGCGGCTGGTCTCTGCGCATACATAGAGTACACTGTAGAGTAGGTATATACAGCACAACATGTACTTACTCTACAGAGGAGGGGGCGGGCACGAGACCATGGAGTTAAGTACATACATACATGTAAATACCTACAAATGCGGGTTAGCCATGCACTAAGGCGTCCTGCATGTGGAGGGGTGGATGGTTCACAGGCATGATTACATTAATATTATCCATATTGCTCACAATTTTTATTTGGACACATTCGAGGCTGAATTATAACACATATAGGTGATCTTGACGCTGATATACAGTTATCGAGTGACACGGTGTGAACAGGTGCATTTCGTGATGACTATAGCTATAGCTACATGTAGTTATCATAGACACAAACAAAAAGTAGAAATAATCATTACATGAATAATATTGAAATCGTAGCCATTAAGTAGTCGTTACCGCCCCATGCAATATGCCCCAATTAATCCATCTCGTTCCGTTCCTTTCCCCCCTTATTCCACCATGCCATTAATCTAGATGTTGGGTCTACACCAAGTGCTCCGTCTCTATGTTAAATAGTACACAATTGCCCGGGTTTTCTCCACCACTAAAGATATAATATGTCAGCATAAACTCTGAGATGCTAAGAAAAAGCTCCTCCAGGTATCCGTCTACTCACAAGTAAATAGTGTAAGTTCCATTGTCATTGCATGCAAGCCATTTGTCCTTGTACTGATGTAGGTATCCGAAATACTCAATAGAGGTGTCACCAACAGTCTCGGTATCAATTGTGAAGTTGTTCTGTAGAGTCCACTCGGGTTTGGGTTCGAAATTGGGGTTTCCCATCTTCGCTTGGTAAGCCGGATGCGTCCAAGTAGGCTTTAGGTACCTGTTGCCATTTCGTCAGTAACCAAGCTTGATTGATCCTGCATATCTTTCTTTCCCAACTTACACTTGCAGAGCCGTATTAGCAGCATAGAAGGCTATACCATCATCTGAGTTGTACTGGAGGAAGACTTGAGCGTCTTTGGCACTCGAGTTTTCCGGGAACCATCCCATCTTTCCGACGTAATTCACGATGTCTTTGCCAACCACGCCATCCCACTGGATTATCCCAAGACTTAGAAGCTCTGCAGGAGCATCTGGTGCAGGCTTCAATAAGAACTTATCCGCCTTCTGCCGCTTCACCAATGTTGTTTTGGTTGGGAGTGCTGCCGCGACAGAGAGGATTGCAGCAAGGGCGGTGAAGAGTGAGGTCCTCATGATTAAGTCGAGTATATAGTAGTGGTAGAACGAGAGATGAGTTGGAGATGTAGAATGTATGTGATTGTGATTGTGTTAGGAGGATATAAGTGGGCAATGGTGGGATGTCTAAGGAGAAGGGACCAGTGCCTTTTATACAAAATACACTTCCACCACCGCTCCTGAAGAATACCACCTGCGCCGCGGCAGGGCTAGGATAAATCTCGCACATCCGCTACCACATTCGATCTGCAAGTGCCAGAAAAACCAAACAGCATCTCACAGAGCACCTTAGACATAGAAAGGGAAAGGTCACACACCCACCCACACACCCACCCAGACATACACACCCCACAAAAGCCACTGATGGCTGCTGGGTAATCACACCATGTCACTCCTATCACGATGCTTATTTTTGTGATATGTACCTACATACATGCCCGTTGCGTCATGCTCAGGCTGTGTGAGATTTCTTGTAATCTTAATTGATCCAACCAACAATTAACGGTGGTACTTTCCACACAAGTATCCAGAGGTACTCTATTGGGGGGGGAGGGGGAGGGGAAATTTTGTGGTGGCCGGAGCTAGCTGAACGGTTACTCTAGGAAGGACGCTCGCTCGCAGCATGGTCATATGGGGGCATAGGCATAGCGGTGGAGAAGCTAAGTGTAGGTACCAGCAGCAGCAAGCTACAGTGCGACTAGAGTACATAGAGTAGGACCCGCTTGTAGATCACCCCATCGAATCCGGAAGAGATACCCCGCAGTTTCCCGATCCGCAATAGCCACAGTAACAATAACACTGGTAGAGTAGTTCAGGGTCTCCATGAGGTCTCCATGAGGTGGTTGGTGGTCAAACCCCCCGTTGGATGGGATGGTGATATTGGCTGGGGGGTGACAGACATAACGATAGCACTAGGACACAAGTAAACAAGCCGTATGCATCGCCCGTTGCCATGCAGGGATTTGTACTCAAGATTAAGAAGGAGAGGCAATGTAACACGCGCGCGCCTCGTAAACTGACGGCGCAAAAGCCGCCTGTTCTCCAAGATACATACATTTAACTTCCGCCGTTTCACTCTAGTCCGAGTGGTGAAGCTTCTTTAGCCATGGCTGTGCGCGTCTAGTTAGCTCGAGTAGCTAACAGCTAAATGTAGATGTACTTTGACTGTAAAAGGTGCAATTTATGAAAACTTGTGCGCCTGTGTACATACATGTACATAGAATACATGTACTCATGGCAAGAACTAGAAGGTCACAGCAAAAACTAAGACAAGAAGAAGAAGAAGGCACAAACAAATCGAGTCAAATGACATACCTACATCTACTCATCGTTAGGCCAGGAACAACCATTTAGGATTACCGTAATTAAGGTCCCTTGACTCCAATGGAAACGTTAAACCTCTACCCTCACAATCAAGCTACATGTAGTGAGGGATCTTGCTAAATATTCCATACCAGATCTAAAAGTAGGTACCTTAATTCTGTCTGTGTCTCATCAGTGGCGCGCGATTGCGCATGCTATTTGAGCAACTGATTATTCCGAGTTCCATATAGACTAGTACTCTGTTCGCAATACCCAAAGATAATCTTTGTCGTCTTTGTTGTTGTTGTTGTTGTTGTTGTTGTTGTCGTCGTAGCTGTTGTCAATCGAACGTTCCTCACTCATCCATCCCGTTCAGGATAATTACCTCAAACTCATGATCAATAGTACTGGATAACCAAAAAGGCTTAGCCGGATCATCAGTTGGGATGGCACAGCAGCTTGTTCCTATTTTTAGAACCGCATGTAACGGGTTCGTGTCTGTCAAGCGATTTCGCTCGCGGATCTCGGCCGCGTCTTACGTTAAAAGGAGTTTCTAATCACTGGATGACACGAGAATCGTCATGGAAGAACTACATAATATTTTATTACAGATCTTGCCTCAGTCCCGAATAAAGCCGTATGCAGATCGAAATACAGCCATTAACATCCGTACGAATGGGTGAAGGGTATATAGGTGCTTTACATGGTATGTGAAGGGTCCTCCTGTCCATGACAGCATAAGTATATACATGTATTGTTTACTCAAAATCCTCCGAGGCACTTTAAATTTCTAGCTTTTTAAGGATTATTGCGATCTTCGTTAATGATGCTCTACTGTACTAACATAAACCATGTACTACTCGAGGTAGAGACAAGGAGAGTGCATGAGGTTAGGAGTACATGAGGGTACTTAGATCGTCGTTCCTTGATGTTGGACGTTATCGCCAAGAAAGAGTGCTAACTATTCTGCAACTCCAGGAAGTGCCCTCACGGCTATGCAACACCTCTATTATTTCCGGGACAAATGTGCACAAAGCAACCTTGAATTTGATACCGCACATACTCTAGAGTCCCTGCTCTACTCCCTACATGCACTCATATTCCACAAGTTATGACAGCACAATGAGCATGAGGGCGGCCCGGGTATGTAGCATATTGGTGCCGTGTCCGTGGATATAGCTTCACCGAATGCCAGCCTAACTGATCCCAGGGTTGCTGCGACCCGTGACACAAAGTACATGTATTGACCCGCGCTTGCTTACTTGCAGGGTCCAGTACTCTGCTTGTCTACATGGCCACTCATGTATACGTACCGTACTATGCTCTGCTCTACAACCTGAATGATTTGAATTCACTAAACGCCACCAAACACTGTCATATGGACTATGGAATCCCAGAAGCAGCAAGGTTAATCGTTATACTCGGGTGTGGGCATAAGAACCAGAAAATGCAAGTGAGGATACAAGAATTATTTGTATGGAGTGGCGCCGCTCTGCCATACATATAACCCTATTGCATTTTCTGGTTCTTTCTCTCATAACCGAGTACACATAGTTTCCGATATCGCTCATTTAGCTTCTATTATTGTTTCTGTCGTCATAGATCATGGAATCTCAGCAGCAAGGTAAATCTCGTTTACGATTATCCTTTCCGATATCGTTCGTTTAGCTTCTATTATTATTTTCGTCGTCGTCATATCTCCTGGGTAAGTTTGAAAATACTTAGTGATCTGTGGAGGCCAGATGATCTGACTATGGGGTCCAGAGGATACAGAGCGTGCGTCCCACATAGCCTGTGGAACGGTATATCTATGCGACATTCTTTGATACGAACAAATCGTGGTATGGAGCGGAAAGATTTTGACACTTGACAATTTGTCCTGAGAAAAACTGTATAATTAGATGCAGAGCTCGGTCAACTCATCACATCATGTCTCCTCTTTATAATCTGCCCGACTAATTAGCCCCGCTACATCCGCCAGAAAAAAGCTACCTTCCGACGATACATACCCTGCATCTTTCCAATTGCAAATATTTCATGCCCCCGGGAATTGACGGGTAGAGTACATATAGGTATTGACGGGTAGAGTACATATAGGTATTGACATCACAATCCTCTCAGCCAAGAAAGCTCTCACCAAACATATCCGTTGCCCGATGGAAAAGAAATTTGTCTGCAGATATATGCGCGACTACTCTATGAATAGCTAGGGAGATTAAGTCGACCCTGTTCACACCACACTCTAAACGAAATCTTTCCGTGTGGGGTGCCGAACTGAGCCACACGAAGGACCGGACGATAGTGGCACTTGCGCGGGATCTCTCGACGATCCAAAGTAAAAGTCTGCACCTCCAGCTCGGTCCCAGATTGATTAGACGAAATTATTACTTTGCGGATTGAGGCCGGATCGCGCAGAACATCCACCCTCCCCCGGTCTCGCACGATGCGCACCGGATAGCCGTACGAATTCTTGGGCGGGTTTTTGATATTGGTGTTATCTGATATCTATTACATACCCCTCGTTACTATTCTAGATGACTAAAAGGATACCGTGGTGTGACTTATTTCATCGATCCGACCAAGTAGTCTACTCTATATGTTTAGGTAACTGTGGGATGTTTGTGTCGTGATAGGTAGGTATGTTCTGCATCTATCGAAAACTCGACGCACCGAGTGATGACTTATGAATTTGTGGTAAGACGTCATTTACATGAAGCGTTCTAAGTTGACGTTCACTTAACTTCCTTGGCTTGCTTCCCACACGATACAAGACTACATAGGAGCTTGGCTACAATAGGGTTAGGGTTCCTCATGATTGGTCTAATCCTGGTTCCGTTACGTTTCGGACCGCCATGGGTCAAAAAACGAGGCTCTATGATGGTTGGATATAACCTACTCCCAAGCTGGAAATCGGAGCAGTACTGGCCAACGGTAACCTTTGTTACCTACCACTCGGGTTATAAAGCGCACGCGGGGACAAACGTGTGTCGCAACTTGTGGGTGTTCAATTGGCATCCAAACTACATTCCCAGGAATTGCATGTATATTCGACATCTGAACGACACAAGAGAGAACACGAGTGAACGAGTGGTTGGTTTGAGTCTGCCACGAGGAGTCAGGTACGTACGCCGTTCTTTTGCACGAGCATAATTCGGGAGTAGGGTAAAGTGTATTATTCCTCATTGAGCTTTGTGTATTTATGCTCACATGTTGAATCCTCCATATAAATAATGAGACTGCTTTCGAATCGCCCCCGATACTCTACATATCCTTCTCAGGCTATTATGGTTTCACCATTAAGATTCACACTGTGAGATATATCGTTCATTTTCCTTGAAAAAAATTCAAGCCGGGTATCCCTGAATGTCCCTGCAAGCAAGATCGACAGTGGTTTTCCGTTGGTTCGCCCTACAATTTATTTTTCTGCCAACGAGACGATGCATGAGTACTATATGTGCCGAATACGGGACATATTTTTTCTGGGTTGGTGTGAGTTGGTGTAAATCAATTGTATCGCATGCCATGGTAAACTCTCCATGTGGTCGTTTGTGAGGAGCCTCGTTTTTGGAGGGCTATAAGAAGTAGAGACGGACCGCTATTAGGGGATCTTAGAGAGAGAAGAGCTTTCTTTTCCTCTTTACGCCTCTCAGACCGAGTCCCCAGTTTCAACCCTGTTACAGCCTGGCTACCCGTCACATATAAAAAGATATATCGCAATAATCACCACCACCGACCAGGCTCTCTACACCTAGGCCACCCCATCTCTAGAAACAAACATGTACCACGTTCCCCGCGATGTCGGCTCACCTCAATACACCTACAACAGCAGTTACCGGGAGAACAGAAGATCGACCCCCAGCTACGCACTGATACCGCACAATTCCAATCCCAATCGCCGCCCAGTGCAGTACGCCACTACCCGCTACCACAGCGAACCTGTCCGTTACCGCGCTGAGCCACGCTCCATTCGCTACCATTCCGACCCACGTCTGTATGGTGATAGCCGCGACCATATTGAATACCAGGAGCAACGATATGTTGTCCCACACAACAGCAGCAGCACTAGGAGGGACACACACACGCAGTAGTGAGTATACCAGAATACGCTGGAGTTAAACCAGGGCTTACCGTGGTACTATGGCAGCCGGACGTCGAATTCGCATGTCGGTCGGAGCAGAGAGGCATATGCCCCCGTGAGGTATAGTCAGTACAACGACGGCCGGACACGGGCGTATAAGTACCGGTCAAGGGAGGTTGTAGACCGGCCGGTTCCAGTCTGTGCGTGTGTTATCATGTAGTGGCCATGGTTTTTACTTGGTCGTCTTCTGTTCGATTGTCACTCCTTTGCTTGCGGGCGAGCTTTTCCCTTTGTTCTTGATTGGCAGGGCTGTAAAAAAAAAATGGTTGGATCCGGTGGCGTATGGGTGATGGTGTGGTTCTCTGTTTTTTTCGTACTTGTGACGTTTTCTTGAGATGCAGTGGTGATGTGATGTGGTGGTTGGTGGTGGTGGTGGTGGTGGACGTGGTCCTATGTGTGCCAATCTGCTATCATTGTTGACAGAGATAAACCGACATGTCACAGACTGTAAGTTGGCTCTCGGCCTTGTATATATGTTTTTCCAGCTCGAGCGCGCAATTTACTTTTTATATGTATCGTTCATCCTGCTCAAGCATCGCTAGTAACAGAGTCGCCATTGACCACTACAGCCCCAAAGTCCCCCAGGGCTTTGGTTCTTGAGCCAGCACCGTAAAGGCCAAACAGTGGGAGGGAGGGAGGGAGGGTGCGAACTCAACGTAACACGAACAGAACTACCGATGCAACCTCAAAACCCTGAATATGATGTGCATGCCAAGCTATGCGCACACAAACAAATCCTCGATGATCCGCAGCCGGGGGTGGGGGGGACATTGTTTTGATGTTCTATGCAGTTGCATCATCATCGGCAGGCTGCACCGCGAACTTTCGTTAATTTGGGAGGAGATTTTGCGAAAATGAGATGGCGGGGAAAATATAAAAAAAGATGTGAAAGAATACCACTGTCTGTGTGCGCACATGCCGCTGTGTTGTTCACGGTACAATACATCATTCACTGCACGAAGCCTCTTCTTTCTTTCTCTTGGGGAGGCTGAGACGAGTGATAGCTCATGATGGTGTGTGGTATTGCTTGGCGGCGGGGTAGTAAGTAGGAGGTACTTGTATCCTTAAGAAAGGGCTGGGGTGCCTTATATAGCATGTGAAAAACAGAGGGCACTAGCTAGGCAAAGACCGTCTCTGCTTTATTAATATCACACCATCTCGTTTGCTGCTGCAGGAAAACCGGGTTTGCGGCTCCTCCACGGTGCACCATCTCCGCCTGAGTTGCGCAATATATATACATGTGCCTTCTTCGACAAAATGTGTGTTCTACTTTATTTTGTACCGTACCGTACTTGAGTACATGAATAGAGTATGTCATCTAGGTAGAGCAGATACATTGTACATACATCTAGAAGCTTAAGTCTGCTTCGTTGGGATTCTCATTTAATCGAGTGAGTATGTACAAGCAAACCCGGAATTTCACCTCACGCTACCAGGATAGAAATATATGCGATCATTGACCGTGGCCGGACATCTCTTATGAACCCTCTGACTTCTGTGAACTGTAGGTACTGTACTTCGAGTACCTAATAGGGTAATGGGAGTTCTAGTACCACCTCAGGGAGTCTACATCCGAACTGCCTCAGGGTATTGAACCTAAATCTAGATCTCTGTAGACCCGGGCAACAGTCCACGAAGGTCATCCTGGCTATTTTTTCTCCTGTCTCGGGAGTTAGAATACTACTAACTCTCTCTAGAATATCTAGATCTTCCCAAAACACGAAAGCACATAAATAGCCACAACAAACCCCGCTAGAATATGTAGGTACACGCCCTCAACCTCAGATATTTCACGCCTACCTATCCATCCAGGTACCTGCCTAGAAAAACTTATACTCAATTGAAGGGTTTAAGTATGAAGGGTAATTGTAGGTACTCTGCATATAGTAGGTATCGTGGTGCCCAGCTCTTGAATATCTGGGCCTAAGCTCTCCTTCAATTGCCTCGATGATCAAACAGCAGCACAAGGCGCACGCTGCGGTTAATGCGTGGACTGCACTACGTCATGCGGCGCAGGACCCAATCAGAAGCTGTATAGCGGAAAGCAGGGATCATCCCGGTCCGGGAATCAATTGGATCCTGGGCTGGCTTGGAGTTGAACTTGTGTTTCTACCGGGTCAATTGATTGAAGCGTAGTAGTCTAACCTGGGTGGGAAAGACCCCGCATGGAAATGCGTGATCCCTTGTCCTGGTGCACTCTAAAATGTTGGAGCAAGTTATCTACTCGTAACTTCCTAACGTTTTTGAACGCGACTGATATTGCATACCATACAAAAATACGCCAAGACCCTGATTTTGGGTGTGTGCAATAGTGGCCCAGTCCAAAAACGCCAGGAAACTACGAGTAGAGTGTGTACTTTATCTATGTACTTGTAAACGATTGATCATCCTAGTGACTGCATCAGTCGCCTCAAGTGCATTATTTCGATGGCGAATCGCCAAGTAGACAGTACTTACTTGCAAACGAGTATGCATGTAGCTCGTAAAACACAGAAGTGGCTGCGACGATCGACCACAGTTAGGCTAAACTTGACATTACCGGCCTACTTCGACGTCAAGGCCATCGCCGGCAACGTATCATGCTTCTACGCCTGAGCTGATACCTTCAGATTCCATCATTCCAATGGTAGAGTATATCGAGGCTGGAGGCTGGGAACTAGTAGCGTCGAATCTTTGATCCTCTACCATGGTTCGGTGCCCTGCATGTCCCGCTGCCCTATCCTGCCAGGTAGGCATGGCATACTTTAAATAGAGTTCTCGACACCCTCATTGTTTGTATGCCCGGGCCTGGATAAACGTTCGTACACGACTTCACAGGCTATCACCCGAGCGAATATCGAGCCTGCACTGGATCGCGAAAATGACGAGGCTGGTGGCAACACAAAGCGTTCTTTCTGTGATTCGTATAACGGATAGAATACCGAAAGTGAGTTTTCAAACTTGCTTATACACACCCAAAGATATGGAAGACTTCCTACTTGTGGGAAAAGAAGGCGCTCTTACTCTGCATCGTTTCGATTCAGGGGCTCTTTGAAAGAGTTTCCAGCTCAATTTCTTCAGTCTAGCGCATGTCGAGGCCAGTTTAGTACGTTGGTTGTTCACAAATCAGTCCAGTAACGTGCGCAGCTGTACAGGTGTGGGTCCAAACTTGGCTAGTGTGACAGCAAGCCAAAGCTGCATGCAACAGTTTAAGGCTTCCTTACATTTTGCGGGGGGCGGTGCTCGGAAGAAGGTCCTAAAGCGAGCTTGGAAGACATCTGGGCGTGTAAATTAGTACATGTGGTTTGCACCAGTACATAGAAACTCTTACCATGTCAAATCTGTGGAACACAAAACAATAGAGCAAGTCATATATCGTGCGCGTGGGTCAATTAATTGACGCCAAGTAAACTTGCCTTGTTGGCAGGTCGCGGACGACTTGTATCAGAATGTCTAAGAAGAATTTTTCATTATATATATGAAGCAAGAACAGTATTTTCAACGCCCATGTGGATGGTAGTGGTGGCTGGAGGTGTTGTTGGATCTGTGATTCTCAGTTAAGTGCACTTTGGATTGATCATAAAACCTATCAACGCCAGGCACAAACATCAGTCGTTATTTCCAATATTGTACTCGTAATTTCATAGCGTTTGTGAACATAGCTGGGTCTGCATATACCAAAATCTGGAGCCTCATGCAGGATTTGGCCGGTATGCAACCCAGTTGTGTTCACAAACGCTATGAAATTACGAGTATGGCCCGCTTCCATTAGCGAGCGTGAAAGGGATGGGACGTTTACCATCTAGGTGGGTTCAGGTAGATCAAGCTGCCAGTCATTCTTGCCCACGAATTGCACCCAAGAACCGCGAAAATATCTTCGACGCAGGTGTTGACTATTTGCCAACATAAACCCAGATATTCTAGCCAGTTGAAGGCCTTCTCAGGTTCAGACTCGTATCTGCCACGAGTGCAACAGAAGCAAGCAATTTGGCGGTCGTGTGAACAGGTTCGTTCGGCCTAGCGATGAAAAGGTACCTGACATCCGTCGTTTGTCGTTGCTTCTGTGGGGATGAGACAGGCAAATGTCTGCGCAGATGGGCGTCTCGCTCCTCTAAGTGGTGAGGAATTCCAGGGGTTCAACGACAATTATAAATCGCTTTTTACGTTTCTACATACAGCTCTAGCCCTCAGCCCCATGCTCATGTAGAAAGTTGTGCTCGTAGATCTTAATGGTAGGCGGGCGGCTTAGAAGCTGGCCGGAGCGAACCACAGAGTACCTTGGCTGGGATTATGAGGTAAAGCTTTTGGGGAATGTCTTTCCGTGGTGCGTGCGGTTTCTTACGCAGTATTATTTAACTGCACTGTTTTCCTCGAGAGTCCGAATAATCACCAAGCACCTTCATCCTCTGTGAGGAAAATCAAGTCAGCAATATGCGTTTCACTCCTTTTACTCTCTTTTTGGCCCTTGTGTCATTATCATCCCAGTCTTTCCCTGGTTTTCCAAACGAACACCTTTACAGACATGTTCGACGACAGGAGTCCACGCCAGGATCGATAGCCCCAAACTCTACAGCAGGGCAAATATCTTCATCTCCTTGTCAGGAGGTTGCAAATTTGTCTGCAAGCTCATGTATGTTCCAGCATAGCTTATCAGGTTAATCCTACATTTGTGTTAACATGGAGTATTAGATTATGTTCCGGCAAGCGTTGCCTACAATTGTCTGATTTCGATGCCTTTTAACGCCACAATTGGCGTGTCCTTCATTAAACAATTCAAAAACTACCTTCAGTTCCAGTCAACACTAGCATTTCTTGCAAACCCTCCTAAAACGTCTTACGGGGTTGAGCCTGTTGATCTTATGAAAGGGCTCGATGAGATCTCCGAGACTGCTGAAAGCGGTGGATATGCAAACCACTATGAGTTTGAGGCTGCCATCAGGGTGTTGATACGCAGGGCGCATGACGGTCACTTGAACTGGCAAAGCCAATGCCTGGAGGGTACATTCTATTTCGTGCGTGACTTCTATATAGTCGCGTTGACCGACTCCCCGGAAGATGTTGTCCCTAAAATATATGGTATGCTCGGACTATATCACCCACCTATGCATGATTGACTAAAGAATATGGTAGAATATAATGAAATTGAGGAGAAACTCAATCTCAATATCAGCCATACTTATAACATCTCGGCAATTTCTCAGATTGATGGCGTACCCGTTCTTCAGTATCTGTCTGATTGGATCGAAACGAACGATCAGCTCTTTTCTGATCCTGATGCAAGATGGAACTCGCTCTTCGCACGCAATAAGGATGGCTTTTCCCCTGGAGCATTTTACGCGAGCCCACTGTATCTAGGAGACAGCGTCAAACTTACTTTCGAAAATGGCACCAAAAAGACCGTCCAGTGGCAAGCTTATGTCTCCGGCAACTTCACCGGAATAACTAATGGGGAAGATTTGTATAAAAACTGTCTAAAGCCAACAGCGACATCCACACCAGCTTCGGTATCAACCCCAACAACGTCTCCGACTTCAGATCCGACTCCGGCTCCTGAATATATACAAGGCTATCCCAAGACCCCTCTATATGTCGCGCAAGATGGTAGTATCAGCGCTTACAACATTGATAAAACCGGCATCATAGCAATCCATACGTTTGCGGGCTTTGAATCTCAAGGCCGTGTATTCCAGAATTCAGCAAAAACAATAATTAGTAGGTTCCGAGAAAAGGGGATTGCTCACATCATTTTTGATGTTAGTGGAAACGGGGGTGGCAATATCGTCCTGGCATATGAAATGTTCAAGCAGTTTTTCCCCAACGTGGATCCCTTCATCGCATTAAACATGCGTGCGCATCCTGCTGCAAAGGTCTTCCTTGAGGTTGTTTCCGATCAGATCAACAATTCTTCATTGACCGAAGAGGAGAGGCGGGACTTTCGGGCGATTCCTTTCGCATACTACTACATGGATGATATTAATGGCACGCCCTATCGAAACTGGGAGGAGCTTTACGGACCTATCGAAAACTATGGAGATACTTTTACGAACTATTCAAGGTGGAACATAAGAGATAAGGAAGCCTTTGCGATGAACTTTACTGTGACTAATGGAGATATGATGAGCAACTCTACATCTCCCTGGACTGCTAATGATATAATTATTGTAAAGACTCTGTCCATTTCCTTATCATCATGATGAAGACTAATAATCTACTGCGAATCAAGGTTGGCGACGGACTTTGCGCATCTACATGCTCGTACTTTGTGGAATTAATGACACAGGTTGGAGTTCGCACCGTTGCTTATGGCGGCCGGCCGCAATCAGGCCCAATGCAAATGCTTGGTGGAACCGAAGGGTAAGCATGTATCCTATTCCTATTAATAAAGGTACAAGCTAATAATGAAAATCTACATACAGGAGTCTTTACGCTGCGTTTTCAACTCTCAAGACATACGCTCAAGATTTTGCGCTCCCAAATAACCCCGAAAAAGCCGCTGAGTGGAGCGAATTCCTTCCAGGGCCACTAGATATTCCACCATTTAGGAGTGCGGGCGGTGTTAATCTTATGAATTCGTTCGGTAGGGACGACTTAGATACTCCGCTGGACTTTATCTACACTCCCGCGAACTTTAGGGGTCAAATGAGTAAAGATTATTTTAGGGATAGTAGTAACCTCTGGAAGGATGTCATAACCAAAGTTTGGTCTAATGGGACTGTTTACAGAAGGCACTACTAGTTCATTTAGTTTTCTTTTGTCAATATCCTAATATACCCCCACGAATTTTCTAACTCATGCGATTTTGACTTGTTGCGCATGCGATTACATGTAGTTGCGAATTATTTTGTAATGTTAATGGTGTTTAGATACATGTAGTTATAGATTACATGTAGTAATTAGACATCCACATATATATCCGTGTACTTGATATGCAAGGTCATACATCCTATAACACTCTTAGTTTCAAAAACTACACATAGGATCTATGTATCCATCTACGCTTCTTTAACGAATCATGGGTATCTGTACCAAGTATCTACGAGTGACTTCGCATGACCCAACCTAACCCTGATCATATTATTCATGACATTTCCCCCATTATCAATACCCGCACCGTGCTTTATCCTAGACGATAAGTCTCGGCTTACGATACGGAGTCAATCCTAAGTGTAACAGCCTATCGTATAAATTGCCCCGCATCCCCCCACGATCAGTGCCCGCACTGTACACACGCCCATATATATGGCCCGTAGAGTTATACGTGCCTATATACAGCATATATACTCTATATAAACCGCACACATACGTCTTATATCATGACAGTGCTACTAAACCTACCCAACGAGGTCATACTCCTCATCGCCTCGCACCTCTGCTCGCCGGGCGATCTCAATTCGCTCCTGAGAGGCAACCGCCGGCTTGCGGCGCTCTTGGCACCGGTGCTGAACAGGGAGCTTGATGGGTACTTTGCGGCGTCGTGTGATTTTGCGCTGGGAGAGGCGGGGGGCATGGTCATGAGCTTGGGCGGGTTTGGCTTTTAGATGTGCGTGTAGTTAGAGTATCCTGGGACGAATTTGATTGGACACGAGGCAGGTGCATAGAAGGTTGTGGTGGACGTATGCGGGATGGATAGAGTACATATGTGTATTCAAATACATCCCACTCCTGTCCCGTACATACTCTACTCCCATTCCTCTTCTCCTTGACACACACAGTTGCGTCTATCCATCCCATCTGTTATTGTCTCTCTTTCGTGAATCACACAGGGATACCGTTGACGCCGATAAAGAGTTGAAAACCGATGACATCAATGGGGCAATTGCAACTTCAGAACTCAAAGTCATGGGACATCATCCCACCCCAACACCTCTGAACATTCCAAGTGCGAAATATTCCACAGATGCCTATCAATATGTATCTTGCTTATGTTTTACAAAAAGAAAGGAAAGTCACCTCCGTGAATTGAGATCAAGCCAGGACACTCCCGTGGGAGTTGCCGGAAAGAAGCAAGTCTGTTAGCTTCACAGAAGTGAGTACATATTGCCCTTCAATATGTGCTGCAGCCTGCAGGCGGTCATACTAGTATTTCGCTGACGTTTTTGAACTGGGCCATTATTGCATACACCCAAAATCATGAGCTTGGCGTATTTTTGTATGGCATGCAATATCTGTCGCGTCCACAAACGTCAGAGAAATACAAGTGAATAACTGCAGGATCCGAAACATAGAAAAAAGAAACCTTTTGTACGTCTCAAAACCAGTATATCAAGGCCTCAGCGTCGTTTCTTATGATCTTGTCTGCTTGATCTTGATTCTTCACCTTACGACCCGGGTTAATGATGCCGCACAAAAAGAACAGTCAATTGCAATCAAGTGATTTAGGACACTCGTCTCCGAGCCCGTATTATATAGAATCTCACTTCGCACATATATGCATACTCGCCTCCTATACTACTCTATCTAAGAGTAGTGCCTTTATGTACTACATAGCCGCGGAATTGGCTCTCTACGTATCTCCAAGATTAAGAGTGGCACGGCATAAGCTCCCTTGCCTTGATCGCTTGCGAGCCGAAGCAAGGCATGCAGGGCCACCACCGCCCACTCGTCCCAATGTCTTGGCCACTCCGAGTACATAATAATAGGTACATGTAAGTTCTTAACCACGGTAGAGTACCTAAGCGGATGCCTGTCTAAATAACTAATTAATTATGCGCCCTTCACGCCATAATTAGCGCCTCAATTACGGTTGAGCCAATAGCCAGGAGCGCAGCGCCAAATTTCTTGCTTTCCATCGCAAATTATTTCGAACTTTTGAAACTGCCAATGAGAAAACCGCCGTTTGAAAAGCTACGATGGGACAAAGATGCCTTGCTCGTCCGTGAATGCAGCGGATGACGCTGATCCTGGCTCAGAAGAATAAGCGCCACATTCCTATCGCTATAAGAAGTAATCAGCATTGCATTAGTAGGTTTTCATCTACGGCTGTGCAGGGAATATAAACTTCCAATTAGAGTACTGATGAGCATTTAACTAGGTTCACGATATTTCTGAGTAGGCTGTATAGTAAGTAAGCAGCATCATCTCACGTATTGTACATACTCATACTCACAGGCTTCAAGTGTCACTGCCGTCGACCGGTGCTGATCAGGATCTTTTCGTCTAATTTCTTACATACATAAATTCTCGGCTCTTATATCTTTATTCTGTTCCCGCACTTCTATATAAACACTGTTAGCTTCGGCTTTTCCTTAGTCTGCATTCTTTATTTCGAAAGAAAACACCTCTAACAACTTACCTTTATATCTCTTTCACACTACTACTAGATTTCCTTTCGACAATCGCAAGATAATGTCTAGCTCCCATCTGCCCCCACTCCGTCTCCTCTCTCTTGATGGTGGCGGGGTCCGCGGCCTCAGTTCCCTCCTCATTCTCCAAGATATAATGACTGAGGTCTCCAACAGCGAGAAGAAACTCAATCTCCGCTCCCCCAAAGACAACACGCCGCTCAAGCCCTGCGACTATTTCGACCTCATTGGAGGTACCTCGACCGGAGGAATAATTGCAATTCTCCTCTCCCGGCTCCGCCTCGATGTGCCAACATGCATCAAGATCTACACCTCGCTGGCCGAGAAAGTCTTCAAGAACGATAGATGTGTGAACGTTCTGGGCATGAAATTGAGACTATTTGCACCCACAAGATTCTCTGGAGACGTGCTGGAGAAGGCCATCAAGGATGTTCTGAAGGAATATGGCTTTGATCCCGAGGAGAGGATGTGGGACGAGACACTATCGCTGAAGGAGGAGGAGCAGGAAAGAATGTTTGCTTATGGCGGCAACGGTTCTCGTCGAATTTCGACGGGGAATATGCCCAAAATGGAGGTTATGGAAGGCGGTAAAGTCCAAGAGATCATAGAAAATAAGAAGAAGAACCGTTTTAGTCTAAACAGAATGTCGACCTCTCCTACTGCGGGAGGAGCGAGACGGTCTCTGTCATTACTAAAAGGCCGTAAGAGCACTGGCCTCGCAATTCCTCAACAGCCCGAACCAACCGTCTCCAAGATAACCGCTCCCGCTACTTCTGTCGAAGAGCCCACAGCAGAGACTGGCTGCCACGGCTTGGTGGTCGCAGTGTATAAACATGCTGTTGGGGTTCCCAGGCTCTTCCTTACCAGTGATCCCAACGATCCAACAAAGATCTGGCAGGCTCTTCGCGCCACCTCAGCAGCGCCCACTTTCTTTGAGGAGATCTCCTTTGGCTGCCCCAAGATCACGTATATCGACGGTGGCCTTGGGTACAACTCTCCCTGTGTTGAGATTGATAGCCAGGCCAAGTCCATCTGGGAAGGGAGGTCAGTTGGCTGTGTTGTCAGCATTGGGACGGGCCTGCAGACAATCCCGAGTGTGCAAAACAACAACGGATGGCTCCCGTTCGGGCTTCACGATGATCTCTCAGTCGCCGGCGCAATCCTGCAGATGGCCACCAGCACCACCCGAGTCGACAACGAAGTGCAGAGGATGTACAGAGGCACCGAAACCGAGTACTACCGCTGGGACGTCGACACCGGCATGGGCGACATCTCGCTCGAGCAATGGATGCGCGAGGACGAGATGGCCAGCGCATCCCGCCGCTACATGGAAGACCCCGACCAAAAGATCCGCTGCCGAAAGCTCTCAAACACACTCGCCCGCCTCTCAGCCGGCCCCAAAGTGATCGAATGCTCCGCCGGGCGCTTCACCGTCGGCCTCAAGGGCGATGGGTTCAACACCCGGGACCCCGCAAACCCGGGTGTCCCCTGCTGGCTCATGGAGAACCTCGACCTGAAGACCGGCTACCCGCTCGGCATGAACCCCAACCGCAACAGCGAGCAGGAAAAGAAGCTGAAGCGCCTGTCCGTCGAGGGCCCCACCATCCCCGTCGAGATCGACCTCGACGGCGACGGCAACAGGAGCGAGGCCCAGGTCATCACCTGCGTCCGCGCCGAGGGCATCTGCCTCCGCACGCTCATCACAAACGTCCCGCAGGGCCGCTACAGCGTCCGCTTCGTCATCTGCCTGTACACGCAGGACCCAAAGAGCCCCGTCGACTCCCCGCAGGTCCGCAACTTCCACCACGCATGGCCCGAGGCCGGCAAGGGCATCTCGACCAGCGCTGCCGCCGGCCACGACGCCGAGCCGCCCGTCAACCTCATCTTCTCGGCGGGCAGGCCGTACGATGCGAAGACGTTTGTGCACCGCTACGTGGACCCCGTCATATCGGCCGACATCGGGTCCGTCATTCTGCACCCGGATGCGGTGCGAGTGAGAATCGATGAGGATATGTGGGGCTCGCGCGAGGGCAAGGGGTGGTTTGAGATTCGGGGCGATGTGGAGATGAGGGTGGGTCTGGAGGGCGAGGTGGGGGTCGTCATCAATAAGGTGTTTGAGAAGGAGAGGCAGTGGGTTGGTGGGTGGAGCTTTGGTGGGGTGAAGTTGGTGCCGGTGCATGGTGAGGAGAGAGGCCGGGAGTGAGGAGGTTGTGTTTTGGAGTATGTATTTGTAGTGCTTTTGATTGTTTTGTTTGTTTTTTATGAAGCGGGAGTAGGATATGGTTTTCTTTGGGCTTTAGGGTTTATATTGTTATAATTAGAGATTTTCAATGGATTTTAATCTTTTATACATTGTAGTTGGCCCCAGAGACCGGGAGTATAGACCGAGTGATAAATGGTGACGCAAAACCAATGACCACTCGCTTGCACCTACACGTAGTAGACCAGAGCTATTTTACGAGACGAGGGGTAAAATCAAGAGTTGGTCCTTGCCATTGAGAATTAGACCTCTGATATTGGCCCCGTGGTCCCTTCTCTTTCTTCCGCTCGCCGTTGATCATGGAGGTTCTTGTCGATATATGGCTTAACCACTACAAAGCTCACCACTCCTCGTCGGGAACTGGCCAATTTATCTATGCGGCCAAAGTAACGCGCGGGTCCTGTTACTATTGGGTAGGCTCAGCTGGCCTGGGGCAGTCATTTGGGCTACTGCACCGAGTTTCCTGTCCGCAGATGGTATGGGGATGCCTCTGCACTTGGGATTCGAGCCCAGGATCTCCTCACAGCACTATCTCTTACTTACTGAGATTTGAAGTGATATAAAAAACCTTATATTTACGGGAAAGGTCTAAAATGACACAGTTTTCGGTATACGTGCTCTAAAATAACACATGATGCAAAATGCCGTAATTCGCTGTGATTTAAAATAGAGAAGAGTCTGCTCGACCTCACGCCGAGAGCACAAAAACATCAGGCAAAGCCTCTTTCTCCTCTAGAGAAATCAAAATCAAATAGCTTCCTAATTTATTTCACTACAAATAAAAAAAGAAGGAAGGAAGGAACAAAAGGTACTGCAGCGACTCATTATTAGAGAGCGCTACTACCCCCACCCCTGGTTTGAACCCAGGACCTTGCATGTGTATCCTGGGTAAACACTCGGTGTCTAACCTGACGAGCAGTCTAACCACTAGACCACCCGCCCATGGTTGATACTGCGCTGGAAGTGATACTTGAGCTTGGCAGTGTGCCAAGATGGAGCAGAACCCCTAACCCTTCGATGTCAATGCTCGGCCATCCATAATTTTTATTATGGCGAACTGTGTTATCTTTCATCGTGTGCTATTGTAGAGCACGCCTACCGGAAACTGTGTCATTTTAGACCATTTCCGTAAATTAAAATTTCAGTGAATCACCACGGGCAATATCTTCGGATATAAGTTTACTGGATTTACCTGACGATGATTTAACACCATCCGAACTGCTTGAGCTACATGTAGCTAGTTGTAGGTGTCTCGGTCCACCTGGATTTTTCTGCACACCGACAAAGGCCGACGGAGATGATATATATATCGAGGGGGCTAGTAGGATTCTTTCCCGCGGGGGTTCTCGCTTCGTATGGAGATGGGGGTGACGGAAATGGCGGGGGATGTTGTTGTGTTGTGAATTACGATGCGTCATGGGCTATCACTCGACAGAAATTATACTTTGTGATTGGGTGCGCCAAGGCCATCCATAAGCACAAGAAGGATCCAAGGGCAACCTCCCACCTCCCACTCTCACTGGCCCCTCAACCACACAATCTCCGATCCTCCTTCCGCGATCCGACTTTCAACAGGCCCACTTTCAAGACGGTGATCGCGGAGCTGAAGAGGATGAGATTGACTGGAGTTTTGGGCCTTTTTTATGAAGTCTAAGTTTATTGGTTGAGTCCCCCCTTTACTAAAAAAAAAAAACACGGAAAAAAGTGCTGTTCACACTATGAGTGCCGCCTCAACGTGGTATGATGGTTGTAGCGTACTCGAAGCCCGGGGAAATACCTGGAGTAGCCTCCCCACTTAGCTTTGAGTCGCCGGACTGTCACTGGTGTCTTAAACCCAACCTATACTAGTAGACCATTTGAGTCTTCTTCCTAGCACGCTGCAATCCATGAAGCTATCGACGTCGTTTTCCATGCTCACCAAACAGGGCGCAGGACGTCTCCTACCGCCAAGCCAGCATATCACCTCACATCAAAACGAGCACAGAAGCAGCACGCACTATTAGCAAACAACATTTCCATAACAGTCAAAAATATATACGTGAATTGCATCTACGAAATACATACACCACCCCGGCAGGCCAGAATCTAGAAACCAGATTACTCTCCCACTGGTTACTGGTTACGATACTACGAGTAAAAATTACAAGAATTTATCCCCCCGCCCCCCAAAGCACATGCCACCAAGAAAAAAGGACTCATGATGATACAAGAACGAAGAAGAATAGAAAGAAATGGAAGAAAAAAAAATCAAAAGGATGACTAAATGTAAACTACATACCCTCCCCAAAACCCTACCATCCTTCCCTTCCCTAGCCTGCCTAACTGTATGAATATGATCGCCATTAATATCATGATAAAAAGCAAACAAATGGATATGAAGAAAAAAAGCGAAAGATGAAAAAGAGAAAAGAACTCCTGTCTTTTTTGAAATACCATAGAGAGAAAAAAACGCAAAGCAAAACCCCGTCATGAGAAACGCAAGAGACAACTACAAACAAAAAACTGCCAGCTCGTTGAGAGCACTAACCAATCTCCCGTGTCGCGCCCAAAAAAGAAGCCCCCAGTTTACAAAAGAAAGAAAGAGATCATTTATAAAGAAATAGAGAGAAAAAGGAAGAGATGAGAAAGAAGAGATGAAGAACCTCAAGTACCGGAAAATATGAGCATCATCTATGCCCAAAAACAAACGTATAAAGGTATCGCCATGTAACAATACTAAAAGAAACAAACACCGGTATAGTACACTTCGTTTATCCGTGGGGCACTTAGCTCCTGACACTCCTACAACACATTAACTTTTACAATTACTACCACAATTAAAACCCACTAAAAGGATCATCTCCCCTCCAGAAACCTTCGTCATTACTTGCTGGGCCTAGGCCTGGAGATCCAGCATAGTCAACGCTACCGCTCCAGTGACTCTGTCTAGAGCTGCGGCGGTCACGTCTGAGCCTAGACCCATACTCCTCTTCATCATCATAGTCATACCTCGGCCTCTCAACAAAAGCCTCCATGCGCACGGTTCCAACTGGTCCATTATCCCAGTTACCCAAAGGAGGGTTAGGGTGACCTGAAAGCAACGAATTGCCGGTAACGATGCCGATACCGCCAACGCCCATTAAGGGAGCACCATAGTAGTCTGCAGTGTTACTGCCGCCAAAAGATGAGAGCATAGCTGGATCATATCCATTGCTGATAGAACGATGGGTTCCAGGGCGTACTGCAGAGCTGCTCCGCTTCCGAGTGTGTTGACCCGGGAAACGAGGAATGCTCGGGGGCTCAGCAGTGGAGGACCCAACGCTCCTGATGCTTTCAACTTCAAGGATGGAGTCGTTGCGTGGGGGGAATCCATTGACCTTTGCCGCCTTCTGTCGGGACTTCCCCTTCGCAAGGCGAATGGAGTCGCGGACAGGGTGGAACGGTGTATCGCGGTGCATCGGGATCGGTGGGATAGGAGGCCTCGCTGGGGCTGAGGGCTGTTGGTGCTGTACCTGCTCATATTCAAATGGCATTGGCGGCGGCAGAGCTAATAATCCTTCACTCCCTTGCGGCGAGTGTGATAAGAAGCTCAATGCCGTCAACCAAACATAATGCCTTTCCTTATTCGGAGCGGTGAATTTCAACGCCCTTGCTGGGGTAAGGATCAAGATGCTACGATTGAACAGGGGCTTCGATGGATCCGCGCCTTTTGGCAGGGGTGTTTCGTCCTTCACGTCCAGAACCGATTGAATCGGGACTTTGCTGGTCAGTACTTTGTCCAGAGCGCGGTTGAGGCCGGCGGGGGATTGGAGGATTGATGGCTTACGTTTTCTGCCACTCTTCCCGAGTAGGGCGTTTCCGCTCGTGGGTTGGCGACTGGACCACATGACGGCTCGTTCATACGGGGCGAGCCATACCCACCTTTTGTGACGTTGTCCACCTGCAGAATCGTCGTTTTGTGGGGATTCGGCAACACCAAAGGATTTCCTGCGTCGAACATACTTCCACATCCACTCTCCAACCATAGTCTGTGCAATTGCATCTACAACACTAGTTTGTTGAATAGTACTGCCAACAGAGGCGTTGCCGTTGGTAGTCGCTGATGCTGAGGTAGTTATGCTCTCCACGCGCTTGTGTTTAATAGAGCCATGTTTTGGCCTCTCAAACGCGGACGCACGTATCTCGTCCCTACGGAAAGGCAAAATGGGGCTATCAGGAGCAATGGATGAGGCGCTCAAGGGCGGCGGTGATCGGTTTCTGCCGTTTGAAGTTCTCAAACTTGGCAAAGCAGTTGCAGATCTGACCTTTCGTATCGACTGGACTGAGGGCTCCCTCTGATGCCTAGGCTGAGTTGGTCTTCTAGAAAACCCAATTGGCATTGGCGTAGGACTTTCGTTGCGAGGGTGACTCCCATAGCCACCGGGTTTCCTAGAGCTATGACGAGCTGGCACGGGGAAGGGCGGCCCAATCTTTGTGCCGCCACTTTCACTGTTGCGATTGCTCTCGAAACTTGGACTTCTGGGACGGTTATGAGCCTGGGAACCGCTGGAAATCAGTGCTGTCTTCCGGATAGTAGCACCCTTCCTCTGAAGACCACCTCCTGGCTTTGGAGCTGATGTTTCGACAGGTGAGGGTTTGTTGAGATTCACATGCGGTGTAGATTTAGGCTTCTTCGACTTTGGAGCTGATAGTGCAGTCTTGAATTCGTTGACGCTGAGCTCAGCATCGTCCAAAAACTCATCCCCAGAAGAGCCAGGCACATCAGGATACCCGAAACTTCGTCTACTGAGTTCTTTATCTGGGCTTTGCATAAAGGTACCAGACCTAGGCGGTGAACTGAAGAAAGCGGATCCATGACCACTGTCAACCATTGGCACTGATCTTGGCGTTGTTCCTGAAGTCGTAACGGAGATGGGACCCATCGTAGAAGACCGTTTGACCATACTCCTCCTTGAACTCTTCTTGGGTGGACTAGGGGGAATATCCTCAAGTTGAACAGGACGAACCGGAGGATGGCTTGCCATGATTGCTGATGGATGAAGATGAGGGGCAATCTTCATCAGCCTCTCATCAAGTCTGATTTCCTCGGTTTGCATTGATCGACTTCTCGTTCGCGGCTTCGCGATTGTCTGAGCATAAGCACTCTTCATAACAGGTGGTGGGGGCGGCGGTAGTGGTGGGGTGGGCGGAGGAGGAATGACGGCAATTGTTGGGATGACCCGAGCTAGAGGTGGTGGCCGCATTGGTTCGGTTTGGACTCCTATTGTTTGCATTTCAACAGCAGGGGAGATGGGCGACATGGGTGGGACTGGTGAACCTTTTCTTGGGGGGATGGGGGGTGGAAGAAGTTTCTCCGTTTGTGATTCAGTCGTTGCATACATTGGAGTAACTTGAGACTCAGCAGAAATGCATTGAGGGGATGCAGTCTGCATGTCGACAGAGACATACTCCGAATTGCACTGTGTTTCTGTCGAGACATAGTCTGAGCTTGTTTGCGCTTCAACAGACACATATTCCGAGCTAGCCTGACACTCCGTAGAAACATATGAGGAGCTTGTCTGGGCTTCCGTAGAAATATAGGGAGGATTTGTTTGTATCTCGACGGATACGTAGGGCGAGCCGGTTTGTGCCTCGACGGAAATATATACTGGACTGGCTTGGGCGTCGACGGATACATAGAGCGGGTTGGCCTGTGCGTCGACAGAAACATATTCGGGCCTAGCTTGAGTCTCGGTAGAAACATACGCAGGGCTGACCTGGGTCTCGACAGACACATACGGCGGACTTGTTTGCGATTTGACGGATGTGTATGATGGGGTAGTTTGCGACTCGCAAGATACGTATATCGGAGTAGGGGTGTTTGCAACCGGGGAGGAAAGAGTCATCAGGGAAACCCCAGTAGATCTTCTCTTTCGCCTCTCGTTTGCTTCATATTCCCCGTCTTTTTCCTTGCCCTCAATTTCAGCTTCCGTCTTGGCCTTATCGTCGATCGAGATTGGAGATGAAACACCAAGTGCCTCTCGTTCGGCAAATGCTTTCTCTCTTTCCTCGAGGTTAATTTCCGCCTCGTTGAGATTTCCTTCCCATTCCTGAAGGGCATCATGCCGTTCGTTAAGACTTAACTCTCGTCGATCGAGGTTTGACTTCCGCTCGAGGACGGTGGTCACCTGATCGTCGAGTTCCGCCTCACGTTCATCAAGTTCCTCCTCCCGCTCATCAAGGGATGTCACTCGCTCCTCAAGAGCCGCCTTTTGGTCCTCAAGAGCCGCCTTTTGGTCCTCAAGAGCCGCCTTTTGGTCCTCAAGAGCCGCCTTTTGTTCTTCGAGTGTTGACTTTTGCTCTTCAAACATTACCTTTTGCTCTTCAAGTGTTGTCCTCTGAAGATCAAGGGCTGCATTTCGCTCGTCAAGGCTCTTCTCCCGCTCGGCAATCATTGTCTTCTGCACTTCGATAGCGACCTTCTGGGTGTCAAGTTTGCTCTCCCATTCAACGAGATCTGTTCCTTTCTGTTCAAAAGCCGCCTTCTGATCGTTAAGGTTTGATTCGCGCTCATCGAGTGTTTTCTTCTGATCGACAAGATTTTGCATCTGTTGGATAATGGTTGTCTGCTGCTCTATAACCGTCGACCCCCGTTGGGTAATGGTATCACCCTGCTTGATAATGGCTGCCTCCTGCTCGATAATGTATGCTTCCCGTTTTTCAAGACTTAACTTCTGCTCTTCAAAAATTTTCTCGCGCTCCTCAAGGCTCGCTTTCTGTACGTTGATAACAATTTGTCGATCGTCAAGCTCCTTTGACCTTTGCTCAATAGACATTTCTGTTGGCTCGCCTTCGACGACAATCGGAGTTGAGGCTGCAATGATTAGTGCTTCCCGCTCGTCAAGACTCTTAGATCTTTCCTCGATAATCTTTTCGAGTGAGATTTCCTGCGCTTGCAATGCTGTCCACTTCTCCTCCACCTCTTTCCCTCTGACCTCAAACGCCTTGATCTCCTCCGCATGATCTCTCTTTAAGTTGGAAATAAACTCCTCCCTTTCAGCGGCTTCCTCGTCCATCTTGTCGACCTGTTCTTCAAGTTCCACGATCCTGTAATGAGCCCTGTCAACTTCATTGTAGATGCTGTCAAGCTCCTGTGTCTTTCGGTCGAGCTCCACATAGGTTCGCTCCAACTCGGCGAGCTTCTCTTCAATCTCAAGCCCAAGAATATCAAGGCGTTCGACCTGTTTTTCGGATTCTTGGTGTAGTTGTTGTTGTTCTTCTTTTGACTCTTGTTCCTGGATTTCTTGAGTGTCATCAATGTCGACCTGAACTCCCATTTCATGATACGCTGTCATTTCGTTTTCTTCCTCTTGATCATTCTCCTCTACTGCGGATTGCAACCCATTGTCTGACCCATTCGCCGAGATCGCAGTGTCTTCAGCGAAGGAAAAGTCGGCGGTGCGGTCATCCTCATCGTACTCATCATATTCTTCGAGACCCTCCTCGTCATCCTCATCGTCGTCAAAATTCAATTCATCTGCCAAGCTCTTTCCAGCGTTGGGGGCCACTGAAAACCTGATGCCTAATCGCTCTGCCTCGTCGTCGCCCATCTTCCAGCTAGTTGGTCGGCCAATGAAGCTATCCCGCATACTTTCCTGGATACTAGCTGCATCACTCTGCTCGATTTCTGACTGATTTGCATCTTCGTGATCCTCTATTATCTCAGGAGGCGGCGGCTGAGGCGGTGGCAGAGAATTCGTTGCTGCTACTTCGTCCAGAACAGATTTCAGTCGCCCTTCAGCGACATGTACTTTTCTTTCAAGTGCCCTTTTTATAGCTTCAAACTCCTCCCTCTCTTGTTCAGCCTCCTTCTTCATCCGCTCTACATCCTCTTCAGCTGCACGCCTTGATTTGGTCAACCGCTCAACCTGCCTTTTGAGCTCGGCCACAGTATTAACAGCCTCATCCCTTTCTTTCGCTACAATCTCCACGGCATCATCGTTCTCGGCCCTTGCCAGCTGACGCTTGATGTCTCTAGCCTCCCGTTGCGCCGTGACAGCATTAGTTGCTGCCGTCTCATGTTCATTTCGAGCTTCGTGCAGGTCCTCTTCTAGTGTATTGACCCAATTTGACTTTGCTTCCAATTCACGCCGTAATGAAAGAATCTCCGCGACGAGGTTGGCATGTAGTGTCGGTGTGAATCGTCGGGGGTCGAGAATTGATATTGTCTCATCGAACGCGAGTTGGTGATGATGGCTGTGCTGCTGGTGCCCGGTGTTTATACGGTGTAGCGGGGAAGCCCGGCCCCCATTTGTAGCCGGAGGACTGCCGGAGGCCGAGTATCCAGACGGCGTGGGTGAAGGCGTTGCATGCCGACTGTGGTGCCGGGACGGGTGGGGCGTTCGGAAGGGTGTGGGTGAAGGCGTCGGTAAAGGTGCGTCTGTGGCATAATCTGTATACTCCTCATCGGAATCGTAGTCAACAGTCAAGTGGTCACCCATTGTGGCGTAGCGTTCGGTATTAATCTGAGCAGATCAATCAAGAACTGCTTGTTGAAAAATGGTGTATTGAGATAGTCGAAGCTTGACGGTAGGTGGGTGGGTAGGGAAGGAGATTTATATAAACAGAAAAAACTTTTCTAGTAGGCCGTGTTCGTGAAATTTTAAGAAATGTAGCTATCCAGTCTACTCTATTCAGGCAGCAGATCTTTTTTATTCTTATTCGTAAAATCAGAGCTTTCGAAGGGGGGGCGTTGCGGAGCTAAAAGAAAGAATAAAATTGTGTCGTGATGCCTTTCGTTCACGGTCCCGGTATAGTAGAAATTGATGAACGCTTGGATGACAATCCGGTCCCAGACGTGAGACGAACTACTCGCATGATGCATCAGTCGATCTGTACATTGAAGGGGAGATCAATAGAGCCAACTGCTGTATTACCTATTCAACTCAATTGAACTTCGGGGGTGCAACAAAGATGGCAAAAAAGAATAACTAAATGAAGGTGCGTTCTAGCCGTCGAAAGGGAATTAAACAAGACTCGAACCAAGAGAAGAACTGTCGAAAGCAGCAATAAACACAAGCTATCGACGACCCAGGTAGAGAGTAAAAGAGAGAGAGGTAGGTGGTAGTAGAGAGAGGGCGAGAAGTAGAATGAATAGAGAAGCTGCAGCCTCCCGATGGCGACGGGATGGAGATCGGACCTGTTCCTTTCCCCCCCGTTGTGTCTCCGTTAGCTTTTCTGTAGCTGCCCGTCCGTCCGTGAAATAAGACTCTCCAAACTAGGCTGGGTCTACTAACTGCAATCGAATTCGGGGGTGGCTCTTATTTTATTTTTCTATTTCAGTAGTAGGGTAGCAATTAAGCTGTTGCTGTCGTCAACAACAACGACGAATAAAGCAGCGTCGGCATACCACTTTGTAACCCTCTACGCTTCGGGAATATTGTTTCTCTTATTTCGTGGGGTTGTGGTCGTCGTTAGGAACTTGGAGTGATAGTAGTGATGTTTACAGTTCGGACCGCAGGGTGGCTGCAGGGGGAAGCGGAGGAGCGTTTGATCCTCGACAAGCAGACAGCCAGCAGCGAGTTTCCGGAGGAGCACGGATAACACACCAGGTTCTATTCGCTCGAAACAGACGCGCGCCTGAGATGTGGGAGGGGTATAATATGCAATTGATGGACTTGGAGGTAGCAGGTGGACTGGAAGGCTTGCTACCTAGCTAGCTATGTAGAGTATGTATGTAAGGTACCAGCAACCCCCCTGGGGAAGAGCAGATGGCAGTCCGGGATTAGAGGGAGCTTTCGAGAAAGCTAGTGGTTTCAGGAGCCACTGAATAAAGGTATTTACAGAGTGAGGAGGCCGAGAGGAGGCTGAGGGGGGAGGCTGAAGGAGTGGGAGGGGGAGAGTGTAGAAAGGAGCGGCGAGTATCGTGTGGGAGAACGACTGGGTGGGAGGGAGGGAGTGAGTAGGAGGGAGGGGGCGGAGGGGGCAAAAGATGATAGATAGGAGCTGGGGGGGGGGGGGGGGGGGGAAGGTCAATATGACGATACTAAAGGCGGAGGAGGAGGTTTGAGATGTCTGTCCCCAAGCTGATGATGATGTTTCCTCAGTAGGCCAATCCCAATTGTGCTACGAGTTTATTCCGAATGGATGGAATACCTTCTCCGGGACCCTCTGAACGCTCACTCGTTCGAATAAACTGCTATGTAGGTACTCGCTGCTGCTCTCCCGGTGATGCCAAAGCTCGACGATGGGGATGCATGCAATGCACTGAGCAAAAAAAGAGATCTGCTGCCTTCGAGAAAGGGGCGTTCCCTATCACCTCTTCCCAAAAGAAGCCAAAAAATAATATTATTTCATCTTCCCCCATCCCATCCCTCACATCCATCTATGTAATTCCTAACGCTAACCATATCCCGTGGGGGGGGTGGGTGTGTATGGTTGTAGGGATGAATGGTGGGCCATATCATAGGTAGGGGAGTCGAGAGGTTACATGAAGAGAAAAAACGAACAAAAAGAATTTTTGGCGAACCTGCACGGTGCTAGCTAGTGCCCGGGAGAAACAGGGGTTCGACTTGTTCCTAGTTAGAGGGTGGCCCGCCCGAGAAGAGAGAGATGGACAGGGTGCTCCTTGCTCTCTGGGAGAAGGGCTTTCCCTTTCCAGTTCAACTTGCTGGGGATGCTTTCTTCTTTGGGCCTTGACAGGACGGGATTGGAGATGAAGCCAACGATCAGTCAGCTGTGGTGCCGTCCGCTAGGTAACCAGCTCCTAAGCAAGGGCACAAGTGCTCTCGAGTCTCAAGCTGATCTGCCTGTATCTAAGTGCATCTTGGCCCAGCTAAACATCGTAGAGAACTTTTCTTTGACAGATGATGATGATGGTCAGCATGTGAAGTCTGCAGTGGCGAAACCCAAGAACTAACATATGCCACTGCCATTGGCAAGGTTGAGGTTCGAACGAAACCCCAATTGAAGTAGCATTGATTCTCTAAATATGTCCTGTCCACACAGAAGCATCAGACGAACAGTGCACGCAATCATACTCGTACCCACAGGCCTCTCCACGATGAGCATTGTCCCAGACCAGCTGCCAACCCGTCTCCTTCTCCAAGCCTCGCCGAACGAATCCGTGCGTCCCAGGCCTCTGGTTCTAAGCTTCCCTTCCTTCCTTCCTTCCTTCCCTCCCTTCCCGATAATGGATAATGCGTTCATGAGTTCTTGAGTTCCAGCTCTCGGGAACCCCATCTTGACAAGAAAACCCCAAGACTCCATGGACCCAATCTCAGACAACTCTATCATGAACAGTAATCAACCTCGGCACATCATGAGATAACTACATGTACTCTACTTTAGTTTAACTCACGCACGCACGCACGCAATATTTACGCCTGCCCAACACAGGGGGACGACGTGGAAGTTATCAAAAGACATCAAATAAATACGGAGATAACGTGACTCCGCGTCCTGCAGCCTGGGCGGAGAGAAAAAAAAGAAGCAACTCAAGGCAAATCCCACCCCCAAGTCTCGGCTATGTGTCCGTGCGTTCTTCCAATCCCATCTTGCCTGGCCTCATCTTCTTCTTTTCATCCCAGAACCCTGTGGCACCCACCAACTCAACCAACAGAAACGCCGAATAGGAAACAAAAAAATAACGGCGGCACACACCTCGGCCACACGGACGGACGAGTCGGAAATAACCCGTTCGAAATTTGATGGCTCATCATCTCATCTCGCCCAATTGATAGGTTAACCACTCTAGTTAAATTGGTGGTATGTAGTTCTGCCCCTGATGACCGATGACCGATGATAGAATGAAACGAAACGAGACAGAGTGGGAAAAAGCAGTGAAAACCCAAGTGCCATTTGTGTTAGTTGTACGATGGCTACTACATAATATAAGTAGTTTGGCCGAACCGTCCATGATCCTATCACCCAATCAACATACTGGAGTGATGGCAGGCCGAAACAAAACTACATGAAGCCGCGATAAATAACTTTTCATAACGAACGCCAACTCTAATCGGAGTCGGTACACAGATAACTAAATTTAACACATTTACATCCTCAGGTACTAGGTACTCGAGTCTCGAGTATCACAGTTAATATACATGCCCATATATGGCCCCTCCTGCATCTCGGAGAATTATTACCCCCAAGAACCTTCATAGGGGGTAGGGCAGCTCGCGGTAGATGCAGTTGGAATAAATAACAGCATGAACTAGGGCTCCCTGAACAAGGACAAGGACAAGGACAAGGACGGCCGGTATCCACACCCTGCCCTGCAGCCCGGGCCTGCTGCTCGCTTAGGTAGTCACGATAAGCTTCCCGGGGAAAGAAAGGTCGCTTTTTTTGCCTGATTTATGGAGAGGAAGTCACCTCCGACAATTTATCTTCGTGGATAGATAAATACCTATAGTACTTAGTGGAGGACGTCAATTCCACAAAAAGTCATTGAAACATGAAACACTAATATTTACTCAGTCACACTCATCAAGAAGAAATAATGGCATTACTTACTTACACCTATAACAAGATCATATATAAATATAAATCCTTGCTTCTAAAGTGTCACACATGCACAAATAGGAGTAGATGTGCATATCAGTGGTACCTGCCGCTTAAATATTAAGAAAAGGAAAGAACATTGTTCCACCGTTTCCACCGTTTCGCCGCGCCGTACGCAGCAGAATTTTGGAATTTTGCCCGTTTCATGTCAGGACAACAACTTTAATAAACATTGAAGAAGGAAGTTGGGCCGCATTTGTGCTCTCACACACACAACCCGCACTGCATACCGCGATACCAAAGATCTGGCTACCCGCCTCGCGACGGCCGGTGATTTGGAGCCGAAATATTATCTGCGAGTGACGTACTTACACGTACTTTTATCTAAACCGTATAGTATGGCAACCACCCCCCATGATGGTAAAAACATCATACGACTGCGCTGCATGCACGCGGCCGTTTCAACGGCTGGCCTGTGGCGATGTCGTGTGCTATATCGAGATGCGTAATTTCCGATTGAAAGAAATCAACAATTAGACTTACAGGTGTCGATATCGTTCTGTATATACGGCCATATATGTGCCTACTAGGTATTGTTATTGGATCCTAGGACCTAAGAATTGCGGAGGCCGGGGGTGCTGTTAATTGGTGAACCTTGTAGATCTTTGGCTAGCCACTGCTAAGATCTGAAGTGGCGCGTTTATTACAATCACGACAAGTCGTTCGGTCGGGATACCTAGGTAAATACCTAGACATGGTACGGCACGGTACCTGTGGAACATACAAACAACGGGCAGAACAGGATACCGAACCGGTTCGGTCGCGAAGAACCTTGATATTGCGATGTGGCACTGCGCACACCTCTTCATAAAGGATCAACACTCATATGAATGAGTGGAAATTAAGGGACTGTGTGCTTGTGGAATTCTCACTCATGTTGCTAGGCGAGTGATATGACATGAAGCATCGTGCAAGCTCACCATGAGCGCGCACTTGTTCCCACTTGGACTGCATTATCTACGCCACCTCGTTTCGCCCAGGAAGATCTTCCTGGGCAGCTGAGATCATTGGTTGGCTACTTTCACTAGTTAGCCCCAGAAATACATAAGCACTAGTTGAAATGGTCATGTATGAAGGGGCCTGAAAAGGAAAACCCAGGGCATGCATATGACATGATTAGAGGCTCGGGCAAAGCTTCACCACTGCACGGACCTTGGCTGCCTGCCTGGCGGTTATCGGTCACGGAAGTGCAGCCAAACCTAAAACCTTGGGCTTGGGTCGGATGCGAATGTAATGATTTGTCGGAGCCAGAGGAGGGGGGGGGGAATCACATGCTGTCGATGCCGATGACCTGAGCAGGCTAGGCGGAAAAAAACACGCAAGTACTTCGCCTTAGTGAGGAAACTGGAGGAAAGAAGGGTCCATCGATCTATGATGATAAACATAGTTTCCATAAGCCATCTTGTTTATTCTAAGCCTATCGATCACAGAAACCTCCGCATTTCTGACACCCCCGCGTTTCGGTATGTTTCCGGCTGTGGTCATGGATTCTCACTCGTTACATCATCCAATCGGATTCTCACCTGAATAGTTTCCCCACAAAAAGCCCCACATATGATGACTCGTTATCGTAGAGGTGTTTGGAAAGAATTCGGTTGTACGGTTGATATTAACAGTGACTCGAGGGATGAGTCCGCGCTTGTGCATGATGTAGGCACAGTAAGTGCAGTTGCAACTAGTGAGCCAATCGACATGCATCATTCATCCGGGCTACTGAACTCTGGATAACTGTCAAGATGGAGGCTTTGTAGTACTTATGCAGCGGTTAGGTGCGTGATGAGAGTGGTGCGGAACCTTCGTTATTAGGAGGGGTCAACGATCAGTATGCATATTGTTTGGTATGCGCGGATCCCGCGTATCATTTCGTGGCCACGCATTTGTATTCACGGCGCATAAGTTTGACATAATCTGAGCCTGAGATATTTTAAAGTCAGAGAAGGAAGGCTCTTCTGAAGTTGCAGATATAGAAACACGAGGGGCTGGTATATATCGTATTGACATTGCCACCAATGGCTCACCGAGAGGAATAGCTTAGGGATTCACTGGGCAAAACTCCCCGCGACCATCAAACTCGTGCCGACGCATGATGCCGGAGACCCGCCTCGGGTGATGGGGTTCGCATGGCGCGCGGAGTTGATCAGCTCAGGTCTGTTGGAGGATATCTTGGCCCGCCCGATGTGCTGCAAATTCCGCTGGCTTTAGATTTGTACCTATCAGAGGGAGAGAACGTGATTTTCTAGAGGAACTCCGAGTTTCAGTTTTAGTTCTTAGCTTTGAACCGCAGCCGTGGTGTTTGATTGTTTGTCTTGTGGTTGGGTTTTATGTTGATCGACTACAGAAACAATGAGAGTCCCCCCTAACATCGATGACGCAGAAGCCTGTCGATGTGCATAGGGAGTAACCCTAAGATGGAAAGACTAGTTTCAACAGTCTCAATTGATTCTCTTCTCTTTACCAAGGTCTAGAATGGTTTCTCATGTATGGAATTCCGCTTTTTCTTCTCGGTTTCACTCGCTCCCTTTAAAGCGTCCTTCTAGTTCCACAATCTGGTTTTCATCGCAGAGCATGCGAGAGTAAGAGACTAAGTAGCTGTATATTAATATTGAATGGCAATCTCACGTATAATACATGGGCCGGAAAGTGCGCAATTAAGGTTATGAATTGTGTGGTAATGAGGGATGTTCAAATTAAGATGCTTTCTAGACATAAGTAGTTCGCCGGACTTATGTAGTTTCTGATATGTCGCATCTTAAGTGAATTGTTCATATATAACGCTCTGCCATAGCAGATTGAATACCTGCCAGAACTAGCATTCAAACTCCACCGGCACCTCTTCTGTGTTGATAGTACATGTGTGCTGTGATAATATGCCATTATCCACTGCTACCCTCGCCGTGTTGGCAGCCCGCTTTGGGCTGATATGGCAGGTAAATTATATAACGAACCAAACTTTGAAGTAAAGTCCAGAAATAGAGCGATCGAGCTTTATTATGTAAAGCTCGCCAAAAAAAAAATCAGTAACGTGTGTATGTACGCAGGGAAAGCAGATATAACGCGCCAGCCATAAGTACCGAACCACTCTCCATGTTCTTAAATTGAAGTCATGAGATATCACTCGCGTCGCGAACTCATTTGGTTTTCGAGCCGGGGGTAGAAGAAGCTGGATCTACTATGTTTTTAATAAGCCGTAGAGTAAAGACAATACATAGATACGTGTATCTTTCGAAAGATTAAATTTCTTCAATATCATCTTTCTTTATAATACGTGACGGTGACGCGGCGGCTGCGGCAGGACAGCGCCGGGAGTGTGGCCCACGAGGGGGCTCGAGGCGAAATTTGAGAGTGCCCTCGAGGTAAGAACAGGTAATGTCCTTGGGCACCGGTACCTTGTCCTTCTAGACTACTGTACAGCTGTCCTTGTATGTCCTCGTCGGCCACACTGCATGAGATTCAACCCGACGTCATTCCCCAGATCACAAAAAAGCCCGACAAACACACAATCCCCCGCTAGTCAAACATTCATACATCTATCTACATCTCTACAGACCAGACCGCCTGCCAACAATGGGATGCATTCATTCGCGCCCCTTATTCACACGCAAGTTCTGCGTCACCTGCGGTGATGACATCCCCATCCACCTGCAACTGAAGACAAATTCCCACTGCGAGAAAATCGTTTGTATGTTTCTAGAGCCTTGCGGCGCTATCGTTTCGTCACGGCCTAAACTAACGTGTTACTAGGCAAGGGTGGAGATTACATGCGCAGGGTACAGGCCCAGAAGGGGAGGGAGATGGCGAGGTTTGAGTCTTATGAGTTTACGTTTCTATGATATGATCTGCGCACCGGTTTCTTCGGATTTGCTTTGTATTTGACAAAAATACGAGGAGAGAAAGTCTTGTAGTTGGAGAACATAGAGAGAGTGTTTTATATCTTTTACGAATGTGCCATTACTCCATCCGGACCCACGCCGCATCATACATCCAATATCTTACTACCAATTATCGGCCACAGAGAAACAAAAACGCAATAGAAAAACCAATAAAGCAGATGGACGTTCCCCTAGAACAACACAATCAATGCAAAAGCAAAAAGCGCAATCCCAAGCTGTTGACCAAACTCTCCACGAACCGGAGAGGACCCCCCCGTGAATTCTGTTGGCGGAGGGGTGGTGGCAATGACAAGGGAAGTGGCACTGGTGCTTCTGGTGGTGTTTGTTCGCGTCGTAGGGGTTATCTGTGAACATGTTAGGAAAGACGTTATCGAGATAGTGGATAAAATAATTCTTGAAGTAGGGGCACTCACAGCCTGCACTCTTGAGGATGTGGTACTGGTGGTACTACTTGAGATTCCTGCTAATAAAAATGAGGAGCTCGTGGGGGGAGTACCTAAGGAAGCACGGTAATTAGCTATAGCCTTATATATATAGGGTTACGGAGCAATCAAGTCATACTAGATGGAAGGACAGTTCTTGGAGTTGTTGTCGTCGATATTGTGGACGTTGTATTTCTAAACACCGTCTGCACCGCCGCCACCACCGTCGCCGTCACAATACCCGTAACCGTTGTGGTTGCAAACGAAGCCGTTACCTGGCACAACTGTAGGTCGCCGGACGTGTTGCAGAAAGGTGCCGATGAATCACTGGTGGCCGGGGTCATGGGTCAATGATATTTCTCACATGTTTTGCCAAAAAACCAAGATGTGAAGAAACATACCAGCAGAAACTACCGCCGCTGTTCCCACTGCTGCAGACAGGATTGTCGGCGTCGAGACAGCTCGCTACACTGTTGCATGTGCTTCTGGAATGGGGGGAGGTGGTTTGGTTAGCTAACTACAAAATTAATCGTGATGCATGGAAACGTTTTTCTATTTACCCTTGGGGACAACATGCTGGGTTGTTGTTTATAGATACACAGACTTCGTCCATACGGCAGGAAACTGTACAAAAACACATGTACTATTAGCGATCCCACGATATCATCTATACTATATCTCGAGCCAATCACATACCTCCCAAGTCATTATCACAACAGGGGCCTTGCGTTGCACATCCAGCACCACAAGGCGCTCCAAAGACACACGATGCCTGTGCTTGTCTTCCTACCAGATCATGCATCCGTCCTTTCCCTATGGCCGGTGCTGCTGCCATGGGCCCGAACTGGAACGACGGGATCGCGGTGCTGTAGTGGATATAGGCAACGACGAGAAGAATTGTTCGCTTCATGATGATTTTTGATATATTGCTGAATAGTTGTAAAAAAGATTGTAATCGATATTTTCGAAGGGGAATAAAGTGAGTGTGGTGTGAGATGGGGGGGTATTGTAATGTTATGTCTGAGTAGAGGATCTGGGGAACCAAAACGACAGAAATACTGCGTGAATAACCTCGAAACATGTTTGATGACGCATCAGTATTTCTGAGAAGTATTTCAAAATCGTTTTGGCCGGAGGGAACAAAGAAAATTACAAACTTGAATCAGTTTTGGCGTGCGTAAATATTGCGAAAGTGCCAACAAACGTTTAACTCCCAATCCGGTCATTTTTTTACTGATCAAAGAAACTTTCATAGAAAATTGGAAAACCATACGGCGACCAGCATTTCCAGCGAGTTTCTGAAGGTAAGGAACTAATTCGCTCAATTCGGAGAAGGATATAATGGATATTGGTCATTGGTGCATAAGAAACAAATTTATGAGGTTAATAAGATGGCTTCATTGCAATACCTCTTATATATCTGTCTTTTTGGCTTTCCTTGGCCATCTATTTCATTATTTCACCAGCCGCATGCGTCATACGTTTGTGGGTGATTCTACAGACTTTTGAGAAAGGGTTGATGGGATGGTCTCGCGATAATTATGCTTGTTTGCTCTGGGCATCCTCTTAGATGACTAAGAAAAAGCCAATACCGAATTATGTATGTCTCACCTAGGCCTAACTAGAGTACTCTACATGTATGCACTTTGCTGCAGTCTTCTGGTTGGAATCTAGATCAGAGCAAATGATTCCTATTGGATCTCGTGGCATTGATGTAAATGTAGTACATGCAGTGGTACCTAAGGGGATTTAATTACTTCATAGCCACTTGCAAAAAAATAAAATCTGATACTTCTCCAGTCTGCAGGTAGATCAGACAACAATATTCTACTAAGTTACATCAGACTATTGCATTAATAGCCAGTGGAGGGATTTCAACTGCACATACCTTTCAATTCAGAAATATACTGATATCTATTCGTTCATCCCCTGTAGATATTGACGTATTCCCTTTACAGCAAGTTCATGATCTTCCTCCTGAGATAATCCACTTATAACAACCACAGCAACAACACCCTCAACGCCCCTGACTCTAATTGGGAACCCTCCGCCATTTGCAGCATAATCCCCCTCACTCAACGCATATTTTGTTTCGAACGGCACTAGCGATGAGTCCATCTTTCTCTTCATGTAGTATGATGAACATCCAAAACGGAATACTGTGGCTTGCTTTCGTTTCACCCAGAAAGCGTTGTCTGGGGTTGTTCCAGGGCGGGAACATGCGTGGAAAAGGACCTGGCCCGCGTTCGACGAAGCGATGTGAATGACAACAGGCTTCTGGTGCTCCTGTGCTAATCCACGACAGATAACACCGAGGTCCCAAGCGACATCAGAGTTAAAAGTAGAAAACTGAAGCTCCTGCTCCTGAAGCTCGAGTTCCTTGAGCTATATATGCCGCGCACAAGGAATGTTAGATAGTTCCACAAGGACTAGGATATATCATTGATCAAACACTAACTGAAGTCATTATGAAATAAGTCTTCTAAAACCGATGATAGAAGCTGATATGAAGATAATAACTAGTGATGGTAATAGATATAAATGAAAGACGGAAGTTTATTATGTGCGGGGAATTCGAAAGATTAGTAATAATTAGGGCTTGCGCCAAGATAGGGGGTTATTTAATCTGAGCCGCACACAAAGTGGCTTCAACCTACATCTTCTTTCGCTCCGCCGACACAGTAGATGTCTTGACTCCGAACTTATTGTGTTGCTTCAAATCTAGATCCGAATATAAGGTTCGATCACCTCAATGGAATTGATCAGTCCAGCTCACGCAAACAAAAAATAAGGTAAATCAAGCCTATATTCAAACTTTATTTCCTTATTCTTCCTGCATGATGGATACTAGAACGGCTTCTGCTGCCTTTCTTACTTTACCTGCTGGCAGAAACCCATAACTATGGTTTATCCTCACTATTGGTGTAACCTTTTGTATGGCCATGCCCAGGTACCATCGAGAAGGCTACCAGAAGTCTGAATAAATTCAATTGACATCAGTTGGTTGCGCAATTGCACGCCATGAAGTTCGAGAGCTAATCTGACAAGAATACGGAGCTTTAAATCTAACGCCACTTGGCCTTAAATAACCTATTTTTATCATTCATATGCTAATTGGTTGTCCTCAGGCTTTTATGCCAACTTGCAGAGCTAAAGTTCACCTGTAGACACCCTATGTGCCTCCGAGAAACGCCGCTGCACATATATTCAAACATAAATCCTGATCAAAATGTATATATCTGATCAAGTAAGGCCCACTTTTGCCATTATCACTCCTAGCGAGTATTGGCATACGAGTCTGTCCCTAGTGCGTTAATATTCGGCGTATGTATTATTGGTTTCCATACTCAACCATATATCCTTCAAGTTATCAATGATAGGCAGAGCTTAATATACCTCAGCCCTTGCGGATCGCTTGCTCGCTGCACAGTGCACCGTCGATCTTCCCCTTGAAATCCACGTGAGTATCTCATATCTGCACATCAAGCCAACCGGAAATCAAAGAAGAGCAAATTTTCCAATTACAGAGAAACCTATCATAATTCTACCCTCTCGAAATCCCATCCCTACCAAACTTACAGCGTTCGGAGGGAGTAAAACCTGTGGTTTGCTAACAAATACCTCTCTCTAAATTCCATCCCTCCGATAATTCCAGCCGCGGGGGTGGAACTATGATAGGTTTTGCTGTATACTGTAATCAAAAAGAACCCGAACCCGCAAACTCTGCAGGCGAGAATCCTTTTTTCTTTTTTCCTTGCCGGAGGCGATCGAATGTGAAATAATTGTGTCAGCCGGCCGATTGGTGATATATCATGTTCAGGTTGAGCTTTGACCAGATACGTACACCCAATCTGAGAGACCGAATGGTCTTTAGGAAGAACCAATAGCTGATGGCCAGACTGCCATAAGCTGGCTTCAAAACCCTTCCGATAGGAGGCGAGAGATTGGGCGAGGATGTGCCTGAAGTGCGTCAGACCCAATTGCCGACATATCATGTTGATGACTTGGTAATATAAGATATCTTGTGCGATATATCGGACCCTTCTTGTGCAACGGAGGACTGTAGGAGGAAGGCATACAGGCATGTACTCCGAAGTATCGGATACAATCCTCTGCGCCGTGAGAGGGTTGGGTGCACAAATGACCAGAGATAGAGACATATCAATGACCGTGACTACGGAACGGGGTTTTTCGACGAAATATCCTCGCCATGACCACTTTGTATGTAATCGGTATTTTTTGTTTTTTTATTTTTCTTTGCTTGTGCATTTTGTGATATCCCATGGCTCGGGATCTCCTGTGAATCCCGAGAGCAGGAGTTCGCTTTAATTGCGTGGATTGATGGCTGGGTCCGGATATGAAATCGCACCTAGTGTCAACACAAATGAATTCCCCAACTTCCCAATTGGTCCAATAATTGGCTAGTGTTTTGATTACTAACTTTTTATTTGAGCTTCGAAAGCTTCGCGGTCCGTGTGAACATCATCACCGACTATAAATCCCCTACCCAACGACCAGGAGTTTATCGATTTTGAGTCGAACCCCGCGGAATGATTACCATCAGATATATATGCATACCCACTGATAACTGCCTGCACACAGTCCTCGATTTCGGAACTTGATGTCCTCTCTTTCTCTCCTTCCTTTAGAGTACCTACAATATCTAAGCCGGAAATCACTGCCTTCACATAGGCGTGATATGCCGATAAGTAGATCGGCATATTGATTCAGCAACCTTTTCTGAGACCTAAATCATGCCTTAGCGAGATACCCATTTGTATGTAGCCGTCGAAGATCAAACATCGGCGGGGCTTGACTTCTTAATTGGCCTCAGTCCCCCGAGACCGGGGAAGGAGTGCCCCACATCTGTTCAACTACTTCACTCTTTTCTTCTTTTCTGGGATGGGCGACCCAAAGGGAATGCTTAATTTTTTTTGCCGTACGTACGAATAAAAGAAAAAAAGGTTACTGTTGCATATATGTGCTCTATTTACCTGCGCGGGTACAACGCGTAAGATCTATATCGTTATTGTACCAGACACAGCAGCCCGTGGGGGTTTGGGGGGGGACTCCAATTGGAACTTCATACATTCCGGGGGAAGCTCAAACGTATCCACTTTTTTTTTTCTTTTCTTTTCTGTATTGCTGTAATGCAGCTAGTGGAGACAGTCTCCATGTTTTTCTAGAATAATTAATCATAAAAATGCTTAGGCAATGTCGGTATATTCCTTCTTAATTAACATAAGTCACTTTGCTTGATTCCCAAGCATATGTAGAGCCATGACGATTGAAGATGGCCTCTGGACAGCGCCGGGCGAGCGGACGGGCGGGCGAGGGGAAGAACCACGGTGTTGGTTGGTGCCTGAGCAAGGTCGCCGAAATTTGTACTTGCAAATCACTCCCACGGACCACTTCCTAGAGAGCCTGGTAGCTGGTGTTTACCATGGAGTCCGTCGCAGTCAGGGTGCCGAAAATTTTCGCTGGTCGTGATGCTCAAAACTCCGTAGCTCAGGAGACTCAAGCTTTCCGAACTGCTTTGTATGCAGCTTAGGTTGCTTGGGAGGATGTGTGATTTAGACGCGCTAGACGCTGCGTTAGATCTTGCTCTATGAACGAGATGTGTATTAGATACACGAAGCAGAAACCAAATCTATACAACTACCTTGGGACTTCTTAAGGAGTAGAGAGCATTGTCAATGATGATTGATCCTCTAGCAGGGAAACGACTAAATGTGATCAGTAATCCTAGCCGGTTGTCGGACGGGACTTGACGACAGATAAGGTTACCGAGCTGCGGCCAACTGGTGGGTACTTTAGAGTAGAATTGGTACAGTGGTACGTACTGTCCGGTATCCCACGTCTCTAATCCCACGTGGGGCGGTCGTTTTTTTTTAAGGCTGAGTGATCATAATAAAAAAGAAAAACACATATGTCTGAATCTTGAACACAAATTTCCCGTCTTCTGGTTTGGTGTAAACATACACCCGTACCAACAGATTTGTGTATCAGCAGGACAGTTACTGGAAATCGGCCCACAAGATCGCCTTTCAACCATCCCAATTGTTTTGAAGCTCACTCGGCTTGGTTTTCATGCCGTGCCGCGCTGCGAGGGGTGTTCATGTTGAATGCGTGTATCCATGTAGGTGCTCTAGGATGCTTTATATACCTACTCTAGAGTAGAGTGCTTGTTGAAGATGCCGTAATACATATACCTGGGTACACTCCAGTTCATTGCCTCATATGTATGTATAACATGTACCTATAGTATAATAGATACCCGGGCTGGTGCGAATTTGAGTTCTTGCGCAAAAAGAAGTTTCATGCAGCGGTAGAATCTGCCCACCATCTGAGCTAAGGAAGAGGGCGGTTATCAAGCCCGGAACTTTCCCGCTCCAACGTCAATATAAACCTGTTACTGTCTCGTCAAGATAAGGTCTTGAGATCAAAAAACCATGACGAGTCCATCTAGGTAAACAGGCATCTTGACCACCCAATTCGTCAGTTGATAAGTGAACGAACTCACCAGCTCAGCGCCTCTATGTATTTAATGATTCTGCACGTGACTACGCATGCATGCGGGGGAGTGCAACACCGTCAAGCAGTTTACTGCAGAGTTTATGAAACATACCACTCAACTACCCCTACGTTTGCAGATGTTTGCATATGTAGAGGTGCGAGGTTAACACATAGCCAATATGCTGCATCTACCACAAACACAGACCACCCTGGGGCCCATTTGCTTGTAGGTACGTACATAAGCGCCCTTGACAGATGATCCAGATGATTATGATCGTCCAGAAAGAAAGAAAAAAAGTTCCGGGTGAGACAGATGGTTGGTTATTCCTATGGTCAGTATTATTTGGAAAGGAAGCACCGGGTCATGTCTGTTTTGTTTACCCTGTAAAGCCACAAAGCCTGTGTGGTGGGAACCCATAAGAGGGGAAAAATCTTCTCCCGGATAGTCTCAATTTTGGGCAAGAAAAAAACTGAAGGTTATGAACGGCCCAAGGCGGCTATTGGCCGGCCGTGTGTGCAAGCTGATGAAACGAGAATCCCGATTATCGGCTTTCTTTCAAATTTAAAGCTTTGACCTCCGTACCTACTCTGTGCTTAGATGGCATCTGCTTTGCGTTGTCAATCCTGCAAGGGGGAGAGGGTTATTTTTGTTTCCAGCCCAAACAGGTATATAGTAGTCTTGACTCTTCGCGATATTCATGAGGCTCAACTAGTACGAAAATTTCCCCGGTTGCGCACACTCCAGAGGCGGATCAGCGTTGGACTTCGTTAGGGTAAAGTCATAGACGTATGGATCCATGTAGAGTGCCTAGAATATACGAGTGGGTAACCCGAAGCAACATCAAGGCATCACGACGAATGCTACCTTACATACAGTATGTGCAGTATGTGTATGGGAGTTCTCGTTTGGCTGAATTGATGTGTTGGCTGTTCTGGCATTGGTCTAACCGTTTGACCTCCACTTTCCAACTTTGGTTGTGAAGATCACCCCCATTTCTGGGATTTTAGGAATATTTTCTTTGCATCGCAAAGATACAGTTGTATTTTCGGCGAATGCTAGTTCTATTTTAATAAAGCTCCTCCTTAGGAAAAGTCCACCTCGCTTTGGCTTTCCATATAGATAATATTATCATGATTCAGTTAAACGGGGAGAACGGGGAAAGAGCACGAGATCGGATTTTGGGAAATATGAAGATTTATTGCTGTGTGTCCAGTCGATCGAAATATTCTATCGATATCACGAGCATCGTTTTTCTTTCCATTTCCTCTGCGAATTCGCACATCCTCGAACGTCCTTGGCCTAGTTGGAGGGGTAATTGACCCTGGCAGAGAAAGTAGGCGTCTTTGCTCGCCATTTGGCGTTTGCCGCCTTGTGGCTTTTCCTTCACATTTTTAGGATCCTATCGTCCAGCCAATTGTTGCTGCTGCACTCACCTTTCCAAACAAAGCTAAGGCTGATAGAGCTTTGTGAAAAGAACAGGGCAATATGAGGCATCTTCCTCTTAGCGGGCCCAGGATGTTCCGAGTAGATACATACATACATGTAGATATCCCTCATCGATGTATGTACATGTAGGTAGGTACATGTAGGGAGCTATGTAGCCTCATACCCAGTGCCCATTTCTGTTCTTTAATTTAGTGTCACGTGACATTCGCTCCTCTTCACAGTTTTGGCTCCCAAAAATACCAGTACCTAGGATGGTGGGAACGAGCCTATAGTATGTAGGATTAATTCTTCGGAGTCTTTAATCAAGAAAGACCAGGAACCAATCTGCTATGGAGACTGTAAATTTGTGTAATGCACGTGTAGACCGCGTGTCTTATTAGGTAGGAAGGGGTTGAGAGGTAAGGATTATGTACGTGGGTAATATGATGAACCCGCGTACCAGAAAATACATTGATATCGACTGGGTAAATGTCGGTTTTTTATGGATGTTCGTTCTGAGGGACATCCAGAAGAACATACCATAGGTCCGAACGGGACCTCCGTGGAACACCAGAAGCAGACCCCTCCCCTCTATTCCCCCCATAGAGTAGGTACGTAGAGTACATATATGTACAGACAGTGAAGTAGGGTACACACTGCACAGAGAGTTTGCTGGTTCGGGACATTGTTCGCTCGCCATATCCAATGCAAAGTGTTGGTTTTATGTAGACAGATGTATCTGTCCCAACGGATAGGACAGAATCATTGTAGTTGTATTCATTTGAGGCGGCTCGGCTGGAGCAAGCGAACGAACGAGCGAGCCCACCACACCGCTTGTTCGCTCGCTACCTCTAACTACATACCCCATATCCATACCCATACCTAGACCCAGACCCATACCACCCCCTAACGAACCTCCTTCATCGCTTACCTACATACTGGCTTCGTTTGAACTGTCAGGGACGCCTCTTTTTTTTTCCCCCCATAAAGAAAAAGAGGTCCTTACATATTATTCCTTATTGGACCAATCCCGGAAAGGAAAACCATCAAGGTATTCTCGGTGAGCAAATCCTTTTTAATCCTCTTTAACCCTTTTTGTGGTCAAACTGTGGTACTGTCAACTCTCCGAAGACCGCCATCCCGGAAAACGTTTTTAAAATATTGAGAGAGTACGGATCTATACCAGGCTCGATCATCCGAACCCTCAAAATCCCCACTTTCATCTACATACCTATACATATATACACTGCAACCTATTTGGGGGGAGAATTGTTCTAATCCGTACGGTATCCTCAGATCAGATCAATAGGTCTTAGAATTCAAGCCTCCCGAACCTTTACGTGAAAGATAGATAGCCAAAGGGAAGGTATTGAAGGGATACAATTGTATGTTTAGTGGTTTGTTCCTGCCCGTACTCCCTTCGGTCTTAAACTGACCGAAGGTTTCTTTTTCATCCGATATTGATATATTTCGTGTCATAAGTCACGTTGTATGTATGGGAAGCTATTTTCGCGCTCTCTTTTTAGCGGGATAGGTTTCGATGAGGAGGAGATCTTCCCGTCTTTTACTTGTTGACTTGGACCTAACGTAAGACATGCACAGTTTACTTTTCAGATCACCTCTTCAGCCCCCAACCCAACCAACGTACTTCTGCAGCAGACAGATAGGTCCATTATCTCAGCTTTCCTGCTCTCGCTCGCTCCTCCGGGTCCTTTTAAACTCTTGAGTACCACCCGCTGGTTATCTATTCGATTTAGATAACTCTCTGCGCGTAGGCGCAACTGCTTCTATCTAAAGTAAGTCAAGAGTTCCCTCCTCATCCGTCTTCTTTCTACTCCTCTTACTCCACTTCCTCGGCAAGAGAGAAGGGGAAAAATTACCAAGAGATCTTGCCGTGTTAGAGGAGGCTGAAATTCAACGACTTGTTCTAATTCTTCCCCCTTCGTCTCCCTTTAAAAAGACATCTAGGAAAAAAAAACCGATTACCGAGAAACACGGAATTCCGGACCTGGTTCTATTCCATCTTATCATCATCATCTCGTCTTTGCAAAAATTATCGAGCATAGGGATATTCATATCTCGCACAACGTACCTACCTACACCTACGTTACTGTCTCTGTACAACTGCCTTACCGGCTACTCGAGGTTTGTGCTTCGTGACCTCCCACTCCCCCCCACCCCTCTTTTTCCTCTTCCCCGGCATCACTTATCCTCCATCCACGTGTTTCTGTGGATTTCGCCGGTTTTCTGACGTGTTTCAGTGAAAGGCATTATAAAGGGGTTGTGGAGATCGCTTGCTGCCGGAAACGGAACAACTCATCTGCGATCGAAGAATTACACCCTCTACAACACATCTTGACGCTTTAACATCTTTGAGGTAGAAGGGAACCTTTTCTCGGTATTGTCATCTCTCACCTCGTGCGTTGGACAGGCAGAGACACAGACAGGCAGACAGACAGGCATACAGAACATAACACGGTGCTGCTGTCAGCTGCTCAGCCGCTACGGGAATCAAGTTATTACTTTATACCTACCTACATAACCAACTTCGCCTCCACCCCCCTGTTCCAACTAGGTCTTCGTTCGCTCAAGTCGTCGCCATCGCCTAAGAAAAGCTCATCCCGCCGCTTGCCACGTCGTTAGGCCAGCCCAAAAAAAACGGCAGCGGATTCTTCCCGATCGCCACGAAAAACCTTTATATTCATATAGGTACCTTTTCACTCGCTACCACTTGCGAATTAAAAAGTGAAAACCCAGAGATCAGAGAAAAAAAGAAATAATTGAATTTCTAACACTAAATCAATAACATACAACCAACCTCCTTTTGATTATTCAGCAATAAAACAATATTTACATCTTCCCAAAAAAATTCAAATCGCAATAGAAGGAAATGGCGGCAGCACGGATGACGCTGTACAAGCTGGTGGTGCTCGGAGATGGAGGAGTCGGTAAAACGGCCTTAACGATTCAAGTTAGTTTTACGGATTCTTGAAGAACATTCCTTTTTTTGGTGTTAGTGTTGGTGTTTGTTGGAAAATGGTCTCTAACGTCTAATTATCTTGGTCTAGCTATGTCTTAATCATTTCGTCGAAACCTACGACCCCACAATCGAAGATTCGTACCGGAAACAGGTAGTCATTGACGGGACTGCTTGCATGCTCGAAGTCCTTGATACGGCTGGGCAGGAGGAATATACCGCACTTCGAGATCAATGGATCCGTGATGGAGAGGGTTTTGTCCTTGTATACAGTATTTCATCCCGTTCGTCGTTTACCAGGATACCGCGATTTCACGGACAGATATTGCGGGTGAAAGAATCTTCATCCACTGGACCATCACTGGCAGGATATGGAGGAAGCCCGCTTCACTCTCCGGCGCTATCGGGAAGCTACGCGGTCAACAATGTTGTCCCAATAATGCTGGTTGGGAACAAGAGTGATCGAGTGACGGAAAGGGAAGTTTCAACGCAAGAAGGCCACGCTTTAGCGAGGGAATTGGGCTGTGAGTTTGTCGAGGCATCGGCGAAGAACTGCGTCAATGTTGAGCGGGCGTTCTATGATGTTGTGCGAATCTTACGACGACAACGGCAAGCTGCTGCCAGAAGGAACACAGGGCCGGGTACCAGTGATGGCGGCGGACCAGGAAAGGACAAGCCAGGAAAAGATGGAAGGGGCCGAGCACGCAAACCCCGTACATGCGTTATCCTATGAACGGGGTGGGTTTATTTTGATTATAGAGAGAAATGAATGGAAGGCATATCTGATGGGGCCCGAGAATAGGGCTCGGTGGACAATTTTTGAGATTTACACGTTTGTGGGCGGTCGGCGATTTTTTCCCTCGAGATTTCCTTTTTTGTGTCGTACTTTTTCTATCTTATGCTGTCCTTATTTCTGAAACTGGGTGCACTTTTTATTAGTTGGTTTATCCATAGTTGTCGGTGTTGAGAAAGGCTTTTTTACTTTTTATTTTACTTCGTTTATTTATTCACCCTATATCTTTATTTGTGGACCTATTTTGTTGCGGACTTCCTGGAAAAAACTGATTTTTGTGCATCTTTCTTGGAATCCTCTTTTTTATCTGTTAATTCTTTTTTCTTCTTTCTTTCCTTCTCACCTCTGGCATTCTCTCGATATCGTTTTATATCCTCTCTTTCATTCTCTCACACCTTACCTACCTACCTAGCTCTCCTCTTTGCTAGTTGTTCAAATTGGATCGACTGGGAAAACCCCCCTTCGAAAGCTACAGGTTTTTTCTTCTCTTCGAGGTCGGGTAGCATGAAAGATCGGAACACCAGAGAGAGACAACTGAAAATGGGTCCCATATATTCGTTTCGTTGATATAAATACCGGGTCGATCGACATTTTGTTAACCCCACCTTCTCCCCCTCCCTCCCTCTTCCCAATACCCCTCCGGCCGGGAAAAAAAAAAGAAAACCAGGGCGTGCCAATAAAGTTTCTTCGGTATTTGTGCTACTCATGCCCACCCACGGCCATGTCCACGGTTTCTTTTCCTCCCCTTTTCTTTTTTTGTGCACGGGGATCGGAGGAGAGGGGGGCAGATGGATGGAGCTTTTAATATTTCACACTTTCTATTCTATTCATTGGGTGCACCCCCCCCCCACCCCTTTCTCCGCCTTCTCCTTAGCCTCGATTCTTTTCTACTCGTATATTGTCTTCTCTATCTACCGTCAATCGAGCTGGGAGGGCTAGAGGTCGTCTATAGCACTCCATCTCTAACAGTATAATTGGTGTAGGGTAATCTAGTGGCGGTTTCAAGTTCGAAGGGAAGCTGTTATAATTGTATCTTTTCTTTTTCCTTTTTTTTTCTTTCTTTCTCTTGAGGATAGAAGGTTAGCAGGTACGTACGAAGGAAGGAAGGGGGTGATGATGGTGACTCATGCTGTTAGTTGTACATGTAGTCTGGTAGTCTAGAGGATTGTTTCGTTGGGGAAAAAATTTAGGTACATATATCATTATCATATCATATCATGCCAATGTTGGTGTTGGGAGAGATCTGGATCTGGGCTATTAGTAGAGCAACTCTTGCTCTTCTCCTTGGCCGTTTCAAAGAGTACTCAATATGATCGATATATATGTGAATCGTCATTTCCCCACCTCCTTCGTAATTTCTTCTTCTGTAGTCGATACTTTGTTTTGAGGGGCTTTTATTTCCTTTTCCTTTTCCTTCCTTTTCTTTTCCTCTGCCCTCGTGTGGATTAATTACTTCTTCCTTTCCTCATGTATGCACTGTCTTACATAACATTAGCTCTTATATATATGACCACACTGTAGAGTAGTTAGTACTACATACTACAAATGACTATTCACTTCTTCGATCGTGACAACTTGACTTCCATACATATATCACTTCCGCAGCAACTAACCCCACCCACATGCGCACAACACATAGGGCAGAGTGGGGGTCACAAGAACAATGCATTATCAATTTGTCTATTATTTACCACCAAAAAAACCCGGTCCGTGGTATTACATGGTGTGCTGTATGTCGAGCAGATTCCCTGGCTAACTAGCTGGCAGTTACGTTCGTATGCAGGGTCTTCGATCCAGGCTGAACCTTGAAACGGAAAAAATATTAATTGGGAGGGAGGCTAGTTGTTGCTGAGGTGTCAATTTGACGGCTGTTGGAGTTACGGACCTACTCCGCGTTAGTATTGTTGGAGTATCTGACATTGGTAGAGTACTTAGGTAAGGTACCGCAATATATGCCGTGCAGGACACTACATTCTTCCTTTCTCCTTCCCCTCTCTCTTTTCTTGCATATCAGAGGGTTTTAGCTGCATGAATTCGAGAATTTTGGCGGGATCTCGTGCCCCTATCAGTTACACAGCTCGAATTTTAGTCCAATTCGTGCTCTAGATTTATTTATGTTGTTGGCTACGGTGTGATATTGCGCCGTGGTGGTTGAAATGTGCAGCCGTCCACGGTCACACAATTACAAGCGTTCGGCTATTGCTCTAGCAGGCAGGGCTGCAGGTACGAGCGAGCGAACATGACTTCAGACTAGCTCATATATCCATGCAGGCAATTCGGGGGAGGCGGATCCTGTAGCTCCCGGAGCGCCGAGGTAGGGCCGATCGTCGGGTATTGTAAGCCGGGCGATCGGGGGCGGGTTGCTCTTCATATGGATGTCTAAATTCATGAACTTGCAGCAACGGGACAAGGAGAATGGAGGTCATTTAGGTATGTATTTACTCCACCTCACTAAGACACCGATCAATCGGGATCGAGTAGATTTGAGTGTTCGGGTATCTGGATGTTTAGTTAGATATCCAGACCAGGGGGTCGATTAGCAAGCAAGTCGACCCCGAAAATATTGCCATAAGCTTAGATTCTATCTCAGTTTCTTAGGCTCAGCTCAAACTCTATGGACCATGACGTCGGTCGTTCAAGGTCAAGGGTTTCTATATATATAATAGGGAACTTTGAGTAGTAATATTCTGCCTGAGCGAGCCCTACCCGATTTATGCACGGAATACAAGTGCCGTTGTGCACGTGCTCCTGGAGATATGTAGGGGGCCGGCAGGAAAACTTCGGCCAAAAAGATAGGTAGATGAGGTGGATTTGTAGTAGGGAAGGAGGGCCAATTGTTGGTTGGAGCTATACTCGGGGCCTTTGTAAAACATGGACCATCCTTGCAATGAAGTTTGTATCAGTGTCGTCGTAGACAGTCCTTGACTGAAAGTACTCATTCAGGATGACGTCTTTCTCGAGAAGTGGAGCTGTCAACGTCAAGTCGCCATCGCCGACGTCTACTTGTCATCGGAGCGAGTAAATCGCTAGCTAGTACCAGGGTGTGGTATTGTATGTATCGAGTTATTTCGACGAATGATGTTTACAGAATATTCCTCTAAAGGGAGGTGTTAGTAAAGAGTTCCGACTAGATTATACTGGATCCGACAGTAATAGGGGATCAACCTTCTACACACGTGGCCAGCTATGCAGCACATGCTCAGGTGTTATAATTATCATGAACCTCATGGTGTTTCCAGGGTCTCACACTATTTCAGATTGATGGGAGAGGCTGGGCCAATTGAATTAAGTAACGGACGAAGAACAAAAATGGGAGAAACTGTCTTCTCTTGGATAAATATACTTAGAAAGCAAGATCTTAAGAACAGGTGTTGGAAGACTAACAAAGTACATATATTTCCATATTTACGTGTCTATAACGTAAGAACATACAGACATCGTTGTCCTCAAATAACTCCATGTAATTTCTCTCTGCTGATAAATAAAATCATGCATGGCATCTACTGTTGAGGCTCATTTAAACAACGCTCTCGATGGAGATCTAGAGGATGAAGCCCGGAGGTTCATTCTCATCCCCATACGACACGCAAAGCTGTCTATTCTTCGAGTCAGTGCACCAGTCTTCGCTTTCTCGGGATAACACCACAGACTAATAGTCTAGAAGCGCACATACATACATGTACGTACGCGCACCAATACGAGACAGACATTTCGTTCGAGTCGCTTCTGGCGGCTGCAGCGCTATGGCCGCTTGTGCCACAACCCCCGAGGCTAGCAGGATTCCGGGAAACGTCATTACTGCTCTCGGGAGCGGCCGCAACCTTATCGCCACGCGACAACCAACGACGACCGAAGGAAGGATATGATATGACTCAGCTGGCTGTCGGGGTGGAGTTTGGATTACTGCATGAGTATTTGGTTATGTAAGACCCGTGCTTCAAAGTCTAACTAGTCTCTGTGGGTGAAAATGCGCTACTAGCTTGTGAACATGGAATCACTAACGTAACTACACTTACAGTAACTACATCTCCAGATTCCACTTGCAATCGTGTCTGACCCGACCGATGACTGGGGCTGACCTTATGTGGGGGAATATATGTACCTATTATCGTCCTTTTAACCCCTCCCGTGCAGCACGGTGAAGAATCAATACCGCCTCGGCCTTTTCTCGGCTTATTCTTCACATTTACAGAACGGACCCGAAGCCATGCAAGATGGACTATGGGTGTAATTGTGAGTGCTTACTCTCTAATCGCAGAGAGCAAAGTATACATGGACGTAAGGTAAAGCTCGTCCGTGCCACTTTAGGCTATAGGAGAATTGCTTACTTGGCTAGTTACTTGTAAAAGTTACGTGCATATCTTAGATATTAATATATTCTTTGGTGTGTAGATACTGGGGGTTGAACTCTGGCCACACATCCTCTCATGCTGCAGAATATCTTCATGAGATTCAGAACTCCAGACGTCATTCTAAGAGGAAGACGTAGATGCGTTGCGTACCTAAAGAGCACTACCTAAGCAGAATGCTACTCTACGATATTACGCGCATGTGCGAAGCACACCAACAACCGGGTCATCATCAGCTAGTTTGATACCAGCAGTAAGGAAAAGTCTCATGATATACGAGTCAAAGGGCGGTGAAGAGAGAAAGGAAAAAGAAAGGAAAAAAGGCTCACAGGGATAAATAAATGAACTTGTAGATTCAATTAACTAAAGGAGACATCGTTGGGTTGATAGCTCAGGTCCGCGAAAACGCTCCGAGCTTCCAAGCACCAAAACAGTAACCAGCCACGCGAGCATGTCTCTCCCCGGTCCCCCGGTCCCCCATCCCCGGAAGTACGGAGGCTGTCTTAGCTCACGTGTAGGCAGGGGTGGGTATGATCTGCACACACTTCAGTTTAGTGAACGTACCCACCATCTATGCACAAAATAGAGACATAATATATAGGACTTTGACATTAATATTACGGACAACCCGGCATTTACGTGTAGAAAACGAGGTCTAGACTCTCAATATCCCGAGCACTTGTTCACGATCACCGTTTCGAAAAATTTAAGGGCGGCAACGGCAGTATGAGCCTAGCTTGGAGAGGCATTTTAATTCGATCGATTGATTGATTGGTCTGGAATTAGTGGACTCACGATGTGAGGACTGATCAATCAACAACATATGATTCATCATGTTTGAAGGGGTAAGCAAATCGAAGAAGAAGGAGGTCTTATCGATGATCTATAGTTATGGGGCCGACTGTATCACTCAACGACTTTCATATTAAAATTTTCTGTGCCCTCACATTTGCAAATTCGGTAACTCTGACAGCTACTGCCGTATGAAATTAAAACTACGTACGTATATATAACTGCATCTATTAATACACAAGTTAAGTCCCATAATATGTTATAGAACCCCCGTATGCTGTCTACTTGTAACGATGTATATTGCACTATGCATGTTGCGATATCCACATGTACCCCATCACCCCCTCCCCACATGAACCAACCCCCAAGGGCTCTAAACACGCGAGCATGTCGTTTTGAAGCAGGCTGTGCATAAAAAACCTTAATTCAACGTCAACTGGCCTGGTATGTAGCCACTTATGTACATGTAGCTCCATGCTTATGCGGTTGTTCATGATTACATGTATGCGTATGAAACCCAGTCGATGCTATGTAGGCCGCGGCTATGGCGTTGATAAGCTTTAGTACATGTAGGTACATGTAGTTACTTGTCTCTACGTATTCTTGAATTTCCCGAAACATAGCCCATACTACAACGTAGTATAATCAGCATAAGCGTTGGATACTACATGTAGCTTACTTGACAACATAATCATAATGGAATCGATATCAATATACCCGCCACGGGACGCATTGGAAGTACGAACCTCGTAAGACCTCTATATCTTCTATTCATCGGTGCTATAATGTTATTACATGTAGTTAAGCATAGTCATTATACAGAAGTTCTTCACGAAAAATAATCTAACGGTACCCACATACTAGCTTCCACCATAGTTGCAACCCGGAAGGTCGGCGGTAACGTATCGTGGCAATTAGTAACTATGTGGATACACACCTAACCCTCCTTATGTCAACACCGCCAAGCTAATGTCAAGAATCCTTACGGTATGGCTGCATTCAATAATTTTAAGTAAGACTGGTTATTTGGGTGAGAGGGGTATTTGAGCTACATGGTGGAGGGTGTGGAACTGTAGCTGGTCTGGTGCTATCTTGAATATGCTGCAGTACCTGCACGTGCACCGCTTACTCTTCTCATGATCAATTACCAAGCGTCAGCTAATAATTAATTTTAAACGCTTGTCTTCTAGAATCGAATCGACATTTAATATGCAGCCAAGTAGTGCAACTAGCTAAATCTCAAGCAGGCTAGGCCCATGGAAACATTCTGATCATGAAATATCACTCGAGGGCTAGGGTTTCTGCCTCCCTCTCCAAGACTAACGGCCTAACTCAAAACATTTTTTCTAGACACCATTTTGTATTTATTCTATCATCGTCGTTCTAATCAATTCATAGCATCGAACGGTCTAAATAATGTTAAAAGTGAAATCAATAGGCATGTTGCACTAGTCAAGATCATTCTTCTAAATCGCTGAATTCAACATCGCTGCTTATCATGATATATATCAGTGGTAATAAAAACCACTATGATCGCCACATTGAGCAAGAACTCCTACTCCTCATCGGAGGACAGCAGTAAGGGGTCGCCACAGCATCCGAGGGCGCCGCAGATGCACCCTTCGGCTTCCACCCAATAAACTCTCGCCAACTCGTCGTCGTCAAAATAGCCGTAATAACCATCCCCACCATACTGGGGGTTGGAGGGTCTATGTATTGCTCGGTATCAGTTTCGGACATACTTCCACTTAGATAAGCAGTGTTTTCGGGCCCGAGTGCATGGCTATCCTCTTCGCCACTATCGCATAAAGAGTTATCATGACCGCCACAACATTCAGCGATGCCGCGCATGTAGTTGTTATTAGTACGGCCATTAGCTTCCAACAAACGAGTTCCCTCCCCTTTCTCGTTAACAAAGTCGTAGAAATCCAAGCCGGGTGACTTCTCTCTAGACTGAGCCATGAGACAAGCAGATCCTGGACCGTATCCGTTAATAGTTGCAGGGCCACTGCTGTCTATGCAATAATCACTTTCGTGATTGAAGGCATATGTATCTTCTTCACCGCTGTACTCGATCTGGGAATAGTAACATGAGGTGTCATGGTGGACGAGACATTGGACGATGTCGCATCTGCACTCGTTACTAGAACGGAGGTCATTTTCGTCCAACTGGCGGCAAGCTTCCATCCAGATGTCCCGTTTCTCTTTATTTCGTTTATCACTGACTTTCCAGACATATTGCTCTTCCAGGGAGCGGGCATACTCCTCTTCGTGATCAAAGTACGTGCGGTAATCAAAGCCGCACGCCTTCTCAACGCAATAGTCTGTGAGCGCGACCGTGTCAAATGAAGACTCTAGAGGATTCTCGGCATCGAAAGCGTCATTAAGGGCACGGAGGTTAAATGTGTTTAAGTCGAGTCTTCTAGGTAATTGTGCATTGAGGTTAAATGTGCTTAAGTCGTGTACTCTTTTAGGTAATTTGTGGCATGACCGCATTTTGAAGACAGAGTGATGATTTGGTGTACTTGTGGCCGCTATGGCTCTTGTTGGTACAGTGAGAGAGTGAGGAAAAGGCGAAGGAAGTCATACTGATCTTCTGACTATTGCTGTGAATAACTAAGTATTGTTAATTAGTTGAAGGCTTGTGTTGTGTGAATGTAGGTATTCGATGATATCAGATAGAACAGATGAATATTGATGGTAAGGAATGAAGTTAGAGTCCTTAAGCTCCGTATTTATACGGTAATGGTAGATATTGATCCTGTGAAAAATAGTGCATTTTGAAATCTTGGTTACTTGAAAGGTGAGTGGGAGCATAAGGCTCCGATCTGGTCATGATACATGCAGACATTCTAGACTTGAAAAATCTTTAGTTATTGCGAACCTTTCATGACACTCATATTGTAGTAAGAAACCTAATAAAACCTTCAGAATTGAACAATTTCCAACAATATCGAATAGATATATGGGGAAATTCTGCAGTGCATATATCACCTAGCTAGATAGCATGTAATGAAATGCATGTTGCTCCGCCACCAATCCACACCAATCCAAGTATCTGGAGAAAGGATCTTTAAGACAGCCGGTACCAAGATGTGTCTTGAATTGCCCAAGTATGGCTTGTAAATAAATCATGATGGTCGTTTATTGTGATGATAACGATTGTAACACGGTCGGTGGTGGTGACGATGGCAGTGTCTGTATCCATGGTGATGTCAGGGTTTAGTTAATTCAGACCGCTCGGGGATAAGGCTACGGTTATATTATATTTGAGGAATCCCAGGTGGAGGTGTAAACTGATGCCATCTATTCCTGTGCAAGTGAGGCCAGATCAACCTAGCTCACAAAGCATCTTAGCTCGAAGAAACATGGATAGAGAGCATGGAGAATCAACCTCAACCTAGGCCTACGCACGCGGACGATATCAAATAATTCATATGCCATGCCATATATATCAATTACTACATATATACAACAGTATCGAATCAAGCTAGCCATATGCACTCCATGTCCCAATTATAAAGCAATAAAACACCAATCCCATGTTCCTTCCACCACCACTAACCAGAGCTAGAGTAGGGTATGATAATCAAAAAACGCCATAAAACACCAACGGCACCGTACCGTACCCAAACAAAGAACCACCATCCCACACTAAATCACCGCCACTAACACCGCAACCGCAATTCCACCCACCACCTGTCTCCACGTGCTCATGATCTTTGTTCCTGGCGTCGAGGAATCGGTTCGTTTCTGCACTTCTGGTGCAGATGTCTGGTTCTCATGGGTCTGTACTTGCACTGTCTGCTGTGTACTCTGGAAATGGAGGTCTTTGGGGAGCTCGAGGTCAGCTATGTTGCTGTTATCGAAGGCATTATATCTATAAGTCGGTTTACTATTAGTCTGGCCGCTGATGCCGGAGGTGTAGGTGATTAATGAGTGCGTACCGTTGCACTAGGACATCCTGCACAGCCAACGAGTCTCGAGAATTTTCGACACTTCCAACCGCTTTGCAAGTAGCCGCCGTTGCAAGCAGAGCTATGGTAACGAATCGCATGACCGCTGTTTACTTCTTTTATTTCTTTCCTCTCGATGCTGTAGTAGTAGTTGAGAAAGGCCGTCACGAACCCTCCTCTGGTATTTCCCTCTCCAGTAGAAAAGAGCAGCACTCCTTTTGAATTATTCGATAGAATAAGGAATTTTTGAAAGTGGCACCCCTTCTATCCCACGAGGGGAAACAACAACAATATATACTCTGCTCTCCCCGGTCCATCACACACTACCTTTTCTTCCGTTCAAGGAATTAACCAATAACCAATTTACTAATTACGAGGGAGGAAGGAGTAGTCTCGTCTTAACCCCGGCGGCTTACTTCAGCCGCATGACTGGACACCACACACACCACACCATGCCATATATAATCGTTCGAGGATTGGGTATGGATGGGCATATAAGCATACCATGCAGGAAATTAAGAACATTCTATTGACTGGACTGACGTGACTCCTTGACTCCTTGCAAGATGTACCTCGTACTCGTATATTCATGACCTTTCCGAACACGACCAATATTGCATGACATACAAAAAGGTGGATTTGGTGCTTTTTTGTATGGCATGCAATAGCGGTCGTGTTCGGAAACGTTATGAAATTACGAGTACTGTGTTGGAATATGTTTACAAAGCTACGCACAGTGAGTTACAGACGCATTCAACTCGCAATTCAGTACAGTGCAGCGGTAAAAGACAGTGTACTCTAAAAAGCCACGACTCATGCCCCATACTACTACTCACAGCTTCGCACAAACTAGTTTAAAAAAAAAATGAGGGAAAAAAAGGAAAAAAAAGCGGCACCAGCGGGGTTGTTTTCGGCCGCCGGAAGCTGTTCGTGTCCGGGCCCGAAGGCTTGACAGGCAGGCAGCGGTTTCCATCAAGCCGCACGCGGGTAATTACTAAGAACGGATTAGGTAGATCATTCCTTAGTGATGTTCAACGACCGTTAACATTCCAGATCACCCATGTGTTTTTCGTTTCCTTTTTCTCTTTTTCTCTTTTTCTCTTTCATTCTTTCATTCTTTCATCATCCTCTAGCTGCCGATAGAGTAGGAAGTTAATTCTTCGTCTTTACTCTGCTTTGGATGGGTGGGTGTCCATGGTGGTGTTGGTGGTGGTGTTAGTGCATGGGGCAGGATAATGGGTATCTAACGAGTTTCCCCCCCCCCTCTCCCCTCTGCTGTAGATAACACCGATACGATATCGATACGATAGAATGGAATGTGTCCGAGAGAAGACATCACATCTCCTCTCCCCGGATCCTCCTCGTCCACCAATCCAATCCCGCCCTGGTCCTCCCAGATCAGCCACCATGAATATCACTGAGTAAAGTCCCCGAAACAACAGCACTCCACCCCAAATCAAACGAATCCACGCCGAACAAAGCGAGACAAAGCCAAACACTCGTCTACCCCAGGATATCTATCCCAGAATACAAGTACCTACATAGAACACGAAACATCAACATCACTGCCATGAATTTACCCCGGAGTAAGTAAAAATAAACCCTAACCTGTCCTTGGTCTCCACGTTGGAGCCGTTGCACTGCAACCACTGCAACCACACAACCACACACACTCACAACACACAAAACATACTTACTCGTAGTTTTCTAACGTTTCCGAACTAGACTAAGTCTATATATGGGCGAAAATCGTGCATGACAACCAGATTTTGGTGGTATGCAGACCCAGTCCAGTTCGGAAACGTTAGAAAACTACGAGTACACAACCCAACAGGATGGGCTCGTCCCGCAGCTAAGCCTTTTCGTTGCCTGGTCCAATAGGGATTTCAGATAGCAACGTTCCACAGGAAACGAACATGGGGCCGCACCGGCGAACACATCACTGGTTACAGCATGTTGATCTATGTAGGCAAAGGGGGAGTGATCTTTATCGCGGTTTACTACGTGCTAAACCGTGTGAGCTGAGGGAGGATGTGGCTATCCGCCGTTGTCAATGATAATTAACAGATAGGTGTTTGGCATAGAGTACTGACATGACGGAGTTAGGGTATTGAGTGGAGCCGGACCGTAAGAGTACACATGGGCGATATTACTCTGCTCTTTTTTTTGCGGGTGTGCCGCGCAATAGCAAGTCTCTAGGGTGAAGGTAAAAAGGTAGTGCGTGGGAATAGTTAGTGAGGAGTACTATGATTGCTCAAAACCTTGGGTAGCGATTCCGCACTCTGGGATGGACCCGGGGTGGTACAAAAACGGGTACTCCGAGATTCAAGATCTGGCCATTCATCCCTGCATGTATGTATCCTGCTCTGGAGGTAAGTACTACTTGCAAAAGTAAGTATGTACCTACATCGGGAGTGAGCCGGGGGGGATTCAGTCTGTCAACACCAGACAGACAGGCAGCTTCCTGGGGTCAAGCCTACTACCATGTGCTAGGAGTAGGGTATCTGTGATAGCCCTGGTTCTGGGTAGTGAAAGTAGACACTGTACCAACTGTCTGCCTACACCGCGTGCCTGTCCATGGATTTTCCCTGTACTCGCAGTTCAGCATTGCATACAGTTGACTCCAGGTCTTTTTGGCAGTCTGCCCTATTCTACCTAGTAATGTCAATTAATTCCTATGGTTTTATGGCAAAATATTCAGGGCGGTCTTAATCAGTCCGCTCATAGTACCTACTGGAACCTACATATACGAAAACATCGCAAATTGTCATTGATACCCTTAAAAAGATAGGATTAGGTTTTTCCGCCCCGTCAAAGACAACCATGAGAACGATTGATTACTGATTTATTCATTAAGTAGACCACTAGAATGAGCTCTCATAAGGGAGGCATAATTTATCAACCTATTACATACCTACCTGCCACCTCCTTCTCCTCCGCATCCTCAAAACTCAGAACTGAAAATATCTACTTTATAAATAACCCTAACCCTACTTAATAAGAGCCGAAGAAGAAAAGAAAAAAAGGCCTCGGGCAACAGCTCCGGATCCCACATATCCAGACAAAAGACCCTACCGAATTATAAAGCGACTACCCTCCCTCCCTCCCTCCCTCCCTCCCTTCTCTTGATCCTATAGCACGGTCTCGCTATATATATATATATATGGCACGATCAACCTCGACTGACATATCAGAGCATATCTATACCCAATAGCACCACTTACCCAACTATCCAACATACCCAACCTACATACCACCAGTAACGAGGCTGCGGGTGCCGTTCTGAAACACTCTGCTGCTCGCTCGCAGCTCGCTGCCGTGATTACTTGGCTTACAAACATGCCGAATCTATAGGCCGGCACGATCCCAAGCGCGCGCCAAACCCGGCCCCGGGGGGGGGGGGGGGGGGGGGCGTTATTACGTACTATACTGTGCGGTACACTAATTGCAACATAAAGGGTGGTTTCAGATCGTACCGTGTACCCGTTGCGGTGTGTAGATTTCTGGTGGCGATCTCCCGTTGTTTCTTGCTTGACTGTTGGGGGGTTGGGGGTGCGCGTGGGGGTGCGGAGGGGAGGGAGGGAATGGTGGTGAGGTGATGATGGTGATGATGAGGTAGTAGGAGTGGTCATGGTGACGTTGGGAGTTGTGTTTTTGTGGGAAAGTGGGAAGTGGGATTTGGGGATTCTGAGTGGTCGGTGGTGTTGGTGATGTGTTGTGGGGAATTAATTCGGTGCATGGAATATCACTCGGTCTTCTGGTTACGGTGCGGGATGTGGGTCTGTTATCATTACCATGTCATTGGTCTACTAGAGGGTTCCGACTATTGTGCGATGCTTTAGAGGTGGGTGAATACTGTGTTCAAGCTTGCCAAGGAGTCAATTTCTAAATTCAAGTCTATCTACACACTAAATAATATCACCAGATATCACTCGAACTTAACACATGCACATGTTTAACAACCTGTACTAACAACCACTGCTACAAAAACCACAAACATCACAATCAATGCGCACAAAGCAGGATAGTAAATGTTTCTTAAATAGTAGTGTCATATCATGAAGCCCTAAAGCCCAATCCGATGTATTCATACCACATGCTCCACCGCACATTCATCGATCCCTTTCGGATCCACCCCTACGTATACTACACCACACTCTCCCCAATCCATAAGTAATAAAAGACGTCTACCAGCGTAAAAATATATATGCATCCAGAAAAAGAAGAAAAAGTCGCCGACCGTGGCATGCTCGCTGACCTCGCTCGCTCAAGTAAACAGACCAGAGGTCGACCATACACAATAAACAAATCTAGAGGATGAACTCCATACCAGAAGTCAAAGAGAGAAGAGAACAAAGAAAAGAGTTGACAAATGTGTGGTCCACCCAGCCCAGCCCCGACGGACCTGAAGGAATGGATAGAATAAAGCAGAAAAGACGGGGGAAAAAAACGTTACCGCCAAAAGAAAACTAAACCGTAGGAATGGGATATCAAAATGCTAAATGCAAATAAAAGGGAAAAAAACGCCCCGGACCCCCCAAGAATGAAGAAAATAACAGTACAATGAATCACAAGAAGCCCGCCCGCTCGCTCGAAAAAAAGAAAATCAACGCCCATGGAATAAAAAAAAAACCGCACCAGCGCACAAGAATACAAAAAATTACATCAAAACAGTGTCATGCGAGAAACGAAAACAACATAAAAAAAAGGGCTATGCAAAAAAAATGCAAGGTCGCAGGTCAGCGTAATACTCATAAGTGGCATCAATGATGACGCAGGCTCGTTCGCCTTATGTCCTTCGACTCCGCCCACTCTTCGCTCTTTTTCCCTCACTCACACCTGCCTCCGGCGCCGGTGGCAAGTCAAGCCTGTACCTCCTGACACTGCCATTGTCCTCGCCCTCCCAGAAAACTCTCTTCCGTCCTCCCAATCCGCATAGCCATCTCCTCCAGCCCTTCATCTCTTTATCAGCCTCCTCATATTCCCTCCGTCTCGCCTCGTCACCTTTCCAATCAATCGTCACTGCACCCAGCCCGACCACTGGCGCTCCAAACACAGATTCCGGCCTTACATGCGCCCTTGGCGGCGCCTCCACACCTGGTAGTCTGTAATGGTCTTCGGAGGTCGTCGGCGAGGTGACATAGATGCTCGACTGGCGTCGAGATGGTGGCGGTGGGTATTTTTGATACCGTGTTGAAGATCTCCGAGTCGCTGTGCTTGTGGCCGCAGTTGATGCGGAGCGTCCAGAACGTCCAGAACGCTGGGTAGATGCCGATCCGCTAGACACACTTTCTCGTCGCTCGCGGCCGCCTTTCTCGCTGGTAGGTGATACAAGGATGCCACTGTCGGAACGCATCACTGGATTGAACTCGCACCCGTTATCATGGGTGTCAGGAGCTATAGCCGACCAGAAGGTTGTATTTGAGCTGGTTTTTTCAGAGAGGTTGGAGGTAAGTTGGAGATGAGGCCGGGGTCGGGGGGCGGGGGAGAGACCCGTTAGCTCCGGGGTTGCGCTGGGTGTGATAGACATGTACGAGAGGGGTGAGTCCTGACGGAAAGTTGTGTACATTTTGTATGTTGTTAACGGGTTATAACTGTACTCGAGACCAGTCGTGCAGAGTACAGAATTATATATGCGTAATTAAAACGCTAAAGTAAAAGTGAGAGATGTAGAAATAGTTTATTACACGCCGTCTTTAATATCTCCGCCAGATAATAGTAATAGTAGTAGTAATGGTAATGGACAAAGATCGTGGTAGTGGTGGTGGAAACAGATAGTGATAGTGTTATTAGGCAGTCGCAGTAGTAGTAGCAGTAGCAGCAGCAGTAGTAGTAAGTAGTAGTACCAGTAGGTAGTATACTAGTAGAGAAATAGTCAAACAATCGTTGTCGACTCCAGGAATAGTCAAATCGAACCGAAAACCGTATCGCGAGATGCGGCGCTGAAGAAGTAAAAAAAAATGCAAAGTCACGTAGTAGCAGTTGCAGTGGTTATGGCTGCGATAGTAAAGGTATCGGTGGTAGCGGTGTTCGTTTAACGTTTAACGTTTGTCGAGTGAGAAAAAACCTGTGAGGGGGTTCGTTGTTATCGATTCATTCGTTTGTGATTAATATGGCTGATAGGCTAAGTGTCGTCCTTCCCTGGGCCAGCTTTCAACCTTTAACTTTGCTTCGTTGTTTTTTTTCTTCTTCTTGCTATGTCGTGTCAAACCTCAAGCAAGAAAGCAAGGAAGCAAGGAAGCAAGGAAGCAAGCAAGCAAGCAAAGAAAAGAAAGGAAACGTGGGGAGAGAGCGAAGGGGGAGGAAAAGAAAGAAGCAGAGGGAGAACTCAGAGAGAGAGAGGGGGAGGTTTCGACGTCCAGTTATGTTATATTCGATTCAAGCGGGCCTGCATGCATGTCCTTTTTTTCTCTTCTCTCCCCCTCCCCTGTCTGTACAGCATGTATGTATGTATGTATGTATGTATGTAGGCCGGCCATGCCAGGGTATTGGTTCGAGTAAGGCAAATACTCCACTCTAGTTGGTAGTAGAGTACCGGCGGGATGTACATTACTATGCTCATGTAGGAACCGTTACAGGAAGAGGGCCATATGTGATGGGTGCTCCTCTCTTCTGGAATAGGTACGCAGAAGCGCGGGACCATGTCGGGTGATTTACTGGTCCACTAGAGCGTGTTTGGAGAGGCGCTCTTGGGGCGCTCCCCCAAATGCGAATGGCCAGGACTTCCCGTGAGCGGAAATGCCCGTGAAGGTGGATTGGTGGATTGGTGGATTGGTGGGAGAGGGAGATGGAGCAAAGATCCGAGAACACGCACTGGTACTGCAGCCAGCTGTGGGTCATTGTTCTTCTTCTTCTTCTTCCTCTTCTTCTTCTTCCTTTGAAGAGAAGATGTTTCCAACATGCTATGTATCAGATCAGATCTTTGCCTTGGGAAGCATGTCTACGATGCATGTCTGTGGTGTAGTCTCAAGCTTCTGCTTTGATGTAGAGTAAGTGCATGTCAAAGAGTGCTACCTATTGTACTCTAGAGCATCATACTCTTTCTTCTTCTTTCCCATCTCTTCTCATTCCTATACTACCCGTATCTACACATGCATTCTCACCTCCTCTCGGAAGAGAGAAAACAGATTATGCATAACCCACTCCTCTTCTTTTCTACTATTTGTGGCCATCTGTATGTACGGTATGGCGCAGCGTTCGCTCGTGATGTGCATGCCCCTAGAGATGTAGGCAGTCCAGGGGTCAACTACACCTAACCAAGCAACGAGCACGGACCACTGCCGAAGCACGAGGACGAAACGAAAGAAGCCAAGTTCAAACGGAGCCAAAACACCAGACGCCCAGCCAGTGGTGGGGTAGACTACCGGAATCAACCAGCCATGTGCGATCCAGACTCCCACACACTGTCTACATCTACCTCATATCTCTTGTCGCGACGTGTAGACTCGATGAGAAGGTTGTTGTCAATATAGGAGGTACGTACTGTGCTGTTGTCAAAAGATATTCAACAGCAGATATACAGACACCTAGCTGCCGCAGCTATATCACTTCTCGCCCAAATCTGAATCTAAATTCAAGTTCTCGATTTCCTCCTCCCACCACGGTTACACATCCGTACCACTCGACCCGGAGTGGTATATACACTAATGTAACCTTATCACATGCAATGCGGGGAACGTCACTCTCGTCCAAACTTTTTTTTTCCTCGAACGAAAGAAGATCAGAGAGAGAGGTTATTTTGGGGTGTTTCGTTATCCCCCTTTTTTCTCTTGCGGTGGTTTGGTTTTGACTGCAAGCCACTAGAAAGCCACATGTCTTCCCTCTTGACTGTAGTTCTAAGCCACAGAATGAATGCACTCATTGACAAATATCCCCACCATGACCAGCTCCGCCGCAATCATCACTCATGCTACTCAATTACCGGATCGAACACCGTTCCCGTTTTTCTTCGAAGATCGATCTGCACTTTAACTCGCCTGCTTCATCCTCTGCTGCATGTACTCTGGAAACAAAAACAAGTTTACCTGCCTAGGTCGGCAAGTAAAACATGTGAAGTTCAAGGTCGTTCTAAGCACCACGCAGGGCACTTTTCACGAGGATTGAGGGGGTGACCTGTTTGGCTGAAGCCTAAGAATGATGTGCGGTATGTAGGATATTCCCTGGAATAGAGAAGGATAAATTGCGGTAATGGAACGTGATAACCGAGACGTCAACGCATGTAGGTATTAGGGTATTCTCTACTCCACTCTAGAGCCTTTAGCTGCAGATATGTATGTAGAGCATGCACCAAGGTTTTCGTTCGTGAAGTCAGCCAAGAAGACCCTCTCAAATATATGTATCTTCATCATTTCAACTTCGCTCTCTTCATCACTCACAGTTGTCACTCCTTCAATCTCCCGCTCTCGTTCCAACGGCTCGGCAAACCGGCCCGGGCGGAGAAACTAACTTTAGTTAGCCTCGGGATCGGTTACGGTTTAGTGTGGACAGTGGACACAACTACTCTACTCTACTCTGTAGGGTTGGGGGTGGGAAAAAAAGGGAGAGAGCTCTGACCTCCGAACCCTTCTAGAAGGCCGGGTAAAGGTTTAAGCTCGCTTCTAAGTTTCGATGTTTATGGATGGATTAACGGGGATGGACGGGGATGTGTCCGAATTTGCGTTTTTTTTCTCTTCCAATTTTCGTTTTGCGTGGGTGCTCACTGCTGTCAGTGTGATCGATGCGTGGGGGGCAATGGGTAAATTGAAGATATGTAGTGCTACTCCAGCTCCGCGTTGTTAGTTGACAATTGTAAAGTAAAATGAAGATTGATCTGCAGCTGCCAGAAAACTTCAAGGGTTTGATGTGATCAAATATTAAAAGCCACTTCGAGAACTCTCTTCCACATTTATGATTAACCATACCCATTACGAATACCCCAGATAGTGGCTGGTCCTCGGAACCCTCCTTCCCCTGTCGCCCCAACAATTCTTTAGTTGCTTTTCGCTATTTCGGGTCTTATGGGTAATGGTAATTGCATATATATTTGCTGTTCGGGCTAGACGGGGTTTTCTGGTGTTGGCACTGACAGCAGCAATGTCTTTGGCTAGGAAGCTCGAAGGGCTAGTGCAAAATTGACAGTTGAGGTTTTACTATGTAGACTAGCGAGATTTGGAGGCCGGTTTGAAGGTAGTAATATATCGATATTGTATATCGCATATGCTTTATAATTTATGAGGGCGGCTTAGATATAGATAGGCATTAGAGTAGTTAGTACTCGACTGAGGAACATTAGAGAGATAGTGGCCAGTGGTCCTCAATTGCGCGGTAGGGTACAACGGGGTATTTTCTCGGAGAAATATGGGTAATATGAACTTACTGCAAGGAACGAGCTTCGGCCATATCGTGCACGCACATAACGATCGAGGTGCGACTGCGTGTGACTTGAGCTTGCACACAAGTGAAATTGAGAAATTGTTGGACAGAGGATACCTAGTGTAGCGGCGCACGCGCCAAAGGGTAGGACTGCCGAATTTATACAGCATCCTGTCTTAGAAGTCTGCAGTGCCATTAGTTTTTCCATTCTGGTTGCGTCTTGTAGTCAGTGCAAGTATTTATCGCCACGACGATGAATGGTGGTGCAATAAGGTGTATTAGATCATTATAGCACCCGATCAATTGGTCAAGCGATATGGTTTTCTTCTTTGGCCAACAGAAAATAGAGTAGAATAGTGAAACACACTCTTGTCGACCAACCCTTGAAAGCTTAAGTGCCATTGAGTTTAGCAAAAAGACAAATATAGTCCTTAAGCACACTATGTGTCTGAGGCAAGAGGTAGGCCTATAAATCGGAAACTGGAGACTGCAATGATGAATATAAAAAGCATTCGTTATCTTGAAAGGTACATATAGTGGCTCGGAAGGTAAGTTGTGGTTTAAGAGACAAAGACTATATGCGATGACGTGGTCACCGGGAGTCAGCATCTGCAATCGTGTTTGTCTAGCTATATTTACATACATGTACTTAGTTTTTAATCACATGTACAAACATCGATGTATTTATCTAAGTGACATCTAAATAAGTACAAAATATAGTCACCGGCGTCCCTAGTTCAACCGTCAAAACAAACCATCTTATATATATATTAAGTACAGTACGATCATCTGTCATATTGTATTAATTATATGTACCCATATAATACCTCTCAAATCACTAGGTACAAATCATATTATTGACACAGCAATGAGGACTACGTCATATATCTTCCTAGGCTCCTAAGCCTTGACAGTACAGCGGCATGCAGTGCTTTATTCCGAGTGAGAAATTGTGAAGATCGATAACTTCAGTCGCAATCTTTACCCCGTATGATCTTGGACAGTGAAAGGTGCTCTTGCTATGTACTCAAAACATGTACCAATAGTTTATCTGGAGATGTAGGTTCGGAGTTATGAGGAAGTTAATTAATCAGGGTTAGGTTTCTTCATATATATATATGGTACTTCAGAACTTGCACTGACGTGACGATACATGACGGGTCTTTCATGGTGGTAGAAATTCTTGATTTTTTTATTTATTTTTAAATCTCAAATAAAAGATAACCCCCCCCCCCCCCCCCCCCCCCCAGACCTCTTCGCCGCTTCATGGTCTATCCATATCTTCCTTTTCAGTCCCAAAGTTGGCGCACACTCACTTCAAGAAGCAATATAATATATACAATCACTTCGCAAGAATTTTAGTGTATTTCGATTTACAGCGCATCATGTCTTAGTTTCAGTACGTATAGCTCATTTCATCCCACGTTATCCGAGAAGAGATGAACAACGAAAAGGTCTAGCCTAGTCCACCAGTATAGAATTGTGTACGAGTGATTATCCATGATTGTTGCTAGTTGTGGGAGAGGGTGGGTATATACCTGTGGTCTTTTACCGGTAAGACCCAAATTGGTGAATAGACCGCATTTTCCTTTGAGATTTCAGGTTTGAAGGTCTCCTCTTTGGCGGTGATTAGAGTTTGACTGGTTCTGTCTTTTGAAGATAATATTCAGCTTTGACTTCGGTACACGTTTATGAGGATGCAGCTAGATGTGTACAAATAAGAAACGAATCAGTCGTTAGCAAGTATACTCTAAGCCTACAACCCAGCATAAATATAAATAGAGGAAATGGAAGGAGAACAAGAGGAGGAGGAGAGCTAGGATGTGCTTTAAAACTAATCTACAATCTACGATATGATACTCCTAAAAGAATTATTTACATATTGCGACAAATACCTCTTCTCTAGCTTTGGCCTCTCTTTCTAAAGACCGCAAAGAACCCACCGCCTACCAACCGATCCCCCACAGAGGGTCTACACACTAGGACATCCTCTGTCTCACCTTCAGCAATGGGCGGGATCTCTTTCGGCTGTAATTCTGCTTCCGTGTCTGCATCAACTACAGACTCGCTCTCCGCAGGCACGTCCTCTGCCTCCGCTCCAATCTTGACCTCCTCACCCTCGACATCGACATTTCCACGCTCTCTCGCTCTTACAGTTGTCCACTTCACATTCCATGCCCTCAACCCCGCGCCAATGCCCATACCGTGCGGCGAGAACTCAACCACCACCTCTTTCGATAGCGGGATTCCCGTCTTCTTGATTACCTTCAAGCAATCCGCAATTTGGGTCACACTAGGACAAAACACACCCAGAACACCGTCCGGAAGGAGTCCATCCGACATTGCCTGCAGATATTCATCTGTTCCCGGCAGATCCAGAATGGCATGCGATAAGAACGGCCCCGGTGGCTTCCCCTCCTCGACCCGCTTTGTGAGCTGATTCTTGATCCACTGCGTGGGGTTACCGACATAAAAGTCGACGTTCTTTCTATACAAGCCTCTGCGGAAGCCCGAAACAACCTTCTCAGCGTGCTCGGAGTGACGCGCAGAGATATCGATGGTGTGGATTATGGCACCGCGCGGTCCGCCTGGCGGGTTTGCAGCATGTACGGCACGGCAGAGCTGCAGTGTCAATGAACCATGTCCTGTACCCGCTTCAAAGATCTCAACGGGCGGATTCGGTGCGCTGTCGACGTGAATGTCGAGGAGGTTTACGATTGTTGCGGCGTCGTGGGGGTAGACCTACTTCATGGCTTGCATGTCAGTCAGCGCTTTGCGCAGGGAGTAAAGGAAGGGGTGCGTACGGGAGTGACGAGGCGGCGGACGTTGGTCACATATTCATCAATTGTGGGGAATGTAACGCAGTATCCGGTACCTTTGCTGCTAGAGACAATGTCGCGTGTGTTGGCGCCGATAATGTCGTTGTGCGCGATGCGCCCACTGGGGGTCTCGATTTTCCTGCCGGATCTAAGAGGCTGCGAGAGGATTGTAGAACTAGTCTTACCGGCTATGCGTCGTAAGTGGACGATGTCGCCCTCTAGATCGATGGTCTGTTAGTATGGAATATGTATCGTGGGATATATGTCGGGGGAGGGCTGGTTTGAGATGTGTACCTTCAAAGGTCTGATGGTTAGAAGAAATTAGCCGGCGCAAAGAGGGAATTGCTTGACGAGTCCAAGCCGGGCCGCGTCGGAGAGTGGTAGCGAACATTGTTAGTACCAAATGGTTTGAGTGAATCGCAATTGTTGGAGATTTTGGTGGGGTTTCTCTGATCGTGAGAATTTCTTTCTGGTTGTTGGGCGCTTGGCTGCATGAGGAATATGGTGCAAGAAAAGCTTGTTTTTGAGCCGCCAAAATCCTGTGGAAATAAGAGTTATAGATTATTCATTTGAAGCATTAATCAGTGGAATATTGTATACACATCTAGAGTCTTCTATCCTCGGACTATGTGGAGCTGCCATGCCTTCGACAAATATGAAAACTCCTACTGCAACGGGAATTGTGTTCTAGTATGGCGACTGCTAAAGCCAACCCATTATTCCACCGCGACTCCTAGCTCCTAATGCGAAAGAAGATATGATGGCAGTCATAGCTTGTAGATATTTCTCCTGATAAAATAGATGTGGTTAGGTGTAATATTCCCTATTCGTTGATTTAAGTTTGCGGTATCATTGTCCACACATGCATGCATAGCGCTGGATGTACTCGATTATCTTACCAAGCGCTTATTATAGCTTGCTTTTTCATCATCTATAATATTTACCCTATGGGCACACAATGGTCTAACCCCCTCGGTAGTTCATTTAGTCGAGTGAGCGAATTCAAGGCAGGAATACGGCACAACGGAGACCAAAGAATAAAGAAAAAGTGCGGCGTGGAACAGATACCTGATCAGGGATTCAATACTCAATGGCGGCAAAGATGCTCTAAAATCAACAAAATACAGCCGCCGGGTCATTCTTCCAAGTGTGTGTGTAACTCGAGTTATTTTAGGTTAGGTGGGGTCCAATTTTAAGCACAGATCTGGAGGCACATATATCGTGAATCTTGAGATAAGCGAAATTTAAATGGTCTGGGGGCTTTGTTGTGCCTGTAGAGATAGAGAGATGAGTGGTGAGAAAGTGCAGTGGTCTGGATCAATTGAACACGAGTGCTCGAGTGCTAGTGTGTGCGCATAAGCGGGAGGGAAAGTTTGAAATTTTTGGTTCTGTCAGTAATCCTCATCACTTGTACTACTTTTTCTAGTAACGTCACCAATAAACATACATATAGAGTATATTCGTCTTTAACCCCACCTTTAATCTCCCCCACCTCAAAAGATTTCTACACGAGTACCACATACAGTCTACCGATATAAAGAGGGATACACCTTTGAGATAATCTACCATCCATATAGATCAAATGTCAAGATTCTCTTTCCAAGAACCCTCCCGAAAAATACATACCTCGAGTGTCGGGAATATCGCGGAAGTTATTCGTTTATGATAGGACGGCCTTCAGCGTATCTACCTCACGGATTGCTCCAGTATTCACTATAGAAATGTACATCTATGTGCATACTATACACATAATTCAAATGTTTCTAGGTATAGGTAACCTCCTATTACATATGTCAATATCCATCCAACTAACACTTTTAGCATTCAAGAAATTGAAACACACTCTCAGGCAACCAGGAAATACTGAAAACTGGGTTCGTAGCAATCATGCTGCTAATATGGTACCTGTGGCGTGAGATATAATATTTATCTACTGCCTTTGCCGGAAATATGCTTCCCGATGCCCGGACAGAATGGATATCATTATGCAGATCACGACAAACTACTCCCATGATCTGCGACGGTCCACTGGCACCAAATTTACCAATAACAGGTCAGGACATGGTAGATATTTTCTTCTTGTTTTAGGTTCTCAAGGTACATGTAAGTACGCGGGCTTCGATTGTGCGCAAATCAAGACACACGTGCACGCGCTAGTCCTCGTTGGCAGCTGAAACCTTGTACCCGGCATGTTAGCCAGATTGCTATCAAGATTTCAGGGGGATCCGCAGGAGAGACATCTTCGACTTTCCTCATCTCTCGGGATAGATGGGGGCTTGAGCTGCAAACCTCCCGCTCCCTCACCCCTCTCTTTATGGCACATGCAAATCACTGAAATTTCGAAAACGAACAAGTTTTTTGACTGGCAAAAAAAAAAGGATGCTCTCCAAGGAGCGCCCCCTCCTCTTTGGTATTATTTCAAACTATACAAAAGAAAAAAATATACAAAAAATAATAATCATATTCCACTCCATAACAGGACGAGAAAGGCAAGACCGGAGCCTCTATTACCCAAAAAACCTAGTTAGTAAGTAGTAATATAAAGAGATAGAAAAGGATGAAATTTTCCAGCTAAAATGACCCGCTGTACTCCAGAAAAACAATAGTAAACAGATAGCTCCCGTGCGAGTTTGAGGCCGGACACAAAATTGTCGTTAAATCGATCGACCGAGGTATTTCGATGAAGTTTGGATTGTTCACGTCCCCCTGCCATTCAATAACACGCTTTCCGCCACAGAACCAGACACAAAGCTTCTACACATGGGTTCATTTGAATGGGGCCAAAAGGAAAAGTAAAAGAAAACCATAAGAAGTGCCCATTAAAAAGTTGCTAATATTCGTGCAAATGTAAATTAATAAACAGTAACGCTTTATCTACAGCCAACTATCGAGATAGTAGCAGTCGATAATGCTACTAAATGTTTAAAGACATTTACAAGAGGTAGGCGGCAACACCGATCAAACCGGCAAGAGCACCGGCAGCAACGGTGGCCCTGTTGGCAGATCCCTCGAATACAGGGCTGCTGGGGGTAGCACTGGCAGTGGCGACAGGGACGGGGGTGGTAACGTTGCTGTGGGCAGAGGTGGTAGGCTTGGAGGTGGCCTTAACGGTTCCGTTGGTGTAGACGGGGGCGGAAACGGTTGGGAGAGCGCCGGTACCAGAGGGAGAGCTAATGGTCAAACTGTTAGTTCTAATTCTGAGCCAATGGGAGTAACCAGGAATTGAACTTACCATCCACCGGGGCAGACTGATGAAGTGACGGTGGTGTAGGTCATAGTACGGGTGCAAGGGCAGTTACTGATGGTCAAAGTTGTGGGCTAAATCGAATCTGTCAGTTTCAATGTTCAAAGCTATACCGAAGCTCTGCAAATACCTCAGTGACGGTGTATGTCTTGTTTCCCTCGACAACCTCGGTAGGGAGAGGGCAGTAAGTGGTGTACTGAGTTACAACCTGAGTGACGGTCTGCTCGGCAGTGGTAGTACCGTTGGTGACATTTGCAGAAACGGCAACTGCGGAGAGGGCAATAGCGAAGGCGGTTGAGAAACGCATTTTGGCTGGTGCGGTTTTATGGGTGAGGATATTATTGGTTAATGGTTTCGGGTATTAAAACGAATGAATATGCTGAAAGCGAAGATTATATCGTGTGCAAAAAGCGAGAGTATAGAAGCGACTGTGGGTGGGGAAGGAAGGGAAAGAAGATTCTTGATAGAGGGAAGGTTATTGGGGCTTTATACAAACGTAAAGGGGCGGGCAATTATCCTGCGAGCAACCGGGGGCATGGTATGGGCATGGGCGCTGCGTTGACAGGGGGACTGCTTCTCTAGAGTACAATAACAAGGATTACAGATTCCGAAAAAGGGAGGCAAATGGAAATCGACTTTCTATGAAGGACTTTGACGGCTTCCTTCTTGGTGCTCTGAAGGTTACTACTTTTGGGGGCCTCGAAGTGAGATTACGGCAAAGGACAAAGATTGAGAGTTCTGGGCAAGGGTAGTAATTGATAAGTGTGCATCACCACACTACAAAGCGGGTTGGTTTGGTTCTATGTGCGTTGGTTGGATGAACAGGCACAGATGCTCATCCTGCAAGGAGAGAGATATCATCATCTCTCGCCTGGCGCAGGTACAAAAAGAAATATTGCAAGGAAAAACCCCAGGATGGACCAATGATTGGCACACGCCACTAAGCTAGGATTCCGACAAGGAACTTATCTGCACATCTATGTAGAACACAGCTGCACAAGAGACATCACCATCCAAACAATTAAATCCTAAAACGGTGATACTGATCTCGGCTGTTAACGAGCTCCAATGGATAAGTAATGATATCCAGATAAAAGCGGGCGTCGGGCTGACAGTTCAGCCTACACAGAAGTAAAACGCCTCAAAACATGGCAGCTACCAGTATATACCTTAGCTGGGCCGGCTGGTCCCCCGCAAAGTTATTCGAGCCGCAGAGCACGACAAATTCCGCTTTCCCCGGAACCAACACAGTATGATCTGCGCTGTTATCAACCCCTTGCAGAAACCGGATATGCAGGCTTTTGTGTTACTGTAAATGTTTCCTTCAAGATTCCTTTGAGCTAGCGCGCCTGCTACGTGCTGAGTGGAATTAGGATTTCAGTCGTTTTTCTAGTTTTTTGCATTCTCTTCCTGCCTAGGAAGCTTCGGCCACGGGAGCTTCAGCCTTATTTTCTTACTCAACGCGGTCGCCCTAGATCCCCGTGAGACATGCATTTTACGCCCAAGCGAAAGAAGATCCCCGTTTGCCTACACAAAGTTTTTCCGGATCCTCGTTTCGTACCTGCCTTAAGACTCCATGGTTTAAAGTAAGGTCATCTGAATTTCGTGCCCTGTTTTGTGCTCACTCATACGGATCTCACCCACCATGGTATCGGTTGGAGTCGCCATCTAGATCATGATCAAGCTCGGGAAATTATAGGGAAGAATTGCCCAAGCAGAAAGCAAATAGCCGAAATTGCGTTCAGATTTTTCCCTGGGGCACATAGCGTCTTTCGCGAGTGAAGGGTCCTTCTGATTAACACTTACAGGCTACAAGGAAGGTAAAGTACCTGATTCTTTTTTTGGGACTAATTGATACGTTGATTGTTTATCTACACCCCCCGGACCCTAGGAAACGCCGCCGGCTGCGGGTACGTATCGCTTTGAGTCAGGGCAAACCCCGGGGGAATCGCCCCAGAACTGTCTCCGTAGTGCTGGAACCATTAGTAGTAGTCTAATGAGTGATTACGGGTGTTACATGTCTTTACTGCTCATGGCCAAGTACATTGTATACTCTGCTTACCCCAACAGATACCCTTAATTTAGAAGCCTAGCTTACTCGAGAGTACCTCATGCTTATGGATTTATTATAACACCCGAAAAAAACAATCTCAGTAGGTTCATCATTCATGTGAGTATGTGGAGATCAGCTTCATACTTTTAGCTTCCTAAAGCAATTTCTATTGACGCCCGCCATGCTTACGGATCCTGCATAACCGTCATATTTACGACGTCGAGTGATCTCGAGTGCATTTATTTATCGGGCCTCAAACCGACATCCCCGCCTGTTTGGCGAGAGAGAGAGAGAGGGGGCGCTTACACGGAGAAATCAAATCGACCAACCACATTTGAATCAAATTCTACTCTAGAATTTCCTATTTATACAATTCTATGATTTTCTCTCTGCATTCTAATAAAGGTCCTACTCATATGTGGCCTGTCATGTCATACGGCACATCAAACCTTAACAAAATGTCTTGTGATTGATTCTTCCAAGTACATCAATTTGGACAACGTTTCAAATAGGCTATTGTTGCATCGATGGCATTGATTGATCCGAAGAGATGAATCCCTTTGTACCTCCTTCCTTGCGTGGAGAATTCTTGAGATGGGTAAAAAGTAAAAAAAAAAAATACTTCGCATTCTCTGGTGGAAGATATGTATTCCGAGTCATACGCTCAGGTTATGGCACAGATGATAGTAGTTACAGGATATCCAACCCACCTGCTCGTATTCTATCTATATCAATGTGGTTTGCGGTAGGGAAAGAGAGAAGGTAAGTGATCGCTTTTCGATTTCTAACCTTGACAAGGAGCGAATATTCAATGGTTCGAGATCATTCTCAGCGAATTGATGAATAGCTGTCGATGGATTATACCGAATTCCCGATGCTGATGGGGAGATAGAGCAGATAATATAACGGCTATGAAATTGAAATCTCTAGCCTAGGTCTCTCGTTAAGTTAGGAATCTCATCATTTGTTTGGAAAGGCTAGAGTCGAATCTAGGAATTCTATTGGTGTACATCGAGGGTTGATCTATGGCTTCACTGAGACACAGGCAGCCTCACCGGCCCCGGCCCGGCAGTTCGAGGAGGAGGAGCTGCGATAAGCGTGTATGTGGGGGATGTTGGTTGACGAGCTAGAAGGTACCAAGCCAGACACTACTTCGAACACAACAACTCACTCGTGATATAGCTCGAATTCGAGTAATTTTTGTCAAAAACAAGGAGAATTTTCTATGCCCCATCGGAATTAGGGATATCCGGGCTATACGAGAACTCCAGAACCCTCGACATATGAAATAAACTGATATCTTTAAATTGTTCTTCGTTCGCCATGCGCCTAAATAAGCCTACATATATATAATTTCCGTTGCAAGCCTCGTAAAACAATATCTGGCAAGACCTCGTGATGAAAGATAATAATAAAAAAAGCCAGAATAGAATAGCGACGTGGGAAATACTCGGTAGGCAAAATCGTCCATGTATTTTTCTCTTATCTTTTCGTCTCCTCTCTACTCAGCCAGTTTTGAACACCGCAAAAAGCATAGCAGGCCTCTACTCGCTCCTGTGGATCCAAGAGGTCCCAGAATCGAGTTTTTTGAATCTTAAGTTTGTCCCAGTCTTTCCCTTCCTTTGTTTGGAAAAACTCGTGTTTGAAATCCGGCATCCTTCCTGTCTCAAGGTATCTCAGATAGGGCTGCGAGACAGAGACGTGAGAGATTGAGACGTGATGGTGGAGAGAAGTCATAATGAATATCTATTGACAAGGGGTGGCATGTTAGACACATCGAGCACATGAAAACGGGGAATGACATTAAAGCATACATCATCTCGATATTTTTCTTCTTTGCCTATGGCTCTGTATCGAACTTTCTTTTCTGTCTTGCCTTCTTTACCCGGACGAGGTCCCTTCCTTCTGTCTTGGGCTATGCTGAGTGTAGCAGCAACTTCTCGGGCAATTCCTATAACATCATCTGCCAACATAGTGTCATCTTCATCGTCATCATCATCATCCTTATCCTTATCCTTTTCGTCATCAATGTCCATTTTATCAACTCCTAGCTGCCCGGCTTCAAGAATATCTATTCTTCGAGAAACAGTAGCAGTCGTCTTCATCTTCTTTCTCGCTGCCTCATAAGCTGCAGATCGAAATCTTGTCTCATGACGAACCTGCATTCCCATTACAGGCCCTTCAACAAGCCCGGCACGAGCTTCAGCGGGAAGTTTAGGGGTAAGGTAGATGTAATTCGTTAAATGCACCAAGAACTTGGATTTTTGGAGGCAAACTATCGGAGGGGCTCTCGGAGCACTTTTTATGAGCGGGCTGCATTAGCAGAGCCCTTTTTCTTTTTTTCTTTTTTTTCGAAAGTGGGAACTGGGGTTAATACTAAACCCGCACTCCATATCCCCAACATATGGGCTCAATGAAATTCTTCACCAGCTCTTCTCTGAACTTCTCTGGCATTGAAAACTTCTCTGGTTTCTTCTTCTTGCCATCTTTTTTGTCCTCTTCGTTAACACTTCCATCAGATTCTGCTGATTCTTCGCTGGCTCTCCCCTTTTTCTCTACACCACCTTCGACATCTTCTTCTGCTTTCCGTTTCCCACTCCCTTGCTCGGACCTTTCTTCGCTATCGCTTTGACTCGAAGCAACATCAGACGAAACAGGTGCCGTTGGATAGTACGGCCTTAGTAATTCCATTGCTTGAAAGAATCGATACATGTGCCCCAATCTAATCGTCTTATTCTTCCTTGACAAAACATCAAAAGCATCATTGTTGGCTATCAGGAGCTCTTTCTTTCTCTCTGAAAACGTTTTATCGTCTTCTGCTGGAAACCAATCACCTTCGGGCAACATCTTCTCGACGGGGAAATCATACTCGACTGAAACACCGAGTGCGTCGAGGTGGCTGGTTGTAACGTCGGTGGCTTTCTTTATCTTTTGGATATACGAATAAAAAGATTTATATTCGGCCGGTGGAGTGAATGATGTTACAGACGCATCAGGTGTTGAGGTGTAACGTGGGAAGACTTTAGGACCTTGGAAAGGCGCTGGAGGCTTGATGGTAGTGGACTGAGGTTGAGTAACAATGGACGCCCAGTTGGTAAACATCTTGTTGAAACAATTGGGCCTGTATGTTGAAGGACAATGACTGAATATGTCTCTCTGTCTACAATGAAGCGGAAGTGAGGGGAGGAATGCTAGAGCTCAAGGCTTAGAGGGAGAATAACTGCGGAGATTGTGGCCACGTTATGGTGCAGAAGCACGAAAGTGGATACGACCGAGGCTAGTAGCTGCTCGTTGATCTTTCTGTCTCTTGGTTCGCGCCGCAATGCAGGAATCATGCATTCAGAAGGAAAGGGCTTCCTGGATATTGGCGCGATATTACTTCGATCGCCGGCCTAAACGACCCCGATATTGTTACTCTACGCAAAGTGCAAATACTCTCACCTAATAGTACCGCGCAATGGCCTATATCGCGAGATCGTATCTTAATCTACAGTCGATGGCAATGAAATGAGGGCGATGGTACATGCAAAAGTTGATGGAGCGTTGAGCTCTACCCGTTCTCGCATCATTGGTGGGGGGACAGCAGGCCACAATGCGTGGGTGGAGTGTGCGTCGAATCAGACGTGGTTCAGCTCGGTTAGTAAGCGTTACAAGCGCGATGTGTGGCTCGTGCATGGCGCCCGCCGCCGCACGCGACCCCCCGTCGGATGATGCCGAAGCCGAGGGAACAACCCACCCAGAGTATCTAGCGCGATATGTAACCCGATTAAAGATTACAGCGGGGACCCGCTATACCGAACCTGCAGAATCCGCAAAAATCAGTTCGGTATAGCAGATCATACAGTACAGCAGAATTAATTCGAAGGCTCATAATAGGGTTAGGTTTTGTTCCACGAGTGAGGGTACAAGTAAGGGTACATGACAAGTTTCCCTCAATATGAAGCGGTCATGATGAACTACGCACTTCAACTACCCTGGAAAATATTGAAAGTATTTGTGAGTAGAAAAGTGAATTTTGATACCATGATGGGTCGAGGGGGGGGTGTATCTCCAAATAATCTATCCCTAATAGTACTAGTGTGTCACCAGTAAATTCACAAGTTCGTTACTGCAGAATTATTTTGTATGGGGATAGAGGGGGGAGGATACAGGGGGTTCAGGTTCCAAAAATTCGATCCGGAGTGAAATTCGGTATATCAGCATGATTTTCACGAATTTTGCTGGGGAAAAAAAAATCGTGTCCGAGATCCTTCGGTATATCAAATATTCGGTTTACTGGAGTTCGCTATAGCGGGTCCCCGCTGTACATACTATCACGGTAGTTCCTATTCGATTGAAAGCCACAAATTGCTTATTGACATCACTTGGTTCTTTCGGTTGGGTGCGGGGAGAGTGAATTTTGGAATAATGTGAATTTGTGAGATTGCTTCAAATACCTCTTTAGCACGAAGTCTCCAATGCCATGAATCCGAAATGTCTGATGACACATAAAATCACAAACCGATGTCAACTCAGAAATCTATGGAGTTGACAGAGCGCACGCTTTTCGAACCATGAAGAAGAAGGCGGGTCGGGGATCCGGAAATCAGCAAAAGAACAATACTACATGTATATACATACCTTCCGAGCCAACCAAGGCCGAAGCACCTGCTAGGATAGCTTGCCTTAAGTATGTCGACCGATGAGGGAACGTAAATAAAGAATCACAACATTTCTCATTCTAGAGGATTTACCATTGGAATATGTTCTGGCAGGTATGCTAGGTTCCTCTTATCAAGTGGTAGCGGTCCAGTGTGTTTGTCTTCCAGATGCTGATTCGAAATTTTGAAGAAGATAACGCACTTCGGGGACCACTGGCGAAAATTCACCACGCCGTTGTGAATTAGGAATTGCGTGCTTGATTCCAAGTCTTCTGACGATATATCCATCTCATTTTACAGCTTTTACTAGTTGTAGCGGTACCCCGGATGTCGGAGATATCAGGCGACAAAAAACAACAGCAGGCAAAAAATAAAACTACATAAATTCCGTTTCGCCAACCAGCAAAATCGTGGAGCGAGTACTGGGACCTGCTTCAACTTCTTTTTTGCCTAAACCTTCCTACTCTAGGAGCTTTCACATATTCTATCCAAGGGTCGTGAAAGTGGCAATACAATGGATACCCTAGAGTACTCTAGATACTCTGCAGGGCATTGGGCTTTTTCAAAACCCCACGCATTTAGAGATGCCATTAATGGATATACGGAGAATTGCGATTAGGGTTCGAACCATCCGGGTTTAATGAGCATTCTTAGTGGTACTCGAGTTTTGAATATGCCCAACAAATAGCTGTTGTCACCTATCAAGATCGAACGACGTCGTCTTCGAATCACAGTTGATCACTCGATTCTGGATATTATCAGCACTTCTAGCTTAAGCTTCATTGACCTAACCGCTAGATGGGCCCGACAGGGTTGCACATGTGTACCTTACAGAACTAATTCGGGGTTGAGATCATCGCAAGGAAAGGGAGTGCTAGTTTTCATACGTTGTAAACACTATCACATTCCCCACGTCACACGCTGTATGTACACCACCGACGTGGTCGTGCTCTCCAAAGGCCTCTTTGGTTTTCTTTTCGTTTGGTCTACTGAACATGATTCGTCCCGAATATAATTTCTATCAGGCGACGAAGTAATAATTATTTCCCCATAAAATACGAATTGGGTTAACAGCCTCTTCTACGTGGGCCACCCCACCCACCCATCGGTTAAGTTTTCAGTCCTGGTCGTGTCGCAGCAGAACACGTCTGCCCTTGGTATCGGAACCAATACGCCCTGGAGCACTATTAAGTCGGCTATGGGATTATCGTGATTGTTCTAATTGGCAAGAATTGTTCCACGGGCTCAGTCTATCGGTGTAAAAAAGCACGCTGCTCTGTGCTTTGGCGGTAGGCTGCAAAAACACTGCTGTCAGCTAATACGAGACACGGAATTACTAGTGCGAAAATCGCGCTGAGCCAGTGATCATTGGGTTTTGGCGATTACCTATGAGCTGAATGAACCTCCAAAAACAGGAAGAAAATCGGCCGGGGGTGTGCCATTGCTCAAGAATATAGACTGGCAGCCTCCCACAGAAAATCGATACACAATCATCACTCTCTATCAGTTGGCCGTTTCCTCGACCTCCAAAAAGCCAATCTTTAGTACGTCTTTATTTCTTTCAAGAATCGCAGGTCGATTTTATTTCTTCTCTGTCACAAAAATATCAAACACTTAACATTTCCCCTACTTATACTTATATACGGTTGGTTACCTTCTCCTCTTTCTTACAAAATCAGTTTCATATCACGCTTCCCCTGCCTAAAAAACGTGATTTCTGGGCAAATTTGTAACGTTTGCAGCCACCTAGTCCATATTACCATCATGTCTCGTGAAACTCAGCAATTCCACCGCAAACTCATTGCCAAAGACCATACACTTCCATGCGTCCGCTACCGGTCCATGAACCAGATTCTTCCCAACCTCTTTCTCGGCGAGTAAGTATCTCTCTCTCGAAAAAAAAAAGAAAGAAAGATATGTTCAGATAGTTCAAAACTAACTCCACATCTAGTTGCAAGGCCATCCTCGACCCCGTGTCCATCGTGAATAACAATGTCAGCCACGTGCTATCCCTAAGGCTCACACCTACACACATCCGCTCGTTGGTGGGTGTAACTCATTGCCAGATCTATATCGATGACTCCGAAGATCAATGGCTACTTGATGGCCTGAACGCCGCGATGGAGTTCCTTGAAGATGCGATGGATATGGGCGGAACCGTTTTAGTACACTGCCAGGAGGGGAGAAGCAGAAGTGCTTCTGTCGTTATAGCTTTTGGTTAGTTGTCCTAGACGAGAAAATAGAGATAAGGGAGGCAAATGCTAATGAAGAGTCTATAACTACAGTGATGAAGCATTTTCAGGTATCATATGAAGAGGCATGGTCATACGTTCGGAAACAGCGACCGGTTGCGAGCCCAAACCCAGGGTTTGTGGAACAGCTAAAAATCTGGGAATACCGAGGCTACTGGTAGTCTTGCACAACAAATTCTAGATTCTAGGGATATATATAAAGGGTTTGAGTGAATTGATGAGGAGCCTTTTACCGGTAAAAGCCTTCTCTGACCTGCTGGCAGAAAGTTATTATTATTTCCGCACACTCATTTGTATCATATTTTCTTTTGTGGAAGAGTTACTTGGTCCGTTCGATGGAAAAGCTGGCGTTATGGAGGATTCCTTATGTATTAGTATTATTTGTCTCATTAGCTGATACGAAAATACAAAATATTGTTACCATTTAAAATCCTCGATAGTCTTCTAATTACTCGTATATGTAAGTGTCGCTAGTACAGTAATGAATTATCAATCAATTAATTAAGTGTTGCCAGTGATGTAATCATTAGTGCGACTCGAGTGACTCCTTGTGACGGATAGCCAAGCTCTCCGAGCTGATACCTCGCAGGGATGGCAGTACAGTCTAATAATGCGGGAGGGGCACATGTTTATCTTTGTTTATTTTGGATAGAGTTTACACGAGCCCATTTGACTCGGTTGTGAACGATTTACGTGTGACAATCCGTGAATATAATCTACGTAGAGGAGTAACAAAAAGAACGTGTAATCATTGATTCTATCACCGGTAGGTGAGAAATGAGAGGGTATGCAGCAAAACATCAAAGCTCAAAACAAAAACAAAAAAAATCCCAGGACACCATCGCAAAATGAATACTGAATGGAGAAAAGCAGAAAGGAGAGGTGGGGGGCATATAGATATCAAAAAAGCTGATAAAAACATAAAATTAGGAATATCTAAGAAAAAGATTCGTTATCCCGTAAAATATAAATCCTCTATGCTCCTATACTCATAACTTCATCTAAACCATTAGATACATCGTACAGATGAGTGATGGCCCAATATATAACCCTGAAAACAGCCGTCTGATGTTAGCACCAGTTTCGCTTTTACTGTGTTGAGCATTGAGATAAGGGCAACTAACCAATCCAGAATAATGTGTTCCCCAGTGTTTTTCTATCTCGCATGAGTTTAGTGTGCGCAAAAGCGCTCAATGGTATCTGTAACATGCTGCTGAACCTGTGCACGAAAACCATCATCAGATATTGTTAGGGAGGAAAAAGTCGAAGGGATAATGCAGAGAAACTTACATCAAATAACCTCTAACTTTCTTAAAAACTGCCCACATAACCAACTCGTGGAAGATAGCGGAAATGAGAAAGGTGATCAAAGCCGCGACTTTCTTCGAGACATGGAGTGATGATATACTTGTATGGTAGACATGGCGGCGGAGAAAGTTGTGGACAGGTTTGTTCCAGTCTCGAGCAAACTTGAGCGAAATATCTGTTAGAGATGATACGCAGGGGCAGTAAGAATGGAACTTACCACGTCCCAGCCAGTGCTGTTCCACCAGTCACCATAGAAACCGCGATCAGAAAATAAGGTGAGCTCGCCCAAAATATTCAGAATCAACTCCCAGATTAAGTACCATGTCATCTGAATCATCCGTCAGTATTTGGATTTTGATAAGTGGTAAGATTTTACGTACCAGATACTCCACAAGAAACGGAAAGAGTAGATCGGCAAACATCCACGGTATTTCTTTCAGTCTTTCCTCGATCGGCCAAGAACTCATGGCGTTGGCTTTCATGACCACAGGCCACATGTAGTGTTGAGAAACCAAAATCATGATGCCCAGAACGCCAAATATAGCGAAAACTTTCTCGGCGACGTAATGCCAATTTATTGAGTCTTGTCGGGGGTATTCAAGTTCATATACAACACTGTAATTGATTAGGCATAGTCATTGAGTTATAAATCTGAAGTTACTGAGGAGAGCTTACGTGGGAAAATGGAGATACTCTAAGTAGTTCCACCATGTGAGATTGTTTGGGTACTGTACTGGTTTTCCTCCGCTGACTCTAGAGGTTAATTCCACATCACAGCCTTCGATTTCGCCAGCCAGCGTTTTTTCAAAATCTTCAAGTTGTTCAGAGTCCATTTCTTCGGTTTCAGCATTCAGTACTTGGTTGATGCCGTTGTAACTAACATTACCAAGACCGACACCGGAGTCAGTCGAGGTTCCAGATTCGGATCGATGATGGTGTCTTTGTGCAGGATTTTTATCAAGCACAGAAGAATGCAAACAGTGAAGTTCCTGTAATTTCCCTCGTAGTAGGTTGCGACGATTGAAGACCCCGGATAGATGCCCGTTGTAAAAGGCATATGAGTGCTGCTTCATCAGCATAACATGGGCATGCAAAACGATATATACCTGGTATGAATATTAGCGGGGATGAATGCTGAAATGAATTTTATTACAAACCGTTTGAATCCACGACCATTCCTTATAGAGGGTGTATTGGATAATCGCCCACATAAAGAAACCTTGCCATAATATCTGCAATATCCAACCAGCCCTATCCCATTTTATATATCCTTTGTTGATTGCTTTCTGCAACGGTACACACCACAGGCTAGTTCCGTAAAATGCAATAGCATCTGTCAAAAGACAATCGATTAACTTATTCGGCATAAACATTATCGATAAAATGTCGATTCCAAATATCCTCCCCTCGTTCCGATAAGAGGTTGCAGCATCCTTCACCATCAACATACCAATACTCATCCTGAATAAAGTTAGCATGAAACTACTATGCAGGTCTCTTACAGGGTTAGGGTATTCTGTACCAGAATAGGATGTAGAAGCCGTGAAAGGGAGATCCCGAAGCCTCAGGGTTTTGGCGGTCGAATGTGGTAAATCGTTTTGTGAAGACTAGCTATTTGTTCGGTTAGTACTGATGCGTCCATTAAGCCCGTAACAACCATAGAATTAAAGTAGTGTAACCATACATCTGTGAATTTTGCCCTTCTCTTTTTCCCATCTGCGCCTGCAGCAGAGCGAGATTGGGATAGCAGCTTTCGCAAATCATCATCCATCCTGAGCAAGTAGCTTCCCCTCCCTCCATTTTTCACTTTTTCTAAGTGGACTGGAATCGAGGCTCTTCTATGCTCATCATGGCCTTTGCCATTAACTCTTGAGGTCTCAACACCGAGCTTTGCGTTCTCTAAGATTTGGCTGTTACTGAACGGTTTTGTTGACCTTGTCTCGGGAGTGTGTTCATGACGGCTGTGGTGATCGCTAATGCTGGATGTCAAATTACCAAGAAGCCCAGCTTCGGATTCGCTAGAGTTTGTAGCAAGTGAATCGATAGAGGATGAGGACGACATTCTCCCATCCTCACGCAATCTTTGCGTGTGTGTATGGGCCATGACTGTTGTGATATGTTATAATATTATTCTTTTTGTTGAGGTGGCTTCTCCAACTGGTTTCGCCAACAGACTGTGGACCTGAAGAGGACACCGACGCAGGGTCTCTTAAGTACTATTTCTTGTATCGTTATGGTCCACTCAGACCTGTATTTCGGCGAGACTGCTAGCATGCTGCCTGACATGATATCTTAGACAAGGATAATCGGCTTATTTGAGCGGGGAAAGGCCTTGTGATTGGAAATAGTGGGGGGAGATTGAAAATTCGAGTGAAAATGAGTAATTTCTATGCATAGATGAGGCATTCTTTGACTTCACGGAAACGGATTCTCGGGCCTCCGAAGTGTCTTCCGGAGTATTTCATGCATGAGAGCTTCGGTTTTTACCAGCGGTAGACGGGGGCCATCGTGTAAGTGATAACTGTTATTGCGTAAGCCAAGCATTGAGGCTCTGAACAATTATTAAGCAAGTCTGGTTTGTCACCTCGTCTGTTTCTAGAACCAAAAAAGAGAGATCGAGAGGTTTAAACTACTTATCGTTAAAATTATGTCTATCACGGCGCCATCATGGCCTAAGAACTAGCGACACTATAGGATTCCCGGGAACAGGCGAGGGGATATCAAGAAGCTAAGTATTAAGCTAGCGGAGTTTACGGAGAATCGCGAAGATTCCGTTCGTTCCGTGGAGGCATAAATACTGTGAAACTTGAAGCTGCCTGTGATATTCGTCAGCTTTGATTATCATCTTTCCTTCACAGCGCACCAAACACCAAAAACTGAAGAAATGGCTTCCAACCGCCCAGGAGAATGTTGTATTCGAGGAGTTGTTCATGAAGGGGCACCTGCTGGAGGCCAGTACTCAGGAATGATAAAGTTACGATAAAAATTACTAACAGCGTGGATAGAGGAGAAGGAATTCGCTGGAGGTTGGTGCTAAAAAGACTAATTCATATTGACTGAAAGTAACAGAGACAATAGTGAATACCTATTTTGCCTATCCCGAATCAAAGAATACCGATAAAGCAATACTCTTGCTCACTGATGTGATGGGAATCTACATCAACCCTCAACTGTAAACTTCTCCCGATCCCTCAAACCGCTCAAACTTTGTTATGCCTTCGAATAGCTCAATTTATGATGCGGTGTCAAAATAGCATTGCCGATCAGTTCGCCGCCAATGGATACCTAGTTGTGATGCCTGACATCTTGGATAACGACCCAATTCCTCTCCCGGAGAACCGCCCTGAAGGATTTAGTTTGCAAGCATGGTTGGAAAAGCCAAGTCATCAGCCCGAGTTTGTACAGCCAATCGTTGATAAAGTGCTTGCAGAGATGAAGAAGCAGTTCAGTATGTGTCAGAGTGACAAAGAAGTTGGAATTTCTACTAATATGGGGGATGATATACAGATCCTAAGAAGATCGGAGCCGTTGGATACTGCTTTGGCGCTAAATACGTCACCAGATTATTGGATGGCCGCATCGATGCTGGTACTATCATCCGTGCCCATAAAACCAGTCAATTGAAACTAATGTTAACTTTAAAAATAGGATACAACGCGCACCCATCATTCGTAACAATTGAAGAAGTTGCCGCTATCAAGAAGCCTCTCTCAATTGCCGCAGCTCGTACGGCCCCTGCTCTTTCAGTGCGAAATACTGTACTAACAGTCAAACCCGAAACATAGAAACCGATAGCATCTTCACCACAGAGCTACGCCATCAATCAGAGGCAAAGTTGATCGAGATAGGTGCAACTTTCCAGATCAACTTGTATGGTGGCGTTGAGCACGGATTTGCCGCGAGGGGTGATATGAAGAACCCTATCCACAAATTCGCAAAGGAACAAGCATTTATGCAGGCCGTTGCTTGGTTCAATGAGTATTTAAACTGAGAATATATTAGCGAGGGAGGAGCTCTGTACTACTCCATCTAGCTCTAGCTTTAATGATAGACCAGAAAGGCAATAAAGCTAACAAGTAACCAGTGGCCCGGGCATCTGGGAAAGTGTCGCCCGAGATAGGGATTCCGTAAACGTTTCTCTTTCCTGTTGGCGCTGTATCTGTGATATAATTTAAGCCTTTGAGTATCGTGATCGCAGTGTCGGGGTTTGCTTAGTGGAGAAAATGGAAGGTTTGTAGTAATGCGTCTACCCACTAGTAGTCCGCTTGCGACCTCCAAATCTCAACCGACCAAGGCAAGAGCGCTTCGCCATCACGTTTACCGTCTTCATTTCATTCTCCCTTTGAAAGTTTTACGTTGCTACGCAAATCTGCGATCTATCAGATTTGAACAGCCCCCACTGTGTAGTACTACAGCCTTAGGAAATGTATGGGTTAGGGTTCGTTAGTAAATACCAACAACCTCAATCGCAATCTCAATCTCGATCACAAACCTCTTGGGATTTAGAATTCGCATGTTTTGGTGTGTTTTTCAACTTTTACGGCAACCCGTGCATAACAAATCAGCTTTGCCACACCCATCCTACCGATTCTATATTTGGCAAGAGTGGCCGAAACGGCGAGGCTCATGCGGCACACCGACGACAACGACCTGTCCTTCGAGTGATCTTGACTTCGAGTGGTCTTAAAAGCCTGTGAATCTTCAAAATCCAGACAGCAAAAATTCATCAAGAAAGCATGCTGAAACATTGTTGTAGATGTGTACATGGGCGAAAATACATCTTCGTTGTCATGATATCGGTGTACCGGTATTCTCCCCACATATTTCACGATATCCGGGGAATCTCCCATATATGGGCTAATTATGTAACTTCTCATAACTATCATATAAGCTATTAACTCACACGTAATGAAGAATGGGGGACTGGAGTACGATATAGATCCGCCCATCATGTCGCTCGGTGCACGTTATTCACGACATGCTCTACCGGGGTTACAAACATTCGTCGTCCTTACCGGAAATGGGCCTGGGGAAAGGTGCCAAACTACTTGAAGGCCTTAAGGGAACATACATTGGCAAAAAACCATACGACCCCAAGATGCAGAACTGCGTCTTGAGAGAAAACACGCAGAAAAGAAACAACTGGATTTGTTTTTCCCCTAGCTTTCGCTCGGGCTCGTGGAGCCTCGCATATATAACTGTGCCTTTGAAGATCTCTACCCACGCAAGGTAAGTAAATTGAATTAAACCTGAGGTGGAAATGTATGATTACTATTTACTAAAGGTTTTTTCTTAAGCCATAAGGATAGCTTCTTGGATCCGACCATATGGCCAGTCACAACTCATACCCAAACTTTACAGACCTGAGCCTGAAAGATGAACGCCTATCCTCAACCATCTCACGAGTCCCCAGCTACCACACGGACGACTTCTGGCCCACGCAAAAGAAAAAGCCGCGAGTTCACCTACGGCCCCGTACCCTCCCTAAGCGCGATGCCAGCATACGTAGGAAAAAGGCGGGGTGGATGTTCTTCCCTACATTCCTCCTATCGGCCGCACTTCCTATTGCTTGGCTTGTGCTATGGTTCACCACAACCGACGACGAGAAGACCTGCCGCCTCGATGAAAACAGCGCCCCGATATTCGGCATCAATTACTCGATCGGCGTATTATCTTTCACGGCGGCAAAGTGGGTGGATGTTGCTTTCGACGTTGTTGTAGGCCATGGCGGACAGGCGCTGCTGTGTTGGGTATCATACAGAGCGATACTGGATACGCTGTCGCAAATGATGGAGTCGGATGAGGTGTCCTATGAGCTTTTTATCACGCTCACAATGAACGGAAGCACTTTTCTTACGCTGCTGGCTATATTGAAGCGTATAGCGACTAGATGGGAGCACCGTGGGAGAATGACATTGATTTTCCTGGTGACGGCATATGTGCTGATATTCCCTACTTTGATGGCTGCAATGACAGGCTATAGCACCCGCGCTGAAGGCTGGTTCATCCTCAACGACGGGAACCTCGTTACCCACGATACATTTCTGTACGAGATGCGGGACGCACAAATCATTCTCGACGGCTCCCGCATCGGAATGGAAGATAAGGCAACCTTCTCCCTCGAGAAATGGGCCGAAATCTCCGGTGCAAACCATACAGAATGTAGGCATCCTCTACATTTCTTCCCCTCTCTCTATGTGCTCCCAGCTGACAATCCACCCAACAGATGAAGGAATCGGCCACGAATACCGCATCGGTGATGTCGTCTACCGTGTCGGTTTCGAGCCCCTTCATACGCAATTCGGCTACCAATTCCGCGGTGAGGCCTACGACATGGCCTTCACCAGCAACCCGAACCGGCACCGGTGCATCGCCACCGAAAAGTACCAGTACGGTGTCTCCACGGTGATATTCCGGGGCACCATCGTGCTTCAGATGCTGTGGACCTACACCATCTATGCTCTGTGGGTACACGCAAATCGGAAAGGCCAGCTGTGTAGCGCGGGCAGGAAGTTGGGGCCTTTTAGGGCGGTGGCGGATCTAGCTGGGGCGATGAAGGTGGACTTGGGTGAGAACGCGAGCGCGTATCCAGACAAGGTGCTGGAGAAGGAGTGTTCGCGGTCGAAACCGGGACTTAGATATTATATAGATCCTCATGGAGACGGAACGTGGCATGTGGGGTTGTCGTCAGGCAGGCCAAAGGACGAGGTTCTGGTCCTGGACGATGATGCGCGGTTATACAGATAGCCAGGGAACGAACCTTTTCTTTTTTCTTCTCCTTTCTGATTGCTTTAAAAGGGGCGTATATACATGTAATGGGGTAGGTGTTTATCTTTTTGGTTTTTTTAGTGGAGTTGCATGGGATGGGAGTTTGGTGTGTTTAGATCGATGGTGCGGTGGTTTATATACGCACATGGCAGGCGATTATGACTTCAAAAGAATTTAACACCCCCCTAACGGGTCTGCAAAGACGTAGTACTTTTCAAGACTCTGCATGTGAAGGAATGAAAGTGAAGAACATCATAAAAACCGTTAAACAGCATCAACAAGTGTAGTGGAGTTAGTTGTGTTGGAAGGTCATAATATATCACTCGCCAATCCTTGGCATTCGCTTTTCTTTAATGTGTAGAGTCCGACAACACCATGCGACAGTCAACCCCCTCCCATCAACCTTCCTATCCTCGATCAACACTCGACGCACCAAATCATCTTGACCGCCATCATAAGGATCGGGATAGGTGCCCCCAACTCCAACTCCCATCCTCCGCTCATCGCAAGCTAGTTCCCCGTTACCAAAAGCCAATCCCGCCGATACACCATTTTGTGGCTCTGCACCCCCCCCAAAAAAAAATCCCACTCAAAATGTGTAGGCTTATATCATGGGAAAGCTGCCGGTGGACCTTAGAGCCGCATGGATATGTAGATGCTGTGCATGAAAGTATGTCTAGAAAGGCCCTACGCCTAGCCGCGCCCCCCGCACTGTCTCGCGCGGCGCGCCCTCTTCGGCCACAACGAATAGAAACAAGATCTGTTTCCTCATCCGGCCATGAGCCCAGGTACTCAGATACGAGTCTCACTCCATATGTGGGAATTAAAGTACGTCGAGAAGCGAGGAGAACGCCGAGAATATTTTCTGTCGTGGATAGGGTATAATTGGCTTGCGATGGGGTCATCCCGTAGGAGTATATGTTAAGTACGCTGGTTGGTTAAAAGATAAGTTTTTCATGAGGATATTTCAATATTTTGCTCATGAAATATCACTCGTCTTTAGAGGAGCTAAAGAGGGCATTGAAATCGGAAGGGGGCGATAGAAGATACAGCCGCCTAGTTAGAGAATCTTTGCGACAAGCGACCTCCAGAAGACGAGATGCCCACCACAAGAATAGTAAAATGGGCGAACGCGCTCAAAGATACATCCTGATCACACAATATCACTCACGGGCCCAATCACCCATAATCACTCGCTTCAATTTTCCCCCTGAAAATAAAAAGATATTCTCCACATTTTACACAATCCGCCGTTTTACAACCCGCCCGTACTCACTCCCACACGCCGACTAACCAAAGAACGAAAGAAGGAAAAAAAGCAGAAACCCCCCCGCCAAAACCCAATAAGCACACAAATCCACCAAGAGAAAGCAAGAAAGAAGCAACTAAGTCAAGGTACAGTATATAAGTATGTATGACACCTGAGATAGAAGATGAGAAGAGAAAAGAGGCTTGCATCTATAAAACAAGAAGAGATGTATAAAGGCGAAAATAAAACAAAAAGAAAGAAAAGAAAAAACACCGAACCGTCAAACCATGCAGCCACAATAATGAAACAAAAACAATTAGTCCTACATCGTCCCCAGTTAATCTCAGACCCAGACTAATGGCACACGCCCCTGACCCCTTCTACCACCAGCCCTGTGACCACACCTCTCGCCACACCTCGCTCCTGCAACGCATCAAACACCACACCCCAGCACTCCCTACTTGCACCCGCTCCCATAAGCCCTTTCAGAGCCTCTGGCATACCTCGTTCGCCCACCAGTCTCCTGGCCTTCTCCCTCAACTCTGACTTCTCATCGTCAGACATCTCGACCACAGGCGGCCATGCAGCGCGCTCCTCTTTTGTTGGAAACCCGTTCTTGGTGATCTTCTTGACATGGGCTGCGATCGCGGCGTCGGCCGTGTTGGCGTCGATAACGGTTTCTTGGATGAGTACACGGATACTTTCTAGTGTGGTGTTGCCAGGCCGCAGAAGAATGTTCTTAGCAACGTTGAGGAGGGAGCGGCGGAAAAGCCAGGCAGAGGAGAGCGTGTAGAGCTCGCTAATGATCGCAAAGAAGATCTCGACGGCGAAAATCGTCTCGGATTCTGTTAGTGGTTCTGTTGTGGGTTTGGGTTTCGATGATGTAGCTGGGGCGGACGGAGCAGGCGGAGTTGGAGAAGTGGGGGGATCCATCGGTGGCGGGGTCGTACATATCAAGGGCGGAGAGGGCGGTACTGGTGACAGCGGTGCTTGAGTAGGTACCAGGAAGGCCGCAGCGGCAGACGCAGCGCGGGTTCGGGAGGTTGTTGTCTCCGGTTCGGGCCTGAGCAGTGAGGATGCTGCACTCCCGGAACGGGTCCGGACCGGAGCGGCATCGCTATCGTAGTCGTCTGGCATATCGCTTGGTGGTGGAGGCAGTGAGACAAATCCAGGCCCATCACCATCCACAGATGGTATCTCGAGTTGTATATACCCCTCCTTCTCTGTCTTCTGCACACGACCCATACCCATCAAGCTACTCCTCCTTGCCGGGAAGCTTTGCCTATTGTTCACCTTTACCACCGGTTCCTCCTCTTCCGGCTTCACTGGAGCTTCGTTCTCAACCTGTAATGATGTATCGCTCCGCCCTAGCTGCCGCAGACTCGACACATCAAGTGTCTGCCGTCTGTTCTCGCCATTGAGAGCACGTTTCATGAAAACGCCGCCAAATAAGCTCTTTCCACCCTCTGCCGCTCCTTGTGGTGCCTTTGTGAGTGCATCCAGCATCCCACCACCCATCTTTGCAAATGCCTGCGGGTTCGGCCAGTTCTTCCCCAGTCCTCCAAAAGCACCACCCGGAGAAGGCGCCTTATTGCTACCGTTACTGGCTTCGCTGTCCTTCTCGAGGAAACGCTTCATACCTTCACTTTCCGCGAGTATCCTCTCCTTCAGCGCATCATTGATATACCGCTCCAGGTGGTTCCGAAGCGCCTCTTTTGTACCGCCACGCCATGTGGGGAGCTCCGAGTGCGAATGCGTGAATGACTCGAGACCGCTGATGTTGGAGATCCTGCGTAGCACTTCGTGAAGCGTTTCGAAGTCTGTGAACTTCCTTGTCAGGATCCATCCAGGCACAGTCGAGACACCGGGCTCAATCTGGATAAGGTATACGGTGGAGGTAGGTTTTGACCGGAGCGGTCTATCGGCGGGGGCAGTGAAAGCACCGCCAGAGAATGGGTCGAAAACTTTTGTCTCGGAGGGAGGGGTGAGGTCTGAAACAGTAACGTTGGCTCTGTAGAGAGGGTCAAGTGGCTGTACGGGTGATGATGGGGTTGGACTCGGAGAGAGTAACTGGTCGAACGATGTGAATGTTCCGGGCTCAGCAGATGGTGAAACTGGTTCCTCTACGATCGTGGGCGGGCGAGAGCTTCCATTGTCAGAGCAAGAACGTATAGAAGCATTGTCACTGTTGAGATTAATTGAGCTGCCGTTCGAACTTGTACTTCCACTCGTGTTTCCATTTGCATCTCTTCCTGGGCCAAAATCTCCAGACACACGCTTTGCCTCTTCCTCTGCAATCATCGCATTGAGCTCCTGTGCCTCCCGCATCGCACGCTCCATCTCCTCTTCCGCGCGCGAGATTCGCTTCGCCTTCTGCGCCTCTGCCGCAGCTGAGACACGTGTATCATTGACCGCCAGTGTCGCCTCTCCAATATCAATCTTTTGCAGAATCTCTGGCTGCGTTTCCTTCTCAAGAAGATAGACAATCGTGCTATTTATCCACTCTGCAGACGAAAACTTATCCACCAGCTTCTCGAGCACTACACCCGCAATGATCTCAGTCAGGAACGTCTTGATCGGATCGCATGATGTTGCATCGGCGGGGACGAAAGTCGTGACGATGTCGTCTGCGGCCATCTTGAGCTTTCGCTTCTGCTCCCTGCGGTCAACGAGCTGAGCCAGGGCGCTGGAGGGGTACTCTTCAACATAGGTCCCGATTGAGGTTTGGGCGGTCTGGGCGAGCTCTCGGAAAAACACGATGAATGTGTTTGACGTGCTAACAAGGAAGAGGAGAAAGGTGTCTTTTGCACACTTTTGAGAAAGATGAGAGTGCATGTTGTAGAGAGTTTGGACAAGCGTCTGCCGACACGCCGTGGGGAAACTCTCATCTGTAGGAAGAATTGGGGAGAACCACCACCTGCGGGAGGATCAGTCTTACGATCGTTCTAAAAAGAGAGGGAAATGGCAATTGCAGCAGACCTCACATAATCCCTCGTCACCGCATCCGCCAAACCCGTGAACGCTGCTCCCGTCTCTGGCGGAAGACTCGAGAAATCCACAACCCGCTGTGACCTCGCAAATCTCTTTTAACGCACGCACCAGTCAGTCATGATCCGCGCCATTCAAAAAAAAAAAAAAAAAAAAAAAAACCGGCCCTATCCGCACACACCTTATGACCACCTGTGGACTTTTCACTCCCATTCTCACTTCCCGGGGGAGGAGAAGCCAGCGCGCCGTCCCCCTTCGTGTCTACCATCCGCTTATCCAGCCATTCCAGCACATCCACTCGATGTCCCTTCTTCCCGGACGCCCTCATGTTCTCCAGGCTCGCGTGGAGCACCACACCGCCAATCACTCCGACAATCAACAGCCCAAAGCTCCCGAATATCACGTAGAGCACGATGGTGGACCCTAGCATCACTCCGCCGAGTGTTTCTGGCGCGGCATGTTGTAGGAAGTCGAGGACGTGTGTTGCGGCCTCTGCGATTGTTGCTGAGCTGGTTGTACCTGAAGCTGTTTCTGGAGCTCCCCCTTCTTCTTCTGTTTTCCCTTCTTTTTCTTCCACTATTACTACTGTTGGCCCTTTCTCTTCCTCTTTGCTCGGGAGTGAGCTGCTTTTCGGAGCATCTTCGAGCTGTGGTGTCAGTGGAGGTGTACTTGGGATCTCGGTTGGCGTAGATGGAAAGTCAGCTGGCGTAGGTGTTGGGCCTGCCGGTTCCATATTTTTTTGTTGTTGGTGATAGGGGTGGAGGAGTGGGTGAGTGGTGGTGGTGGTGGTGAGGTATGGAGGCAGGAGAGGCAAGTTGTTACTATCGACTCGACAGGTATGCTGCAGAGAAAGCAGAGTAAGAACGCCCAGCCTCGCCTAACTAGCTGCTAGTAGCCGACTAATTAACGGTGCTGTTCCTGGCAGCGGTCGAGGTGATCGCGGCCACTGCAGGGCTGGCTGGCTGGCTGGGTGGGTGCTGCTCTGGACGGGAGCTTATGCTTAACCTGATTAGAGTGACGGAGATTACGGCGTTGGATAGCGATACAGTAGTGAGTAGTGAGTAGTGTATTGTATGTTAATTTGTAGCTGTGCGCCTGCCTGCCTGTCGTAGGAGAAGAAGAGAGATTGAAGCAATTAGTTACTCCTCGAGATCTCTCCAATTGTGTCAAAACTTATCGCAAGCTGTCCCCTGTAGATCCGTGTTGGGGGCGCAGGCAGAGTGGCAAATGAATGGGAGAAAGCGCCTCAGCTGGCCGGGGTGCACGGTCTTAATAATAAGGAAGCTTTGCCGGGGGAGAGGGGGCAGCAAGAATAGTATGGCATAGATATCGTCGAGAAGGAGCTGCCTCGTATCTACCACAGGTAGGCATCGTGTCGGGACATTATTTGACTATGCAGAGCACTGCGTGGAATGTACAGTACAGACAGATACTACAAGGTATATGATGCCGTTTTGTTTACCCCTTCAATTGGGAGAAACCATGGCGAGTTAACCCTAACCCTGCTATATCACTACATGTATCCCTATAATTATAACAGTAGAGTAACCATAGCACTATCGAATCACAAATTACACCTTACACCCGGGCTTTCGCTGTAGGTCATCAGTCTTTATATGTGGTTGTTGCAGTCAATCCATTATAATACACCATATTTACCATATTTACCATATTCCTCACGCTGGTGCGCCCAATCTACTATGCATGTGGATTTACCTACCCTTTAACCTCTGCAGCTGGACCTCATCTGCACCCAGCTCTACTGCCAACTGGTAGTAGTTCCTCCCGGCGTTGTCTAGCACCGCTCGGTCAGCACCCTTCTCCAGCAGCAGCTGTATCACATCCTCGCGCTGGTTCTGCACGGCGACATGCAGCCCCGTCTGCCCAGTCTCAAAGTCCTGTGCGTCCAGCAGCTCTGCGTCCATCTCGATCATTTCCAGAACGCTCTCCACATCACCTAGGCACCATTAGCCCTGCCAATCACTCCAACTGACCGTACCCTCTCAAGATTTACCTTCAGCACAGAACTCTAAAAAGGCCCTAACCTTCTTTAGCTCCGGATTCTCATCGTAAAACTCCTCCTCGTCGAGGAGCGCGCCGAGGTCAAGCCCGGTCTGGATACCGCCCTCGTTGCGGTAGGTCACAAGGAGTTTACCAGTCGCGGGGTCGAGCGTGGAGGTGCTGCAAGACGGGCATTGGCTTCGTGCGGAGTTGCTGCTGGTGTATTCTTCTGCGAAGCAGGACCTGGGAAAGCCCTACTTAGCACGGATTATAGAATAGTATAAGGCAGGAGGAGTAGCAGTACCAGTGGTAGTGGTGGCCACAGGGGAGCTCGATGTCGTCGATTATGCCGGCGCCTTGGTCGGGGGTGTCTTCATCTTCGACCGAGATGATAAGCGGTTCGGTGCAGGATGTGCATAGGGCGGCGGAGGAAGAAGAGGCCATTTTAGGTAAGGGATTGCTGTGAATGAGGACCTTGGGGGGGTTGTGGTTGTGCCTTTTTTGTTGGGATAGCAAATTCGTACCAGCAGGTCGGTCAATTGAACTTTTTTTTTTTTTTTTTTTGGGTTGCGTTACTAACAACCCATTATGTAAGTGGATCACAGACAGTCACTCGGAAGGTTTTTGGTGAATGAGTGGAATCATGGCTTTTCAAAGGGATACCGTTGTGTTTGTCTTCTTTGACACTTTGACTTCTGCAATCCACGACGATAGAACTGGCGGCATCCCCAAGTCTACAGATCAACCAGCGAAGCCACTACACCGTCAATATCCCCTCGATCCCGTCCTCTTCTACAGGATTGTATATTGAATCTATATCTATGTAGTACATACTCACACCGAGAGATCTAGACCGCTGAATGTCTATATAAGCACTAGCTCCACATAATCATAACTTATCGTTCCCACTCGGCACCCAAGCCCCACTCCTCGCCTTCCCAAAACACCAATCATCAATCCTCTTCCCCGGCTCTTTCCACCACTCCTGCTTTACATTAGCCTCCAGCTGGCCTAAAAACACCGACTCCAGTCTCTCCAACACATCTGCATAGTCACTCGCCACCCTCCGCATCTCCTCCATATGCCACAACTCCCACGCCGCCTCCAATCGCTGCTGCAAGCCTGGCGCTCCCTCGTCCCCTTCAACGCCATCAGGATGCTGGCGGAGAATATAGTACTTCTCTGGAGGCTCACCAGCGAGTGGGTGCTCGTAGGTATCTCTTGTAAATACCAACACCCGTAGCTTCTGTAACTGACGGAATGCAGTTACCATTGCGTCGTGAGGAGCCACCCAGTCGTGGATATTGCCGCTTTGCGTTCCTGCAGAGAGCCAGAGGTGAGTCAATGATTTGACGCCTCCTATACTCTCCAGGGCTCGTATGTCAATCGTTTTGGTGTCCCAAACGAGATGCAGGTTTGTCAGGTGTCGGAAATCTGTGAGCGTGGGGAGAAGAGTGCCTAGGACCAGCGAATCACTGGGACACGGTGCAGTGAGCGCATGCAGCTGCGAATTGGTGCCAATGAAGACAACATCTGACGAAGAGAGGGAAGCAGAAGTGTGGTAGACTTGCAAGGTGTCTATATGCCCATGGCGGGATAGGTATTTGGATGCCGAAGAAGAAGCTACAGTGAGAGTACGAAGTCGTAGCTGCGGATTATTTTCTGATATGAGTGCTTCTAAGAGCTCACTATCAATCTCTGTATTCTGCAGTACCAAGCTACGAAGCTGCGGGAATCGTAAAGGAGGATCGGTTTCAGCAGCATCAAATCTCATTACTTCACCATTCACCCACTCCAATTCTTCCAATGTTTGGGCTGCAGCCTTCAAGATGCTCATACACAGCGGTGCCGTACTAACGTTGTCGCAGCCCTTCGCCCTTTGAATATCCATCACCAGTCTCCTCAATCCCCACCTCGGCCGCCCGTCCACCACAAACTCCCGGTCCACAAACACCCCTGCCATCTCTAGCTCTCTCACCCCGGAAGCAGCAATAGCATTCATCAGCTCCGGAGTAATACACACCTTATCCTCCCACCTTAATACCTCTAGATTCGGCAACGAATATCTCAGCGCATCGCTCAGATTTCTCACATAAACGTCAAAGTAATTATTTGCCACCAGCTCAATCGCTCTTTCCCTCGACACCTCTGGCATGAACAGCGACGGAAGGTCCTCTAACTTCCACCACCTCACAAAGAATGATTCCATCAGTATGACGGAGGCTACGGTTAAGATTCTCACACAAACGCCCAGCGTGGGACTTGATATCATATGATTTTCCATTCGAGCCGCCGATTCATCAGCAAGTACGTTCCGTATTCCCGATGCTGCAGGCGTCGTGTAGGCAAGATGAATACTCGCAAATTGCCGTGACCGCGCTAGTTGCCGGCAAGCAGTATTTACGAGCGCCATTGAAGCCAGATCGGCGATGGATAGAAGCTCTGTGATGTGATCCAGCAGCTCTGAGGGCAATTGAAGGAGTGATGCCCCGGTATTAGACCCCTCACAAACCTGGGAGAACCAGAGAGGATGGGTAGGTTTGGCATTGTGAGCACCACAGAGGGTCTTTGTGTAGAGAGCTTGGTCGGTGACAAACGTGGTCACGTCGAATGCATGTTTGAGGGCGTGGGAAGATGACATTGTGGACTGACTGATTGTCTATGGGTAGTAGTTAAAGACAGAAAGCTGACTGCCTTCATATGGGTACTCTTTTATATTCGGGTCACTGTCTTGCTGAAATGTGGCCCTGAAGAGGCAGCAAATCAGAAGAGACTTTGATATCTGTTAATGCAGCACCCTGCATAAAGCCTTGGCGCTCCATGGATTGGTTAATAAAACGGATGATCTGCGCACTTGATAGGGGCATGCAGGTTCTAGAGTACCGTTTGTGGGGGAGGGGAAAGATCTTTTTTTTCTAGCCATGGATTGGTTGAATCATACCTAATGCTTATGCCCCAGAGAGCTGCTAGGCTTGGCCGCCTAGATAAATATTGGTTTTCCTGAGAGATCGCAACTATATAAGTAGTTACCTACATACTGAGAAAGCACTGCTAATAGGGAAATAAACTTAATTGAAGTCAAGCTTCGAAGCAGAATGAAGGGAAAGAGGTTGTCGGTCATTAACAAGGGTTCCACTACTCTAATCTGATAGGTAATAAGAAGCACCTGCAAGGACGAGTACGGAGTGCACCAGGGAGTGTTGTCAGGTGTTTCTTATCATGCATAGAAACAGAGTAGAGTGTCAGGTAGACTGGGTATTCAAAAGCTGTGAAGCTGTGTGGAGTAGGTACATTCCATTTTCAAGTCAGTATGATAGCTCATGCCCGTAGCTGTTGTACTATGCTTATCTGTGGTTTATCCTCCTGTGAATATTGTCTGCACACCCCATAATGCTCACCCCCGCCAAACCCCACAACATTTCGCTGTAATTCCGACTCCTGATATTCAATAGTTTCGCATCTTGCGCCATTCCAACACACAATAAGACAACCCTCTGTGTCTAGACCCGGATCCCCAAGTCCCACCACACATAAGTTTGGTTTGCCGGTTACCAGACCACCAATAGAAACAAAGATCAACACTGCACTGAACCCTGTCAAGGCCCTGCATTATCTGCTTCAGTCAACCACCCACCTACCTATTTTTTTTTTCCCAGCGTCAACCCGCGAGAAAAATTTGAAATACCTACATGTACATACCCCCGCCGCTACCACCATAGGCTTTTCAAGCAATTGATCCCGAGCACCTTCAAAACCCCCATTGGCCGCGTGAGATAGCAACCGGTCATATGAATAGAAAATTGCATAAGCTAGATATTATAACCCACCCTCCATAGGAGCCAATTCAGTTGGCACCTAAAAAAACACCATACTAGACATCTTACCTGAAATATTAGAGTTAGCATAGCCATGCGATTATCCGCCACTGTTTTTCTTGCTTTGGAAGGGTGGGCCTGGATGGAGTGGAATGGCTTTCGAGATTCACTCCTAAATAGTCTGGCTGGCTTTGAGTAAAGACTTTAGCTTCATCATCAACATAATATAGCATCGCCTTTACGGGCTAGATGACGCGGAAGGAAATAGAAGTTTAATTGTCTTGTGCTGGGTCATAAACTATCACTCGACCAAAGCGTTGAAACTCTGATTTCTTAACATAGTAAAGCCTCGTGTCTTACTCGATTTTTATTTGATATTTCAGTATATATGTATCTCAATATATAACAAGTCTTCCACTAATCTAGTATCAGCAATTGGAGATTTCCCGAGAGCATTATTAAGTGAGGCTAAGCGGTAAAAATAATTCTAGTCTTGTAATAGTTAAAGGTAAATTATATTATGAGGGCCTTGACTAAATTCAGGTAAACTATCAAACTTCATAGACATAGGCTAGATGTAATTTAATAATGATAATAATTTCCGCCGTTATATTTTTTTCGTCCCCTATAATACTAACTCGTATGATGGCGAACCATCAGACATGCGGAGAGATCTCCTAAAATCTTATGACGCTATGTCAAGTCTTAAACAGATAAAAGGTCCCTCTTATCCTCCCCTACTGTTGCTCAAGTCCCTTACAAAGAATATATAGAAATATTCCAAACAATGGAATCAAAAAAAAGGAGTGTAACATCACTGTAAAAGACCAAAAAAATACAAGAAATGATATCCGATCTTTTATAACCTTTTTTTTAGTTTCGCCCTATATTCCTTCTCAACTATTTCGAGCGAATCCGGGTATTTTGTAACCGAAGTTACTAACTTTTAATTATAATAATGTTAAAGTAGCCTAAATTCAACCACGTGGTTAGCGATATTAAAAGAATAGAATGGATGTATCATACCAAAATGGCCAAAATTTTAGGTCCAGCTGCCAAAAATTAAATCAATAGTTAGCTAGGCCCGGGATGGAAGTTTCAAAGTAGAAGTCAATCATGATCATACCAGCGGCTGGCAAAGAAATCACTGAATCTGGATTCTCCATTCTCGGGAGCTGGAGTAGCAACCTGATCAACGGAATTACCACCTGGCAATGGATGACCATCACCATCAATGATTTCATCTTAAAAAACACAATTAGTCAAATTATTATGGATACAATCAATTGAAATAAGCTCTGGAACTTACGGGCATAGCAGCAGCGGCTTCCATAAGTGCAACCACCGTGTAACCACGCCATACAAGTTTTGGTCTTCCATTGTCCATGACGGGGAACTATGCGGAGCTCCTTCTTTCCATGAGCAAACTGGCAAGAGCGACCATAACGGCATTCCCCAATTTCATTCCAGTTACGGCACATCTCGGTCTTGTAGAGGGCATTGGTCTTCTTATTTAAGTGACGCGGCGGAAGACTAGCAGGGTTTTCAGCAGCAGGCCTTGTCGGGACCATAATCAATGGCCCATGCTGGACATTCTGAGCCATATGGGTAACACGACGGTCATTTTCGTCATACATCCCATCAAAGTGTTCACGCTGCTGTGGATTGAATCGACGGGCAGGGGAAATAGGCTGGTCATAGACTGGCTCAAGAGGCTTCTCGACGGCCTTGATCAGAGTGATAGAATGTGTCAGAAAAACATTTGAGAGATTGTTCATAAATCATGGGCAAAGTTACCGGAAACATCATCCTGACATAGCCACCGCTATTGACACGCAAGTCAGTCTTTCTGTCAGTTGCACTCTGTAACTCAAGGTCTCTACATGAAGATGTCAGCAGATGTAAAAGATTTATGGAAGAGAATTGAGGATTGGGGATATGTTACGCAGCAGATTCATTATAGGTTCTTCCTCCATTCGAAGGGTAAAACTCATTGTTTTCGCGATAAACGAAACTACTACCTCTAGCACCTTGATCACTTCCAACAGGAGAGGAACTGGCGACTGAGGATGTGGCATCAACGAAAGGGTCAGGTCTTTCCAACATCTCTGGATACACAGCGAAGTTTTGAGGGTCTGTAGGGCGGTAGTAGTCGATTTCTCCGCCACGAGCAGGAGTAGCATAGCTAGATCCTGGCTCAGACTGGGGTTGTTGCAATTGGCCATGTGTAAACATTTCGTAGTTGGTGTTAAGCGGGTAATCGTGAGTGCCACAATTGACTCCAACCTCGCGCTCCTTGACGTAGGGACCGTTCTTGAGGTAAAGTTCCTCGCGAGCCTTAACAGAAAGGCGGCTCTCGAACATCTGTCTCAAACCAATGGCAGCGTATAGATCAATTTCGGCGGGCACACGAATAGCATACAGTCCAGGGATATCAATATTGCGCACTAAACAAGCACACTGGCCATAAAATTCGATGGGCTTGTCGTGAAGAAAGAATTCGATGACGGCTCCTTCAGGGAGGTAGTAAGGCTCACCCTGGCCTGGTGGAGTGCCATCGTAGACTTATTGATGGAGAAAAGTAAGTACACAGGGGGGAGGGAAAGGGGAAAAAAAAGACAAAATGAAACATAGAAGGGACCAGCATACCATTGACCCTTGGACTCGCAGCGGGTTCGATTAGGTGAGTCTTAGGGGGGGAAGTAGGACTCGATTTAACGGGTGAATTCGAGTGATTAATCATGGCTCTGGACTGTTGCATTAAATTATGTCAGCGGAAATCCTACACAAAAACCATTCAACAAGAAAATAGTGACTGAAATGATACGAAACATTGACGGAATTTTGGTTATGACGATGTGTAGCCATCAAAACAATGAATGAATGCATAAAAAACTCTTCAACAGTCATGATCAATTGACCAAGCGGGCTCAACCAATTGCAGTCCTCTAACAAAGAGATGATAAATAGCAGCGGAAAACATAAGAAATCCACGGAGCCAGCAAAACAAGACAAAAACCACATATACACATGTAGTGGTAGAAAAAAAAACGAAAAAACGAAATGAATGACAGATTCTTACCTCAACCTGCTTCGTAGGTTCAATTTCTTCGAAAACGACCTCTTTCCGAGATGAAAGATTAAAAAAGTTTTTTCCTTCAGGCATGTTGAAACAGTCGTTTGTTTTCTTTTTTTGGTTATTTAAAAAATGGGGTTTAAAGTGGGAGAAGATCGTAGCTAGAAGAAATGATAGTGAAGAGCTTATTGCTCAACCAAAGAGAAGGTAGAATATGAAAATTTGGATATATCGTGATGGGGATGAGAGGGGAGATGAGGATGAGAAGAAGGAGAAGAAGTGATGGGGAATGGAAAAAAAGATGAGTGGGAAAGAAGTGGGGGGGCGGTGGCTATTTAACTTCTGGGTGTCTACCACAGATCACTCTGGGGTGAGTACAAAAGCGATTAGTGCCGTAAGTTGTAGTAATTTATTAGTACGTTTGTATATTGCGATATCGGGGTACTTCTTAGGCTAGTTGAAAGTATAATCCTCGTATGGTCCACCCCTCATCAAGCATTGTATTTCGTTAACTCAGCCTGGCGGTCCGCTAAGCTTGACATGAGATATACAAACATTTCCCCTGGCCCTTTCCATAGCTATTTACACATACCAATATCACTTACATTTAATTACTACTTGATGGCATGAAGGTTGGAGCAAAATACCCGACTACATGTAGCCAATGTAACGTTGAAACTTATCTAACCTGGGGTGCGGGCCATTGGACCGCATGCCTGCCCGCCGTTCAACATGCCCTATTAACATTTAGTCGTATTAGTTAAAATATGTACTCCCCTACCTAACTGCTAATTATCATACCCTATTATTATTTGGCGGTAGTACTACTACGACTATATGTATATATTGTACCTAACTCTAGCTGTTGCTAGAAGCGTAGTGCCTCCTTACCAAGTATGGGTTTTGCCCTCACAGAAGATATGTTTATTAAGATCTGCTTATGATCTTTTATTCATTTAAAGGTCCTGGTACTAGCGGATGTCTACGGGACACTACAGAAATTACAATACCCAAACCGGCGGCCTTCTCATATAATAGACATACTAGAGGCTCTGTTTCTTTATTACTCTTTCCCATCAATTCATTCATCTTCCCGCCGATCAATCTGGCCCTTTTCTAGACCCTGGTCACATCCTCATGCCCGTACAATGGAACTTTCTCCATGAATACATGAACCTATACCAAAATGATCTCACAATCACGTTGTATTCTTCTTGCTCCCATAATTATAATACGCTTGGTCAGATCTCACATGGCCACATTGCCTTTCCTATTCGGTCTTCCACAGCCTCCTACTGTAGCTAGAATTACTTCACTTTACCTGTGACAATGGAGTGGTGTGTTTTGACATGCTTTTGTACTTCTCCCTGTTTACTGAACAAGAATAGGTTCGCTCAAAAGGGTTAAAGTGAAGAATTACCCACGAGTGAGATACTATGACTGTGATATCACATATCCCATAATCTTTTCTTACGTAGAGACGAACTTGAATAGACGCCTGCTTTTTGTTTGAATTTATTGTGACCTCGACTGAAGGAGAACTCCACGAGTGATATATCATGATTCTTGGCACATGAAGACAAATTTTGAGCGTGCCAGAGATTCCCATGGTTGTTTTACTTGATAATATGACGTTAACATACATAGAAGTATATAAAAACCATATCATCAAGTCAACTAAATAGACAAGAACAGATAAGGTGAACCAGTCTAGGTGTTCCATGGAAGCGGAAAGCTACCAACCCATTCCTTAACTTCCTTTTTGAGATCTTGCACTTCCCCAACCGAGCTTCCATCCCCAACTACCTTAAAGAAATCCTTAAGCAACTTTTTCCCGCCTACTCCCTCATCAATCTTCTTTGCGATCTTCACCGCCTGATCTACAATCACCGCAACCTTTTCGAAGTCTTCCTCGCCAAAGCCTCTGGTTGTCATCGCCGGTGACCCCAATCTCAGACCACCAGGTTTAAGCGCTGAAATATCACCAGGAACAGTGTTCTTGTTGGCAGCAACGTTGACGAGTTCCAGAATACGTTCAACACGGGCACCATCAATACCCTTTGGTTTTAGGTCGACAAGAACGAGATGATTGTCAGTGCCACCAGAGACAACTTCGTAGCCATCCGCTTGAAGCTTATTGCTCAGTGCTTTTGCGTTCTTAAGCACCTGCTTTTGATAGGCCACAAACTCGGGAGTAGTAGCTTGCTTCAGTGCCACCGCAAGTGCTGTGATCGTGTGGTTGTGAGGGCCGCCCTGATGGCCAGGGAAAACGGACGCGTTGATGGGATTTTCGAGATCGTACAGTATTTGCTCACCCTTCTTATTGGTTGAGCGGACACCTTTTCGATAGAATATCATTGCTCCTCTGGGGCCACGCAGCGATTTATGACTAGTTGTGGTGACAATATCGGAGTCCAAGAATGGTGAATCCGTCACATCAGCTGCAACGAGACCAGAAATGTGTGCCATATCTGAGAGAAGATAGGCACCATATTTGGTCGATATGGCTTTCATCCTCTTATAGTCTATTATACGGGAGTATGCCGACGCACCGGCAATGATGATCTTTGGGCGATAGAGCTCTGCGAGTTTTTCAAGGTTTTCGTAGTCAATGAGACCAGTCTTCGGATCAAGACGATAGGGAAGGGTCTCAAAGTATTCAGAAATTTTGGAGATCTTCTTGGAAGGAGTCTGGTATCCGTGTGATAAATGACCACCATGAGGGAGATCAAGTCCCATGATGCGTTCATGAGGACGAAGGAGAGCAGAGTATGCATAAAGATTTGCAGGGGCTCCAGAAAGAGCTGTGTTTTGTTAGACGGCCGAAAAGAGGATTCGTCTAATAGATGATGGAATTGTACCTTGAACATTGACACCCCACTCCTCGGGATTAAGTCTGAAGGCTTCCAAAGCACGTTGCTGACATAGCCTTTCGGCCTCGTCGATAAATTCGTTTCCACCATAGTATCTAGCACCAGGATATCCCTCCGAATATTTGTTTTGCATGGGAGACCCGAGGGCCTCAAGAACTGATTGCGAGGTAAAGTTCTCTGAGGGGATCAAATTGATAAAATCTCTTTGACGAATTTTCTCCTGTTTGGCATTAGACGTCTGGTTCAATACCCAGCAGGTATTGGAGTACTAACCTTCTCGAGAATACTTGAGATAGCAGGATCTGAGTCTGCTAAAGTTGCTCTTAGGAGCTATGAGGACAAAGGACATAAGCAATTGACATCCTAAGGTAAGGATTACACTTACCTGGTCCTGAGCAGCACTAAGGTTTCCAGCACGGCGAGCAATTGATGTAGAGAACCCAGCAGAGGCATTCTTGCTGAAGGCAACAGCCTGGCGACGGAGTACTGAGCGAGCAAGCATATTAACAGCGCTCAATGGATAGAGATTGGTTGTCGAAAGTTGAAATTGAGATGAGTCAAGTGTGGGTTTTGTTTTTCTTTATGTAGGTAGATTCGTCGGCTGGCGGGGATTCGTCGGGGAATAGCTAGTAGTATTTCGGTATTACGTAGCTGTCTACCGGCTTCTCTTGACTAATTTGAACTTATTCTGGACCCTGTAGGCTCAGATAGGATTTACGTTCGGGAACGCTGGCCGTTTTACCTCAAACCCTACATTGCGTACCCCACCAACGGCCCCGAGGCAGGGTAACTCTATCGTATCATTAAAACACTCGGTAAAGCGCAATGCTTAATAAACTCCTGCTGCTGTACTTAAAACCTTATGATGGACATGCGCGTCTTCTAAAACGTGAAAATCCTCGGGGCCTCGGGGTCTTGCCTTTCTTATACATGTAGTTTCCCTACTAGCGAGACGATCTTGACGTGGCCGTATCTACTATACATAGAATACATACATGTATGTAGTTATTTTTTCACTGTTGCACATATATCAGCTATGGCAGCCGATATGTTGTATCCACATAGATAGATCCGTAGCTGCAAGGTAGCTACAGTTTCTGGCTTGGGTGGGGGAATGCGTTGGATGGGAAGTGCAACTAGCGCGGTCCCGTTGAACTTGTGTAGAGTAGGAGCTCACCGTTTCGTTCTTCCAAGTGTCGCGCGCATCTACACTGCACTACTGGTGATGATGTAGGACACATGTTTGATTGACTCTCAATGGGGCAAATGGGTGGGATGCATACGACAAGACTCTATCCTCTAGAGTACTTCTCCACGGACCATATTCATGCATCAGGCACTCCTGCAGGTACGAAAACTGTCTCGCCAGAAACTTAACCTTAAACCGCCTCCAGGCATAACCAGACCACTATTAAGCCGGGTAATCCCATCATCTGCACTCAGAATTACTTAGAGGCGCGACCAGGTGCCCAGACGCGAGCAGCGCGCGTTCAACGACCTTGCAGCAAGCCGAAAATAGGAAATATAGGGTTGTCGCTGGAACGCGCGTTTTCTTTTTGCGGAAATCTCCTAAATGACAAAGGGTCCCGATCACGGGAGCGGTGGAGATTCCTTTTCATGTGCCTCCCCAAAACAAATAATGGTCTACACTCTACCGGCCTACCTGCCCTAAATACAATACCATTTGGAAATAAGCAAGCCAAGCTGTTTACTTCAGCCGTATGGTTAATAACTACATGTAGGTAGAACAGGTAATCTTTCTACCGAAAAGGAGTAAACCCGGTAGGGCTAAAATAAGAGTAATGAGCGGCGTAGATGCGGTGCCATAGCTTGGAAGTGATAAAGTAGGCAATATGCTTGGAAAGAAAACACTGTACCACCGGAGCACATAATATCTCGGTAAACCGAGGGTCATATTTTATATCCAGCGAGCTGCTGACAGTCTAAGCATGTATGGGATGCAAATCCTCCGTCCCCTAGAATCCGGTTTCGCACAAAATCTATCTTCGCTCCACCACAAGAGTAAAAGACGCGTGGGACATGATAAAGTGCACCAGGATAATCCTTACGTCGTTGTGTACATAGGCGGCTGTTTCAGCTTCCTGCGTGACAGGTTTGTGTGTGTGAACCGTTGTATCTATGGGCAAAAACCTTCTGGCTAAGATCGGCTGCCGTGGCGAGTAGTCTGATACAGGGGTGACCAAAACAACAGGCGGTGGAGGCGGGGGGATATTTGGAAAACTAGACTGAGGCTGCTGCAGTGAGATTTGAACAAGAAACCTGCCCTGTCTGTGTGTTCTCAGTGGTGCTCGCTCTTGTTTGGGCGTTTCCTCTCCGTCCTCTCTAACACCTCCCTCTTTCTCTGTTGTTGTTGTTGTTTCCTCCTGTCAATCAATCGCACTGGCACAGGTAACTAGACTCCTTATATCCATTATTCTCCTAGCTGCTTCTCCCTATTATTCTTCTGTCTCTGATCTTCAGTCGCTAACGGTCAACCTGCCGTAGTCCCCTCCAGCGCCCCTCCTCAATTGAACCTCCCTTCAGGTCGATAGAGACATCAGTAGCAGCAACAACGATATTTGCGTCTCATAGAGTACGTACATTGCTTTTACCTGCATGCTGCACTCGCCTCTCTAGACTAAACTATAACGACCAATACCGGAACGAATAACGAGATTCACGAACAAAAATATCCTTAAAATAGACACGGACACCCGGTTCCGAAATCATTTCATTTTTCTGTCTGTGTGGGTGTGAAACGGAATCGAGGCAGGGTACGAATATACCTACAGCAAATATTTCTGTGGTGTGGCTCCAGTTACCTCCACCAAATCTACATTCCTCCTTCTCAACCTCCATTCGACTTTTTCTTGTGCCGAAGAGTTGTTTGCTGGATTAGTGTACAGCTTTCAATTCCACCCCTGATAAAGAAGAAATCCCCGGTGTGGAGCCGCAGAAACACAAACAAGGCCATTCTACGACATCACACTCCATTTAGTCTTTCCCGAGACTTATATCACCATTGTTATTAGCCATTCTAGAATCGGAATTTCGCCTGTCTACACTTCCATCTAAGGCACCATAAGAATCATATTACCGATACTAAAAAGCCAACCGGGCCAGAAGCTTCCCCACCCTTTTAACCTTGGTCCAAGCTTGGGCCTGATACCCCACAATCATGTCGGAAACGATAGCATACCTGTTAGCTCGTGCAACGACAGAGGCAGCAGCAGCAACATCCACAACAGCTGCTGCAGGCCACGGCGGGCTATCCTCGGCAGGGCGACCGCCAGTGTACATACCCCTTCCAATCACCCTCCAAGCATAAACTAACACCTCGCAACAGCTACAAAGCCGTCGGAGTTTCACTCGCAGTCGCCTCGGGGGTCTTTATCGGATGTTCATTCGTGCTCAAGAAGAAAGGTCTATTGGATGCAAACATGAAGGATGGAAAAGAGGCGGGGGAGGGATATGGGTACCTTAGAAATGGGTGGTGGTGGAGTGGAATGATCTTGAGTGTGTTTTATTCTATCTTTTTGGGGGACCAAAAGAAAGAAGCCAGGTTACTGATATGGTCGTGATGGTAGTGATTATTGGAGAAATTTGTAATTTCTGTGCTTACGCTTTCGTTGAAGCTATCCTGGTCACGCCTTTGGGTGCTCTTGTAGGATCTCTTCTTCTCACGATTGTGCCACTATTAATTTTTGCTAACTCACTGGGGTATCAGTCTGTCGTCATAACTGCCATTCTTTCGTCCATGTTCCTAAATGAGCGGCTTTCATTTATCGGTAAAATAGGTTGTTTCATGTGTATAGTGGGCTCTATAGTAATCGTCATAAATGCACCCGAACAATCTTCCGTATCGACAATCCAGGATATGAAAGGATTCATTCTCTCGCCTGGGTTTCTGTCGTATGCAGGTGTTGTTATAGTGGGATGTGTAGGGATAGTAATATGGATTGCACCAAAATACGGTCAAAAGAGTATGATGGTATATATTAGTGTCTGCTCATTGATAGGAGGCCTCAGGTAAGCCACATTCAAGTGAGGGGAAGAGTAGGTGCTGACAAAATGATGCAGTGTTGTTGCAACACAAGGGCTTGGTGCTGCAGTAGTAACACAAATCTCAGGAACACCCCAGTTCAATCAATGGTTCCTTTATGTCCTATTTGTGTTTATTGTTATAACACTAGTCGTGGAGATTATTTATCTCAATGTAAGCAGTTCACCCCTACCTCCTGGAAGTCTTAATTACTAAAAGAATTATAGAAAGCGTTGAATATCTTCAATGCTGCGCTCGTAACGCCGACCTATTACGTGTTCTTTACTAGCTCCACGATTGTAACAAGTGCAGTCCTATTCCGCGGTTTTAAGGGAACCCCTAGCTCCATTGCCACTGTTGTAATGGGGTTCCTTCAAATTTGTGCCGGCGTAGTTCTCCTCCAGCTCTCCAAGAGTGCCAAGAATGTACCTGACACTGAAATCTTTCGAGGAGACCTCGACCAAGTCCGCACGGTTGCCGAGCAATCCGAGCCTGAATCAGAACCAAAAGCAGATGCAATTCGTGGTACTGCTGCAATTATCCGTCGTATTTCTGTTGCAAGACAGAAGATGGAGCAAGAGGAGGCGAAAAGGATTAGGGAAGAAAGGTTAAAGGATATGCTAAATGTACCATTGCACGATGGGGAAATGGTAGAATGGGATGGTGTGCAAAGGAGGGTTACCTGGAGTGGTAGTTCGGGAGATGGGCCAAGAAGAAGGAATACCACCAGCGGGCCTCACCCCCCATTAGGGATGAGTAGGATGCCTGATTTGGAGGAGGGGACAGAGGGGGAGTTTTCTCCCGTTGTGGCAAATAGGAGGAGGAGCATGAGCGTTGATGAAGCTATGAGACGACAAATTTACGACATCGAGGCTGAGACTGAAGAAATACACCCACAAAGCTTTGTTGGAAGAGTCAGGAACTTATTTGTCCCTCGCCCACGAAGTAAAGCGAGTCTCCGGGATGAGACGGATGTTGTAATAGCTGTCACCTCGCCTCACCGAGACATCACAGATCAGGGTTTGCCGCCGCCCTCTCAAGGGCGTGCCTACGGTGATCTTTCCGCGCCACTGCCTTTGAGAGAGTTTTCAGGCGATTACCATCATCAAATGGGCTCGAAATCATCGCCACAGATGACCATTACACCCTCAGAAGGGGAATTTTCCTACCGTGACTTCGCGTCAGAATCACCTCCTCCGCTGCCAAAACACGGGGTGAAGAGAACTGTCGATGCTGGGAGCGACTACACTGCTATTCCCCCGAGAGCCCCTCGCTCTGCACCAGGACATATGAATAGTCCTGTGGTACGGCCGATGCTTACACCGACAACCCCACAAACCCCACATAGCGCTCATAGTACCGATTCAGGATTGCGACCAGATAGTGCAGATCACACCTCACGGAGACAATTTAGTTTCCAGTCTGTGTTTGGCAGACATTCGCGATCCCACTCTCGGGATAGTCATGGCGAAGGGGCCTCTGATGTCCCTCTTCCGCTCCCTCATGCACACTCGCATCTATCACATCCTCATCTCCCGGCTAGACTGCACGGGCTACGCAGAAAGAGCATAAGTGGTATCCAGGACAAAGGCATATCAAAGACGGAAGAGGAGAGTTTAGGTTTGGTTAAAGGCGATAGCAGAGCAAGTACATTGGACTACGATAAAGAAACGGGCAGGTATGTTGAGAGCGACGATTCAGAGGAGGAAAGAGAGCGGGAGAGGCTACGCAGAAAAGAGTGGGGAGGCGGTGGAGATAGCAAAAGAGGAGGTATGTAAGTGACTAAAGATGTTTGAGTATCCATGCTTGTAAAGTGGATAGGGTAATGTTTTAGTTCTTTGTATGTTTTTCTTTCTTTCTTTCTTCCTATTTTCCCACGGGTTCATTTTTACCTTGATATATATTGGGTGCGGGCACGATTGGCATGACATTTGATTACGACTCTCATAATTTTTTTTTTTGGTCAATTGGCAATAAGTTGTGGGAATTTTTTTTTTGTCTAAATAAAATGGTATCTGGGTGGGAGAATTCGGGGGTCATATCATATGTTCTTTCTATTTTTGATACATGGACACTAGTTTTCCATTTTAATTCTCTCTCTCTGGTTTCTGCTTTCCTTTCTCATTTCCCCTGCAAAAGCATACACATAAAGACAATACCAAGCAGACCTTCGGGGGTTCCTTTTCCTTTTTTTTAAAAAGAGCATTTTTAGAGATTCGACGAGTTTTTCGATTGAGTAGTTTTGTACGTCATGAGTAATTGGCAGTTATAGAGGCCTATACTAGCTAAGCAATGAAGTACACCTCAATTTTCGTCATATGCAGGTTGGAAAGGATTGAATTTTAAACTACTATTTACAGAGAAATAGTTAGACTGTATCTATCCCAAATAATATTTTTGTTCTCCAGTAAACTTGATGCTGGCCGGAAAAGTCGATTGACACCGATCTCCTTGCAATTACTTTAGTGGCATTCTAGCCGCAGGGTCTGGAGCGTTTAGTGGTGATATTACCTGCATCACCAGTTATGATTCGGTTTGTGTAGTGCCACGTGGGCTCTTAGTATTATAGGCCGGAAATCGCCCCTGACCAGAACAGACCTTGACTACATGTAGATACATGTACATACAGAACAGACCTTTCTATTTATAAAGTATAGCTCCTCACGATTCTACACTAGTGCTTTTCATCTAATCCGTGGTAGACCTTCTTTCGCTTTTGGCTTGTATATTAATTCCAAAGATACTCGATAGCCGAACAAAGGTACAGAAATTATACATTCAATTATCTAGAAGGTGGAAGGGCGAGTCAAATCACAGCCTATGGAATTGAAAGCAAAATTGAGGAACTTGATATGTCTAAAATCCAAACCATCCACTAGGCCTCCGAAGTTTTATAATTTATGATGCGTAGCTCGATCTCAGCCCTTTTTCCGATACTTGCCACGCAGAATACATATAGCTAGGAAAGGAGGCCAAATAAAATCAGCACTAGCCGTATAGAGAAAGCGTTCTAGCTAAATAAGCGGTGGGGGTTTGGAATTGTAAAATATCTAAGACTAACCACCACCATAAGCCTAAAGGGAATGTATTGGACAATTATAAAGAACTCCAGCAATCTTGAGACCACCGCGTGAGGAAGTAAAGTAATGAGAACAAATAACCGAATAAGTAGTGAGATAATGATATCGAAGGTGCGGTTTCCGCAAATACCCAACAAACCCCGTTTATGAGTTTCTCATCTGTGGCCTTGAAGTTCACTCCACAGAAAATCTCCTATCAATGTAAATATGTGTAAGCTGGACCCCAATCTTCGTTGGGGGGTAAGGTCGTGTTGGTCTGATGTGATGGAGGAGGGCCGGGGGATAGGTTTCTCATTTACGATGTTTGAGTGATGGCAATGTGATTAGTGATCTAATTAGCTAACACGGGGGAATGATATCAGGAGTCAACTAGCTATTATAAGGGCAGTGTTGAAGGTTTAAACTGTTTACCATGCGTCACGTCAAATAATGAATGTTACCTCAACTATACGACCTTAACGCTGTCAATATACCCCTTCAAGAGAAGCTAGGAAGGCTTTCATTGCGAAGTTTCGGCACGACTCAAATTTGCCAAGACGTAAATACATGTACACCAGTGCTACAAATTCGAGGTTATGAGCTTCTTCCGTTACGTGCTAACACAGTTACCCCTTCCTCTGTTTTCAAGGTACGAATAGTGGGCAGCAGTATTACTGCATCAAGATTCGTGCTGTTGCTAACACCACTTTAATTCGGTATCACTATCACCTCTCTAGACCTCGCCGTGAAGCGCTGTGACCTGTATCAACCTCTTCCAGGAGTTCTGATTTCCTGCATGGGACTTTTAATGGTCATATTAAACACCCCGATTATTATCTTGTAATTATGGTTTGTATGGTGATTGAAAAGAGTGGTTTGTCGTGGGTTTCAATTGCTTCATGACGTCTATGAGCTCTAGGTCCCTGTAGTCTGTCAATGTACCACAGAGGTACGTGTAGTTAGCAAGCTATATGTATGCAACTACAACATGTAGGTACATGGGTATTCGTACGTCTGTAAACTCAAATCTTGAATCGATATGATAATATAGCTGTCCAAAAATACATGTAGTACCATCGAGTGCGGGAGCTGTTCAGTTCGTCATGAGAATACCTATTGCAGATTCCTGGCTGGGCAGGGGAGTTTCCTGGAGCTGCCAAGCCTGGAACCTCGTCATCCGCTCCGCCCCACCAAGAGGTTTAATGTGTAAAGCGGCAAGCTGACTCAAAGGTGCAAGAGGTGAGCATAACGAACTCATAGGTTCTGAAATCGGGGTTTCCTATCGGTAAATCAATAGAGAATACATTAATCTCAAAGATGGGCACGAAACCAGTCGCAGAATGGTTCTGTAGATTCAGACCCTGGCAGAGGGATGTGGCTCGGGAAATGAGATGAGCGGCGAAGCAGCAGTGACAGGATCTGGAGGGGCAAGGAAAACGTCACCGAGCTGCCCTATCCAACCCGACCCGTCGTAAGAACACAATCCCTTAACACCTCACCATTGACACCTTCAACTCCGCCCATCACGACGCAACGTACTCAGTTCAGAATCCGCGCAAGCTTGCTTGGTGTTCTTTGCTCTGTCCGCGTAAGTCTTTCCTTGGATTCCGTCCTGATAAATTTGGGGTTCCTCTCAACTATTGTATGCCCCATCCATCTGTATCCTTCTGGACGCGACCTGACTTTAAACTTTCAGCCCCTCATCAGTACCCCGCCTCCCCTTATTGACACAACAAACAACAAACAACAACCCATAATCTGTGATACCCAACAGCTCCTCTCTGGAGAAAGGTACCGAAAATGAATGTTTTCAAGCTAGCCAGGAAATACCCCGATCTCGGGCAGGAGGGTGTAATGAAACTCCAGGATACGTTTCTTCGTACAGATACCGAGGAACGAGGTTACCTCGATGAGGCAACCGCGATCAAGGCTGCTCAAGACCTCGAACGGAAATCTTACGATGTTGTCAGAGCTACATTGAAGCAAGTGGAGCTGGACAGTAGTAGAAGAGTGGAACTTGATGATTTTGTGGATGTAAGTAGTTCTACCTCGCGAGCATCTAATCATGACCTTGCGTTCGTTTTTACTGATATCGATATCACAGCTCATTGCCAAACTTCGCATTAATGACTCAGCGAAACCTGCCGGCCCTCAGGTTTCACATGCCAGAACTGGGTCCAAAGGTGGTGGACAGATCAAGATGGGAGGCTCAACTGGATCTTCAACTCATACAATCAATGAAGATGAGAGATCAGAATTCACAAGGCATATAAATGCTGTTTTGGCGGGGGATACAGACATTGGCGATCGTTTGCCCTTTGACACTGATACATTTCAGGTTTGTTGAAATCGGCGCCATTTAGTGATGACCATGACTAAAAAGGTGTATAGATGTTTGATGAATGTAAAGATGGTCTTGTGCTTGCTAAGCTTATCAATGACTCCGTCCCTGACACGATCGATGAGCGTGTTCTTAACCGTACCAATGCACGCACCAAAAAGCTCAACCAGTTTCATATGACTGAAAACAACAACATTGTCATCAACTCTGCTAAGGCTATTGGATGCTCTGTCGTCAATATTGGGTCTGGTGATATCATTGAGGTCAAGGAGCATTTGATTCTCGGATTGATCTGGCAAGTGATTAGAAGAGGTCTCTTGGGAAAGATTGATATCAAATTACACCCGGAGCTCTATAGGTTGCTGGAGGATGATGAGACTCTTGAACAGTTTTTGAGACTGCCACCAGAACAGATTCTCCTGAGGTGGTTCAACTACCATCTTAAAGCAGCGAAATGGGAGAGGAGGTATGAAGTTCGAGACATTTCTACGTTTCTTTTGAGATTGGCTTTAGTCTAACGAGTATTCCATGTTACAGGGTTACGAACTTCAGCAAAGACGTCTCAGATGCCGAGAATTATACTGTGCTCCTGAATCAGCTTGCCCCGGAGGAGTGCTCGCGGAATCCCCTACAAACTCGTGATCTCCTACAACGCGCTGAACAGGTACTCGAGAATGCCGACAAACTTGGTTGCCGCAAGTTCTTGACCCCGAAATCTCTTATTGCTGGTAACCCTAAACTTAACTTGGCTTTTGTGGCTCATCTCTTCAACACCCACCCCGGCCTTGATGCTATTACCGAGGAGGAAATGCTTGAAGTTGAAGATTTTGATGCCGAGGGCGAACGTGAAGCTCGTGTCTTTACTCTGTGGCTGAATTCTCTTGACGTTCAGCCTGCGGTCAACTCGCTCTTTGACGACCTCCGGGACGGAACTATTCTTCTTCAAGCATACGATAAAGTTATCCCAGGCTCAGTCAACTGGCGTCATGTGAACAAAGCTCCAGCACATGGAGGAGAACTTATGCGATTTAAGGCCGTCGAAAATACCAACTACGCCGTGGAGCTTGGCAAGAACAATCGATTCTCGCTTGTCGGAATACAGGGCGCAGACATCACGGATGGGCAACGAACATTGACACTTGCGATCACTTGGCAGCTTATGAGACGTGATATCACTCGCACCTTGCACGGCCTTGCGCAAAAGGTTGGCGTTAGTGAGATCACAGATTCTTACATGCTCAAGTGGGCCAATGATATGGCGCGTAAGGGTGGCAAAGCCGGTAACATCAGGAGCTTCAAGGACCCAAGCATGGGGACTGGTGTGTTTTTGCTTGATGTCCTGAATGGAATGAAGAGTAATTATGTCGATTACTCGCTTGTCACGGACGGGAGGACCGATGAGAATGCATACCTGAACGCGAAGCTGAGTATCTCTATTGCAAGAAAGATGGGCGCTACTATCTGGTATTTATCTCACCTTAATTGCCTTTTTTATAGCTGAAGAACGGACCTAACATCTTTTATATAGGCTTGTCCCCGAGGACATTGTTGCTGTTCGTTCGAGGTTGATTGTCACTTTCTTGGGTAGTTTGATGGCTACTTACGAAACCCTCTAAACACCTAATGTTTACTGCCGCTTGCTCTCAATATGTTGTTTAAGAATTTGCTTTTTCCTTCAAAAGGTTTGATGGAATAGCAGTTTTGTCTACATTGCTTATTATGATTGACCTGGACTATTGCTCTTCTTGCTATTACCAAAAATACTTACCCATTTCATTTTCAAATATTTATCTGTTGGGGCGGTTGTATTTGCGCCTGTTTATTCCGTTCAGTGCATGGTGATGTATGTAAAATTGAGGACCTCCCGAGTGACTGTTTGTGGCCATGAGTTACCCCATATTTAATCACGATTACATATAGCTTGGCTAGTACCGCAATAGCTCTGGAATCATTTGCAAATGGCTACATATATTTTCCCGCAGCACTACTCGCCAAAAAATAGTCTGTGGATGAATAAAGTACATAGTACTGTATGCAACGCAACCACTGTCAGGTACTTAATTCATCCACAGACTTTTATCTTTTTTGGCGAGTAATAATGCATGCGAGGAGGGCTTCGTACCAATTAAGGAAAGGAGAGGGTCTAACCGAGTGATATTATGTGAAGGTCTCGGCAAGACAACGCTATATGTGGTTTCCTGAACACGACTAGGTGAAAGTAAAAATGAGTGGAGTGTATAAGTGGTCAACTAACCTTTTCCATTTTATCTATATCCGAACAGTAAATATACAGTGATTTTCGGCTTAATAGTTAACCACATTCCAGTGCCCGCCTTACCATCAGTGGAAAGGGTGCTTTGGTATTGATATTAGTAGATTCTAGTTTACACGTTAAGTTCTAGGAGAAGCTGAAAGCGAGATTTTGGATCTCAGAATCTAGCTAATATAACAGCTGTATATGATAGGTAAGGCTGGGAAACTCTCTAGCCCATGGATCTTCCAATAAGATGGGGAACCGCTGGCATGTGATTGTATGCTTGTTTTAGAACCAACAAAAAGAAAGCTGCCAAAGTGAGGGAGAGTTATGTTTACCAAGATCACAGCAAGGGCTCGTGCACGATCCTCGAGGTTATATCTAGTAGGATGTGATGGAAGACAACATCTACCCATCGGTGAACTTTGACCATGTAGTACGACGGTACTGCAGAAATAACACTGGAAGCCACTCGATATTGATAAAATAATGATAACAAGACCTATAATCTATTAACCGGGTCCACATGACAATTATCGACCTTTCTGTGGAGGATATCCCGGTACTTTAATAATTATCTAAAAAAAAAAAAAAGTGACTTCTAAACACCTACTATCACTCGATACCCTTCCATACAAAATAAGATAATTGGTATAGCCGACACTAGCACTATTTCGTGGCCGTGTAATACCTTTTCGTAACAGTAGAATGAATGGAGGGTATTAAGAAGTACTAAAAGATTAAATAGAAAATATGTCAAAGTAGAAAGTAAGGTCGTGAACAAAATGAGAATAGTCAAGCAACACGCTTCAAAAACGCCTCAAGCGCTTTCGGAGAATACCGTGAACGTTTGTTACCTGACCAGCAGATTCCTTCTCGCCCATCGTCCATTTCGGTTTGTCTTCCCCTCTTTTTGATGGACATACATTTACCTCAAGTAGAGAGGGTGTATCGATTGTCTTCGAACCAAAACCCGAAAAAGGTGTTTCTATCGTCCTAGGGCTCGAACTGGAGGGCGAATGGATCTGAGATACACCAATGCTAGCGTCGAAGTAGCCTTTATATTCCGGCGAGGCAAATCTATCACTACAGCCTTGATTGTACACGTATGGCTTTGCAATCATATCCAGAAGGCCATTGGTGATTTCCGAATCTTCCGTCAGAGGCATACCATACAAGCCATGCTGGTCCGGGTCGTGGAAAGAGGCTACCGACTGTCTCCAATCGAACGGGGGATGTGATACTCTATCTAAAGGCGAATAAACCTTATCTCTCTCCTCAACAGCCTCCCTGAAAGGAGCTAAAATCTTCAGATAACACCGAGACACTTCATCTACTTCTGCAGAAACTTCAATAGCTGCAATACATTTCGCTGCATCAAAAAGGTCGTTCTGGTAGCTCATACGAGGTTCCCCAAGCATTTTCTTATGCGCGGCAGAGAAGAGCAAGATGACGCTTGCATTGAATGAAGAGCATCTGTCCTCGTCGGGTTAATAATCAAAGTTCCACTAGAAGTAAGCCGGGGAGGTCAAACATTGCCAACCAGCACTTTTTGAACAGACCGCCGTCCCATTCAGCATAGAGAAGCGCAAGAATCCCAGCAGTTTGTTTCGCGGCCGAAATGCACACACTGACGTAGGGCATGGAATCCTTTAGGGTGCCATCTACATAGCTGACCTTTCCACCCAGTACTCCAACCATGACTCTTCGTGTTAAAAGAATGATAGTCGAAAGATACATTATGTGAATCGTGAACACTGTCGTCCTCTCTCCTGGACCCACATCGGATCCAAGCATACTTGCAAGTCTCATCGAGTCAGGGAGATCATCAAACCAACCCTCTAATTCCAGCATGAATTCCCGTACAACTGAAAGGCTCACGGTTGAAGGAGCGAACACGTCCTTGAGGATTTTGGCGTTTAATATCCCGATCTTGAGAAGCTCGACTTGAATAGCATTGCGCTTGACAGGCCCTTGATTATCAAGTGCTTTTTCCTACATAAATAAATCAATATAGGCAAAAGCGGGGCAGGCTTTTATGGATCGTACCGATTCAGAAAGATCGACATTGTTGCATCTAAGGCTGTAGACCGGGATACGACCTAAAGATGCGGCTATCCAGCTGAAAAAATACTGTCAGAAGGTCCTTTAAGCTCGAGACTAGAAAAGCGAATCAAACCTTTCGAAAAATACCAAGGTTCTCCATAACCTTCTAAGTCCGACCCAGCACTTGAGTGATATGTTCTCAGGCTTTTGGGTGTATTGAAGACCTCTCGAGTATCCAATCTGCAGGGCATTTCCTGTTCGCTTGCTTTAGAAAAGGAGCACTTAATCCTCCCGCTTGTGAAAACTAACCAATATAGCTATAACTTGATATCCGCTTCTCAGACATCAAAAACAATGAGCACAGTCCAAGTATCCTCATCCCTCTCAAATCATCCTCCTCCAAACAATCATCCAAATGTGCCTTGGTGGTATTGAAATAGCAATGTATGGTCTCGGTAGGAACTCGCTCTTCCCATTGAGATCCCACTGCAGCTGCAGCAAAGAGCTCACATAGGTCTGATGAAGAAGAGCTTCCAGAGTACACATTTTCCAGTAGCTCTCTCGCCTCATCTTCGTGGGTGAAGTGCAAGTGCAGAGAGGCCGATTGTATTTGAAATAACCCTTCAATGGCCATCAATGTTGTCTCGTAAGGCGGTAGGTTATCATGGGTAAATATCTTGAAAGTCTGAGTTGATTGCCACTTGAATTCATCGTTTGATTTGGGCCGGAAGTTCTCCGGAAGAAGTCCCACCAGTTCTTTAGATAGAGAGAACTCGGAGGATTCGGTCAGAGGGTTTAGGTTCTCGGGTGTCTTTGTACTGATCATACTGTGTTCTGAAATTTTTGAACAAGGTTCGGGATCATTTAAGCTTTTTGAAGGCGAGGTTTTCGACAGTGATTCCCTCTGCACTAAGGTCCGTGGAGCTTCATTGCAGATCCGCAGAATTGAGGTAGGGACTTTGACCATCTTAGTGAGATGGGCCCTTGAGGTCACTTCCTCAAGTCTCCGCTAACCAGAATGTGGGGCAGGGCAGAAATTTATGGCGGGATAGATAAGGTATCTGGAGCTAGATCAAAAAAGTTAAGATCCAGACTAAAGGTTGGGTAGACTCCCATTTTCCGCGGGCAAGGGAAAAGCTCACTTGAAGTAGATGAAATGCGCAGATTAACTTTTCAATATTTTAGTGGAGAGATGCAATGATGTCACTGTGACAGGCTGAGATTCGGGTGCCCTTTTGGCACAGGGCAAATTTACTGGATGAGGGTTTTCTTTTGGCCCAGATAGGGTCAGCAGCGAGAAACCCCGACCCGCCAGCGAGATGATCCAATCACAGCTTCAACAAACATTAAGACGGGGGCAAATCTCGCCAGCCGTCCTTAGCGGTGTGTACTATGGGTAAGTTTACCATTAAACGGGGTGGTTCTCGAGTTATTACTGGGAACAGAAGCTTTTTTTTAGTCGGTTGCAACTTTCATTATCTTCCCATACAAAAATCGCCAAGATAAAATGTACATACACGTACATATGATGTCTCGCGAATATGCTTGGTAATATCGGCTGCTAGGCCAGATTCATGTAATTGATACTAAAGAGAACGCATCCCAGACTTACCATCCCTGACTTTGAATAACTGTTTGCTCCGACTTGGCAGCTTGTCAAATGTTGCAACGGTGGTGCGTTTACTACATACATAAGGTGACAGAACACCCAAATCCTTACAACACACACCGAACCCCGAGATCCTGACTACAAACCCCCTTACAGATAAGCTGAAGATTACATACATGTACGAGTATGTATGTCTCGCAGAGCCCGTCTCCAATCGCGTGAGTTGAGCAAGCAATCTTCTATTGGTCCTTTGACCACACTCACAGGGATTATGGTCTTCATTTAAGACAATACTATAGTTACAACCCGCACCCCTAGTATTGTGGGCAAACAATATTGACCCATGGACACCTAGTATTGTGGGCAAACAATATTGACCCATGGACACCGAGTTGTTATGTAAGAAGCTCACCTGGATAGCCTTATTCCTAGTCTTGAGCTCTCAAAACCTCCACGTATCCGCCATTAGCGACCAAAAAACCCTACCTACATGTATATAGTTGCATTTAATTAAATGTAGGCAACGGTCAAAACCCCGAAGATATGTGTGCGATTAGTATTAAATATATCGGTAGAACAGCTGATAAACGGCACTCACCGGTACCTTCTAGCGGCAAGTATCCTTTGTGGCATAATGGCAGGTCTAGGTCATGAAGAAAGGCTGGTTAAGCGAAGAGTTTTTAAACATCCGCCGTATATAATCATGCTCATGCAATATCACTCGCACATCCGAAAGGCATCTGTGGCCTTTCCAGCCTGCAGATCTACCGTCCCGCCTAAGAAACAGGGACCACTACTATTCCATTTCATCACGCCTGACCCGCCATCTCATCCTCATGGATACCCTCAATTCATCTTTCATCCTCGACGTCAACCCGGCTCCTCCCAAGTACATCGTGGGAGTTGGAGTTTTCCGCAAAGGCCCGAGTTACGAAGCTGATGCTAGTGGAAGCAAAAAGTACCAACCCTACATATTTCAAAGCTCAGTCTTGGTCCCGGGGAATCACTGCTCCTTCCCGACTCCTGGTTTGGGTCTTCAGTTCCGAATATACTGTCCTTTTGATTCGCCCTTGGAATGCCCACCGTATTCCCACGCATGCCCCGTTAAATCGCTTATCTTCTCATCCGAAGGGCCAGAAGGTCTTCCTACTGTGCAGGGAGATGGACCGTTGGGAAACGGGCCATTCGTTATCTTTAGAAATGACTACAGACCGCTACAGCCAAAACAGGTGCAGGTACTCTGGAAATATCTCCGGAACTTCAAGTTTGGAACAGACCCCACCGATAGTAATGGTCTTATGCTTTATGGCCAACCTCTACTTTCAGAAAATAGGCATCACAGATTGCCCTTACGACGTGGAAGGAATAGAGTTGCGGATACTATCCACGGAGAAACGTGGTACTATGAAGATTTCATGAGGTCGTACTTTACGATTAACAACTTTCACGCGTTCTTCCATGTTACTAGGCATCGACGGTTAAGTGGAGGAGATGAGAGCTGGAGAGACATTCATTCGCCTTACGATGATGAGTAGAATCGATACAGTGAGAGGTATTACTACGGTCAAATGGGTTGTGCGACACGGCTATGGATTTTTCATTTTCATTTTTTCCTTTCAGTTTAACCTCCAACTCTTAGGCAGAAAGAGACCTGACAGCGGGTGTTATTCAGGCGTCATTCATGAATTCTGTATTGATATTTATTTCTCAATTCAGACATCTGTTCCCTTTCTGTCAGAAAGATCTACTGCAAGACTTCTCGAAGTGTACCTACGAAACACAAACCCGAGTATTTTTATCCGAAAAAGCCACTGGTACACGTCGTCTAGTCGCATTGCGGTAATTCATCGACAGTGCCACGTCAAATATAGACCCGTTGTTGCATACACATACATGTAATGTATGTGGGGCAGTGGAAGAAGTGGGAATCTCATAGATGGGGGTTTCATGAACACGTGTGCCCGAGTGATTTGCTGTGATTACAAAATATCATTGTAACCCACCTTACGTTATCAAAATGTGTCAATCAGCTGATCACCACTGAGTGGTTTTTTTCTTTCAGTTGGGTTCAACTTTCCTTTTAAATTCAGTCCGGTACAGTTGGGTTTTATCCAAGGACACTACTGTAAGGATTAATTGCAAAAGTCATCCCTGATCTGAATCATTCCCACATATCCTCGGTTAGAAATCCGCGTCTGACAGACCGGCGACGGGTACGGCTCCCTCAGCCGTTCTTAGGACTATTGGAAGCGGCAATCGAAAGCCCAATCCTGTGGAACGGGGTCATGGATAGAAGATACTGTCAACGAAGATTATTCACTGGATTCTTAGCTTCACCGCCGTTCATAGCCTCTTAAACCTTCCTCCTAGTACTCCGAGTGAGAACTCATGATCAACAGCATCATCAATTGCGGTGTGTATCATGATGATATCTTGCTAGTTCACCGCTCAAACAAATGTCTAGCTAGCTCTTAAAGTCCTATCGAGTATGTACCCCACCCCTCAGAATGAAAATAAAAAGTATATGGAAAGGGAAGACTCCCCAATAAACTTGTACCTCGGTCCGTGAATTTACTCGTCAATCCTGACACTGCTCCACTGCTTTCCTTTCAGGTTCCCTACTGCCTTCTTCATGACTCGCTGCCTTGACAGGAGCTGTGAGATGACAAAATGGTTTACGTCTTCGTCGCCCCAATAACTGAGATGACTCGCAATGCTTGCAATCAAGCTTATATCAAACACGCCCCTGTTCCGTTCTTTTATTAAACGCATTGCTCACCGGAAATCGGAAATTGATGAGAAAACTCACTCCTGAATCGCAAAATCGATCCTCCCCGTCGCATTCAATGCCCTCACTTTGGCCTCCTCTCCCTTCAGCTGTGCTGCCTTCTCCTCAGCCTCTAACCTCTCCTCCTCACCTTCACCCTCTTCCCCCTCTACCGCCGACTTTCGTCTCTTTTGGAACCCTGCATACAGTGTCTCGATCTCATCGTCAATCAGCGTCGGCGGATGCTGCTGGCTATCCTCGCCCGGTACTGACGGTGGCTTCTTGTCTGTATCAGTGACCTTAATGCTGGACGTTGACTGCGGAAGGTTCGTATCATTAAAGCCTAGTGAACGATTTAAGATACTTGACGCAATTCCAGACGATAGGGATGTCCACATGTTGCTGACGCTACGCGAAACACTCTGCCCAATACCACTGATGCCACCAACGAGCTGGCCGGACGAGAAAATACCACGCTTGGTGTATGGGAGAGGCTGCGGCTTCAATGACGCCATAGCCTTGGAGACGAGGGGTTCGATGCGATATGAGATTGGGTCTGTGGGGTGGAAAATATTGAATAGCTGTTGACATTTTGGGGAGCTCACTGGAAATAGGGAGCCTCCATGATAGTGTGGTACCGCTGCTGAGGCGGCAGAAGCGTGGTAGTTCTCCGGTTCGTCGCCTATCGTTTCCGGAATAAGGTCACCATCGTAAAACTTTCTCGAGGCGATGGTGCGTCCTTTGAGCATTTGAAAAAGGCCGATCGGGGATCCAAGACAGAAGAAGGATTCGATAGGGAAGTCTAGGATGACGTCTGGCTTCCCCGAGGCCATCGCGGGGCGGGTATCGTTTGTGAGGGGCTGGCGACAGAGGATGTCGAATAGAATTGCAGAGCCGAGGGAGTGGCCGACAAGGGAGACTTTGCCTTTGAAAGAGGGGTTGCGCTGCTTGAAGAGTTTGTAAATGCGGTTGCACTCGGTGAGGACGGTTTGGATGATGTGTTCTCTATACGTTGCGGATTGGTATAGCAGGACATCGAGGGCGAGGTCGGTCATGAGGGAGCGGACTGCAGGGACACCCTCGACGGTTATGTCCGCTAATGATGGATACTCGTCTTCATAGCCTGTAGAACCGGAGGAGAGATCGGTTTCTTGACGGTTGGTGCGCAGTGATTGTTTGGGGAAGTCGAGGAGGTGGCGCCAGCAGACGGGGAGACATTGTACCTTGCAGTTTTTCTTCTTCTCTTCAACTTCGTCGTTGAGAACTTGTAAATCTGGTGAGAGTGAGTATACACTTTTCAGCGTCTTGCGAAACACATTGACATCGTGCACAAAGTTCACACTTTCCATGCGCATAGACAGCTTCTGTCCAATTCCATGTGTCACCAGTAATAAGTGCTCAATTTCTCGCTCGGGATCATCAATTTCCTCGTCAGCCGTGTAGTCTTCCTTCATCTCCGTTTCCAGCATCTCGTCCTGTGTCTTTTCTTCCCCTGTCCCTTCACCAATGACAAGGGAGGACATTCTCCGTTCGAGCTCGCGGCGGTGAGTCTGTTCGGAAATGTCCCCCTCGGTACCTGGAGACGGAGTTCTAGGAGGCGGCATGGATCTTCGTTTGTACTTCTTTTCCATCTCTTCCTTCTCCTTTTTCTCCTTTTCCCCCTGTACCGGCGTCATAGGCCTACTTGAATCCTTCTTTTCTGTCCTGACACCCTCCGAATAGCCCCTCACAAGCTTCTGGCTCCCCAGAACCGTCGACGAAAGCTTTCCATAGAAGTCATCGCTCCTCAGTAGTGCCGTGTTAGGGTCAACATAAACCACAAAGCTATTCAGGTGAGCACCAAACAATCTCCATTGAGGTAGTGGAGCTGCCGTAAGTGCCGGTTGGTCTTTATTCGGTGTTACAGGGCGTTGGGGGTCTTCCGGGGGTGCAAGGTTATCCAGGACCTTCTTCGCAAGCTGCGACGTTAGCGGGTCTGGCTTCGCAGGGTTGTTACGGAACGGCTTGATACGCAGATATCCCTCCTCGATCTGCGTCGCCAAGTTCTCGTCGCATGGCCGGAGCGAATTGCCCTCTACGCGCCGTCCCTGTTAGCTAGAAACTCATCTATAGTTTCTTAGCTAGCCAGCCAGCTACCTACCTTGGAAGAACCAAGTACCCCGCCTCACATCATACGCTGGACCAAGCCAATATACGGGCGCCAACTCTCGCTTCTTGATATCCACATCGAATAAGTAATCCTCGTTCACAGGTACCTGAACACTCTCTTCCAGCTTGACCTTATGAGAACTGTCCTCGAGATGCCGGCTGTATGCCGAGGACTCCTTGTCAATTGCATCTTCTTCCTCGGAGAGCTTCTGGAATGCCGCCTCGATTGCGCGCGAGTCACGCGCGGCGAAGGAGACGAACTTAGAAGGGAGCTTGGGCGGCTTTGCTGGTGCACCTGCTGCGGCGGGCTCGTTGGGCTGGAACGGTTTGCGTTTTGGGACCTGAAGTGGGGGTTAGTTAGTTGCAGTGTGAGGGAATGGCAAGAGCTTAATTACGTCGACAGCGTAGTACCAGCGGACTTGGAGAGGTGGGCAGTCAGGTGGGTACTCTTTCTGAGAGAGACGATGTCTAAACGTAGAAACGGTATGGTCGTTTGCAGCTTGCTGGGGCGGGCGTGGTGTTGTAGATCTTGATGATGGAGAGCTTCTCTCTCGGGTCCTTTGGGGTGATGACATTTGGGCCTGCTGCGGTTGTAGTGGTGGTGTTGGTGTTGGCGGTGGTGGTTGTGATTGGGGTGTGGGTTGTTGCGGTTTACTGCTCGTGGCCATAGGCTCCGGGGGCAGGTAAATTCGCTTTGTGAGCCGCACAAGACGGCTTACGAGGAGTGGGAGTTTGGCCAATGCTACTGTTTATGTGGTGTAATTGATAAGCTGAGAGTAAGATTATGATTAATTTACAATATTATTATCAGGCGAGGGGTGGGACATGGAGAGCAGAAGGAAGGGGGGGGTGGGGGGGTGGAGGGGTGGAAAGGTGGGAGGGATGGATGAGGAGGGGATGTTGCAGCTGGGGAAATGGCATGGGGGTGACTTATGACGCAGGGCACGTGCTAAGCTTGGCAGGAGAATGATGATAATGAGAATTATAAACTACATATTATTAGGAAAACTTTTCTAGAGTGTTGGTTATTATCGAAGGTTTTACAAGAAATCGTTACGAGTGGGAGGTTTGTCTTTGGGCGAGTGTTGTGTTGCGAATCTGTGTCTCATAATCAGATTCAAAGTTACCCGAGTGATTTATAGTGATCCAACCTGGAATAATGATATTACTGGTGTTATATGTATCAATAGGACCATTATCTACACGTACATGTATGATCTAGTGTTACCGATGACGATAGATCTAGGTGGTTGTAGCTAGCTTTCCTAATGAAGGGGAATCGATAATTCATATAATTATAGCTTTCGGCATAAAAACAAGTCACTTGTGGCAGCAAATGATGTGAATATATATGTGGCACATTGGTAACCTTATGTAATTGCTCGGATGTTATGTACATACATGTAGGGAATTTGATAACCCTAATGGTTAAGTACATGTATACACACGATGACATACATGTGCATACATGTACCTAGAAAATACCTATGGTTACAGCTGGTTCAATAATACTACATGTAGGTTCAATTGATTTTCACGCACATACAGCGAGATTCTTTAAACCCTGAATAATAACCTACTTAGCTATAGGAAATCCGTGCCTAAAGTTCTCAAGTGATTGCCTGACAAGGTAATTCCAATTACCAAGATAACCTATTATATGTATCTTTCGCGAATCATAGTATACTGTGAGTGAGAGGGTTGTCTAGGTCTAGTATTATGAGATCAGCTGTAATCTTATGAGGCTGTGTATTTATTCTCATGGCGCTCCTTCTGTTCCCCTCACTCTCCTCTTAGTTCAGCTTCCTTCCTTTCCTCTTTATATATATCCATCACTCAAATCAATCCGAAAAATTGACCTCCGGTACCTCAATTCATATTCATCTATATAGCGTAAAGCTCGACACAAAGAGCCAACCAAGTGATCTCTCATACTTTCACTGTAAGTTCAAATCTCTAATTAACCTATCATCTAAAACTAAGGTACTAATCAATTGATAAGGAGATCTAAACTTGCTTTAAGGCTTTTAAAAGATCACGGGCCAACTCAACTGCTTTCTTCTTCGTACAGCTTGATGCCTAGGAAATCGAAAATTTCCGACTATAAGTATTATTCACTACTCCTCATGCTCATGATACCCGATCAGCGACCTCATCGACTAGCTAACTAAACGCTGTGGTGCAGGTTATGCGTAAACATGTTGGGACACGGGTCAGCGGTTACGTTCGTTTCCCAAACTGTATATAAACTAGGCTACAGCACCATAGCAATCCAACCATCATCACTCCTCCATACTCCCATCAGCGCATAACCTATGATAGCGAGATCACGAACCCGAACAGCCTGAAAACGCTTTGTAAAGACTTCTAGCCCCAATAATGGAGGTTAACCGGGATACTTTGAATTCAACTCTGCTAGTTGACACAGCTCCAGTCCTCTTAAAGTTTCAGGCATCCCCATTAGGACCTAATGCTTCGAGCTGAGAGATCCTGGGACATTGTGTCCAGAAGGCTCTACAGTACTGTAGAGTATACTTTGGCCGGCTTCGATAACCAGCACTGGAGACAGCCTCTATATTCGTGGGGTATTAAAATGTATGTTCTTTATCAATTTCCTTCTTATCTTTTTAGGGTGTTTTTTTAAACTCTCTTCAGTTATCTAGGGTCATAGATGAGCGCTAGATGGAAGCTCGATACTGCTCCCTAGTCGTAGGATACCTCCCGGGGACTATCAAGATCTCCCTACGGTTCTTAATCAGGATTGATAGAACCAATAGTATTAGAGGCGCGTTTGGTTTGGGCTGCTCCTCTGGAGTTTCAAAGTGAGTAATTCACGCATCCAATCCAACTCTCGTGCTCATAGTGCAGTATCCGTGTATAAGTGCCTAGAAGTATATACAGAGTGAAAAGGCTTAACAGCTTAGCTAGCAGCAATAGGCGATAAAGCTGATGAGGCGGAGAAAGAGCTTATGTAGCGAGAAGACCAGGTTGTAGTTAGACAGAGGTGGCAACAAGAGAGAAGGTTGTGTGTTAAGAGGTGAAAGGCTCTCCTTCCCTCGAGTTTAGAATCATCACGAATAGAAGTAGTCATCGATTATAAGATACTTCACAATATAGCCTCAAAGCTTATCGCTCCTTAAAGACGGTAAACCTGATTTCCTTACTTCATCAAACTTTGACTACTCAAGTCATCTTTATGGTGGATCGGAAGTGGATGGGCTAGCGCTGGAGAACTCATATTTTCTTGGTCGCTTCCTCCGTCCGCTCAGAGCCTCTATGGCCATGTAGCTATCGCTGAGATTCTGGCTGCTCTAGCCGGTCTCCTATTCAATTGGCATAGGCAGCTAATATTAGCAGTCTTCTTGTCTAGTGAGATGGTTTGGGAAGACTTTACTCCTTTAAATCCTTTATAATTAGTAGGAGTGAATATCAAAGGAGTGGCCGCGGATCATCCAAATGGTAACAATTCATTCCCTACCCGTCGTTAAATCCCGATGCGGAGCGCAATTAGTAACAACGGACCAACACACTAAACCGCATCTATAGTAAATCTCATAGACATTGAGCACTTATTCCAATGTATGCTCCTCTATAACCCACCATTTTTACCTGCACAAATGCTAACTTGGCCAGTTTTCATAGCCTATTAGATGTCATTAGGAATTTGGTGATCCAAAGCCCGTAACCTTGATTGATTTCGACTGGTTTACCCAAGGGTACATACGCAAGATCCGTTACGAGACCCAAGTGTTTTTACATTTAGTAACGTACATGTAGCTATCATATCACTCGCTACGGTTATTTGAGCGGCTTTAGACAGCCGCTTGCCTATATTTTAAAGGATAAAATACAGAATTTACGGTATTTTTCACCATCAGATACATAATCACCGCCATCTTGATCCACACACTAATGATTTGCAACGCATTTTTGTTAAGCGGGTGAACACCACAATGATTTGCAGCAGTACGTATACAGTTCTGTTCACGGTTGCGACCACGCCCTACCCTATTTACCAGTACATGATAGGACAGTTCTAATAGTACAGGCCTCCGTAATATGCCTTTTCAAGCTGTTTTTCTTTGTCTTGATGCGGTCGATGAATTTATCGAAGCCGGCGCGCATTTGTTTCATAGTTTATTCGGATTGCCAATCGACTCTACCACGATATTTCTTACCCCGTTGGTATCCATGGGCAGCTCCCTTAGCTTGATCAATGCATCGTTGTTTTGTGAGAGCAAGAAGGTTTGTTTAATTTATCAAACTATTGTTTTTAGAAATGTCTTCATATTCATCTGCCATTAACCAACCCTGCCCCATTATATCTGCTAACCAGCTAGTCGCGTTTCCTAATATTTAAAAATCCATAAAAAAAGAATAAAGTCTCAGGACATGAGCTATGCGTGCAACTATGCGAAAGCACAAAAGAAGATTAAAACACCGACCCATGCCAGTAAATACATATATGCGAATCAGAAGCAAATCAGAAACAAAACATGATTTCAATGATACCCGAAAACCAGGGCTTAATAGTTGGTAATCTCGACGATAGCCGGACCGGCAATGGTGTTGTCATCGGTAACTCCGGTGTTGGAGCTAGTTAAAATCACATAGCTCTGACCGTTAACGCCCTTAGGAACGACGACAGTAAACTTGTCGCCCTTCTTCTCGACCTTAACAAAGATCGGGCCCGTAACTGTCATGAAAGCAGCGTAAATGCAATCGTGATCATACGTATGGGTGGCAGCAGCAGTGGACAAATAAATGGTGCTTCCAGCTTTGACTTCAGGTTCGCCCTCGGCGGGCACAAAGGTCAGAGCAGGGAAAGCTTTGAATGGTAGCATTGGCTGATCCGCGGGGCATTCAACGATGAACTGAACGGCGAGAGAAAACACTTGGTTGAAGCTCAGAGGAGTGTCGAATGGCTGAGGGAATGGTGCTTGCTTATTTGCAGCACGTATGTACGAAGAATGGCGGGCCTCTACGGTGAGGATTGAACCAGCGGCAGTCAGGTAAGCCTTTTCCATGATGCTTGCGGCAGCACCTGTAGCCATTGTTAGTATTCAATAATTATAAATAAGGAATAAATAAAGGGAGCCAGAGCGGGATCTGACATACCAAGATAAGCACTGACACCAACACCCTCAAGAATACCACTAACCATGACAAATTCCTCAGGAGTGCTCCCGGGGAATTTGTATGTGCACGGTTTGACTGGGACTGCTCCTGCGGCGGTAAGACCCTTTTGGAGAAAGTCTACGTGGGTTTCTTCATCACTGCTGATGATAACCAGATTCTCATAAAACTCGCTAGTGAAGCCGGCGTCCGTGAAGTCTTTCTTGGTAAACTTCTTGAGCCCTTCAGCGTAAAAGGCATTCTCGAGGTGCTCAAGTGTAAGGGCACTATGTTACAATTAGTATGATAGCCCTGGCGATAAAATTGTAAAGAAATATTATAGCAGGGCAAGACAAACTAGTTGAGAATATCACCATCAGTGATAGGAGCTTGTCTGGCAGCGAGAGGAGCACCAGAAACGGCCTGGAATCCCATGGCAGCAGCGATAGTCATAACTCCAGTGGAGAACTTCATTTTGGTGTCTATAAAGGGTTTTTGTAGGTGAACTAAAGAGAACGAGTTCTGAGAGCTTGAAAGAGGATGAAAAAGATGGTGAGAGGAGGGCACGAGTGATGATGTTCGTAGACTGATGGGTAGTAAGGATGGAAGCTTAGAGAGGAGGATTGCTACAGCTTATATACTTCTTCTTCTTTGACCAGATATGTGATTATAAAATCAAGTGATCTACGTATACAGTTTTCTTTCATTAAAACACATATGCTGCATCCACGCGGTCCTCTATCGAGGTATTCCAAATTCCATGAGCTACGAATATTTGTCCCTCTTAAAATCACGCATGTCTTACATTGAATCTTGACTAATTTCCGCTGTGAGCACACTAGCTTCGATATCCTTACTTGTCGATAATAGGCCAACATACTGCATGCATCATTGTCACCGGAGATATCGCTAGGCATGGAGTACAGATTTGGAACATTCCGTCTCTCCCCCCCCCCCAAAAAAAAACCCATAAGAAGTGAATTCTACGGATTCCTGGCTGTAAATCTTGGGCCGTGCGCTCGCATATGATCCGAGCTATGTTACAGTCTACATGAGTAAGCAATAAACGCTTGCATAGCCCATTAAAGGCCCGCTAGTATGGAACATATGCATAGAAACACGAAATCATGGGAACCCCCAAAGCAGCACGCATACTCGTTTCCAGAGATTAAAAGGTTGTCTTTGGGAATGAAACAGCTACGTACATGCCAAGTTATATGATCTAATGCATACCCTTACGTCGATATACTTATTTTATGCAGGTACAGTTTAAACTCCCAAATTAAAGGGTGCATAAACGCAGAGTGTTTGTGTTCAGTGTAAGTAGCCCATAGATCTAGTATGGGTCCATATTTAATAATTGAATAGAGAAGTAATCCGCGTGGACGTGCTCCTGGTGGGATTGTGGAGGGTCCTGAAGATCACGCACGTATGGGCCGGGCTGGATAGAGAATGAAGATAGGGGGCCAGTAAGTGACACCCTCTGTTTTTTCCCTGCGCTAACACATGATCTTCATTCGGTAGTTGAAGTGAAACCCACTAAAAGGTCAAGCTTCCGCCCCGATCCCCCGTTAATCATCATAAACAAAGTTAATCTCAGACATGACGTTGGTAAAGCTTGGCTATGAACCACACTATGTACGTCCGGTAAAAGATAGGCGGTGCGACAACGCTAAAATCCATTATTTGGAATTGATTTGTTAGTGTGCACTTGTAAGACATGGAATCGGCGCGCTCCTCCTGGCTGAGCACCGATCTTGGGATGGATATTGATCTTCGTAAGTTATAATTAAGTTAGGGTTGACTGCATCCACAACAAACTCCGGCGTAACGCAACATAATTTAGCTGGCAAACCACCATTGAGGTAAGCGCTCCAGCACAATCTCGATATCCGACCTTATAACGCTTATGGCAGTACTCTAACTACATACATGTACCGTTCAACGCTATCTAGCACATGTACATGTACCTACATAACAGCATGGCCCGAAGTTTTGTAGCCATATTTGAGCGCTCGAAGCTTAATACATGGCTTTCGGGGACATCAGGCTTTTCTGCATTGTTCTCTTCAAGGAGGTTGGTATAATCGGGTTACACAAATAACTACAGTACGAAAAAACGGGGGTGAAATCAGTACTGTATGACTACGGGATTTAGTCATTACAAAAAGAATACCGTAGTAATGCTGTATTCTTGCTCCATTACTAGCGCATTAACGGGAATAACGTAGCGAATTCATACCATTTTTTGGTATTGTACCCACCTACGTAAAGTAGCAAGCAGCGCACGTGGCAATCATATCATACAAAAATAGTGCAACTTTGAAGGTTTTCCGTGACTGCTCTGATGAGTGTATTCATGAGCCTCTGGTTAATCCGGATTTTGTAAGATAATGTAGTCTCCTAATCCGTTGACTGTACTTACATATCGAAGTTTATTTTTTATTGGTAATACGAAACTCCTATTAATTAATTCGATCTGAAATATAGGCACGGTGTGTTATTGTACGGATAAAAGATAGAGGGAAGCGTGGATAGATATAAGAACTTGAGAAGCATGTATTTAGAGGCTTCAGATCATCTGGTAGAGGAGTGGTGGGGACGTCTCCCAGATTCTACCCTAAATCAATTGAGTAAACTTGATCTGGGGAGTCAATCAATTCAGATCGTTATTTACTACAACCTGATATATCGGCCTAGATACACTCAGAATGGCTACGGAAAATCTGCTCAAAGCATAATTTCATCTCTGGATTGATAGAGCCTTATACATATATGCCATCCCCTATTATAGAATTCGGGGTAGGCTTCCCAGACGTGATACCGGTGGGCCCAACCTACATGCAGTAATACTCTTTTCCCGTGTAAGTTTGGATGCACAGTTAAGTATTCTTGTAACGCAACATTACCTTGATTTGTACTCTGTATTATAAGCCGCTCTTGTCTACACGTGTACATATCTCTGTGCCTACGTATACGTACATCAACTTCGACCTGGCTTCAAAAGCGGAAACTTGGCCAGATTTAGATCAATCACGGGTCGTTTGGGTGGTTTTTACATCGACTGAGGAAGTCGCGATCGCCTTTACCTAGAGTTAACTTTCTCATCGGCCCATAGGGGTCGGTTTCGCTGTACAGTATTCATCATCTTACTAATTACATATCGGTACCGGCATTAGGAATCATAACCCCGAATTGGGCACATCTAGTACTACTCCAATTTCCTAAACCCAGCACAAGCACAATCGATGCGACCCATTCATTGGAAGCCTGTATGACGAAGATTCTCAAATTAACAGCAACATTACTTTGATTAAACGGTAAATGTGACGTTATATACTATCATTTTGGGTGGGAAAGACCCGAACACTATCTCAGTCTCGACCTCCCAAAGAATTCGGGTGTAAATGACTTGAATGCCATGTTTAAAAACCTAGCCAGCGTCAATCACAGATTTTTGGAACAACAGGCGTACTGGGCATAATGGAAGTATTTGTATTGTAGATCTAGATTACACTGCATTTGAAGTACGGGTTGTTAGTTAAATCAAGCATCACTGGCCGTCCAGAAAAGTGATTGTAATATCCGGATTATTAAAATTCGTGTTACATGAAGTACTTCAAGAAAATGAGCTAACAACAGTCTATCAAAAAAAAGAGTTATGGTATTAACTGCGCCTTAAAGCTAGGACCCGTGGTATATAAGATCTTTGATCATTTAATGTTAATTAAGTTGTCGGTTTATACAATCATAGCCAGCCAGTGCAGTGCATGTAGTTTAAAAATTCTTTTAATTTTTCTTCAGTACATACTCTACGCGTACTGATATATTCATAACTGCAACAATGCTTTTTGCCTGATTGGTAGGGATCACAACACGTACTCGGTAGTTCATAGCGTTTCCGAACACGACCGATATTGCATGACATACCAAAAGGTGGATTTGGCGCTTTTTTATATGGTATGCAATAGCGGTCGTGTTCGGAAACGTCATGAATTTACGAGTACATACCAACGAATTCGCGAATCAGCGGCACGAAATCATACATGTAATATCGATGCCCCGTGTCAAAACATGTAGGTACTCGAGTGTATGAAAAAATATTTGATAAACCTGGCCTTTACTACAGCGACAGGTAATAAGTGATGGAACGCCCTGAGATACAGTTATACCTGCAAACACCATATGTTGGTGGCGTTTTACCCAAAGCAGGTATCACTCTGTCTCAGGGCGTCCCATCACCTATTACCAACTGCTGTACTCGGGGTAGGTAAGAACTTTCGGTGGTAACGGTCTCTAATTCAGTACAAATTGAGCCCCCTGCTTAATGCTTACAGCTTGTATTTTCAAGTTCTTCTATCCTGTCCCAAGTATCTTCTTCGTCATTTCCCATTACCGCAAAAGGGAATCAGGTTGGGGCTTGTTAAGGGAGCGTAGCTAATTCCAAAATAGGATCGTGCCAGCCTTCTTTACAGAGAAACCTATTTCAAGCGCATCTTCTCTTCTACATTCTTAAATACACCCTCTACCTTAAGATGTTAAAATAATATGTTCTTGAAACTCTTCAGCAGTTAGTCTATCGAGCAGCCAAAATACTGATACTCGTCTCCCCCATTACAACAATATGGCCCTAATTATGAAGGCGTGTTAGCAAAAACAGCCATAGTTACAGAGAATATTGTTCAAATGCCATATGAAATTTTAACAGATTAGATCCGACTCATTTTGCAAATACTTCGTGATCCTTTAATCCTACACATGGTTGAGGGTTTTAAAGCATAAGAAGAAAAGGCGATAAATTAAACTTATGGTAAAGGTCCTTAGACCTGTAGAGTTAAACAAGGTACGTAATGCATTATCAAGAAGAAAAGAATAAAAAATAAAGGCTAATGTAGTAAGCTGTGGTGCTATATATAAAAAGCATGAGTACTAACGAGAGAAATATGCATGTCTAATACCATAAACCATAGATACGCCTTTTCGACTTTCAACAAGAAATAAAGAAACGTTCAAACCAGGCCTAAACTCCCGTCTTTGACTCTCCTTCTACTCTTTGTGAACTACTCTCCTCCATCTCTTTGTTCATCAATAATACGGACTGATAATTCACCTTATGCGCAAGAGCATTTCTAATATCTTCCATGCTCCTGTTCTTCCAACTGTCATAACCCCCGGTTGAGTACGGCGACAGTGGCTTGTTATTTTCATTTTTGATCCAGCTGTCGCAATTTGGTGAAGGCATGGAAGTGAGTATATTCAAGTCCATCTTGAGTCCCTCACAATATCGGTCAAGATCAAGATCATTCACATCTGTACCAAAGGGATTCTCAATCTCTAGACCAATAGCCGCAATACCAAGGATGATATACGCAGCTACAAGGGTCCCTGGGATAGCAACCCATCCAAGTTTTGGGAACAGCTGGAACGGCAACATCAAGACATACAGCCACGTGATCTGTGAGATGGCGATTGAATACGCGAGCGGCAAAGGTGTCTGAAGGACCCTCTCGCAACCTCCATATGCATCCATCATACTCAATTGGCTTCCGCTTACTTGCGAATGCCAAGCGGGGCCCACAAGCAATGAATTGCCGATGATGTGGTCGAGGTAAGCCCCAATATGTGTCATGATCTCAAAAGGAAGATTCCCATGATGTTTTCCTGCGTTTGCCGCTTTCTTCACCGCTTTCCGTGGGTTGCTTATGAGAAAGGTGATGCCGAGAGAGGAACCCCATGTTTTGATCTTTCGGAAAGCTTTATTATGCTCTTTTGGGCATGTGTCGGTGGAACCCGCTGATTTAGCGTATGTGGAAATGTTATCGATTAAGGGCTGTAAATCCTGGTAATCGTATTCGATCTCGTAACGGAGTTTGTGCTTTACTGCTTGGGCAAAGGCGAGGACAAGATTGATTGCAGTCAATTTTGCGAGAAGGTCTTCCTTGCCTTCCTCGCCTGGGCGCTCCTTAGAATGAACCCAAATTACACGGGCAATGTTGCGAGAATGGAGGATAAGTTGCTGCCAGAACCTTAAAGATGCATAAGTATCATTTCCCCTCATACCAATGCCAAGGTTTCTGGTACTTACTTCCTTCCTTCTATGTAGCGCTCATATGCTGTCGACGACCTGAATGATAGGGACAAACCAACGACAAAACCCAACACTGTAAGGAGCACAGAGTCGACCTGAAGCGAATATACCTTTTGACTAATTACTGTCACCACAGTAGACCAAATAAAGACAAAAGTCATTGGTACAATCATCATTGGCATGATAGACCCGTGCATTCTCATGAAACCCGGGTATTTCGAATGCCGTGTCGGATCTATCGGTCCACTCTACAACTCCAGTCAGCACTGGCCGATATTTTAGAATTACGAAGGAAGTAACGCACAAAGTATTCATCCAAATCCATTGACTTCCCCCGGCGCACCAAACCACCCAATGGTCCCGCTAGGCCCGCTACGGCTGGCTCGGGACCCTTGCCAGACATACTAGAGAAACCAGAGAAATTTCGTCGCTCATTGTTCCTAGCCGTCTTTTGGTCTGCCTCAGTTACAGAATCGGTATATGTCGTGGCCCCTGAATCCGGCAGCAGAAATTGACTGCTTGGCGGGTTGCGGTGATCCATAGATGGTTATTCTGCAGAAGAGTTTGATTTGTGCGGGATTGATCTTCTGAGTAGAATAATTCACCGAAGATTTCAGTTAGCTGCGGGGAGTGCTACAGAAAGGAGGATTGACTGGATGGCGGGTTGTTGAGTATATATACCTACGTACACTTGGCTAACTATTCTCAAACAAACCAAGACCAAGAGCAATATGCGAACCATTAGCTGTCCTGCGCTACAAGCTGCCATGGCGAGCCTATCCTAGGCCTTGTTTCTCCACCATTGTTTTATCTGTCAAGGCGGATCAGTTCCACTCCCTGTCTAGGTGTTGGCAAAAGAAATTACCTCGCACGGTTAGGGGGTCTCTGCTCTAGCTCTCGCGACGTGGAGCCCGATCAACCCAGCCAGGCTGAAGGCTAGCCGCTAGCCCCATCGGCGGTCGTAGGAGAGGGGTGAAAAAGAAAGAGAAAAACTTTTTCTTATCTATCTTTACTATCCTGGCTTTACATAAAGTAGAAAGCCCTCAATCCACAGTCTCAGAGCTAGAGTACCCGAACAATCGATCGGCGAAGCTACACCCCGGCCCTTTACTAAACTAGAGGCCATAAATAACAACAGAGGCACTAAGTTGTTCAAAGAAGGGTTAAACTCTAATTGAACTCCAGCGTACAAGGATCTTAGCCCGATATCGGAGTATGCTAACTTCACCCTGTCATGAATAACTCGAATTCGATAGCTAGATGCAATAGGATATACTACTACATCATATATATATTCTAGGCATGAATAGTATCTAAGGTATATCCCGATTTACTTCTTTGTTAATTCCTTTATCCCAAGACCGAAAATGTCACGATCAGGAACCCACTCTCAATATTTATAGAGCAAAGCTTCCAGGACCCCGTCTTTACTATGATAGTCTTAGTCTTAGACAGAGAGCTCAGTCAATTGATTACCAATCTATATGCAGTCCTGCACGCGCTGGGTAATCCGATGAGGTACCTAGAATGAGGACTCCAGGTCATCGCGCACGCGTCTGTATTGCCACAGACACACAGTATAAACTCCACGTCGCTCTGCGAAGACTCATATACATTGGCTATGTTTTCCTGAGCTTACTTCTAATTCTAAAATGTGCCAACCATACATACAACACCTAGCTATATTCAGGCATATGGTTGAATGATTAGATGTCGGGACGAATCAAAAGTTTTTAATCAAAAGGCACTATGTCTAAAGTACCCAGAGTGGAATAGACTATCTGTGGTCTTACTTCCTCCACAACAATCAATTCCGAGAAGCTGATAAAGGATGAAGCGGCTAGAGTAAGAAGACAATATTAATCCCATACGAGATCAAGAGGTTTATCTGGACAGTTTTAGGCAGCAGGATCAACACGACAGCACGAAAAGCCCACATCTGAAAGAAGCAACAAAAGAAAAACACAGCCACTAGGAACAATGAAGGTTGATGCACACCACGAACATTGCTCGATGTAGCCGCCGGGTGCGTACGGACTCTTCCAGAACCTATTAGCGTATTAGGCTATTCTAGAATACATATAGCTAAGCTGAGACAGAATCGTTACGTACCGAACATATCAACTACTCTAGTGGAGAAAATATCTTGCATCCCACCAGCCTGGGGATGTCATCAGAACTGCATGTTCATGTTAATTATCTACTGGTTTCTTTTGATCAACCCTCTGGTACATCTAACGGTCCGGATCTCTTTTCCCACTGTAGTTCTCGAATCGAGCGAGCCATAGACACGCATTCGATCGAGTTCGCTAAATAATCAAGTGAAACCTCTAGGCAGTACACTCAGATTTATTTTTTTTTGGGGGGGGGGCTGACTTCCAATTCTGACCAGAACCACTCGAAGAGAAAAATGGAATATATGTGTAACATACATACGTTGGTATGGGGAAATACATGTATAATTCAGTGCTCTCGATCAGATACTTTATCAAAGGCTCTACTCTAATCTACCCCACCCCCCAGTACCCACCCCCCCTCAATGAATATATGCATGACCTCGTGAGATATTGTAGGTCCACGTACTCTGGAGATCTAGAAACTGGTTCGTCATAGGTATCCCATTTTCATATCCTCAACAAATGATGAGAAACACATTCCACACATTTTTCCTATGTATATAATTGAATGTCTCAGCCTGGTTCCGGCAAAGTTTGATTAATTGATTTCCTTCTCTTAATAAATCTTCGTAGAGCAGATACATCTGCATATAACAAATTCGCGATTGTTACCCGTCAAACAGCACTTTATTCTGGCGCTCGGATATCCTTACCTGAGGCCTCCTTCACATCCTGTGCTCATCGGGGGTGGGGATAAGTGAGAAGACACCCTTCACGCAACCTTGGCAGCGTGGTGTCTTCTAAGTTCTTACCCTTGCACCCGTAGTAGGTACCTACATGTAGGTACATACAAGTCTCGGCACTAAGGTACAAAGTACGAGTAATAAAGTAGAGTAGCATGACGCTAGTGAACATGCAAATTAATTCTCAACCACGAAATTATCTGCCAACTCAATACAGTCATCTGAAAGAGAACTTATCTAAAGCGCCGTTGGTGCAGGGGTAGCATAGTTGCCTTCCATTTAATTGTGAGCAACTGGGAAGGGTTCGAGTCCCTTACGGCGCACTTATTTCATTAAAATTTTTGTACATTTCGACACTAAATCATGGGCGTGGGGCAGTTTCTTGCGAAAAGTACCTAAGTACATATACTTACACGTTAATTGAAAGGTCGGAATTTTTTAATTAACGAGCGAGTAGTGATGTCGTATCGCTCTTGCACTCGTCTTGCAAGCTGAATCGACGTCTTGCAAGCTGAATCGAATCACTGACCGGGTAAGAAACCGGCATCCCCCCGCATGTATGCACGTTTCTGCTGAAACACAGCGTGGAGGACGGCTGCATAATACGACACTCTACATCGATTCGCGTGGGCCCTCTCTCTCCCTTTCCTTTGTATGTACCGGGAAGAGAGTCCCGAGTACAGTGTGTCGGGCACCCCTTCGTTCCGCGGTAACGCAAAGAGTCGCTATCAAATATGGTGGCGTTGTTTACTCAATGTTGACGAAGAAAGAGAAGGATCCTAGGAGGTTTTTATTTCAGCACTGACCATTGCCGGGTGGAAGGGTGAATAATGTTTGCCACACGACACAACTTTCCATGTGGCCTCGGTTGAGCTGGCCGGCGTTAATTGCGAATCACGAATTCCAGGGCCCGTGCGATGGATGTATATCTAGTTCACGATATATCACTCGACTTCACCATTTCCCAAATTTGTATGTATCGATTGATTTCACTATAGCATCTCACACATGTACGGCTGCTAAATTTTGTTATTCTGCCTCCATTGATACGAACGGATATGTAAAGCGTACAAATCGCCCTCAATACACGTATTTAGCTACCAAATAAACGACTATCTAAATTCTCAATACTTAACCCTTACCACGGCAACGATCTAAGCATAGCAAGTGCTACGTCTAGTGACAGTAGAATCGTACTTGCAGTAAGTTCCGTCATTCCCGGCACCAGTCTTGACAGGCTCATCACCATCATCGTTACCAGTGTAGCGCTGACAGATATCAGTAACCTCAGAGGTGCAGGTGTCGGAGATAGTGGCGGTATCTATTTAATCGCATCAGCTATTCTGCCTACAAGGGGGAAAGGGGGGCCAGAATGATAACTCACCGCCATAGTTGGTGTTGATCCCAGCAAGAGTACTTCCATCAACAGCAACAACACCAGAGGCGACAAAGGTGCGCTTGTACTGAGTCCCGCAGTTTCCGCACGAGCGGTAAAGCTTTCCAAAGTCCTCAACGAAGAAGTCCTTTACATTGACGGTACCACCACCATTGTGCTGGATAACTACAAGCTATTAGTCCCGTGCGAATGCACCGCGGGAAATGGGAAAACTGCCATACCTTTGTCGGAAGCGTGTTTGGCTCCACCACCAATGATGTATGAAGTACCAGATGTCTGTTTAATCGTCAAGGCATCTTCGCAGACATCCTCCCACCACACATTCTGAATCGTGCAAGGACCGTTGCAGTGAACACCTTCAGTTTGAGCAGATCCGATAATGACGTTCTTGAGAGTGGCTCCGCTCGCAAGGATAAAGACGGCATCGTCGTCACCACCCTCGCCTTCATTGCAACCATCTACAGAAAGATTCCTTCAGTCAAAGCCCACCTTTGATATTCTGAGCTGGACGCAACTCACTGTTTCTGCTGAAACGCTTCATGCCACCATCGTAGGTTCCAGAAACCGAGATCGGAGCAGAGACTGTAGTAGAGCTTGCTGCACTGGGGAAGACAGTGGTGGCAGCGGCAGAGACATATGTCACAAGACCGGCAATGGCAACAGAACTGGCAAGAAATTTCATATTGGGCAGAGACGAGTAGATATGATCAGAAGACTTTGGTGGCAGTGAGTGGTGATGAGAGATTGAAAGGGTGGAAATCTCAAAGACTTTATACCAGTCGACTCCAAACCCTGGAAACCATGAATAGAAGTGTTGGTCTGGAGTTGATGGGTCTGCAATTCTCGGAAACCTTGAAGATACTGACTACAGTTCACTTGATTCATCGATTCGCTCTCAATTATACCGAATAGTACACGTACCGGACCGTACTGTACTGTCTACAATATCGGAGCATCTTGAGGTGTGCAGAGGTGGTCAGTGCTCGCAGTTAATTGTGTAAGTACTAGTGAGTATATTTCCTCTTGTGTGACTCCACCACTACCACCACCACCATAAAGGAACGAAGACACATAGAGTTACCAATATTTCGGGCATTTCCCCGCTTGTCCAAGCCATCTCCAAGCCCTTTTATGAACACGTTTGTGGGGGAATAAGCAACAGCCGCAAGGATTCAGTGATCTTTCCCCCCCTGCTGCAATACTTTATTTCAGAGCCGCCAAGTGTTGGCATCACCAGGGTCTACATATCTCATGCTGTGTATTTAGACTTTAAGGAGTGGGGGGGTGGAGAGTGCAAAGTGGAGCTGTCATCTGCATGGCGTCTTAACGGTCAACGGCCACAAAAGGTACCGAGTCCCTAAACCGCGTGTAACACTCGGTTACTTGGGATATCTAGAAGTATCAGCACCTGGTTAACACACCATATACTCAAGGCCCTTACGGGTGCGGTCCTGTCGGTGATTGCACCCAGTGCCCGAAGCGTTACCCACTTCAATCAATATCATATGGCTCAAGGTCCCGGAACTTATGTAGTCATCGTTACTACTCCTTAATAGATGTGGTATATTCTTAATGCAGTGTCGGGGGTATTGTTCTTTCATAAGACTTGTCATTACATTTCAGCTGGCCATGAAGAGCTGTGTCTATTCCTAGAATTCCAATTATCCGCAATATATCCTCAGCCACTCGACCCACAATACACCAATTTCCATCTTGATCTTCCTATATATATGGTAAAAGAAGCGCCGTAGGGGTAGGATTCTAAGCTCTCCCACATCATCTTTGCCGAAGGGTTTCACAGGAATATATGGGCAGCAACGATGCCGCTAAGATGGCTCAAAGCACTTTTTTGTTGTTTGAAGAAAAATAATAAAAGGCGTGCCTGAGAGTTGACATACTGCCCATACGGAGCTTCTTCCACCATATATCATACCCTGCTCGGATTCTTGGAATCAAATCATTTCCCCTATGGGTTAGTTTGATCTTATCCCGGAGAAACTCAAAGAAGCGACAACCTTATTTGAGTATTGAACAAGGTTGAGTAAACTTCCAATATGCCCGGTCAACTCTATAGACTAATGAAAAGTGTTCAATATATTGGCGGAACCGGTACCCGGCCCTGTATGGCAGAAGAATTCCCGAAAAAACACGCCCCAGTGACTCGGCATCAATAGTTCCGACTCCGAAAATGCGCTGTCGAACTGATGATTATTATTATTTGAAGCTCACGATTATAAGAGTAGATATAAAACGAGAATAGTCAGCCAGAATCGAGCGAGCGACGTATGGGCTCGCATACCAAATCGCCGAGATGGAGTGACTGACTATGACCGAAAGTCCGCAAGTACCTACCTACATCTAACTGGCACTGGCCTGAGATTCTAGAACATCGATTAGTAATAAGGCCTTGTTGTCAATTCCCCCACATCTGAAGTGCGTTGCGGTAGTTTAGCGGATCGAGATTGCAAGATTACCGTGAAACGGGAGCGCGGCCCGCCTGAAATTGTCGGGACACTTGGCCCAGGCATACTTAATATAGTTCCGTATAGGTCACACGAACTTTAACTGATCAGCTGAAATATAAGAACGATGAAAAACAGCTACCTAACCCCGTGCTGCTCTTGTTCTCTTCACATTAGAAGATTTGATGGATTGTGTGCCGCAAACCGACTCGACTGATCTTTAGTTTCCGAAGTTCGAGGAGATGACCAGCCCGAATCAACTCTGATACACACACTATGCTTCAAGATATTTTGCCTCGTGTCTTATTCTGTCGGCGCGCGCATAAAGATTTGCCAATAATGAGGGGAAGGAGGATACAAAGTAAGATTCATCTTTGCTCTCCTATTGAATGTCTCTATGATGCTGACTAGATTTTATCGCGAGCTCAAAATCACCGGATTCATGAGTGACTGAAATCGTTCATGTGGTGCCGATATCCTAATAGCGCAGAATCTGGTTAGATGGGTAGTTGGCCAACTATCAAGCTGTCCTGGATTTTTCTACTCACTCTGCAAACAATTTGTGGGGTTGTCCATGTTGACCTCTTATCTTGGTAATGTTAGCCTTGGGCGCCAATGCAGGCTCATTGTATATGTAGTTATATTTCGTACCGATATAACTGCGGAGGGTGAGATGGAGAAAGAGAAGACGGTGGTGGATGTCGATGTGGAGGTGAAGGTGAAGAGATGGAAACGAAGCATAGGGTATCGGGGAGTGGGAAAAACCACAGAGGAGATATACGAATATCAAAAGAAAATGACGAATACATGTAGGGTACCCAAGCATAAACGTGCTAGGTATTGCGAATTGAACTAGGTAAAGTACCTACATGTACTCACATGTAATTATGCCAACGTCATATCTTCCCGACCGAGTTCATGAAACACGATTGAAAGATTAAATGTGTTCATGTTCGGCAAATGGCCAGCAGCACTCACTGCCTTGTCAGTATTCCTCCAGCTTTACGCCTTCGTACTACCGAGTCGGACTGATATTCAACCTTTCATTTCTGGATTTGCAACTGTTGGTAATCAGCGATAGATACAAGATGTATGCATGATATGTAAAACTCTAAAAGTGCCGACTTTCTGAGCTGCTTGTTTGGTTGGTCCAGGTACCAGGAACGAGTCGAGTGAGGTTACGCAGTACCAAGCCTGTTGCGGCTTAGTCTAGCCGTGCACGTTCCACCAGACGGACCCTGCGCTAATCTCTCGGGCGGGATAACCTTCTCTTCACGTGCGCCTGGGTCCTTCACGTGACCCTGGCGGATTTCCCGGCCGACAAGCTTTTTTTCCCTCCCTCACCTCATTTCAGTCTCAATACCGCCGCAGATGATGATGAATAAAGAACCGGAGAGTTTTCATCCCGACTTAAGAATCCGTCCCTCTGCCTCCTTCTATCTTGCCATATTTGATTGATTACAGATCTGTCGACGGCCGGCCCAGGAACATCCCGCGCCGCCAGCTCAGATAGGACAGCGGTAGAAGGCCTGAAGAAAGAAATGATATGAGCAAGTGCGCTAGTGGAACAATTTCAATCTTTTCTAAATACATGTACCGTACTTATATCGTGTGATTCCCCTTTCTCATCATCATCTTCATCATCATCACCACCACACACCCCGCCCCGAAGCTAGAGATATTCATCCACTCGCCTCAATTGCATCTTTGATCTTCTCCCTCTGTTACCTTGTAGACTTCGCATCACTACATAGTCTCAAAATGACTTCAAAAAACATTGTCATTCTCGGCGCCTCCTTCGCGGGTCTCCCCATGGCCCACTACCTCATCAAGCACCTCCCCGAAGAATACACTGTCACGCTCGTCTCTCCATCCACCCATCTATTCTGGAACGTTGCCGCTCCTCGTGCCATTGTTGACCCTGAACTCCTCGGCAAGGGCAAGGACGATCTTTTCATCCCTATCCTCCCCTCATTTGAAAAATACCCCAGCGGACGCTTCACCTTCATTCAAGGAAAGGCCGTGTCCACAAGCCCAGAAACAAACACAGTCACCGTCCAAACCGTCAACGACAATGACACGTCTCTGGACGTGAGGCAGGTGAACGTTGAGTACCTACACCTCATCGTCGCTACTGGTTCCTCCACCGCAGGTGGAGATTGGGCTTTCAAAGCCGCCGGCAAGGGAACACATGTCGCCACCAGGGCTGCCCTCGCAAGTACAAGAGAAAGGATTGCTGCAGCAAACCGTATCGTGATTTCTGGTGCCGGTGCAACGGGTTGTGAGCTCACTGGAGAAATCGCGTCAAAATACCACAAATCTGGAAAACATATTACCCTTCTCTCTTCCGCGGCCGGACTTCTCCCAGTGGCTCCCCCAGGTGTTGGAAAGACTGCGGAAGGCCATCTTACAAAGATGGGGGTTGAGGTTCGAAATAACGTCAAGGTTACCTCCGAAACCAAAAAGGGCGATGTCACCGAATTGGTCCTGTCAACTGGAGAGACCATCGAGACTGATCTCCACATTGCCACATGGGGTCTCGTGCCCAACACTTCCTTCATGCCTAAAGACCTCCTTGATGCGTCTGGCTGGATTGTTACCGACAAGTACCTCAAGACCCCTACCCACTCCAACATTTGGGCTCTCGGCGATGTCACCCACTGGGGTAACCGTGGCATCGGTCCTATCAAAGGTCATCATTCGTCTGTCTCTACCAATGTCCTAGCAACCATTGCCGGTAAGGATGAATCGTCCTTCAAGGAGTACAAGCACAGTGACGACCTCATCTTGATTGTCCCTCTAGGCCCATGGTTCGGAAGGGCTACAGGTATACTGTTTGGCTGGAAGGTGTGGGGTGTAATTGCGTGGGCGTTGAAGGGGAGGACGTATATGATTGACTTTGCTAGGCCAATCGCCGAGGGCAAGAATACCGCTGGGAGGACTAAGATTTAATAGCTGTTTCTGGCTTTGGGGGTTCAAAACTTTTTCTGATGTTTCTTTTGTAAGATACCTACTAATGACTTAATTTTCGCTATGTAGCAGCATAATACCATTTTCTTTCCATTGCTATCTGAAATAGCCCCATGAGTGAGAATCGGTGATTAAGTGTACTGCCAATGACTGACGATGCAACTATACTTCATCGAGTCGATCAACAGGGCATAGAGGTACCTACATGTAAGTCTATTGAATGTCAGTGATCACCGATTGTACTTGCATCAAGACCAATCGATTTATGACATTATGGGGAAATATTGTTACTGGGTTGGTGATCGAACTAAATATTGCAAAGTCAAATTGATGGATGTTTTTTTTTTGCCGAGGCCAATTGTGAATTCTCCTCGAACCTGGAAATTTAGGCCTTATGAATTGTATTTGCACATTGCACCACCTGGGTCAAAAGCAAAAAAAAGAGGGAAAGAAATGAAGTTCACAAGCAGGTAGAGATAAATGCGGGGATAAGGAATCTCTAGTGTAGCTCAGGGGTGCTAAATTTCAAGAATTTCCAAAATGTTTCCTCGGTTACTCGGAATTGATAACCAGGGATCGCACACTCTTTAGCGTTAACCATCAATTCCTGCAAGTGTTTATAAGGATAACGATAGAATTACTACCCCGCATTTGCTATCCCGCCTCCATCTCCATCACCATCACCACTAGCACCATCAATCAATTGAAGGATTCTTCTGTGCGTACTCTAAACAGTGCTCGGATAAACAATCGAAATTGCTTCAGACTAAAAAACTGCACATAGGCCCTTACCAAACATCATGGCATCCAAAGCTTGCTGCAGCATCCCCCCTGTCGTCACCTCGGATTACACTCCTAAGGGAACCTACTCTGAAATCGGCGGTCTAAAAACATGTAAGTCACCCACAGTTCTTACAAAGTTAAAGATAGTATTGACAGGAATTGAACCACAGATGTTACCGGCGACAAGAATGCCAAAACCGCTGTGTTGGTAATCTTTGATATCTTTGGGTTCTACCCGCAGACCCAGCAGGGTGCTGATATCATTGCGGCTTCTGGAAACCACCTTGTAAGTGCAAGCTTTGAATTTTTCTTTTTCTTCTTTTAGTTTTTCTCTCACTGCGATAACGGACTGAGGACGATATGTAGGTTGTCATGCCCGACTACTTCTTTGGCTCGCCTATGGACATCAAGGTTTTCCCCCCAGACACCCCCGAGAAGCAGGCAAAGCTCGGGGCCTTCTTCGGTGCCGAGGCGGATCTTAGCAAGGCCCAGGCAAACACCCTCAAGTTCGTGCCAGCACTTAAAGAGGAGTATAAGTCGATAGAGGCTATGGCCGTCATCGGATACTGCTGGGGTGGAAAGGTACGCCATTCATTGTTCATCGCTAGTGGTGCATCTTTCTGACTGGTAAACTACAGGTCACAGCTCTCCTTTCTGGAGAAAATACTCTTTTCAAAACATCCATCCAGGTCCACCCGGCAATGGTCGACGCAGAGAATGCTAAAGCGATTACCATTCCCCACATGATTCTCGCATCAAAGGATGAACCCGCCGATGCGATTGCTGCGAGCGCAGAGTACCTGAAAAACAGCTCAAACGAAGCTGTCAGGACCAGATCTGTTGTTGATACATACCCCAAGATGTTCCACGGCTGGATGGCGGCCAGGGCCAATCTGAGTGATCCCGAGAATGCCAGCGAGTATGAGAGAGGGTAAGTATAATCCTTTCTTTCCGGGGGCCAAGGAGGTAGATTATAGTTTTTCTGATACATATGGCGGTGCAGATACAAGCAAATCGTCAACTACCTCCAAGACAACTTGACAACCGCGGCGTAATAAAATTCCCTGGATTCAATTTTAGATTTGGGAGACATGGGGAACTGACAAAGTAGTGTGATTCTGGCCTGGGCTGTAGGAAAGCCTAAGGCACGGATTTAATCAGCACATTGTATAGACCTGTACCGGTCTATATACCCTAATAAAACCTGGGGGAAAGAAATAAACGCAGCTTGAGTAGCATTCTTGGTGTTTGTAATATCGATAAGCTGTGGCGCTGCAGGCTGCGCGTCGATTACAGAAGTGCTTATTTAGTCCTTTACCGCGCACGGGCAACGCAACACTTTTGTGTAACTGATGATATGATTCGTTATCGAGTGATATCTCATGCTAGACTGCACCACGAAGTGCAACTTCATCAGGTTCCGTCAGCAGAATTCGCGAGAGAAAAACCGCGTGATTCTCCATGACTCCCTTGAAAGAGAAGAAAGACCCCACTCGGACCTACGTCAGATCCAGATCGCTCCTGCCGGACCAAGGCAACAAAACACACCAGTCCCAAGCCATGATGCGCGTCGTGTCTTTTATCCCGGTCCCTTCCTTCCACGAGGCTACATTCGAAAATGCACTGCATGCACTCGCCAGAATCGGCACCACAACAACAGACAGAACCTCAACCCGGCAACTTCAGAATCCATCGCCCATTGGACGCATGAGCCAAGTGCACAATTTCCCCAATTCGTGTCTCAAAACCCCGCAACACAACGATCGTTGCAGTTCATGCTTCCCAAAATAATCTAGAGCTACTTTGTTACTTTTGCGATAATTGGGTGACATGTCCAGTAATGAAAAGCACAAGCCAACCACAGGAGGGCCATCAATGTCAAGGTGCCCTTTTTCTCGGCATTAAGCCGGCCGGTTGACTGATCGCCCAGAGGTCTTTTTTCAGCCGTGATGGCGAGGGATCGACGAGTGGCAGCAGATCTGGGCTGTGGTTGGCTGGAGCGGTGAAGGTAACCCCACCAAGTGCTTCTTGGCCTACAATGCGATGCGGAACGGAGCCTTTTGCACCCGCGTTCTTGTCTGTTTCTAGGCAGTGTTTTTTTGTGGCACGAGTGTACAGGAAAGAGCTATTCTGGAGGACCCGGAGAGTAAACAAAACACGAGTGACCAGGAATGAACATGCGTGAGAGAGAGAAATAGAAATGCTGCTACGGATTACTATTGATACTCTTTGACTGACTTACTGACTTACTGACTGACTGCCTGGGCTGGGGGCGGGCATGTGGATAAAATAGAGTTGTTTTTGCTACGATTATTAGAGTTCGGATGTCAGGTTGGTGGCTGGGGGGCTGTGTAAAGATATAATGTTCAGGGTTTTGGGTTGGTGGATCCGGGGCTGATGCCTGCTTGGCTGGAAAGTGCTCTATTATTACCTCTGTGCAGCAGCCCTATGCATGGCACCCCACCCCGGATCATCTCGACGAGTGGGTAGGATTCGTGAAGGAGGAATCGGAGGTAGAGTAGAGAGAGAGAGAGAGAGAGAGAGAGAGAGAGAGAGAGAGGTCATGCTATCGATTGTGGTAGAGCAGAGTGGTCGTTTTCAAATCAGTCCATCAGTGAGTGCCATTGATGTCAGTGAGCGAGCTGTGTGTGAGCGAACTGGAGCTATCGGACGAGCTCGCTCTTTGCCTTCTCGAATAGGTAAGGGGAGTTGAGGTCGGCCAGCCACCAGTGTAGCTCTAGCTCGGTGCTACTCTACGGTCTCTCCCAACTACCTACCTACTCGAGAGTCTCGATAGATACTCTGCCTGATAGGCGCATATATGACCACCACCATCGTATGCATTATCACCACCGCCGTCCCCTGTCGTTGACCGACCCCCGGTGTATGCACGTACTAAGCCGTAGGCTGTATGTCGGCCGCACCCTGACGGTTTTTCTGACTCGCAAGAGTCAAGATATCGACATCTCAATCCAACAGCCTGTCTTACTGTATCTGCACTTGCATTGCCTTGTCTGGTAAGCATTCAGGCAGATCCATAGCCATTTGCATATGGTATAAGTTGAAGTGAAAGTCCCCCCCACCACCATCTATCGGGCCCACCGCATCTTGAACAGACACTTCCAGCTTCTTCTCCAGCTTCATTTTGTACCGTTTTCCAAAAAAACACCCAGTCAATTCGCAAAATGAAGTCCTTCATTGCTATCGCCCTCCTCTCCCTCGCTGCCTCCCTCTCCAGCGCCGCGCCCACCCCCGTGTGCAGCCCGCAGAGCACGGCAACCGTCGTCAAAACCGTGACGGTCGACGGCCCCAGCCCAACTTCCGGGGCGCCAACCCCCTTCGCAACGCCCACCGGCCCGCCAATCACCCCCCCGCTCCCGCTCCAGGGCTACCAGCTTCCCGTGACGCTCCCCAACGGCGTCGTCGCCCTCGGCGCATATCTCCAGGTCTCCGTCGAGGCCGCGCAGCCCGACACCACAATCTACGAGACGAAGCAGATCGGCCCCGATACCTACATGGCGTTCGAGTTTAACTTGACCCACGCGGGAAAGAAGTGCCGCTTCCACTTTGCCTTCTCCGCAGGCGACGGCACGAACGGGTACGGGTCGCAGGATGTCTATGCGCTCACCAGCGGAGAGGTCACTGACGAGACTACGTACAATAACAAGCCGGTCTCGAGCGCTACGAGGCTTGCGTCGTTCCTTCCGGGGCCGAAGGATGATCAGCAAGAGAGACTTCAGTTGGGCGACTCTTCGAACGGGGACTCGCTGCTTCTCACGGCTCAGAAGGAAGATTTTGATTGTCCTACCAAGCCCACCGGGTATGAGGTTAGGGGCGCGGGCACGATCAAGAGCAGCGCCAACTGGAGCTGGAATCACGGGCTTATCATCGAGGTCTTGGATGAGTCGAAGCCGTGGGCCGATGGCCTGAAGTGGTAGAGGGGGTTGGTCGGGGCTTCTCGTGTAGCATATTATGTTAATCATGGGTCATGATTTCTTTTGTCTGCTTCTCTTCGTTGTGTTGGATATGTTTGGGTATGGTTTAGTTTAGATCTGTGGGCGTTTGGCACATTTTCGTTCCTTTTGGTTCTCTTTTTTATTCACGGCTTGGGATTTAAATGATCAGTAGGTTTATAGCTAATTTATACGATCTTTTAATGACTACGCGGTATCAATTGAGGGTGATGTTGTGACTTTGTCTTCCTGTGTGTGTAGTAGAGGTACGTGTAGTTGGAGAGGCACGTATTGGAAGGGTACATACATACCGAAAGCTACATACCGCATCCAAGTATTTTATTGTTTTGATAGTTGTGTGAATTATGGGCCTGCAAATAGAATGAAATACGCTCCAGACACCCAGTAAAGGCGCTATATGTTTGTAGTTGTACTTACATGGACATATACATGTATGTACGTTGGTGCAATTGAAAAACAAGTAACCAACATGTTGTAAGTACTCAAGTACTAGATAATAGAGTATATAATCGAATACTTATAGTCCCGATAATTTCCACCTTAAACTCGACTCGCAGTTATGCTGCACTCCATACCAAAAACCGCAGCTCATTCATTGCCACCCAAAAAAACCAAAAGGAAGCCCAATAATCCCCAAAATAAATAAGTTCTGACAGGAGGTTCGACTACCCCCGAACCCTAACCTTAATATATAACCAATTATAGATAAATGATCGTTCAACGACCGAATGCGTTGTTCAGAGGTGCTGGGACTGATGGCCCCTCAGGAGTGACATAAGCCTATCGATTAAAAAAGGAAATTAGTAAACCGCAGCGCTCTGGGGAGCAAAATGGTAGTTAACGAATTTAAGCCTACCCTTGTCATGCCACCATCAACAATCATCTCCTGGCCGATGACGAAACTGCTCTCATCGCTTGCCAAAAAGACAACCATCTGTGCCTGTTCAATGGCCTCCCCGAATCTTCCGGTGGGAAAATGGATTTCACGGCGATGGCGCTTTGCTTGATCGGTGCCTAAGAAATCTTGGAGGACTGTTATGATTTTAGTATTGCGCTTGTGAAAGGTGAGGTTATCTAGCCCATAAATTGTAACTTACGTGGAGTATTTAGGGGAGCCGGACACAATGAGTTGAAGCGGAAACCTGTTTAATAGATGTTAGTAAATATCGGGGTGCACTGCGTGGGACTCAATGCAAACCTTCTCTAGCATGCACCATGGCCAATTCTCTCGTCAATGCCAAAACTGCGCCCTTAGAAGCGGTATATGCCAGTTGTGCAGTAGCGCTACCGACGAGAGCAACAACAGAGGCGGTGTTGATGACCGATGCCTTTTTCTTATTGTGCTTGCGGAAGGACAGAACGGCGTGTTTGCAACCGTACCAAACTCCTTTAACCTAGATTTCTGATGAGAATTGTCATGTATCAGAGAGAACTGGGGATCGGGGTACATTAATTTTCTGCGTCTCATCCCAGACCTTCTCCGTACAATCGATAGCATCACCATCCTAAAATCAATATGTTAGAAACCATATTTTTCTAAAAAAATAAAAGCAGTCTAGAATTTGCTTTTTCAGCAACTTATATAGGTAAACTTACATCCGGGTGCATGATACCAGCGTTATTGAATATAACATCGACCCCGCCCCAACTATCTAATGCTGCCACCAGATTCTCGACATCAGCCTCTACTGAAACGTCGGTTACCTATTTCCCTGCGTTAGATTTCTCAGTGAAAGAAATTTTTGAGTATCACATATATACGTACATAGGACTCGATTCTAGCTTCGGGGGCAAGCTTTTTTGCCTTGCCGAGTGCAACCTCCAATTGATTCTTATTGACATCTGACATCATGACAGAGGCACCGTTCTGGGCGAATAGAATTGCCGTTTCGAGGCCGATGCCGCTGTTCACAAACGCCAGTCAGACTTCAAGATATGCTGCATAATTGGTAGGTCATATCATACCCGGCGGCTCCAGTAACAATACAGTTCTTTCCATCGAGTCTTCCCATTGTGAATATGGTATAATATCAGTTTTAAATATGGCAATGTTGTCTGATAGAACAGGGAGAATGGGGACAGAGACCTTTATATGAGGGAGGTTAACTCGTAACGTTCCGGACATCTAAGCTATGCCTTTCTTGATATATTCTGCCTCACTTTAGAAGCGGGGCATCTATTTTGTGGCGCTTATCTGTCTAGCTATCTGGGTTACGCTACCAATGAAGCGGGGAATTTTTTGGCTTGGCTGTAGCTACGAGGTTTTGTGTAAAGTACATGTAGACACACAGGTAGTAATTGACTGACAATACAGTACAGGGGTGCACGATGAGAAATCTTGTCTTCTGAGCTAAAACGTAAGATACTTGGATAGTGCACGTAGGTACATGTAGTTGTACTCTATGTGTCGTTGGTCCTCCAAATCAACTCCCCACTCCAAGATCCGTAACCTCCTCGCTACAAGTCTGTTGGAGAAAGCGCCTATTTACAACAAAAACAAACTACATATAGTTTTAAAAAGGACACCTGCAACACCATGGCAGGAGTATATACGCTCGAGGCGATCACTGCAGAGCTGGCTGGTGATGATAAAGTGAAGCTCGCTGGAGTAGATGTGGATGGGCAACTGCGCGGTAAGTACATCTGAGCCCGAAGTACGAGCGCTTGGTACCAAACTAATATTTTGGGCTTACAGGGAAGCTTATATCCAAAAAGAAGTTTTTATCAGTTGCAGAATCTGGTTTCGGGTTTTGTTCTATAGTTTTCGGATGGGACATGCATGACAAAACATACTTTCGCGAACTTCTCATATCCAACGCCCAGAACGGATACCGTGATCTTTTAGCGAAGGTAGACCTCCAAAGCTTCAGAAGAATACCCTGGGAAGATGCTGGGGGGGATCATACGAGCGGCTCACACGGCGTGCCATTCTTTTTGGTTACTTTTCATGACCCTGTCTCAGGGCAACCGGTACCACCTTGCCCAAGAGGGCTATTAGGGACTGTTGTGAGTAGAGTGGGAGAGAAGGGGTGGAAAGCTATGGCTGGAGGTTTGGTTTTTATCCTCAAATGAATTAGTGGAAAATTCTGACGCTAAACGTCCTTGAAGTCGAATACGAATTTTTCAACTTTCAGGAAACTTCAAAAAGCGTAAAGGCAGGAAGCGGGATAGATCTAGAGCACCTGACACCAGGAATGTTTGGTTATTCTCTCACCAGGCCTGTTCAAAACCAGGAGTTTTATTATAGTATTTTTGATACATGTAAGCTTTCCAATTTCGCAGATTCTTTCAAACCTTTGCAGGAAAATACCTAACTAGGCTTGGCCTAGATATGGAAAAATTAAAAGGTAACATTGTGTCTAGGCAAGAAATTCAATATCCCAATAGAGGGTTGGCATACAGAGTCAGGACCTGGAGTTTACGAAGCTGCTTTGGAGTTTGGGGAGGCCTCACTGATGGCTGATCGAGCCAGTTTATTCAAGTGAGTCAATACTTCCCGTGTATAAAAACCTGGCGGACTCAACCTTTCCAATTAGATATGTTGTCAAAGCGTTAGGGTCGAAATATGGCATAATGCCATGTTTCATGGCAAAGCCAAAAGAAGGGTTGCCTGGAAATTCAGGACATATGCACAGTAAGTATTCTCTTAGTTAGCTGATTATTTACATCTTGCATGCACCGTTCAAACATGCTACAAAGTCCACGACTAATTGTATTCCGACTTCTAGTATCCCTGGTCGATTCGGAAGGCAAAAATCTTTTTGCTCGGTCTGAGCCCGACACAAACCCTCCATATTCAGATGTATCACACCTTTCCGATTTAGGGCGTCATTTTTTGGCAGGAATGTTGGAAGGCCTTCCATCTATAATGCCTATACTAGCGCCAACAGTAAACTCCTATAAGCGCCTGGTTGAAAACTTCTGGGCACCCGTAACTGTGTCTTGGGGTCTTGAGCATCGTGCAGCTTCCATACGTCTCATAGCTCCACCGACAGCCTCACCAAAATCCACTCGCTTCGAAATACGAACTCCTGGGGCGGATGCTAATCCGTTTTACGTTCTCAGTGCGATCCTTGCCGCGGGCTTGCGCGGTATCGAGAAAATGATCGAGCTCACAACCCCCCCTCTCGGAAAGGGCAATGAAACTGGGGGCGGGGAGCGACTGGCAAGGAATCTAATGGAGGGTGTTAGGAAGATGAAAGAAGAAGGAAGTGTAGCGCGAGAGGTACTTGGAAATGATTTTGTGGAGCATTTTACAGGAACCAGAGAACATGAGTGGCGGCTTTGGGAAGAGGCGGTGACGGATTGGGAAGTTAAAAGATATGTTGAGACAGTTTGAAGCCTCATGAGATGATCTAAGAACTGTACCTACTGCACATAACCCTTTGTCGTAGGAATTGCGTCTTGATTCTTCATGGCACGATTACAAGTATTTACTATCTACCCCCTCAAATACAACCAGGAGGATGAGAATGAAATGAGTTCCTCAGTTCTCGGGTTACTTTTTGCATCTGTAGTTTGAGTATTGTGAGGTTCCAATTTGGCAAGATCGATATATAATTACAGTCAAGCATGCCATGGTTATATTCTAGTGATACTTCATGTTGGTGTGTTCTGAAAACCGAAATTGTTGTCTGCGTTTGGTTAATGCTACTAGGCAGGTGCTGGTTTCGAGATATTGGGGGCGGGGGAGTTGGCAAGATCTGATGGATTGCCTACAATTAATGGTTACACCACAGTAAGGTTATGTGATTGGCCCCCTCTACAGTCAAAGGGTCTATAAACAGTTTACCTACCATGGTCAGATCAAGCATAAAGAATTCCATCGGTCACCAATTAAGGTACATACATGTACGTATGCACATCTTTAGAAAGTTATGTTAAGTACAACATGTACTCTACCTAGGGTACCTACAAACTACATGTACCTACTCTTGACCCTTGCGGGACGGGCCGTAGCGCGCTACCTGCAGAACCGCTGGGCGGGCTAGGCGACAAGGCACACCCTGAGAGCAGCTTTCACGCTAAATGTAGTCACTTAAACTGATATGCTTCACCAAGTATACATGTATATCTACATGCAATGTTCAGCTAATCGTCATCTTTGCAGATGAGGTGCTTGAGTAGGTAGACAAGGAAGGCGTCTACACCATGCGCCTGTTCAGAAGGTCATCCATGCAGAATCACCTCAATAGGGGGTTGAGTAAAAAAAAGCGGGGCACCACGGCTTTTTTTCCCGGTCGTTTCTTGGACTATATATATGTCCTATGGTGTCTTCAGAAATATTGGGGGATCAGTCGATTGCCTAGGCTGAAAACAAGCTCTTGAAATCCTTACTTGAGTATTGTGTAAGTTACTTACCGAACCTTAAGAGATGCAGCTGGCTAATAGGATCTGTCATAGTTTTCACCCTTGAATCATGGAATTGGGATTTTCGGTAGCCGCCGGACCTCTCAGTCAAATCAGTGTTTCCCTATTCAGCGTGGAATTAGCCGTACAGCTTGCCACAGGGGCATACGGTTGGTGGAAGGTCCGAGAAAGATGCCATTCACTTGCTCAATTAGCAGAAACCAAGGACGCGCGGATATCAGCCACAAGTACTTTCAACTTATTAAGATACAGGCATAGAAGACAAGATAGCCTTATTAGGGGGGTTGCAAGAAGTCCAGACGGTATCCTTTCTTGCGTTACGTTGCCAAACGCTTCTACGGCAACGGATGGCGATGCGGGAATGGTATGTCTGAGAGCAGTGATTTGTGCTCTCTTATGTTTCTACAATACGCCAACTGTTTTAACGATCTTGGTTGATTCCCTGCCTGGTACACTCTATCACTCGAATCAGGACGGGGGTGAAGAAACTATTGAAGGGCCTTTGCTCTCTTCCTTGCGAGAGTATATCAGGTCCGCGGAAGTGGAGGAAGACAGCGATCAGCTCCGACAAAAGTTGCAAGAAATTGTAGACTCTAGGTTGCTCAATGTAACTACCGCAACGCATAAGGACCTTTTTGAATGCGACGAGAACTTGGAATCCGATGTTCCAAATATCGTTGGAGCCCTGAGATGGATTTTAACTCCTGAATTCAAACGAAAGTATCGAGTTTATCCAACTCGTTCTTTAAAAGTCTGGGCTTTGGCGGTAATAATGGCCCAACTTGGATTTGAGGTGGTTTCTGCAATGCACGTGATTTCATCCAAGAAAGAATATGAGGACTACATTGATAATGTCGGCTATCAGTCAACATATCAAGAGGTTTTCCTCGTCATAGCGAATAACCTTCCTACCGATCCTGGAACTTTCAGGGGCCCTCCCTTCCATGCTTCACCGAAGCCTCGAATTGGCTCTATTCGATCCATTCCCCGCATAGCTTTTCGACATCTCAATAACGGCAGTTCGGTTAATACCGTACTTCTGTGTGAAGTTTGGGACTTCACCTTCAACTACGTTCTTTCTCTGCTCCAGCCACCTTCAAAGATCAATACCAAATATGCGGGTTTATTTGAAGGAGAAGTTTTGTTTACAAGAGAGGCACTTGAAAGCTTCGCAGAAAAGAGTTCCTACGTACCTAAAAATCCCAGATTGACCGATAGCTTACAATGGCTCACTTTCCTCGTCTCTGACCCCCTGCGAAAATTTATGCCCTCGAAATTCTCTCAGATTGAGGATATTTGGGTTTTGACCAATTCAATTGGCCAATTTCAAGGCCTTACTGATAATTATGTGGATTTGCCTAAAGACGATGATGCAGATAGCTGGTATGTAGCTAGAGTGGCTGTTCTAGCCACAATATATGCTCTCTGTTGTAAATGGCTTTATCAGGATGATAGCATGGCAGATTTACTGGACACAGAAGTTGCTTTCTGTCCGTACTTCATTCGCCGGGGGAATCTAGCTCCGTGGACTTCGTTTGAATGTTTTCGCGTAAAACTATTCTCGGATAGACAGCCTTCGTCTTGGACTGGTGGCTGGGAATTTGGCACCTCGATGGGACCTGGGAAGTGGTTGCATTTACTTTACTTGGTTTTCGCAGGTGGCACTGAAAGCTCTGAAATTAAAAACAGGCTTTCGAGCGCATCGGCTGGTACCAATCACCTCAATACAAAGATACTCGGTTTCCAGAAGAACGGCATGGTAATGATTCCAGATATCTTAATTCATCCATCAACGGAACCAACATCTTGGTTCAGGTACCATCTATGTGTAGGGCAGATACTCGACCTACCGCTCGACCAAGACGGGTTTATATGTCACAGTAATAGATTTAATAATCCCCATATCGGGTGCAGTTTACCCGGAACAATTACGAAAACGGTGGAAATCAAACCCTCTGACGTACTCATTCGCCTCGACGTGGAACCTTGGTGGGAATTCGACCCAACGACCGTCATATTCCGGGTGAGGGTTGGCGGTATTGTAAAGGGGATATTCAGCCCCGAAGCCCTCTACGAAAAGAATATTTACGAACTGGATCACGTATGTAAGTGCCCAAGTATCAATACATCAATGATACAATTGGGGAAGGAGGTTGTAGTCTACAGCGTTTCCGAATATTTGTCTCTCAAAAAAGAAAAGCATAATTATGGCAGTAAGCCGATATTTGTACAAACGGGTGGGGATAGTACAGCACAAGTTGTTTGTATTTCTTTATCCATCTCTCAGTCTGCTCGGATCCGGAGAGGTCCAGTATCATGTCTAAACTATTTCAACAATGGCGATGTTATTTACGATTTTTATTTTCTTTGATTATTTCACTTATACCCCGTACTTTCATTTCTCATATTTGACACGCGAGAACACGGCTGTTTTGCTTTTTGTTTGAGGACATTGGATTTTAGTTTGTAATTTATTTATTTCCCTTTATATCTTTTGTAAGTTGTGTATGTGGTAATTGACATAGGTCCTTTGAGGTTTTTTGAGTCATTTGTACCCTACGAGACTTGCTAGCTAGAAGGAGCGTCCTTTAAGCGAACACAAGAAACATGGGCTGGGAATTCATGGCTGATATTATCACATGTACGCTCGAATTACAATACCTAAGATGGACTGATGGGTTTATTGGAGGTAAATTCAAGAAGCTACATCTTATACTTAGGTTAGGCCATGGAATACCTGATTCCCCAGCTAACGTTCGAGGAAAGCATTTCTATCAGAGCCTAAGTATACTTGTGCGATAATATACAAAGAGCTAGACCATGTCTAAAGTACATAAACTACATGTACTTACTGGTCGGTTTCAAGAATATTATATACGCAGCATAATTATATAAGTATATCTGTCCCGTGGGGTCGAACTAGTGTGGTCCACGAGACGAGTTAACTCCAGTCCTCGACTCGAGCCCAAAGCTCGAGCAGCCACGAGCAGCTACCCTCACGAGTCAGCGTTTTTTGCTGCTCGACTTGAAAAGCTCGAACTTTTAGGTGTTATCTCTCTGAATATTCCCGCCTGGAAACAATACTAGATATGCCCATATTATCCTTCCGCCATTTGATTTGTAAAATCTTGAAGTACTCAACCCTAACCCTAATAATATATGTTTGCACAAAGAGAGCTAGAATGACTTCTGGAACGCCTATCTGGGGCAACTAAAAAGCCCGAGCTCAGCTCGAGCAACTCGAGCTTTTACAAGTCGAAACAAGTCAAACAGCTGCTATCACGAGTCAAGTCAAGCTTTTCCTCGTGCTCGTCTCGAGCCGGCTCGTCGACCACACTAGGTTGAATTTGTTATCCTTATAGATTTCCTACGATCATCCCAGGTAGAATATAATGAAATGGCATAGTACCAAAGACATGAAAAAGAAACAAAGTATAACACCGAAAATATAAACCAAAATGTACAGTATTAAACGAAACGCCCCCCACTAAACGCCCGGACCAGTCTATAAACTTTCTCCAGGAAATGCGCGAGAAGAAAAAATGGTGATCAACCGTAATGATGATCTAACCTAGCCTAAGCGTACCCGCCGCAATCAACTAATTAAATCATATCTAGTTGCTGAGGCTTCGGTGTAGTGGGTGGTCTCGCTCCCGGCGTTGTTATTGTTTTTCGATAGCTTTCATAACTACTACTGGTCTCGCTCCTATTGATCACACTTGGCCCGAATCTATCCTCAATTATAGCGCTAGTTGTGTCTCGAGGCTTCTCATCAAGGTTTTTTGATGGTACCATAGGCGGTAGACTTTCGCGAGAATAGTTGTTTCCCTTCTCGAGATCGTACGGCGGGATACCCGTGTACCCATCCTCATGATACGCCGGTGAAGGTTGGTTCCATTTTTCCGGGGAAGTAAGATCTTTACTCTTCCACGCGGGAAAATTGAGATCCTTTTCCGACATTTCACCGCGAGAGATTGTGGCTGTTCCCAGCGAGGTTTGGTTGAGTTGAGGATAGTCGTATGGAATTCGATCATCTCTTGCATACGCAGAATGTGGTTCCTCTGTAATTCCCCAGATAGAGTCGGTTGATTCTCGACGGGTATTAATCGAGTGAGATGCAGCACGAACTCGACGGCGCTGCAGAGCTTTGATAACACAATGGGCGATAAAGCAGAGAAGAGCTAGGAACATCAGGCTGCAGACAACCCCTAAAATGATGAACATCATATTTCGATTCAAAGATGTTTTGTTTGTTGAAAAGTTGACCGCGGGACTAGTGGTGACGAAGGGTCCAGTACGAAGTCTAGCTGGATCACGTTGTGCCAACCCGTGCCTAATACCACCGGCGCTAATTGAAGCTGGAAAACAAGCTGTAGGGACCGCGCGGAATAATGGTAGTAAAAGAGTGACCAAGCGGGTGTGGAGGGTTAATGAACGGAAACGATATGGGGGTGCCATTAATTCAAGGGAACGGTGGGATTTTATACTGAGTACCGAAATTGTCACTGTTGATAATAATAGGGCATATACTGTGCTGTGCCTCTTCAGTACTGAGGATAGATAATAGGAAAGGTAAGTTTAGAAATAATGCGTAGTGTTTTGCCAATATCTACTGCTTTTGAAACTTTCGTGTTTTGCGAATTCTATCTCTTTTGAATCCCAAGAAAATGGGAAGATAGCTCAAATAACGCACCAGGAATGAAAGGAACCTCGGTGGAAATGGAGGCATTGCTTTAGAAATATTTTCTAGAGTTACTTGTATATACTACTGGAACTTTGTGTAGTTGCATAAGACATTCATTTTCGAGGATGTTGTCACCTTAGTTCTCTGGATGAAGTGTAGTTGACCGGTTCAGTACCCGGTAAGGCGACCGAATTGCAAATCCGGTAGACATGACGGCCGATACCTGTGCCACATGGTCCACATGGTCGATGAGCCTGGGGCTCAAGCAGGCTCTTGTGGCTTTGTGCAACGGCTGACTGGGCGGAATGGGGCGCTACTAATTATTAGGCTACATGTGTGTACATGGTGTACTTTATACCTGTGAGTAGAGTATATTCTTACTTAAAATACCTAAACAAGAATGTCAAGTATCTAGACGCACTAGCCATACCGAAGTTCCAACCCCAGGTATATTAGTGTTTTTTTCAGCCACTATCTGGAATATATATATGACCCAATATCTCTAATCTTCAGCTGTTTAGTACTAAGTGCGTACTATGTGCGTGCCTACACTACCGCAGCCACACAAGTCCTTGCCTGGGCCCTGGGCATACTAATTTTGAGCTCAATTCCCAAAGAGGATCCTTTGTCACGTGCACCTTCGTAGCCCACAGACCCAGCCCATACATGTACCGTCAAATGTATGTAAACTTAGTTAAGGGCTTAGCCTTAAACACAGTTTCTCACTCGAACATCACGCTTTGGGGGCAATACTCTCCGTACTGCTACATACATGTAGGTACTAACATACTCTTGCTATAGTATGTAGTTGCAAAGTGTAGAGTAGGCGTTTACGAGTAGTAGATCCGAGATAGTACTGGTGTAAGACGTCCCGGTCGATGTGGCACGGCACCCGAAGCTTACAAGTTCCCGATAGAGTACAGTTCCCCGCCCTGTTTGACAACATGTACCTATTCTCCGACCTTTAGTCAGTTCCAGCCAAGGCCGAAAAGATACATGTAACAACCAACAGCTTCCTATCTCACATCACCGAGCTCTGACAACTCTGTGGGGTATTCCGAGGGTTAGGGTTGATCATGTATATCAGACCGCCGGAGACTGCAGGTGGTGGTGGTTGTCCTCGGCTCGGCCACCGGGAAGGCTACTGTCGGCTCCTGCCAACTTTCCCTCCGCCCGCAATATTATTCACATGATTTGACTTCTCTCCTCCCTCTCTGCCCTTTCCCCGCATTCTACAATTATCATCAATCAATTGGTGTTTATCTCCTACCTCATATTTTAGATCATGTCCTTTTTGGCACGTTCCCTGTCGAGGTCTGCTGCCGTCCCTCGTGCGGTTTCTCGTCGTGTTTCCCCCGCGCTCTGCCGTCAGATCTCAGTCCGCTCGTCGTCCACACCAGTGGCATACCAGAGGTCTATCACATTACCACGAACGTTCTCCACAATGTCCTCAAGACAGAGCACCGTTCACGGAATCGTGAACCAGAACGAAAAACCTGAGCCTGATCAGGTTCTCCAGGACATTGCTGATTATGTTCACAACTACGAGATTACTTCTCCTCTAGCTGTATGTGCACCCCTCTTCTCTAGTGGTCGTATTCCGTCGTTTCTCCCGCTTCTAGACATTTGCCTAGAATTTCTGATGGAATTGAGATATTATGGCTAGTTGGGGAAAGCTGTTCTAATAAAGTGGGGTAGTGGGAAACTGCACGTCTGTGCCTTATCGATACCTTGGGATGCGGTCTGGAGGCATTGAAATTTCCTCAATGCACGGATCTTTTAGGGCCTGTTGTGGAAGGTATATCTTGTATTTCCCTCTCCCAATATCTCGGAACTAAAAAGGTTTACCAGGCACCGTCGTCCCAAACGGCACCAAGGTTCCTGGAACTCCTTACCAGCTTGACCCAATCCGTGGAGCTTTCAACATTGGTACTGCCATTAGATGGCTCGACTACAACGACTGTTGGCTTGCTGCTGAGTGGGGTCATCCCTCTGATAACTTGGGTGGTATTCTTGCGGTAGCGGATTGGCTTGCCCGTACCAATAAGGCTAAGGGACTTGCCGCACCTAAGATCAAGGATGTCCTTGAAGCCATGATAAAAGCACACGAAATCCAGGGATGCCTTGCCCTCGAAAACTCCTTCAACCGTGTTGGTCTCGACCACGTTGTTCTCGTCAAGGTCGCTACCACCGCGGTTGTGTCCAAGCTCCTTGGACTCAACCGCGACCAAACCATTGATGCTGTTTCACAGGCATGGGTTGATGGCCAGTCTCTTCGTACTTACCGCCATGTTCCTAACACAATGTCTCGAAAGTCATGGGCTGCCGGTGATGCTTGTTCTAGAGCTGTCAATCTTGCATTGATGGTTAAGAAGGGAATGGGAGGTATTCCGTCTGTCCTTACCGCCAAAACATGGGGTTTCTATGACGTTCTTTTCAAGTCCGAGGGCTTCAAGTTTCAGCGTCCTTATGGTTCATACGTGATGGAGAACGTCCTCTTCAAGATCTCTTTCCCCGCCGAATTCCACTCACAGACAGCTTGCGAAGCTGCCATGACTCTCCATAGTGAGCTTAAGCGCCTTGAAAAGACTACCGATGACATTGCCTCAGTCCGTATTCGGACTCAGGAAGCTGCGATCAGAATCATCGACAAGAAAGGACCTTTGAACAACTATGCTGATCGCGATCACTGCATCCAATACATGGTTGCTGTTCCCCTCATCTACGGCCGTCTCACTGCTCAGGATTACACCGACGAAGTTGCTTCGGATCCTAGAATCGATGAGCTGAGAGCCAAGATGGAGTGTGTGGAGGACAAGAACTACTCTCTTGAGTACCACGCGCCGGACAAGAGGAGTATCGGAAACGCCATTCAGATTACCCTCAACGATGGAACTGTGTTGGACGAGGTTGCAGTCGAGTACCCTGTTGGACACAAGTTCAGACGTGCGGAAGGAATCCCATTACTATTGGAGAAGTTTGAGAGACACGTTTCTGGCCACCTTGGAAAGGCGCAAACGGAAAAGATTATGAAGGCGAGTGAGAAACTAGAGAGCGTCCAGGAGTTGGACGTAGATGAGTATGTCAATCTGTATGTCACAGAGAAATAAGTGTAGGGTAGGATATTTTCTTGAAATTTAGCTATAGAATGAGAAATAATCATTCGGTTTGATGATACCTTTAACAAAACTCGTTAAGGAAAGCACATATTATAGTGAGCTTAATTGCTACTGTGACAAAAATATTATCGGATACCCTTAGCGCGAACTTTGTTTGAGGGCCAAACTTACAACCCAAGACTTCCTCTCAGCCTTCGCGAATGTAGCTAAGCTGCCACACCGACGACTATGTAGTGAGCGCGCAGAGGAAACATGGTGCATTTCTCTCGCCTTCGGCTAGGTCTTTTATTTTTATTGAACACAATTCATTTTATAGGGTTATATTGAGGGGACGTTGCATATTATTTTGTTGGGACTGTTAGTGCGGGCCCGTCTTGTGGTGCAGTACTAATGCTTGGCAGATGGCGTTTTCAAAACCGGAACTCTAGTTTTAGTAGCATCAGTGGGTACTAATTAAAGATCGATCTCACGGATTTATGTAGAGCACACCATTACGCATTACCTTTGCTATAATAATTATGTAATTGAGTGTTCTAGAGACTTTACCTCGAGTATTATAATATATGTAAATATCGACATTTCCCACTTTAGCGCAGTGGCACTTGAGCTAGAAGTGTATACATACATACATGTATTTACATATAAGTAGTTTCCCAAAACAATAAAATACACTAAGAATCGTAGAGGTAATAACAGGCTCTCGTTCACAATATGTTTTTCATAGAACAAAAAGCTTTAGATATTTGCCTATGCTCTTATCTCCGATATCTACTCCAGCTGTTTCGGTATATCATAAACTACATGTATCTGTGTATTATTCTTTCCCCATGAACTTGATAATCAGATTATCCTAAGCCAGCTCTCATTGACCTTCGAGCTCTATTGCTAAAAGTAATTGATATCCGTAGAATCCATGACGCCGACGAATAGCCAAGAATAATATGCGGTTTAAAGCTCCTTTTCCTGTTTTCGTTTTACCCTCTCTCCTTCGGTGACAAAGGCGATAATAAACTTCTCAAGCATTCCCGCTCCAGTTTTGATGCTATACGGATCGTCTTCAGGAGGCACATGCAGAAATAACACCCTCCTTGAAGAGTGTTCGGCACACCGCAGCGACGTGCGATATATATATTCACATAAGAAGCGGCCAGCATTAGTCGACTCTTTAAATACGAGCTGTTTTTCGGGCGTCTCCTCCGGCTGTACCCGTCGCTGTAAGTATCAAACTACCCTTACAAAAGCTATAGGGTAGGAACATACCACAATCCCACAGGCATCCATCATTCCGATAATCCTTTCTATATCTAATTCCGTCTTATAGACCTGTCCTCCGTCCGCGTCTTCTATGGCACACTTCCCCGTGTCGCCAGTCTCGTTCTTCTTTTCCTTTTCTGGGTCCGCCTTTTTACCACCCGGGATCAGGCCGTCAATATCACCCTTCACATATCCTTTTTCGTGGGCGACTGTCTCAATCTCATAGTCTCCGGGAAGCGCGACACCGATGTGGAGAATGTAATCAAATTTTTTTTCCGCGTGAAGCGATGGGATAAGGGTATCGATAGTTTCGTAGGCGACCCTGACAGGGGCGGGGTGTGGGATTATAGTAATGTCGTAGATATCGGTAGAAACAGAAGCTGAAGGAAGGAAGGAGGAGACTATTTGCCAGGAAGGGTTCTCGGTGAAGTTCCGGAACGGCTATGTATATCGGGCGTTAGCGGTTTTATGAGACTAAAAGGAAGGCTGAAAACGAACCCCGAACCCGGTAAGATAAACTGTGATGGGTTTCTTTGATACATCAGAAGTGGTGTCTGGAATGATTGGAGGCATGCTTTAGTGGTTGAGTGTGGAGTATGGTTTTCAACCTTTTTGGCAGCTTTCCTAAGGGAGTGGAGATCGATGGAGATGATGTGCGCGTGCGATGCCGGAGATGTGCCATATATATTACTAGAAACGATACTTAAAGCAATTTTGCGTTTTTAAGAAGTTTGCTCTGCACACCCTAGCTATTGTACCCTGCCATCATAGAAGAGGGCGAGCTTCCTAATACATGTATGTAGCGCGTTTGTTTCTGCGGGGTAATGAGATGATGTTAGTGCCTTTCTGCTTTAAAATCTTTAAGGCTTCCAAATACCGGCAAGTTCCCTACGGGTGTGTGACCAGGGTAGCAAGTAGAGTGCTACCCACCTGTCTTCGTGCTACACAACCGCAGATATGAGTGGGGGGTGCTTACCGACTGTTCCGCAGAACGGATGTCATCTCACGGAAACGGAATGCGTGCGCTTAATATCAACTCTTGTTAGAGAAAACCTTGTGTGTTATTATAATCCCTATTATCACTTCTGGTATTGAAATCGAGCGCTGCTAGCTAATTTTTTTGTTTCAGCTCATCTCGCCCCAATCCCAACCATATTTGATGGCTATATACATGTAGGTCAGGCCCTGCCTTAAATTTCCTTTATCACAGAAACCTATGTACTGAGGACTGGACAAACCCTGACAGCTGTTTGTCATTAACGAGTGCTAGGATCACGTATAATCATCAACCATATTGTTTAAATTTTTCTCACATCGACAGACTGATAGTCCTCATGTAGAGTAACACACTGTTCAACAGTGCGCTTTTATTTTTAGCTACACATAGGTACTCTACCAATTTTTCCCAATTCCCAGCACTCCACTCCCCTCTCTCATATTTCAAATCCCCATCAAGCTTGGTACCTAACCAAAGAGAACAATTTTAGGTCAACGCAGAATCGACACCAGTATAGGCGAGCTTCCTGTTGAAATAATCATCCCACAAAAGCGGGGCATCGTATGAGGGGAAGGTGCTGTCGACCCAAGAATTCTGCAAATCTTTTAGCTTCGATTCTAAAGTCGAATCAAGAAAGGAACTTCTTTGCTTACTGCATCACTGACACCCCAGACGGTGATACCAACACACTTGCTAACTCCCAAACAAGCATTTGTGACAGTGTTGTAGTCGGTCTGCTGCTGGGCCAGTTTCGCAGAGGTAACATCTTTCGGAATGCGAATATCAAGCTCGGTGATTGCAACATCGAGACCAGTGTTTGCAAGGACTTGCAATTGAGCAGCAACGCCGCCAACCTGACCAAGGATCAAATGTGCCTGAGTTCCGATACCATCGATGGGAACACCACGGGACTGAAGCCTCTTGACAAGTGCAACAAGATTGGTGATCTTTGCGCCGGGACCATCAAGGTTATAGTCATTGATATAGAGCTTCGCAGCAGGATCAGCTGCACGGGCGGCAATAAAGGCAATGTCGACAAAGCTCTCGCCGAGGACTTTATAGAAGACCGATGTACGAAAGTTACCGCTGTCATCGAAAATCTCATTGACAACGTCCCAGGCGTAAATCTTGCCCTTGTACCGGCTCATAAGGGTCGTGACATGGTTTTGAATGACCGAAGTCAAAGTGGCTTTGTCGGTGATAGCTGAGACCCATGATGGGAGCTGTGAGTGCCAGACTGGTATCGAGTAAGCATGGTTATCCAATCTTTCAAGAATTGTCGCAAAGCCTACCAAGGGTATGTCCACGAATGAGACGACCGTTATTTGTGGCAAAGGCAACGGTCTGATCAGCGTTCGTAAAAGTGAATGATCCCTTGGAAGCTTCATGAAGTGAAATAAGTTAGACTTTAAGGTTGAAGATGAAAGTGACTATAGAGGAGAAAATTACGTTCAGTCGCATCCCATTTCATACTGTTCTCAGGGGTGATTGCGCCAAAATCAGACTTGAGGATAGTCTGAACATTACTATTGGACAAGGTGTTAGGGTCCGCGATGGATCCAAAATACTTCTTGCCTTTGGCAACCATCTTAGTGTTCAAAAGCCCAAAGACCATGTTGGGAGCCAACATGGCTGCGAGAATTGCGGTAGTCTTCATAGCAAAATTGTTGGGGGTTGACGTCTTATGATTGATGAAAGACTGATGGCCTGAATGATGATGAGATTTCGATACTTTGGGGGAGCATCTAAAGGTTTATATAGCTTCCACCATTGAGTGTAAGTGGGTCTAATTGCTTCCTATAGCTAACACCATATATTCACTGTCTAAACGCTTTGACTGCAATGGTTTGATTGAGCAGGGAAGCTTCGACGACTGTCGGAAGTAATGTCCATTCTCTCCGGGAACGAAGAGGCTCACGGCCCGAAAATCACTCCTAAAAATCAATCCGCCCGTCCGTGGCTATGGTGTCTCTCCTTAAGTTGGTTGAATAGAAATGATAACATGACATGGCAATATGAGGATTCCTTGCTTCCCACAAGTCCGAGATCAGGTACACTTCTCCAGAAGGATCACCACTAATTCTCCGAATTAGCCTGTTTATGACAGAACCACATGGCTAGAAGAATATTCCGGGCGGTACGTATTTCGGCAAAACTTCCCCACATTTACAAATATCTTCTAGGCCCAGTCTTGAGATTCGCATATACTATAAAGTGGGTTGCAGTATAAAGTCTGCAGTTTCACAGATGGTGAGACTCACCTAGCACCTACATAAACCAAGCTCACATTAGCCTGTTCGGGGGCTTCCAAATTAACCCTCCCGCTGCAAATCGGAGATTTGAAGGGACAAAATAAGGGCGATATGCCTGAAATACCCCACAATAAAGTCTTATTTCTACCCAAGTCCGTGAGTGTTATGCATACTAAGCATACCAGGGTAGATCGAGGCACTATAATCCTAGAATATTGAATTTAACCTCACATTTATCCGTATCTAGCATCTTCGCAAAGTCTCCGACTAGACAGAGGTTAAAAGATTACTTAGGCAAGGTTGCCGATAGACTGAGCGCCGAAAGCTTCGCAACCTCGGATTATAAGTCTGCATTTCCACGGAGATTCCGGGAGTGGTTCCAGGCCATTGATAATTATCAACGTCGTTTAAGGCCACCAAAAGCATCCTCTTCAATTAATCTAAGGTGTTTCTATGTACTTACAGTCTAAGGAAAGTACCTATCACAGAGACCCAGCTCGTATCCTTAAGGCCTTGTTATGTACATACGTTGAGATAAAAGCTGCGACGGACCTTGAGGATGGTATGCTGTTAATTAAGTTAACTCATACCATATCATGCTATTCTACTCTAGTACGTACCCTAACAATGAAACTCGACAAGGATAGACTTTATGCGGTCTAATTATGATTGACCCCAGCCATGCTAATCCAGATCTTGGGAAATTCCACACGTTTCCTAATCCTTCGTACCTTACGTATAAGTACTCGCATTTGCATCAACTGCATTACGGCTGATTAGTCTTTTATTCTAGATTACTCGACGGGTAAGCCTGCATTCAGAATCTTGGGTCGGGGATAATAAAACTTTATCCAGTAACCAACATCCGTTGATACTATCTTTTGCGGGGAATTCATTTGCAGGGAATTACTTACTCGTTCAAATACAAATACGGCCACCTGATTGGCGGACATAGATCCACATAGATATTTTCTTAGGTATCCCTCATTACTATACTTAATTAGGATTTTAGACCCAATGGTAACACATTCTTCTAAACCCCAACACTTATGAAAACCATCGGGAGGGGGAACATGTATTTGGCAGTATTCAGACCAATCGCGGACGTAAATCCGCAGAATAGCAGATACCAACTAGACCAATCACCGCTAGCTAGCTCCAATCATCAAACAAATTCTTGGATCGGATAAACGTTACTGATTGGGAACCAGGTGATCAAGTGCATATGTCGTCTTCAGGCAGTTCCCAAAAAACTACCTTCTTATTCCGGTATAACACTTAGTTTTAAGATCTATAATCATTCAGTCATGGACCGTACGCGTTGATCATCAATGGTTAATGTGACTATGGTGTTGTAGTAATTATGTGACTTTATGTCTTTGTTTCCAAATTCACATACACGTACATCTCTGCATGCAGGAACCTGTCTGCGTCAAGTGCAAGCCTGAACTAAAGGGGAACTAAGTTAGAAAATAATTTTGTAATAAGATCTTCGATTCAATTTCAGGCTGAATATGCACCCGAGGTTTATGTTGCACAGAATATCACTCGGTATACTACTGTTAAGGATATGACTTGTTTTTGTTGTTAATTCATTTCTAAACAGTATAAGCTTCCTCATTATCATCACGAAGCATTTCTATTGGTTAAAATATATAGTCTAGCTGCATACTATAGATAGGAGCACATATATATGTACGGACAAAGAACTGCTCCCGTATATCGGACCCGGGAATGCCGGGAAGGGAGCTGACATCGAAAAGGCAAATACTGGCAGGCAGAATTAATTGCAGATATATAGTCTTATATATCAACCTTGAACTACCAGATATCCTTTTGAACTCGTGCCAACAAGAAGGGGTCGGTGTGCCGCGCAGCGGCACCCGATCCCGATATGAGCCCTTTATTGAGAATGAAGAACTGATATAATTACAGGATTACTCATGTCACATACAGAGATCTCAACTAAGTGCAATGGATAGTACAGTGCTTATACGATCAGACTGGACCCGATTCTATTATTCACCTCGGAATAGACTATGGACTGGAAATCAATGAATTATCAATCAACCTTGGACTGGACGTACTACATGTCCGAAAGACCTATGCCAGATGATAAGGCAAACTTACTTTCGAATCCCCCACCCAGTCGCTCTTGGAAAGTACTCGGACTAATCTATCCATAGATGGCAACGTTGACAACTTCTATTTGTCCACTACATGTATATGTAAGCTTGCGGCCGGAGGCCGCATTCCACTTACATTGTATAAGGATATGACTTGGTTCATGATTGATTGATGGATTCGTTACGTACACCGCGAAGAAAATATAAGGGTGTCACACAGCACATGTAAACTCCCTCTGCATGTATAATTGCACAATTCTGTCCTAATAGGAAGTACTAATTACCACTAGCAAAAGATTGAGATATAAAAATCCTATCCAACAAGGCCTTTTTCCAGCTGAGGTTCGGGGCAATGCGCTAGATAAGAGGTAACGAATGGATACACTACAGACAGGTTTAAGGGTGGTATGATCTGTACTCTACTTGACGGTATATGGTTTGATCGCAGTAATATAGCCAGAGACGTAACTTCTGTGGCACAACAAGGTTCTAAGTACATTTAGTGAGGTGAAATGTATCATGTACATGCATGTATTTTCTCGCGCCCAGATTGTGTTGATTGTCTGCAACACATGAGGGAGGAGTATAGTCCCGTTCCTAGACCTATTCGGTATTCTTTAGTGATGGTCGTGGTGGTGGTTGGGTAGTTTAGACTATCTGCAAATTTCTAACTAACCACACCAAATAGGGGATTGGCACCAGAATATGAGGGATATACGCATAGGACGGAGGCCTGGGAACGGGACTACATCCATGTAGCATACGTACGCTTTTCCGTACCACAGCTCTACATTTAGCAAGTTTAAACCTCTCACCAATGCGCTTCAGTTCTTTCATCATTAGCAACATCCAATTGTCCTTTAACTACATGTAATTTGGTATTATTCTCAAGGTCTTTGACCACATTGAAAGAGAGGGGCGGTGTTCATCAGAGAAGAAAAGTCTAGAGTATGTTCGCTTTGATCTTCAGAACGTAGATCAACCCATTAGCATTTGTCATGTTGCAAATGGAAGAGATAATAATTGTTATCTCACCTTCGGTCCCCAAGAGTTTTAGACAGATATGTATTTATCACTACATGTAATCACACCTAAGATACCGAGCGATGTATGCAAAGATGTGTATATATTGATGATGTATGTTCATACATTATGTAACTACATGTACTGTGTCAAGGCAACGAGTTTGGTTGTTATACGTGTTTATTTGCAATGTCTTTGTTTACTATAAAAGAAGCTTGTTCCTTTTATAATAGAGAGCTTTAGCTGCGCGAGTTGAACAGAAAGTCGAGCACTTGGACAGAAAGTCCTGTATGTACCTCTTATTGGCTGAACTCTGGCAAGTCTTTGCCTAAAACGGCTAGAATTTCTGTTCAACCTCTCCGGCTTTCTGTTCAACTGACGCAGCTAAAACTCTCTAATACGATTCGCTTAATATAATTCAGTCTCATAAATCTGCGCTCTGAATAACGGATAGGCGTGATGCCAAGACTACTAGTATTACATATATGTAGTAATAAAACGTGACGTGACCGTAATACTTCAAAGCTCGGTATAGCGGTACGCGCCGGACCGAGTTCTGGTACCGTTTAATATATGTAGTGAACTTACCGGTTCAGAGAGAGAATATAAATGATTTTTTAAAAATAAAGATAATCGTAACGGTTCCTCGAAGAAAGAAAAGGGTACTGTATTGACTACAGCCACTATCAATACCAAAAGACGGGTGGGGGTTAGTACGGTGGTACTACGCCCATCCCATAAAATCGGGTAGCACTCCGGTTGTCGAGCGAGTAAAGCCGCCTTTCAGCAAATGCTCTATCGATGCCGTATCAATACTGCATTATATAATCTATGTATTCCCTGGATTGCGCAGTGTGGGTGATATATTTATACTGCCCCAGTACTTCCGCATTTCCAAAAATCCGGCATTCTTGTGGTATTGAGGGAAAGGCCATTCCCCTAAATATCATATTTTTGTGAAGAAGCATTTCGGAACCAAAGATCACCAGTTATTGTTTCATCCACCGATCCATCAATTCTCATCCTCCTAGTATGGGCTTTAAACAATTGGGATATACTTTTGAAAAATAAATTTTTTGTTTCTAGGCACACATATGCCCGTGATTATAATTAAGAAAATGATGATGAAATAGGAATTACATGCGCTATTCAGTCATGATAAGCTCGTGATGGTGGTGATGATAAAGTACATAAGGTGCGGTCTAGTCTCGTACCATGGGACGCGGCCGAGTTTCGACTTACTCACGTGACGCTATTTAACAGGTTTTTGCGTTGCTCATAGGTCATGTGATTAAGTCGAAACTCGGCCGCGCGAGTACAGTTTCCGGTAGAATTATTGCGAAAGTGGGTTCCCCGTGACCCGATAGTCCTATTGGCCCTTAAAAGATTTTTGCTACGAGCACAGACCAACAAAATCCACTCTTTTAGCTCTGACTTTCGCCGGAAACTGTACAGATTCTGGTAGAATTAATGCGAAAGTGGGTTTTCCGTGACCAGATAGTCCCATTGGCCCTTAAAGGAATTTTTGCAGTGAGCACGGACCAAGAAACCCACTCTTTTAGTTCTGACTTTCGCAATAATTCTACCGGATACTGTATAAGGGTATCACACCAAAATGCTTCCTAGCCAATCTACCAGCTGCAGTCCAGCTCACCAAAAATAAGAGGGACCGAAGCCCTCTACCTTAATAGAGAGATTACCTTTATAAGGAGTACCGCTATAGCGAGCTTTGACTGTACATGTAGGTATTATTGATTCGAATGTTCTAGGGATCCGGAAAGCTAGAAGCGAGCCAAAACAAAGTCCATAAATTAAATTATCATTCACTTACTACTCTAGTATTGCCCAAGAATATAATCAGTATGTAGAGTACTTATGTACCTACAATATTGTTTGTCGATCCTCTCGATCGGGGTTCATGTAAAGCCGAGACCGCAATCTCTAACACACTCACTTCACTTCTTGCGTGCACGTGTTCAACTGAATCTTTGAGCGATGTGAACATGCTGCTGAGCATGAGTGACTAGATATGATTTAGTCGTCGCCTCCCCAAGCAAACACCTAGAGCCGTTACACCAGCGGTCGCCAAGAGCACCGTCTGCCAAAGCTTAAAGCCTTACCACAGTCAGACACTCGGTATCAACAACGTGGGTTTAGGTTAAGCTTAACTCCGAAAATTCAGGGAATCGGTTGGATTCGGTCCGTCCCATCAAAGCTTTGTAATTCCCGATATCTCCAAATGTCGTCACAATGGCGAACTACTCTATTCGATCTTAGGAATGGTATAAATTCGACGTCTTCCTTCCGGTATTTACATTCAATCGCAATCATCACAAGATAAAATATCCCAAACAACATCAAAGACTCTTTACAGGCCTCAAAAAACATACTACAATGGCAATTCCAACTAGACGAATGGGTAAGAATGGCCCTCAGGTGCCCGCTATCGGATTCGGCACAATGGTAATGATCGCACCTCCACCTTTGATTAATTTAGATCTTTTACTGACATTATAAAGGGCCTCAGCGCTTTCTACGGTGCCGTGAAGTCTGATGAAGAGCGTTTCGAGGTTTTGGACCACGCTCTTAAGATTGGTGCAACAAACTGGGATACTGCCGATGTATACCGTGACTCCGAAGAATTGCTTGGAAAGTGGTTCAAGCGCACCGGAAAAAGAGATGAGATCTTTTTGGCAACAAAGTTCGGGTTTTCTGGCGGTATTGAAGGTGTTCGAGGCGACCCGGAGTTTGTTAAGGAACGTTGCGAAAGTTCTTTGAAGAGGCTTGGTGTCGAGACAATTGACCTTCTCTACGTCCATCGGTCAGTAATGACTTTCGAATCGCATTCCATATTTTGTAGCAGTATTGGTTAATTTATGGTGCCTACAGTGTGGATCCAAAAGTTCCCATTGAAGTGACAGTTGGAGCAATGGCCGAGCTTGTTAAGTATGCATACCACCACCAACCCCCTATAATGCGAGTATATATGCTCATGTCCTTGTTATAGAGAAGGGAAAGTGAAACAGATTGGTATTTCTGAATGCAGTGCCGATACGCTGCGCCGAGCTTATGCTGTCCATCCAATTGCTGCGGTCCAGGTTGAATATTCGCCTTTTTTCCTTGACGCACAGAGCGAAGAAGTTGGTCTTTTGCAGGCCTGCCGCGAGTTGGGCGTCACTGTGGTTGCCTATAGCCCTCTGGGGCGGGGAATTTTGACCGGTGCTTATAGAAGCTTTGATGACCTTGATGATGATGATTTCAGAAAACAGGTGAGAACTCTTCAAAACGAATGCTATAACCCCCTTATCCCTATATATTTTTACTTTATTTTCTTAAGCCACAATTCCAATGTCTTCATAGCCATTATGGGGTTAATCTCGTACGATTGTTTCTTTACCCATGCTTCACTCAGGATTCTACGCTGTGGTTTTACCTGCTAATATATCGATTGTAGATTCCTCGTTTCTCTCCAGAGAACTTTCCAAAGATTTTAGAACTCGTTGATATAATAACCGAAGTCGGAAAGAAAAAGGGAATCACCGCAGGGCAGACAACACTTGCCTGGTTACTTGCGCAGGGTGATGATATTATTCCTATTCCTGGGTACGCATAGATATATTCTTTATATCCCATAGGAAAAATCGCTGACAATTAGTACTAGAACAACAAAAACAAAATATCTTGAGGAGAACATGGCGGCTGTTCATGTAACTCTGACCCCAGAAGAGATCGAAGAGATTCGTGATGCAAGTAGGATCGTAGACAATCTTCCCGGCGGAAGATATCCGGCTGGGTACGTAGCATGAGTCTTATCTCTTCTCAAACTTGACCAACCCTCACTAACGCACGGGAAAGGATGAGCCAACAATTGTTTGCCGATACCCCGGCATTGTCGAAGTAATACTGAGGATACAGTGCACCTTTGATATGGATATGATAATTTCTTTTGTGAAGCATGTTTCCGATGCTACGGACAACTTTCCGCGCAAGGGTGAAGTTTTAAATTTGCCGTTTAAATTTAGGGCTAGTTGTGAAATATAGAATGGATGAGCCTGCTACTGAGGTTCCCGCTTATGCACAATGCTAGATTGATCGAGATAATGCGTTTACGCTACCAAGGAATCTTTGAGGGCGTTTCCGTCAGTGTGCCTACAAAACCCCGCACCCCGATAAACAGCATCTGATCTTTGAAGCTCCTGGCTTTACTTCAAGTGGCTGTCTTATCAAGCTACATGTAGGTAGAGTAGGTGGTGAACCACAAGCATGCGCACAAGAATTGCTTTTTTCTATCTGGACCTCATGTTTTCATTTTGGTAAGATTTCGCAAGACAGCTCGCGTGATATGTATGGTTTGAACAACAATTTCTCGTTTATGAACTCGCTCCATACTCCCAGTATTCCATGGCCCCATGATCATCGCACCGTCATATATGTATATGTAGGTATGCCCATACAGTCGTTCGCTGATATAACGAATGCCAAAAAAGCCCCAAATTTGCTATAACGAACGGGTTTCGGTGATCCGAATCTAAATTTCACATAGAAACTTGCCTGCTATACCGAATAATCTACTGTATCGAACGGAAAACTTTGGAATATGCACGTTCGTTATATCGGCGGACGACTGTACACACCTTTTGAATAGTGCATCACACCTAGAGGATTTCGCGGTGGTCACATTGCATTTGGTGCAGAAGAGTCCAAGATATTTCAGTTATGCACCAAAAGTGAGTACTGTCTTATACTTGAGTTAAGTATGTACATACGAGAATTGCAATCGCACATGTAGTTAGCGAGAGTTGTGTACTTTCACATGTTATAGATACTGCACATGTACTTATCGTAATGCGTAGTAGAGTAGGTGTTATCGAAACTTTATGTCGAGAATTGATTAAGAGGCGCTGCGAAGTAGCGCTTTATAGCCTTGGCCCCAACCCATCTTCTGGCCGAGAAGAGGAAAGTGTGTTAAGTTTTCGTCTCAACAATTGACCCCTGGCCCCATTACCTAGTCTGCTCCCGCTTCAACACATGTTACCCCGTTTGGTACCGCGGACTAGTGGGGAAGGAAAAGTTGATAAGTTGAACCCTTTCCCGCGTACAAGCTGCAAGCCAACTACAGAGCAGTCAACAAATCGTCACTTGCTTCTTCGACGCGACCTCAACACGGAGTGCTTAGTAACCCTGCCTTTGCAGGAGTTAACGTTAACATTAGAAAAGACAAATTTCTAAGGTTTCATCTGATCAAAGTTTTTTGTTAGATCTTATCTCAAGAATCGGAATCATGAACGTTCCTCCTTACCAGGGAGATGATATCCCTAGAAATGAAATCAAATCCGTTGATGCGAGTCGGGATGAACTATCAGTGGACTCAGATGCTGCAAGGTTGGCAGAGATGGGATATACCCAAGAGATGGAGCGAGGTTTCAGCAAATGGACACTGCTCGGAGGTGAACCTTCTGTTCCCCCTTTCCCTAAACTACTCTAACGACCATTATGACAGTGAGCTTTGCACTTACAAACTCATGGTTTGGAATTTCTGCTTCTCTGGTTACTGGAATCTCGTCCGGTGGTCCTATTGTTACAGTATATGGTATTGTTATCATTGCGATTATCAACGGCTGTGTTGCAATTTCATTGTCGGAGTTGGTCAGCGCTATGCCAAATTCCGGCGGTCAGTACTTCTGGGCTAGTGAGCTGTCTCCCAAAAAGTACGCAAATTTCCTTGCCTACACAACTGGAGCTATTGGATATGCCGGAAGTCTATTTACCTGTGCAAGTGTTGCACTTGCAATTGGAAGTGCTTTAATGGGAATGATCCAGTTGAACCATCCAAATCTGTATGTGGGTCCCATCTTTAAAATATTTTATATAACTCTAATGCAGTTTCTTTTCTTTTTTTTTTTTAGAGTGATCGAGAGATGGATGGTATTCGTTGCCTACCAGATTTTCAATCTTTTCGCTTGGATTTTTAACTGCTGGGGGAAAATGCTTCCTAAAGTTGGCAGCTTCTTCCTATACGTTTCTCTTGTGTCCATGATCACCATCACCATCACAGTGCTTGCAACATCTTCCCCGAAACAAAATGCCAGATTCGTATTTGCAAACTTTGTCAACAATACTGGATGGGAATCAAACGCGATCGCCTTCATTGTAGGATTGATCAATCCCAACTGGTCTTTTGCATGTCTGGATTCGGCGACTCACTTGGCGGAAGAAGTTCCCAGGCCCGAACGTAATATCCCTTTCGCTATCATGGGTACAGTTGCGATCGGTTTCTTTACCGCCTTTATTTACTCCATTTCTATGTTTTTTTCTATGAACAACCTAGATGAGCTTGTTTTTTCGAGCACCCTCGTCCCAATTCTAGAGCTATACTACCAAGCGACGGGCTCCAAGGCCGGGGCAACATTTTTGGAATTTATGATCTGCTTCACTGGATTGGGATGTCAGATTGCTTGCCATACCTGGCAGGCTAGGCTATGCTGGTCGTTCGCTCGCGACAGAGGGTTGCCAGGCTCTCATTTGTGGTCCCAGGTGCACCCAAAGATGGGTATCCCGTTCTATGCCCACAGTATGAGCTGCTTCGTCGTAGCTTTGTTGGGTCTTCTATATATTGGATCAACAACTGCATTTAACAGGTAATCCCGAGACTGAAAAACTTGCACCGCCACAAATTACTAACGAAAAATCCTCTTAAACAGTATGGTTACCGCTTGCATCGTCCTTTTGTACATTTCTTATGCCGTTCCCATCATCCTCCTTCTCATTAAGGGTCGTAACAACATCAAGCACGGTCCTTTCTGGCTCGGTGGATTTGGCCTCGCGGCCAATATCGTCACTCTTGTATGGACATTATTTACACTGATTATGTACTCGTTTCCATACGGAAAACCTGTTACGGCTGGGTGTAAGTTAACTATCACCCTAGTACGACAAGCTCCATTGAGAATACTAACATTACCTGCAGCTATGAACTATGTCTCCGCTGTTTACGCGGTTGTTTTTGTCTTAGTGATGGGGTATTGGTTTCTTCGTGGTCACCGCACATTCAGGTCGAAGGACGAGCGGGTTGTGGAGGCCGAGCACCTCACACATCACATCCCACAGACCAGCAACTAAAATATGGCACGGCATTTCTTTCTTTCCTGACAGCTTAATATTCCTTTCAACATTAAATATTTGTCCGGGCTTTGGGGTTAGGTGTGTTTTTATGCAGTTCTATGGGTTTATTGTTTTATGAGTACGTAGGTATGGCGGCGCGCACCTGCGGTAAAAGTTGGTAATGGCTATGAGGTTCGATTAAGAAAGGCCATGTATTTAGTGGTCTGCTGTATGTAATATGCCCCGGGAATTCAACCTCCCTCTATCAAAAGAAATTTAATAAGCTTTCAAACATTTTCACTTGACATAACGCGCTCAAAGGTTTCTCTTGGCCTTAATCTTTTAATCAGATCTTAGGTATCTTGGTTCGCTTTTTCTTTTTCTTTTTCTTTTTTTTTTCTTTTTTTTTTAATTCTGTCATGTGGATCATATGATGATCAACAGCCCACAAGTCACTGTCAGGCTCATAAATGTGTGGCAGGTCGTTAGTTTACTCATAGGCCATCTTGTCTGGGGTACATGTAATTATAAAGTTTGGGCCAATACCTGGCCGATCACAGAGCCATGACCTCAACTACATGTAGCTAGTAATATTTAGGGCCTGCGCGTTTGATAAGATGAGATGAGATGTAGAATATGGCGCCATAGATATTAATGCATGCAAGTAGCAAGTCCTAGTCCTCGATTCCTTGGGTTCCTGGTAGTGTGGGGGCCGAGATATGGATATTCAACTCCAGAAATTGAATATTACTAAAGCACTTCAAATCATATATGTCCGGTCCAAATCCTAAATTATAAAGCACAAAGCTCGGGCTCACTCGGTATATCCACTCTAAATAATCAAACTTTTTGATAAGGGTTTCCGTACTTTAATTATATCTCTCTCACCTGATATGCAATGGTTTCAAGCATTCTCTACATACACGTATCCATATATATATTGGTGTTTATAAGTTTACATCATGCGGTACATACAATTAAGTATGTACATGCACTTAGTTCCTCTGTGTTATATGGTCATTCGAGCCTACATTAACGCCCGATTTGGGGAAAAAATAAGCCTCCAGTAACGATTTACTGACAAATAAGCGTTAAATAAGGCCTTATTGTTAAACAATGGTGGTATTAGCCTTAATTTGGGATAAGGCTCTTTCATGGGTAAGAGTTTTCAAAAATAAGGCATATATACGGCATATTTTTAAAGTATTAGATTGAGATAATTATTATCAAATGGCTTAAGTCTTTATAGCAGATACACCTTATCCATCAAATAAGGCCTTTTTTAAGGCTTTTCGGCGAATAAGGTTTATATAAGGCTTAAAAATTCGCATTATATTGGCCATATATTACTTCCAGCACCGGAATTTCAGTTCCCCTATGGCTCAGTGGGTAGCATGAGGTAGATGCTACCTGCAAGACTCTGGGTTCAACCCCCCGCTTTTTTCTTTTTGTTTTTATTTGAAAATAATCCTTAAAAATCAACATAAGCCTTATAATCCTTATAATCCTTAATAAGCCTTAAAATCCGAAAAAGCCTTCAAATCCGAAATAATCCTTATTTGAGATAATGCTTATTGGTTTGAGTTTATTACTGGAGACGTAAAAACGGAATAAGCAATAAACTGCCAAAAGCGGTTAAATAAGCGTTACCTGAGCCTTATATAACGCCCATTTTTTTTTACCAAATCGGGCGTTAAAGTAATTAATAAGATGTACGCGTATATATATCGTAGCGTAGTAATTAGTATAAACCTCTCGATATACTTAGTAGGTTCTATATTTTCAATTACAATGAATTGTACTCATATTCATAGTGCAAATTGCAAAGCGAGCTATCCCTTCCTCTGTTCCACAGTCCTCCAGAGTGCTCGAGCGCTGTGGCCTGGAAAATCCTCCGAGTCGCCCCTTGGATCTGGGCAATCACGGGATCACGACGCAGTTAACAACGTTATACAACCAGAGCATATACCGCAGTAATTCGTCTCAGTGGACGGTTACACAGACGTCCAAGTTGCGCGTTTGAGGGAAGATTAGGGGGGCGTTTTCAAGACAAATGACCAGATCAAGGAATTTCAACGTCAATGTGAGCGTCCGTTGAGCATGAGACGAATTACTGCGGTATATATATACTAGCGAGAATATAAAGTCTGTCTGCTTTGATACGTAGGTAGGACACCAATCTTTCTTCTCCACACATGTACCAAAAGGGACAGACTTTATATTCTCGCTAGTATTTATAATGCATGACTTTTGTATAATTATATAAGGATGTACCCAGGGTGTCGGAAAATGATGCACATTTGCAATTGGTGATATCTCAACCATGAGAGAATTAATCTTCACACAAGTCTATCTTGAGGTCAATTTAAATGTGCAGATTCCTTTCATAATGAAAAAATAAATAAAAAAGGTCTGTCATCGATACCTTTTGGGTTTTTTACTACTGGTTTTGGCTACCTAATAGTGGCTTCTTGCCTGAAGAATGGTTATTTCATATTTAAATAACGCCAAATGAATTCTTAGACATTTCAGAGACGTCCTGCACTTAAAATTTGAATTTAGGGGGCGTGTTGCGTTGTGCCAAAATATAGGTAATTGGGCGTTGTCAGGCCAAAATGTGCGTCACTTTCCAACCCACCCTGGCCGGGTACATGTGTTTTGAAAAGTCGCTAGTTCGGTAGAAATTAACACCTTTGACCAATTTATAGTTGTATGCACATATGTATTGCTTAACGGGCCGGCCGACGCCACAAACCAAACCCTTCTCACCTTTCCAATTAGGCACACATAGAGTGTGACGATTGCTTCCGGAAATAAGGTTCGGAGTAGTCTCGTACCCATCCCTACTTAGCAGCAAGCTGCCTGGAAGGATGGAAGCAGGGGGGTTGGGGACGAGCCTAGGTTCGAAGTGGCTATATATAATCCTACGTACGTGCCCTGATCTATGAAGTTGGTCCAATTGGCCATTGCAAGAATGAATCCGGCCTAGAAGTGCTTATAGTATACGTAGTTACAATTCATGCCAGCCCCTCTAGATTGATTTTTGTTCCGGATAACTTAAGTACCAGGATCGAAATTTCTACTTCGTGTAGCTGATGCATGATTCTAATCGAGTGATATATTGTGAATATCAATATTCAAACCAATAAGTCAACTGCAGACGGGGCTAACATGCTTATCAATTTACTAAATAACCACAGCATACTGACTGCTGTCCTCTGCACGCTCTATTTGAGCAATATACGTGCATACATGTATATATATACATGAGTACTCGGCTGCTTCTTCCCGACCGAGATAATTCGTGGGAAAAAGGGTGCCAACACTCCGGTGGTAGCAGAACACGCACTACGCAAAGTCACGGTATACGTACATGTATGTATTATGTACATTTACGTATATGTATACATAAGTATGTACATGTATGCTCTGAAGTACATCATGTATGTGACCCTATTGATATTGAAGTGTCAGAGAGTTCGTGTCATCATTCCACCGGAATTATGTATTTTATTCTATTTGATGCAAAACCCCCTTACTGCTGATGTTACATGTAATTTACATAGGCGAGATCCAGGTATTCGTCGGCCCAGCATTATGTATGAGAGGACTGACTTCATGGACATCCGTTGCGAAAATATAGCTACAGGTAGAATTACCTTCTAAAGACCACCATTTTCTACATGGGGATGGATAAAAATTGCAATACGGAGGCTGCATTTGACTACATGTACTTGGGTAATTCACGGAGATGTTTCCTTGCATGTCTTCTATCGTCTCCAGCTATGAAGGTTGACCTGGCGGGATATAGTTGGAGGTTTGCATGGGCAAGGCTGCTTGTTGGTATCGATATGATGAAGAGGCATTAAGCCGTGAACCTATAATCGAAATGTTTGCTAACAACGTAGGGTATTCTGCTTTTAATTTTTAATTGTTTGAACGAGGTAAAATGGTCATGGCCCAGAGCTGAATCATGCCAGGATCCGTCGGACTGATTAATATATTTTATGTCTCAGTTCGACTTTGCACGTGAATACGAGTTTGATTCATATGCTTTGAATTAAACCTTACCACCAGTCTAGCTAGAACATTACTATAATCATGATCGATCATGAGATTTCAGCAAGCCCTAAATAAACGGCGGTCAATGAATTAGTTAACTCGATCCGATTGTGCTATATCACAGCGTATCATGCCTGAGGAGACTGTCAATATATATCTAGTATTACATTTACATATAGAGATATTAGAAATTTAACAAGGTAAATTAATGCATAAAGGGTCATCCATGCATGGCCATAATTAGGCTGTTGGAGACATAGCCCAGAACCCTTCCACAGACCCGGCCCTCTACTCTAATTTTAATGGATTCAAGATATAAGGCGAAAAGGCGAGCTGAAAGTACATGTGGACATTACAAGTCACTACATGTACATGTAGCTACATGTAGTTCTAGACGGCCTTAAAGCTGCCATCACTTGAGTAGAGGTTATCAAAAATTAGGTATCCTGCCGGTCGTGAAATTGGTTGCAAAGAGATGCGTACTATGAGCTAGATCGATCAAAGGTCGTATTATATACAGCAAAACCTATCATAATTCCACCCCCGTGGTGGTCGAATTCCGATGGAATTATCGTAGGGATGGAATTTAGAGAGAGGCCTTTGTTAGCAAACTACAGGTATCGTTCCCTCCAACCGCTGGAAGTTTGGTAGGGATAGAATTTCGAGAGGGTGGAATTATGATAGGTTTCTCTGTATTTGAAGGTAATCTCAAGCTTCTCGATATTTCTGCGCATACTTCTGTTGCACATGATCCTGGGTACTAAGCTACGTTATATTTGCCCAGGAGACACGGAACACCATCTTGATTAAAATACTCAAGTATAATATCCCCCATGCCATAATAAAGACAAATGAATTATATTACCTTTGCTACATATGTACATGCATGTACTTTAAGTATTTAAGTAGATCAGTATTGCCTTAAGTGTATACATATGTATTAAGTACATGTACATGTAGTTGTGTTTCTGGCCGGATCGCGGAAAGGAGATCTAGGTATATACGACGTATAGTACGTATATACAAGTAGGTACTTGATGGATAAGATTAAAACTATGATAAGGCCCTCATATATCTACATCATATCATACTATCCATAGCTCCTATTAATGTAAGTACAAGGCTCTGGCATTTAGTGAGTGAACGGATCCTCACCTGTCAACACCCCATTTAGTTCGCTCACTTAATGCCAGAGCCTTGTACATGTATCTACATGTAGATCTATATATTTGTTATCAAACAAGACTAGTCGAGCGAGTGAATACTACATGTATTAGCTAAGTACGTACATGAAGTTGGGTCGAAATGCTGATGACATTTTGTGGGGCCAAACGGGACGTTGCTAGTGCTAACAAACTCTGATCAATCAATTATTAATCTCTACTAACCAATCTCTCGTCAGTATTTGCTATGGCGCCGTTGGTCCCCACAAAAAATGGTCAGCTTGCCAGATGAAGTGATTGATATATGCATATATTAACAATAGCTATAAGTACATGTATATATGTAGGTAGATATTATACCAAGTGGTGATAGTTCATTATAACAGACGTACATGTACTAGCTTATAGATACATGTACAGTTCGTCATTTAGATCTATAGAATAGTACTGTGCATCTAATTATATATATATAATCTGTAGCTACGTTCTTCGTTTGGTGCGTGCAACACCTGTTAGAACAAATCCTTGAATGGTTGTCGTGTTGTACTTTGAACACATTAATCTCACATGAGTCTTGATACATGCACATACAAGTATGTATAATATCAGCCCTTGTATGTAATTGCATATTGCATAACGCACAAACATCGAAGTACCGTACATACTTGGGTACAGATCCTTGGATTACACAATCAGAGTAATATCATGTGCATATACGCATATAAGTGTATATAAAGAGAATATGCGGATATGCAGAATACTCTTCATATATACATGTAGTATATGTATTTGTTCCAGAATACTTGTTGCAGGATTATAATTTTAGGTTTACCTCGACATGATCATCTCACGATCACCCCAAGGTTGCAACTACATGTACAATTGCAAGCTTGCAAGGCTATTCACAACAACCATGTATATATACATGTATATATACATGTGTATACATATCTATATATATATGTTCAAGTATTCTCACTCATTAGAAGGTGGCATTCTACTAGAGGCTCATTTAAAAAGAGCTGCAGTATTGTATTTTCCCGGTCAATGGCGAACCTGAGTCAATGACGAATGGCCGGCCAAACAAACCAAGGTACATCATCTTATATGGTACTGCACGTGCACGATCATCCTATGTGCTATCTCATCCGGATAGAACGACTCATCTGTGCGTTTCCGTTTTTTTTCCCCCTACTTCATGCAAAGTGGCTATGCCAGCTTATTTGGTGTTTATTCCTATCAAAAGTTTCTCGAGATTTTATTTATTAGGTTTTTTTACTTACATATTACTTTTCATATAATAGTAGGCCTAGGGATAGCTCGGAATAAATTACATGTAATTACATATTCTTTCTGTCGATGTTTGTGGTGCAGTTTTCTGATTTTGATTGGCCAATAATTAAGTGCACATTCGCCATAGAACCGATTCGCCATTGACCCAGAGACATTAAAACTAAAAATAGATTCTCGGCATACCGAGACTGCCTAATGCGTATCAACCGGCTTCTTCCATCATTGCAGTTAAACAAATCGCATCGCAAAACACCGCGGCCTAGATTTTTTTTTTTTTTTTTTTTTTTACAAGAAATCTCTGCCAGAACATACATAAAAATTTCTACGTGTTCTAGATGTATCTACATATCCAGACTCCAGAGTAGGTAACTGTACTCTGCTCCCAGAGTACTACTCTAAACACATGTAATGTATATATACCTTGCGGACTTTTTCAAACAAGCAAATCGCTTCCCGTAGCAGCATTGTGTAACAGGCTTAGACTGTGTGGCTGCTCCAACGTGGTGAAGTACTTTATCGAATTGGGACCCGCAGGAGAACACAGGTCAAGATTAAAGACACTTCAGGTCTGAGTAACAGTTTGACGAGACGACCAGAACAAAGGAGACCCCGCGCTTTACCAGGGCTAAAAAAAAAACGACTCGTTGGCGGCCACACATCTGATCATAGCTCAGCTCTCTCACTGCATTCCCCTACTATTTATCATCTTCGTCCGAACTCAGCTAGTGTCGCAATTGACTCTCTCAAGCTTTTTCAACCTCCTACGTTGCAGCTCCTCTAACGTAACTTGAGTGCCTTCACACTTCTCGGCGCTGCTCGGTTCTCTCTCCCCTTTAGTTTATGTTTCACTATCGTCATAGACTTCCTTCTTCTTCCCAATCGTTATCTTGCGCCCAACCGTCGTTGCATTCTCGCCATCTCCTGTTCAACCACCCCATTGCAACTCCCCCTTTGATTACAAGCTCGACGATCGGAAGGGAGTCTACTTCATTGATTACGACACCAGAATCCTACGCGAACGTATACGAACTGCCCCTGTTGCGAACGACTTCAACATATTCGGGTGGTGGTGACAGGGTCGCTACATATTGAAGCAGCAACCCAGCTTATTATCGTTAGAAAGTTGTTACAAAGTTGTAAAACGGCGGAACGAGCGGTTGGGTGCTATATTCATTATCATCGTCAAGCGCGCTTCTTCCAGAAGTCAGCATATCAGGAAGAAATATAAAATTCAAATAAAATAAGAAAATACCTATAGATCGAAGGGGGCTTACGGGTATACTGCCAGGATTGACTCGACAAGTGTGATTTCGGAAGAGTCGCTATCAACCAGAGCAGGAATATTTGGTAGGAGATAGGAAACAATACGCGAAACTACAGGACTATTGCAAAGAGCTTCTTGATGAACAATCTGCCCATGGAGGTCCCAACTACTACCTCAAAAGATATGGGGTCATCGCCCGAGAGCTTGGGTATAGCACCAGTAAAGCCCAAGCAATCAAAAAGCCGAAATGGTACGAGAAATGACTCTGTTTTCTCTTTATCTCCTATTCTGTGTTCGAATTGAATACCGCCTACCGATGAACAGAGATCAGGGTCGATCAAAATAGTACCAATTCTAATAGTTTCATAGGTTGCGTTACCTGCAAGGCGAAGCGACTAAAGTGCGACGAGTCCAAACCCACTTGCCACCAATGTATGTCCTAAGAGTCCTTTATTCAGCTTCTAAACCCGGTATAGCTTTTGCGACTAGTAATTCGGTGAGCTAATAAGAGAAAGGTCAGAAAAGAGGTGTTACTTGTGGGGGTTACAAAAAAGACTTTAAATGGAGGGCATTTGAAGAATCCGCCTTAGGAGGCAAAGCTCCAAAATCCTTACGAAAAAGTATTTACATGTAGCCGTCATTCTGAGAAATATATCCACTGGAATATAAGCTAATATTTAATAGGTACTGGTAATGGGGTGACAAAACCTAAGAAGAATCCACCTCCTCCACTTCTGTCGGGCACGGCCTTTTTGGATCAGTCCATTACAACCGCCACAGGTCCTCCCCGACGGTCTCCCAATGAATCAATCTATGAAACCCCTTCACCATCTCCGTATCAGGTGCAGTTTTCCTCATTACACCAGTTCTCTCCGCTTTCGCCAAATTCGTCACAATTAAATAATAGCCTCGAGGCCAATGTGTCATTCTTATCACCTCACCCTTTGCAATTTCAAGTTCCATCACCACCTGAATCTACTCATTTACATACAAGTCGTTCTCAGTCTAGTGCCGGGTTTTTATCATCGTTTGTTCCTTCCGAAATCAATCCGGTTTTTGTGAGTGGTAGGCGCAATATTCATGGAATGTGCTCCGAGCTAGTTCAAAGCTCCAACTCCGTGCACAAGTCTATAGGGCCGCTACTTTACCTTAACCCTCTAGAAGAACAAAATGATTCCAGTTTTACGATCAATAAAAAGGAGGATGGTGTTGAGGAGGAGGTAGAGGGCGACCATGAACGACACTTCTATAAACCGGATGACATTGGAATCCCCACAATCATCAAGGAAGAAGTTGATGTTGATGATGATGATGATGATGATGATGATGATGATGAGGTTGTTGATATAGTTCGCACAGAAACTCCGAGAGACTGGTTGTTTAGACGCCGCTGCTCACTTTCGCCCTCGGCGTTTTCAACACATTCAACAAACTCACAATCTTCACGAGAATCCTTTACCAGCGTTCATGATATCTTCCGCCGTCCTACATTTGACTTCAACGCCCCAGAGATGCTTCTCCTGCATTTCGATAAAAACACCTGTGGTATCATGTCTGTAAAGGACGGCCCCACTGAGAACCCATGGCGGACGATGATCTGGCCCTTGGCCACACAGTCACCAGCTCTTTACCATGCAATTGCCTCGATGACGGCTTTCCACATGTCGAGGGATCGACCATCTCTCCGTGTAGAGGGAATAGAGCATATGCGTCAATCGGCTACAGCATTAGCTCAAGGCTTTAGCAGAGGCACAATCAGAAACGACGCGGCATTAGCTACAACATTAGTGTTAGCATTTTCTGAGGCTTTTGATCGCCACACATCTAGTGGTACAAAGCACCTTCGAGGTGCAAATGAATTAGTAAATCGGGCTCTGGCTAAGTTTCGAACCTCTGAGTCTAGCCCAGAATCTAAAAAAATGTTCTCGTTTCTGTATAACGTTTGGGTTTATCTTGACGTTTTGGCCCGGCTTACTTCAGAAGATGACAATGGTGTCCAGACCCTGGTGCATGGACCGTTGTCACATACTAATCAAGTTGATCCTTTACTTGGCTGTGCAGCGACCTTATTTCCATTGATTGGGCGTGTTGCAAGCCTTGTACAGAAAGTACGAAAGACTGATAAAAATTCACTCCCAATCATTAACGAAGCCATGGATATCAAGACTCAGTTGGAGAATTGGATTCCAGAGGCTTATTACGAGGAACCCCAGGATCCGCTCAGCGATGTAGAGCACTGCGTCAAAACCGCGGAAGCCTACCAATATGCCACGCTCCTCTATCTTCACCAAGCTGTACCAGAATTGCAATCCCCAACTGCCCATGAATTGGCAGAAAAAGTAATGCAGGCCATTGCAACAATTCCCATGAAGTCTAGAAGTTGCATTGTTCACATATACCCACTTCTTGCTGCTGGTTGCGAAGCGGTAGGCAAGGAGAGGGATTGGGTTAATAGTAGATGGGAAAACATGTGTAGTCTCATGTGGATCGGCAATATCGACAAAGCGTGGGAGGTTGTGAGGGAAGTCTGGAGCCGACGTGATTCTTTTGAGCTGGAGCGGCAGCGGATGCAGACGCCGCCGCCGTCAACGTCCCGATATCATTCGCCTCCTATAGAAGAACCTAGCTCGAAGAGGGTCTCTGGTGGTGGAATTGAAGTTGCTGACTATGGTGTTTGGGAGTCCCAAGCAGACAGTGAAAATAGTAGATATAAGAAATTCCGAATGATGGCGTGGTCGACACCAGATCCGGCGATCAAGCGCAACAAGAGAACGGCTCCGGCGGCGGTGGGGCATGAAGAAGGTGAATCGTGGTTTGAGTTCACAGTAAGAGGCAAGCTACATTGGATCAGCGTCATGAAGGACCGCAACTGGGAGGGTAAAGTTAATCCACAAATACTTACATACCTTATGCTAACTTCCCTTAAGTTTTGCTGGGATAGAGTCGTTGTTTAGGCGGAGTTATATCGCTAAACGCCTGTGCCCAATATTCATTATTTACTTATTTTCGTGGACGTGGCTGCTTCACTTACACCGGTGCAACTGGGTTTGATTTCATAGGCCTTCTATCGCATTTCTTTTCTCCTCGTAATCATTAGCGTAATTTTCAAGGGTTTGGGAAGGGAAAGGGGGTGATATCATATCACTTAGGTTAGGGTTCATTTTGGTGCTCGTCTTTTTCCTACTCGACTTTTTTGCGTATTCGTTTTTATTCGCCTGACTTAATATACCATCGTCTTTTTTTTCAAAAGCGGGAAATTGCAGTTCGTTTTCATCTTGTCATGGTAGATCCTTTTGAGGTTGAGCCGGCAGAAAGGACAGTATGTAGATGACGATAGTGGGAAGGGGTGAGCGCGGGTGTATTATTGCTAAGATTCCTCCTGTTTATTTCCCTTGCATCGATTGAGACCAGATTTATACGCTTTCATGATCCTATCAAGTGGATGGTCTGCTTTTCACCGACGGATTCGCCCCACACGTGAAAAATTAACGTAATTGGGGGCCGTGTTGTGTGCGGGGGTGTAAGGCTGAAAAGAAGGGACCTTCACACATAATGTAGAGCAGCTACTCTACATGATCATGTACTCTAATCGTCGTCGAAAGCTCCAAAGTCTATATATGTATCAAATAGTGATTATATTACGTTAATGGGAGCGTGTAACACATATGTATGTACATGTATGTATCCCAACAACTTCCGGGCCGGCCTGACAGGTCTCTTTGCAGGAGGGAACATTTCCCCAAATGTAGATAAACTATCCCTTTATCCCCTACCAACCCTTATCGATACAGTCTGGCCGCGCTATCTTTAACGCGTCGCTATGGTCTTAAATGCATCGTCGATCCATGCATATAGTACTCAATTAGGGCTTAAAGTCATGATCATCCCGGATCCCGCTCTGCTGCCTGTAAGAGGCGCACCGCCATTGGCTACTCATACATAGACCGACCCAACAACCTGAATTACAGTCTTCTAATGCTCGAATTGCAAATCCGGGAAAAGAAATCTTGGAATTTGTTCAAGACGATGATATCTGGGGTTTATTACGTGTTCAACATGGTTTTATACTTCGGGATAGGTAGTATGCGTGTATGAATAAATGCATGGCATGGCCTGGAGCAGTCCTTTTTTTTCATATTTAATCACATGGGTCCGGAGACTGACCATATTTTACTCTAAAATATCATACTCAGTAGAATCACCCTAAGTACATACAATATTGACAAGAACTTTTTTTTTCAAAATGCCTATGCAGTGAGTACTATATATCTAATATATTCGTTAGCCCACTAACCTATCTCCAGCTATTACGAAAAGGCACAAACCGAGTTTAAGCCCCAGCTACTCGTCGGAAATAATGTATTTCTTGGGGACATCTTCTCCAGTGAAAAGATGGATGCTGAAAAGCCTATCTCGTGTGGTTTATATCGCTTGGAACAGGGGGAGCCCTTGGTATACACATATACCTACCATGAGATGAAGATTATCATTGAGGGGGAGTTTCATATTAGCGATGAGACCGGCAAAAGTGTAATTGGAAAGCCTGGCGATGTTTTTCATTTTGGTAAGTACCACTTAAGTTGATAATTTATTATTATTGGCTTCAGAAAGACATTTACTAATTTTTGATCATTTTCACGGTAAAGAGAAGGGAGCGACGATCACCTTTACGACACCAAACTATGGGCTTGCGTTCTACACAGGACAAAGAACCGAGGGTGCTGCCTAATTAGAGACAGCCTATTTGATCGGTTAATATGAGTTGGAACTTTAAGTAAACGAATATTTATACCCTTATCTTCAACAAATAAGATATAATTGCCGTAATAGAATCTCGCATCTCGGAGGTGATGCGTGTATTAAATCAAACAAAATAGGCTCTAATTTCTAAAAGAACAGTACAAGCAGATCCGTGACTTACGCTGCCGCTGTAGTTCCTGAAATACGTGTTTTTGAATGGGATATTAGGCATTGAAGTGATCAGTCTAGTTGCTTTTCTCTGGCACGATGATTGTTCGTTTTGCTGGACCTATCTCAAGTATGCAAGGGATTAGATGGGGGAAAACACATTCCAACTCAGTGAAACTGGCAATCAGAAACCGAGTGATCTATCATGATTCAACCTCATATCGATTTTTTTTTTTTAATTCATTAATTGCATGCAACCTTACAGTTATGGCAATACCTCATATCGATTACCTTAATATAGCGGTGTGGCTCTAGAACAAAAGAGGGCAAGTTTACGCAAGTAAATACAGGAAGTTCTTTTAATTTCAAACAAATCGCTAATCAAAACTGAATGGGCCTCTTTTACGCCCCAAATGACTTAATCATGGCCTCCATGCTCAAACTCTTTGGCCTTTCAATCGGCAGTCCAAGAGCCCTATCCCAAATCAATTGTGCCAAGGGGCCCAACCCTCTTGAGACACCGAAAGTCACAGTGTAGTAAAGATCTTGGTTAATACCGTAGTGGTGGAAGAGTACCCCGGATGCAGAGTCGACGTTTGGATGTGGGTTCTTATGAGCCAGATTAGCATCTGAACGATCATTAAAAGGTCTAAGAAGAGGTTCTGTACCTTTGTCTTTCCGTGCTCCAGCAGCACACCTGGCGCGATATCACTATTCTTTTTGACAAGCTTAAAGACTTCACCCTCCGACACCTCTTTCCTTGAGGCTGCGAAGTCCATCAAAGCTTGGAACCTAGGATCGGGCTTCCTCAAAACAGCGTGTCCGTACCCAGGGATTACCTGACCACTATTCAACAAGCTCCACAGATAATCTTTAACATCTGAGTCCGAGTAGCTATTTCCGATTTTCGTCTTCATCTTCTGGATGAACCTTAGTACTTCTTGGGCTGCGAGACCGTGAAGGGGTCCTGCGAGACCCTGGAGACCAGCAGAGTAAGACAGGAATGGGTCACTCAAGGCAGACCCAACGAGATGTGTAGCGTGCGCTGAAACATTGCCGCCTTCATGATCACCATGAAGGGCCAGGTAGAGACGTAGAAGATCAACAAAACCCTCGCTATCTGATTTTCCGAGCATAGCTGCGAAGTTCCATGACCAGTCTTGCGACAGGTCAACAGATCCAGGAAGAGGTCCACCACCGTTATAGGTGTTTTGGTAAATTTTCGCAGCGATAGTAGGAAGCTTAGCAAGTAACTGGATTGAATCATCGAAAGTGGGCTCCCAGTAATCTGCCTTGTTCAATCCCTTCTCATACATTCTTGCAAACTTTGAGTCATGGTTCAATGCTGATACAGCAATGCTCATCTGCGTCATTGGGTGTAAAGTTGTTGGGAAAGCATCCATCATCTTTACAACGAACTCTGGAAGTTCCGCATTCTCGGCAAAAGTCCTGCTCAGAGCTCGTACCTGCCCCTCAGTTGGAACCTGTCCGGTAAGGAGAAGCCAGAACATTCCCTCCGGAAGCATTTCTTGCCCAGTCTTTCCTTTGGGGAGGATGCTCTGGCATTCTTTGATCGTCTTTCCGTGGAAGCGGATACCTTCGTTGGCATCGAGAACGGAACCTTCCCAGATCATACCTTTGATCCCTCTATACAATTTTATCTTTAGTTTCATACCACAGAATTAAAGTGATCAAGATTTGTGGGACAAACCGCATTCCACCAATAGCGTTCTCGACCTTAACCTCGCCTAATGACCTCTGACCATAGTCTGCCTTAAACTTTTTGAATTTCTCGCGCTTCTCAGGGATGATTTCCCTAAGGGTCTCCTTCAAGTCTTTCTCTGGCGCAGATGCATATCCTCTACTGGCCTGACACAGTGGACGAAGGGGAGATGAAAGCTGTGGATTAAACAACGAATCTATTAGCTTGACTTTTTTTAGAATACTGTGTTGATGCAAGATTGGGCATACATGGAAGCTCCGGAGAGCTCTTGAAGACCTAATGCTGAGGGACATCTTTGCGTAGTCAGGGAAGGTATAGATAGGTCAATGATAGTCGTCAAGAGAATGTAATTCAATTGTTGAATGAAAGATGGCTCGGGTAGATTTAAATACAGGGTTGGTGATAAAAAAGCAAATAAGACACGCTGTGCACTTTGGACGGGCCAATGGAGGTATGGAGTTAACCTGAGCTCCCGGAACATACGGCTACCCGTAACCGTAAATAATCGACGCTCGGCCCCGCATTGCACCCTAACCCTTCCCCACGTTCCCCGCAATGCCACTCCGCGCGCCATGTGCGTTGAAGCTATTCCGTCCGTCCATCCGTTATCAGATCCGAGGTCACTAATTTTAAACAGCATTCGTAAGTAAATAAATTCTTTACATACATACAATCGATAGGTATCACTAACTACATGTACCACTGAAACCCTCAGAAGACAAATGCCAGCAAACATTTAAGACTCGTGATATATACATCCCCCGTAAACCGAATTCCCAAAAACCACCACCACCGAACCAGCCAGCAAACCTTCAAACCCCGGGAAAAAACTTAGTGCAAAAAACCAACATGAGACAAAAAAGAAAAAAATAAGAACGGACGCTTTTCTTTATTCCACAAGCTGGTACTCGGACTTAAAGATAAAAAGTGTTTCAAGCAACAACGAACTCCCCCAGCAAATGCCACTGCTTTATTAAAACGAGCCATTATATTTTCCATTCAATCCATGGGAATACCCTCATACTCGCTGTATCCAAGGGCAAGGTTCATGTTCTGTAGGCATTGGGTCGCAGCTCCTTTGAGTAGATTATCGATGGTTGCACAAACAACAACCCTCTTTCCAGAAGAATGAACACCAAATCCACCAACCTCCTAATAAACAATTAGTAAAACTACTGGTATAAAGGAGGCTCGTGGAATAAAGCAAAACATACCACTCCGTGCTTTCCAGAGATGTTCTTAACCAAGGGAGCCTCTCCGACAACCTTGATAAGCTTCTCGCCGGCATACCTGTCTTGGTACAAATTTCTAATCTCTCTACTAGTCATCTCCTTGCTCAACGGAATATTAACGGTGTGATGAATTCCTTGAAACCAAACAGCGACATGTGGGATGAAAGAAACAGGAACGCCCAGTCGCCTAGAAATTTCACGCTCGTGAATATGGTCCGTCAAAGAGTACGGCATCAGATTGTCAGTGAGCTGCTTAACATCGTTCTTTGGGCTAGGTTTGGTGCCGGCACCAGAGTATCCAGAAACTCCGAACACAGTAGGTTCACCTCCAAGGAATGGGATGAGGGGTGCAATGGCTATCTGCGCGGCAGTAGCATAGCATCCAGGGTTCGAGATGCGAGTAGCACTGCTTAGGGCCGAACGATCGTTTAATTCTGCGTGGTTTTTAGCTCAATCCTATTAGAAAAAGAGGATTTCGGCTTACCAGGCAGTCCATAAGTCCATTTATCATTGAACCTGTAGTCTGCGCTCAGATCCACGATAACACTCTTTCCATTACCAGAGTCCTCAACGGCATCAACAAATGGCTTGCAGACGCCGTTAGGAAGAGCCATCACCCAACAGTCAACCTCATTGTTGTCCTCCATTCTCCTGATATCCTCAACAGTCAAGTTCTGGTATATGATTTCCTTGTCACCCTTGTTGTACCCCTCCAACTTCTTGCCAGCCAATTCGCGGGAGGAAACATGCGTAAGATCAAGGTGCGGGTGAGAGTTGATGAGGCTGATTAAAGCCTGACCCGTGTACCCTCTGGCACCGATAAGAGCAACTCTGGAAGGTTTATCATTGGTCTTATTTCCCTTACCCAAGGGAGGGTTCGGGTTAGTAGTAGACGCGAATCCACGCCTCCCAATGATCTTTTGCCTGGGAGCAGACCATGCATTCAACCTTCCAAGAGTGGAAAATGCCCTGGCTTGCTGCCTAATACAAGTAACAGTCCCGGGGTTCAATGGCTCAGCAACCTCAGCCTGGGAAATAAACTTCCCAATTAAAGTCTGAACTTGCTCCGGCCCCTCGAGCCCATACCAGAAGAGAACCTTGCCGTGGTGACTAAAGCTTCCCTGGGCCTTGTCGAAGTGCCATCCTAATTGCTCATCACCATGCTTGACAGTCCACATAAGCTTAGGATATTCCTTCTTGATTGAATTGAAAACATTGTCTGCGACATTTCCCAACCATCCAGCCTTCGAAGATGTGAATACATCAAGTAGAGCAGGTTCTTGAGAGTTCTTAGCGGGAAGAACAACAGCCAAAGCCTCAAGTGGTTCGTCGGCATACGCTTTGAAGGAATTCTGGCCCAAGAAATTCAAATAACCCTCCGGCTCATCTTTTGCCCTGCCCAATACTTCCACCAACTTGGCCTTATCCCCAAACTCCGACACACTAGTCTTGGCCGTAAGTCTGTTTCCACGTCTAATTAAAGTTCCAGCACCGGTGTCCGTGAATAACTCCTTTTGAAGATCCGCAGTTGCAATGATGGCAACACTGGAGCTTCTTGGAAGATCGTCCAATAAGGTCTTAATCTCTTTGATCTTCAGCCTGGTGCCGTACTTGCACCACGACTGACTCATGAAATCGTCGTATTCCTCGTCCAAATTGATGGTTGAAATCTTTTCATTTGTCTCTCCATGGAATAAACCACCCTTTTCAGACAAATAAACAATCTTCAATGGCTGCAGTTCGCGGGCGAGCTCACCAGCCGCGATATCAGCATTGACGTTTAGAAGCTGGCCTTCGACGGTTTCAGCAGTCGAAGTAAGAATAGGAAGACATCCAGCCTCGATGGCAGCCTCGATGGGACGCTTGTCGACCTTTGTAATCTTGCCAACGAGGTCATACTTTTCTTTGTCGAGATATTCAGCCTGGAATACACCGCCAGTGATAGGCCTTGCCCTGACACCCAACTTCTCTAAAGCCTCTACGAGCTTTAGATTCTCTTTCAAAAATAACTGACGAGCGAGAGCGAGTGTTTTTCCATCTGTCACACGAATCCCATCTTCGAACTGAGGTTCCACACCAGCATCCTCGAGCATCTTATTCAACTGTGGACCAGCCCCGTGAACAACGACAGGGAAAAGTCCAACATGGTTCAAGAATGAAAGGGATGATGCGAGTGAGTCAAGGTGCTCGGTAATAATGGCACCACCGACCTTAATAACGGCGAACTGCTGGGACTGAACAGATGTGAAGTGAGAGAGGTATTGCTCGACCTCACGCTTGGACCCGATATTGTTTAAAAGTTGAATAACTGTAGAACGCGTAGACAATGCGAGGGAAGGCGAATCATTAGCCGATGTTGCAAAAGATGCATTGAGTTTACGAAGAGCGATAGCAGTGGTGGGACGTAAGAGACGTGAGGTGTGGGTGGAGGACTTAAGGGCCCGCCGGGAGACGCTGCGAAGGCTAGCCAACATATTTTTGAGGTTTCAATTGAGTAGAGATCAATGGCAGGAAGAGGAGACAAGAAGGAAGGAACGGGGGGGAAGAAGAAGAAATAGTAGAACTAGTCAAGAAACCCTCGAATAAAAAGGAATTAAGGAGGGAAAAAGAAAGGCCACCTTTAGTGATGATGGTGATGGATGGCGGGGCAGAGCGGGATGGGCATTGCTTTGAGCGCTACGAGACCACGATCTTTCCCCGAGGTACCTAGAGAGATCAATTTAGTGCCAATAGCCCGAGTAATGCAAACAGCTTGAAGTAATGAGAATTAATATCGCTAGTGAGAACCATTTAACACTCGATTTTACAGATATCAATTTCTCCGGTTCACTCGCAAACTCACTCGTTCACATTCACTACAACCCCTCCCAACCCTGCATCCAGGCCACTGGTAAATACTGAGGTGCACTGCACTCATCCCCCACTGCTAACGTCGCTCCTTGGCGGTGAATATTCAATCCAGGATGCACGAGAAAATTTTTCCCTCGCTCGGAGAATCACATCATGGGACACCACTGCATACAAGGAAGGCTACAACAAAAGATTATCTGATCAACAGGGGTCATAATCGTTGATTCGTAAGACCTTTATCAGATTGAAATATACTAGCTGGGGAGCTCCTCCTCCACAGAGCCAATTTTGTGTAAAACTGCGAGTGGACCTAAGAGTTGTCTTATTCCATTATTCTCTCGTGAGGCGATGAGTCTCATGAGTGTGAAGAGTAAATTACATACAGCACTCCAATTGCATGTCTAGAAATTTGAAAGAGAGTGCCTACCTAGCATAATGTACAAGTAAAGCGCCCACTTACTCGAGATGAATACTAAGTAGGCACAGGTCTTGCCCTACGAGCAGCATAAATAAATGTCTCACTTACTTTTCTAAACCTCGGGGGCTACAAATCTTAAGAATTTTATACCTACATATTATGTCCGTACCTACAGTATAGCTAATGTACCCATGCATTCAACTTTGGCCCGCAAGCTTTTCTCGCCCGACCACCACACCCACGCTTACAGATACAATACATGTATCTTCATTTAGATAACGGCTTCCATAGGCCTTTTTAAGATTCGCCTCTACTCGGCCAGTGTCAATGATTGGAGTGACTTAGGATCAGAAACCGAGTATAATTTGACACTGTTGGAGCTATGTATGTACCTCAAAAATTCTTAGGCGAATCAGTATGCTTCAAATTCTAATCACCCAGTACCAGACAAAAAACAATATTCGGAAGAGAAACAACTGTTCCTGCAACAACGCTAGAATCTTTTGAACTGATAGACATCGAGCTTCCATCGTGATCATCGTTGTCATTAAGAAGAAATAGAAACAGTCATCAGGCCATTACCTCCCCAGCAAGCTTCCCCTAGTGCTATCCCCACAACTTCCCCTGGTACTCTGGACATACAAGAAGACGCTGGGTCGCACTGACCAACAATGGACTTGACCTGTGGGGTTGTTGACAAAGACAGAGGGGGGTGGGGGGAGAGAAAAACCACAAGCTTCCCATCCCGTTAAAGAAAGAAAGAAAAACGTACAATAACAACATCAAAACCACAAAACAACCAAGGGGGATTCCAGAAAAATACAAAGGCATAAAATAATTGGGGCTGACAGAAGAGAAGCGCAACAAAAATGAATTCGCCGGGTCCCAGGTTACACCAACTCTCTCTCCCCCTTACATAGCGAGAACCCAGCAATCATTTCGTTTGATTTCGTATTTAAAAAGGTCATTCACACGCATTTTCGAGATGTTTTGGGTGTCAGGGATGGTCGACGAACACTGTATTGTTCTTCCCATTCCATCCGATTTACCGCCCGTAATCCATAAATCCTTTACTGCCACCACCACCACCACCACCACCACCCCCCATCGGTCATTGATTACCGCAATCATTTTTTTGAACTATAAACATTTAGTGTATTAGTGCATGGTTCAATCATCTCAAGATTTAGGGAACGACAGTACTTACGCAAGAACTGCTGGCACAATGATGATTACCAGAAGAATGATGATCCCGCCGACCAGGCACATACGCATCTTCATGTCTTTCCACCACATTTGCTTCCTGACCCGGTTTGCACCACGACGGAAACCTTGGGCCGAGTTGGCAAGATTGTCTAAACAAAACAAAAATGAGCAATTTATTATAATCAGAAAACCCCGCGAAACGAAATTGAGACGAGTAGAGCGCGCGGTATTTAGAGTTACTGACCTGTCTTGTCTTGAAGAGAGTCTAGCCTGACGCCACGGTCGGCGACCTTATTGATATTCTCACGCATAATACCAACGGTGTCATCGATTTGCTAAAGTTGAAAGAAATAAGAATTAGCATGACCATTGCTGAGCCAGTATCGTCGAAAAATTCCATATGATCCTTTCTTGATCACTGTTCCATGATTGCAAAGTCAAGACTGGTGCATAGAGTGATGTGCGCCACTGGTAGAGCTTCCCGGAATCCCTAGCAGCTAAAATACCCCCTCTCGGCCAAGTCGGCATCCCGGATTCCAGAAAAAGCACTCCCATGTATTTTCCTCAAGTAAGGCCCGATACCCTCACATCCTTCCGAAATGCCGGTTGATAGAATATCTCGTGTTCATCGGTCCTCGTACGGTTCCGCCCCAGCCAGCTTACGCGGCAATATCGGTTCCTCTTGTGGCGCCCGGGAAAAATTATTGGCCCAAAAGGGGGCACCACGGTCGCAATCCACAAACAATGAGGGGTCCATCTAGGGAATGAAGGGATGCAACATAAGAGAAAGAAATCAAATAATGGAGACCTACCGCTTGGATAGCCGCGGTTCTTTGGTTTCCAGGAGCTCCACTGGCGCCGCCGCCAGCACCACCTTGGGGAATGTAGGGGTCGTAGGGTTGATCAGCCATTTTATTATTGTAGGTGTAGTTGTGGTTGTAGTGAAGAAAGGGTTATTGTTATTGTTGTTGTGCACGTTGAAGCGATCTGTAGGTAAGGAGGTTGAAGGTTGGGAGCGTGAAGATCGAGTGAGTAGACAGCAAGTAAGTGAGAAAGTAGATGGTACGTGTATGTAGAGCTTAAGTTAGGTAGGGCTGGCGAGAGAGGAAAAGCAGCGGTTGTGGGAGGTTGATGAGGGATGGTCAGTGTGGTTGGGGGGCCGGTGATTGAAGGCTGACAAGACAGGTGGGTGGGCTTGCGTAGAATGGCGGTATGGCGGCGGCGGTGCTACTTGTTGCTTGAGACTTGAGGGCAGTAGCACAGGGATGGGAGATTGCGGAAGTGGAAGCTGTTTGTGAGATTCCTTTCCTGCAATCCTTTGAAAGTCATCACAGCCCAAGTGAACACTTGAAGACTATGTATCGAAGACTATCAAAAGGAAAACTTTGATTCTTTTGTATATTGTGCTGCTATTTTTGGTCAATTGACCTAACCCCAGCCACTGTGGCAGTCGTCTTGTCCCTACAACACCTAACCCTCACCTTATACAATGTAGAGTGGAGCTGATCTGATGTTTTACGTCCGGCACTACGCTTGCAGAGTCCTACAACCTCAGCCCTGGTGTCATACCTAGGTATATGTACATGTACATACTCTACGCCAATTATAGCCGAGCCTTGTGGTGGTTGTTTCTTGCTGATTCCCGTGGGCGACGACTTGTACCCCACGCCAGGTACTCGCCTACATACAATACGCAACCACCTTTTTTTATCTTGCGTCCTTTTCTCACATGCGAGCGTTGAATCATGTGGCTGATGCTTGTTTTGGCGCATCATTTGAAGATTCCTAACCATGTAGGGAAAGCAAGTGATCATAGTCAATCACTCGGGACAAAATAGCAGCTGTTTCCTGGATAAAGTCTCGGGTTAGACTATATGTAGCTTCCGAAATTTCGAAAACAAGGAAATAGCTAGATTACTTTGACCATAGAAATGTGATTAGTAAATTCTCGAGTAACAGAACCTATACGAGCGTTTAGCAGACAAGAATTTAGTGTTGCCAAGCCCGGTAGAATGTCAATATATGTGGTGGGTAGAGTAGGAAGGTGAAGAAGTTGTAGCTAGGTATTTGTAGCTCCTGGGTGTGCTCGCAAACCAGGAAGGGCCAAACAAATACTTTATTGGGTGACTTAATTAAGCCTTGAACTTCGCAAAAAGGCAAGTATACATGCATTTACCTACATATATTCTCTCCCTGACCATGGGAGTTGTCAAAAACAATCCGATAATTAGCACCACTTCTTGGTTTTGTCATTGGCAGCTTGCCACTGACGATTTTGACAGGAAAGGTGGCCGCGCCGTGGCATGGGGTTGGAACAGAGTGGATGGCAACTAGCCCCTTTCCCAGACAACTTCCGGACCACAAGACCGGGGTTATTCGTGCTGTTAGAACTTAGAAACGTGATGGGGTGTGTTAAGCTGGCGGGGAAACTGGTAGGTATGACCGGTATGGATGGTATGGGTGTTAGGTATTATTTCGGTCTCCAGATACTCCTTGGAAGTGGTTGTTTTTCAGCAAGGAGTGCCACCGACGTATGTATGAGGACTTACTCGAGGGTGCGGTTCAAACTAGCATACTTACATGTAGGTACATGTAGGTACCTACATGTACTTAAAGTGAGAATCCTCCTGGGCCAGAGAAATGCGAGACATAAACCAAGAACACAAGAAAAGAAAAGACAAGACAAGACAGCAAAACCAGGAGGAGGGGAATCAGTCGGATACGCGGCACTCCGTCATCGTTTTGCCTGGATCGAACAGATAAGCTAATCCCGCTGCTGCTTGTTCTTTGTGTATGGGAGTGCGCTTTGTGTGTTCCGCTCTCACCTCTTGGGTTCCTCTCTCTCTCGCTTCTGGACTCTCTTCCTTTCCCCGGCCGCACTTCGCTTCTCCCCCGCAAAGTCAAAGTCACTCGTTTTTGTTGCTCAGTCATTCTGGCCACCGCTTTCTTTCTGAATGTAAACGCGGCCTTTCTAAGTCCAGCTCAGCTCAACTTGCCCCTCTCCACACCGATACTTACTGCGTGTGGATTTTCGGATAGATCTCATCCCGCTAACACCCCCCCGGTTGCTCCCAATTTTGGTGCAACGATCTTGTCAACACCATTTGGGTCACAAATTGCACGCGACCCACTTTTACCCCTACATACTTCACAGCTTTTTTAGAAAGGAAGGGAGGAAAAGGGTTTAGGGATTCAACATATCATCCATCTCATTCGTTTATTCGCTCGTTTGTCCAGGTGTAATTCTAGGAGTTATCCCAGCCTGCAGTACCACAACAGTGTGTACCGGAGGCGTGGGTATCCGGCTTTGGGTGAGCAGAATACAATCGGGAGTATCATCCATCGTGGGGGCTCGAAAATCCTCTTTCGTTCATAGCTGCCGCTTTCTGGTTCAATTTGATACAGTAACCCCAGAGACATACCAAATTTAGCCTGTCGCTCTCGGACCGGGTACCTTTAACACAAACTCATCTGCATAAACTCTTCTTTCTACCTGGCCGCGTTTGTTTCCCTACACTTCATTTTCGACACAGTTCTGCTTGAGCGAACTTACAAACATGAGAAATCCATTAAGACCAACAAACCTCCGGAGAATATGTACCTCAATCCTTTTGGTACTGCCGATGATTTCGGGGTATGATCTTATTCTCGATGATAGGCGTACGTAAGCCTTGCGTTTCCAAAGTTGTAACAGGCACTACACGAGTGGCAGTGTCGGAAGTTGACCAGAGGATTGATAGGAGGCTAACAGTCCTCTTTTTGCGGAATCAGAATCGGTTTTGGACATCACGCAAAAAATTGCGTACAAGATGATGGAGTTCTACCCCGGAAACAAAACTGGTGGAATTCCAGGATTATTTGGTGACCCATATTATTGGTGGGAAGCTGGTGCTGCTTTCGGGGTATGTTCTTGTTTATTGATTTAGCTAATGTAAATGATGGTTAACATAACCTTCGGAGCTAACTGTAGGCTCTAATTGACTACTGGTACTATACTGGTGATGCTGGGTACAACGCCGTTACCACCGAAGCTATGCTTCACCAAGTTGGACCACAAGAGAACTTTATGCCACCTAATCAGTCGAAATCACTGGTGAGTACCTTTTTGCACTCAAATTAGCTGTCCGTGCATCATAATGATTTCTCCCAGGGAAACGACGATCAAGGGTTTTGGGCCCTCTCAGCTATGTCCGCTGCCGAAAAAAATTTCCCGGATCCCCCAGCGGGCCAGCCTCAATGGCTTGCCTTGGCACAAGGTGTCTTCAACTCGCAAGCGTTACGTTGGGATAATTTGACATGCGGTGGAGGTCTACGCTGGCAGATATATACATTTAACGCTGGATATGGTTACAAAAACACAATCTCGAATGGATGCTTTTTCCAGCTTGCGGCTAGGTTAGCTAGATATACCGGCAATTCAACATACGCTGAATGGGCCGAGAAGACTTACGAATGGACCGCTTCAATCGGACTTTTGTCGAAGGACTATAAACTTTTTGATGGATCAGACTCAACCTTGAATTGCTCTGAGTTGAACCATATCCAGTGGACATATAATGCAGGAATATTCCTGGCAGGGGCGGCGTACATGTATAACTTTGTACGTTTGGGGCATCTTGCTACTTTTGACCATGATAAGATCAAAAGCTGACCTTTCATTACAGACAGGCGGGGCTGAGCCTTGGAAAACACGCGTGGAAGGCATAATGAACGCAACATCGGTATTCTTCATTAATAATACAATGGCCGAAGTTGGCTGCGAGTCAAACGACATGTGCAACGTCGATCAGCGATCCTTCAAAGCTTATATGGGTCGCTTCATGGCATTGACTGTCAAAATGGCGCCTTTCACAGCATCCTATATTCTGCCCAAACTTCGGACATCCGCAGTGGCAGCTGCATCTCATTGTTCTTATGGGAGTGATGAGAACACATGTGGAATGATATGGACTCAAGATGGGTGGGACAATAAGTACGGGGTTGGGGAGCAGTTATGTGCGTTGGAGGTCATTCAGAATACCCTTGTGCAAGCCGTTGGCGAACCCGTGACACAGAATAATGGAGGCACCAGCAAGGGCGATCCAGCGGCGGGGACTGGAGGGGATACGCAACCAACACAGACTTATCCTGATGCTAAGAGCAAAAAAGATAAGATTGGTGCAGGATTTGCAACAGCAGCGATATTGCTATTATTAATGGCAGGAGGTTATTTTATGATCGTATAATCATCGGGGCAGTAGGCTCCTTATTATGTGTTGTTCATGTTTATTTCTGTACGGTGAGGGCCATGTCAATTAACCAATTCTGTCCTTGGTTGGTTGGACTGGTCGGTTGGGTAATCTGTTACGAGTTTCTGTTGTTATTTTTCTTGTCCTTCTCAAGGTTTCCTTTACTTTTTCACCTTGCTCTGTCGTTCAGGCTTTTCGGGCACTATGTTTTCTTTATTTCTTGTTAGTTATTATACCAGACTATCGTCCACCTCTTGCTTTTTTTCTTGCAGTTTCTCATTTGGGTTTTGTGTGGCTGGGGAAATTGAGTGGCATCTCGAATATATGGCATGTACAGATATCTATCGATGGGGTACGAATCTTATCCTGTTTTCTTTTTCCATTTTGCTCTGCGTGGACCATGAATAACGATGAGTGGTATATGTACACTATACTAAAAGTACTAAGATATGTACCCTGAAGTTTACTTCAGGATTACACGGGCCTAATCTCGCAGAAAATCTTTTTACTTGAGCTATGTTCGTGCTACTAAAGTCTTGCAGAGTCTCTATAAATGACGAATTGCGTCTTGTGTCCGGCCGTGGCTGAACTAAACCTATAAAATACTACGATTCTACGGGCACTAGTCATATATCTCATTATTCATAGAATTCGGAAAGGTCCTGCGCCGCCAGGCTAGAGAAAGACGCCCGCAACTTCACCAATCATCACCCACTGTCCGAGTGAGGGGGGATGTCTAAATAAATGTGCAGATTTTCAGGAAAAATCGGAAGTAGAATATTAAGCGGGAAAAATTTCATGTGTTTTATAACTAAGTATAAACAAGTACATACGTGCTTAAGGGCAAAAGACATCTTCCATACAATAAAGCTTGCCATTGCATAGAAAGACTCAAGTGTAATTGCAATGAGCTTTACTACATGTACGTAGTACTAATCACAGACTAGAATACCACGCGTGGAACCTTTTTATTACAATCGGCCCCATACTTAGCTGACTACATGTATCTTTCTCTGTTTCTTATGCATGTCACTACTTATATAGCTATCTACAAGCTAATTATTTCCTTGTAACAACGTTAACGTCTACATGCAAGTAGCTGAGCCTAGTATACTACACTGAACCTATAGGCACTGAGGTGGTTAGTATTTCCATCGACCGCCTTGATAGCTATGGTGCGCCAGGTGTAATTTGCGGAGATGTTTGTGAGCAGCAGTATCCTGCACGGATGCTATCTCTCTTTATTACAGGTTTGTGGTATTATATCCGGATCCTTTCGACTGCTTCGTGGTATCCAAGTCACTTTTCAACAAAATCATGGTATATTATGGAAGTCCTTTACCGGCCTATACTAAATATATACATATTATTGAGTACATATAGGCATCAGATCTGGACAGTACCGAAAACCATGGGGTTCATGAGAATCCTGATTCTTTTTTGAAGGTTGAAACAAGCACAGATCTATGTGCAGGGTTGAGAAAGCCAGCCGTGTGGCTCATAAACACTCAGACCCCTTGGTCAGCTGTCTTTGAAACACACAGACACCCGTGCGGAGATTTCTTCTCCGATGTTTCTTCGGAGGCGCTCTGATCATAGACATGAATCGTCAAGAACAAAAGAGAAGCAGGGGGGGGGGGGGGGGGGGAAGGCAAAAGCAATGAGGGTTGCCCCTTTCGAAATGATAGTCCGATCATGGAGCATTTACACCTCCCTAAGAAGCTTGTGATGCCCTCATCTCGTATACGAATAGAGCCCTTTCTCGAGCCTTCGCTCCTTAACCCAAGTCTTCGTGATCTTTGGCGTTGCACGCTCATTTTTTATCGGCGGAATTTATTTGGAAAGCTCGGAATTCGGTCATTTTCACGGTCCCATTAGAGTGTCCATTGATACAGGTACTTACGGTCATAAGTGTTTTTTATCTTTAAAATCTTCCTCGAAAGACACGGCTCTACTGTCTTTACCGATTTTCACGGTCCAGTTTTTTCTTTAATATTTACATCCATCTCACCATAGAATTTGTGCGATACGTCGTTATATGCTTTGATATGGCTTTCTCAAGTATAATTTCTAGTGCTCTTGTCCGGATTGTTCTCTTTAGCAGTATCATAACTGCAACTTCTGGAGACACTATATCAATTCAGTTTTCAAAGTCACTTGTGGCCAACTCGACAGACGACTATCTGATTCCATTGGCCATTGGAACTCCGCCTCAAACTATATATCTCAATCCATCTACAGATACAGACGATTCTTTTGCTATTTCTCCAAAAGCTTGTACACCAACCGGCAACGCCACGGCCCTGGCAGGTTGTGTCAAATACCGCGGGGGGGTATTCTTATCTAAAGATTCCTCATCTTATACAGCTAAAGGGGACGTATTTACATGGAAGGACGACCAATATGTTCTCTTTGCGGGTGGGAATCAGGGAACAGATACAGTTGCCTTGTTGGACGATGGAGATAATATTTTGATGAAGGAATTTACATTCGGGTTGGTCGACACTTGTAATATGACTTCGGGGTTTATAGGACTTGGGCCTGATTCGACACTATTAAAACGACTTGTGAAGGACGGCCAGATTGGCACTCGCTCTTATGGTATCCATGTTGGTATCGATATTGAGAATCATGCATATCCTATCATAGACCCAACATTCGATGAATCGGGTGGAGGATCACATATATCAGAGAACTATAACTCTGGTGCGAGGAAGACCAAACGTGGTGCGAGTAATACTACTAGCATTACGGGGGAGGTGCACTCATTTCCGGGTCGTTTGACGTTGGGCGGGTACGACAAAACAAAGATCGATAACAGAACTGAGTCACTTAAGGCACCGACGACTAGCGATGGAAAAGTGGAATTGGAATTGAAAAGCTTAGTTCTTCTCAACCAAGACACATCTGGTGACGCATCACATGATATATTCAACGCAACTAGAAAAGTGATCATTGACTCTAGCACACCTTATATGTGAGTGCACAGCAATTGCTTCATTTTGAAACACAATTACTGAGTGAGGATTATAGCTACCTCCCAAAAGCAACTGCGAAACTGCTGTCTGATGCTTTGGGAGCAACATATGGGGAGCCCTTACAGGATTTCCTTTATGGGGCTTCTGCCGACAAATATATTGGGAACATTACGTTCACACTGCAAGCGTCTGGTGGAGGAAGCAGCATTGATATAGTGGTTCCTCCAAGTGCGCTCTACCAAAACATCGCTGCACTACGAGATTATATTCCGGTGGGAAACGACATATATGATCACTATTTGCCCATCAAGACGTTCGATGATTCATCGAAACAGCCAATTGTTCTGGGTCGAACGTATGTTGTGAGCTTTGGTCTATTGTGCGGGTTGATCAATTGAGCTTACAGGATTATTAGGTTTTTGAAAGCTGCATACCTATTTGTGAATCACGACTCGGGAACTTTCCAACTTTCTCAAGTCTCTTACACAAGTGAAAAACCCGATATCGTTGCAGTCACAGCATTATCAAGTGATGAATCAACAGATGGCGAAGACGCCATGGACGATAACGCAGATTCTTCAACGGATGATAAAAAGAAAGGGCCTCCAATAGTCCTCATTGCAGCGGTAGCTGGTGCTGCAGGGTTTTTCTTTGCTCTTGGAATAATCTTTATTCTTTGGCGTCGTAAACAGTCCACCAACCCCTCCCAGTCTACCATGCAACCTATCCCCTCCTCGACAACAGTAAATGACTACCATGGAAACGAATTGGACGGTAATGGTCATTCTGGGATGCCAATGATGAATCTTTCACAGATCAGAGATCCAGATGAAAAGCATCCACTTGGCCCTGGACACCATGGAGGCCAGGACTGGGGTGTCTGGGAACAGCAGAAGGATGGAAGTGGCGGATATTACACTCCACATCCATTGGCACTGGGTGGTACAAATTATCACGAGATGGAAAGTGATTATGTTGGCATGGCAACCAGCCCGAGCCAAGGGTATCCTCCACAATGGGCAGAGCTCCCTACTTCGCCGCCACCAGTACATCCAGCACTCTCCCAACATCCAGCTTTCTCAGAACAACCAGAACACTCTCAACACCCTGCGTTCTCGAGTCAGAGTACAACTACCGGTCCGTATGGCAAACCGTATCAGCCTGGACCTGAAATGCGGTACGAGATGATGTAGGGTAACTATTCAGGAAAGGCGGGAAAATAGAATATCGAGCGCGAGATTGGCGGAAATAGATTTTGACGTGATCCGTAGGTCAGTCGACTAAATTCAAATGTTTGTGAGCCTATTTTATCTGTTGTTGTACGTCCTTATTGTATACTTTTAGTTGATATATTTGGCCATTTTCTTTGTCCGGATCATACAGGCGGCGCAATATTCATTTACTGATTTATTATTGATACTTATATGATTGTTCTTTTACTATTGTACTTGCTCTTTTAGTAGCCTTATATCTTGAAAGAAAGCCTAAGAATCCGCAGCTGCAGCCTAGACTAGGAGTACGCGTGAGAATAGACGTTAAGGTAGTTACTCGAATTAACTCATGTTTGATCATAGGTTAGCACTCGATAGGTTATAAGTCCGGGTAACCTTCGAAGCTGGGTTTTTTTTGAAATTTGTTCAGCTCATGCAAATAATGTAGGAGGTTTTTGGCACTCTACAATTATGTAATTTCATTATTAAAACTTCACAATGGAACTCTAGTTGTTTAGAATTTCATATGATTAAGAATAAACAACGTCCAAAGCTATCCTAACATACAATTACTAAGGCGCTGGGTGACAATACTATGTCACGTCTGTACTAGGTACGTACATGTGGTTCCAATTTGGCCTTTTGCGGGATTCGGCCAAAAACGAAACACACTAGACTACATGTAGATGCCTACTGATTAGACGAGTTACATAGAGCTGCAGGAGCTCAGTTAGTGCTTTCCTTTCCCCCGCCCCGCGTCTTGGTTCCGACGCCGGCCTGCGACAGGAAGATCCCGAGGCAAAGCGTCATTGCCGGTTCTGGCTGGGAATAGGTATAAGCTCCCCAAATCATTTCCCTTATGGCAATTTTTTTATAATATTCAAAAATTAAGTTATTCTCCTCAGAAATGGTCTTTCCAATCCGTCGATTACCTGTACTTCGACCGCTCCCGCGGATCCTGTCAACCACTCCTACACCTGGCGCAACATTCTCTCTTGTTCGGATGTACTCTTCGCGATCACTCCATGTTGCTCCTTCGCCTGAGGAGGAAGATGCAATCTTCGAGGCTGAGGTTCAAGAGGTAAAAGGATGGTGGAAGACTCCGCGCTTCGCTGGGATTAAAAGGCCATACACCGCAGTGGACATTGTCAGCAAGCGTGGAATGTTGAAACAAGAGTACCCAAGTAGCACTACAGCTAAGAAGCTATTTGGGTTACTGAAGGAGCGAGCAGCCGCCGGAGAACCTGTGCATACCAGTATGCTCCCTACTATTTCCATGTATTGCTCAAGAAAGGTGCTGACAACTCGGTCCTGGTCTATAGTGGGTGCTATCGACCCGGTGCAAATGACACAGCAAGCTCCTCACCAGGAGGTTCTTTACGTGAGTGGTTGGGCATGCTCAAGTGTGCTAACAAGTACAAATGAAGTTTCTCCGGATTTGGGGGATTATCCGTATAACACTGTACCAAACCAGGTGCAGAGGTTGTTCAAAGCGCAGCAATTACATGACCGAAGACATTGGGATGCTAGAAGGTCCTTAACTCCAGAGCAGAGGAAGAAGACGCCATGGATTGATTACTTGAGACCTATCATCGCAGATGGGGATACTGGTCATGGTGGTCTTTCAGCTGTGATGAAGCTCGCCAAGCTTTTTGCTGAGAATGGAGCGGCTGCAATTCATTTGGAGGATCAACTTCATGGTGGAAAGAAGGTACCTATTGCTCTTTTATATATATATATCTGCTTTCATATTCTGATATCGATTTATAGTGTGGACATCTATCCGGCAAAGTACTAGTCCCAATGAGCGAACATATCAACCGCCTTATCGCGGCACGTTTCCAGTGGGACCTTATGGGCAGCGAGAACCTCTTGATCGCCCGAACAGATTCCGAAACTGGAAAACTAATTAGTAGTACTGTGGATATCCGGGACCATGAATTCATTCTTGGTGTGACTGAAGATGTAAAGCCACTAAGTGAAATTCTATACGCACTTGAACAAGGCGGTGCAAGCGGAGAGGAAATAAACAAGGTTGAGGCCGAATGGGTTGCAAAACGCAAAATGGTTACATTCGACGAGGCCGTTATTGAAGCTCTCAAGAAAGCATCTGCGCCTGAGAGTCAGGTCCACCAGTACCTGAATGGTTCCTCTGAACGCTCTCTCTCGGATTCTAGAATTCTTGCAAAGGAGATTCTCGGCCGTGAGATCTTCTTTAGTTGGGACATCCCCCGCACTCGTGAGGGCTACTACCATTACCGTGCCGGTATTCAAGCTGCGACCAAGCGCTCACTTGCCTTCGCGCCATACGCCGATCTTCTCTGGCTTGAGACGAAAAGGCCGTCTGTCGAAGAAGCTGCTGGATTTGCTAGAGCAGTTAGGGCGAAAGGGGGGCCAGGCGAAGGGAAATGGATGGTTTATAATCTCTCACCGAGTTTTAACTGGTTGAATGAAGGGTTCTCTGAGGCTCAGCTGAAGAGCTTTGTATGGGATTTGGCAAAAGAAGGGTTTGTTCTGCAGTTGATCAGTTTAGCGGGATTGCATTCGGGAGCTACTATCACATGCGAACTTGCAACGAGATTCAAGAAAGATGGGATGCTGGCATATGTCGATTTGATCCAGAGGAGGGAGAAGGAATTGGGATGTGATGTTTTGACGCACCAGAAATGGTAGGTGATCATACTCGAACGTTCATACTGTGGGTGTAATATTTGCTGACTAGGCTATCATCTTCAAAGGAGTGGAGCAAACTATATGGATGGAATTCTACAGAGCATAACAAGTAGCTCTGCTACCAGTTCAGTAGGAGGTGATAGCACTGAGCACGGTAAGTGGATGTTATGTTTCTTTTGATACTCGAGGGGCGCTTGCTTACTATAGATAGGCTTCTAAATGATAATATGGGAATCAAGAGGATTCTTGGCAGCTTGAAGGTATATATCGGTGTACTAGATACCGTGTTTTGTAATTTTATATCTAAAGTATGCTTCCGGGACTCTTGAAGAGCAAATTAGTATGATGAAGGCTTGGCACCGGGACTATGTGTAACTTAATTTTGAGGAGATCTTAGACACGGTCTACGCCAGTTATTTTTTCTGTAATTGATACCGTCAAGGGTGCTGCGATTCTCGTTATTGATAGAGCAGAGGCTCCTTCTCTCCCATCCGCCCAAATACACCAGACGCCTTGTTTACGATCAGGAGGAGTTCCAGAACCATATAGATCCCCGTATGGAGGTATGCCGAAGATGGGGGAATACCGAACAATTGTTGTATATTATATACTTGTTGACTTAATTAAATTAAATTAAAAATTAATTATGGGAACTATAGTATGAAAAAACGGGGTGAAATTACTGCTTGCATATGATTGTGGGATTTAGTGATGAACACGCGGAATTAAACCGGCACCTCAAAAAGAATACCGTACCAATGCCCATTATTAGCGCATTAACGGGATTCGAATACTATAGCGAACCCCCCCCCCCCCCCCCCTCCTTCTCTTTTTTTTTTTTTTTTTTTTGCTGTATTATCGAGTTCGTGAGTAAATGATCACATACACGATAGATCTAATAAACGAATTAACAATTCCATACACGGTCTATTGCCGATGAAAAACTCCTTGGTTAAAGGAGGTTTCACCAATCATCACTCGATTGCATGTACATATGTATTATCTCAAAATTTGTGTTGGCATTAGTAAAACCTAACTACATGTACTGGTGAGTTGTAGAAGGGTTTGGTTATTCGCGCCTCGCGCATGACTGATATGTAGTTATGATGTCAAGAAACACGATCAAGATAAGTAGAAAGGATGTATGCTAGGCGCCCAGAAGATACCTACATATATACACACGTACCTACTCAGGCTCTTTATCCTTTATCTCCGGATCCGTCAGCCTTAATGATATAGAGTATCTCGAGATTCAAAATTCGTTTTTGACGAAGTTAACTTAACCCAGGCCCGTAGCTGTTTACCTACTATTCTACTCTACTCTACTCGAAGAGGCTAAGATCAGATGCAGTCTCGAGCCTCACAAGCCAAAATAGCTTAATATTTTTCCTTTCTTTTTTTTATGGGTTTCGTCTCCGGCTGGGTATTCCGTTCACCCTGCCGCAAGTCATGGGTGCAGATACATGCACGGGCCTTGCACATGAACTATGCCAACGACGTCACTTACCGGGGAAATGGCCATAAGTACAACTAAAGGGCTCGAATTAAGTGAATCCCAATCCTCCTTGACATCGATTTCCAAGGATCGCCCGGATTTGATAAAAAGCCCTGATACTCCACCGCCCCTAATGAGAAACTTAATGCAGCGTCGTGCCTCTTCGCTCCACTACCAGACATTTCCAACCACCCCTCCTGCAACTAGTGGTCCTCCACCCGTAGATGGCTTTTCTTCACCATTATCAAACACATACAGTCAAAATGCCGACAATAGCAGTTCTAAGACGGGTGATACTGGAGTGAAATCAGATAATTCGACGCCTGTACCGATAAAACAGCTTACTATTCTTGCTGTAATATCTCTGGCTGAGCAGACAGCACTGAATAGTTTTTCACCTTATCTCCCTGAAATGACCTCCTCATTTCCGGACATGGATAAAAGGAAGGTTGGGTTATTTGTTGGGATCATTGCAAGTTCTTTTGCTGCAGCTCAATTCGGCAGTAAGTTATTCGGGGGTGTAATCACATATGTTTGGGAATTGTAGGCTGACCGAGGAATTTGCGGGCAGCAAACTTTTTCTGGGGAAGACTGAGTGACAAGATTGGGAGGAAGCCGGTTATTCTTGCGGGGACATTGTTAACAGCGTTGTGCTTTCTTGCATTTGGCTTCTGTAGGACGCTTTTTCAGGCGGTGGTTGTACAGGCTGTTATGGGTTTGGTAAATGGGAATGCAGGTATGGCAGTTCTTCGTATCTTAATGAGAGGTTCTGTGAATGCGATTTCTAAAACCGGGTATCTAGGGATTGTTTCTACGGTCCTTGGTGAAATAACCGACAAGTCCAACCAATCGGCTGCATTTTCTTACCTTCCTGTAGTCTACGGCATTGGCGGGATAACAGGCCCTCTGATCGGCGGCATCCTTGTTCACTCGTCCCGTACTGGTGTATTCTCAGAATACCCATATTTACTTCCCAATATTGTCGCAGCAGTTTTGTTACTACTCGAGTTATTAGTGAGTATTTTCCTTCTCGACGAAAGCTTGAAAGAAGCGAAATCTCTTCCGCCATTAGGAAAGCGAGTCAAGAATTTATTTGTCTGGCTATGGCAATTCACGGCCGGTGTGAGACCAGGATATCTTCGCACTTCATCATCAAATAATCGAGATTTGTCATCACGAGGGGAAGAGCACGAGGATTACTTCGGAGATGAAGCTGCCACCTCCACTTTATTCCCCGAGATATCAACCCCTCCATCATATCGATCAATCATCACTCCGGAAATTGCCATCCTCCTTATAACATACTCAATCTTCAATCTCTCGAATATATCCTTCAATTCGCTATACCCAATCTTCGTATCTTCCGAGCCACCCACCGGACGCGGTCTATTTCCAAAAGAAATCGGCCTTTCCCTTGCGTTTGTTGGTACAGTTTCGATTGTATTTCAACTCCTTTTGTTTGGACCAATGCAAGAGCGGCTTGGAAATCACTGGGGATATCGACTTGGATTATTCGGATTCACGATTGCGTTCTGGGCGATGCCATTCGTTGGGTATTATGATGATCATGACCCGAGCTCTAAATTCTGGCTCTGGGCTGAATTGGGGGGCGTACTTTTCTTGAAAACGTTAAGCACAGTGATTGGACTCACATGTGCAATGCTGCTCATTACAAATGGGAGCCCTAACGCCTCCACCCTGGGGACACTTAACGGACTCGCGCAGACTCTTAGTGCTGGAGGAAGGGCTATAGGACCTTTAGTTAGTGGCGGGTTATTTACAGCGGCCACCACAGTACCAAAAGGGGAATTTTTGGCATGGGGTGTCTTTGGTGGAATTGCAGGAGTGGGTCTTATATTGAGTATGATATCAGTGAAAGGGAGAGCACTTGAAGCCATTGACGAAGAGGAGGGCGAGAACGAGGATGAGGAAGGCGATAATGAATCCTCTGGATTGTTGCGAGATCGCAGTGAGCGCAGAGAATTATAAGGATTTGCTTGGGATCAACGACTTTTATTTGTTTTTTCCTTTTTCTTATTTGTGTGGGAGCCCTTGACCCTTTGCAAGCTCACTTTCGGTTTCCCTTCCTCCTATCATGTACTTATATCTCGTCTTTCTTTCCTTGTGGAGTGTCACAGCTATTTGGTGTTGTTTTCTTATTGTTTTCCCCTTTGGTAAATAGCATATGCAATAGAAGCCTTGTTTTTGAAGCCTCAGATGAGTTATATATGATGTTTATACAAAGGTTGATTGATTCATTGATTTATTGAATCTGCCAAAAGGTTGCTCATCTCATTGCCCGTCTTAGGTGCGGTTCTAGCATATTAATATATATTGTAGGATTAATATCGCGAAGGGTTACCGTGGGTGTACTTAATTTGGCACAGTATCTGAAGCCTATATCAACTTCACTTGTCTGTAACGCGGATTAAAGCTACGCCTATTTTTTGACAAAACATTTTTGCCGACTTCAACGAGAGCTAATACAACAAAACAGTTTCGGTGATTAATAAGAGCCAAAATTTCATATAATATTATATTGGGTGTCTGAAGATGGGTACACCAATTATATTCATCCGTTTAAAATCATAATATTCGGTTCCAATAAGGTTTTTATAATATTCCTACGTGGTGAAATTACATGTAAGGAATCTTGCTTTTAAAATTAGTAGAGGGTATTGTGCTGTTTCACAACTTATTACCCGCATGTATACGGTACAGTAGTGCTTTAGGCGGGCATAGAGCTTGATGGCAGTTATGGATCCTTGCCTTGATATGGATAGTTATAATTTTCAGAAGTCACTTCACAAATATTCTACTAGAATGATCTCAGCTTTACGGTGATGCCTAGAGTCTATGACGTCAACCATAGGGGTTACTTTATGTCCCGAGGTTAGAGCTATGCCAAAGAATCTATGGTTTGAGAGGCCTTTTGTATCCTTGAGGACTTCCCGTAGGCTATAGGGATGGTCCTATGGATTCTATCCGTTCTATTATATCGACCATTGAAAGATGATTGCTTCGGATAGGATAGAGAAAGTCGAAGTTTTATTCAATCAATAAGTATTATTTCATTGGGACAAGTTATAGAACCCGGAAGTCGGATAGAACGTCTTCTATTGACTACGGGAAGCTAGAATCCCCATGAGTGCCCGGAGCAGAAATAGTAGCGGTTTTATTTTCCGCCCCGAGATACACAGCCACAAAGGAGTTTAGAGCCATACTATTGGACTTTCAGTAATGTGGAGCATCTCTTTGAAGGCCAGCGTTCAGTTACATGTTATGACGTGAACATTCTGGCTTCACAGTAGCAGATATGTTTTTTTTTAAAAATGCGACTCCTAAGGTTCCAAAGGATTCATACGGACCTTACTCGAAACCAAGTGCAAACTTTTTGTTAATTTCTAATGCTGTTGGCGTTGTCTTCGAGTATTGCGGTGTTCCTAACATGTCTTGCCTATTACGCCTTCAAGAGCAAACTTTATCTTCTAAGGAGCACTAGGGCCGGGAGCGCCAATAATGATGCGCAACTTGGCTCATTTTCAGCTACAAAAAAAGAGCCAAATTCAACCTTAGAATCCAATACACCTCTCGAGTCAGATAAGACACTATATTATTTCCTTCAAAATCTCGAACAGTTCCCCACTGCCCTATATGCCGGTAGAAATCGGCTTATAAGTCTCCTCGACGAAACCATTACCGCAGCACTTGAGACAGCTCCCGATGATAACAGCATCCTTTCAATCCCCGATTATTCGCCAGCTGCCATATATGAGTTCTTCAGAAATTCCGAATCACAAATCACCGAAAGATTCGATTCTTACCTCTTACGAAGACGTCAAGGTGGCCCCAGAGAAATCTTCCCCAACCTCGAGTATGCAAAATGGTGGCTTCGCACTGCTGCACCAGTGAAATACGTCGACGGTGCTTGGTTAGGCGGCATAAACAGAGCTTTCAATAGCCTACCGAATAATCGATCCTCACAACGCATTGGTTGGCAAATTCTCAGCGAGGAGCTCGGCGATGGAGATTTGACTAAAAACCATGTCTGGGTTTATCAAGAACTCATGCGTTCCATCGATGCGGACATCGGTAGGGGGAACGAAAGGAAATTTATCGATAATTGCCACAATCCGAACGGAGAGGAGAGGGTGTGGAAGGCTGCTGTTTCTCAATTGTGTTTATCACTATGGCCGGAAGAGTTCTTGCCGGAGATTCTAGGGTTTAATATGGCATATGAGAGTTTACCACTGCATCTCTTGATCACCATCCAGGAGCTTCGGGAGTTGAGGCTGGATCCATACTATTTCATCCTACATGTCTCCATCGATAACGGCCACTCGGGCCATGCAGCTATGGGGATCAAAGCCGTAACAGAGTATATCGAATCGCTTCCGCCCAACGAGGTTGGAATTGCATGGAGGCGAGTCCAGGCCGGAGTCATCCTTGCGGAAGGGTTACCAACAACACCAGCATCCCCGTCGGAACTCGATTGTAGCGTAGAAAAGATTTTCAGAGAAAAATGTTTTACCGCTCGTCCAATGCATGCTGCTTGCCCTGCAAAAATTGGGGGTAAATCAGGGAAATCATTGAGTCAATGGTTGGAAACCGAAGCGTATCACACCCACTCACTCGCGTTTCTGCATGCTCTGACAGAATCGAGATGGGTCGTTAGGGGCTCTCCAGAACAGAGTAAGTTAATAAAAGAGTTGCAATGGGGCGGACGGATGTTTGGAGCATTCACTACAGATGAGGTTGGTGTGCTGAAAGATTGGATTGAAGAGCTTGTGAATCCTAGACCGAAATCTTTCATGGGTGCCTATTCGGAATTTGTTGGCCAAAGCTTCTCAAATGCATCAAAACAAATTTTCCAAGACCAGATCGATAAACCGCCTCCTATTAGCATTCCAAACGTAACGGAATTTTCAGATCTCTTGTCACCCACGCCAATCTCCGGTGCAACAACTCCTCAAAGCCTATTCCCGATCCTCCGCCTTTCAGCAGTTCCGTTCGAGCATCTTCCTTCGTATCCAGCAAAATGCGCAACTGAACAAGGGATGACTGCTATCAAGATTCTTCGGGCTCTTTATGGTTTCAAAGATCAAAACGATCTCTGTGCAGGAATGGATGAAATTCACCATTCAAATGAGAACCGTGGCTTGTACGAAATTTCCGAGCATGCCAGCGTTTTCCGGAAGCACGAAGGGCCAATCATGGAGTATTTGGGGTGGCTCCAAAATGTTTCGAAAGCGCCTGACCAAAACTATTCATTCTTGCTCGGAGCTCAGCTCAGTTTCGTGGTTGATCTCTTCTGGAACGAAGGTTTGCTGGAAGGAGGATTGTTGAGTGAGAGTGACATAAATATTTTGAGAGCGATTGGGGATCAATGTATAAAAGCTTCAAGGGAGATTTATGGCTTATGTGATTGGAATGATCTGGTGATGGGCTTTTTTAGAAACAGATACGAGATTGGTCGTTGTGTCGTGGACGCTGGTGGGGGGAAGGATGCTGGCTCTTTGGAGGCGATGAAATAAGAAATGTATCGTCAATAGGGCAGAGGGAAGATATAGTTGATCTTTTGACAAGGGTATATAGATAATTGAAGTATTTTGACAACATTTAGTGTTCATGAGTAGTAAACCTTGAGCGAGTAGTTTTATTGAACAGTATTTGATTGACTTTGTCCAATTTTTGAACAAGAGATAATTCTAATTGAGGTTCAAATTTTATACTTGTGGCACTTTCGTCTCAGTATGACCGAGTGATAGCTCATGATTATTACATATATCTGGTTACGGCGGAATACTTGGAATTAGGGTGTAATGCTTTCCCAATCCCGCGACTAGGCACTGAGAGCCACGTTCCAGGATTGATCCTCGTCGCCGAGCAGTCGCATCTTTTTAATTTCAGCACATCTTCGGCACAACCAACAGCAATTAAAATGCAGGGGTTGTAATTTGACATCCGTGCTTTTGTTTTGGGATTTCTAAATCGATATTTGGAGGTCAGTAAATTCCAGAGATGTAGGGCGACAAAAGCTCCAGATTTTCAGAAAATCATATAAGAGACCTCGATAAGGAAATTATTATTTTTTGAACGCCAAGATTTGGTTTATTGTATTTCTTTTACCTCATGAAAATTGAGTAGGACAAAGGGGAGTTAAGAGAGATTATCTAAACGCTCAAGGCCATGATTGAATTGACGATATCATTATCGTTTTCCTTGAGCGCCTTTATAGCCTTCTTTCGAGAAACGTTGGCCTATAGTAGGAGGATTTTTGTTAGCATTCTAAAATTTGTTTTTCCAAGTGCATAGTGAAATTAATACCTGAGCCATCACGAGCTCGATGTCCTTGTTCTCAAGGCCCTCTTCATCGACCTCCTCACCATCGTCCTCCTCCTCCTCCTTAGCAGCATCAGCAGCGCCCTTGCCCTTGTCGGCGGCGGCGGCAGCGGCGAAGTCAGCCTCAATGCTTGACGCATTCTCAGCCTGTTGAAGCTGCTGAGCGGCGTTGGCCTGTGCCTGGGAGTTCAAGTCCTCGATCTTGGCCTCACCAAAAATGCTACACCTTTCGTCAGAATTGAAACCTCTGAGGAATAAAGTCTTGCGCGGCCTTACATCCAGGTGTCGCTGGTAGGGGACTTGTAGACATCGGGATTGCTGATAACGAAAAGAATCTATCACATAAGATACATTAGCAAAAATTGCTCGAGATATCCAGAGTATTACGGTCAATTTTTGAGTCCACGACAGCCTTTTTTTCTGCCCTCAAAGGCCGCAGCTCCCCCACACAATTAGTAGCCCATCCAGGCATTTTTTTGCATTGAAACAAGCTGCCGTGAACTCATACAATCCTCCAATTAAACAAGAGCTCGGGTAAACAAACGTTCTTAGGCCTCCTCAAAGTGACCCTAGTGATGCCAGGAACATGCTTCAATCCCAACTTGGCGATCTGCTTCCTCGCCTTCTTCTCGTTCTTACTGTGAACAGCGACAGAAGATCCGGCGGGAATTCCGCTCTCGTCGGCACCTGCATCCTCGGCACCAGACTCCTCCTCAGAATCATGGTCCTCAACCTCGACCTTCTTGACCTCCTCCTCGGTAACGTCCTCAATACGGGGGTTTGACATGGCTGTAGAGAGCAAGTTTTTGTTAGCGAGCTTAAGGTGGTTTGAGGCTTCTGATCGTTGTGTATAATCCGAGAGGGTGGGGGTGGATGCATATTTCGCTACCCCACCATCCCCCACCAAAACCTCTTTTTACACATATCATTTTCCTGTTGGGCGGAGATATATGGAGGGATTTAAAGAGCACACGGGAAATGAAGCGTACCTTGAAATTTAGTGATGAGGAGTTGGAAATAGTAAAATGTTCAATTGGTAAGGCGGGGTATTTTGGTGATGTTTTTTGTTGGTGTTGAAGTGGGATTGAAGCTGGGCGCAACGTGACTGCTGTGGTTGTGGGAACTTCCTAGTCCAGTTTGGAATTTACTAGACCATGACGAGAGAAGCTTACACCATCTTTCCATCCTAAGTGCAGAGAACCCGCCCTGTACTCAACCCGCGCCAGATTTTCCAAATTTCGAACTCATTCCATAGCATGCAGCTTACATATTCAGAGATTTGAGACTCGAAAGGGATATTTTGTCACTGATAGCAGCACTGTCTTATCTCAAGATTGACAGAAATCAACTGCGAGCAAAAATCTGCCTCCCATATTTAGTTTAAACAGCATAGTGCAGTACATACATGCAGAGCAAAGATTACCCCCGAGCAACTAAAACAATTCACAAAGCGGATGTCACCATTATAAAAACACAAAGACATGAATTCCATACAAAAGACCCCAGCGTGCGCCATCCTGTTTCCTGCTTCATTCAAAAGCACTTTGTTTCTTCTTTATTTCTGCTTCCTTATTCGTTTTTATGGTTGCATCCATACACAAAGCAGGATCACAAACACATATCTTAAACATACCATTATGGATTGTTCACAGTTAACGCTGAACTGGTATTATGGTCAATCGTCACTAGCGTTGCCGGTCGATCTATTTGCATAATCCTCCTCTTCATGTTGCAAGATGGCTCGGAGCTCTTCGCGAAGAGACTTCGCTTCCTGTTGACAGATACTAGTTAGAAAAAAAAGCTGTCCAAGTTTAATGTGACAATTCTGGAATAACAAACCTCAATAATTAAACCCATATCAACTTTGGGCAATCCTCTAAGCAGCGTGCGAATCTCCGATTGTTCCAGCTCCTCCAAATCATCCTTGCGACTCTTGAGAAGAGCAACACACACAAGAATATGCCAATCTGATGGATAATATATCTCATCCGGATGTGACCCTCTCGAATCCTCAAATTCCCCACGAACAGCTTTGTTTCTTGACTGCTGAGAGCTTCTCAGGCGAGGCTGTTCGAACCCGAGATACCAATCCCATAGACGCCCTTTTTCGTCTTTTCTGAGCTCTCCAGCACACCACCATTGGATCCATGTGCAAACCCACTGCTCACCGAAGCTGGCCACTTCTTCCTCGTCGAAATAACGGGCCACCTCAGGAAGCAATTGCCGAAATGTTGTAAGGAAGTGAGAGATTCTTTGATTTATTACGGAGTCCGAAGGCTCGATAGGGGTCGAGCATACCGTGGGGGACCATAATATGACATACATCATTTTCTCAAAACAAGAGGAAAGGATATCCGCGTCATTAAAATAGTCGATTCCGCTATTAGCAGCTACGCTAGGAGGCATGAATAGCCAGTCTGCAAGTGTAAGGCAGACATAAACCATTCCAGGTGCGTAGTTGACATGGTCATGGTTCTCGAGGAACGCCACTACAGCATCTTCCACAGCAGTATCAAGAGCAGCTTGGTCGAGAAGACCCGGTTCAGGCTCCTTAAACTCTCCATTAGGAAGTGCACAGCCTACTGGAGATGGGTTCGAAGACGGGCTTCCATTACGCGTTGCTGGAACCTTCTTCAGTTTACGGTGGTAACGTTCGAGCTCACGTCGAATGCGCTTGAAAGGGATCTCTCGAGTATCCTCGTGATTCTCAGTCCTTTCGACAAACTCTTTGGCTATATGCTTATCAAGAACACAAGGGTGATTATTGAGTAGGACCGGCCAAATCTCCTAAGACAGATGTCAGCTAGCTGTTTACCGTATTGAGAGCTTTATATGGTACATACCCTACGCAGATTTGGAGGAATACCCTTGTCGCGTGCAAGTTTTGCTAACTCTCGAAAATCCCCATTCTTTCTGTATTGGGCCAGTACCTCAGCGCCCCTTTCCTCCGCTTCCTCTGCGGCCTTGACTGCCTTTTCTCTGGCTTCGCGGTTTTTCGAACTATTGTCACTGCCGCTGCTACTAGCTCTCTCTCCTTTACGAACTACTCTGTCTCGCCCTCGAACGTTTCCATCTGGAACCCCAAGTTGAGAAGGTTGGTTGTGGCTGTTGGTTGTGTTTTTATCGGTTTCCGGAATTAGATCAGAAGCCACGGAAGACTCCCGGTTTTGAGAGACGAAGTTTGGCTGCGGTTCGTATGGGATGGTTTCAGTACTTTGGATATGTTGAGCCTTAGTTGTTGTGTTAATAGGGCCTCCTCCAGACTTTGAGATGTTGCACGAGCTCGAGCCCAAACCCTCCAAAATCTCTTCTGAGCCAGGCATTGCCGTCATTGTAGCCGGGAGTTGGTTGCTGATAAGAGTACTCGTCCTTCCCAGCTCTTACAGGAAATATGGACAAGGAGGATGAAAGGGGAAGAAAAACTAAACGATGAAAAAAAAAAAATAGAGAAAAAAAAAACAAGAGCACGCGACCGATCAATATTCTTTGATGCAGGTACGGAGAAGACAAGATATAGCGAGCGACCAGTACCACGAGTTTTCCCGAAGGAAATCAACTGATTACAGGAGATCCATCTCGACGATGTTAAAGACAAAGGTTGTTTTGTTGATGGGTTAACAGACAGATAAGTCCCTGAGTCCCCGGATCCGCTCGTGCGTCTGCAGTTTCGATGTCCCTTGAACCTTGAAGCGGTGGGGTTGTGCGCAGACTAATTCGCCGCTCAAGTAAGCAAGGCGGAGAAAGATTTTCCGAAAGCCACGTACTATACTAGGTGTTATTTCCTTTGGAGAAGGAGCGAGTGGCCTGGATGGAAGGGCTTGAAGGAGATAGAGGATGGGGGATGGGTGGGTTTCTCCTGAGTGATACGTTGGTGGACTGGTTTAGCGGAGGAAACGATAAAAGAGATGTATCAAGGGCACACGAGCATAGGCTTTTTGGGACCGAATTTCATTTGACAGGGCCGATCCCTTCCGCTTATATGCCCTTACTCAGACCCCTCACGTGACATAACATTTTTGGGAAATTGTTGAGAAGAAGGATGAAAGGGCAATGACATCCAGATGTGAATGATTGCCACCAAAGTTACAATAATGTAATTTCATTGCAGCCCCACACATCACGACCTTTATCTTTCGCTGTTTCAAACAACATACCCATTGGATGTCGGTAATGGGAGGTACTTTATGCGCATCTGAGGCAGGGGCCAGGCAGGGCAAAGATACTTGTACTCTACTCGTTGTATGCAGTTACATATACGAACCACGCCACATCTACTCTATGTACCACTTAGGGAGCTCTACTCTTCCACATTGTGCTCTGGGTAAGGACCATGTAAATGTACATGTAGTTATCTTCTCAATCAAACTAAGCCCAGTGTCAAAGTCATGTAGGTACTTTCTACATACTTGATAAAAATAAATAATTATACAAAGATCCCGGAAATTACGCAACGGATAATTGACAAATCTAGTAAAAAAAAAATTATGTTTGAATTTCAGGCCCTTTTTTATATCATTTTTTTTATTTATTCATATTTGTTCTGCGAAAAAGGCAATCGTATGAAACGTGATATGAATGCATGATACAGCCTTTGAAAACAATTGAGAGGAGGTATTACAGATTTAAGCTTCTACCTTCTCCTCAGCCTTCTCATCAGCCTTCTCCTCAGCCTTCTCCTCAGCCTTCTCCTCAGCCTTCTCCTCAGCCTTCTCCTCAGCCTTCTCCTCGGACTTGCTTGCATCAGGCTTGCTCTCAAAATCGGTGCCTTGGACGAGCTCTGGGATATCGTCGTCGTCCGAATCCTCGTTCTTGTCACCGGCTTCCTCGCCCTCCTTCTTCTGAAGAGATTGGTAGCTTTCCGCAAGCTTCCTCAATGATGCAAGGGAGTCAGGGCCCAACTGGTTGAGAATGCCGGGGACAAGCTCGGTGAGCTCCTTGTCCTCCCCGCGACCGTAGATCGCGAAAGTGTTCGCGGGAACGGCGGCATGTACTGTGATAAAAACCGTCAACACTGCCACTATTGCCACATATGCAACCACAGAATATCTCGACTGTTGATTGGCTCGTAGATTGCATATGGATTTGCTGAAGATCAATCACTCACCTTTGGGGGCGGCGAAGTGAATGACATTTCCGTCCTCCTTGAACATGTTCACCTCCTCAATGGCCTGAATAGGCTGAACACTGAGCTTCTTGAGAGCAGTTTGAAGCTTCTTGTCATCAGTTCCAGCGCTCTTGTGAACCTTCTTAACTTTCCTTCGTGGAGTTCCCTTTCCTCTAAACCCCGGCCATTGTCAGTCGCCTGTTACAACAAGAAAACCATGAACAGCGAAAATATCATTTTCGATCTTAATCTTCGGAAATTTTGGTAGGAAGCGGAAATATTTACCCTGTACAAAAAGTTCAATATGTTAGCGCACATTTATTGCTAACCCAATTACCCCATTAAACGCAGCGAGAAATCTGATTTTTCTTCGTCCGTCGTGTCGCCTTTTTACCCCTCTTCCACCCCACCACCAAGGATTTCCGTAAAAATGATTTTGACATACCAATACGAACAGAGGCCTGCAACTTCGCAAGTTTCGCGGGATCCATTGCTTCAAATTGTGATTAAGTGAGGTTACGAAAAGAAGAAAACTGTCCAACGAAAATAATAAAAATAAAAATTAGTCAGGTCCCACCACACAACACTTACAAACTTTGTACCCAAAACCTCAGATATACAGATTTCGGAATGAGGAAGTGACTTACCTTGAAATGAAATTCGCTGGAGATGAAAAATTGCGGGGGGAGGGATGTTCGGAGAGATGGTACCGCTTGACGTTGGGCTTCACACACAATTGGCGGGGCTTGGAGGTTTGCTTAGTGACGGAGACCTATCGATTGCGGCTTGGAGTGACTGCTGTTACGACGCGCACACACACTTCGCAACCATCGTTTATTGCAGAAAACGACTGTCAAAACGGGTTTATTTTTATTTTTTTACATTGACAGAGATAATATTATTTCATATTCATGTATGCACTTGATCTTGGTAACATCCCCGGGTTGAAAATGCGGCAACCAAACTTCTTTTCAGATGATTTTGAAACCTCCCCTCGATGGGTCTAAGTATAGATGCTACTGTGTAGCGTGTACTTGCCATCATTAAGACCTTCACGAAACAACTCCATCTTTGTCCTACGGGAAATCTGTGGACTTCGGGGCTTCGGGGCTTCGGGAGCAGGTTTCACTTCATAGCCCTTGTCTGGAAAGCTTCCGGCCTTGATCTAAAAGTGGGAACCTAGATTTGAAGCTTGAATAGCAAGACCCCACATCCCACATCGCCTGACCATTCCAGCTACAGTACGCGCAAGACACTGCCAAGAGTCGATGTTTAGTTACCCCCCGCATCTGCGTCATATGACGTAGTAAGCCCTCGTCGTCATTAACATCCCCTCAGCCTGCAGATAGCCAGCTCATCTCACGAAATAAAAGCCTCCCAAGCTCCTCTTCTCACCATTCTTTTCAAGCATCTGCAGTGGAAGAAAAAATCGAAAACATTTTCTCAGGCACATCGAATCGCTCTAAACTTTATTATCACTGTCCTACCAAAAAATCGTAAAATCATGCCTCTTATTGTTCCAGGAATCAACTCGAAGGATGGCGATTCTTCCTCAAATAACATGTCTACCAACCCCGTCATTCCCAACGAAGAACAGATCAAGACCGGTGTTTTCGATAAGAAGGGCGACTCTGTAAAGGCTTGCGCTGAGCATCACAATGCGACCCCGGGCCCTGTCATCCCAGACGACACTTCGGTTTTCGAGAACAAACTAAGCCGCGAGGAGCAACATGCTAAGGCGAAAGAGTTGAATAAAGATTAAATTCCCCTATCGATCGATACAACATTTCTGGTCATGAGCTGGCAGCAATAGCAAGAATGGGTTTTTGAAAGGGCGTTGGGTTTGCTGTCGGGGGTGGGGTTTTAATTCGTTGTGGGATTCGCAGTCCCCCCCCCCCGGGGGGGATTCCCGGTTTTCTTATGACTTTTCAAAGTATGAAGTGTTTTAGAAATGTGTCCTACTTTTGTTTAATATCCAGAGTAATATGAGTTTAGTTTGAAGCTACTCAAGCGTGCAAGATATCTAAGCTTCATTACACAATCTAAGCCTGTGACTGGCAACAGAAAATATGAGAAATCGTGGGGCAGATACATATCTTGAGAAGGGACTCTATGAGTCGTATGGGTACATGTATTCCTTACGCTTGATCAGCAATTATCTTCAGCATCCACCTCTCCATATCCATAATCTCCTGTGGCTCCGCGCTGTGATCGAGGTCCGGATAGCTGTGCCATTCTACTGGTTGGTGTAACTCCTCCTGCAAAATTGCCTTTGTATCTTGCCCCCACTTAAATCGAACAACGGTGTCGATCTCTCCATGGGCTTGGAAAATGGAAGTCCCCTTATTGGCGTCTTGAGTCATTGATGCAATCTTTTTGCTCAAAGGCAGCCAGGTGGAAAGTGCAGCGATTCCACCAAGCTTATGTTTGCAAGTGAGTCCAGACTAGCGAAACGGCGAATTAGAAATTTTAACAGAAAAAAAACGGAGTCAAAGTGGGCTGGTACCAAAAGAGCAACAGCGCCGCCTTGAGAGAAACCACCGAGGATTATTCTTTCGCTAGCAATTCCTTTATCGATTTGCTCCTGTATTATTCCATGCACCTTTTCGACACTAGAAAGCATTCCACTTTCATCTTCGCGTGCGCCCATATCAGATAAAGTGTACTGGATTTGCAAATCATCAGCAATCACTCGAAGCTACTGAGAACCAACACCTCCACCCCTCAAGTTACTCACGAGGTTGAACCAGCTGGGCATGCGCATGCCCATGTTCTTTGCGATGGTGAAGTTAGTTTTGAAACATTATGACTCTTATCGCAGCAGAAGAAATACCAGGTCAACGGGAATTCTGGGCGCATGGGGAAAGATAAAAGTGCATTCATCGAACTTCCTGCGGAGGCGGAAATTCTCGGAGATGGAAGACCTGTAGAATGAGATGTATCTATAGTATTAGGCTTGACAGGAAGAAGAGATGGAGTTTATATGCAGAAAAATGCGATGAAGTTATATGCAAGTGGATCCATATTGAGAAGGTATATGAAATTTTACCGTGTCAGGCAAATAGGAAAAGTGAAAAGGGACATACCATCCAGCGCCAGTATCTCCGAGGCCGTGCAAAAAGATAAAGCTGCAGAAATAAGACAAGTTAGCGCACGACACACGATGAGTGACAGACAATTTTGAATGTTGTTGTGAGCGACTTACGTGGCAGTGTGCTTAGTAGCGGCGGGCACAACGATAGCGGCGGCAGTGGTCATGGCTGGGGTAGAGATGTGAGTCTTGCGTGATGTGAAGAAGAAGGGAAAAGAGGAGAAAATGTGGGGTATTGTCGGTGTCGTTGTTGTTGTCGCGGATAGTGAAGAGAACGAGAACAAATGATACGCTAAAGTGAAGCAAACAGTAAGGGGAACCAGGCCTATGGAATGCGAATAAAGTTTGTGTGGGAGAACAGGCATTAACTAGCCGGAGGATATTCAGAGTTTTCTGGAACACAACTTGTATCAGAAGGAGACATGGAAAATATATCTACAGTACTGTACTCTAATCTGCAGTACACAGATCTAGGCCAGTGCTAAGAGGAACAGCCTCCCCCAGTACCTCCTCCCCCAGCGTTACACACCAACGCGTATACTAGGGTACCCTGGATGGTCGTCCGTGCTTGGTCCTTAGGCCTTGGCAGCCAACACCCAGCGACGGGTAGAGGTGGAGGTGGTGGAGGAACTCTCCTCGAGAGAGAGAGCCTTCAAACAATGCTTTCGCAACTTCTACCCTGACTTGTTCAAACTTTGTCTCTATTGTCTGCACCTTCTTGTTCATCTCCCCCCCTTTGTGTTCTTGCGTATTCTTCATACATAGATTCGCTACCTCCTAGGCCTGCCGTACCTAAGGAAGCCGCGTCTTCTCTCCATCGCTCTCTTTCCCCCTCACGCTATGGCCGCCCAAACGTCTCCGTCAACCACAAACCTGCACGGCCTTCCTCCCATCCCACCGTCTCCAACCCATTCTTTCGCCTCAACTGCTTTCCCCACAGCATCCATAAACTTGCCTCCTCCTCCACCTCCGCTACTACCAAAGAACTTTCTATCTAGGTCAGATGTTGCTGCTTCGATATTGGCCTACCAAGGCCTCCTCGATGCCGCGAAGGTTTATCGGAAAGCCATGGCTGCAGTAGCTGCTGCTGCATCGTCATTTGGCGCTGCTTTAGAATCTTGTGCGAAATGTATGGCCTCCAGATAGCAGCTCCGTAGAAAGTAAAATCACACTGATCCCACTCGTTTTCCGTAGGTAAAGGAGCCGGTGATACCGCCGAAGGGCTTATGAACGCTGGCGGTCTTCAATATCTTATCGCTAGCAATACACATATTCTTTCTGAAAGCTTGTACAGGGGTTTTGAGGTACCTTTGTTGCACGAATTGGATAGTTATAAGCAAAAAAACAATGAGAACGAGGAGCAATACAAGAAAGAAGCCAATGAAAAGAGCAAAGAGCTTCGGAAGCGTGAGCAGGATCATTTGAAACTTGCGCGACAAAGGAAAAGAAGTGGGTATTCCTCTATGTTTAGTAAATTGGATTACTTTTCCCCATGGACTTCGACGGCAGCCGCTGATGGACACGAAGACCTATCTTCTTTTCGCACCGCGCTGGTAGATCTCACTAGACAAATAGATGAACTTGATAATCTCAAATATGGCCATTATCGTTCAGCTTTGGCTCTTTCACAGGAAACCTCATCTCGAATTCTCGACTCTTCAGCTCTTGTTGTAAGGGCCGAAATTGAAATTTTCGAGAAGATAGCCCAGAAGGGCTGGGACTCGTCGGGGGGATTGGATGATTTGATATCCCGTTCTGCAGACCCTTTTGCGCCGGAGCCTGGTAGTGGGCCAAATGGGGAAGGCGAGATTTTCTCTATCTTACCAAGCCACAGTATTCTCCCAAGTCCTCAAGGCCCTGGGATGAGTCGTTCCGGCTCAACAGCTTCGACAATCGGTGCGACCAATGGCGGCACAGGCAATACCGGTGGGAGTGAAGGGAAATATCAGAGTTTGACTGGCGCATTAAACAACGGCGACTTTGACGAGTACGAAGATGACGATGTGAGGAGCATATTCTCTGGAGGTTTTTCGAATCCCGGGATGCTAAATAGCGGTGGTGGCAGAGGGAAGATTGGAATACCCCCGTTTTCACCTTCGGCTAGCAGTGCTGGCTGGGGCACTCTCGGTGGACAAAGACTCGGCTCGGCACACACTGATATCATATCCTTGACCCTATCACCATCATTAGACGAAGATAATGAGCGACCTACCACGCCTGGGGGTGGCGTACGGCAAGAGGATACCGAAACCGAGAGCGAAGGCGAACAATCAGCGGGGATTAAGCAAGGGGAGCTTTGATCCTAAAGAATAAATGGACATGCATGATGGATTTTGACAAGAAATCAAAGTTGGGTGTTATGGATCAGGCAGGATGCGGGTCCATGGGTTTATGTGTTCCTTGCTTTCTCTAACGTTTCATTTCAGATGGTAATCATATATCAACTTGTACAGTTTTTTTCTTTCTTTTACGTTTCTCTCTCTCTTCCCCTTCTCTCTCTCTCTCTCCTTTTATTTCAGCGGGTCTAGTTGTCCTTGGGATTTTGATTTTTTTTTGGTTTATGGGACTTTTCTTTCGTCTAAGTTCGGGAAATGGGTTTTCGCAAGTCGATTTTTCGCTCAAATATTTTCAGGATTTGGTAGTACACCATCAGCGTATTTATTATTAAGCTTGAATCATAAATTGGATAAGGACCCATTGGCTCAAGTCAAATATATCTCTTACTGATATAGCATTATTTTCCCTAGATCAAGTTATAAAAATTAAAGATGCATGTATGTCTGAATAATGGTATTAAAATTGTAGAATTTACCAAGCATATCAGCCCCGTTATCCCTCAAATACTCTCTTTCGTTTGGAAGGCGTTAGTATGGACTTGGAACCTATTCGTAGGACGTCTGCATACAGGTACATGTAGTTGTAGCTTGGAACCCTGTGACTGATCGGCACATGATTTTGGACTTTTGGGCCCTTTTTCAGACCCTTGTGTGAATGACTACACGATATAGAGTACATATATGTAATTGTTGATTCATTGCATGGTTATACTTTGGAGGGGAGGTTCTGACAGCCTATGAGGTGATATTAGAACAGTAAAAGACAGCTCACATAAATTTGATCACCCCGACAAATGACGCCGGTATCACATTCAGCCCGATTTGATGTTTCCCATGCACTCATATGTACATGTACCTATAACATGTGGAGTACATAGTACATGTACATTTAGTTACATGTGTCTACATATATGTACTCTAGTGGAATAGGTACAGATGTATAATTCAACTGCATTAGGATAGTTACCAGGGGTGCGTGTTACCTATTACGTACTCCTGCCTTTCAATTGACATGGGGATGTGCATTCTGATGATTGAGACGCTTAAAGGCTTCAACCTCACCTCAATGATCAACATATCAGCATATCTCCTCCGTCCCCGGATACAGAGGTTTTTCTCAATATTTAGGGCCATAGGCTTCAACATTCATACTGCAGTATTCCATGTTCTTTGAAGGTTCTGGTGCATGGGGCAATTGCTTGGTTTAGTTGATTAAGTTGAGGAATCACACGAGTTTGTTCTTGGCGGCTAATCCGAGGAGAGTGACTTTTCATGAAGGACTGCAACACTGCATTTGCATGAGATGAAGAGCTGAAGAACACGGTGGCAAAACACCTTTAGGTCTGTGCTTGTGTCAGTTGGCCTAAATTCCCGTAGAGCCAAAGGCGGCTACGGGAAATTGTTACGCGGGGGTGCGCTCTCCTTCTCAAGCTTCAAACCACTTTCTTCCTCTTTCCGTTTCCGGTTTGCTTTTCAGTTTGCTTTGTATTCACTACATGTATATCCTTGGGCTTCGCTTTTGATATAGTATTACCTCTTTACTAGATACTTCAATTCCCTATCTGCCGCAATATTTTGGATAAGGAGGCTGTGATCGTCTTCGAGCCTTCTGGAGCTGGTTGAGCCAACGCATCCGGATAATCTATACATTTACCACCCAGGGTTCTCCATCCCAGATCAAAGGCTTCATCTTTTCTTCAAAACGATATTTTGTTTCGTCATACTACCCACATCCTCTGGCTAGTTACGTAGTCTATCTGACGGTCATTGGGCCCAGAGCTCTCTCTAATTGGGAACTCGGTGGTAACCTCTGGGCCACCTTCGTTTCTAAGATATGTTCTTCACGAGATCACATTTTGAGCCCAGAATGGCAGGCGGCTTTAAATTGGGATCTCGGAGACGGAGAGACGAGGGTGATATTGAAGATTCCGGTTAGTACTAGTGGGTTACTACTGCTTATTCGTGCTCAAGGCTTACGTTGGTACTCTTAAGATTCGTCTCCACCCCCACGCAAAGTAAAGACATGTCTCACCATAGACCTTACGAAAGGTCTAGAAGACCAAGGGTCATCCCAGGGGAGACGAAACTCAAGTGTTGAGAATGAGTGTACGTTGTATCCCTGATAAAACCCATCTTCGGAGCGACTCTGAAATATATCTAGATCCTCATGGTTATATGTCCAGCTTTGAAATGGAGCCACGAACTCTCAGCTCTCAGTCTCATGAACAGCCTCAGCAGCATGTCCAACCCAGCAATCGGATAGCATTCGATAACGAGCGGGCCGAGTGGTACAAAGGCTCTAAACCATTATCGTCTCTCAAAACCGGCATGTTCGATATACCAGGGCTGAATAACTGGGAAATTGGTAGTTTCAGTGGATCTGGATCCCCAACTCCCGGCATAAGATCTCCAAGCCCTACCTTCATGCCAATTCCATCCGATAATCTTCGGCCACTTAGAACGCCTACCGGAAATAATTGCTCAACACCTAGCCGCAAGCGTGTCGCTGCTACACCGCTGCCGCCACCGGAAGAACATTTCAGGGAAGAAGAAATCGACGCAGTGATTTATAAAGGTTACACTCTCCGCGAACGGAAGGCGGTTGAACTTGAGGATGGAACTTTCCTGCGAATTCACTCAATCCTTAATCGAATTGGTGGTGATGGGGAGGAGGAAGTCTTTCTTAGGGGCGCAAAATATAAAAGAGCCCGTGACTTCATGGGGCTTTTAGGATTAAAGAAGAATGAAGTTGCCTTAAGCTCAGCTAGCGAAACGGTCTCAATCTCGAAAGTACTCAGAACTAGGATCCTCATCATGACAAATGCAGCTTTTCCAAAATACAGGGATGTCCATGGGAATGCTCAAGTTGATGAGATAGAGGGTAGGTTAATCTGTAGATGGAAATTGACCGTAATTAGCAAGCAAGAGAGTTACATATGGCGCCTCGGGGAACAGGAGGCGGACAAGGAATTTCAAGTTGAAGATCGCGAATTACGAGAGGATTGGAGGGGTAAGATTGTGAAGTTGGCTGAAATACTGAAAGTTACATCTAGGGAGCATATACCGCCCCAGAGGAAGCCGAGATATGTTGAGGAAAGTGTAAATTCCGACAAAGTGGCGAGCCCTGAGATAGGAAGACGGGCCGAAGGCATAAAGGAAACACACCACACTGAGATTGTGGCCAACGGAAGTAGTATTGAGCTCAAGGAAACATGCTTTGAGTCTTATCCACGAGGTGATTTATCTGTTCTTGGAAGAAGAAGGTACGAGGCCACGGTGGACTCCCGAACACCTTCAGGCAGGTTTCTTGGTCATTTCCAAGGAACGTATACACCCAATGCCTTCTCCTTACCTTCTTTATGCAACAGTCCATCAGGCTTCACAGGAATATTCTCGCAGACCTCGAGGGCATCATCTGTCGTTTCTACACCGCGATCGTTTTCTGATTCATTTGGAGGTTCGGATGATACCTGGAGTCCGGATAAGGTCGATTCCCTTAGTGGATTTGAACTTCTTGGTAAAGATCTTGGGTGTTTTATGCCCCTAAGATACGACAATTCAAGGAGGCCTTCCCTGCTTGTGAATATGACCTCTCAAGGAAGCTCTCATCGAGGCAGTTCTGAAAATCGTGGAGCTTTCGAAACGTTTGATAAGGTCCTAAAAGAACCGCCCCCTCCTCAACCAGCTTTCGCCCCACGATCGATATCACAGAAAAAAAGGTATCGGTTCGGGGATGCCTTCTGCGGTGGCGGCGGCATGTCCTCCGGTGCCCGCTCCGCTGGCCTGATCAATGCATGGAGTTTTGATTTCAATCAGGATGCAATAAATACCTACCGTCGAAACTTTCCCGACTGTGAAACATACTACGCAACAGCCAATGATTTTGTGACCTTTCCTCCGGAAGAGCTACTCGTGGATATCGTCCATCTCTCTCCGCCGTGCCAGCCCCATTCACCCGCCCACACAATCGCAGGAAAGGACGATGACCGAAACGAGGCATCTCTGTTTTGCGTCAAAGAGTGCCTGGAAGCTGCCAGACCAAGGATGGTGACATTGGAGCAGACGGACGGGATCCTGAATCGGCAGGAATGGTTCCGAAGTTTGGTGCTGTGTTTCACTGATCTAGGCTTTTCGGTCAGCTGGAAGGTGCTACATGGTGTAGAATACGGTGTTCCGCAGACTCGAAAGCGACTATTCTTATTAGCAGCGAGGTAGGCCCAGAAAATTGCATGCCGTTAAAAGTGGTATAACTGATCATTGACCATCCCTTAGTCCTGGGGAAGTTCTCCCCCATTTCCCAGCGCCTAGATACGCCCACCCCAGGGTCCAGGAAACTAGTAAGTTGACACCACCACGCACAGTCCGAGACGCCATAGGTTCCATTCCATACGGTGTGACCAGTCATGAGCCCACCCCGTTCCCGGGCGGATTCCGACCATCACCTGTCGACTTTGACCAGCCGCTCAGAGCCACGATCCTGGCCAGCGGAGGCCCCTATGATGTGCATCCGAGCGGGTTACGGCCATTCACGCCCAGGGAACTGGCGTGTCTACAGACATTCCCGATCACGCATGACTTCCAGGGGAGTCCCTGTCAGAGGAAGAAGCAGATTGGGAATGCGGTGCCGCCAAAACTGGCGGAGGCACTCTTAAAAGAAGTGAAGAGGACGTTGGAGAGAGTTGATAAAGAGAGGGAGAAGGAGAGGATTGAGAAAGCTAAAATGACTGTTTTGATTGAGGTTGAGGAAGATATCATTTATGGGGGGAGTAAAAGGGTTGAAAATCCTATGGAGGAAATGTTTCCGGATATCATTTATAATAAAACTGTCAAGAAGCCGGTCATTACCATCCCAGCACCAGTACCAGCACCAGAATTAGTACCGGTACCGGTACCAGCACTAGACCTGTTAGCAGCACCACTGCCGGCACCAATACCGGTACTAGTACTAGATCCCGAGCCAATAATGGCACTAGCAGGAGCGCCGGGACCAACGCCAACAGTACCAGCCTTAGTCATAACTGACGAAGATGAAGTCCAGATAGTGTGTGTGCAAAAGAAGACGATTCCGGTCGTGGTTGTAGATTAGTTTGATGTTTGATTTCACTTTTTTTGCCCCTCGTATCATAGTCTTTTTTTTTTTTGGGGGGGGGGGGGATCTAAGTATTATTTACATGTATTTAGGTGCATTACTTGGGCCGCTTACTTGGGCCTAGGTGGTTTTGCTGTTGTCATGACAAGCGATCATTGACACCTAGATATTTCCTTTTTATTATTTTCTTTTTCTTACTGGCACATTAGAGTAGAAAGGCGGTGGAAAAGAAAGAAAAAAAGAGAGAGAGAGCACAGGATTCGAATGCAAGTTATGGTTTGTTTAGGGTAATGATATTTAGATTTAATCTCTCAACATCTATGTTTATGTAGTAGTAGTAGTAGTAGTAGTAGGTATTACAAATAATACTAGCCCGTTTCTCCCAAAACTCCGGCGGTGGACAAAGGAAATTCGTAACAAATAAGAAAGGGTATCCCAAGAACTACCGAAATCGGCACATTCGACAACAGCGACAAAAAAAGAAAGACTCCCAAGAAAGTACAAGCTTTCAGAACCTAGAAACTGCGACGGCGGCGGCGGTGACGGAGGCTATTACATGACACGCGTCGACCGGGTGTGGGTTCTATGGGTCCGACGACGGCCGGTGCGGCCACAGGTGAGGCAGTTGATGATGATGTTGAAGACACTGTTTGATTGTAATGTTAGCATGTGATTCCTGGCTTTCCAAATGCGAGTCGGGGGAAGAAGAAGAACGTACTTTGCAATACCGTTGACGATTGCCATGATGATCCCGGCGATGCCGTTGACGATGGCGGTGAGGGCTCTTCCGATGGCGCGGAGGACGGACTTGATCTGTGTGGCGGTTAGTATATGACTTGGACTTCAAAGGCTGGGGAGAGAGAAAAGGAACGTACGCAGGAAACGACGGCACCCATTGTGGTTTGTGTTTGAGTTTGTGTGAGCTTGGGTTTAGTGGTTTATTGGTTTATTGGGTTTGGTTTATGAGAAGAGTGGTTTTTTGCTTTTGCGTTTGTTGGATGTGGATGTGGGAAGCTTTGTGATTGTGATTGACGATGTTTAAGAATCGGTTTGATGATTGATGCTTGTGGAATTGTAATGTAATGGTTTATGATGAATAAAAAAGAGATCTTCTGGAGCCCTCCCGAGGTCTTCTTATATCCTGCCCGCTCTTTCTATGACATTGCTGCCCACTCCTATCACCTCCAAAACAGGCCACAACTTGGAATGGTATGCTACATCATCATCACAGGCCTGTCTGCATATCATACCGGTAGTTTAAGCTATGTATCTACCCATTAAACTTTTAGCGAGTGTCTCGCTTCCTTCCGTCCTCTTGCACCCGACCCATGACGCCAACAGCCACACATTTACCAGTGCAAACCCAATACCTGTTTGAAAATTAAAGCCACACATCATAACCCACACCACACAGGTCCAAGAATGTGATTACATACATGTAGCTAGGTATGTGTTATGTGCGCGCGCGTGTGGATGCAAAAACCTGTTTTTGAGAGATATGGGAAATTGGAATTGTGGGTTCGGAGATGCAAGGGGCTGCGATTGGCGGCATGGGTAAGGGTTTGCGGTGCGGTAATGTTGACGTCATGAGGCTCTAGCAGCGATGACGGTGGTTGGTGTTTGACAGAAAGCTTGGCTGGGAACCCCTGGTTGGTTGGGCGCCTTGGCATTGGCCTTCAACACTGGGTTGATATCAGGTTGAGAGAGAGCGCAGGCGCATGATATGATACAGTATGGAGGCTACAGAGATCTGCGCACGGGTCTAAACTGCGTCGAGAAGTGTTTACGACGCACCCTTTCTTTGACATGTGCTCGGGGCAGGGAATGGCGGGCCTTGCAAGACTAAAAGTAGAATATTCTAGCTATTTTACTCTGGATATAGCTAGCTAGGCCAACTAGCTGGAGGAGCTCATGCAGTTGATGCTTAAATCCACGACCAAGGATTGACGGGCTGCCTAGTTTAGAGTAGAATATGCAGATGATGACATCTTTGTGGGGATATCGTCAATATTGGCATGGCACATCGCAATATCCAAGATTTGAAACGTCATAGCTAGTTTTCTAGATACACGACAAGTAGAAAATTGGTTCCTGAATGTAGGCCTCGACGGTCTATATAAACCGTGCTTTGCGCCCTCAATCGCATTCTTTTTTTTCCATCATCATCACACAATCACATCTTCACAAACACTACAAACCAAATCTACTCTTTTTTAAAACCAAACACTCAACCGCCCAAACCAAACCACAATGTCTGACCTCGGCCGCAAAGATTTCTCCACCAAGGCTAAGGAGGAGATCGTAAGCCCACCACTTCCCGCTACAATGCCTACAGACAAACAGTGACACTAACAAAACGCAGACTCCCGACCACTCCAAGTCCGCCGCCCAGAGGGTCAAGGAGGGCGTCACCGACACCACCGACCGCGCCGCTGCCGGAATCAACCCCGACAGCGACAAGAGCACCACCCAGGAGGCGTTTGACAAGACCCGCCGCGAGAAGGACCACCAGACCCGCGATGGGCCAATGGACAAGGTATGTAGCTAGTGATAGTTTTGTGGAATTGTTCGGTGGACTAACGGTTTGGGTTTATAGATCAAGGGTGCGCTCGGATTGGACAAGCACGATTAATTTCTGCTTTCCGGTTTCCTTTCTTTTTTTTCTTTTAGTTGCAATAGCGCAATGAGGGGACTGGGTTCCTGGTCTTTTTTTTACTCTAGTCGGTCTTTATAATTAGTCGGTCTTTTATATCAGGATGTAATGAGTTGATCAAAGTCTTGAACAAGTAATTTTGTCTGGTTCCATATAGTTACACAGTGAAGTGAAATTTGCCTTTCGGTAACCAGAGTTTGGAACCGAAAACGATACCCGCAAACCAATCTCGGTACGGGTGATGATGATAGTTTAGTGATACCTGGTTCATCTAGCTTGCTCCCGGTCCGCCTTGCTCCCGGTTCCGCTTTGTGCTATGCATTGAGTTGGGCGTTTCTGGCGTGGGTGGGAATGGGTAGGTGCGCCCGGCCGGGTCAGTCGTGGACCAAACAAAATGATAGGAGGGCGTATTTATAGTTGGGTGTTGCGGTACACGAGGGCATCCCGGTATGTGACTGTCCGCATGTCCGGGCGCCGGTGGTGGTCACAATCTGGCTGTCACGTATTATCGCTCGCTGTCGGTGCAACCTCCTATGTACTCGCCACCCCACCGTGTATGGTAGCCGGGTAGCTACGACAGAAATCTCGTGCAATTAATAGCGGCCGTGCGGGAATACACTTGAAGAGAAAGAGGTGACGGAAAAGTAGGACGAGATATGAAGTTAAGTGACAAGGCTAGGAGAGCCTTCTAACCAGCTATCTGGTCACTCATCGGACAAGTGTCGACATGGCAGCGACAGGTGTCGACACGATGGATTCGGACAGATCACAAGTCTATGCCTCTCACTCCTGCCCATATTTCCAACAAGAGACAGGGCTTGGCGTGCGAGTGATTTTCTATGACGCAGTCAACACCCTTCTCTGTATTCGCGGATCCATCAACTGCGTAAACGACCGCAATATCTCAACCTTAGCACATACTCTTAGCACCGACAGCCATGCCCCGCCTCCCTTCCTTTCTCCTTCCCCCGTTCCCTTTCTTCCCCTCCCAACATAACACAAACCACCACCACACAACCACCGCCATAAGCATCACCACCATGCTCGAAAAAGCCTCCCAACAGGCTCCTCCCCTCATCCTCCTCCCTCCCTCACTCTCTCACGGGCGGGCACATCCCACCTTCTCTCTCCCCCCCTTCCGACCCCCATCTTCTCTCTCCCCCCTTCCGACCCCCATCTTCTCTCCCCCCCCCGTCGGGGGGTTAGAGCCTACCTACCTCCCCCATCATAGGGCAAGACTTCATTTCTTGCGTCCGGCCTCCACAGGGGGGAAATTTGGTGCCCCTCCCCTCACGGGGAGTGCTCTTTTTATCTCTGCCCCTCCTCTCGCGGGGAGGGGCTTAATGTCGACTTCTTTTTTGCCCCTGTTGGGTGCCTGGGCGTGGCCGAGGCCCTGAATGGGGTGATGAGATTTCGGTCTTTTTGGGGTTGGCTTTTTGTGGGTTGGCTTTTGTACTGTTTCGACTCTGCCTTTTGGGGAGGGTTGTGCCTGTTCCTGTCCCTTTTCTTCCGCGTTGAGCGAAAGTGTTCTTTCTGTTCGTTTCTCCCTCCCCTCGTAGGAGCATCAAAGCTTTGCTTCTGCGTTGAGCGAGAGTCTTTTTTATAGTTTTTTTGTTATCCACTCCCCCCCCCCCCCCCAGGAGAGCATCCTTCCATCCCCCCTCCCCCCTCTTCCCCCGTGAGACGTAAGTCTGCCTCTCCCCTCACAAAAACCAGAGATCTAATCGATACCACACCCAACCAACCCCACGAGGAGGGCGCAGCAAGCTCCGGGGGCCCAGGTGAAGGTGGACAATAAATTTTGAAAACAAAAGAACAAAAAGTCTCGCTGCGTGTGTACTTTTATACGGGGATCAGTGCCGCTTTATTATACACATCACAGGTACTGCTCCCACCCCCGGGATTGAACCCATGACCTACTGATGGCCATGGGGACCCAACCCACTCGGTGTCCATGTAAGACGAGCTGTCTACCGCTAGACTACACTCGCCCACAAGATGTTCAGTGCCCCGGAAGTAATACTTAAGGGAGTGGGGGTAAAGCGAGCTAGGGACACCTAACCCTGAGCTGCCATGGCATGAAATCTATCACGACGTACATCATGACCCACTAACCTCTTGTTATCGTGCGTGCTCTCCCCTCTCCCCTCTCCTCTTAATATAATGCGAATATCTTCCCCGTCCCCGGTATCACATGTATCTCTGCCCCCCGCTCACAGAAGGGCTTATGACCTCTTTTCTATCCCTCTCGAGTTCCTGCACGCTGCCGAGGCTCGAGGTCTAAAAGCCGTCTTTATCACCGCGTAGATATTTACATGTTCTCTGCCTTTCTTCTCCCTTCATTGGAGTGTCGTTTCTTTTCCTTTCCTGTTATCCAGGAATGTGCGTAAAGGTATTTCTAGTTCTCTCCCCCCCCCCCCCCCCACGTAGCTTTTCGTTTCGCCCCCTCCCTCCATCCACAAGTGATACAAAAAAAAAAATGGGGCAAACCTAGACCCTCCTCTCCTCTCCTCTCCTCTCACCTCACGTAGCTCCTCCTTCTGGAGAAAGTGCGTCATGATGCATCACTCGCGCCAAGAAACCTGCATCTTCGACGTAGGACTACTTTGCGGCTATTGGTTGTAGATGTGTGTGGTTAGTAGGGGCAGAGTCCGTTCAGTAACCTGGCAGTAAAGAACTGCAAGGCTCGAAGATCCGTGACGGCGATGCGGTGGTTGCGGCTGCTGGAATATACTGGCTAGCAGCACATGCACGTACGCCCAGAAGGCTATTTTGGGGGTTTGGGGGGGGGGGGGGTTTCTACAATCTCCTCCACTGGTACGATATCTCTGATAGAAGATTTGATGTGCTCGGCGCTCCGTACCCACACGTCCGCAGTGTGCTGGGGGGGGGGGGGTGTATCGATACATATGGTTTCGACGGACAACTGCATTGGTAGGTAGGTTAAAAGAGTTTGTCTACGCGCGCTGTCCAGACCGTCCTCGTGACTTCGACGTTCGGCCGGTACGTTCGGGCGGGATATAGAGCGGTGGCGAGATGTTATTTTTGAGTGGCTTTTTTTTAGCTGCGGAGGATGTGCAAGAAGATGTACCATAGCGGCGGCGTCAAGGGCCGGGGAAATTGACGAGTGAGAATCTGTGAGGATGTATGTTCAAGTCTCATCATAAACAATCTCTTTCTAAACTACAATTTACAAACGGATATCAATCATTAATTAAAAACTAAAACTACACTACACTACAAAAAAAAAAAAAAAAAAGGTCCCACCAGCCCCCTTCCCCCAACCACCACCACCACTACATCCCCCCCCCAAAGTCCAACTTCCTCGCAATCTTCCTCCCCCTCTGCCCGCCCTCCATCTCCGTCGCATCCCCCCCCCCCTCCTCCCACCCCGCCCTCCTCTTCAAATCCGCGCCCACCTTCTCCACCCCGGCCCCGCCCCCCTTCTTCGGCAGCAACTCGGGCCTCGTCGGCGGCGGATCCTCCCTAAACCACTCCCCCTCCAGCGCCTCCTTCGCGCTCAACCTCTTCCTCGGATCCAGCCGCAGCATGCCATACAGCACCTCCATCCCCGCGGGCGAAATCGTCGGGAACGTCCGCTGGTAGTAATACAGGTCCCTCTCCGGCTGTATATCATCTTTATTCGGAATCACATACTCGGGGAGGCTCGTGACGCCGGGCCAGTTCTGCTCGGTGGGCGTGCCGAGCCAGCGCGCGATGAGCTGCAGCTGGTGCACGTCCGAGTCGCCGGCGAGGTACGGCAGCCGGATGATGAGCTCGACGAAGACGAGCGCGAGCGAGAAGATGTCGACGGCCGAGGAGTAGTATTTGGCGCCGAAGAGGAGCTCGGGCGGGCGGTACCAGCGGGTGATGACGTTGCTGGTCATGGCGCGGTAGGGGTCGCTGAAGCTGCGGGCGAGGCCGAAGTCGGCGAGTTTGAGCTGGCCGGAGGTGGAGAGGAGGAGGTTGTTGGGTTTGATATCCTGGTTGCTGTTAGTTATGTTACTCTTGCACTCTCCTTCCACCGCTACTCACACGATGCAGCACGAAATTCTTATGGCACCACCACAAGCCTCTCAGACTCATTGCCATCCAGCTCTTGATATCGGCGCCATTAAACGTGATATCCTTGTCCCTGATGATAAACTCCAGATCGCCGTCGAGGAACTCAAGCACGAGGTTGAGGTTCTGGTTCTTGGACGAGAAGACGTCGAGCAGGCGGATGACGTTCTCGTGGCGCAGCTCCTGCAGGAACTTGACCTCGCGGATGGCGTCCATGGAGATGCCGTCCTGCATCGCCGACACCTTGATCTTCTTGATGGCGACCGGGAGCCCCGTGGCGCGCACGTGGCCGAGGTGCACGACGGCGTAGGTTCCTTCGCCGACTTTGCGGTCTGTGGGGGGGGGGGGGGGTGTGTTAGTGGTGGGTTAGAGGGGAGGGAATTTGGTTAGAGGGGATTGGGGGAGAGGGGATTGGGGGAGAGGGGATTGGGGGAGAAGGAAGAGAGGAATTGGGGAGAGAGAGGGGGGGGGGGAAGTGCCTTTCTCGTATTTGCGCTGCGTGTCGTCATTGAGGTCCTGCGCGAGGCGGTCCTCGGCGGGGAGGAGGAGGAGGTCGTCGGTGGCGGTCATGGCGGGCGGAGTGGGAGAATTAATCGGGGAGTGAGAGTGAGTGTTGGTCGTCGTCTGCTGCGCGTGGGAGTGCTGTGCTTCGATCGGGTGCACGCGACGGGAAGCAGTGCATCACGAGAGCTCTCGGGGATGGGTTGATTGCAATTGGGAACCGGGTCGGGTGGCGGGCAGGGTAACCGGTGCTGCGGCTCTGCGGCTCTGCGATCTGCACGGGCGTCATTGGCAGGGGAGGGAGGGGGTGAAGTGATATCATATATACCGACTGTTGATTACCCACAGTTCTCGATATCTCGCGATAGGCAGGACAGAACAGGCAGAACAGGCAGAACACACAGAACAGACAGAACAGACAGAACAGAGACACAAGATGGCAGCAACAGTTCGGAGCTCACCGCTGGTGCGGGTGGTTGTCAATTCGGTGCAGAAGCTGTATGTGCAATATTCCTGTATTTAGTTAATATGATGCAATTGCAATTATACGTTCGATTCGGAGAGTCTTTTGTTAACGGGGCGCTTTTGAAACTCGGTGGTGTAGATATCCAAAAGCCCTCGCCGACAAGTCATGGGACAACACGGGCCGTGAGTCTCTCAATTGCTGCATCTCCAGCTTCAATTCCATCCATTACTATATATACACAGTAAAACAATAAAAACAATAAACCAAAACCCCTAACCAAAGCCATGTCCAGTCCTCCTCGAAGCCCCCCTCCGCGCCTCCACCCCCACCCCGGCCACGCACACCATCCTCCTCACCATCGACCTCACGCGCGCGGTCGTCGACGAAGCCCTGCGCACCAACAGCTCCATGATCATCGCCTACCACCCCATCATCTTCCGGCCGCTCAAGTCGCTCAGCCTGCGCGACACGCAGCAAGAGAGCCTGCTGCGCCTCGCGCAGGCGGGCATCAGCGTGTACTCGCCGCACACGGCGGTCGACGCGGCGCTCGGCGGCGTCAACGACTGGCTGGCGGACGGCATCTCGGGCGGCAGGGGCAACGAGGAGAGTAGAAGGGTGCTGGAGGAGAGCATGGCCCCGCCCGACGGGTTTGAGGGCTCGGGCATGGGCAGGCTGGTGGTGTTGAAGAGGGGGCAGAGGTTGGGGGAGTTGGTGGAGAGGGTCAAGGCGTATTTGGGGATGCAGCATTGTGAGTAGTTGTGGGGGGTTCGGGCGGGTGGGCATGGCTGATGTGGTGTGTAGTGATGGTTGCGGCGACGGATGCCCACAATTCTGGGGATGCCCACGATTCTGGGGATGCCCACAGTTCTGGGGATGCATTGTGAGTGCGCTGCATTGGTCCTTGTCTCTGCTGCAGAGAGTGGCAATTAACGTCCCGCAGGATCAGCAAGATCGCACTGTGCGCAGGCTCCGGCGGGTCCATGTTCAAGAACCTCGACGTCGACCTCTTCTTCACGGGCGAGCTCTCGCACCACGAAGCCCTCGGTGCGCGTGAGCGCGGCATCAGCACAATCTCCTGTGCGTCCCTTCTTCCCAGTTGAAGTATATAATGGGCACTGATATAATGCCATTATCAAGGCTTCCACACAAACACCGAGCGCGGCTTCCTCGCGGCCGTCATGAAGCCAAAGCTGCTCGGGGTCCTGAAGGAGGAGTGGGCAAGGCTCAAGGCCACGCCCGAGGGCCGCGAGTTTGCGGGGGACGCGGAGGTGGACGTGGCGGTCAGCGAGGCGGATAGAGACCCGTATGAGATTGTCTAGATGGATGTGTGTGGGGTGGGATGGATGAGATTGTCTAGATGGATGTGTGTGGGGTGGGATGGATGAGATTGTCTAGATGGATGTGTGTGGGGTGGGATGGCTGGAGCTAGATGCATAGTGATGGCCCACGGACAAGATCTATAGCTACATGTATGTGCCTGTTCTGTGTGTAGTGCTGGCCAGCCAATCGAAGCAATTCCCCGTGCAGTGGAGAGAGACCGATGCGTGCATGTAGCCTGCCTGTTAATGCTGCACCTCTCGTGCCTGAACTGAAGCCCTGATCCAAGACTTCACATTCACAACCCACGCAGCCCAATTGCTTCCCAACCTGATTGATCAGCTCCACGACTCAACCGCCAACCCGCCAACCCGTTCCAGTCCCTCGCCAAGGCCGCACCAGCGTACCTGCACACAAAAGCCACGCCAGGACTCCCAAATCTTCTCCGCCCCCGCAGCACAGAAAAGAGCAGCAGGAAAGAAACCCCGCGCCTCCACGTCTCCGCGCATGCCTGCTGCTGCTGCTGCTGCTGCCGCTGCTGCTACCGCTTCTCTGCCCCGCTGTCTGCATCCCAATCGACACCTCCGATATATACCGATTGCCTTCTATACCTCGATCGAGTACAGTCTTATTGACAACTGCAATGGGCTTCATCAACCCCGGCCGCAACCTGCACTCCCGCACCCCCGGCAAACGCAAACCCAAGCACCACCCCACCACCACCACAACCACAACCACAACCACAACCACAACCACAACCACAACCAGCAACAAACGCCCCCGCACCCGCACCCGCACCCGCCCCCGCACCCCCACCCCACCCGCGCTCTCCCCCCTCGAGTCCCTCCCCGCAGAGCTCCTCTACCGCATCTTCGAGTCCAGCCACAACACCGCCCTCCCCGCCGCCTCCCGCCACCTCACGCACACACTCAACGCCCCGCACCTGCACCTCCTCCACCTACGCACGCACGCAGCCGACGCCGCGGCCCTCTCCGAGGTCTTCCGCCTGCGCTTCTTCACGGCCCCCTTCCTGGCGCTGTTCGAGTCGCGCTTCGGCCGCCTCGACGCCTCGGGGGCAGCGCTGCCCCTGCGGCTTGTCAGTGCGCCGTGGACGGGCGAGAAGCTGGCGCTGTTTACGGCGCTGGTGGAGCGCGGGGCGACTGTGGGGGGGGGCGAGGGGGAGGAGTTTACGTGGGCGCTGCTGCAGGCGCTGCAGGCGGGGAGGGGCGATGTGGGGAGGGTGGTGATGGCGGCGGGGGGCGTGAGGGGGGATGGGGAGTGCTTGAGGGTTGTTGTGGAGCGGTGGGGGGATGGGGGGTTGGGGATGGCGAGGATGCTGGTGGAGAGGGGGGCGGAGATGGGCGGGGTGGGGGTGTGGAGGGCGGCGTTGGCGTGGGGGGAGGGGGGGAGGCGTGTGGTGGGGTGGTTGTTGGAGGGGGCGACGCCGCCGGGGGAGGTGTTGGGGGAGTTGAGTTGTCGGTAGGGGGGTGGGTTGGAGAAAAGGGGGAAAAGGGAGAAAAGTGAGAAAAGTGAGAAGCTGTATATACCAGTGTGTTTTTTTTTTAGCTACATATTTTCAGAGGGTGGCTCGGATGAGTCGGGGGGCGTAATTGATTGGCTTTGCTTTTAGATCTTCTTCTTGTTCACTGTAATCTTGTTCTTTGGTAAACTGGTAAATAATGGCGATTGATCAAGTTGTGGGCGTGCGCGATGTAGCTCAATAGACTTGCCAAAAGCCGTCGCTGGGATACTTGACCATACTCTCAAAAAACAACTGTTCAATCATTGCCCCCACCACCTGCTGGGCCCAACCATCCCAACTACATAACACACAATACACCCCACACCACTGTCAATGATCACTCGTCACTCATCACCCATCACTCGCTCTGCCTCTGCCCCAAACACCAATGATTATTAATATACAAAATTATACTCAAGACAAAAAAATGCAACACTCTACTATGCCATGCCATCTATCTCTCTACGAAACCGCATCTATGACCATCAGGTCCGTTAACGTGGGCGCTCTCCGCTCGTCGTCCTTCTTCTCGGCGTCCTCGTCGATGAAGAACGTCAGCCCCGAGAAGGCCTCAAACAGCGAGCGCCCGCAGTACTCGCCCACCGAGTAGCCGCCCGCCTGAGTCGCGACATCCTTCCGCGCATTATCCAGCCATCTATAAAAGTCAGCATCCAACCCCCCCAACACCATGAAACCACTACCCCAGAGAGAAACACATACCCATTCTCATAATGCTCCTGCACGACATAAAGCTCACTCCTATCCGTCACCCCCTCCAACGGATCCCACACCCTCTCGACCTCCTCCCTCCTCCTCCCCGCCAGCAGCGAGCTCTTCAACAGGTCCTTCCTCCCCTCCGTCAGCATCCTTAGCTTCATCTGCGCCTCCGCCTGCCTTCTCTTCCGCTCCCCCGACTGCTTCAGCTGCACCTCCTGAATCACCTTCGCCGCGTCCCGATCCCCACTCGCCAACGCGTCCAGCGTCCGCTTCTTCAGCTCCTCCGCCTCGCGCCGCTCCTCCTCCGCCTCGCGCACCGCAAACTCCCTCGCCACCCTCGCCGCATCAACCTCCTGCCTGCTCGCCGCCGCCGCCGCCTGCATCTCCGCCGCGGCCCTGGCCGCATTCGTCGTGATCAGCTCGCGGTTCGCCGCTTCGTACGCCTGCAGCTTCGCCTCGGTGGCCGCCACGTCCACGCCGCTGACCAGGCTGAACGTCAGCTCCTCGACCTCCTCGAGGTAGTCGTTGTACTCGCGCAGGGCGCGGAAGTCGTCGCGGCGCTTGTTGAACGTCTTTGCGACGCGCTTGCGCACGTCGACCTCGCGCTCGACGGCCACGTCCTCGAACGTCTGCTTGCGGAACTTGTTCTTGCGCAGCGTCTTGCCGCAGCCGATGACGGGGCAGGGCGCGGGGCCCTGCGTGAAGATGCGGTCGACGCAGGACTCGCACATCTTGTGGTAGCAGATGGGCGACATGAGGAACTTGATGCTGGGGTTGAGGTATTTGGAGGATTTGCAGACGGGGCAGTTTTCGTCTGCGGGGGGGGTGGGGGGGGTTAGCTGGAGCTGCACTGTGCAGAGAGGGGAGGGAGGGAGAGGGGAGGCGTGCCGTCATCTCGTTTCATGGGGTCCATGCTTGCTTGCTTGCGTGCTTGCTTGATTGATTGATTGCGGGAGCGTGTGTGAGGCTGTCTCGTGGTGGTGAGTTTGCAGTGTTCCGGCCGTGATATCGCGCTCTCGTTCTGTCGCGGTGCAGCGCAGTGCAGCCACAGGGCTAGGGTTACTTCCGCTTTCATCCCGCCCTCCCCCAATCCCTAACTCTCACCCCACCAACCAACCAACCAACCAACCAACCAACCAACCCACAGCCCACAAACAGAAACAGAAACAGAAACAAAACAATGTCGGCCCCGCCAGACCCAACGATCGAGCGCCACCGCCAGCGCCTCGAGGAGTCGCTCGCAAAGCTGCGCAAGGCGCTCAAGCACTGGCAGATCCTGTCGGCCGAGTACGAGGCCTTCCGCGAGGAGCTGCAGGGACTGCCGGAGGGCGCGAGTCGTGAGGATATGGTGAGTTTGCACTCTTCACTCTCCCCGGAATGGGTATTGGGGGGGGGGCTTTGCTGAGTGGGGTAGCTGGCGGTGGGATTAGATTTCGGGGGCACGTTGGTGGATGAGAAGGGTATGCTCTCTGTCTCTGTCTCTGTCTCTGTCTGGCTCTACAGACACCGGGAGTGTGAATACTGACTCGACGGCAAACACAGAAATCAAGACCTTCCTCGGCGACAAAGTCGGCAAACGACGCACACTTGGCCAAGTCATTGCCACAGTCGGCCACCGAATCGACTGTATCCCCCCCCCCCCCTCTCTCCTCCGGGCAGTCTACAGTCCTAACACTACAAAGATGTACAAGAAAACGTCACCAAAGTCGAAAAGCAGCTCGAAAAGGGCGAGACCAAGCTCGCCTCGCTGCTCGTCGTCGCGGGCCCCGACCTCGTGAACGAGGAAGGTCTGCCCATCATGGACATCCGCGAGGAGCTCGACGAGGACGATAATGTCGTTAGTACGTGCTCTCCAATTACCACCCCCACCTCATCTCTCCCCCCACCGCTCCCCCGGAACTAACAAAGCACAGCTGCCACAATCAACGGGAACGACCCCACGGCGCCCATACAGCCCATCGACACCGAGGGCCTCGAAAAGATCGTGGACATCGCCCAAGAAGACGCACCCCCGCCACCTACACCAGCACCCACATCCGCCAAAGCCCCACAGCCACGAGAAAACAAGCCCAAGAAGCCCTCCCCCCTGCGCGAAGCCATCTCCCAAGACACAATCCCCACCCCCACACCCGCCCCCGCCCCCGCCCCCGCGCCACAGAAAAACCTCACCAACGCCGCCCTCTACGCCTGCGAGCCCCCGGACCTCAAACTCATCTCCTCACAATCCGAAGACGGCGGCGGCCACGTCCGCATCATCGACGACGCGCCCGAGGCCGCGCCGAAAGACTGGGTGCAGTCCGTCCCCGGCGAGTCCGAGGCCGACGCCGCCCTGCGCCGCGACATGCTCAAGTACAACATGCAGGAGATCGGCGCCGTGGTGGCCGAGATCAACCTCGACGAGGAGGGCGAGTACTACGGGTATGAGGACAGCGACTTTGACGATGACGACGACGACGAGGAGGAGGAGGAGGACGGGTATGGCAGGGCGACGTATAAGGTCATTACCCCCGAGCTACAGAGGGAGATGGAGGAGCTGCAGCGGCGGGTCGCGGCGCGGGCGGAGGCGGCAAGGAGTGGGGGGAAGGTGCCGGAGGAGGCTGTGGCGCCGGAGCCGGAGGTGGAAGAGGAGGAGGAGGAGGAAGAGGAGGAGCCAAAACCGGGGAAGAAGGGCGTCCGGTTCGCAAAAGAGCTCGACATCGCCCCTCTGCCCCCCCAGCCCCGTTCCAGCCCCGCAGAGCTCCCGCCATTCCCGACGCCGCCGTCGGCCGCCAACACAGAAGACGCCATCCCGCTGCTGCTGGACCTGCTAGCCATGGACGAGATGCGCAAGGAGGAGCTCCGGAAGGAGGAGATGCGCAAGGCCGGGATCAAGATTGCCGGCGAGACGCCCAAGACGCAGAAGCCGAGCATCTTCAAGGCCGAGAAGAGCGCGCTGCCGGAGAAGACTGCAGCGCCACCGCTGCAGGAGCGCATTGTGCCGGAGTCGGTTGTGGCATCGTCGGTGTTGGAGCGCCCGCCGGGGCTGCCCATAGCGGGGACGCCTGTAGAGCCACCGAGGGCAAGGAAGCCGTCGCGGTTTATGGCGGCGAAGGCGGCTGGCGCTGGTACTGGTACTGGTGCGCTGGGGTCGATATTCATGAACACGACGCCTACGATAAACCCACCTGACGCTGAAGGAGAAGAAGAGGATGAGAAGCCGGGCCAGCCTACGGTTTCAGACTTTATCAAGGAGCGGGAACCGGACGCGAATGCAGCGGTGGAGCCGCCGGATGAGCTGGACCCCACGATCCACAGACAGGAGGTGGCCACAGAGTTCCACCGCATGCGCACAAAGATGATACAGCAGCAGGGCGGCTTCGTCGAGGGTGAGGAGGAGGGCGCAATGGTGCCGCTGAACGAGGACGGCGAGAAGCGCAAGGTCAGCCGGTTCAAGGCCGCCCGGATGAAGGCGGTGGGTCAATGATAGCGAGAGCGGGAGTGGGAGTGGGAAAATAATATGTACAATCCGCCAATGATCGTTATGAATGTATATAGATTTAAAAAAAAAAAACAGAGAAAAGGAATATAAAAAAAAAAAAACAATTGACATGATACAAATTACATTTTTCTTTTGCGCTCATGTCCAGAAGTAGCAGTATTTAACGCCTATGTTATAGAGCTTTCTCTTCAGATGACGGCGGGTCTGAGATGAAGGGCTCCTTCTTTGCCGCGGCCGCCATCTCGTCCTGCTTGACCTGCTCCTGGTACAGCTTATCGGCATGCATCTGGATCCTCTCGTCGACGGCCGGGTCGCGGCTGTAGTCCGACATGTATCCCATAGCCCTCAAGAAGTTCTACCCGCCCACACAATTCAGAATCCGCTCTCCCACAAACAAACCACATCCTCACCCCACCCCCCACTCCCTCTCACCCCCCCCCCCCCAACCCCACAAAACAGAGACAGAGAGATGCAATACATACCGCCTGGCTCACATAGCAATCATTCAACTTCTTACTCTTCCCCGAGCACGCCGTCATCCTCTCCGCGAACGTCCCGTTGCGGTAGCAATCATGCAGCGCCCACTGCTCATTCGCGCAGTTCTCGAGCGCCGCGCGCCCAATCGCGCCCTTGCGCCACTGGTACGCCTTGATGATGTCTGTGAGCTGCTCGGACGCAGACTTCCCTGCGTCTTGGGCCGAGGGCGATTGGTACTGCGCCCAGATGTCGGCGTAGCGGTCGCCGTACTTTGATGGCGTTGGCGCCGCCGCCGTTCTTCTCGGCTCTGCCTCTGGGGCGGTAGTGGTGGTGGTGGTGGTGGTGGGGAGGTCTGCGGGTTTGGGGGCGGCGGTGGTGGGGGTGGGGGGGGCGGGCTTGAGGGGGGATTCGCGGAGGAGGAACTCGCGGACTTGGGGGTCGAGGCGGTGGAAGGGGTCGGAGCTGTTCTTGTCAGCGTTTGGTTGGGCGTCGGGCCAGAACCAGCCCATGGTTGGCGAATTGATTTGGGGGGGGTGAGTTCGTAGGAGGTGTTTTGGGGAATTCTGATTTGGCGGGGATGGTGGGGGGTGGGCGAGCGTGTGGTGGTGAGGTTGGTTGCGTTGCGGTGGCTGGCCCCTAACCCTTAGTTGAGCCGCTGCCGTTCACGGGCTGTCACTCGGTCTGGGGGATGGTGGCGGGGGAGGTATTGGGGAGGTACATACATCTCTTAAGGGGTGTTGGATGGCGGGTGAGCCGGTGGAGATTGTGGTAATATAGATATTCTGGATTGCAGCTCTTAGGTATGGCGCCATAGGTTTCTTGGATGGTGGTTGGACATGTTCTTCATGGGATCTCACTCACTTCTAGATCTTGTGGTCTGCTGCTGCTGCTGATGATGATGATAATGATAATAATAATAATAATTAATTAATTAATTAATTATGTATAGCTTACGATCTACTGAAAAAGTAGGAAGAGATCTCGTCAAAGAATTCAGCTACATATACTGCATGTAGTTATATAGCCGCGGATCGGACAAGTGCCGGAAATTGAAATGGCAGTGACAGGTGTTCACATGACAAGTTGGGACAGCTCTTTCATACAAAAAGTAGCATTGATGGTCGCCGCCATATCTACTACTCCCACCCCTGGATTGAACCATGGACCTTCTGTGGGAAGACCTAGCACAACCTCGCGGTGTATCCGGAAGGCGAGTGATAACCGGTAGGCCACTCGCCCATGTGTGTTCGTGGCCAGAAATGATATTTGGATTGGACGCCAAGGCCGATTGTAGGTATGGGTAACTTTTAAAATGGGCTGTTTTTCGCATTTATCGAATGACTGTAAGTACGGCTATCCTTCTGATTCCTTCAACAACATTGTTCAGATGGGATCAATCTACCCAGCAAATAAAACAAAGCGTATGGTAAGCGACCTCCACAAGCTACCTACGTACATACATTCAAACCTCACCCAACAAAATCCCAAACTCCCACGGCGCTGATTCTGGGGCAAAATCTCGGGTGTTTCTTTGATACAGAGCTGACGGGAAACATGTAAGCATGATCGACCTAAGGATGAGACTTTGCAAGCCAAAGGTTTTTGGGGTGTGTATGTCGTTCATGAACGACAGGTTCTATTCATTGACGTTAAGACACAAGATTGTCTTCGCCGTCCACGCATACATTATATAGGGTGTCCATGGTTGGGACCTCAGAGTCTTCAACCCACCTTGGTTTATTTCTACATTTCTCCGCCAGTATCATTCACGCAGTCTTGTTACAGCTAGCACTGGTGCGAGACTATTCTCCTCTGCGTGTTGGGCTCAAGGACACAACTGCCATCACTTTTTTTTTATCCTTTTTCTTTGCAGCAAAGCATAGGCACCCTAAACCATCACTTTCAAACCACCACCCCGAACCATCATCACATCACACGTCTCAAGATCTTTATTTCCTACAACACCATCGGAAGGCGACCATATACAAGAAGGTTTTAGTCATTAACCCTACTTACAGCTTTGAAGAAGACCGAAATAGCATCCCCGGACAGATCAGACCAAGAAGCAAACTCACTGTCCATTTCAGAGCCACAGAAAACGCCGCAAGGCCAGGACAGGCAGCATCATTAACAGCCAACGAAAGTTCACTTATTACCGGGCATTGCAAGCCCCATCACAAGCTGGCGCCCAAATCTTTCTGTTCGTGGCAGGATCCAGCGATTATCGCAAGATATCATCTAGGTACAGCCGGAATCAAAGTACTCAAAAAAAAAAAAAAAAAAAAATACATACGGATAACCCCGTTATTCATCGCTTGAAATATTAACGGACGGCAGCACAGAATTTTTTCCTCTACTGGATAACAAGAGACCCATTGCTCCTAAATGGTCTTTCAATTGATCTGCACCACATAGATACATGTATTGACTTTTCTTTCCACTCAATTTCAAAACCGAAAAACAGCATGCGCCCATCGATAATAAAGTATGGTATCATAAGAGTAATAGTAATACATCCAAGAAATCAACCTCAACCCAGACGCCCATACAACAACACCGACAACAAGGAATAATAATAACAAAAGATAGAAAGATAACAACACTAATGAAAAATTGAAAGTCATGATGGGAGATTAGGTTGCGTCATGATTCATCACTCGTCACCTAATTACTCTTCCAAAGGGGATTTATTTACATGATGATGCAGTCACCATCGTCTTTGTGCTTCACATTCGACCTAGACAGTCTTTCCCGAGACTTTTGGACGGCGGCACCACCCTTTTTGAGCTCTTGGAGTCTCTGCTTTGCCTTCTCGTGATTTTGACCTACAGTTCCGATAAGTCAGTGGCACGAATCAACACAATAATGGGGGGGCACTGTAATATGACAGATGGGGTGCTTTAAAGACTTACTAGCAGCTTTGAAGTACCACCTCTTGGCTTCATCCAAGTTCTCTGAGACACCGATCCCAACCTCAGTGAAGTATCCCAACGCGTACTCAGCATTCGCCAAACCCCGTTCTGCAGCCTTCCTAGCCCACAGATAGGCTTCAGTATCACTCTGTTGGATAACACCCTCTGCGCCAGTCAAGTACCATCCACTCAATGCCATCGCACTCTCCTCCTCGCCCTGCATCGCAGCACGACTATACCACGCAATACTCTGCATGGGATCGATAGGGCAGCCCATAGCCCCATACTCGAAAGCACACCCCATCCTAAATTGCGAAGGTGGGTATCCAAGTTCGGCAGCTTTCATGAACAGCTCGCGGGCGTAACTTTGATCAGGGATGACAAAATCGCTAGGATCAGCTTCCTCGTAGATCAATGCCAGCTGGTGCAACGCATGGGGGTTGTTCTCGTCGGCCTGGTCTGCTGCTCTCTTCAGCCAGTTAATTGCTTCACGTCCATTTCGGGTTTGGCCGAGAAGTCCCTTCAGCATGATCATTCCTATTGGGGGAAATAACCGTTAGTTCCACTACTGATATTCCGGGGAAATGCCTCAACGGCTTCCGGCTTTCCGGCATATCGGCATACGTACCGAGCTTGTACATGGCTGCGGTATCTCCGAGCGCAGACGCTTTCTTATACCATGTAATTGACTTCAGGGGATCCTTTTTTGTTCCGGCTCCAAGCTCGCAGCATACTAATCAGGAAAATAATGTTAGCCTCACGAAACTAGTAGGGAACCAAGGATCACTTGCCTGCAGTCCTGTAAGCAGAGGGGCCATGGTTAAGCTTAGCTGCAGATTGATAAAGATTGAACGCTCTTTCGCGATCAACTTGCAACCCCAACATGCCTTCCCAGTAACATTCTGCAAGATAAAACATCGCATCAGGATAAGGATGACTCTAAAATCAACAAAAACAAAGGGAAAAGCATCACAATTTGTCAGTCAAAAACCCAATAATCCCCCTAACCCGAGTAATGATGGAAATTGAAAATGAAAATGAAAAACCCATACCGAATTTGCAAGCTTTTTGATAATTTTGTGAGCATCAAAAATAAAGTTCTCCCTGTTCTTCCTTGTTGTCTTTGCATCCGCTCTTCCACCTTCATCCGCCAAAACAGATGCAGCCTCAACCATCTTTTTCGCAAGCTGTAGCTGCAGCTTTTGATCACCAGGGTTTGCCCTTGCGGACTGTTGGGCCTGGTTCAAGTCAAATTGAGTGATAGGCGCTGGCGCAGACCCTCTTCGACCCTTGGCACCATTACCCTCAGGTGAGTACTGTCGTCTCGGTGGAGGATGGCCTGGAAGAGACGATTTATCCTGCTGCTGAAGAAGTCCCAGCCGAACTGGGACCGGGTGAGCTGGCAAACTGTCAGGATGTGAAGGTCTCGTAGAATCCGATGAGAACCGTGGAGCGTCCGACGAGAACCGCGGGGCCTCCGACGAGAAGCGTGGGGCCTCTGATGAGAACCGTGGCCCCTCTGACGAAAATCTTGGAACATCTGATGAGAATCGGGCAGACGTTGGAGACGGATGGTATGGGAGTGCATCATCGGATGCTGGGGTAGGATTAGATTTTATTGACGCTGCCCGTGGTGGAAATGTGTTTTGCTGCTTTGGTGGCGGGAAAGGCTGTATTTGCCGCTGTTGAGCAGGTACGGGAGATCCAACTCGCAAAACCATCGGTATGTTAGATTGTGGAGGAGCTGGCGGGAATCCGTTTGCAGTCATTGGGACAGGGTTTTCTGGGGGGAAGTCCCCTGGCATTTCCGATGGGATATCTGCTTGCATCTCCACAGGCATTTCGCGAGCCCCGTCGTACTGCCCTCCATTCTGATAGTGGTTGCCATTTGCATAACCATTCATGGGCATTGGCGGAGCTGGTCCCCCTCGTGTCTGGCCACGCAAATCAGGTTGTGATCTAGTCCGATGAGCCTGTTGAGAAAAATTAGGGTGGTGTGTATAGTTGCTCTGGCCGTTTTGATAGGGATCTATCGAATGTCCGGATTGATCCCCATAATAATCCATTGTCCCAACTTCTTGATACCCATCACTCTGCTCAGAATAGTAATATGAGTCTAACAGAGCACCCACACTCTCTCTGTTGTACCCTTCTTCTTGTATCGGCGGCTGGAGATGCGAATATGCTGCTGCTCGAGGAGCTGAAGGGGGATTAATACTTCCATGCTGCGCAGGATTATAGGCAGTATACTGCTGCTGCGGTTTTGCTGGTGGCGGCGGTGGTTGTTCATACTGCTGTTGTTGCTGTTGCTGCGGATAGTGCTGTTGCTGCTGCGGATAATCATGTTGAGAATAATCCTGTGGAGCTTGATATTGATCTTGATTTTGATATTGTGGGTTAATGGGCGCCGTCACACTTCTCTTCGGTGGACCAAATCCTGGGTCAGGTCCACCATATCCCTGATCAGATTGTGGATGGCCACGATCATCCATATATCTTTGATTCTGGTGCTGAAAATTTTGGCCTTGACCATAGCCTCCCATAGTGTTTTGTCGAACAGGTGGTCTGCCAGGACCAGGTGGGAAACCACGCCCGTTAGGACCAGCCCCGGGCATGTTTCCTCGTGGAGGTGGAAGCCTCTGATGTGGAGGCGGCCCCCGCTGGCCCTGTGGTCTTAGTTCTTCATGAGGAGCTTGTCCGGCTTGTCCTCCACCCCGCGCAAAGTTAGCTGGTGGGGGCCTGCCCCGCATCCTTTCGGGCTCCATGGTCTGTGCTCTTGGAATATGCCCATGAGGACCTGGAGGGCCCCGCTGTCTAGGCATAGGTTTACTCCTGGCATTATCTTCAAGATTCATGAGCAGCATGGAATCATCAATAGGCAGAGACCCAGGTGGTACAGGTATCGCTCGCTTAGTTGAGTTTGGAAACGTCGGAAAGGCACTATCAGCATTCATTGGAGAGCGTCGAGGTTTTTGAGCTAATGCTGAGGTTACCAAAGAGTTTAACTCAAAATATTCTCTTGGAATAGAAACATACTATGTGCTCCAGCATCTCTTCCACCGTCACCCACTCCCTCACTTCTATAGCCAGCATTCATACTGGCTGGCTGACTAGCAAACCGCGGCATTCCACGGCCCTGTTGAGGAGCTCCCCTCATGTTTGGCGGCGCATGTTTCTGAAGTTGTTCGCCATTGTAGTAATCGTCCTGGTGAGGGCGCTGAGGCTGTCGATAACTATGAGATTCATAGGACATGATGGCTCATACTCTGAAGGGGTGGGGTTTCGCGCGCCGAAGTTTAAAAAGTTGAAAGAACAGTTTCTAACAACACTGAAGGAGTAAACGTAAAGGCGCAACCTCCTTCCTAGAAAAGAATGCGCGACAGTGGGGTGAGGCAGGTATAAAGAAATTCGAGGCACTGGGTAATACTATTTGGATTTGTATTAATATTCCCCTTCGAAAGTTGATTTTTCCGGAAGGATCCGCCGTCACTCAGTTAAACCAGGCTTCGGTCCTTCCTTGCGATTTTCGCTATAAGTATGGGTTTTTTTTTAGCAGTTTATGCTCAGCTCCCCACAGCGCCTATACGGAATGGAAAACTGCCGCGCTTGGCCCCTAGCAATTCGTTTGGATCCAGGTTAATAAGCTATGCTACAGCGCCGGCAGTGTGAAGTGAATGAGTGGTGAAGTCTCGGTTCGCGCTCAGCGGGTATCCGAATAGCCCCCCAAAACCGATGTCTAGTACTTATTTCTTTCTGTGCCAAATCAAAATTACCAGAGGGGGAGGGTAAATAAATGATAATTTGGCTACATCTGGCATCGCAGACTGCTGCACGAAGTTCCAGATGTTGCACGTGGACATGCAATAACGCAGGTCCATTACGTTCATATGGGGTCACCATACCCCTTTATCCAGGTGTGTAAGAACCTTCTCCTTGTTTGCGGGGGATCACCCACGAGAGAGCAACCCTTACCAGGACTGCAAGTGTATCGTCAGGCTTCTGGTGTGTTTTATTCGTTTGAGATGGAGAAGTACTCTTGTGAAGTCATCTAAGCTTACAGGCATCTGCAGACCTATGGTGGCTTTTCCAAACCCGGACCATTTGATGCTCTGCAACTAGAGTGTTTTAGCCAACCCCTGTCCTTCATCTTTCATTAATGGCTCTTCAGCCCTGTTCTGGTAGGTACATATGTACCGGTCTGGTGTCGTGATATGGATCAGGGTTAGGGGAGTCTAACTAGTTGCCCGTTTAATCTGGGATTATTTCAGCCTGCCTAGGATGAGATGTCATTAGTCTACGGATGCTGCGCTGCACAACAGGGATGGAATCCATCCATATGCATGCTTCACGTGCAGCACGGTTTCTTCCCTTAGATATCAACGTGTGGGTACATGTATGTTCATTCAAGGGATCGAGTTAAAAGCAAGAGATTACAGATGAAAGGACTCTAGTAAACCCAACCAGGATGAGGTGCAAACAAAACCGGGCAATCAAATATCTTACAGAATACTCCTGCAAAAAAAGAAAGGAAAAAAAAGAAAGAAAAAACCTAAAGCCTAAAGCCGTTTTATCTGGCTACAATTCCGCAATTGCTACACCAATAAAAAGAACTAGCTCTTGAGGTAAATATCTGAAGTATGTAGATAAGAACTTGGGTCAGCAAAATTACCTGCTTCGTAACGCCAACTCCAGTGGCTTCTACTCCATACTGGCCCAAAATTCAGCTGGCATAATCAACGTCGCTATCCCCTCCAGGTAAAGACAGAACTTCCCTCATTTGAGGATTGGGAAAGGGAAGATCAATCATATCATTGAGTATACCTTGATTTCGCCCAATTAAAAACAACTTCGTACTCTAGACGCCTAATAACGCGTACGTGTGAGGAGTTCGGAGATTCGTGTCTTTGTACCAATCAATGTCCTCCATTGGGAACGCTAGGTATGATAGGTTCCCAGAACTAAGATCCTGCGCACTTAGTGGCTGTGCACCCCCGCCATCGTGGCGCAGCTTCAACCACCACACTCAACATCATGTCTTTCATCTCAATTGTCAGCCAAACATCAACGACATAAGCAACAATGCGCGGAATAACATTGGCAAAAATGCTCGGAGCGTATGCATATCCCCGCAGTGCCCCTTTCACATGTTTCCAATGGTTTACTGGCTAACAGAGAGCGCAACGGGTAGTGGCGTGGTCTGCTGTGTCGGCGGTCCTGCTCTGGTTATGTGGGTCCAGCCTGACCCGGACGAACTGTTCAAGGTATCTTTATTCCATTCGATAGAATTTGTGCAGAGCCTGTGCTCATGAGTTCACTCGTCAGAAATACAACCCGGAACTTCAAAAGAAATCTCTAGAAGGGCGCGAACAGAGGTTGAAGGACCACGAAGAATTCATCGCTAGGCTTAAAGCTTATTCCAAGGATGACAGGCCAGGTACCTTACCCAGATAGTTTTCCCCTGCCATTCCACCCAAGTCTCGCATCTTTTTAGGGTGAAATTCGATACTAACGTCATAATATAGTCTGGGTTGTTGCTGAAGAAGAAAGCAAGAGACAGCGCCAACTCCTAATAGATAACAAAAAGCGCGAACGAGAGGAATTGGAGAGACAAAAACAACAAATTTTAGAGGAGCAAAAGAAGATGTGATTACTCAGACTTACCACTCTTCGGACCTTTATCCACATTGGTTTTGCAGACTATTCGTAGGGTTAGATGATTTTCCTATCGACTTTTCCCCTTCCACTTTACCCTTCAGCTCTCTCTCTAGCGAACCCGCCTGACGGAATGTAAATACATGTATTTTTTTTATTATTATTTTATTGTACTTTATGATACTGTATCATATAAGCACTTTGGACCTACCCAGTACTCTCTAACATCTGGTGCCTATACATGTCACCACTGGATTCACAAGCATCTCCTCCCGAATACAATACTACATGTAGTCTATCTATTCTCTACCTAGATGTCGAGACAGTCGATAAAAAAAAGGATAAAATCGATGAGTGGTAGCACCTGATCTTGGTCAGACGAAACTTAGCCAGATCCTTTTATATTTTCTACACTCACATAAGCTGGGGAGAGTCATCTACCTAATGGATAAATCAGCAAACATGATATATGCGTTTCCTCTCTTGAGAGAATTCCAAATTATTGTGTTTTTAGGCGGTGTATACTAGAACTCATGGTTGTTCCAATCCATTGGCAATAAGAAACATCTACCATCACTAGCTATAGTGGCGTAAGTAAATCACGAATAAAATCTCATACGACCATGGCCATAGATATAGATGCCCCTCTCACTTCGCCATTTGCGAATGGCGGCTGATTTACTTGTCTAAGGCTAAGGCTGTATTAGGTAGTATTTATCCTGAGACGCAAAGAAATCAGTGGCCATATCAAAGAAGTATTAGTAGCCAAATTCCATTATAGAATCCTGTGACTAAAATACATTGCACAGACTAAAGCCTCTAGTGAGGATTCGTAGCATAATCGGAAGTCCATTACAAGTAAACCTACTCACAATCGCCACCTACATGGTAGAGGTGCAGAGAATTAAATTTGCTTGAGAAGGACCTCACCCTTCATCAGCACATATGGTCAGATCTACTGATTTATTATACAATTTTGTCCGTATTAGCGGATGTTTCTGGACTGACCAGAATACTAATATATGTATTTCAATTAACTTCGACCAGTAAACTAAGTACAATAACGTAAGCTACAGTAAGAACTTACCTAAACTTCAGCGGGGTATACGTCTCCTGGATGTTCTACACCTGTATTCGAAGGCCGAATTAGATCTTGCGATGACACGAGTGAGATTTCATGAAGAAATATCGAACGTGTTGTTGAAATTTGTAATGGCCTAACTTTTCTAATAACTGTCCTAGATAAGCAACACTCACAGAATTTGATCAGGAAAAGTTACATACATGTAGCTAGCTTGCTTCATACGGTCTTGGCATTCTTTTCAACCCTAAATCTTGACAAATACAAACCCTGACAGTGCCAGCTGCGATATTACAGACCTAGCGAAATAGGAGTCCCAATTTTCTTCGAGTACCAAATACATTATTGTTCCTATTATGGTATGTAAGCAAGATCTGGACTTCAGCGTTAGGCTGAGACGTATGTGTATGCGCTTCCAAAGGACGTGCGATAAGACGAGTATGGAATAGGAATTGATACTTCCTGGGACCCGGGAGCTTTATCAAAAACTACTGGGTGTGTTAAAACCAGTGTTCAAAATACTGTAGTTTGTTGGTGAACACCGTCTATTCACGAACAAAACTAGATAGCACGGGCGATTCCGTGCTTCCTAGCTTCACCATGTATTGCATCTACTCAACCAAGAGCTTGCGACACTAGCACCACATACCTGACGCCGGAATACGGATACAACAACGAGTCCTCCGTTAATTTGACTGCGGCTGTCTTTAAAGGCCTAAATGGCCATTGGCGTGTCGAGGCTTGCTGTTTACCTCTGGATTTACTCGAAACCCTCAAACAATCAATGAATTATCAATTAATCAATCGACTAGAAACCCTCAATATATATGATTGCAGTGGGGTTTATATTAGCCGCTTGTTGGAAATCAACGCCCATAACCATCCCAATCAAAACTAGCAATTGTCCTATCGCTCAAACCATTCAGCTCTCCTTGTAAACAGACACGACTACGCTGGTTAACGGATACACTAACGGGCACCTCTTATCAACGGCAACGGACTATATAGCTATGTCAAAAACCACTTGCTGATATTTCAACGTGACTACTTGCTATCTGTCTGTACGTACAAAATTAGCTTGGATAACATCATATATGTATTCAAGCTATTTTTTCCCCGGCACCCCATAGTATACTTAACAGACAATACTCGCAAGTTACCAGTCTTAGCGCATCCACATCCTCACCCCAACAACTTGCACTTAGTATTGGCGTCTAAATCCAGCGTACATTGGCCTCGGCGGCCGGTTACATATCTATTCAAAAACAAACTTTAATACATCCCCTCATATAAATGTTGGGCATCATCGATGCCTTAACAGACCCTAGGGGGCACAATCACCATCTCATAAATCACAGTTTTACGGAAATACGGATTAAATGCGGCTTCGACCTGTCAATGCAGTGTGGTTTCATTATTACGGCTAGTAATGGTGCTTGCGCCAAGACTAGTGAGCAACATGGTCTTTCGATCATTGGCTTTCTTAGTCATTAGCTTAGGCATTCCCTTTGAATTCCCATAACGTGCGAAGCGTTCAAAATCAGAATCTGAAAGATTTGGCTGGCCGTCTTTCGGCTAGCTAGTATTCCCCCCCCCCCCCCTTTCTTTTCAACAATCTGGAATAGGTCGCAGGTTAACGTTTTTCTTCAAGCAACCCAAGCTTCAGGTAATTCTCTAGCCTTATTGAGCAAACGAGACTTCTAACAAACTCAGACCATGGCGCTTAATTATGCGATTAGTTTCTAACCTCATCTAGATGGAGATATTTTGACTAAGGGTTTTTAAAAAAACTGGCTATATCGGGGAGTAATTAGTCATTTACTCGTCACCTATAACTATAGTTAACGTCTTGCGCAGAAATCTGTAGCTATAGCACTATAGCTCCAACGCTTACCCTGTGATCCAGCTATCCATGACATCATGCGGGGTCTCAATGAAGGAATCACCCAATCCAACTTGGCTAATATGTTTACCCCCGCCTACTAAAAAGAAGCTTTTGGATTTTCTCAGCTATATCTGTGATCAAGCACCCTGGGCGGGTAAAGTTAATGATTTCGGGGCTTCAGTGCATGCGCAGCTAGGCATCACCTGGCCAAGCTATTCGGATCTATATAACTACAAGTACATGTATATGTGTATATATATAGATGACGTGCAATGATCGGTATCCAACTTGCGACTCTTCCACTTTGACACCTAGCTACGCCCATATCAAGAAAGACGCAATCTCCTTAATAGGGCTATAGTCGTGTAGCTACAACCAGTAGTTATAGGTGACAATCAAAATACACCACCAACCACCATGGCATTCGATCAGTGAATATAAGTCCCCCTCTCTGCGCGTGTATCAAATTTCTAAAAGTTTTGAGTTCACAATTACCTAAGCGGAGTTCTCCATGAGTGGGTAAAAACTTTTCAGTACCCTGGACATGCACCTAAATGCTTACTTCCCGGGACATTGCGAGAGGCCAATTTACCTACGTAATTTCAGCCGAGTTGAAAAGCTTACAATCTGCCTTGATTATGACAACCGAATGCGCACCTCCTCGGCGTCAGGAAAAGATAATATCCAAACTACGAGCGTGGCTCCGACAACCAGAGTATACCATTATTCACAGAGGAAGGAACACGTGAGTAAGCCAGGAAAAAGGAGTGGAAAGATAAATGGAAAGAGGAGTGGAAGAAGTAGATTGTCATTTCTGTAAAAGGTAAAAAGATGGACAATAATCGGGAGAATCAATACCGTAGCGGGAACGTTTCATGTACTTAACAATGAATCAATCAATCAATCAACCTTGGTCATGACATGTGAGGTTATAAACACAAATTATCACTCGTTGGCCAAATCCATGTGCAACCAAGATCACTCAAGCGTAACCTTACATGTACGCTACGCTACATATCACCTGAATCGTGTTAGCACAAGAGCTTAAATCCTAACCTTAAAATCGAACCGAGATCTCGCACTCTTTATTTCAAACCACAGCAGCTGCTGTAGAACGGCCAAGACAAAGCTTGATGTAAGTGTTACTGAAACACCAAGTATATAGGCATAATATGCATATGGTATTATATCCTTAATACGTAGAGTAGAGCTCAAATCAAGGTACAATGATACAAGGAAGCTTAAGGTAGCTGGCATTATCATCACTTGAATACAATATGCAATCATAACAGATCGCAAAATCACTTTATACTACAAATCATGCAATTCAACATAAAACATCAAGCTAAGCATTAGCAAGGAATTGCACAAGAGAAAAAGGAAAGCGCATTTGACAGACAATTCCATTACCTGGATTCCTGACCACACTGACCTTGCTATGTTGCACATGAAAGAATGAAAAGGGAAAGAAAAAAAAATACAGAATTCGCCCCGAATACCCTGGGTTAAAACAAAGAAAGGGATGAAACTAAAGTAGTAGAGGAGAATAAAAGAAGAAAACCGAAGCCTCCCAAAGCCCAATTTTTTCTCGAGAGTACAAAAAAAAACCCAAACCTTCTACCACCGGGCAGACATAATAACCATTCCCACAAACAAGGATTACAATGCATGCAGAGTTTCGATCGACAGAAAAGGAATCAAAGGTGATATCATATTCCCAAAACATGACAGGTTTCACGCAAACAAGATATTGAAAGGCACGTGAAAGATTGTCGAGTCTGCTTGCTTCTCCCCCCAAAAAGACTTGAAAGAGGAATTGATGGGTGATAATACAAAACAGAATGAGGAAAATGGTGTCTTTTTTTTTTTTTTGCTTGAGAACCCTCGATATCTTAAATTTGCCCTCTATAGCAACCTCGTGAAACCTGACAATGGAAATAAGAAAAGGAAAGGTAATTACGCATCAGTTCCATCACGATGACTGTGTAGGGTGGGGTTGCTGCATCTGAGCGTGTTGCTGTGGCATGTATCCCGCACGCTGGGCTTGGGTTTGCTGGATAGCAGCCTGCTGTTGCATGTACTGCTGATAGGCTTGGGCCTGAGCATGGGCATTGTCTGGCATCTGCATGTATGGGCCTCCGGGTACTCCGGGGCCTACGGGCATTGGGACAGCGCGTGGCTGTTGGGGTAAGGGAGCGTGTTGGGGTTCCTCAGGAGATTCACTATCAAAATTGATGGCATTAGCGTTTTGAGATATATCGAGTAAACAGTCTTAAGAAACTTACACAGAGTCGGCTTCGGGAACGCCATTGTCTGCAGTATGGGGCTCGGGAGCATTAAGACAGGCCTAAATTTAACGTTAATTTGAGCTCGGACAAAACATTCGGTTAATTGAAGTTTACCTGAATGAGATTTTTGCCTTCAGCCTTGGTAACTAATGGCTGTAGCTTTGGAGTAGTAAAGGTATAGACCAATCCGGTCTCGGAGACAACGAGCAAAAGAACTTGGGTTCCTGTCAAAACAGACAATTCATATGCCTAATGTTCAGACGCGTCAGTTGAGATCCTTTTGATATTGTGCGCGTTCGAGTATGGGTCACGAAATGAATTAATCGGAAACGGTCGTTAATACCTTCTTCATAATACCAGCCTTTCGTTTAGAGAAAGTAATGTGTCTGCGCGACTTGTCCTGGATAAACTTAATCTCAATTTTGCGACGTTCGCGACCAGGCTTTGAATCCTCATCATCATCGTCGTCATCTTGATTCGGTCGGGATCGCTTGATGCCGCGATTATCGTTACCGGCAGAGTTGAGACCGGATTGCGCGTTCGGGACGCCGTTGCCAGCTGAGAGAGCTGAGGCGTTCGGGCCCGAGTCGTCGTGGGGACCGGGGGATGGTTGCGGGTCGTTGTCAGACATTGCCGGAAATTGTATTTTATTTTTTATCTTAAGATTTTATTTTTTGGCGGGTTAAAATGTTCCTCTGACTGGATTCGGGTTTGGTGGTTTTTTCCTTGTGTTATGGTTTGCCTGGATCTGGATATGGAAGGGGAGGGCGGAGGGAAGGGGCGAGCGAGGTATGGCTTGCTGCGTTTCTGCGATTAAAATATAAGGGGAAAGGAGCGGGACGATGAATGCGGAAGGGGGATGTCGGTCGTTGTATGGGAAGGGAAAGGGGTGTTGATTTGGGGAATTGGCGCTCCCTCGTTGTGGTTGCGCGGGAGTTCGGAAGGAAGGGAGAACTCAAGTAAGAGAAGGGTGTGCGGGTGTACGAAAGGTGTGGATGGATGGACTTTGACCAGGAAGGGGGCCTCAAAGACTGAGAGTGGAGTGGAGTGGGATTTTTTTTAAGATTTTTAATTCCTCTTCTCTCTTTTTTTTTTCTTTTTTTCCGGGAAGGGGGTGATAGTGTGCCTTGAAGGAAGGTGGCGGGTGTAGAGGAGTCTCGTAGTAGTTATTATTATTATTTTGTGGAGATGGCAGGCACAGGCAGTCTGAGTGCGTGGGGGACGAGTCCTAGGCGACAGACAAGATAGAGCTAGTGAGTGGCTAGACACCACACTGGATGTAAGTGGTTGGATGGGATTGGGTTGAAGACGGGACGATCCTGCTGGAGGCACATTCAATTTGAGTTAGCAACGATATCAGGGCTAGGGGATCGGTGAAGGGCAGGGATATGGGGAAATATCAGAGGGTAAACAATTTTTGCTGTACTGGGTAATAGTACCGAACTTTAGAGAGTAAATAGGTTTTGCACAGAATGGGAATGACAGTAGACAGGCGTGGGTATTTTTTTAAAAAAAATCGATTTTTCTCATTAGATGTCTCTATGACAATTTCGAGCAAAGAAAAGCTAAACCGAAAATAGGGGAGAAACAAGAACCGAGTCTAACATAAAGGACGGATGAAAATCAACAACTTACGGATGAATGACGGAAGTACCTAGGCTCTATCAGATACTACTACAGTCCTAGGACTAATGGTATCAGGAAGTAGGTATACCGCAGTGGGTAACGATTCGATTGTGAAAAGTAGACCCTCGGCGTCTCCTAGATTTCTCCAAAGGGCGTAACGCGGCTGCTGTGACGGGATGGGGGTGGGGAGAGAAGAATAGACAGACACGGATAGTCAGAATTCGAGAGTCCAGAGGGAGTAAGAACGTTGCGTTGGGTGGCGCGTGCTTCCCTTTCGCTGGTTCTCGACGGTTCTGTTCTGTTCGGGGTAAGGGGGCACTAAAAGAAGACAAGCTGGGTGTCTGAAAAGGGCTGAGTGAATCGACTTTCCTGCGTTGGTCGAGAGATATTCTCGGAAAGGGAAGGGTAGGACTTAAAAAAGGGAGCTCGCAGGCTTTAAAAGGACACCTTGACGTCTAGGAGAGGGAGAAACCAGATAGACACTACTCCCTATACAGCTAGTCATAAGACTTCTGCTGGCAGTTCTGCGTGTGACTAGAACGCTCTCAGGCATGCACTCTCCGCACACGGTAATTTGTCACATCGTAACGCAGCAAGCCTCGCATAGGAAAACTGTTTCATATGTGGGCCTGTTCGAAATTTCAAGCCAAAAAAACCTGCCAGCCTGTAAAATCGGCTCAGAATACCGCGCAAGGAACTCCCCCAAAGCAGTAAATGCCAAGGCCCACTACCCATCTTCATCCAAAAGGGCAACAAATGCTGCGGCTGTTGGGTTGCTGATGAAACCGGCTTTTGCGCGCTGCGAGCAGAAATCTCACGATAGATGCCGGCGCTTGATTATTGGGCCTGAGCGATTACCCCCAAGTTATTTTTCTTTTTGTCTACATACAGTACCGTATCTACAATTGTACATTTTTACATCCTTTTTTCTTCTTCTTTGCACACCTACACGGGCCGGCCCATTCATACATGCAATCAAGGCGAGGGGTAATTCTTGATGAGATGGCCAGCGGCGAATATCTCTACGATCTCAACGGTCGAGCCCTGCTGCCTAGAGCCGTGCTGTAGGAGGCGGGGGAAGGAAGAGTCGAGCAGCAGCAGCAGCGGAAGTAAGTTCTGCCCATAGTATCTAACTGTACCTACGCTATCTACCCATTCTAGAGTACAGCAAGATCATCTGTAGGTGCTAAATACAGCAGAGTAAAGCACGGTATGTAGGTACTAAAGCTGCAAACGAGATCGAACCACGCTTTCTTCCCGCCACAGCCCACGGACATCGGAGGCTTGGTTCAAGGGTTCAGCCGTCAATTTTCTCTCCCGTGAGTACTCTAGCGAGGCGAAAGGATTCGGCTTCTGAAAAATGCCTATGGTACTCTAGACACCTACTTGTTACACACAAGATGGATAGCCATCACGATGAATATATCAGATGTGACTTGGCCAGGTACCGTTTCTGAAGATTCTAAAGTCACCTGCGGGGGAGGATGTGGGGAGTCCATAGCAGGCAGCAGCATCAGGTCTGTTCGAGTTGTGTCTGGGCAAGGTCCTGTACTCTAGAAGCTATGCTGCACAGGCATCATGGTGGCAGTAAAGCGGTAGCAAGATAGAATTCGTAGCCTCAATCTCACGTCTGGAGTCTTGACCTTGGTTAGACCCTTTGCCGTGCTGCCGGGTTAGCGATGGAATGCTAAACTCCAAAGGGTTCATACCTGAGAAAGGTGGTCGTTCTGAATTGTATTAGCGATTGGCCAATATCGAATGATAGACTCGCCTTCCCTTCCCCCCCTAGCGTTTCGCAGCTGTATCGTCAGTCGACTTGTCACACAATTCTACACTCTCTACACCATCTGTTGGCTGAAAGTTGCTCCTGAAATACACACCCCTCACTCGTTTTACGCCTGCATTACCGCCTGCAACCTTACTGCATACCCGTCGTCTCTTACAGTGCCTCCTTTACACAGTCTCTCTCAGGCGTCATATCCTCTCACTTCCCGCTTACTTCCAATCTTTCCCGTTTCTTATATTTCTCTTTTTCTCTGTTTCCCTTAGATTTTCACATCCCCTTCGTTCATTTCTCTTTATTTTCCTACCAGGGATATTTCCACGTTACAGGGCGCAGGTCGTTCAATTCTATCCGTTTATCGATTATCAACACCCACGATCTTTCCACGCGAGTGCTTTTTTTTTTTTTACCACATCCGAAAGGAAACAGAAGAAAACCCTCCAACACCATCCTCTGGCAGGCTTGTGGTACATCATAAAAAAATTTAATAATACACTTACTCTCTTAAACGAATCATCTCCGAAAATCTCCCCGGATTATCAGACATGGTCAACTCGGTCACAGCTTCATATGTCGTTAGCGACTTCATCCTCCTCGCTACTGGTGCACTCCTTATCGCTGCAGGTGTGATCTGGGAAAAAGAGTTGTCGACGGAGCCAACTACGGAGTCAGTCGCGAGATTTTTGTTGCTAAAGAATGCCCCACTAATGGGTACGGTCCCTTCCCTAGCTTGGTCGTCCGTGGTACCCAAAGCTAACAACAATAACCTGGACTACTACAGCCGTTATTGCAAATGGCGCCCTCATTATTGCAGCTTTCTTGATCTCATTGCCATCATTTGCCCTGCCTACATCCCGTGGATGGCTCAAGGCTCATGGATGGCTTGTTATGGTTTGCGCGCTCTTCACTTTGGTTCTCGGCCTGAGCGAATGGCTACAGACTTTGACAACACGCGCGAATTTGGAGACGATCTGGGGTCAGCAGAATAATGTCACCCAGAGCATTTTACAACAAAAGGTATTTTCCCTTCCGATTTCCTATGGGCGCTTAGGATGGCGTGAGATTCGGTGTGAGATTCATGGGTTGTCATTCGGTTCAAAGTACCTATAAACATATTTCTATAAATGGAAACTGACAACCCCTGCCCTGGAAATATAGTTCGACTGCTGTGGATACATGAATAGCACATCGCCTATGTATGTCCGTGACAGCGTTTGCACGAGTGATCTTGTTGCAGCTTCAAAGGAGGGCTGTGTAAGTGCCTTCTCAAGTTATTCGGAGAGGTGGTTGGGTCTTCTCTTTACCGCTGCCTTTGGTGTTGTTGGAATGGATGCTGTTGTCATGCTCTGTGCCGGAATGCTCATCAAGTACCGGAAAGAACAACTGCGCTACCGGCTCATCGACCAGAAATGGGGCGTTGGTAACATCTAAACAACACCCCAAATAATCATGGTTGGCAAGATATGGGTTTAAACGAACAACGACAACATGGCGAGGGATTTGAACATTTGTGACAGGCGTATCTGGCGATTGGGCTCTCGTTACACTTTGGGCAGGGTTTATAAAGACAATCAATCGGAATTGGTGTGTAAAGGCGGCGAGGTTGAAACTTTCCAACTAAGGAATAATTGGTGGGCTGCATTGACCCGACTGGGTAAAATCTGTCCAGCACGCAGAGACACCAACACTTTCTTTGCTGTCTGGACCTTGGACTGGGATATTGGTATCATTTTTGCATTATAACATTCTGACTTTCGTTTGCGTTCGCTTCCATACTATATACATCTGGTTTGTAATAGTGCGTAGCGTCACGCTCCTCTTTGGGTACACTTTTTTCTTCATTCACTTCGACACCCAATTTTTTTTTTTACACCCATTGTTTGTTTTTAATGCGTGGTTTTAGTTAACGTTTGCCGTTGGGGTTTTCTTATTATTTTGTTCTATATCTTTTTTTCTCGCGTTCCATTCTCTAGAAGAAGGGCCTGTATGTATATGTATAAGTACACCAGCTATGATACCCCCTGAATTTTTAAAATAAACAAATCGCAATTTACTATTTGTTGGAATCGTGACTTTCTGGTACAACTATGAGCAATTGGCGGTGATATTCCCGGATCCCCCCCTTTCGGCCAATCCAATATCGATGGCACTGGCAGGGGTGCCAATATTACATGTATGTTTAGTAGAGCAGTCATAACACACCATGATACCTTACCTAGACCCTCAAAGCCAAAGAAATCTGTGCCCCACACATACAGTACCGAGACCTGCTGCCAGCGTGGATGATACGGTCCTAGGAGATCAGCGGAATCCCCACAAGAAACTCTCATCCCCCCTTGCAGGCGTGAGTTACACGGATATACCACTGAAGTCCAGTGACTATATGTGCTGCTATTAAACCTTGCACATTAACCTATCGGCAATCAAGGGGAAATTTAAATAAACAAGTAAGATAAGTTAGCACCGCTTTGATGACGCTCGCTGCAGATGTAAAAAGCAAATCGGCACTCCCGATGATGATCGGACGGAGGTAAAGGGGCGGTAACTATGCCGACGGAGGTTATACGTGGAATAGCTCTTAGCACTGAGGTCTCCTTCATGACGACCGTCAAGTGCATATGTACTCCGTCTGTATTACTTCCGCTGTGTAGCCCTGGGCTAATGTATTAGTATTGCTGCGCACCAAGCCAGAGTAGATATTTCAATGTATAACGTTGAAGAACGACGGGGCAGTGGGGGAAAGGTGGTTCACAAGATCATCTTCGTCCGCCAGTGAAACAGTTCAATTCCATCATCATCCTAGCTAGTCGGTCTTCCATGCATGCTAGTTCCCGCAGCTTGCAGTTAATTATCACCGTTTTTTTGAAACCCGAACACCCAACCAACCGCTCGTATCGATTGAGGTGCCAATTACAAGTCTAGACTCTTGATAGTGGTAACCGGCGTCAAAGGTGGCCCATGTGCATTTCTCCGCTGCTTGTGGGGGACACTGATCGCGAATGTCATAGTGCGACCACGTGAACGCAAAAGCTGCATCTGACGGGCGTTCTCGAGATTTGATGGAGGTTGGAAGTGCCGGCTGCTGCACAGAGAACTTAAAAGTGTAGAAAGATTATGATCGTAAATTGTCACGTTATCCATGATCTATGCTATGGCATTTTGCCTCGTTTTCATTTTTTTTTCCCTTTCGAAAACCTCAGTTCTATATCCGCGGTTAGAGGGGAGAATTAAGGCATAACAGACATCTCCAATGATTCGTACGATTAAAAGCTTGACACTTGTAAGGGTAGATCGTGGAAAATCTTAAAGGTGATACCGACCTCTTGGTTGACTCACGCCGGTTCTCGATTCGAACACTCGACTGATATTGTTTGGCAGAAAACGCGAGTGATCTTTCGTGAAGTGGAGCTATGGCTTAGTCACCCAGGGCCTAGCAACCGTGGGGTTTCGACACCACCAAACACCAAGCCATCTTTGTACGCATCACCCCCAGCTCTCCATCAACGAATCTCCACGGCCGAATAATCGAAGTCAGTAATCTCGCTACCTTATACTGGATAGAATTTCGAATTTGAAGTAGCAAAGATGTCAGGTTCGTCGATGGCCCAGTTGTCTGTGGCAGCTCGGGGGTGCTTGGAGGGGTAGTGGCTGATGAGTGCGGGCAACAGGTAGCGCCGGTTTCGACAGACATATTACCATCTTCTCAGACACAGGAAGATTGTACCAAGTTGGTTCGTATATCATTTCCTGTATAGTTGGATGAATGGCTTGCAGATAGGTAGATGGGAATATAGATGGAGAGATGGAAGCTGATGCAGTTGAGCAGAATATGCTTTCAAGGCCATCACAGCTGCGAATATTACCTCCATCGGAGTCAGAGGAAAGGACTGCGCTGTAGTCATCTCGCAGAAGAAAGTCCCAGTACGTTCCATCTTCTAGCATTCTCTCCCGACGTTGTGGGGATATGTTTAAGAGTATCGCCAGCCTACGAGCTAACTAACCAGGTGAACCTACAAACAACAGGATAAGCTTCTTGACCCGGCATCTGTCACATATATCTTCCAGCTTTCACCATCTGTCGGATGTGTTATGACCGGGTCTATCGCCGATGCCCGCGCATCAGTTACTCGTGCTCGCGGTGAAGCGGCTGAGTTTAGATACAAGTTTGGTTATGAAATGCCATGCGACGTCCTAGCGAAAAGACTTGCAAACATCAACCAGGTGTATACCCAACGTGTAGGTTTCCCCTGTAGTTTTTTAAAGGCTAAATGGCCCGCTCTCCAATTATTGACACATAGAAAAGGCCTACATGCGTCCCCTCGGTGTCTCCATGACATTAATCTCCATTGATGACGAGAATGGCCCGCAACTCTTCAAGACCGACCCTGCTGGATACTACGTAGGATACAAAGCTACCGCGTCTGGCCCCAAGCAGCAGGAAGCCCTCAACCATCTTGAGAAGAAGCTCAAGAACAAGGAATGTGCTGGCGGCGACTGGAAAGAAGTCGTAGAACTTGGTATCTCGGCACTGAGCGCGGTATTGAGTGTAGACTTTAAGAGCGGAGAGGTGGAGGTGGGTGTTGTCGGGGCCGAGGGGAAGCCTGGTTTTAGGAAGTTGACCATCGACGAGATCGATGAGAGGCTACAGAGCATTGCAGACAAGGATTAGGCTAGTGTGGGAAGGTATGGATGAGGATAAGGTAGCATATCTGTTTTTTACCCCACGGGGTTTGCTTGTGGGTCTTTCAAAACTTACGTGCCTTGAAATTAAATCACAATGTTTGATAGAGGGAGACATCTTATCATACCAAAAGAACCCAATTTTTTTAAAAAAAAAATTCCTGGTTTTGATGTTATTCAGGGCTGCACAATGCACAGCACCGGGTGGTTGAGTTCGTAAGAGGGATTTCCCACATGAGATGGTCTTGGTTGAATGATGAGTCTAACTTTCGGTAAGAAACCTGGCTCTCAAAGATAGACCCCTGTAAAATCACTCGTAACTCAACCTCCTTGCCGGAAAAGATTGAGAAACACAGACGTGAAACATTTGCCCGTGTAACTCAGGTGCTCCGGTGCTCTAACATGACCCCGAATATTCCCTCGGGCGAAACCGTAGGCCAGGCAAGCGGTACTAGCCGAGGTCCGGGGGCCCGTGCCTGTTGACCGAATGTCAAAACATGTGCCGATACCTACCCGTGATAAGATGCGATACAGGGATAACGTCATATCAAATACTTCAATTGTACAAAAGCTATCGAGTAATTCTATCAATTCTTAAAGAAAGAAAAGCTGTAGGATACGAATTGAATGCACAGAAGAAGCAGGAGGGTATGGCGAGCTTGAGGAGTTTGTCTAATTCCGCATCCTCATGTCCGAGATGGAGTTAAGAATGTTGACAAGAGAGGACGGTGTTACCTTTGGGAGGGGCACGGTATTTGGTTTCGGGTGGAGGGGGACTGGTCTTCAGCACACTTGCGACGATAGCCGGTGGATATTTGCGGGGGAATAGTTCTGCATCTGGACGATGCACGGTCCCCACGCCCTCCCCACGGCTATCAGATGTTAGTAAACTGAAAGTAAGTTTCCAAGGACAACAACCGAATAGATGCCCTTCTGTCCGGAATAAAGACACAAGTAGTCGCCCTTCGTTCTTGTCTGTAATCATCATTAAATCCTCTTCCTTCTGATTGACCCTGAAAGTGTGAAATCTTTTGAGCAATATCTCTACCAATACGTTAACAGACAAAAGAAAAAAAAGAAAAATGGCCTCCGTCGAATCCCTCCTTGAAGGTGTCCAGATACTGGGAAAGATACATGACAGCCACCGCAAGATTCTGACAAAGGAAGCTTGTGCTTTCCTTGCAACTCTTCACAGAACCTTCAACGCAACTCGCAAGCAGCTTCTTCAGCGCCGTGTCGACCGTCAAGCTGAGATTGACAAAGGTGTTGTTCCCACTTTCCTTCCAGAGACCAAGCACATTCGTGAGGATGATGCATGGAGAGGAGCAGATCCTGCTCCCGGTCTCGTAGACAGGAGAGTGGAGATTACTGGACCAACAGACAGGAAGATGGTTGTGAATGCGCTGAACTCAGACGTTTGGACATACATGGCTGATTTTGAAGGTAAATATTTTATCTCTTGGTCTCCAAGATTTAATTGATCACTATTCGTTGGTGTTATAGATAAATTGGTGCTGACTGGTCGTTGTAGATTCCAACTCTCCCACGTGGGATAACATGGTCAATGGTCAAGTTAACCTCTATGACGCCATTCGCCGGGAGATTGATTTCAACCTCAACGGCAAGGACTACAAACTTCGCACTGACAGACCTCTTCCTACTCTTATTGTTCGGTGAGAGATGCAAAATCCTATTGTAATCGCTTTTGCTAAAGTATTATAGTCCTCGAGGCTGGCATCTTGAAGAAAGACACTTCGTTGTTGACGGAGAAGCTATCTCTGGCAGTCTATTCGATTTCGGTCTATACTTTTTCCACAATGCAAAGAAACTCGTCGAGAATGGCCACGGGCCGTACTTCTACCTCCCTAAAATGGAATCTCACCTCGAGGCAAGACTGTGGAACGATGTCTTCAACCTTGCCCAGGACACCGTTGGACTTTCAAGGGGTACTATCAGGGGTACAGTGTTGATTGAGACCATTTTGGCCGTATTCGAAATGGACGAGGTGAGTTTTATCTTTCGCTTGGTATAGGCGAGGATAGCTTATTGGTTTTTATGAGTAGATCATCTATGAGCTCCGCCAGCACAGCTCAGGTCTCAACTGTGGGCGTTGGGATTACATTTTCAGTGTCATCAAGAAGTTCAGAAACAACTCTCAATTTATTCTACCCGACAGAAGTGCTGTTACCATGACTGTTCCATTCATGGAGTCATATGTTAAGTTATTGATTAAGACTTGCCATCGCAGAGGCGTTCATGCTATGGTCAGTACTCTATACTATATTACTAGCAATAGCAATAGTCTAATTTGTGAATAGGGTGGAATGGCTGCACAAATCCCTATCAAGGACGATGCTGAGGCAAACAAGAAGGCTATGGAGGGCGTGTATGCGGATAAGCTGCGTGAAGTTCGTGCGGGTCATGAGTATGTTACTCGTTTTATTCTATGATGTTATAATGACTTTAGTATGAATGATTGCTAACTTATTTACAGTGGAACTTGGTAATTACACTTCGGCAATCCTTATGTATATGAGGCGAGAGAACTGACATTTATTGTTTAGGGTTGCTCACCCCGCATTGGCAAAAATTGCTACAGATGTGTTCAACAAGAACATGCCTACACCCAACCAGATCTTCAAGCGCCGTGAGGATGTATCTGTAACATCAAACGACCTTTTGAACATGAATATGCCCGGAACGATCACCGAGGAAGGGATCCGCAAGAATATCGACATCGGTCTAGGATACATGGAGGGTTGGCTCCGCGCAGTTGGTTGCGTACCTCTTAACTACCTTATGGAAGATGCTGCAACAGCCGAGGTTTCGCGCTCTCAGGTTAGCTCCTTCCATTTCCTAGATGACTTGACCAAATTCTGATAGAAAACAGCTATGGCAATGGGCCAAGCATGGAATCTCAACAGCAGAGGGCAAGAAGATCACCAAAGAATATAACCTGCAACTACTCCAGGAAGCTACTGAAAGACTCTCAAGTAAGGCGGCGCCAGGAAACAAATACCAGCTCGCTTCAAGATACTTTGCGACCCAAATCACGGGCGAGGAGTACGCGGACTTTTTGACAACTCTGCTGTACAATGAGATCGTGACGGTGGGTAGTACTGCGGCTAAACTATAGTTTTTTTTTTTTTTTTTGTATCTTTTGTATTTGCGGGGGTTATTTTTCTTTTGTTCTCCATGTTTTGCGTTCTTTTTTTCTTCGTGGGTGAGGGTGAAAGTTGGGCGATTTTTGAGCTCAGTAGCAATGGTGGCGGGAATACTTCTTTGAGCTATTCTGTGGCAACTAAGGAACCCCCAGACATCTGAAGGACCATTACCACTGCTTTAAAGTACGTTTAGGGGTTTTTATGGGACCAAGAAGTAGTCGGAGGGGCTGCTATGTACGTTATCTAGAGGGAAGGATTTGTGCCATGTAGAAACGAATAATTGATTTTACCGTTTTGAGCAATTGTAATATTTCCAGGTATCAACACTTTAGTAGATTATTGAGGCTCTGTGCTAGCTTGGACCCGCATGATCAGATAACGCTAAAAGCGTGGGGTGAAGGCGGGGGGCGTAGTGACTCAAATTTCGATGTCGCGATTTCAGTTCAAATTTTTCGCCCAATTCCTCAATTGCCCAATTCTTTGAGTTTATCCAGAAAAACTTAGCATAGGTGATTTTTATTAAGAAAATCGTCTTTCAAGGTTTGTGACTCACTGCTCAAACTTATAATCTGGAAGTTCGCCTGTTGACCTTGGAATTGACTTATCTATTCTTCAGGAACCATAAAATCCTAGACACTCAATTTTACCAGATACCCCACAATGCCCGCTCGTGAAGAAATCTTCCATTTTGGTGCCGGACCTGCCCGTATACCAACTTCAGTGCTCGCCCGCGCCTCCGTTTCCATCCTAAACCATGAAGATACTGGTCTCGGTCTTGCTGAGCACTCCCATCGTTCAGCACTCTGCGGAAAGATTGTCACCGATGCTGCAGATTCTTTGAAAACCCTTTTGTCTATTCCAGATGACTACTCAGTTATTTTCATGCAGGGTGGAGGAACCTCCCAGTTCTCGGGCGTGGTGTATAATCTTCTTGGATACTGGGTGCAGCGGGAACTCAACAACTCAAATAACGACATTGACGCTGTGCGCCGGAGGCTTCTGGATTCCAAGATGGACTACCTTGTCACCGGAGTATGGAGTCAGAAGGCAAGTGAGGAAGCTTCAAGACTGGCAGGAGAGTGGATGGTGAATGTCGCTGTCAATGCCAAGGAGGCCAATGGCGGAAAGTATGGAAAGATTCCCGTGGAGGACACATGGAAGCTCACGGAGAAGGAGAAGAGCATCTTCACCTACTTCTGTGACAATGAGACTGTTGATGGTGTTGAGTTTCCGGCTTTCCCAACCGTGTTGGCAGAGGACAAGGAGAGATTGGTTGTTGCCGATATGAGCAGCAACATTTTGAGCAGGAGAGTTGATGTTAGCAAGTATGCAGTGATCTTTGTAAGTCTCATTTTTTCCTGAACCTTCTTGAGTGGGGCATTGCTAACTTCAGCAGGCTGGAGCACAAAAAAATGTTGGCACCACAGGTCTGACAATGGTCATCATCCGCAACGACATTCTCGCAAACCAGCCCACACTCCAGACCCAGCGTGCTCTTGGGCTCCCTATCCAGCCCATCATGTTTGACTACAAGACGCTTGCCAAGAACGGTTCCCTCTACAACACTCTACCCATCTTTGACGTCTGGATCGCCAAGGAGGTCATGCAGGATCTCATCGCTGGTGGTGGTCTCCAAAAACAGGAGGAGATTTCCGGAAGGAAGAGTATGAATTTCTACCCTACGTTATCTTTTTCTGGAAATATTATCTAATAAAAGGTTTTCGTTCATAGGTGATAAGCTGTACGCTGCCCTGGAGGCATCGCCGGAGATTTACAAGATTGTCACCGTACCGGGTTCTAGGTCACGTATGAATATCTGCTACCGCATTTCTGGCGAGGGTCTTGAGGATGAATTCGTCAAACTTGCTGCGAAGCAAGGGATGACCGGGTTGAAGGGGCACCGAAGTGTAGGTGGTATCAGAATTAGTAACTGTAAGGATCCTTGCCTGATTTTTTTGGTTGAGTGGGGTTGGTCTAACTATTCTCTTCAGATAACTCTATCACTGAAGAGGGAGCAGATAAGCTGGCGGCGTACATCAGGGAGTTTGCAGAGAGCCACAAGGCATAGATATAATTGTTTTTAAGAGGGGGGGAAAGTACATATAGTCTTATTAGATGCTTAACTTTGGAAGCATAGTATCTCACTCGATGACTAAATGGATTTTTGTAGCCTCAGTAGCCATGCTCTTAGACAACGGTCCCAAAGTGACGTCCTGGATCCCATTCAAGACCTATCACTCTTGCGTGTAGACTTTGCTGATATCAAATAGACCAAATTACCCACTCCGTCATGTGTAATACAGTTACAACTTTTGGAAAGGAAAAGACAAAGAGGCGGCGCATATATACAAAAGATCCCATAAAAAAACCCTTCAAAGCCTTGTACAAAAAAACAAAAAGGTATTATCGCATAGCATAGAAATCTAATGCTTTCTCTTCTGCTTCTTCTGCTTCTCCACATGAGCCCTCAACACCCTCTGTTTCTCCACTAAACTTCTCTTCTGCTTTCCTTTGGCCTTTCTCACCGTCATCAAGAAATTCTTCTTTCTCGCCTTCTCCTTGTTCGTCGTACTGTGCTCCTTCTCATTGTGTTTGGACTTCTTCGATCCAAACTTTTCACGGCCTTCTCTGCCCTCCGCAGCAGCTGCAAGACGCGCTTCCTTATCTGCTTTACCACGCTTCGCAGGGCCTTGAATATCGAGTACATCGACGGCATCTTCGTTGGTAATGCCTGTACGGCTTGCGTGCTTGCTCTTTTTGTCGTTTCCGAGGAGTTTATCCATACCTGCTTGGGCACGCAGTTCGGCAAGTTTTGCAAAGTCGGCGGGGGTAAGAATGCGGGTTGTTGCAAGGTTTGAAAGCTTCTTTTCCAGTTCATTGACCTTTTCCTCGATGGGCTGGTCTTTAGGCGTTTCAGAATCTTTCCCCTCTCCCTCTCCCTCCTCTACCTTCTCTCCCTCTTCCGCCCCTTCTTCACCAGCTTTCTTTGTCTTTTTGCGGGGCTTCTTCTCGCTCTCGTCTTCTGAATCGCTAATCTCAATCTCTTTATCACTATCGACGTTGATCCAGCCCGTGCCGTCATCGTCACTGTCTTCTTCCTCAACCTCCCACTGGTCCCAATTGTCCTCTTCATCTTCCTCTTCCTCCTCCTCTGCTTCTGCTTCATCATCGCTAGCGAGGCCCTTTTCTGCCCTCCTGAGAGCTCTCTGCTCTTCTTTCCACTGTTCGAGTAGTTCCAAGCCTTCGATTTCACCCTCTTTCTCAACACCAAATCTGAGCGTTTCTCGGTCCTTCATGCCCATTGATGCAGTCTTTCCTCTATCCTTCTTCTTCAGCATCTCCGGTGCAATCTCGCGATATAGTCCAATAAGACCTCTAGCAGCCATCATGACACCCTTATCCTTAGAGCCCTTGTATTCTGTCAAATCTTGCAGAAGTGTTGCATTCATTGCTAATGGGGCACGGGCACAGATTTCACGGATACCGTTAAGACTATAGTTAAGGAGAATGTTAGCATCCTACCAGTTTCGTTTTTGTGGAAGGAAAAATACCCAGCAGTCGCAACCTCCGATGCTACACCCTCGGATACAAACTCATCAGCAATCTTCTTAACAATGGGCTCCAAGACATCTGGCGGCACAAGGTCGTGAGACGCTTGTGCAGTACATGCAAGGAACTGTGTTACATCCTGTTGTCGTGGGCTCAGATACTTGAGTAAGTATGAGTATATGCCCAAAACACTCAATTTGTGCAGACCGATCAAACGGGATACGAGCTGCAGCACAAGGAGTTTTTGCTCGATAGTAAGCTTCGCACTAGAGCGAGATAGGTGCTTTGAGAAAAGGTTTTCAGCGAAGCCTTGTGGGTCATGGAGGAGGTGTAGGGCAGAGAAGTTCAATGGATGAGGTTTATTTTTATTCTTTTCTTTCTATATATGGGACATGCAAAATTAGTAACTGACAAAGGTTGGGGGCTATTTCTAAAGTAACACACCTTCTTGATCGTCGCATAAGCTTTATCAACCTTCCTTTTCTTCTTATTTGTCTTCTTGTTAATGCCCGCTTGATGCTTCACTTGAGCGAGATCTGGAACGTTGTCATCATCACTCTCCTCTGCTTCCTCCATTTCCTGGTCGACACCGAGGAAGAATCTGACACTCCCGCCCATGACTTTAGGATTTGTGCTCAAAGAAGCCTCCTTCATGATCTCAACAGCTCTGGCATCGTCCCATACACGGCGCTTCCACAGCTCTCTCGTCAACTTGACAGCCCAGAGTCCCTGGGTCGACATGCGATCATCCTTTCCTGCCTCTACGAGTCCAAATAGAACAGTCTGCACCGTTTTATTAAGTTTATGGTTCTTTGCCTTCGAGTTCGCATTCCTCATATCCGACACAATGGTGGTATAAATTTGTGCCCTCAAGGCCTTCGAATGAGTAGTAGTCAACACCGGGAACAAAGTCTGCAGAAGCGTAGTCGATGCGATGACATCTTTATTCCTCAACAAAACCAAACTCTGTACAAGCTTCTCTCTCAAGTCCGGATTCAGCACATTATGGCCCTTAATGAGCAGCCCTGCGAGATCACTGGGAAAATTCTGCGTAAGGTCCGGGAATGAACTGCAAACATTCGACATGAACCCGATCAACTCGATGAAAGTTGCGCATTCACTGCCGTCGGGTTGCGACATGAAAATATCGCGCTGGGACTCATAATGGCGGTATTGGAGAATAAATTCTTCGCGATATGATGGTGGATCTCTGCGAATGAGATTCTGCAGCATAGGCCTGTAACAAAGGGAAGGGGATTGGTCAGTTTAGGAGGCATACTATTTCGAGAGAGGGATGTAGTACAGATTGTTAAGCTTTACAAGACCGGCTCTCTTTCGTTTGACCATTTTGAACGCTGTTTGGTTGTTGTTTTGTGTGGGGATCTTCTCTGGCTGGAGGTTCAACTTAAATGACTTTTTTTTTTGAGGGGTCTTGGCAATGCTAGCTCTCACCTTGCTGATCGCGGCTCTTCGATGCGACTAATTGCTGCATCATACAAAGATCATATTCTCCACGACGCCGTTCAAGGTGACTCTTGTCAAATGAGGGTAGTGTTGGTAACGACCGAGGGTTCTAACGATTCATCTTAGGTCGGGTCATAACGATTTTGATAGGACCAGAAACCCCAAAATAACGGATTGTACTTTTATACGTACAGTCGACTGTATGAGCCGCCGTATGGTGCCGGTCACGATAAACCTATAGTATCTGTAGGTAATCACCAGGACTATAAATTATATTTCCCCGCCCGTTTTATTGAAGGACTAGATGGTCTACAAATTCGGGTGTAAATTCTCTATTGTCGCCTGCCCAAAACCAGGGTTTTTGACAATTTATTCGCCTGGAAACAGTTATTCTGCTAGAATATATTTAGTTGCTTCTAAAACCAGATTATATGTGCCTAATAAATCTTTTTTTCATCTGGGCTATTGGCGCGGATTGTCGGTTTATCGAGACCGGGTCTTCTTTGAGAAAACCGAGTGAGTGGTTGTGAGCAAGAAGACCTAAACGTTATAGGCTCTCTCGTATTTCCTAGAGTCTTGTCCAAAACAAACATACGTAAATACATGTACCAACCGATGATGAACGTGAACGTAATGGTGGTAGAAGTCAAGTTTTTCGATGAGAGGAGGAGTCTTTCTTCTCCGCTCGCTTCTTGCCTTTTATCTAATATAACGATATACTACCTGTCCCCGATGTGTCCTGACTCGCTTAGCGACGTGTCCCAAGTCAACCGTGTAATAAACACTTGACTACCTATACCATTTTGTCCCTAATACAGAAATGGGGGTAAAACTCATACGGCATTGCTAAAGACAGCAGTACATAGTAATTTTATCCACGTTTCTGCTACTGTACCTGCAGTATCGTACAAAAGTTTTGGTAATATACCATTTTTACAGCTAAAGTATGTAGCCATGTTTAGCTACACGAAACAACCACTCAAACTGGTGGAAACATCAAATGTTACCTAGAAAACATGCTCAAGGAAGCTCGGAATTTTAATCTCTATTTTGATGGAGCTGTGAAGTGTTTCTCGGATTTTGTATGAGCTCCCAGACAAATTCCTGCGTGGCAACGAGCATCACTTCAAAAAACACATCGCCAACGCCCGAAATGTTAATTTAAAATTCCAAAAACCTTTGAATCAAGTCTCGAGATAATTTCCTATGCTATTACAAAGCGTGGAATCTTTTGGACGTGGTTAGGTGGTTGATTCGGGTAGCCAAACATGGCTACTTTGGCTGTAAAAAGGGTATATTACCAAAAACTTTGTTCCTGTACGACACATATGTCACTACATGTAGGTACATGTAGTATCTTGGCAGATTTCAAGCCGGTGTCGAGCTGTTCGAGACGTCACATGGAGAACAAAAAAACTGACCTCCATATCATTGGTTGTCGCTAATCATTGCTTCTGCTCTATCATATGCTCTCTCTCTCGATAAATAAACTGCATCTCGCTCCTTCTTACCCGATCACGAGAGCATTAAGTATCCAACCACAAATGTGCCTTTAAATACTCCCGCATCTAGTCACTTATCAGTTTCTACTGATCACTGAACTGTACAATCCATGTAGGCACAAACTTACAGCTCTCTTAGACGGATACGAGCTGTTCGTTACAGAGCCACAAACCTCAGCTCTGAGACTTCAAATGCATCAACTTCACACGATAGTCACGGTACGTCACTCGACCACTATTATTGGGATCCCTACTGAGTATGGTACGGTCACATTTCAGCCGAACAGCGCATGCCGGCCAAGCTAATGCAAGTAAGCAAAATAAATCCCTCAATCTCATTGGCCTCCTACATCCCGTCTCTTATTCCTATTACAAGTAACAAAAAAAGTAACTATCCCTACTAGAGTGAGTACCTACGGTATAGTTACACCATCGACATCGGAAGCCATACGGCGACATAAATACGCCCTACCTAGAGTACCAACATCCTGACACCAGCACGATTTAAAACCAGGATCGAATTCGGTACACGTGGGTGGCAATTACTTGAGTTCGGACGAAGATAAGATTGACAACTCAAACACCTTTCTCCCTGGGATTGTTTTCTTGTCTCTGTGTTTGTCCAATTGTGTTTTGTATCACAAGCTGGGTATTCCTGGCGGCCCTCCAGATGCTCGGGTCGGGTATGGAACGAGTGGGCGCAACGGTCGGGTAGATATCATTACTCTATTGCATGCAGTACTCCCCCATGTTCGACTCTATCTAGTACACAAATCACTACGCATTAAACACAAAGCAACCCACTAAAGACATCCCTTCACGTACATCAGACACAGCATCAGACACAATCAACATACAGACAAACTCGCAGAATAGAAACTCAGAGGTAGATAAAATATCTAGCTGGGATAAACTACCTGGATAAAGTACATACATAATTCCAATTCCCATTCAGTTACGTTCCAATCCATTCCTTCGCTCAAGCCATATCAAGTTCACTACGTAACCTACCCTACCGACCCTTTGCTACCAGGCATCCCCTTGATCTCTCACACGCAAAACGAAACGAAAAAGCATTAAAGAAAAATAGAAAAAGCAAGAAAAAAACCTTTCACAAAACCAGAAACTTCAAGAAAACGAGACAGTCGACTAGAATCATAGAAATGGTTACAGAAAAAAGAATAAGAAGAGAAGATTATGGACTAGTAACGAATAGGTAAACATGTCTACACAGGAAAGTAGGTACATATGTATAACGAGAAGAGACCAGAAAAATACAATAAAAGGATCGACCAGAGATTGAGAAGTGAATTGGTAAAGTTCCCAAAAATGAATTTTAGCGTAAAGCTAAGCTCTCGAACTATAAAGTAACGTAAACCAGAGAGAGAGAAATATAGACCCTTGAAAATAAGAAGGAAAAAACAACCCCAAAAAATAGAACGCCAACCAACCGCTGAAAAAAAATGAGAAAAGAAGAAAGATCGGAACTTCCAGCAAGAACTTCTCCCCTCAAGGCAATAGCAGCAAAAGAAAGAAAGTAAAACGAAAAAGATAAGTGATAAAAATCACTCCAACCAGCCCAACAAATAACAATGATCAACCCGACCCATAACTACTATGCCTTTCTTTCTTATGTTCCATCTCTATCTATAAAATGTCCTTTTGATCCTTTCCCTTCCTACACTATACATTATTACCCACAACCCTACGACTCCACTCTTCATCGACGCATATCATCAAATCGGATTTCGTCTCCTAACATCGACTGCCTTCTTATCTGAATACCGGATTGAGAAGACTCCAGTCTCGCCAACATCGCTGCTGATGTGAAGTCACTTGTAACCTCAAAACTTGCTCTTGTTGGTCGATGGAGATCGAGCGACATCCTAACCCGGTCCATGCTTGGTCGTGCACGGTCCATACTAGGCCTTGGGCGCCCGGTATCCATTGAATATCTGTGAGGGGTGAATGTTCCGTTCCCAGTATACCCTGATCCATCTGATCCGTTGCTGCCATTCCCGCTAGCGCGCTTGCCTGTCGTCGTAGCAGTTGGTGCAACACTAGGAGGGTATATCGGTCTTCTGTCATCATCTTGAACATAGATTTGTTGATTAGGATCAGGCTTCATAATGAGCTCTGATGAGGCTGCTGAAGATACTGCAGATTTCGAACCAGTTCCGGCATTGTGGTAGAGATGCTTAAATTTTCCTTGGCGGACCTGTTCACGGATAACATCGATATCGCGAGGGAAGTATAGCTTTTGGATAACCTTTGCCGAGAAGCGGGGAATGAGGCAGACAATAACTGTAAGAAATATTGTAGCCCAGAAAGATAGTGCTCCGTAGACGTGCTCTGCGGACTTGTAAAATGCACCACTTTCAGTGAAAGCCGAGTAGACACCAGTCCAAAGAAAGATCATCAGCATACTGATAACCGTAGCAAGAGTGAAAACCCAATCCCATCGGAACTGGTTCATCATGACGTAGCTGTTGACAACAACAATAGTAGAACAACCAACATAAACACCCATGAGCTCTCTACTGTTGAGATCACGACCAGAATCACTAGCGAAGCCACCAGTATGGAACAGCAAGTACGTCATGAAGAAACAAATTACCGACTGGTAGATACCATCGATCATATAAACCCTATGAAGGAAAGTCAGTTCATGTTGCTATAGTATGAAATGATATGAGCAAATACCAGAATTTCAGTTGTGTCCATTCTTGTCGCAAGATACCACGGCGGTACAGTTGGGGGACAGCCAAAGAGACTTTATCATCGACGTCTTGGTCCAGGATGCCCATAAGGACGACCGGTACAGAGGTGAAAGCAAGATTGTAGAGAAGAATGTAGGTGTATTCGAAGAGATAAGATCCATCAAAGCTGTTGTACAACTGATACCAGAACAACGCGAATGTCCACACAATGTTCTATGCTTTGTTAGAAGGCACTTTAAAGCAATTAGAAAGGGTGTATCAAACCTTATAAAAGAAGTTGGCAGTCATTTCTCCCACCCTGCGGTAAGACCAACGACCGTGAACGAGCACAAGCCTGCTAAGGTAGCGAAATTGTCCAATGGCATAATCAGAACACATGACAGCCTGTCGTCCTTCCACACCGGCGATACCGACACCGACATCAGCCTCTTGAATCATGGCTACATCATTTGCACCTGAAGAATTGTTAGCTCATGTCTCGTCACTCGAACATTTGAGTCAAGACTTACCATCACCAATAGACAAAGTCATAACATCCAGTCCCTTCTTGACCATTTGGCACACCGCAGCTTTCTGACTCGGACTGACACGACAGCAAAGAACAGCCTTGCACTGTTTGCAAAGTAACAGGAATCTCATCTTCAGCTCCTCTTCAAGAACAATCTTCAATGCATCACCATCAATAACAAGAGCGTGGGTGGGCGCCGGTGGGTTGTGGTCCTTTCTTGCGCGATTGAGTTCTTCTTCGGATCCAGTCAAATTGAAGTTGTCCATCAAGTACTTGTCCAGGAGTTTTCCAGCCTCTTCGATGTTGTCCGCTTCATCAGGCTTGAACATGATAAGATCCATGTCGTTATCCAGAAGATTGCAGGAGAACCCAATGTTGATTGCCGTCTCTACCTTGTCACCAGTCAAAACCCAGAGCTTAATACCGGCCTCTGCAAGAACAGCAATTGTTTCCGGGACACCATCCTGAAGACGATCCTCGATAGCAGTCCCTCCAAGAAGAAATAGATCCCTCTCGATAGCGTCGGATACCTCCTCCATCTTTTCCTCACGGCCATGGACAGCTGCGGCGGCAATATCGTATTTCCTGCTCCAGTCCTTGTATTCATCCTCCGAAAGCTCTCTCTGAGCAATGCAAAGTGTCCGGAGGCCCTCACGGGCAAACATTTCCAAGTGTTCGGCGGTAGACCTTCGAAGTTCCTGCTGTTCCCCTGCTCGTAATCTTGAGTAGATAATGCTGTCGGCGCCCTTGCAAAACAAGAAGATCTTTCCAGTATCAGGCATACGAATAATAGCGCTCATTCTCTTTCTAGAAGAATTGAATTCCAGGGTGTTGAGAACCTCGTACTCCTTATTTTCTCCTTGAACGTTTACAACTACGCTATTCCCTGTCCTCTCAACCAATGCAAATCCACAGTCACGGGCAGTGGCAACCAGCGCAGCTTCATCGGGAGACTGTGCCTTAAATTCGATTTTCGAAGGATCTTCGGAAGACTTGTCGGGTAAAACAGTATGGCAAAGCGCGAGAACAAGCATGAAATGGGCATTGGCCTTGGCCTGCTCCTCGCCAGAAACTCCACTAATGTCGTGAACGAAGTCAGGCGCAACAAAGGTAAGGGCTTCATCATCCAGGTACGGGTTATCATTAATTCGTCGCAACTCGGAAATCATTTCCACACGGTCCCTTGCGATTTGTTCCCTAGCCTTTGCACCTTCAACTTCGATATCAATTCCTTGCCTCTTTTGCATTCCTGCCTGTGCCTCGGTGTACGCCTCGCCATAAGCAAAGCCGTTGACAGTACACTTTTTGAATTCCATAACATTTTGAGTCAATGTCCCAGTCTTGTCAGAAAAGATATACTCAATCTGTCCAAGATCATCCGAAATATTCCAAGACTTAGGTGTGCAAGGGTAGTCGATCTTTTCATAGTACATATGGACGTCGCTGAATATAAAGAAAGCCTGTGCCAATTTGATGATCTCAATACTGATATAAAGTGAGATTGGCACCAAATTCTGAAATAAAATGACCGCTGTCCAGAATGTAACGAGACCGTCAACTGGTGGGGAACCACCAATTGACCCGAATTCGAAATAGTTGAGCGATTCGTTGCCTTTTGACCAGGTGACACCTTGTACAATACCAGAAACCAAGCACATCACCAAGAGGAGGCAGAAATTCATGATAACCTAGTTCAAAATAAGCATATATGGGGGAAACTATTGGGGTATCTTGCCAACGCACATTCCAGTTCAATTCCCTTGTAATCCGACTCCGCTTTGAAGGAGTAATTCCCGCATTCATCATAATCTTTGTCTCATCACCAGTAAAAGCCACAAGTCCAATAACCCACTGGGTATTCCTAAGGGTGCAACCTCTCAACAGGAGATTGTTGATTGATACCGGTTCCGCCATCTCCTCACCCTCATCTTCCGGCTTGGTGGGATCCTTTTGCTGCCACTTTACTACTCCGCTGTATGAATAAAGATTTGCATGAGGGTTCTCGCTTTCGAGAGTAAAAGTTGCAGCCTCGCAGTCTTTGGCATGGCGAACCCGTCTACCAGCATGAAGCGCATGTCGGACCTTCAAGTTTGTTTCACCGTCCAAATTCTTCGTCTCAACATAACAAGCCCCATCACTGTCGGCGGTCGAAAGAATGACGACATCTGCGGGAATTTCCTCGTCGTTATAAACTCGGATGAAATCTCCAACCCTAACATTCTTCCAAAAGTCCTTTTTGAATTTTGCCTTGCCCGGTGTTGTTTTATGGGGGTCGATAACATTTCCATAAAAGCGAGATGGGGGTTTGTTGACGCTCTGCCTTTTGGGATTAGGTACCTCTAAATGTGTTGAGCGGGGAGCTTGTTCCGTATCGTCGGTGAAAGAAAACCTCTGCTTGTCGGCTGATGGTGATCCCACGGGGGTCATTTGAATGGATTCCGAATGTTCGCTCATGACAGAGTAAATAGACGATCTTGTCGTGGATCGCTCCAATCGATTTTCCGGAACACCACCCTTCTTTTTGATCTTGTAGTCCCGCTTCTGTGCCTTGTACCACGCAACTCCTTCACGGATGTTTCTAGATGTTGCCTTCTTAATCCGACGCCATAGCGAGATGTTTTCATCAGTAACATTGGGGTTGTGCCAATCTACCAGGATATGAATAGGAGTATTGTTGAGCTCATTGTCGAGCACCGTTCTTCGGTAATCTTCGATGGCGTCCTTAGTAGCAGTGATCAACAAGATAACAATCAAAGGCACCGATCCTAAAGCTGGATTTGAGGCACCAAAAATGGGGAAAATCTAGTCGCAACAATGTTAGACGCTTTTGCGAGTAAAGGGCACACGGAACTTGACGTACAGCAAGTATAGTAACAAACAAGAAATAAACATTCGCAACGTTGTGAAACTGCAGCCACAGATTCTTGGGTACGAATATAAGTGGCGTATATTTTGCGGTTCGTATCTTATTTCGAGAAAACCACTGCTTCGGCGAACCGTCCTCGTCGATACATTCTGGCGGTAGAGGCATATTTACGAATATTCGCCTCTGGGTGTCCTCCTCGTCCTCATCCTCTGGCCCAGGCCCCATTCCACCAAAGTTCTGGCCTGTGCCTTCGAGATCTGCTTCACCCTTCTCTGGGTATTTCTTCATCGACAGTGCTCTCATAATCGTATCCCGTTTTCGTCCTGCATCTGGCCCAGGAACCCGCTGGGTTGCCCACCGCAATCTTTTTGTACCAGATGAAGTAGGTCCTCCTCCTCCGCCACGGCCCGTCATCGTTGGCGAAGTGTAGAAAGGAGCTCAATAACTGGAGGAATAGTATGTATGGCCAGTGTTAATGACTGGATGGGTTTGAAATAGTAGTGGGTGATGTGTTGATATTTTAGGTTTTGGGTGGGTTCAAATGAGCTTGATAGGTAATAATGGATCAATGATAAAAATGTTCAAGAAAGAATGAGTGAATGCAAGTCAAAGTCAAGAAAAAAAGAAGTGAGCAACCGGAAGCGTCGGAACGGACGCAATAGAGTAGCTAATAAAATTAAACGAAAGAGAAAATGTTCAAAAAAAGCGTCAAGCCTAGTGGTCTGATGGAGGAGGGTGGGGAGTATAGTGATAGAGTTGAACGAGCGAAAGAGCGAAAGGGAGGAAAGAGATCGTTTCCAAATTTCGGAGAATGAGTTGTGGGCAATATGTTTCCTTTCTTCTTCTTTTCCTTCTCCTACTGCTACCTCGTCAAGTCTGGTGTTTGCCTTAGAGTCGGTAGGCTGTGGACCAGAAACTATTTTTGGTGCTTCGTAAGACTTCGGTGAAAAGAGGAACGGGTCCGGCGACGCGACGTGTCGCGATGAGAGTCCGGGGAGCCGGTGGGAAGAAGAGTTGTGAGTGATAGTACGGGACACCACACTTCAGGGGAGGGGGAGGGGAGGGGGGGTGGTTTGAAACGTGAGCAAACGAGGGGTGGAAGGGAATAAGAGTGAGGAGGGGCTGAAAAGGAAGGGAGAGAAGGAGAGAAGAGAGAGACGGTAGCAGCTCGGAGTAAAATGTTTCCCTCCTTTGCTCTCAAAGAATGAGCGAGAGAGAGAGAGAGATTTCCGGACCGTGATACAGTTCAGAGGGGGGCGTTTATGCCAGGATTAGAGGGTGAATAATAATAATGCGCTTGGACACAACCGTTGCCCGGATCACCTACTTCTCTAGAGTAGGTAGTAGGCTGTAGGTTGGGTAGGTACCTTATGTACCTAGGTATCTAATGTAATGCAGACCTGCAAGTTGGATGCAGAAGAAGCCTGTGAAGAAAGGTCTCTTTGTATAATTGGGTCAAGCGTGAGCCGATGGGGGTGAAGTACCTAGAATTGTAGATGAAGAAGCTTCTCCCCCCCCCCCCTTCCGAGAGCTTAATACCCACCTACGACCCACAAAAGACGCCAGCTAAAACATCAAAACAAATTATAATTATTTATTCCTCTACATGAGTTATGGTTCAGTTCCTATTGAGCAATCTGACTTACACGACGATGATGGTCCATGAGCAGGTTTCCAAAGCAAATTGTCAGCGGTGACGGAGCTAGTTGGTAAGAAGAACCTGAACAACACTGTTACTGCTTGCTGATTCGTGTGGGACCTAATTGATTTCCATTTGCTAGGGAGACGATGGATGGCTTGGGTCACCTCGGCACCCTCATAACTCCTAAACCGGTGCAAGCTAGTCCGGTTCGGGCTCTCTTGTCTTCTTGTAGACAACGATGTCTGAAACCTCTCAGGGCCTTGAACACGGGCTCTTCCCTCCTCTGGTGACGAACCCTCTCGGCTGTGCCCCTGTTATTACAGTACCTCCGAACACTATAGGGAGATTCCCTTATTATTATTATTGAACGGGGTGAAGTTTGTTAGTCGTCCACCTATGTATAGGAGGCACTCATAAGGGCTGACAGTGTGTGAATATATTAAAGCAAAACAGCTTATCACCGTCGTCGTTATCGGCGTCGTAGTCACTTTCGGTCGGTGTTGCTTCTTCACATTGCTCCGATCATCAAGAATTGAGCTTACTCTGCTCCCTTCCCTCGATCTAACTTCATTGTCGAGGGGAATTGAACGCACTTGACCTCCTGCTTTTGCTCCTTGACTACTGCTGCTGCAGTGGAACTCTTTTTCTCTTGACAGTAGCATCCCTTCCTTGACTAACTTTTAGTATCTTACAAAGCCGTGCCTGAGTGCAAACTCTATGATGCCCTCTATCAAGGCCACAATCGACACGAATAAACTCTTACCAAGGATTAACGGCGCTGGCGGCATGCATCTCGGACTTATCGGGAGCCGAAAACAAGCACGCCCGCTGTAGAAGTAGCAAAACCACCTATGAAAATGGATTCCTGTTACCCCGGAACTGCGCTATCCGACAACGTGCGTGCAGCCATCAATCACACACGAGAGCACCTAAGGCACATCAGGGTCCTACTCGGAACTCCACCGCAGAAAAGAAAAAAAAAAGACAAGAAACAAAGCTTGATAATGACATGCTTACAAACCGCATTCTAAAAATGCACGTTAATTGAGGATGGGTGTGTGTGGAGAGAGGGAAAAAATAAAAGTCCACATGACTGGCTGCATATTACATAGCATAGCCATGAGAGGAGAAAATACAAGCAAACCTTTTTTTACAGTGTTACATTCCTCCGGCGGTAGAATTGATAATTGGGATCAAATCAACCGAAACTCCTCTCCGCTTGTTAAAATAAATAAAAACCCCAAACCACGGAAACACGGATCATCATACGTCGATAAATTGAGTCATTACCATCATCGCACATGAGCGAAGAGGCGTTAAAAGGAAACAGACGGGCTGCGGGAGTGATTCCGGGTAGTTGGTTTTGTGTAGGGCGTCGATAAAGTAGTTACCTCGTCCCGTCGTTTCAAGAATCAAGACGCCCCCAAAAAGAATTAAACCCTGTCATCCCATCAACTTCTGGAAGCTGTGGAGTTGCGGAGTGCGGATATTCTTCCAACCGTAAAAAATCTCTTTTTTGCCTTTTTTGTGTGGAGCTTGGGGACGCGGCAAGCCGAACCAGACAGAGCCAACCAACCATTGACAACCAACCAGCCTGCCGCTGATGTAAGCGTGCATGCATGTACCACATCTTACCTAGGCTCGTTCCACAATCTACATGACATCGCGATTGCAACTAATTTACGCGTCGACCCCACCATTCGTTCAGGCCAGCATCACCCAGAAAAGCGAATACCAAGCCCGACCCTGATCAACACCAGGCCCTTTCGAAATGTCGGGGAAAGACCGTAGGTCAGGAAACAGCGCTGCAGGCAGGAACGGCTCAATCAGAAGCTTCTTCAAGCCCGCACCGCCGCAGCGGCTTGACACGAACCACAAAGCTACCAGCAGCACCATCGTCCCCCTACAAACATCACCAGCAGCTGCACAGCTACACGCCGAAGCTGGGATCCAAGATACAATCACTGTCCAATCCACCCCATTATCCACAGACAGCTCGTTCACAGAGCCGTCAATACCATCCTCGTCACTCCCAGGCTCGCAGGCCACCGCGCAATCAAGAGTAGTGCCTAGTTCCGATGGCGAGGAATCAGACGACTCCCTCGAAGACCCATTCGAGACTCTCCGCCGGCAGCGGCGAAAGATTGAGCCCGCCTCGGGGGTCAAGAAGACGCCCAGTATAGCCACCACTCCGCCGTCACTACGAACCCCCAGCGCGGCCGCCGAAGATCCACCGGTGCGCAACTACAAGTTCTCTCTCGGAAACCTCGTCGCGCAGAAGGAGCGGGAGACCGCGCTTGAGAAAGAGAAGTTAGCCTCCAAGGCTCTACACGAAGAGGCCAACCGCGAGATCACGACGGACTTTAGGAACGGGGAGCAGGAGATTGATGAGGCGATGATGATCGAGGCTTTTGGCGAGGTTGAGGCGCGCAAGTTGATGGCCGCCTTGAAGAGGAAGGACGCCTGGAGGGTTGACAAGTCGTGGCACTTTTTCGATCTCGAGAGGGGCAAGCGGAGGAACCAGTTTCCTCGACATGCTGTGGAAGGTGGGGGCTGGGAGGCTGGGCTTGTGAGTGCGTGCGGACAATCTTGCTTGGGGTGGGGGCGGGCAGGAGGTGTGCTAATGATGCGTGTGGTGTAGCTGCTAGGGGCCGGAGACAGATGTTCCTGTCTGGCTTTGTGATGGATATGGCGAAAATCGATGCTGTGCTGCCCGACGAGGTCTTGAGCTGGATGTTTGACGAAGGTGCAGATCCGGTGTCTTTCGCTGTCTGTGAGCGGTAACTTACGTGATTTACAGTGTGCCTGGAAACTAAGGACGAGCTTGCATTTGCATACTTTAGGGTTCTCGGGGCCCTGCCCATCCCGGTAGTAGAGCAGCAATTCACGGAAGATAGGGTATCTCGCCTCTTTCATTTGCTCGGGGGTAAAAGTGATGCCCTTGACACGGAAAAACAAGTAGCCTTGGCAGATTCGGGGAGAATAGGTATGGCCGGATTCCGTGCATATATATATAATTATAATCATAGTCCTTGGGCAGTTCATAAAGTTGACTGTTTGAAGACGACCAGGATGGTAATTTCTACAACGCTACACTCGTCACCACACTCTTTGGGAGAATAGGCCCGTAGTACGGAAACCCAATCGCCCTTTTTTTTAAAGTACATGTCAGACATAGAAGTACTAACTATTATAATTAGCATTTGCTCTAATACTGCGGTTATTAAAAAGACTTGCGTACTCTTAGTACGGCTCGCATTGGACGTGCGTGTAGCAAGGCAGGCTCAATTACGGGCTTCGATAGAGGATGCTCTAGCTGAGATATTCGAGTCAATACCGGACGATGACTGGGCAGAAGTATCTAAGGAAATTGCCCTTAATCTTATCACGACAATAGTTGATACGCCATACCGCCTACGTGCTATCAACGCCCTCCCAGTGCATACACCCCGCACGCATCTCTTCCGCCGCCGCCTTGCGCTCTCGTATCTCTGGGATGACCCTTCATACCTCACCAAACCCTATGCTGACCTAGTCCGCATCTCCGACCTTGACAAGCTGCTAGTCAAGCCGCAGTACAAGATCACCAAAGAGACCGACTACCATGACCTCAAAGCGCACGTCTCCATGCTCGACATTGCAATTGACGACGGCCCCACCGCGCGCGAGGACCACGGGGACAGCGACGCGGAAATAGACATACTTGTGGAGCGCCTTCGAAACCTGTTTGGCCGCATAAATGACACGAATGCCCAGAACCTGACTAGGACTGAGGCAAAGGACACGATCGAGAGACTCAACTTTAGGCTACGCTTTGCTGTCAGGACGAAGGTCAAGACGCAGCTGGTGGTGGACACAGATACGGGCCCTGAGTGGGTGGGCAGAGATGGAAAGGTGCAGACGAGGCTGCCATGGGCAGGAGGAGAGGAAGGAGGGGAAGGAGGAGGCAGTGCTGGTGGTAGATAGTGGCAGATAGACAGGACCTGGTTAGCCTAGCCGGGGGGGTGGTGGGGGGTGGTGGGGGGTGTGAGACGAAAAGCTCTCTTTCTTTCTTTCTCTCTCTCTCATTCCTAGCCAGCCAGATAGTATCACGAGTGAAGAAGTCATGTATGGTTAAACTAATGTACTTATTTGGACATGCAATATTTCTCTTGGTCCGGGTTAATTCACAGACGGATTGGTCATGCTGAGGGTAAATGTATTTTTGTCCAGAGAGAGAGTGAGAGAGTTAGAGCGAAAGAAAGAAAGAAGTAAGAGAATTTAGCTCTTCACCACATGTCGCGATGTCGTTCGGCTTACCGGTCAGCAGCCCTCTCGACTACATCCACAAGTTACCGGCACCACCAGACGCACGGTAAGTCTCCCACTGCAAATAGAACCCACACAGAGATCCCGATATATATAGACAGCTACAGCACACATTCTACTCTAGACTCTCTACTCTAGTCTCTCTTTCTGTATGTCATCCACACCCCGCATGTCTGTCCATCCCAGTCGAACGGAAACTCTGCACGCACGTGTAGAAATATGCGAACTCGCCCGGTCGCGCACGTTGAAATAGACTCGAGTAAACATGCGGCTGAGATGCCACAAGTGCAAAAAAGAAAAAAGAAAAAAAGGCAAAATATTTAGTTAGCCACACCATCACTTCTGCCCTGCTTTAGCCAACTCTTCTGGAATCCGCGCGCGGCGGCACAACCGGAGAAGAAAGGTGGTGGGTTGGTGGCAGCGGGCGGCTCAGCTGGGATCCGGTCGGGTCGGCCACTAAACTTAGGCGGATGGATAGACGGGGACAGGGGAGCATTAGGGAGAGAGGGGGAGGAGCAAAGGGCAGGGAGCTTCCGGCTTCCGGTGACCGGATTCCGGTGCTAGACTAGTGTGCTTGGCTAGCGTGAGCACGGGTTTCGGGGAATTTTGGGTCATGGGGGGTCACTCGGTTTTTTGTGGTATTTGTGGTTTTGGCTTCTGGATGGTGTGCAGTTGGTGTTGGGTTTGTTATTATGTAGGCGCTAGAGTAGTTAGTTACTCTAGACGGACGGGATGGACGGATTGCTCTGGAACGGGAGTTTTCAAGCTTAACTAAGGGGGATCTACACTCCTCATCTCATGCAGGCAGCCCACAAACTACCAGATGTCCGATCTAAGACATGGCTACCATCGCCAACTGCCCGGATTTTGCTTTTTGGTTTTTTTGGCGAGAAGGGAAAAAACAAAAAAAACAATTTTAGCTACGATAAGTTATTCCCCACATCTCAGGGGAATGAGGGGTCTAGATGGTGAGCTTGCGGAGATTACGATTGCGATGACGATGGTTGGGATAGGGCGAGTGATGGGCTGTGAAGTGTTTTTGTTTCTATATATACCAACTAGCATTTTCCCTCCCCCGATCTGACATACAGTCCTTCTTTTTCTATACTCCCGCCTCCACTCCTTGCTAACAAAGTCCCTTCCGAAGACGCCGATAGTGTACAGTACAAACATTTGATATAAAAGAAGAAAATAGGAGATGATGAGGGGAGTTCTCAGATTGTGATTGTTTTTAGTGGAGAAACGGTGGGGAATAAAGAGATATAAACAGTATATAAAAATAAGAAAGGAAGAACGCCAGAGACCATCGATCGATATAAACATATATAAGCTGGAAAAGTTTGATAAAGATAACAAAAAACCGAGGCCTTCGGTTGGAAAGGCTAGAGATAAGTAGTTATGGGGTAGATAGAGGTAGAGTGGTAGGGAGAGAGAGAGAGTAAGAGAGGAAGAAGAGGAGAGTATGGTATGCAATAGCCAGCATATATAAAAAAACAAGAATCAAGAAACATGTCAAAACGGAATGGGGGATCAAAAGCCAATCTATACACCCGACCACCCAAAAACAAGAATCCTCACCGCTGAGAAAAACACAGAAGAGAAGAGAAATGGAAACCCATCAATCATCATATCGCATCATACACTCACGCACTTTATTTCTTCGCCTTCTTCACTGGCATCAAATCCAGCTGATAGTCCAAATACACCTCCCGCTCCTTCGCGCCCACCTCCTGCTGGTGCTGCACGCTCTGGTTGAACCTCTGATCCATCAACTTTGAGGCTGCCTTTTTTGCGCCCGCTTGCTGCTGCTTACCGACAGACATCCAGCCGCGCTTGCCCTCCTTTGCGCCGCTCTCGCCCCACATTGTTAGGCGTTGCGTGCGGCGGAGCTTATGTAGGCCGTAGGCGCAGATGATGGCGGAAAAGACGAACGCCCATCCGGAGACGCCCCAGAAGGCAAAGTCGGACTCTTCCATGAAGTTTTTAAGATTCATGCCGTAGAGACCGGCGATGAAGGTTCCGGAACCGATACCGAGCGTGCCGATAGAGAACTTGAGGTCGAGGAGCATGAGAGAGTTGCGGTTGGCGTCGAGAATGATATTGACACTGGAGCAATGGTATTAGCTCGGTTCTTGTGGTAGATTTGAGGGAAGGGTGCCTTTACATTTCCTCGGTATTCCGGATGCTAGAGACCAAATTGCTGGAGATCTGGACAATCTCGTCACATATCTTATGATATGACTCCAGCAGCATCTCTACTTCAGTGTGCTCCTCCATCGGCCTAACCTTCCCGTGCAGCTTCTCCGACAGATACATGTCCGCCAAATCATCATCAGCCTCCAGGATCTCCTCAATGGCGTCCCTAATCAGCTTCGCCTTCTGCTCAAACGTCGACAGCTTCTTTGAGTAAATCAAGAGCTGTCTCAGCTTATCCCTATCGATATCCTCCTCCAAGTCTCCCAGTAGCGTAATCACCAGCTCCTGCAGCACCTTCATTTCTGCTTCCAGCGCCGCAGTAACGGAAATGAGGATTGCTTCGAGGGCGCGCATCTCATATGGAAGACCACCCATAGCCTTTGAGCCCTGTCTCAGCTTTCCGCCGAGATCGTACATGAAGATGGATTGTGTGTAGGAGTCGGTGGACCCGTAGACGTCGAAGAGGAGGACCATGTCGGCTTTAATGAGTGCGCGGATGTGCAGAAGGTTTACGAGGATGGAGTTTTTGCGGACGAGGATGTGGGGGACGATGATGCTGGGAACCCAGAGTTTACGGAGATCGCGGGGCATGAGGCCGTGCTGTGATCATTGACCTTTTAGTAACCAATTCTCAAATTGAAAGATATGGCAAGTATATACAAACCTTTGTACACAGCTCCGTCTTCTTGAACTCTCCAAACACAACAGTAACGTTTCCTACAACCAGTCAGAAAACCTGCAGGTACCAATGACAAACAATGCATGAAAACCAAAAACCGGAAACAAGAAAAAACGAACCTTCCCGATCAAACTCCGTACACCTCAAAAACTCATCCCCGTTATTCTTGTGCAACAGACTCCTCCCCAGAATCGCATCCTCCGGTCCCGAGTCCAGGTACCTCGAACTCCCCTTCTCTGGCCGCTGCGCATACTTCTTTGACCGCCGCCTAAATAGCGTTTCTAGGAACCCACTCGACTTGCGCCTCCCCGCGACTATCGAGCCCGCCTCAGGCCCACCATATTGCTGCAGGAAACCTGGGTTTGCATCTGCATACCGCGACAGTGGCGTCAACCGGGATTGCATTTTCGATGTTGTGAATGCCCGGCGCTGATGCTGCTGTGCTGGGTTCATTGTCGCACTGGCTTCTCTCCCGCCGAAGCCGGGACGGGTGGGCGCAGTAATGGGCAGGGCGCAGCAGTGGTGGGGGGTACGGGTTAGGCGCAGTGCCAGCGTTCGGGGACAGGTGGAGGGCGCAAGGTGAGCGCGCATGTGGGCCGTGAAGAGGTTGTTTGTACTGTGAGTATGGGTTACGGGTATCAAGGCTTTCTAGTGGCGAGGTGGGGGGAATTGTTCTCCCTCTGTGGATGTAGTGGTGGTGGGAATTGAGCTGGAGTATTGGGTGGAAGGTTGAGGAAGGAGCAATCAATGGACGAGCGGAATGTCTTGGGTGAATTGGATCTTTTCCTTTCCAAAACGTATGATATCGGAAGAGGCTCTGCGGCAAGTAGCTTTTGGTCTACGGAAAACTTTTGAGGTTGTGGCTGGTGGGGGTGGCTTGAGTGGGCAAGCTAGCTGCAGAGCCTCTTCTTGACGAGCTTGGCTAGCAGCGCCCTGGACAGTGGGTTTATACGGTGTCGTCTGCGCTCTTGGGTACGAGGTACCTGCAGGCAAATTACAGTACTCTAGATTGATCAATCTGTTTTACGATTCATTTCCTCGAGCATCAGGATGCACAACGGCGAAAACCGGGAATAAATGTTGCGGCTGAATGGGGTTTGACGTCATGCATGACCAACCAGAAGTGTGCAGTTGCAAAAAGCAGTGTTCGGGAGTGTGGCTGGAGACAGTCTTTCATGGTTTATCACTCGGTTGTTGGGCCCTGTTTATCATATATAGGATTTATTACTGCTAAACAGCTAGCTAGGTATCTTACTCAATACTCGGGCCCACTAATAAACCACATAAGTCTCGTTGTGTCTTCGTCCCTCTAAACGGCTATCGGTCTCATCCCTTCCGGCGGTGTCGAACTATCGATTTTGGTACCCCATGTGAGTTGGCTGTTGGCAACAGGCGTTTCTCGCTACAATGCTGATGGGGGATGTGATCAGGAGCACAAGAATATGCTGTCCTTTGGGGGTATTATTACTAATATGTGTTCTTCCATTTATTAAAGACTCTAATACAGACACAATCTCGCGTGAGCTATTTCTTTTTTTTTATGGTTGCTGAATCATGGCGGATCACGTAGTGGCCCGAGTCATGAGGAATGAAGGATTGACTGAGGAATGAAGGATCCCGGTTTTGGCGGCTAGTTACAAATCAAACTAGGCTTAATAGCCGACAGCTGGTTGTTTTGTTATCCAGGGTTAGGGATCAGGGCGGGTATCTTGATGCGCACGTAAAGTACGACTAGCTGGACTGGCATAGGCATGTTTACTACTAGGCTACAGTGCAATTGTTGCTATGGAGGAATTATTCACCGCTCTTTGCCATAATATAAGCTTCATGCGCAGCTTTTCTTGCTGCGATTGGTGCACCCCCAGTACACATATGTACTGTGCATGTGGGACTCTTTGTGCTCGTGGTGTCGTTTGGCCGGGGTGGTTTTCGGTATTCTAGCTGGTGGGTACTGGATCACTCACTATGGCCTGACATAACACCGAAATTGCCTCGGCCAGTCAAATAAAAGTTTAGCTAGCTGGATAGTATACTGGCCGATGGATCACTTATGAAAATACCTCTCAGAAACATTTGCTCTCGGAGCTACAAAGAAGCATCGTGGGGTCCCGGCATGGATATCCACTTTTCAAGAATGCCAAACAAGGGTTAAATAGGCGCATGTTGCATGTGGCAGAGAACGCCCAACTACGACTGATTAGGGAGGACCGCAACGTACAGCCTAACGGCGGCCGGATCAATTTAGATTGATCGACGGCTTTTGGGAAAAGGAGATAATAGGTCGGCCGAGGGTTTTTTTTCTGGCCAAGTATATAATGTTTCTATGAGTGCTCTGCTCTACGGAGATTATTGAATTCTTCGCTTTGACAGCTTGTGCATATAGCGCTATACGGCGGATCATTGATCGTCCCTTACTTGAAATACTTACCAACTACGCACTAAACTACTTATACCCTAATCCAACGATGTGTTTTTCGGACGAGAGTCAAGCTTTACTCCCAGGGAATTGCCAGTATTGTCAGATCTGGTGATCCTCGTCACAGGTGGAAATAATGGTCTTGGGAAAGAGAATATCCTGGCCTTCTGTGATAAGGGCGCAAAGGTCTACATGGCTGCCAGGTCAGAGCCAAAAGCAGTATGTTACTTCTATTTCCCAAGTTGGTGACAACAGCACTGACAAAAAATAGCTTGCCGCAATTCAAGATATCAAATCCAAAGTCCCCAACGCAAAAGTCGAGTTCATTGAGATGGACCTCAGCTCTTTCTCTTCTGTCAAGAAGGGCGTCGACGACTTCCTTTGGGTACACATATATCCCATGTTTACACTAGTAAAATAGCTACGCAGATCTAGACCTAACATCACAATAGCAAGGAAACAAAACTCCACGTCCTGCTCAACAACGCTGGCGTCTTTTGTCTCCCCTACTCCAAGACCGCTGAAGGTTTTGAGATTCAATTCGGCACAAACCACATGGGTCACTTCCTCCTCACAAAGTTGCTCCTCCCCACGCTTATCTCGACCGCAAAGGCCTGCGACCCCGGCACAGTGCGTATCGTCAATGTCTCCTCCCTCGCGCACAACCGAACTGAAACTATCACCTTTGATGACATGCACGACGAGAATGGGGTACCTGGCGCCACTACGCTGTTTAAGTCATATCTATCACACTCTATCACTCACGCAAAATTAACCCTACACTAGTCTAAACTTGCAAACATACTGCACGCTAAAGCACTCTCAAAGAGAGTAAAGGAGCATGGCATCATCACGATGTCACTCAATCCAGGGATCATCCACTCAGGACTGTGGGAGAATATGTCAGGGATCACATCACCAATGTGGGAGATTGCAAAGTACTGTTTCACAACGCCGGAGGTCGGAGCGTATACCAATATTTTCTGTTCAGCGTCGCCAAAGGTAACGATGGAGGATACTGGGGATTATTATGTCCCGGTGGGAGTCAAGGGTGCAGGAAAGATGCATAAACCGAGTGTGGCGGCGAGCGATGACGAGCTGGCGGAGAAGCTGTGGGAGTGGTCTGAGACGGAGGTGGCGAAGCATGGGTACTAGTACTTGAAGCGTGGTTTCTTTTAGGGCGTGGAGCTTTTCCTTTTGCGGTTCTGAGTGGTTTGGCTTCTTACTCAGGTTTGATATGTGATTATGATGTCCTTTTTTATATATCTTGGTAGATTATGGTTATTCCGTAAGGTTGAGGTATAGCTATCGATATCTTTGAGCCTTGTTGTGGTGAGTAGATTTAAGTATAACTGGTTTATTGTCATGCTTCTTTCCGGTAGGGTATGGTGTATCCAAGGCTGCAAATTATTATATATAGAAACATGTTGAATGAGAAATATGGCTCAGATTGATAGAAACAATTAACAGTTTCTGGGTTCCATGTCTGACTGAGCCCGTAGAGCCAGTGACTATAGACCTTGACAATCAGATGAAGGTGCCTGCAACTCAATTGATCAAGCCCGAATTGATACTTGTACATGTGCTGCCAGAAAGTGAGAGCTGAAGCTCATCAACACCATCTCACATACACCTACGAAGCTGTACTGTCCTGTGAGCCTAGCCACCGTAATGATGTCCTTAATACCGGAGCATCATGTGCTATCACTCGCATTGCGACCTGCTACGAGGCGGTTTCTGTAGATCTACAAGTCCCCCAACACGGGGAAAAGGTCAGTGCTAGAAGAATATAGGGATCTTTCTTTGGTCCGGGAGTTGGTGGTATTCTGGAATGTGGATGAGGGCAAGAATACTGGCCGTTCTCAATGCCTTCTTAGTTCGTTTCTCCGGTTGTGGGTAAGTACGTGGTACATTACCTTCTCTGCCACGCTTAAAAGGATTGTAGTCAACCAGGGTCTCACAACGGCTCAAAAGTAGAGAAGCATTTAAAGTTCTGCGGTCTTAGGCGATAGATGGTCCATACATACATGTAGTCACCAAGACTTCACAGATGGGCCGGCTACCTCGATGGGCCAAAGCATTTTCCTTTTCGGGGAGGTTTGGGAAACGAAAACCTCAAATATTCTACAAAGACAAGTAGATAACCGTACATATATTGGAAGGCCTAAGGCCGTGGTTATTTGTGTGAGACTAGGGTTTAAAGGTAAGATTGATGGTAATTAGCCCGTATATTTTAAGGTAATACTGTAATGTTGTATTCCTTAAGTATTCCCTCGTGCCCATCATTAAGAAATGTATTTGGATGAGTTGAGTGCTAGATTATAAACACATTCATGTACCTGCATTACGTCACAACTGGAAGGGTACGTACCAAGAGGACGCATAAAATGTGCATAAGAACACATGTGCTTAATTCGGTGGAGGAAAGTTTATCTTTACTGTGACGGCATTCTTGGCAGTCAATCTGAACACAGACTTACGCCCTCATACCTAGAGAACTTCTTATCAATAACCACTTTCTTCCCTTACCTTCATACCGTCCACATTTGTCTGAGTGTAGAACATAGCAAACTTCATGGGATATCACTCGCCACGCCATCTCCTCAACGCCCACACAAATACTGCCCAGAAATGAACGGGGTTCGAGTTGTAGAGGCTCCACAGCGAGTATTTATATATGCTACTGCTGTGATCAGTATACGGTGTGAGGAGTGAAGAAGGGTTGGTGTGTAAGTCTCAGCAAGTGGGTTTTGTACGGGAGTTGCATGTACCAATGCTACATGTACTACATGTATTTGTTGATATAGCGCTAGCGGTGTGAACTTAGGCGACAGATCCTCTTGTTTGGCTGGATTGAAAGGTTAGCCTAAACGATATAATGGTCGTAATCTTGACCTATAGCTACTATATTATACAGCGTGGGAATTTAACCACTTGGCACACGTACAGCATGTGTATTCGAGGGCGCTGAGGTGGGCGTGTACTCGAACTTTCGGCTAAAGAATAGGAAATTCGGGTATTTCAGGCAATTCGAAAACGTACTTACCTCTCTTTATTCTATTATCCTCATAGGATACAAATGGATCAGACAAGAGTGCCAGAACCCTATACTCGACCAATACAATCCATACACTGAATAGATTAGCTCCAAAAAATTCTGAAATAATGACAGCTATCGTCCCGCCAGCTCATAATTTGTTGGTTTGTTTTATAACACCAACTCAAGGCGTTGGGCTTCCGTGTTTTGTCAATCTGTGACAGAGGCGCGCGCCCTTCAAACCTCACGATGCAGCTATCCGTGTTATAGTACTGAGAGGGAAACAAAAGCTTCCATAGTTTCTGTCCTGCGTGTACGGCGTCAACCAAAAGTTTCTTTCTCGACCCACTTTGACACGTCAAGGCTTCTTGCTTTCGAGCCCCCTGGCGATGTTATGTATTTTGTGTCAGCCATTGAAACTGGATCAAAGGTCCGGCCATATTCATCAATTCTATATATCGTCTGACCGGAATTGACATTGAAAATAGTATGGAACCCTTTTAATAAACATGACCCCGAAATTTACACATTCAATGCTATTTTATCTTGCTACTTATGCCTAAAAATGGACTCTTGACTTGAACCCTTTCTTCACCGTTCAATACACTTACCTTGGCTATTCGGCTTGACACTCTCTTTGTTGTCTTTTTCCAATGAAGCTATCGAATCCTCTACTTATAATCAGCATTATAGCTTGCGTACTCGCAACTTACATCTCGGCATCTCCAACTGTATTATTCAAATGCGTTGCGCGCGGCCTATCAGAATGGGGCATTGGACACTACGGCGGCACCGTTAGTGAAATATCGAAACAGGAGGCATTGGAACTAGAAAAATCAATTGTACTTTTGCCAGCCGCGTCCAGAACAATCACTAATATTTCTTCCGCGTCTACAATTACAACTGAGATACCTGAATCATCTTCCAACGAAGGGTCTCCTACTACCTGGAGTAGTACGTACACTACGACTACTACTGTTACCGTTACTATAACCGTTATTCCTACCGCCACAAATTTTGCCAAGCGGGGGGAGATCCTGAGTTTGGATAGTGGAGTGTCTCTATTGGAGGGCGATGCTGTTGCAGAGCTAAATCGGTCCTTTAGGATGCATGCACTTGCCCTTGGAGACCCTTGCACTCTAGTTGCGGGGGAGGAGAGGATTGATTCTAAGATCTGTGTCGGGGGTGCGGTCGCTATCTGTGGGGAGAAAAGTTTGATTTGGGAAACTTATACGGATTGTAGAGGTTCTGGATTGGTCTGCGGCGCTATGGAGGCGCAGGGCGGTGTTAATGGTGATTCTAAGGCGGATATCCAGTGTTTTGAAGTGTAGGTTTTCCCCTTGATAGGTGATTTGCGTGCGCATGGAAACTAATAGGAGTCTCAATCTAGTGACAAAGTTTTCATTCGCTGATGATAATAATGAATATTATTGTTAACGCTAACGATTCTTCTGTCGCTACCTTGGACTCTAGAGCTGGGCTTTAGATTTGGTAGCAAGTGTTGTGGTGCTTGGCAGGCCTGCAGGGACTTTCTTTTCTTTTCTGTCCCTGAATCCTTTCCTATTCTGTCAGAAGTACCTCTGGAACAATTTTTTTCCGTAAAGTTCACTTTGCTGCAGCCTGAATTTGCCACTTTTCTGCGTCCGTTTGTAGGGCTTTTGGTGAGAGTGAAAAGAAAAGGGGAGTGCTACTACTACATGTAGTGGTGTTTGTGTTGACTCTTTAAATGGAATATCGGCTACATACATGTCGCTAAGATCTAAGCTGCATCATGCAGGAACCAAAGCGTGATCATTGGCCCCACCGCAATCAGGGTTATCTAGCTGCGTTTAAATTCGCATTCTGAACAATTTCCCATCTCTCCTCTGGCCATGGCTCCAGATTTACCAGTCCCTTGAGATGTTACTATTTGTGGACACACTTTAAGCTCGCGACGCCTGTGTTTCGCTATGCGCGGTGACGAATGAGGCTCCACGGTTCACCCCCTCCAGTCTCACTGTTTCAGACCCGATGTCTCTACAACCACCATGTGCCCTGATTCGACCACTCCAACGTCAATGACAGCCGTTTCCTAAGGGCCCGACTGATCTTTCGTCTTGGATCCCCTAAGCTATGTGTGTACAACGCGTAACATTTGCCGCCCACCCATCGTCCTCATCTCCACTCGCGTCCTAGGAGGATACTCACAGCTATCTGCTTCTAACCCAACATGATGTTTGTCACCCAGACCGCGCAGCTGAAGGTCGCTTCAGCTGTACCGATTGGGGAATGATGTTTCCTGCATGTTTCTAAATACACGTGGGGCCTAGCTTGTAGAATTGCACTCTCAACAGCCCGGATTAACTGTGCAGATCATAGAGTGCTTGCAGACGATCATGAGATGGATATATATTAGTTACTTTCCTCCCCCCAGATAAATTCAATTCTTTCTACATCTTCATTCTACATCCATTGCTAGTTCGCTGGGAATACTTTCCCTTTAGTATTTCTTTTTTTTCCTTTTTCCTTTCTTTCTTTCTTTTCTCTTTCCAGCTGTGCTGTGATAATTTCGATTCCTTCACGTCCTTTTTTTTTTATTTCTATTTTATTTTTTCCTTTCCCTTTTTTTTCCATTTCCTTTCTGTGATAATTCTTGGGTACCGGTTTACCTTCGGCTTCTTAATTCTTGCCATAATCAACAAAACCAAAGAAAAAAGAGAAAAACATCCAGCTTCCAATATGCGGTCCTTCATCTTCTTCATGCTCTTGCTCTCATCAACAGCCCTCGCCGGCCCCATCGGCAGATACCCCGTCCAGTAAGCTCCATCCTCCCCCAGTATAACCTCCCCACTCCAATCAAAACATCCACTAACACCCACCCCCCACAGCAAGCGTCACGAAGGCCACGACGACCCAGTCCCAAGCCCAACAGCTTCAACACCAACTCCAGTGTCCGTCACCGGGGCCTTCTTCATCCCACCGCCAACAAAAGCTTTCTCCACCGATGGCGCCAGGACAATCGCAACCGTCACAAAGCCTCGCACATTCGGATTCATCGAGGACGGTTTCCAGACCGCAGTACCCGCCGCAGCCTCCGTAGGGCCCAGGGACGTAGACACATCTGCCACCACCACCACCGCGCCCGCGAGGGAATATGCCCCGACTGCTGCGGCGGAGGAGGAAGGTGTTATTGAGGTGGTTGGCGCGCCTGCGTCTTCGACTGCTGCTGCTGATGCGGCAGAAGTGACAAGCTCGGCCACCGCTACTGCTGCTGCAGGATCATCAACCGCCGCAGCGTCAACAGACAACAAGGCCCTCGCTCTCGCGCAGAACAAGTTCTACGCCACGCTCACCGCCTCCTCCAGCTGCGACCCCAAGGACCCCAGCGTGCTCAACGCATGCATCAACGGTGCCTACGCGCAGTGCAACGCCGCCGGGAGCTACGTGATGTACACGCAGTGCGGCAAGCCCCTTGGGTGCTTTGCGCTCCCACTCGAGAACGGGCCTGGCATCAGTGTTGCTTGTACCAGCGCTGATGACGCCGCCTTTAGGATGGGATTGAAGAGCGGGAGTGAGCTTGAGGAGATGCTCGGCGGTGGTGGGAGTGCGAGTAGCTCGGTGGCACCGAGTACGGTCAGGAGCACGGTGACGGTGACGTCCACGTCGATGAGGACAGCGACTAGTACGGCTGCGGCGGTGACTTCGTCGGCGTCGGCGCCGGCTACTAGTAGTGCTGTTGTGGCGCCGACGTCGAGTGCTAGTGCTGCGGTGCCGACGACGGCGAGCTCGAGCGCTGCGGTGCCGACTACTACGGCTGCTGCCTCTTCTTCATCTTCGAGCAGTACGAGCTCGACTCCCACTACTACGCAGGCGCCGGTGACTACTTCGTCTCCTGCGCCTGCGCCGACACCGACTTCGACGACTGCTCCGCCGAACAACCAGGCGCCGGTCGTGACGGCGATTCCGATTGGGGAGAGATATGTCACCAGTGCGGGTGTGGTGATCACTACTACTATCTATCAATAAGTAGATAGATGCTATATTGTTTATTTCCTTTGTCTGTTTGTATTATTTTGATTTTGGGGGGGGTTATTGGCGGGAAAAAGGTGTTGTCTGTATGCTAGTGTTTTGAGTGTTTCGAGTCGAATCTACTCGTGATCAGTAGATCAGTAGAGGAATGGAATGTGGACTCGGCCAATATTTTGTCTGTTAATGTAAATACCTGTATTTCTAAAAAAAGTCAGTCTATTAAAATATCGATATCCTTTTTTTCAAGTTATCTGTAGCTGGTATTCAGCAGAGTCAAGCCCAGTGACCTCTATCAGTATCATGTAGTGTTACGCTGCATTATCTTTCTGTCTGCTGCGCCCACATACCGATCAAGCGGGCATATTAAATTCCAGCGGTTTCCGAGATTTGGCTTTCTCGGCCGATACCCTCTAGAAAGGCGCTGAATTCGCTCCCATTGGTCTCATTGGCCCGCGCACGCTCTGTAGCCGGTGCTGGGGTTGACTTTGAGGTTTGCAATTGAATTAGTAACCTCCGGCAGCTGCTTCATAAGCTTTCGTAACCGCCCCCCGCCGCACGTGACCCGCGCACCACGAGAACTGCGAATCGCGTGTCCCTCAGAACTTCAATTGCAACTGGCGTAAAGTAAGTATATAAGTATATATTCCCGTCGAATGTAGACCTTCTCCCAGCCAGATATCTCTTCAAAGCCAAGAGATCCAGTCCCTCAAGATTCCACGACTCGCCCCCGCACCGCCGCAACACCGCCCGCAGAAGGGTTCCTATTCTGTCCGCACCGTAGCTGTCATACTACTGCTCCTGATCGTGCCTGTGTATCTCGGCGTGACTCTCTCTGCAGATAACAATTTGACGACGGCAGAAGTGGCTTCGCAGCTGTTTAGGAGGATTGGTGGACTTGTTGGAGGACTAGCGGGATTCGCAGGTGCTACTAAGGGTGCTGATTCGCTTTTGCCAGCGGTTTCTGTGTCTACGACGGGTACGATGAGTGCTGAGGCTTCAACGGCGGCGGATGCGTCGGCGAAGAAGTTGACGCCGGTGTATTTTGTGTCGCATGGTGGGGTGAGTAGTTGTGATAACTGGAATGATATGAGTGAATGAGTGAATGAGGGCTGATTGTGGAAAACGACAACAGCCAAATGTAATGTTCGAGACCGAACACCCCGCGTTTGGGAAGCTCCAGGCAATTGGAAGGGAGATCACGCAGAAGGTGAAGCCAAAGGCCGTCGTTGTGTTTTCGGCGCATTGGCAGGCGGGACGCAGCTCGGTCGAGGTGAATACTGCGGAGTTTACAGAGCTGATCTATGAGTTCGTACAACCTAGATACCAAGATACCTATATGAGTATTTACTAATATAATGGTTCTGCACATATAGCTACTACGGCTTCCCAAGCCACTACTACAAAGTAAAGTACCCCAATGTCGGGTCCAAGGAGCTCGGGGAGAAGATTATCGGCCTGCTGAAGGACGCTGGAATCTCTGCGGAGCCCACAAAGCGTGGCCTTGATCATGGTGTTTTCGCACCTTTCACTTGCAGTGAGTACCACTAACCCTACCATCTACAAATTCGACAATACTAATACAACTGCCAGTGTTCCACCCCGAAGACAACCCACTGGGCGTCCCCCTAGTCCAAGTCTCCCTCTTCGGGAACGAAGACCCCAACAAGCACTACGAGCTCGGCAAAGCCGTGTCCAAACTGCGCTCCGAGGGCGTCGTTGTCATCGGCTCCGGCATGGCCGTCCACAACCTCCGCGACTTCAGACTCGCAATGATGTCCCCGGGCCCGCTCGAGTACTCCAAGACATTCGATGCGGCGCTCAAGGACACTGTGGTGAATGTGGGCTCGGGCGAGGAGCGCAAGACGAAGCTGGCGGAGGTGATGAAGAGGAGTGATGCGAGGAAGGCGCATCCGACTTTTGAGCATCTGCTGCCGATACATATTGCCTCGGGCGCGGCCGGCGATGATAAGGCGACGCAGCTGTGGACCATGCCCGAGGGGAGTATGAGTTGGGCGCAGTATCGCTTTGGGGAGGTGTCGTTGGTGGCTTAGGTTTAGAGTTGGGGGAGTTGGGGTTTGTAGTTATTAGCAATTGCTTTCTTTGTGTGCTGGACTGTAAGCAGGCAGTATTCAGTAAATTCCAAGTTTTACATAGTCCACATCCTTGACTTCTTGCATTTTGGTGTTTTCGTGCATATTGGCTCTGTTGTTCTAGATATCTCGAATCGAGATGTGATTATTCCGCTCTGTAAAATATGTACTTTGATATCCTTATTTCTCATACAGAATACCCTCCACAAAACCACACACAAAAGAGCAACCAATTTTGCCGAAGTCCGTGTTGAATGTTCTATGATGACTTGGCCAAGTTTGTGACCTTCTCCTCGATTTGCTTATCGGTCAATCCTAAACCCCCGCCATAACATCAGCATATGCCCAATTGCAAACACTTGAAACTTAAAATAGGTAATTGCGAAAGGGAGTAACAAACCAGTGAGCGATTCCTGCTTCTCAACACCAAACTCTACAAAACTCCCCACATATATTAGCAATCCACCCACTCACCCCACAGGATAAATGATCTAACACACCATATCTCGCAAACACTTTCGGCTCAATACCCATAGCTTCCCTGATTAGGATGGGCGTGTTTGGATTGTGCTTCTTCATGACCGGGTACGACCTCTGGAGGAAAGTCCTGTCATACAGCAATTCCAGTCAGCATCACCAATTCATGGTTGAGGAGGATGAGGAGGGGAAGCGTAGGGGAGAAAAGACGAACCGGACAGCGGCACTGTGCTCGCCAGTCTGGCAGAACAGAAACCGGAGCTCCTTGAGCTGATTTGTGAAAGCGTAGCGGGCGGCCATTTGAGATGTGCTGTGCGGCGGGAGATTAGATATGGTGCTGAGGAGAGTGGTTCCGCGCCCGGATGCCCGAGTTACTACTGCTGTGGCTGGTGTGGTGTTTGGTGGGGGTGTTTGGGGACGTTTGTCAGCCAGCGCCGATACTGAGTAAAAACCTTAGCCCGTGGCGTTTTTTCTCATCAGCCACCCCGCGATTCGACATTGAGTTGGGTCGTGTGTGTGGTTAGCCCGAATTCCGAAAGCCCCCAGGATACGACAACTGAGTAGCTGCTTTGCTTTCTTTCCATCTCCACTCTTGAATTTTTCTCTACCTTCTCTGAACAAACCACATCCCCGGAGCTTCGTGAAGAAATCAACACAATATGTCGCAAGCAGCTGCTCAGACGGCTACAAAGGCCATGAATCCTGCGTTCAACCCCAGGACTGTTCACTTCTGGGTATGTATTCACTAACTCACTCACTCACTACTACATACCCTTTGGCTATCAATTATCTCGCAACAGAGCGACTAACCTTGCGTGCGTTTTTCTACAGGCTCCCATCCTCAAGGTATAAAAAAACCACATCTCTCCCCCGCCGCCAAGCTTCACAATACTAACCAGCGTAAAAAAAAACGCAGTGGGGGCTCGTTATCGCTGGAATTGGTGACTTCTACAGACCCGTTGAGACTCTGTCTGTCACGCAGAACGCGGCCCTCTTTGCGACCGGCACTATCTGGACTAGGTGGTGCTTGATCATTTCCCCCAGGAACATCCCGTATGTGTCATCCATCCTCTGGTCACGTGGGGCTGCTGCGACGGCGGTAGTGAGATAGAATGCTGATCTTAGGTGGGTGGTTGTAGGTTGGCGGCGGTGAACTTCTTTTTGGCGGGTGTGGGGTCGGTTCAGTTGGGGAGGATCTTTGTGTAAGTTTTCGTCTTTTCTTTTTCTTTGCCTTGTTTTGTGTTTGGATGGATGCTGATTGATTATGGGGTATATAGGCACAACCAGAGATTGAAGAAGAACAGCCCGATCCTGAGCAAGCTTGAGGAGGCTAAGAAATGATCCCCACATACGCTGAGTTGTGTGGAGTTGTATGTATAGCTTTTTTTCGAGGTTGTGCTCTCCTGCGGTAAATGGCGATATATGTAGTCAGATCTTTGCATGAAATTGTCGATACCGGGAATTGATTTGGTTTGCTCTTTTTTAGATGTCTAGGTTGGGATTTTAGAGTGCGTATTGTGACTGGGAACAACTTGATTGGTTGTATTTATTTTGGGGATTGAGCTTATTAACAGTTTGGAATTATCGTGAAAGTACTCTTCCTATAATCTGGAGTCTTATTAGAGTGGGATATTTAATATGATGGGCCAGTTGGGCTTTTATGATATCAAAGGCCGCATGAGTGCATCCTAGCATCTGAAATCGACAAAACCGGGAACAATTCTAGTATTCTATTCTATGATAGTAGAAGCGCCCAATCGACATAAACGAACAGACTCAAAGAGACCCAAGCGTCTAAATGAAACAGACATTACAAGAGCAGGGAAATTTCATAAATCATGGCACCAAAAAAAACAATGTCTAGATCGTCTCCTCAGAAGAGCCATCCACATACTCGCGATGCTCTGCCTTTGACTCGGTCTTGGTCAAATCGCTCGCTCTCCTCTCAGCATCAGGAACGACCAATAGTTCACCATGCTTTCCGTGGCGTAGTGGCTCTTGCGCTGCAATGCGGACGGTGTCCCAGATGCTCTTGCTCTTCTTGAAGATGTTGTCCATCTCTTCGAGGGAGCGGTATGCGGTCTCGGGGTAGAACCAGTAGATACAGGGGATAATAGCGGCGTTGATCACAGCGAAGATTATATAGGTGCGGTACTGGATGTTTGCGAAGGCAACAGGAGTAATCATTACCACTTGAGTGAATGTTAGGTCATATCTATATGCGCATTTAGTGGGGAGGCAGGAACATACCCATGAAATTGAAGATCCAGTTGGCGCTAGTGGAGAGTGAATTGGCCCTGGCACGGATACGTAGAGGCGTGATCTCAGCTGGATATAGCCATGCCATTCCAAGCCAGCCAACGGCAAAAAAGGTATTGAAGACGAACTATGCAATATACGTCAGCACTCATTTCTAGGTACCCGACGAGGGGAAGGAACCAACGCACCAAGAAGATCGCAGCAACAATTCCATTGGCGCCTCCTCCGATACTGGTCATGATGGCAAGAATTGCCATGGAGGCGCTCATACCCGCTGTACTCCATAGTAATAGCTTTCTTCGCCCAACTTTCTCAATGATAAAGACAGAAATCCATGATGCCAAGAAGTATTCAGTCCCATTGCAGGCCGCTAGGATTCTTGCGAGTAGTGGGTCAAGATGGATGTATTGTTCGTATATACTTAAGATTGCTTTTGTCAGTAATACGATTCATTTATGAGTTTCAGGAGTTGGGTGCTTACGTTGCTGCATAGTATGTGATCAAATTGATACCTGAGATCTGCTGGAACACCTGGATCATATATCCTAGAATCGTGCGGTGGAAATTACGGTTCTCGTCCATGGTGAATAGATCCTTAAACGTAGCGGCAGCAGTTTCTTCAAGAGATGTTTTGATCTCTGCCATCTCGCCCATGACTTGGGGGTCATCGGCCGGGACGTCGTCAAGGGCTGTCAAGACCTCTAAAGCTTCGGTCTCACGTCCTTTCAACAATAGCCAACGCGGTGACTCGGGGAGAGGTAGGATGAATATGACGATAACCAATGCAAAAACAATTTGGAACGCGATTGGAAATCGCCAGGAGATCTCCGAGGGCTCTAAAAACGAGAAACCAAAGTCGATCCAATACGATATCATGATTCCACCAGTTACCAGAGCACCTATTCTCACGCATGTTACTACAATAATCTGAAGAAACACTCAGATTCTCAGCATACCTTCAATCATAAGAAGCCTTCCACGGTCGTGAGATTTCGAGCATTCTGATTGCCATACAGGGACGGTAGCAGTGTTGAGGCCATTTCCAAATCCTGTCACAAGTCGTCCAGCAATAAAGTGGCCCAAAGAATACGCGGTAGTTTGAAGGATAGCTCCAATGACCATGATCATCGCCCCAGTGAAAAGCGTCTTCCTTCGACCAAGTTTGTCTCCAAGATAGAGACAAGCCAATGCGCCGCAGAAACACCCGATGTTGTACATGGAGATCGCAACACCTAGAGTATACGCCCAAGCCATTAGTGCTATCCAGTTTATGAACTCAGGTTATGGATAGAGTACCTTGAATCTCTGCATTTCGCGATCTTACGTGTGCAGGAAGACTGTCAGAGGTGTCCATCTCGGGGAATACTTTGGTAAAGCTCTTGAGGGTCAAGAGTCCACCCATGACTCCTTGATCATATCCAAACAAGAGGAAATCTTTGGGGTAATTAGTATCAATACTGTGTTCGGGAAAATTTCATGCAATATACGGACCTATTCCAGCGATAATACTAATTGCATAGCTGAGTTTAGGCCCTCTTAGGCCAAGAAACCTCTTTCCAAACATCTTAAGATCTAGATAGAGCTACCTTTCTCGAAGACAAGGTTTTAGTGTTCCTCGGCCGATGAGGATTTGTTTAAATAGGACTCCCTTCCAGTCCCACCTATTTATATAAGCTATCATGTGCTTTAGGTGGCCATGAATTCTGCGGCCTTATGGAAGACTAAATGCCAAACCATGCTTAGCCCGAGATTCCCCCGCAATCCTGACCTGGGAGAGGCGTCATAAAACAGCGAAATCTTATAGAAACGCACATAAGATACGCTTTTGTGGAGAAGTGATTACTTTGAATGTTTTATCCACGGAGGCGCATACAAGAGACTCCATGGCGGCCCGTTGTTGCAGGGTATGTACCTGCATAAGGTTTGCGGGGAAAAGCTTCAAAATAAGGAATAGCTTTGCCGGCGGAGAGCCTGATCAGGTAAACCGGATTCACCAAGTTTTTTCGGCTGCCTCCGAATTCCACATTTGTCATTGGATGTTCGCCACTCGGGGATCTGCAGCCTTATGACGAAATAAACTGCGTCCCCATCCGCGGTTGCTGGATAAATGGCTAAATGGAATAGACGCTTACTTCAGTGCTACGCGCTTATTTCAAGATTGCAAGGAACGGTGACTTCTGTTGTTGGAGGGTTTGTGAAGGAGGGAAGGCAAAGGCAGCTTGTCAGAGAGAGAAATCTCTTGCGATTAACAGAATGAGTGCTGTGCCATCTTCGATCTTCGACCTAGACTTGTCCAGGATTGATCTTATTTTCGGGTAGATGGGCTACATACATATACATATACGCGGGGCCCTGTCTTGACAAGAAGTTGCGGGGGACTCCATGCAGTGCTTGATTCTCGACTCGAGCATCTACCCCACAATTGAATTAGTTCACTTTGGGAATGGAGGTTAAAGTTACGGGCGACTACAACTGCGCGATGATGCTAATATTTCTCCTCATAACCTCGGCCGGACTTCACTGCGGGCAAAATCTACGAAGGAGAGATCTTGAATCTCTAAGAGCACAACTATAATGACAAGGTATCAGGGATCCTAGCTTTTCGCCGCTTCAGTCAAACCAGAACATTCGGAAGCACCTTTCTAATTTGGAATAAGAAAAACAGGAGAGCATAATCCTAGACTATGGGCATACGGACAGGCCATGTTGTGGAAATGGAATGATTATGACTTCTTGCTGCTACATTCCCGTGTCCTTGGCCATGGTCGAGCCAGCAGCATCGTGGACTGGTACGATGCGGGGAATCCACGTCCACCTACTAGATAACTTACCTAATTCCCCAGAAAAAGAAAACGGCTGTAATGCATATATCGGGGAATATAACCCCGAGGGTTTACTTTAACCACCACGTGCAAGTTTTTGCCTGGAAAGTCCCGGTAAGATAAGAGGATCATGCCCTTTCAAAGATTGGCGTTTGGTTACTAAACAAGTATCCATCTACTCGCATTTCTTCGCCAAGGATTTTCACGTGGTCCCGTTCCCCGAAGCTTCACCTATAAAGGCCTCACAATGGGGGTCAGGTGAAAATCCTTGGCAAAGACACGCGAGTCCACTGGTGGGGGCAGCAAACAGCGAGTAACGGTTGACCGAGTACCTAATGCTATACATCGTAGGGCCTATGCATGACCAAAGTTCTTGTTGCAAATATGTCATTCAAAGAGCTCCTTAGACGTCCCGAAGGTTACGATTTACCATGGAAGACCTAAGCTATCAAGTGCCCATTTGCAATCTGGAAATTAAATGATCTAGCCCGAAAGTTTGTTTGAATAGGTTTAAAAAAGAAGTTATTTCTCATGTTCGGGTAGTTTTCAGTGACTTGAATTCTAAGCTTTCTATATGATATTGCTCTAGAATTTGGGGTGAATATTTTACTCGGTTCGATGATGTAAACAATTGATGAATCAAACAGTTCATAGGCTGTTTGACCCAGCCTTCTTTATCCCCGCCTTTCGTTCCTATTGGCTAACACCAACTTCATGTGTGCTTCATAGAATATCACTCGATTAGCGTGTTGCAGGGTATATTCGAGTCCTATAAGCTGTAGATCCAAATAATAGTAACAGTATATCCAGGAACCAATAGAAGTCGATACCTATTTCATATTTGTAGATGTTTCATCTTGGTCTCATCTCGATCACGACCGATCTACGTCTAGGATCAAATAAGCTTAATTCCTTACATGACGTCAACACTATTACAGAGCATCACAGAAATCGTTCAGCTCAATTGACCAACCCTTAAAATATCAAAGTACCGGGGCTTTTCTCTTATCATACATTACATACCGTTCATACAAATTACTTTAATAATTAAACATAATATGCCTTTCAATCTTGTCTGTCCTTCCTCCCGCGGTCTCTCCCTGGCACTGAGCCGTCGTCTCCTTCAGACCTCCCCTTATCCTCTGGTTGCTACTGCAAGGAAAGATACCGATGCCGTTAAATCAAGCATTCTAGAAGGATTGAATGTTGACGACAGTCGTGTCACTGTATTGAAAGTCGATATCACTGGTTTGTTGTTGAATCTCTTGAACCAAAGGAAACACCTTGCTAACACGCAGCATCAAGACGAATCATTACTATCCGATGCTGCATCCGAAATTTCAAAAAGGTTCCCCGAAGATCACATTCAATACGCCTTCTCAACATGTGGAATACTCCACCCAGAACGCTCCCCAGCCGATTTGAAGAAAGAACTTATTACGGAAACACTACATACGAACATCCTAGGACCACTACTAGTCCTCAAGCATTTCTCCCCTTTCCTTCCTACAAAGAAAACGTCCTCTGATTCAGATGCTCCTTCGGTTTGGTCAAACATGGCCGCACGGGTTGGATCTACAGCCGACAATCGTTTGGGCGGTTGGTATTCTTACCGCGCTACCAAGGCGGGTGTGAATTCAATCACAAAGACTTTTGACATACACCTTTCGCGTGTGTCAGGGGACAAGGCATTCTGTGTCAGTTTGCATCCAGGAACGGTGAAGACAGAACTGAGCAGAGAATTCTGGGGGAGTGTGAATAATGATAAGTTGTTTTCTCCGGAGAGAGCAGCGGAGAGGCTAGTGGGTGTTGTGTCAGGACTAAAGCTAGATCAGAGGGGTTTGTTTTGGGACTGGGAGGGAAAGAAGATCGAGTGGTAAAAATCGATAATATTGTAAAAACATTACTTGCTTCAAGGTACTCTACGAGTTTGGTGCTAGACCTCGTGAGAATATCACATAAGGGGTGTCGCATGGCTCTCTGCAGTAGGATCAGGAATTAGACAACGGTTCATCTATGAAGATCCCTAGAATCTGTCACGCACACAACCACATGGGCCTAGACATTGTGTGATCTATGCATAGGCGTACGGATAAAGACATAATCCGATGAAGAAGTATGAGAATGGAGCATGTCTCTACTAAGGAATGGTTATTGGATGATGAGTAAAGGCGATATGACTTCGGTAGATCTTGCTTTTGCTTATTCTTAGGGCTGATGGCGCGCTGTTTATGAAAGGTTCTATATTCTTGGGTTTTGTGGATCGGCCTGCAGGGCGGCATCGATGAGGCAATAGCCCCTTATCAAATGCAAGTAATCTTACTCTAGAGAAGTAAGGAACCCATCTTCAATTCTTATCTACATATATTAGTTTTTTAGTTTCCCTTCGCCGTTTGCAGTGATGGAATTTCTCATCTTCAGAAGCTTCCTCTGCAGCTGCTTTCCCTAGGTCGCCGCGTTGGTTGCTGCAGCAACCAGTTGGAAACACGACAGAACCCGGCCCGTTTCATTCCCCGCTCAGCTCCAACTGTATAGAGTGGAAGTGAGTGAGAGAGTGTGAGCGAGGGAGAGTAACTGGAGAGCCTGCGTGTGTGTGTAGCTACATGTGTGTATGCATCTACTACTGGCCTTCATCATCCACACGTACACATCATCATCGTCCTCTAATAACACCCTCTCGTCGTCTCTCCCCTGCCATCCCTTCTTCCGAATACCTATCATCAAATACCCCACGATTGCCCACCAGAGCTCCTTTCCATAGGCTGCTCAATTCACGATGGACGTCCCCTCCTCTACCCCGCGACGTCTTCCCCCCAGAAATCCACCACAACAAAACTCCCCATCCGCGCCCAAACACATCGCGGATATCTTCCCACCTACGCAGCCAGCCCCTTTACACATCCGCTCGTCTCACAATGAGAACTGGGACCCTCAACCAACTAATCAAGAGTTCACCCCCGGAACTCCAGTTGGTGGAAATTCACTGAGCGAGATATTCGATAGATCGCTGCAGCTCAGCCCCACACCATCCAGTAAACCCCAAGCTACCCCATCGAAAAGGCAGCTGCAGGCTATCCGCGAAGACAATAATGCAAACAACACCAATAATGCCGGCGATAATAGTATCATAAAGCTGGAGGATCCAGGTGCCCAGAGGAGGCATAACAAGGAGAACGCTCCGCCGAAGGATGCTGCTCCCCTACAGCCGCAGCGCACTGGAGGGAATACTGGTGGATTACATAGGAGTTATGCGCAGAGGAGCGGAAGATCCTATGATCCATTTAGGGACATGACTCTCGATGAGATTGAAAAACTATCGAAGCCGCAGGTAAAGAGATTGAAAGATGTTGCGCATCTATGTGTGTTGCCCTGTAGCTCTTCCAGCTCACACCGCTTCGTTCTGATTATTCGTTTTAGATTTTTACGACTACTACTACAACCTCGTAACCTACGTTCATACCCGACGAAGTCGTACAGAGGATTGGAAGGAAGCTCATAAGAGTCTCACCCCTGAGGAACACAAGACTTCATGGACTCGGTTTGCTGGCCGAGAGCGCGTTGCACTAAGGAAGCGCCGCACTAGATTGCGGAAGGGAGATTTCCAAGTTTTGACGCAGGTCGGCCAGGGCGGATATGGCCAGGTATTCCTGGCTGAGCATAAGGAAACTAAGGAAGTGTGCGCACTGAAGGTTATGAGCAAGAAACTGTTGTTTAAGCTGGATGAGATCAGACATGTCTTGACAGAAAGAGATATCTTGACTGCGGCAAAAAGCGACTGGCTTGTAAAGTTGTTGTATGCATTCCAGGACGATCAGAGCATATATCTTGCAATGGTAACCACTACCTGCCTTATCACATGAGGAGAAGGCATTGGATTCTGACGAATTAACAGGAGTACGTACCTGGTGGTGATTTTAGAACTTTACTCAACAACACAGGGGTTTTGCATTTTAACCATGCCAGGTTTTACATTGCGGAGATGTTTGCTTCCGTCAACGCCCTACATGATTTGGGGTACATTCACCGTGATCTCAAACCCGAGAATTTCCTTATCGATTCATCCGGGCATATCAAACTCACCGATTTTGGTCTGAGTGCGGGAAAGCTGAGCCCTCACAGGATGGAGAGTATGAAGATGAGGCTAGATCAGGTGAAGGATATGGACATCCCTGCGAGGTCAACGCTAGAGAGACGGAGGGCGTATAGGACTCTCAGAGATAGCGACAAGAATTATGTTAGTAACCTCTTTTCGTTTCTCGCGGCGTGAAACTAATTACGGGTCTCATAGGCAAAATCTGTAGTCGGGTCCCCAGATTATATGGCACCAGAAGTGCTTCGGGGCACGGAGGAATATGATTTCACTGTCGACTATTGGTCACTCGGTTGTATGCTCTATGAAGCACTGGCCGGATACCCACCATTCGCCGGAGCGACGGTCGAAGAAACGTGGCATAATCTCAAACACTGGAAGAAAGTTCTGCACAAGCCGGAATATGAGAATCCGAACTACTATCTTTCGAAACGCACTTGGGATCTGATAATCCATCTTGTTGCAGCACGAGAATCCCGTTTCCAGGATTTCAAATCCGTCCAGGCACATGCATATTTCTCGGAAGTGAACTGGGCCGATCTTCGTGGGAAAGAGCCACCATTTGTGCCGGAACTAGATAGTGAGACCGATGCAGGCTACTTTGACGACTTTAGCAATGAGGCCGATATGGCCAAGTACAAGGAAGTGCATGATAAGCAGACAGCGCTTGAAAATATGGAAGAGAGAAAAGATGCGATGAGCAAAGTTGCGTTTGTTGGGTTTACCTTCAAGTATGTGTTCTTCTCTTTCTTCAATCAACCCTGGTTGCTGACAGACGTAGACACAAAAAACCGAACCTCAACAGCTTTGTGGATTATGCAGACGAGGGAGATGGACAGTTCGGAACCATCTTCTAAAGCTTATGATATAACGGGTGACGGGAGTAATGGATGACAGGTACACAAAAAGGCGCGTTTCGGCATTACATAGCTATAGGGTTTTAATTCATAGGTCTTGGGCTTGGGTTTAGAGGGTTACTGGCTGGCTGTTTTATTCTTTTTATTCTTTTTATTCCTTTTATCCCCTTGCTAACTACTTTACTTTTGATACTAATTTTTCTTGATCCTTTCTAATACTGCGCGTTTGCATTGACTACCGGGAATTAGCGCATACATGATCGAGGATAATAGTTGTTATCGCTATACATAACAGATTGTTTGTTCTATTTCTCCTGGATCGAGGAGTATATATTATTTTGTAAGATAGAGAATAAAAGGAAAGTGGATGTGCCCTTGTGACCGAGTGACGGACGGTGATGCGGATGAGTCATGCGGGGTTCTAGTCTGCGTTGCAGGGACTCTCCCACCACCCCTCAAATAGGCATCTCTGACTGACCCCACTACACTCGACCCAGGAACTTCACTCACTATCAGCTCTCTCTCCCCCGTTCACTCATTTGACTCTTCTCCCGCAACAAACCCAAGGAAAAAACACCAACAATGGCAGCAAGTACCGCAGCAGAAAAGATCGAACTGATCACTCGAGGCCTCCAAGAAGTCCTCAAACTCAACATCATTGAGGATGTAATTATAAAAGAAAACAGACCTCTCAAGATCTACTGGGGTTAGTATACTAGTTCTACGCCCACCCTTCACCCCTCCACCAAAATACTAAGACCTTATATCTCATAGGAACCGCACCCACCGGGCGCCCCCACTGCGGCTACTTTGTTCCCATGGTCAAACTCGCCCACTTCCTACAAGCCGGCTGCGAAGTCAAAGTGCTCCTCGCCGACATTCATGCCTTCCTCGACAACCTCAAAGCGCCGCTGGACCTCGTCGCCCACCGCGCAAAGTACTACGAGTACATCATCAAAGCGCTTCTGACGGCGATCGGTGTTCCCATCGACAAGCTCGTCTTCGTCCTCGGCTCATCCTACCAGGTGACGCCAAAGTACAACATGGACCTATTGCGCATGACGACCGTCGTCTCCGAGCACGATGCCAAGAAGGCTGGCGCGGAGGTCGTGAAGCAGGTGGAGAGCCCGCTGCTCAGTGGGTTGATCTACCCATTAATGCAGGCGCTGGATGAGGAGCATTTGGATGTGGATGCGCAGTTTGGTGGTGTGGATCAGAGGAAGATCTTTACGTTGGCAGCAGAGCAGCTACCTGGTGTTGGGTTCAAGGTGCGAGCGCATTTGATGAACCCTATGGTTCCAGGGTTGGCTGGAGGGTAAGTGAAAAACTTTGTTTTGTGCGCGCGCAGGAGCGTGTGTTAATTGGACCGTAGAAAGATGTCAGCGTCAGACGCAAACTCAAAGATCGACCTTCTCGACCCGCCAGATGTCGTCAAGTCCAAGCTGAAGAAGGCCCAGTGCGCGCCCCGCGAGGTTGAAGGTAACGGAGTTTACAGCTTCGTTGAGTACGTCCTCTTCCCCATCTCAGAGCTCGCCCACCCAGAGGGTAAGGGCAGCTTTGTCGTCAATCGTGACGAGAAATGGGGTGGTCCTGTCACCTACAACAACATTGAGGAGCTGAAGGCGGACTATCTTGAAGACAAGGTACTTACTCCTTTTAAACTAATAAAGTATGATGCATGTTTCTGACAAAATAGCTCTCTCCAATGGATCTGAAAAACGGAGTTCAGGAAGCGTTGAACGCTATCCTGGCGCCTATCCAAGCTGCGTACCAAGCCGACGCAGAATGGCAGAAGATTGCGGATCTTGCCTACCCCTCTGAGGGCCCCAAGAAGGGCAAGAAGAAGGAGAAGAAGATCGGTACAGGATACGTTGCCAAGGACAAGAAGAACGCCGCTGTAGCAGAGCAGGTTGCCGATGGCGTGGTTAAGGCGCAGAATGCGGTCCCAGAGGCATTGGGAACTGATGCTAAGGATGCGCTGGACAAGCTGAACCTGAACGGGGAGACGGGGAAGAAGGAGTAGGACTAGAAAGTTTGGAGTTTAAAATATATTTCTTCGGTTCTGGTTTTTATTTTTTTGACTATTGGATTCTCCTTCGAGGTTCCTTGTTGCTGGTGCTTGGTGCGCTAGGGTCAGAGAGGATAGATAATGTAAATACCTTTCTCAGCGCCATCTAGGTGGTTGGCTTTAGCCGGGACAAGAAATGCCAGACGGCTGGCCGAGGCGTGAATTTCTTAAGACCGCTGATACCACACTTCACTTGACCCAAACAAGTTTGCACTACCCCTCCGTTATCACCCTTGGCAAATCATTTCCGTGCAAAGGCCAAAATTCCACTTGTTAATCCTTGATAGCGAGTGATAGTGTGTGGAGTTTTGTTAAATCATTTATCTTATCATATCAATCGTACTAAACCCTACATGTATTGTATACATAAAAACCTAGAGCCCACCTCTAAACAAGCAACATATATCGCAACTCCTTGTTATATCTCCCACCTGCAATCTCGATACTCTTCAATATTTTATCAATCTCCGCGACCTCTTCATCCGTCACCCCAACCTTCTTCATATTCTCTTCAACTCTCGTATCCTTCACCGCTCCAAACAGCGGAATAATCACTGGTTTGCCCCCACGACCACTCTGGTGCTTGATCCATGCCAGGGCCAACTGACTTGCCGTCACACCCTTCTTGTCCGCGACCTCCTTCACAGCATCAACAAGCTGTAGGTTCTTCTCAAAGTTCCCCGGCTGGAAACGGTCAAAGTATTTCCTGTGCTCGCCGTCTGGGATGTCGGCATTGCTCCTGATCTGCCCTGTCAAGAACCCGCCCCCAAGGGGCGAGTAGCCAACGATTGGGATTCCCAGCTCAGCACAAGCCTCTGCAATGCCGTTGTATAAGATCTCAGTAGACCACAGAGAAAATTCTACTTCAACAGCCGCAATGGGATGAACCGCATGAGCACGACGGATGGTGGCCGCACTTGACTCTGAGAGTCCAATTCCGCCAATGGTCCCGTCCTTGACGTACTCTGCGAGCGCGGCGATGGTGGTCTCAATGGGTGTGTCTTTGTCGATACGGGCTAATGTGAAGATATCAATCTTCTTCTTTCCGTCAAGGGCGGCGACAGATGCCTCGACACTACGTTTTATACAGGCTGGGGAGCCATTAGGTTTCCAAGTTACGAGATCGAAGCCGCCCTTTACCGAGAGGAGGACCTTGTCGGCGTCTTCGGGGTACTGCGTGAAGTACCGGGCAAGGAGGGAGAGGTTGTCGGTGGGCTTGAGGGGGGCAGTGCTCTCGCCGTAGAATTCAGCGGTGTTCCAGAAGTTTGCGCCGTGGGCGAGAGCGGCCTGCGTAGAGTGGATTAGTATCTTTGGGTCAAAGGCAATAAAGTAATTGGTTTGAGGAAATGGGAATTACCTTCATGGCGGGGAAAGCATCTTCGTCGGGGGTCTGGTAGGGGCGCCAGGTGAACCCCATGAGGCCATAGGCGGTATCGCCAATTTCTTTACCAAGAATTGAAGGCATTTTTGATATGGTTTTAATATAGGACTGCAATTGTGACTGTTATAAAGCTCAAGAATGAATTGCAAGCTGGCTGGCGATGCTAACTGATGATGAAATTGAAATATCTAGACAGCAGGAGGAATTTCAGGACTCTTATACCCTTCCCTCAGTCTATAGCATGATTTCTTTAAGCATCTGTCACTTCCAGAAGACCCGGCGAGATCCTTGGAAAGCTGCCTTAACGGGTTCAGGAGTTTACGATTCCTCCGTCGACTAGACATCCAGCGGACATCATGTTAGCCCTCGCTCTGATGCGGCCGGCCTACGGCGCAAGGCGTTAGACGCGGAATTTTCGGAGTTAAAGATGGCCTGCGTTAATGATCGTATGTGGAGATCTGATAAGATAACGATAGCTGCTGACAAGGGTTTTGATAACCCTGTAGATGCCAACCCCAGTTTCTCTTTGACGGAATTAAGACTCGTAGGGTTTATCTACGGGCTACAGAATTATCTGGACGCTGATCCAGTGTTTAGGTTGCCAAGAAAGGACTTGGCATTGAAAGCCGCCGGATTTAATAATCCGGACACAGTCCGGCTCCCTTGGGCACGTCTGGCATGTCTGGTGATAATATATTGGACATTAGACCCTATTAAGGCTTTAAGCGGGAATTTTTTCTCAAACACCCCTTGGTTATACAGCCTATGAGAGGGTCAAAATTTGTATGTGAGATCAGTTATATAGTAAAGCTACAAAAAATTTGATTGCTGATATTGGGTGAATCCGACAGCATCGCCAGACGAATTCGAAGGCATACCTACATTTAGCAGTTCCTTCATTGCCGAATACAGTTGACATTCTACTACTGAACTACATGTAATTACATGTAACTATCGTGAGAAATGAATGCATATGACATTGGTGAATTTACTAGGATAAATTTTGGATCTTGAATTATTCTGCGCCAGAGGTGTGTGGCCGATGGCTGGACGCAGACCAGACATAAAGTTGCTGAACCCCGTATCCATGTCCAGATAATTCTAGTCCCCCGTTTATCTATCGTGATCTGGATAGTGTGTGCGGTTATATCGAGGAGAAACCTCCAGCTGTTGGCTTTTGCACTGAACTCTGCCCCCACGAACTGACCAGGCTTAACTCCAGGCATTTAACTCCGGGTATTTAACTCCAGGTACTCACGCATTAATTAAAAGGCCGGAATTCTGTGAGAGGATTTGGTTGCAACGACTTCCGACCCTTTAATTAACGAGTGAGTATTTAACTCCAGGTATTTAACCCCACCTGCTACATGGAGCCAGCTTTTGAGTGGCTACTAGTTGGCTTTCGACCGAGAGACCGGAAGTGATAATGAAATCAGAAATTGTTGGGAGGCATTGGTTGTAGAACCAGGAGCACCTGTATGACCTGGGGAGAATTTCACTGGAGAAATCGATATGCCACGCAATCAAGTGGGATGCAGCTTTCCGGGAAGGCCACGCCTCCTTCAACCATATGAACTGCCCACCCTCGTCCAACCAACCACGAGGCGGAAAGAGAGATTCGCAAATGATTGACTCGAGTGCATGATCACTCGAATTTTTCAGATCGTCTTCCGTGAAGAAGTCTACGTTTTACAAGTGCAATTCAGCCCATACAAATCAATATTTGGTTAAGGTAAAAGAAAAGAGTAAAGCTGTTGAATACCCGGGTAGGTGGTCATTTTGGGGGTAGAATGCCCTAATATGATGCGTTACGACGTATGGATATGTGTAGATTACAGTAATGCATGGCCTTTCTTCTTCCATTTACCTACACTAAGATACTGCATGCCTGCAGGAGTAATCTATATACGCATTTACTCAAAGGAAGATCGATGGACACGAGGACCTTGTTAAATTCAAAGGCGGGAATCAGGTCTATGACTGGTAACTGTATATTTTGATCTTGACAATTGGGTGTATAGGGCTAAGTGTGTACCAACTGCAGATGTAAACCATCGTGCATTCTCTACTCTAAGATATCAGACCATAGCCGTGCAAAGTTTGTTCTTCGACCACGACCTACCGATTTACACGTTCGTTTAATGATGCTAAGTCGTTTCCAAGCTCGTCTTTATAATAATTATCCATATTCTCTTTTCTGGAGTAAACTTGAACCTATAGAAACGGTTCCGGATGACATTTTACATCAGACCAGATAGATGAACGCCTTTATCTACATACAAATCCCGGACTCACTAATTCATGGTACTTCGAGCCCTTCAATATCTGCCCTTGAGGGACACGCAACGCCAGTTCTCGTGGAAAACCATTCAGGGCCATCAAACCACCTCCACAAGTCTCGCGAAAGTATAGGAAGGATCAGAATCTCTTTCACTAGTAGTACAGAGAGTTGAACACAGATTCCAGAAACGGTCTTATCTAGTTCATTCAGGAGATTCATCCAGCCAGGAACATTCCTCAAAAACCTCTGGCCTAGGAACGAGAATTATATGTACTCTCGATATAATGAGCTCTCTCGCTTATTTAGTATACCAGCCATTCAGGAGGATGATGGCTTATTTAGAAAGAGGCATGCATTTTTATCAACACCCCCTGGATTTAGGACTTTTTTATGACACCAGGCTGGCAGGGCCACGCTTACACACACACGAAGCATGATCGACCCTAGAGGGAGTAAAGATACATGCCCGATTGCATTTCCACATGCGCGAAAAGGAACAGCAATATCAATCGAATTCTGCCAATTTCAAGTGATTTGATGAAACTTGCCCGTAGTAGCAAAGCCTTCTGTTGATAAATATTTAGGGTTGTGTGGCATATCGAATGCAATCATGATTTCTCACTCGATCGTATGAGTTGGGGGAAGTGGGGATTAAGGGTCATTATTTGACTACTATTATACATAGTCCTAGAGAGCAGTGAAGTTGATTGCTGTATTCCGTAATCCTAATAGAACAGCTACGGTATATAGATAAGTAGCCGTGAATATGCTGCTATCCTCTCTCTGTGTCACATATAATTCCGAGATATCTTCGCCGGTGAACCTATATATCCTGAATAGCCGCTAGATGGCACAGCTCTTCGTTTTATTCACTACCCCTTGTCTTTCCCAATCAGCACCTAGAATAAAAAGAACCAGAAATGAGCCCCGAGACTTCTGCAATCCTTAACATTCTGGAAAGTTACCGCCTCCACCTGCCCGACGGGACTCCCGACTGCGGCTGTGAAACACACACCAAATTTGCACCACTGATTCAACAAAAAGTAGATTTAGGCGGTCCCATCACCATGGTTTTCCCCGGATTCCCATTCAAGTCTCCAAATGTGAAGACAAAGGTGCTAGGAGTGCTACCGGACATGGCAGAGGAGGTTGCGTTGACGTACCTGCATGGGATGTGTGAGAAAATCAGGGATTGCTATAAAGGAGGCGTAGAGCTGATCATTGTGTCGGATGGGCTTGTGTATAGTGGTAATCAAGACCGTTCCATATGTTATCATCCGAGAGAGTGGACTGAGTATATTAACCGTGTCTAGATATTCTTGATGTTCCGGACAGTACTGTATGGGCTTATGGACAGGCTGTGAGAAAGATCGTTCGGGATAAGGGCTTTGGTGATCTGCTCAAATTCGCACGACTGCATACCATGCTTGATGCGTGGTTTGAGGAGGAGGAGATCACAGAGGAGGCCTATCTTGCAAATGCAGTCCGGTTGCGTAAAGAGCTTGATGCCATGGTTCCAGCTCCAGACGACGCGGGGGAGGACGTTGTGCGATATCTGGCCAGTAACGAGGACGCGAGGACTACGTATGATGTGTACCTCAATAACATTCTTGAGTATGACCTTGTAAATGTACACAGCAGCCAGTCAAACCAGAAGGTGGCTGTAGCTGACGGAATGATTCTGCGTGGAAAGGTGGGTACATGAAGATATCGAATCCTATGCTCACACATAGTCTCGTTCTCGGGCTGTTTTGTTGCGCTTCCTCAACATAGGCTGGGAACGAGACTAACATACTACATATATAATATTAACCACAGACTTAGGCATACGCTACGGCTATAGGAAGCATCTTTTCGGACTGCATTCGCCTCTCGATCCATGCAAGCTCAGGAAGCAACAAGTTCTCAATCAGTCTGTTCCCCGATCGTAGCTCAACTCTCACACCATGGCACGCAGCTGTCGGCTTCGATCTAGATGAGTCGGTCATAGCCGGGCCTCGAGAGCTTTTCGATGCGAATCCAAAATACGAACTGATAAGGCATAACACAATCCCTTACTGCTACCGCGAGAAGTCGAACCATGAAACTTGACCAAGGATAATTACTGGAGGAGGAATTACAATGACTTCCTTATATGGTTTTTTCTTACTTTGTTTTCCGGTTTACTTGCTTAGCTGGACCTCTTGATTTCTGATTTCTTGATTTGGTATAAAACTGTTTATCGTGGTAGAAATTTCATGACTTCTCGAGCAATATATTTATCTCATTGGTCTTGGTTAGGATTTTTGGAGGCAAAAGGTTTCTTTTGTTAGATATTGCCACATAACTACCAACCTTATCTACCATCAAAATAAACCAGAAAACCAGCTGTTACACCGTTCCTCCCAAATATCCAAAAAGTACTTACCTTACTCCACTATTTTGCACAGCCCTAGGCCTTCTGCCTTTATTTTCTGGTGGGCTTTTGTCATAATTTCAATGCATAATGGTGACCGAGCTTTTGATGCCGTACCTGCGTAGATTCAGCTCTTTGAGAACAATCACTGAAGCCAATGGTAGGTTGACAGTCTGGTTTTGGGGTATATCACAATATCACGCTGTAATTAAGAAAGAAGGGTCTAGTAAAAGGGCAGCTACTAACCGTGTCCTTTCTGTAGTTGTATCCTCCTCAATGCAAAAGCCTTGTCCGCCCACCCAACACCGCCACCTTCTCGTTCTAAAACTTCGCCCACACTCATCTCTCCATCGCCACATTTTCGACTAATGAGACCTATATTTCGGGTGCTGGGAATTCTCATGACTTCCCTTTCAACAACGTAGCCGACATCTTCTGCAATGGTTGTAGTCCACTCTACTAGTGATGCATACTCGCTGCTGATTGTCCCTATTCTTGTGCCAGGTTTATCAAGGTTTTCTACTGTTCCAGTCTTGATCATGGTGGACTTGTGGCGGTGTTTGTCCCCTGAAAGATCATGGGAGCAGCAAGGAATGATTAAAAATGGAGAGTTTGATGCTTTTGCGAGAAGAGGCGTCCATCCAGTTAGCTCGTCGGCATGGTTAGAAATGATGAATGTCCCCTCCTGGAAGCGTCCATCATGAATTCCTGCCATAATCCCTCCTTCCAACTGAAGGTTCTCTTCCGCAGCAATCCTTAACTGCTTGACACCCTCCGCCTCGGCCTCTGCCAGGGCTGCCGCCTTTATCATCTCATCGCCCAGTACCCATGGGATCAGGACCTTTTCAGAAAGACACTCCTGCGTCTCCCTCTCAAAAATCTTCCATGTCATCCTCCTCCTCGCATCAAACCCATACCCTTTATAACCCTCTCTCAGTAATATATCTACCAGGACTCCATTCCCACACCCAATATCTACAAATCCTGGAAATTCTCCCTTGCCGGATCCGTACATGTCCTCCCAGAGCTCGATAAGAAATGCTGCAATTAGTATATCCTCAAAGACGTGCTTCTTAGGATCCGTCTTCTCAACCCACGCATCCATCAATCTTTTAGCATGCCGCACCCGCAGCTTCAGATACGTATCCTGAGATCGTTCTCTGGGGACCACGAGGTCGTGATGCACCTTCTTTTCATACCCGCGGATGCTGCCGTTGCCAACTTTGATGATGCGGTCCATTAGTCGCAGAGCGGTTCTTTCGAGGCGGGTTGTCATCCCTGGGCCCTCAATTGTTGAGGGTGTGAAGAGAAGATAGTGAATTGAGATCTTCTGGATACTTTCCAGTCCCTCAATTGGGCCTGGGGTCTCTTCGTAGAGGAATGCGACGCCTTTAACGGCGGGGAGATAGTACGGCAGTTCTTCTGTGGATGCTGCATGGGCAATGTAGACCACTAGGGTCTTGACCTTCCCCAAAACTCTATCCTCTACTTTCTCCTCAAAAAACAGACAGGTCTGGTTGGCTGTCTTGTCCCGCTGTGGATTCCGCGGAATGAATCGCCGCACCACGGTCCGAGTATGCGCAAATCCCCGCATCTCGAACTCTGGCGCCAAGACATAGGTGTGTTCTTCCTTGAGCGAGGAGCAGGATGAGAGCTCCTCAGAAATATCATCAGGGCGATTATCAAGGAGAATATCTGCCCGCAGTATCCAGGAAGTGTTGTAGTTTGGGTTTAGAACCATTTCTTGCATTGTCTCCAGGAAGGTTTGGGAGTGGAAGGAGCATGGCCGTTCGTGGACTTGGATCCAGCTCTGGTCTACGTTAAAATATTGGAGTTTTGAAGTGGTGGGTGAGGCGGGTTCGTGCATTCTTGACGAGTATATTGATATACGGGTATTATCTAGAAACAGAAGCTGAGGTTGAGGTTGGCCAATGATGTGGAGGTACAGCTGCTGTGTTTCTGGAAGCGCACGTGACCTGAGCCTGCGATTTGATCTTTCTGTATATAAGGATGCTTTTGAGCAGTTCAAATTGATCTTAAATACTTAAGAGAATTGCTTTTTATTTCATCTGGTATCTTCATAGATTTTGTAAGTGGTGTGTTGAGCGAGTGAGTCATGAAGTATCACTCGCTGTCTATTTTGGTCAAGTGAGGTGGAGAACGTAAAATGGCAGTAATTGTAGATTTCAAATCGTAGACTTTCGATCCAAGCTCCAACTAATACCTCAAATAGCATGTATTTATCTGTTCTATACGAATTGCCCGAGGCACCAGAGATGAAAAATATCGGATACTTTATCCACGGATCCGTTAGTCTATGTATTTAGGCGTGGGAGAGGTGAGAGCTTATATCTACCATAGCAATATTTGAAGTTAGATATATACATGTATATATCACTGATAAACCAGCTGTTTGTCTTAAGAGCACAGATATCTCTGCCTTCTAGCCAGACCCACAATGAATATGCCGTTACTACAGCCTGAGAAAAGTATCCCGGTAGCCAGGCCCAAATATTATCTATTAGGTTAACCACTCAAAGAAGTTACGATATTAAGAACTTCAGAAATGAATAAATCCGCACAATTTCGCCACATCAGGCAAGATGTTAATAATATACAACCTTGACAATGTCACTGGTTAATTTGAGTGTTTCTTCAACCACATCTGCTTTGCAATTCATACGGATAATCAATCTGACAGATACTAACTGGGTCTGACCGCCGAAGGGATAGTTATAGGCCTGATTGTCGTCCTGTTCTTATTATTCTTTTGTGAAAATACCCATTCCATCTAAAACTTCCAGCTCCCCACCAGGACTAGTCATACAGTGAATTCAGAAGGGGATCAAGAAGAGGAGCACTTCTCGCGCGCTGTTCATCGACATCTGGGCTCGGTCAGTGGTTCGACAGGACTAGGCCTAGGAGTCCGGCGCTGCTGGGTGATTAGCAGTTAGCTATTCTTGTGCTCAGCCCCGGCCTACAAGGAGTAACGAGCTACTCACCATAGTCTTAGCTAGTGGGGCATAGCTATAGCTACATGTACATGTAGTTGGGAGGCCTAATATAAAGGCCAGGAATGAGCCTGGGCCTGACAGTTACCCTATCTACAGGAACCAACGACCGTCGATATCGATAGCAGGCTCCATTCGCCCCACATTCACCCAAAAGGGATACTTAACATCTTTTTACGTGATCATTTGCTTATTCTCACTGGAAGGTATTGCTTTGCTGTTTGACCGCTTGGGTTGAGGTAGAGTTCTTATGAAAAAAAAGTAGGTGGGTTACGTCTTGTTTCAATCTCTCAGTTTTGACGTTGCTGTTTTCCTTATTGTGACTCTTCTACCTGTATATAGTGTGGTCCATGAGCCGGCCCGGCTCGAGCTTTAGGCTCGAACTTTCGGCTCGAGCCCAGTGAGCCTCACCCTCCAGCGAGCCTGAGCCGGCTTGAGCCGTTTTCTCTAAGGCTCGAGCTTTGGCTCGAGCCTTACCTCAAGCTCAGTTTGCTCACTCTGAACTAGGCTCTAGAAGCCATAAAGGAAGCAAAAAGGGGATTTCTACCCACTAGAGTGTTCACTTAAATAATTAATCTTTTTCACGGTATTAACCCATGAAATGAAGCTTATATCTGCCATTTTACTATACTTGCTGTACGGATAACCTGTTTTTTATATCATTGATCACAGGCTCGAGCCAGTTTACGAGCCTGTCACCAAAGCTCGAGCCTTGCGAGCCTCTGCCTCCCACGAGCCGAGCCAGCTCGAGCTTATATGCCGGCTCGACTCGAGCCGGCTCATGGACCACACTACCTGTATAACCTATGCGTGCCCTGGGGAGGTATCTTGAAGCCTAGTTATAAAATTGCTGTTGCTGTGGTAATGTGCTCGCTCTCTTCGATCAGACTTAGCCTCATGGATCGGATGTGTCGATACTTTTTGTTTCCCTTAAGCTCGTTGGCTATGTCCTCTGGCATATGGTGCTTTCGTGGCTCTATATCCACGTGGCCACTCTTGCATGCATGGCATTGAGAGCGCTTTTGGCCTTTCTCACCGAAGAACAGTTCTGAGACTGCCAGATACGTTTTAGGATATGGGGCATCGTAGTGACGGCGAGTGGTCCGGATAGAGAGTGGTGCTGGCGTTACAATCACTTTGCAAAGATGTTCGTGCACGTAATGGGCCTTGACTGGAACTCATGCAGCGAAAATGAGTGTCATAGGCATACCGTGAGTGCTGGTATAATTTAATGTACATACATAGCCCCGCTTGAGAATATGGGCTTGGTGGGGTGCTTTGGGGGAGGTTTGGTTATCTAATTCGAGGAGTGTTTTCATTTCTTCCTCAAATCTATAAAGACTCTATACGCACCAGATTTGTGGGAGGGGAGGGGTGACTCGCCTCTAACGGCCTCTCTCTGGAGGAAAACTAAAAGGAAAAAAAAAGAGTGAATGCTCCGGGGAGGAATTGAACCTCCGATACCTTAATCGGGATTTCTCAGCTGAAAAGCGGGTTTATCTACAGACAGGTATGTTACCACTACACTACCGGAGCTATGATGTTAGTAGAGGACATGGCTTTTCAATCTCATTTCAATCTTGTACGCATGTAAAAGGCAAACTCTAACCTTGGCACTGCACCTACACCCTTACCCGACACCCTCACGGGCGTTGAATGGGAATAAATGGTGTAAGGCTGGTCAAGGGGAGAACCAAGAAGAGATAGGTTCTGAGGATCACGAAGTGATTTCCTTGTCCAAGGGCCCGGGCACGCTCTACTTGAACTGTAAAGAAGATGGACCCTAGAAGATACGTCAGGATCAATTGAAGGCCTCAGAGTTTCTTGCACTTCAGTCCGCTTGTCTTTCTTGCGGGGTAAAGCTGTGGCCCTGGATGATAATCCATGGAAGCACCCCTAATATCTAGCTAAATTATAATAACGGCTTGGAGAATACTTGTACTCTTCTTCACCATAGTCTTACTACAAGCCTACAAGTCGTGGAAAGGTAATATTCCCTAAAACTTCGATTTTTCGCCTTATTTAAACCTTGTTTTCTCTCCCCCCCCCCCCCCCCCCCCGCGGCGCCGGTAAAGTATCATATATACAAAAGATAGAGGCGTCTGCGTGAAAGAATAAAAAAGAAACCCAAACTTTAGTACGTACTTACATACCTGGATCTCCTCCATAACCCAACGTCCTACAAGTACGTAATATTGCAGGCGCATTGTCACCATAGTAACGGAGCTTGGGGGAATATGTGCTATGTAGAACGGATGAGCTTAAACCTTAAATCTTAAACCTAATCCTCAAACCTAATCCTATCTAACTATATCTGGCTAGACTTGTAGCTACGAAACGGACTGAGGGCAGGAATGATGACGCATCCGAGGATAAGGTGATTGGCGTACGATAAATGTTGTTGAATGGCCATGGTCTTTGGGCTGTTGGTTGTATGGGTGGGGTTTGGAAGGGGAGGGGAAAGGGGGGAAAGGGGGGGGGGGCGTATTTCCGCGTAGATCTGTGATGCGGCCAGAGACAAAGGCAAATCTGCATGCATTCAGGTAACGAGGGAAGAAAGTCGGGGCGGATGTCAAGAGAGTGTAAGAATAAATGAATACCAGGTACTCCTAATTTTATACCAACCACAGAGAGAGTAGGACGCTTGTCTAAATTAACAGTATAGTATACGTATGTCACGCCGCCATCTTGGGATATTTACATTCACAGATAGAAAAGTCCCCGTTCGATCAGAAGGAATCCAGAATCTTTGAACAGACATGTACATGTCATGGTTTGACAGTAATGATCAGGAAGCAAACTTACGTAGTATGCTTTTATTTCCTTTTACCCCTCACTCAGCAGGCAGTAATACTAGCCGGCGGAGGAGGATCTTCAAGCTTAAGAGTAGTATTGATCATACTCTTATCTATCAGACCATCAAGTTCAGCCTTGCATTGTTATCGCCCTTAAGCTTATTTCTCGTTATGAGACGTACGTGATTTGTAAACCTCTTCCAAATCCAGTAACTGCTATGTACATGTAGTATTTACTGATTTGGATATATAAGAGGCTGTGCACATGCATAGCATAATAGTTTTCTAGCTAGAGCTGCGGAAACACTTCTTTTTCGCTTAGCTCTCAAAGTTTATTTTACTCGACACATAAGTGATGGAAATAGGGCTACAGTACATATTACAAGCCTCGGCAACTTGTGGACATGATAAGCTAGTAAGGATTTGCGATCACCATTTAATCCCCAAACAGCCACCAAAAACGATTCATAAATCACAAACCATATTTAAAGGGGTTGGGCTAGATATATTGACTTCTTCTCCGTTCAAAGGATAGCTAGCTGTACATCTTTACATCCATATGTGTAGTTCTTCGTCTATTTCGAGGGCTTTTAGGTGTCTGTAGGACTAGGTAATAGACTAATCCGTTTGAGCGCGATAATTAAGTAGTAGCAGTCTATAGTATAAAATAAAGCTTTTGTAGGATGGTTTATTCCGTTATTCTAATCAGTAATTTGCCCCAGATGTTCTGATTTCGGGCAGTATTTTCGCCCACCATGTTGATATTTATTGCACTTGCTATATGCCTGACCCATATGAAAACTTCGGAGTGACCCTTCAAGATCGCCCATCTAATCTATGTGCAATCTAATTGGTAATGATCACCAACAAAAACGCCACGATAGGATCCTCCGAGTGATAGCTCATGATCTCTAAATATAACACCCTTGGCGAGCCGGCCCAGCCGAGTTCCGTCAATGCACAGCCTCACTCATGTTTCAACTACCTACATAGCTGGCGTTTCTTACTCTATTATTCACCTTTCCCTTCTCTTCCTCTCCATCTTTCTCTCACTACAATCACCTTCGTTTCCCACTAGACAAACCACCACAAGAATAAATCTTCAAAATGGCCGACACTAAAGCAACACCTCGCGATACCAAGGTCGACCCGATGGTTACGGAACCACCATCATACACAGATGCCACTAGTGCAACCTCATCGTCAACCCCGTACGGTGATGGAAACGTCTTTACAGACCTCCCTCGCCCGACAATGACCTACTCGGCAGCTCGCCGTGAGCCTTACCAGCCCCGCAGGAAGGGCTGGAGCTACGGCTTCTTTGACTGTCTCCGTGACCCTGCCTCCAGTACGTTTACTCCCTAGATAGCTCCTATAAGCTCCCCAAAGTTCTCAGTACCTGCGTTCAAATTACTAATCATTTATAAACAGCCGCCAAAGCCGTGTTCTGCCCCTGTGTCTCCTACGCCCAAACCCGCCACCGTCTCCACTCCCCCAACACTCCCGCTCCAGTGTTCTCCGCTCCTTGCCTCGGCTACTGTTTAGTTGCCTCTGCTATCCCCGGTGCTGAGTTCATCTTCGGCTTCCTTCAGCGTGGTGATATCCGTAACCGCCTCGCGATCGACCACACGCTCCCTATCGGAGCCATGGCGGCTACCCCCACGCCCACTGGGCAGGGAATTAGGCTCCCTAGCAGCGAGTTCCAGGATGACGCCCCACAGGTGAAGGTGTTTGAGACACTAGAATCTGCGGGCGGGTTCATGGACGACGTCTTGAGGCACTTCTTCTGTACCTGCTGCTCGCTGGCACAGGAGGACAGAGAGGTGAGGAGATGGGAGCAGGTCGTGGCAATGGGGGAGGGGCTGGAGGAGGCTCCAGTGAGAAGAGACGTCGAGGATGGTGAAACAGAGGAAGCCGAGAGGCTCTTGGGGGACGAGAGGGCCTAGATCCCTCTCTCCCATTCGATATATAGATATATTTTTTTACCACTCTTCTCTTGGTTGCTAATCTTCTTTACCTTTGGTCCCTGGTTTCCTGGTTTTCTATCCCTTTTCTATCCTTTTTCTTTCCTTCTTTCTTCTCGTTCGGATGGAATAGGGGAGTCGAAGTTTCATATTATAAATTCAAAATTTATAAAACATCTCTTGAATATCTAAACGTTATCGTATCTTCGTGTCTTAAAGCTGTAGATCACATCAAACAAGAGCACGGACCTTCTTAATCAGTAGTGAAACGTCTCGAATCTTACCCCACCAAATGTGAATTTTTTCCCCCTGACTAAGGACTGACATGAAGGCTTCTTTGCACTTGGCAGTCTCACGAGGTTTCATTTTCATAACCTCTCCTAGTTCACCCTCCAACTCAAAACAGTCGAAAGTTTCTCCAACAGAGAGGGTTGTGCACATTTCGTATTCCATCGCATAAGCACGCGCGTGCGTACTTACATGACTCATAGAACATTGTGCGACAAAGAGCAATTAAGCTTAAGTTGTCATTGGTGCCCTTAAAATAGCTGCCATTGGAGGGGAAACACCTGATGCTACAGCGTGCGTGGAGCGGCGGCGAGTGACACGGTGTGAAGGAGGATTGGTAACTAGAAGCGATAGCGCAAGCGTGAGATGGGGAGGGTGCAACGTTGATGCGACGCCCTCTCGTTTCTCAACTCATGGGTGTGTGTGATACTATGTAGTTACTTTCTGCGAGCCGAATATTTTGAGCCAAAGCTGTTACTAATGTTCTAGACAAGATAGGTTCAGGAAAGGGGTTTATAGACGGGTCATTAGAGCTCTCTCTCTCTCTACATCTCCTGGGAAGGTGGGATGGACTCAACTAATTCGGGTTACCTACTTTTTCATCGATGTAGGTGCACTCTCTCAATCTTTATATTTACCTCATTTCATAGGAAGATATCTTTCATCCCTGATCATTGGCCTACAAGCTCGAGCCATATCTGAGCCTTCGGTGAGTCTTGGGTTTTAACGAGTTGGGCTAGCTCATGGACCGCAATGGGCTGCTGCTGCTGCCGCCGATGGAAGCGACTAGTCTAAACGTACTTGTAACTCTTGGTTGAAGTTAAAAATACCTAAGGACATGAGATAGCGAGTAATAAAAACAAAAAAATTCATCAAACAAGGTATTATTTAAGAGATATGACAAAACCTAGACCCAACCCAAAACTCTTCTACGTATAACTACATATGTAGATATATGAAGCAGAGAGAAAGCGAGAAAAAAACACTTCACTACGCCAAAAAAAAAGAGAAAAAAGAAAAGGAATTACATAGAACATAGCTGATACCGATAAACGTATCTCGTCACGCATAACACTTTTAAAACACTGTACCACGCGCTTTGAGTGCCTGGCCTATCTTTAGATATTTGGTGTTATCAAGAACAGACCCTGCATCGATCCAGTCTCCAGAGTTGATACAGTGGATTTTCATGCGTGGATGATACATCAGATCTGGTAGTAACTTGGGCGTAATTAAGAAATACCTATATGTCTGTCAGTAGTTTATCCTACTAAAAAGAGACAAGCATAAAGCGACTTACTGTGATGTGTACTCTTGGCATGCGATGTTGACCATTCGGTGATGCACAAGCCTCTCGTTTCTTGGATCCATCCCTTGGTTGATTTCATCAACTACGCGGAATGGAGACCTCGCAAGCGACTGCAAAGCCATAAGATAAAATACAGTAGATACGGCCCTCTCGCCTCCAGATTGCCGTTGGTTATTCAAAATTTGAAGTCTCTCGTTCGCTCTGAACTTAACGAGAATATGAACCGCCCACTTGTCAAAGTCCTCCTCTTTATGCACCTTTACCTCTCCGGCACACCCGATCTTCTCAAAGCTCTTCGTGAACGCTGTGCTGATCTTAGCAACCAGTCTATCAATTTTCGGCTCCCAAGCTTCCCGTAGCTCCTGGATCGCATCCTGTAGTTCTTGTAATTTCCTTTCTGTTGCTGCGATCTTTGCTGTCAGAGCTGTGATCTTAGCCTGCCGATCCTCATACTGTTTGATAGCATTCGGGTTCCCTTCGTGAAGGAGGGAGAGCCTGGCCGTCTCGATCTCGATGTCATGGTCAATGTCTTCGCCAGACTTAGTATCAGGGAATGCCATAATTATTTCCTTCTCCGCCTCAGTGAACTCGAGAAACAATCTCCTGCACTTGGCTTGCATAGACTTGGCCTCTGCAAGGAGAGCCTTCGATGTTCTTTCGACTTTACTTATAGTTAGCAATGTGAATCGGGTGTAGAATATGGCGAGTCTTACGCTCAGAAACCTCCTGCTTCTTGTTCTCCAACCTTGTCTTGGTTTCCTCAATTCTTTTCTCCAATATATCTACATCCGACTGTGCTTCAGCCAATCGAAGTTGGGCTTCCATCAAATCCTGATGCAAATCCACCAGTTCTTTGATTATACGCTGTTATCAATTAGTCAAGACCCCGACTAGAAGGGGAAAACTTATTACCCCATATTGTAAAGTATCTTTTGCTTTCTTGACAGCTAGTTCAACTAGCTTGTTTGACAGCTCCTTGATTCTCTCTTTGTATTCCTCACTCCCAACAGACTTTAGCTTCAAGTCCTCCTCCAATGGCCCTAGTGTTGCTTTCATTTTGTTGAACTTTAACACATCCTGCTGTTTCGCAGTCTTTTCCGCATCGATATCTATCGCTTCCTTTTTGAGCGTTTCGTGCATCGCCTTGATCTCACGATGCTCTCTCTCTTTTGCAATTTTTTCCTCCTCGACACTTGCAAGTTCCTCCTCAAGCTCAGATATTTTGCGCCCTATCTCGATTTTCAAGGATTGGTCTACTTGTTGCGTTTTGAATACTGTGGCGGGTCTGACATTTCCTAAACGTGTTGAACTGGCATTGTATTCTCTCCTGCGAATGATTCTGTAGCTTGTCCGGCCAGCTATCCATTGTACGATGTTTGTATCTTCCATTTGTTTATTTTGGGCGGGAGTGAAATCCTTGAGGGAAATGGGCTTATATCCAATCAGAAAAAGGCCCAATAAAGCGACTTTGAGCTATCAAGGAGGCCACGTGGGATATTCCTACCGTGCGATGAATACCAGTCTCATTACAGAGCATATTAAGCACTGGGTCTGGTCCCTCCATATAATCCAGCGCGTACCCGTCAAACCCATATCTAGCCAGCTATAAATTCGTCAGCATCTGCACCAAACATAGAAGTTGGAACATAATCTCACCTCCTCCGCCTTAATCGGTCCTTCTGGCTGGTGAGCTAATGTTGGTGCCCTGCTTGTTGAATAGTCTCTAATAGTCACATCGGCAAGCCCCATCCCTTTGTCAAAGCAAGCATTTACGAATTTTAAGTAGTCGGCCCTCGTTTGACAAACAAAGGATTTCTTGTCGTTATTACCTATCAAGGCCTCCACAACATCGGCATATTTGGGATCCTTGATACTACATGTCAATACTGGAGGTCCGAAAATCTCAGCCTCAAATTCATCCTTATGAGATTTGTAATAATCCCAAGCTCGAAAAGTGTCAGGGCTCATATTTCTCAGCATTCTCTCGCGTTGACCAGTTGCAGTCTCAAGATCTTCGAGTCTGTAGATTCAAGGTTAACTAATGTCCGACCAAAAAAAAAAAAAAAGGAAAAAAGGAAAAGGGAAAGGGAAAAAGGAAAAGGGAAAAGGGAAAAAGGAAAAATCGGGAAACTTACTCTGTCTGTGCGCGAGTAATTTGAGTTTTGATACGATTAGCTTGATCGATTTTTGGCATGATTTCGGACTTCTTCTCCTCGGCCTTCGTCCAGCACTCTCGTATATCTCGTCGTTTCCCGGCCTACAGTTATCTAGACGTCAAAAACTACATACAAAACCGAGGATTAAGAGAAGACATACCAGTCGTTGATTGAACTCATGCAGATTGATTTCGGGAGGCTCGTTCTCAAGCGATTTCTTTAGTTTTTCTATCTTCCCCCTCAATTTACCTACGGCTTCTCTCCGGCCCTTTTCAGCATCCCGCTCGGCTTCTCTCTTATTCTCAACTTTTTTCTTCTCGTCGTCATATTTGGCAAGAACTCTATCCTTGAATCTGGTCATCTCTTCCTCTTTTTTTTCAACGAGGGTCTTTCTCTCCCTAACACATTTGTCCAGCAAATCTCTGTAACGTTTTTTAATCTTTGGCGCATCTGTCATCGGCTGCACCTGATTTTTCAGCTCTTCCAATTCTCTCTGAGACTTTTTGAATGCTTCCTTCGCCTCGTTGGACTTTTTACGAGCTGCAGTATAGGCAATGAAGGGTCTCGCCTTTTCCAGGAGTTCTATTTTTTGCATTACTTCCTGCCGTTCTCGGAGTCTCTCAACATCCTGCTGAAGCGCAGCTTGGCGGTCCTCCATTGATTTGAGCGTCGCACGATCTGATTCAAAATCATTTGAGATCTCCTTCAACTTTTTCCCCAACTTTTTCAAGTTCTCGTGGTTCTCGAGAACCTTTGGAGGAGCTGCAGCACGCTGTGTCTCTCTCATGAGATCTATTGGGTTAAGCCCAGCGAACTCAACGACTCTGTCTTGTGGAAGGAATTGACAAAGGTTGTCAATTTGTATACTGTAAGATCTTGTGAATTTGAGCAATTTCCCATTGCTTATTGATTTGCCTATGGTGAAAGAAAACCGGATTAGTTGATGTCAAATAGACGAAGAAGGCATGGTTTTGTGTGAATCGTACCATCTAGAGTAAAGTTTGAGGCGTTGCCTTCTCGAATAATTCTTCTTACTATTATTGGGTTTCTGGAACCTCGTTGACCTTGAAGTTCAATCTCAATTCTTGCTTCTTGGGCTCCATGTTTGACAAATTCTGAGATATCTTTTGCTCTGCCTAGGTGCTGGTTCAACCGGTTATGCGTCAGATGATATTCATGAGGATAAGATGTCTGAAACTCACCCCTGGACCCCATCCAAGACCAAGGCAAACAGCACAAACAATCGTACTCTTTCCTGTTCCATTTGGACCAATGACCATGTTAAGATTCGGGCCTGGAAATACTTCTACTTGTGAATAAGTAACAAAATTGTTGACCTTAATCCGTACGATACTCCCAGGCTGGAAAGGCTGTTCATTGGGGCCTAGCTCTAAACCCTCTCTCCCTAGAACCTCTTCCTCATCCTCAACCTCCGGATCGGCTGGTGGAAGAATGCTGCCAGGTTCCACCTTCACTGTCCCATTCTCATCCAGTTCCAAGTCATCCTCTTCCTCATCGTCATCATCACCGTTCTCTTCTTCATCACCCTGGACGTCCTCGTTCTCTCCGTTATCATTATGGTGGCGGTTGTCATCCGTTATAGTTCCCCGGCGGGCGCGTTTTCGGCCTACGATGCTAGAAGCGATAGAGATGTCATCCTTATCGTCTTCGTCCGACAGGAACTCATGGGCCGAGCGCTTCGATGTGGCAATAGGCATGTCAAGTACAGGCGATTTTGTTATCCAGGATGCGGGCGATGTTTAAGCAGAGCTGTAGACGAGAATCTGAAATTTGTGGAGGGAGTCGCGTCACTGCGCGTATAATGCCCCACACTAACCGTGTCGCTGGGATTGATAGGCTACTAACTACATGTAGTTACTAATCGTGAAATCACATGATTTCTCTGTTAGTGCATTTCCTTATCCCTAAATCGAAGGAAGCATCTTCCATTAAGACACTAGCTCAATTGCTAAGCCATGCATTTACACCCCATCCCGTAGCTTCACACTTCGATTGCGGACATACAGTTTCCGGTAGAATTATTGCGAAAGTGGGTTCCCCGTGACCCGATAGTCCTATTGGCCCTTCAAAGATTTTTGCTACGAGCACAGACCAACAAAATCCACTCTTTTAGCTCTGACTTTCGCAATAATTCTACCGGAAACTGTAGATGTCCGAGAAACAGTCCCGCGGGGCTGGGGCACGCCTCATTGCAACAACCAATATCTTATTCAATCATCAGAAGCTCCACACGCCACAATCAAGTCGAATTATCATATTCGCTCTTGAGAATGACACAGGCACATGTGCGCATAATTCTACTTTAGAACAAGATAGAAACCGACCATACTAATTAAACAAGATGAACCATGCATAAAAAGCATCGGAGCATCCCGATAAAAATAGGCCGACCTCCGAATCCAGTCAAATTATTATAGTCGTTCCTTTCTGGCTCTTTGGTAAACATAACAGGATTGAAACCTTTTCAACACACACGGAAATACTAGTAATCCTCGCTTCTTTTGTGGAAGGGATTCAATAGACTTGCCTATCCGGGCTCTTCGAAGATGAACCAATTTAGAATACTCACCAAATAATATGGGGTCAACTAATGCATGGCTTATCGTCATTATGGCCCTGAAATCCAACATAGGGTACTCCGGGACACAACCGAAAAAGGAAGCAATCTCAGACGCCGTAACGTTAATTTAAAGGAGTAGGATGTTGGTCGGCAATCAATTACATGTACGTTTAAACTAACATTACCGAATCTTATGGTGTCAATAAAGCACTCCTCGTGGAAGTGATGTTTGATATTATGAGTTGAGACAAGACTTGGCTAGCATAACAAGCATTTTGGCATTTTGGCAGGAGCTTAACCGGGCGCTTCGAAACAATAACCGTGAGAGCGCTTGAAAGTCACCCTTAACCCCTACCCCCACTCAGAGTCTTTGAGACAGTGGAGAACACAACTTCTAACGGAGTTCGGGTCGGATCATCGCTCTGCAGATCCATTCAGAGTTCAAACAACTCCCCACATGTCTCTGTGATATCAACCTCGCTACTCGGATGGCAGCCCTGGGATTGCTTGCCGCCTGGGGCTTCCTGCAAAATTTCTTTTATGATAAGTCTAGGCAGACTGCGGCTCTTCCTACTTTAATTATCTCGAAGTGGCAAGTCTATGGGACATTCGTATTGGTCAGATGTAAAGCCACTGCTTCATCGTGAGTATTCTCAAACTCCGCCGCAACCCAAACATACACAGGCTGTTGTCGCAAGTACCATAATATTATATCGCGCCTGTTATAACTTATCCGCCCTCTTTGCCTCTTTAATTGCCACTGTGCAGTTGTATTTACATATCACCTCCGTCTTGCCAAGTATTTTACCTTCACAACCCAAACATCCACCTTGCTTTTCTAAAACTCGTCCACTAAATTTTCAAAGCTCTGCTTCTGCAGCTGCTTCACAACCTCATATTGCTATGTTTGTTTTGCTTGGCTTGCTTGGCCTCTTGGCTACGGTTCTGATATATTCCACCCCCAAATGCGGCACTCTTCACGATCTTTCTTCTGTACACAATACTCTGCAACTCTGCAACTTACCGTATACTGGTGGTATTCCTTTTTTTCAGTTTTCCTTTTTTTTCTCTCTCTCTTTTAGTCCTATTTCATTCTTCAAACCGGCTGAGCCGATATTTTATACTCGACCAGTTTGTTCGTTATCGCAGGAGATAGGAGTAATATCTCTCGTTAGACAGCAGCGCTAGTCTTTTGATTTCCAATTTTTCACCCTCAAAACTCAAGTTCTGCCATCACTCGCTCCGGTAGCAAGTTTCACAACCAAAAAAAAAAAAAAAAAAAAACCAAAACACCTACAAAATCGTCAAAATGTACGTCAAACAGATTTTTCTGATCGCCTCGGCGTTGAGCTCGCAACTCGTCTCTGCAAATTGTATCCACGGTACATCGTTCCACAAACGCGAGGAACTTCCAGGCGGAAAAGTTGCAGTTTCCAATTTTGGATATACCGGGCTCGTAGGCCCCTTGGGCTGGGCGGGGATTGCAGCTGAGAATTCGGCTTGCGTGACTTCGACCGTGCAATCTCCAATCAACATTGACGATACAATATCATTGGCGACAGAGGCCCCTGTGATTACAATTGCTTCAGTCGAGGCGGCAGAGTTTGAAAACTTAGGGACCACGATTGAGGTAGTTGTTAATGGCACTACAACCTTTGCTGGGAAGGAATTTTCTCTTAAACAGTTCCATTTCCATACACCAAGCGAGCACAGAATCGCTGAGGAGTACTTCCCATTGGAGATTCACATGGTGCATGAAGCAGCTGGTAAGTTCAACCCTTCCTTTCTCCTAATATCTATATAGGCACAGGTGGATATGTTCTAATATCACTATAGATGGCTCTGGCGGAATTGCAGTACTGGCAGTAACCTTCCAGCTCACAGAAGATGGCACAACGACTGAGCTTCTAACAGCCGTCACCGAGAAGATTGCCGAAATTGCTGTTCCTGGTAGCATTACAGAAACTGGACCCCTCGACTTCGCACCTCTCATTGACCACCTCCAAACCACACCTTTGTTCCAATACACTGGTTCCCTCACCACTCCCCCATGTGCTGAAGGGTTGACATTCTTGGTCACTGAGCAAGCCCTACCATTGGACGTCAAGACATTCAATGCTATCAAGAGCGTTGTTAAGTTCAACGCTCGTTATACCCAAAACACCCTCGGGCAGGAGAACTTGGTCGCTGTTGGATCCACCCTTCTCAGTGGTGTCGCTGCTCCAGTTGGAAGTGCTCCAGCTGAATGTGAGTTATCTAAAAATACCCCCCATAGGTAATATCTCGGTACTAACACCTCGAAAGCCGTTGCTGTCACTGAAGATACCGCTATGACAACTTCAGCTGCTGCATCTGCCGCTACCTCAGGCACCACCACCGCCACGGCTGAGGCTTCTGTCTCCGCCTCTGCCTCGGCCTCTGCTACCACTTCTACTACCGCTTCCGCCGCAGTCTCTGCTTCTGCGCCTGCTTCTGCTTCTAGCACCGCTACTGCTACCGCGGAGGCATCGTCTGTTGCGGCGAGCGAGAGTTCTTCTGCGGCTGCAACTGCTACTGGAGATGCGGTTGAGGAGCTTGTTTGTCTCTTTGGGTCCTGCAACGTCCGCACTGCTTCCTCGTAAACCCGAGCTCTTCCTTCGATCAGATATGAGTTACTTGATGGACTTCGCATTCTCGATGTATCAAAAAATGAGAAATATATGTTCCTAGTAATTAATGGCAATGATTACATCGCTGTTTTGTGTTGTGTGAGTGTATGTGGGGAGAAGGGGGGGGGGGGGGGGGGGGCGGTTATTCACATGTAAATCTATAATAACAGAGGTACATATGTACATGTATGTATGCTGTATTAGGTGGTATGGCCGTGGATGGTGCGCGGTGGAAAGGGGTAAATTCATGTAATTTTTGTTGGCTGTTGGATTGCAAATATATAAACCAAGAAATCTATTGACAGTGCACGAGAATCTTAATGCCTACCCAATGATATAAAAACCGGCTTATTTATAATTATGCTCTTCAAACCCATATTATTAGAATGGAACAACCACATCCCCATGTGTGGTTCGCCAAGCTTCACATAATCTCACTCGGACACAATAAAGTGGATCATGTGATCTAACCCGATATGGTTAACAGCCTATTACCCCATGCGCAATTGCAACTACAATTTAAATTCTATGCCGCTTGTCTAAACCAGAGGTACTGAGGTCTAGAAATGACAGAATTCAAAAACGATAGAAGTGTGAATGCCCCGCCACTTCAAACTGAGGCCAAGCCTTGGAGTGCTCTTTACCGTAGACATACTCACGCGTTAATTAAAAGGCCGAAATTTTGCGTGGGGATCTTTTTGTAACGACTTCCGACCTTTAATTAATAACGAGTGAGTATTCATACAAGACATGGATAGGCTTCAAACGATCTAATAGTAAATATATATATTTCATATAAATTAGGAGGAATTGAAGACTGGAAATGCCAAAAATAAAGTGAGATTCATTATTTTACGACCTCCAATTCTGTATGCGTACATGGTATCTAGGCCAAAAGAAAATTCTATCAAGACATATGAACATAAAAATTTCGAGATTGGTAATATTCCATTGGGAGTCAAGTACATACCAAAATTGTCCTCAAGCTTCTTTCATCTCCACATCCACATTTTCAGGATTGCCAGTAATCGCAGGATTACCGGGATTTTTGGGATTACCAGGATTTTCAGGATTTAAATTTCCTCTTAATACCTGGACCAGCCTTTCACGATTTATGGCTTCCTTAATCTCTTCCTCAGCACCATTACCTTTGAGGACCATTGCCAACTGGTCGCGCCTAGCGATCTCGGCAACCTCTAGCGCTGTCTTTCCATTCGCATCCAAAACTGAGATATCTACATGTCCCTCTCCAATGAGATACATGGCTATCGTTCGTTGCCCGTAAATTGCTGCTCGATGAAGTGCAGAATCTCCAGCACTGGTCTTGCCGTGGATATCGGCACCGTGTTCAACTAATACCTCCAAAGTAGACTTATGTCCTCGAGCCGCCGCGATGTGAAGTGCCGTTTGCCCGTCCTTGTCAAAGAGTGAAAGATCGTAAACTCCATTTTCAAGGAGAACCCGGACCACATTGTGGTGTCCATCATGTGCCGCCAAGTGAATGATAGATCGACCATTGACATCAAGGAGACTGGTGTCAGCGCCTTTCTCGAGTAGAATTTTTACTATTCCCTCATGTCCTCCGGAAGCCGCCTCCATTAACGGGTTATGTCCACGTTCGTCAATGACCGTAAAATCAATGTCGCGTTCGAGTAATATTTTTACTATTCCCTCGTGACCCCCCAAAGCTGCCTTGTGAAGGCAATTTTTACCAGTGATATCGACAGTTTTTACTTCAGCCCCTTTCTCTAGTAATAGGTTGACCATTCTTTCGTTGCCTATATCGCAGGCTTTTTGCAGTGCCGTTTGGCCTTTGTGATCAGCCCCCAGAACATCAACACCTTTCTCCAACAAATAGCAGAACACGTTCTCATCTCCCGCTAAAACCGCTTCGTGGATTACAGTCTGGCCCCATGAATCGGGCTCACAGAGATCTGCTCCATTTTCTATCAAGTGCTCAATCGCCAAAAAGTGTCCCAAAATAATTGCGACGTGTAGTGCAGGTTTCGTTGGAAAGTCGGGATATTCGAGGGGCTCCGAAGGGAACTCCGGAATGAGAATATCACCTCGCATTTTCGCATTGCAAAATGAGGCTGCCTGCAAATATGAATAGATATTTACCGGCATACTAAGGAATCTGAGAACTAAACTAAGGGTGGCCTTTTCTGGGCAGAGTTTAAGATGATATTGTATTTGAGTCACCACATAACTCAAGAAAGGTTGCTCTTTGAGACGAGCCGGCAGTCCATCATTTGTAATTCTGACCGAGAGAGATTCGAACCCAAGGTAAGTCATCAAAGCCACAGTAACAGTCTCGTCTAAAAGCTCTGGAATAGTAGACGGCGAATTGGCTAAGAAATGGTTTACGCTCTCATGAGAGAGGCGAATAGTCCCACTTTGCTCATCAATTGAAACAAGACTACCGCAGACATCGAACAACGTGGTCCTGTCTGGTAAGTCTAGCTCGTCAAGTCTTTCTCGTCTTGCCTCAATAGAAACGGCTACTTGGATTTCGTCAACTGTAAGTGTCCGCCTTGTTTTAGCGAGCCAAACAAGGACCTTCACGGCCAAGTCAGAGCAGTTCTTGGGTTGTCGTCGCAGATTTTCTATGGCCCTTATAAAAGTTGGTTCCAATGGGCCTTCTTTATCGATAATCCCTTTTAGTTTTGTGAGGGCCTGTAGGATTTGTTTCGCCGTAGTCTGTTGACAGATATACTCTAGGTGGAAACGGACAAGTAGAATCCTAAAGAAATCAGGAAATGGGTTAAAACCAGGGCCCGGGTTCTTTCCAACTCACATGTCCCCGGCGCACATGGCAAGAGCGTCGATAATTTTATCCTTAGACTTGCCCTGCTGGACAAGGCGTTTGGCTCGCGGGGTGTCATCAATCCTCTCCGAGATGTATTTTTTGATATCACCCTGATCCACTCGGAGCTCAATTCTCGCTGCCCCCGCTTCGTCCATAGAGGCTTCGATATCGGCCGAGTGCTCGTCCTTTCGGCTTGCAAACCAAAAACGGACGCCATATTTGGAAATCCGATGACATAGGTCAAGGAACTTCTTTCGCTTTCCTAAATCCTTAATTTCATCCAACCCATCCATCACGAAATATACCCGATCGAATGACTCAAAGGTAGATAGCAATGCAGTAAAGAGTTCTTCATATGTAGGCCTCTCACGGGTAGGAGTCAATCTGTCGTGCAGTTCTTGGATTTCAATTGGTAAACCAAGAGTTTGGCTACCAAGTTGCTTGGTGAGGCTTGCAATGATATGTTCGGGTTCTTGCCTGTTTTGCTCTCTGTAATCGAAATAGATATAAGCTAGCCCATAGTTAACCGTTTCCGCCAATGGTCCAGATGGAAAATAGTCGACAACGACAGAACTAGAGAGCAAGCTAGTTCAGCGAAGAACTTTTGATAGGCGTGGCATGTACATGGGACGGCGCTGCATACCTCAAATATGTCTTTCCGGCACCAGCTTCAGAGATGACTTTTTGTCAGTACTGGAATTTCTTGACCGGTGGGAAGACATACGGATTCCATAGCCCCATAGGAATAGAGAAGCAGGATCATTGCCCAGAAGCCATTCCCGAAATTCTGGTCTCTCTGTAAGCCATGAGCCAGTTTCCCTTTGCCTCCGATTACTGATTTCATTATGCCTGGCCTCGGGGTCTTCCGGGTATAGCCAATTGAGCACATTCTCTCGCTTTTCCTCTAGTAATTGAGCAAATTAGCTCAAATAAGTGAATATGAGATCTTATAATTCGCGTTTTTATAACTCACCCATTCGGAGAGCCTCCTCCCTCTTATACCAATTTACCACAACCGGGTGATCTAGGGGGAGCTTGTGAACTTCAAGATCTTCGTCCTCAGTATACTTCTTCACCAGTCCAACCAAATCCTCTGCAGTACGTCTTAGGCACAGTTAGAACAATCTTTAAAGACTAGTTGATTTACTCACTCGGGTTCAGGTTGCAAAGAAAGCTCAAAGATTTCCTTCAGTCTTTTGACACGCTCAATGTATTCTTTCGTCGGCTCTTCTTCAAGAGGCCACTCGAGATTATTTTCCATGACTGATTGAAGTCCCTCTCCATTCTTGGGTTCTAATTTCGTCTGTAGTATCTCCAACTCCCGTGCACATCCTTGAAGGGGCCCTCTTTCCTCGTTTAATGAATGTATGACTTCAGAAGTTGGTTCCTTATCAGTGTGATCTTGTATGGCGATAAGTACTTTACTGAGAGCGGCAAGCTCATCAACAAGCTCCCGAAGATACTTGGGAGCACGATCTACCCCACCAATATAGCCATAGCCCAGGGAGGTAACCTTTCCCGAAAGCTGGATGACCCCGACAATAGTCACAGCAATGCTATACTTAGGCATGTCAGGCATGCTGATGGAAGTCCTGCTAGAAAGCTGACGAAGATACCGACAATATTTGTTAAAAACGGGATGGGATACGTGGGAGAACAGGCTTGTTTCAACGAGCGTGGGAATTGGAACGCTTATAAAGAGATTCAAAAAGGTTATTAACCGGGATACCTGTGAAAAACAAATGAGTCTCAGAGCCCAGGGATATATTCACTTATGCAGTTGTATATTTTTCTCAGCCTTGCCCGGCAGCCTTGTTTACAAAGTTTGAAGGTGCGGGGAAGCTCAGTGTTACCCCACCAGGCGCCTACCCTATGAAGGTCCATCTTCAAATGCGATGCTCTTCGCCCAGGTCAACCCCTTCGGTCTGTATGTACCTGCTGTTTGCAAAGGAAAAGGCAGTTTCAACTCTTTAAGGGCACTTGAGACGGGAACTCTGATAGATAGGACATGGCCGATCAAGTGACCAAACCGAGATAGAAATTATGCGCGCTCAGGCCTTGGCACAGCGCTTAATGATTACTACATAGCGTAGAATTACACGCCACGCACCGTTGGCCTCACGTGCGAATGTGCATCCATGCTAAGCTCGAGAGGCGATAGGTCGAGAGCTTCATAGCTCGATAGCTCGATTGATAGCTCGATTATCGTCGGGATGACCTGGCAATCCATAAGCTTGTAAATATAACAACGACCTTTTGCCTCTTACATAGCTTTCACAGCGTGTACCCATACCAAACTTCTCAATGCCTCTCCTCAACCTTCCAACAGAGCTTATCCTCGAGATTTCAAAGGACCTCGAAACAAAGGATCTCTATTCGCTCCTCAGGGCCAATCGCTATCTATCAGTATTGCTATCTCCAAGCCTACTTAAGCATGCAATTCAAACGGATAGGCACTTTGTTACCGCTCTCTTCTTTGCGACAGCCAACAAAAACGAAAAGATGATCCGCCTACTACTCGAGGAATGCGAAGTTAGCATCGTGATCGGAAAGGCCCCAACTCTTTACTCAAGTATCTGCCTGGGCTGTCGCTCGCACAAGGCGGTTGAGTATTTGATAGAGAATGGGGCCAATAGCATTATCCAAGACCTTCTTCGCGGGGGCACGGCACTCCATTGGGCCGCGGAGTTGGGCCATAAAGCTATATTCGAAAGTCTGCTTAAGAAGGGAGCGAGCACTGAGATACGTGACCTGGAGGGTGGATCTGTTCTTAGTTGGGCAGCTTACGGAGGAAGCAGTACGATAGTTCGCTTACTGTTCGAGCATGGTGTTGATATCAATGATGGCAGTTCTCTTGGAGCTATTCACATAGCCGCCGCCGAGGGCCACGAAGAGCTCGTTAAGCTCTTTCTAGATAATGGAGCCGCTATCGATGTTCAAAACAACCTTGAAGAGACACCGCTTCTCGTGGCGGTGACTGCAAACGAGCAGGACGTAGTCAAATCGCTTTTGTTGCGAGGGGCAAACATCAACACAATGGACAACATGCGAAATTCTGTCCTGCACCGGGCGGCGTTTCTCGACGATGATACCATGACAATATTGCTACTTGAGGGTGGCGCGTTTCCTTTCTTCCAAAACTTGTTATTTCAGATGCCGATCGACATTGCAAAAGAACGCGGGTTCTCAGCGGGTGTGAGGGCTTTGGAATACACAGGCTTCGCAACACTCACGAACAGTATGGCGTACAGCGAACTCGTGGATCTGTCTTTTTGAGTGTAGAAAGCAAGCACTCGGGTTGAGGTAATGGCTCAGATAATTTACAGGTTCTGCTATGATTCTGAATAACTTTTTAACTTTTGATAACTAGTTGGATGTGTACTCCATACGCCGTTCTTCTACGGGAAATGTTCTTATGATAATGATTATTTATGAATTGGAAACTTTGTATGAGTGTCATATTCACAAAAGTGTTATCATGCGCTCAAGCTGAAGTGGTTTTTCAACACAAGTAATGAAAATTCATTCCGCAAAACACTCCCATAGCGTGCGTCGGCGAAGCTCCCCCTGCAATTACATTCATATGTGCTCTGAATTATTGACTTGGCAATACCGATGACTTTATGTCCCAGAAAAATCTCTATTCTGTGCAAACTCGTATTTATATGAACGACTATCAAAGCCCGTAAATATGGGATGGGGAATACCTATCTATTCTTGAACTCTAGGATATGAGAATGCACGATTGCGGCATAATGAATCACTACTACGTACCCTCCCTATTTTTGCGACTTCTGCAGCCTGACACCGCATCCTGGTTTGAACAAACTCTGGCGCGCAGGAAACTGCACTTCCTTCTCAGCCTCACAAGCTCACAATCGGCAAGAAACTCCTAAAGGTGTTGATCATATGATCGAATCATTTGTATTGGATCCTGCTGTTATATGGGAGCTAAGTTCCTACCAATGCAATGATGACAAGGAGCTATCTATCGGGCTGCGCAAACCTTGCGCAGATTCCATGCGCACCAACTAAAGAGAAAATTGGACTCTACAGACCGGCATACATGAACTGTCATAGTTGATCACTCGTGATCGTTTCCTTAGAATTCTTCCAACTTGCAGTACCGGATTCCGCTCAAACTTGAGAAGCTCCAATCAACTAACTAGTATTAAATACTTAATCACGTGCTTGCTACAACTCCACAGCTCCCTCCGGAACTCCCTGCTTACTCCTCAACCTCTTTGCGAAAAACTCCATGATTGGTCTTGCCTCTTCCCTATTCTTCATCATCCCATCACCATCCCTGCCGCCCCACTTGACAACCTTTACAAAGTCAAATCTCTCCTTCATCTTCTCCTCTGCAGCTTTATCGATAGCCGAGTTCTTCTCGGCACCCAGTAACAATACCGGCGTTGCACTCTTGAGTCCTCCAGCCTCGAGCTTCTCCAAATCGGACGGCAGCGCACCTCCGATCGAGATCGCACCACCATACTCGATGCTCTTATTCCCCGCCGGAATATCAACCGCCACCATCCCGCCTTGCCCAAAGCCAAGGAAGAAGATGCTCCTGGGATTCCAACCACACTTCTTCACCAGTGACTCGTCCACAACCTCCCTCAGGAGCTTCCTTGTTCTCTTAAACCCACTGTCGCCGTCGAGCCCGCCAGTCGACTGGTCAAAGATGATATCGTCGCCCCAATGGAACCCATTGATATCGAAAGGCAGTGGTGTGGGGCCCTTGATCGCAAGACATGCTGTCTCGGGGAGATTCAGGTTCGTGCCTAGAGCTGCAAAGGGCTCATGGGTATCGCCGAGGCCGTGGAAGAGGATGAGGATGTTCTGCGCAGCTCTGGCAGGAGTTTTAAGCGTGTAGGCGAGGCCTGAGGGGAAGTCGGAAGACTCTGGAAGGCGGTGAGTAGACATTGAAGCTGTTTTTTTCGTAACGAGTGATAATGTCGTAATGGGGCTCGGAGAAAGAGAGGTCATTGGGTATCCCCGCTGTTCAGGGTAACGCCAATGATTAACTAACAAGAAAAACAATCCAAAAATAGCTTATTGATTTTTATCACTAATAAAGATTTATTATATACATATAAAAAAAGTTAATTATCTTGAAATAAATTTGTTATACATATAAGGAAAAATTGATTAAGGTTAAGAAACCCTAACCCTACGAAAACCCGCCCAACCGTAGCTTGGAAAGCCATGTTCCCATTCCAAATATCTCTTGGAATAGGAACAGAGGGCTTGGAGGAGGGTGGAAGGCTGCTGGGATATTGATGGTAGAGTCTTTACTCCACCAAAGCAAGACCGGAGCATGCCCCCCGCCCAGCAGCAGGAAAAACAAAAAGGAAACTGGGGCCTCGTCCCTCAATCCTGGGTCCGGGCGGCCGTGAACTGTGGTGGTTATGGAGCTTTCAATGGGCGAGAGGCAAGGGAGAGGAGAAAAGGACGCCTATGGTGGTGGAGAAGGCGGGGCGTAGCTTCGACAGGAAAGAAAGTGCGGCGGGGGAAAGGGATCTTTTAAATTTATAGTGACTACCTGCCAAGACAGATACTAGGGTAAGGGTCAGGTAGGGCACATGTAGATATCTAGGGAAAGAAACAAAAGTAATAATCACATTATAGATGTAGGTTTGCGCTGCTCCATCCGCGAAAGTCCCAACCAAGCGCGAGATAGGATACAGGGAGCTTAACACGACCCACGAATGCTGGAGCTCTTTCAGGATATTAATGGGCTCAAATGGTGGAATTTCAAAGCTCACATATAGTCTGGTAAAGGTCTCTGGGAAGTAGAAGCTGTCAATGGAATCATTTTGGTTTTCTTGAATTGCGAGTTGAAGAACCCTAACCCTATCATTCTCGAGTGATTGTTTATGATTGTGGCCCTGATGATCCAATTGACTCGATGAATCCAGTACGCTACCCTATCAATGTACTGCAATCTTCTTCATCAGCTAGCTCGTAGATTTGGGGGTAGTTCAACAGCTTAGTACCCTTTGTGACCAACATTGCTATAGGCTTGCCCCCTCAGCTTTCTCCACAGGGTATTCCACACCTTTGCTCAATCTAGCGGGACGTCTTGGTAGGAGAAAGCACACGAATACGACCCACGTTCTGTATCTGCCACCGCTATACTCCTCGTCCATTCGAAACTCGTGCAAATTCGTTCCGTAAAATCGAGAAAGACGCAAAATCGAGGCCATGGAGAGAATCGAAAAAATGAAGCAGCTACCCCATCCAGTAACTAAAGAGTTATATTGGAGTCACTTCTATCCTTGAGCCCGCCATCACTCAGCCCAGTCCTGCCTTTGAACGTTTAGGTGGGTGAAATCCAGGGTTAGGTGTGATAAAACTACTATGGTTAAGTTTATTTATGCCCTGCTCTTTTGTAACGTAGAGAACTTTTTCATTTTTATTACTTGCCTATTTTCTACCCGCAATAAAAAGTCTAAACCCAATGGCCGGCATCACAGCTCACCTAATAGGAATAGTATTAGTTACCTGCAATCAGCCGTTGCGTTCAAATACCATTTCCCACCCACAACACACATGGGCGAGTGGCCAACCGGTTAACACTCGCCTTCCGGATACACCGAGAGGTTGTGCCAGGTCCTGTAGAAGGTCCATGGTTCAATCCAGGGGTGGGGGTTGTAGATATGGCGGCGACCATCAATGCAACCTTTTGTTCTTTTTATCTACATCATACCAAGTGAATCATTTCTGGTAATACTCACGTTCCCTTTTTTTTCTTTTCTTTTTTTTCTTTTTTTTTTTAACTGAGGGTTTTGTTCGGACTGGCGAAGAAGACGCGCCCGTCTGTGTCTTTTCTCCGCGTGGTAGTGCAAGAACAGCAACCCTAATTGAGTTTAGTAGGCCTCTTGCCAGTCATCCTTCGCGTCTGCAGCAAACCCCCCCCCATTCAATTCTTTATAGATCATACCATTTGATAAATTTCATACGGTACCCAGCCGGTGGTCCTCCCAGTAAAAGCAGTATTTTTATCCCCCTCCCACTACAAGCTATAGCTACCACTCTCTTCCACCCCTCCACCACTCCCCACTCCCCCAAGCCTCTTCCACGGCCATGCAAGATGCCCGCAGGGCGCCGGGGGCATCCAAGCTCAATTAACCCGGATCATAGTATATCACTCGTATAGTGCCAACTGACAGTCAACTTCACGCCAACGAACACCAGTACCCGTTGTATGTAGTAATTTCTTTACTTTACATAAAAATAAAAAAAGGGCGTGCGTGTGTGTGTGTGTGTGTGTGTGTGTGTAGGGGGTAGGGGGGTAGGGGTGTCCATACGTGACAATATCACTCTCTTCTAGTCCTAAGAATAATAACACGACAGAAAAAAAAAAGAATAAGAGAAAAAAAAAAGAACCGCTACTGAAAGTTTTTTCAAAACCAAACGAACCAAAAACCGAAAAAGGGTCATGGAACACAAACCGCAAAAAAAAAAAAAAAAAAAAAAAAACGCATAAGATGCAAAAGGTAAAAAGACGCACGCGCACAAAAGAAGAGGAAGAAAAATCCGAATACAGTCCAATACAAGATGATGATGACTCCGCCGCCAGTTTGGTTTTGTACAAAAAAGAGATAAAAATGGCGAATGACAGAAGAGAGAAAAAAAGGTTAATAAAAAAACGAATAGGCCCCAAAGAAAAGAGAGAAAAGAAAACCGGTCAAAAAAACGCACACAACAATGATAATACCCATGCCAGAAGAGAAAACGAAGAAAAGAAAAGAAAAGGGAAAACTAGACGGATGATAACCAAAACACAAAAGTGCAAAACAAAAAACAAAAGCCCCATCGGCATTCTTTTACCAACTACATCCTCTACTCCTTCGGCCCCTTCCTCGCAACACCCGGCACAGGCACCGTCTTCCCCGCAACCCTAGGCACCGGCACCGTCTTCCCCGCCACGCCCACCACCTTCTTAATCTTGGGCTTTGTGACCTTTTTCACCACGCTGCCACCACCGTCACCGGTAGCTGTTGTGGGAGCGGTTGAGTTTGCGGCTGCTGCTGCTGCTGCTGCTGCGGCCGCGGCGGCTTTCTTACCCGATCCGCCCATTCCGAGTTTTGGTTTCCGCTGCTTTGGTGTTGCGCCCTGGCTCGACGAGGAGGTGACCATGGGGGGTGCGGAGAGCGGGCCTGTGAGTGGTGTGGGCGGTTTTGGAGGGAGCGACTTGTGTGTTGTTGGCGGCGATGCGTGGGGTGCGGGTGAGGATTTCTATGTAGCTGTTAGTACGATACAACAACCAGAAAGAAAAAAGCTATATAGCATACCCTAATTGTCTCTCCCTTCTTACTGCTCGCCCCACCAGGACTCGGACTATTCGCGCGGTTCTTGAACTTGCTCAGCTGGCTCTTCTTCGGGCTGTCCAATCCCGTCGGCTTCTCCCCTCCCAGCGCCAGCTTCTGCTTCTTCAGCGGCGGCGCCTTCGGCACGGACACGGGCAGCGACACCGTGATAGCATCCCTACTCTCCTCCCCGCCCGCAGCCGCCGTCGCTGCAGCCGCCGCCTCTGCCGCCGCGGCTAAAGTCTCCGCCTTCCGCTTCCGCTTCTTCTGCGTCGTCGGCTCCTTCGCCAGTATTGGTGGTGGTAGCGGCGTCAATGATGGCACATCAATCGGCTTCGTGGGCGTCTCCGGCATCGCCAACAACCCCTTATCCTCTTCCGGCGGCACCGATCCCGCCTTTAAAGCTGCCGCCGCCGCGGCAGCAGCAGCAGCAGCAGTAACCTTCTTCTTTTTCTTCTTTGGCGTGGGCACGCCGCCGCCGCTGGCCATCTCCGTCACCGACGTCGCAAAGATCGGTTTCGGCGGGAGCACCGGCGTCGCCGGTGGTGGGACCGCCACCTCCTCGAGCGGGACGGGGCTCTTACTCTTCTTCTCTGGGCTAGCCTTGCGACTCGCCGTCTTGCTGCCCTGAGCGGTGGCGTCCGCGGCGCTAAGCATGGGGCTCCCGGCGCCGCTTCCCGAGTTGCTGTTATTCATCTTCGCCATTGCCGCGCGGGAGCTCTTGCGGCCAAGGCCCAGGCACTTTTCGAGATGCTTTGCAAAGTGGCTCGGCGGCACCTTCTCCTTGTCGCAGCAGGGGCACTTGAAGTAGACCGCAGCGCCCTTCTTTCCATTTCCGGGCGCGATGGCGATCGCAGCGGCGCCATCCTCGGCGGGCGAGTCGGCCGACTTGTTGCTGTCGCCCTTCTTGTTGGCGGCGGTCTCCTTGACGGTGGGGAAGGGGTTCCCGTAGATGTCGTGGAAGGGCGCGTCCTGGAAGGGGAGGCGCGGGCAGAACTTTTTCTTTTGCGCGGCGGCGGTGGTGGTCTCGAGCGTGTGCGCGGTGTGCTGCGGCAGGTGGCAGCGCGAGCAGATGATCTCTGCCGGGACGACCGCGAGCGGGTTTGCCGTTGCGGCGGGCGGCGGGGAGCCGTCGGTGGTGGGCGGGAGCAGGTGCTGCTGCTTCGTGCGGAGGAGCTTCTCGGAGCGGTGGGATTGCAGGGCAATGTCGTGCGTGATGTTTGCGAGAAGGTCGGAGAATATCGAGAGAGACTGGATCAGGCGGGGGCAGCGTTAGTATCTGCGCACGGGGTGAGGAGGGGGCGGACAGAGAGATAGAGGGGAGAGGGGGTGGGGGCAGAGAAGGGGGAGGAGAGAGAGGGCTCCCACCAGGCCGGCGAGGGAATTGGGGGAGACGCTGTTCATGTCAGAGTCATCGCCGCTGGAGCCAGACGGGCTTGAGGAAGCCATTACGGCGAGAGGGCGTCTGCCTGCGTGTGTCGAAGCTGTCGATGATGTTCTTCTTCTTCTTCTTCTTCTTCTTCTTCTTCTTCTTCTGTGTCTTTCTCTTCACGATGTCGAGATGTCGAGAAGTTGGTGTTGTTTCTTAATGCCTGTGCTGTCCTGTTCGTCCTGCTCCGTGGCGCTGAGCACAGATGCCAGAGCTCGCGCGCACGTGACAACGCGGGTCTTCAGCCGGAACGGTTCTGCGTGCGCCGATAGCTGCTCACTGAGAGCCCCCGGGGTGCGATGCCGAGTGCATGTATTACGGGAGCGATGGCCGGGCGCGTGTGTGTGCGTGTGGAGCTGGAGCAGAGGGGGCCCAGCTGCAGCGGTCGGGGGGAAGCTGGAGAGAGAGAGAGGGGGGGAGAGGGGGGGAAGGGGAATTAAGACGAGCGAGAGCAGAGAGAGAGAGAGACCGAGTGAGCGTTCGAGATATCGATGGAGATGGAGACGAGAAGACAGAAAGACTCCTGGAAATGAACGAGCCTCCGACGAAATTATGCTTATGTAAGATCGGCGCCGGCGATCTTGATAAGGGAAAGCTGCGTCTAGTGTGAGTTCTGGTGGTTAGTATGATATATCTAATTGCAGAGTCTCTGTAACTATCTGTAGGATCAGGGCGTGTGGGCGGGAGAGAACGTAGAGTATGTGCTCTGGCTAAAGTCCCCTCCGTGGTGCAGCCCCCCCGGTGTTTTGGGGGGGGAGGGCGCGCGCGGGGCAATTGATGACCGTGCGATTCTGCAGCCCGTGGAAACATCGGGTGCTCATTGGGCAGGAGTGGCGTCATGGGCCATCACTCGGCCGGTGTGATCGGACGTATGATGATTGACCGTGGGCCAATGATGACGATGGCTGCCTGCGTAGGCAGTGGCCGTGGGCGGGTGTGCGTGCTCGCCGTGCAGGCACAAGGCTACCTGTATGTTACATGTTGCGGTCACACGGCCTGGGGTGTGTGCTTTGTGGTTCTCTGTGCTCCCTCTGCAGCTGGCGTGGTAATAGCATCTTCAATTAATTAATTGCAATTCAGAGGCATGATGATTTCATTATTGAATTGAAACTATTGTACAAGAAAGTGAGAGGTATCCACGCCTCCGCTAAACGCAGCTTGCTATATGTATCCAAACCCAGCCAGCCAGCTACTACAGCAAAAAGTAAAGTAACCCTATAAAACCCTATAAAACCGCATCAAAAAGGCGATATCTAGAAAGAGAGGGACAAAAGAAAAAAAAAAAACCGAAAACTCTATCTCACCCCCAATACTCACCCCTCCAACCCCTCCAACCCTCCCAGCCCCTCCCCCTCCCCCTCCCCCTCCCCCTCCCCCTCCCCGTCCCCGTCCACCTTCGCCGCAAACGCAATCGCATCCCCCACCCCAATCCGCCTCCTCACAACCCTCGCCCCCGCCGGCCTCAACTTACTATAATACCCCTTCACCACCTCCCCCGTGTCCACATCAAAGCCCCTCCTGCGATACCACTCCAGCGCCTCCGTGTTCGCCTCCCACACATGCGCATACACCTCCTTACACCCCAGCTCCACCGCCGCCCGCAGCACACTCGCCACCAGCCGCGTGCCCACGCCCAGATGCCGGTACGGCGACAGCGTGCACAGCGTCATGATATATATCGCACCCCCCGTCTGTATCTGCTCCTCGCCGCCTGCCCCCTCCCCGTCCGCCTCCCCCTCCACCACCTCTTGCGGCGGCGGCGGCGGAGGAGGAGGAGGAAGCTCAAGACGGCAGCGCACACCGCCGACAGTGACGCCCGGGTCTTCCTGCTGCTGCTGCTGGGCCTCCGGGTCGCCGTCGCCGCCGCCGCCGCCGTCTGTGGGCGGGGGGTCAGCGGGGGGGACGCTGTGCAGCCAGACGGCGAGGCGGGTGAGGCGTGTTGTGGTCGGGGAGGCGAGGATGTCGTTGTAGAAGGACTTTGGGTAGTTTATGGGCAGGAGCAGGCTGTTGAGGCGGCGGAGGGAGGCGATGTTTTGGGATGTGGGGGGCCGGAGGACGATGTGTTCGTTGGGGGTGTGGGAGGTGCTGGCCTGCTGGGCCATTTTCCTAGGTAGTTTGAGGGGTACGTAGGTGAGAGTGTGGTGTGTAGTTATTCGTGTAATTGGGTAGAGAGAGTGACTAGAGGCCGTGTGGGAGGGTATATCTGATATCACGGAGGTTGTGGAGGTAGACGGCGTAGAAAAGGTATGTAACTACTATGCCCGTGCTCGTCCACACGTAGAATCAGTTCAGCCCGTCTGGCATTGACCTGGAGCTAGAGAGAGCGGCTGTTAATAACCAGATATCAGCGGGTAAGTACAGACACATATAAACTCGACATTGTTTCCTGGGGAATCCATATTTGTTTGTTAAATTGCGGGGTCGTTGTTGTCAAGCGGGGTACAATTGAGGCTGAGAAGTCAGAATGCGGGAGGGGGCTGCCCGGGCTGCTTACAATGGTTCAATGTATCCAGGGCGGTCTTGGGCCCTGGGGTGATTTTATCCTGTGGGCTCTGGAGTCTGGATATTGGGTACATCAACACCATGCACACACACGTGGGTGCGTGGTCTGCACTGTATGGGCGGCGTGAGGTGACTGGGAAAACCAAATGCCAACGATAGGGGACATGGAGAATACAATGGAGATCGAGAACTGCTATACCCCTCCCTGCAGCTGCAGCTGCGCAGGTGAGAGATATGCTCACAGAAGGCACAAGGATTACAGCCAAAGTCATATGTTCATTCGATATATGCAAGGACATTCCGGAGGATACCCTCTCAAGCAAGTAGTGAAATTCAATTTACCAGTTCAAACGCCTGTCCCATCCATCTCTGAGAAGCAATGACAAGACCACCCTAATAAGATACATTTAAAAGCAAAGAGACGATAAGAAAAGAGGCAACAAAGGAGCAACTAATGGCCAATGAACTTTCCAGGCTCAATCTCGGCCAAATAGCTGAGTCCAAAGTGCATATTATATGCACTAAGCTTCAGCCTCGGCCTCGGCCGAGGAAGTGGTACTTGACGAGCTCAACAATTCCAACTCGTCAGCTATTGAAGCTGGGACTTCCATGCCCTTTCCTTTCACCTTTCTACGTCTAGCGCCGACAGCAGGCTTCTTGGTCACCGAGACACTGATCCACTCCTCCTCTTCATCCTCCTCCTCCTCCTTCTCCTGTTTTGGCGCGTCTTCACACTTGGTAGACTGAGAGGACCTGGAGGACTTGGTGGATTTGGTGGATTTATCATCATCATGCTCATTATCGTCAGTCGTTTCCTCTTTGGCTTCAAAAGGTTTCTTCTCTTCGAATGGATTCTCGTCCGCTTTCTTCTTCTCTGGTACTGTGGTTTCGGGCAATGGATCGCCCTCTTCAGTGTAGTGCCACATGAGACCGAGTTCTCCTCTATATGCGGCGGTTCCCCAGATAGAACCCAACACACCAGGTACGAGGTATAGCAATGCTGGCTGCGCATGCTTGAAAACGTGCATTACCATCAACGTTGCAATCATGCCCGCAATATATCCATAGATGCTGGACCAGAAGTACTCTTTGCCAAATGCAGTGCCCTCAACACCGCCCCAGGAACGCTCCCCGAAGATACCAGTAACTTTAACGTATCGTGGCTTCGTCAAAAGAACAAGTTCCTCCTCGCTCATGGTTTTTCTACGCTTGATGTCGTGTCCGTCACTGTCTGCAATCTCATCCACGGCCGACTTCTCCATCCGTTCCAAGTTTGCTCTACGCTTAGATTCATAGAACCTCCAAAGATCCCAACGAAGAGCCATAGCAACTACAAGCCCTGGAATTACGATATCACCAAGGCCAAGCATGGCCAACGCTGCTTTTCCATCCTTGGTTACTCCGGGGCGCGGGAACAGTAGCTTGATGGGGACATCCAAGTTTGTAGCGACTGTAACCATGAGTGGCGTGTAGAAAACGAAGAAAATATCGTAGAAGAAAAGGGCTCCGAGGAGGATACTGGCTGTCTGGAAGGTAGTAGGTGAAATCAACTGCGACAAAGGATATTAGTAAAGTTTGGGGCGAACTATTCATGAAAAGCTTGGTTCAAAACGTACCTGCACAGCTCCATAAGAAAATGAAACTCCCATAATATTAGATAAGGTCCAATGCTTTCCTCCAAGAGCATAAGCCCCGACGACCATCAAGCCTGACACCAAGCCAACCAGATCGCCAACCCAAAATCTTTTCTTGATATTTTGGCTCCAGCCTTTTGACTTAATAACCAGACACCATCTCATTCCAAGTGTGCGCCTCAGTGCCCAGGTTGGTCCCCAGAGGCTCTTGGGCAAAAAGCACAGTCTTCCGCACGGATTCTCCTTCTTGGAGTCACTATCCTTGGCCTTGTACGAGCTGTATCCCGCAACATAAATCTTGCCATCAGCCGAGCGGAAGCGCCCGGGAAAGACGTATGAGATGGAAATGCTCAAGAGATCCGAAGTAGTCTTCCCAACAGCAAATACACCCATGACCGAAAAGTACCATGTCATGATACGCGAGAGGATACTGGGGTCGTTCAAAAACTTGATGATAAGGAAGAGACCCCCGAGAACAACACCAGCGGTGACCGGAAACATCAAAGCATCCGTGGCAGTCAGGTTTTCGATGGGCGATGCCGAGGCCTCGTCATCCTCGTCCTCATCGTCTTCGAGAAGGTCGTCATCGGTTTCCTGTCCGTTACGAGACTTGCGAACCTGAGCAGGAGAGAGTGTGTTTGCGGGGCGTTTGAGGGAAGCATGGGCACCGGTGCAGATGGGCAGCACGGCGGCAACGATGAGATGAAGATAGGTTGGGATGAACGGGATGACTGTAGGGCCGTTAAACAAGATAGCTGCGATGACTCGAGCCACAAGTGAGGTGTCGCTCTCTTGAGCAGCGGGGGGATTATCCATTATTTTTAAACAATTTATACAATAGTCGTTGTGATGGTGGTTGTGGTTGTGGTTGTGGTTGTGACGATGTTTGTTCTTGGATGTTTGACGTATGTTTTTGTGTGTCGGGTCAAGCAGACGTCGTTGTCGAGAAGAGGGAGCTCGGAAAAGGACACGCGAAGGGATGGGCTTTATGGAAATCCAGGTTTAGGGTTCTTCCAGCAAAAAGAGCTTTAAAGATGCGGGGCTGAGTGCATTGAAATTATCTGAAGGCTATTCATGGCATTTGCTTGGAGAGAGCTCTCTCTCTCATCATCATCATTATCGCATTTTACCTGTGCCTTCATCCGAATATCTGCTCGAGAGTTCTAGCTCCGGATCCCCCTGTGCCCTTTATCCAAAGCTTCTGTGCCTGTGCTTTATTTAGCACCCATAGCTTCTCTCTCTCTCTCCCGTGCGCCGATCTGCGCCCCGCCTTTAAATTCCCCGTCCCCCGTTTCCCCTCCCCCGTCCAGCCATACAGTATGCGTATCAGGGACCGCTTGCATCCGAAAATGGCGACATGTTACGGAAGCCAAACAACCGAGCAGCCCGCCCAGCTGTGATCTTCAGGGCCTGCTCTGATCTGGGACTCTGGGTGCTTTTGACGTCCCCTGTCCTCCGTTGGTAGCACAGGCAGCAGCCCCAGAGCTTCGCGCAATACACCAAGCACCAACTGAACAGCTCCGTCTATATATTGGGAGAGTAGGGCACCTTCATGCTCGATGATACAATGCCACACAGCTCTCCCTGAGCTCGTGACTGCCTATTCATTCATCCACCCAAATTCCCAGGGTTAGGGTTTGGAACCCAAGATCTGGTGCACGTGCTGCTTCCCTGGCGACTGGTTAATCGCATGATAATCAATCCAGAAGCAGAGGAAGCATCTTATCTAATCTACTAACTCTCTATCTATTGGGGATTTACGTGCAACACACCAAAGCCTCTCCAGTACACAACTACTCTACAGCTTCCAATTGATTAAATAGAGGGTCCGAAGATTAGTCTAGGCTCTAACCAAAGTTCCCTAAAGTCCAGGGAGATCTTGACCTAATTAATTATGCAGCTCGGCGGAACAATAATCTGGCTATGCAGACGTTTTTACGACTCCCAATTACAGTTACACCAGTCGACCAAACTAATCGTGAGTCCCAATGTCCACAGAGAAAGCCTCTATGGTTGAGTTCAAAGCTTGGTATAACATACTCTCTACGCCTAGTTTTTTTGTTGATTTCAAATTAAGGTCACGGGGGCTGTCCTTTCTTTGTTTCTATCAGTCATTAATGCATTTACAAGCTTGAGGCAAGCTTGAAGTAAAATTTTCTACCTGAAAGAAGTTCTCAATGCCTCTCTTATTCTTCATTTCTAGGCTTAGCTTAGCTTCAAACAGGGGGAGCAATCCAAAGAAATATTGCTAGAAAAGCCGATAGTGCCATTCTCTCAAACCCTCAGCACTTTTTCTTTTGCTCCTACCCCCAAACAGGCTGTTATTTATCTGTGAGATTCAGTCGTGGGAGAGCTTCATTGCTTCCTGAGGTTTCCCGAGCTCAAAAATATTGCGTGACAAGTTACACCTCTGTAATAGACTTGATCACCTGATACGTGGTGATCCGAATTGATAATACGAGTGACACTCATAAAGAGTCGCTCAACTCGTCACTCGTGTATGCACTTGTGCACAAAAGTTCCAAGCCCACGACATCTGAATACCCCTAATGGACATAAACCCTTGTCCATCACCAGACAAGCACCTGCTCCTCGAGCCTTCATCGACTTACAACATGCTTCCGACCTTAGCGTAAAGACTTGAGCTCCAGCTTCAGTTAGAAAGTTGTATTTATGCACTGCCATGTGGTTTGACGAGGCTTTCGAGACGCCTTTCCCGCCAAACTGCTATCCCCCTGCTCGTGGTGTGTTCCTGGGAATGCTATATTGCTATAAGAACTGGTAATCGGTGACATTGACGTCAGCTATGAACGGAGTCTAGAAGAAAGTATAATATATCGACTTGAATATAAGACCTCGTATGACATTACTGGTAGCTAAAAGCCGTCAGCTGCGCATCTGGAAAGGGTGTTAGGCATTCAGTCGAAGGCGGCGGCGAAAGAGAGGAGTCTGTGACTTCAATGATTGCGTGACATTTTTAGTATTTCGCCGCCAGAAGGTACAGAGGGTAATCCATCTCTGAATAGTAAACGGACTATCATGAGACATGTCAGTGAGGATGCCGCGATTGCAATCATGTTACATGTCGTCGAACGCCAAAAACCACACTGTTTTCTAACAAGTGAGGGCCTGGGTCAATTGTTCCATTGCGGTTGAAATACGTGTCCACTAGGAAAGAACACCGGTCTAACCATCACCAACCCCACTAATATCCCCACTAATACCGTGAAAACATTGCAACCATACCCAGCACAGTAGTAGCGTTGTCTTCCCCGGGGTTGTGTCAGGAGATGAACCTCATCTTGTGTTAGTCTCTATCAAGGTAAACCTGGAGAAAATGAGCGCCGCGCTCGCCTTTTAACTCCATAAAAGTTAATCCGTGTCATGTCCCTCGTGATGTCGTAATAAATAAATTCTCCGCGAAACTATCCCCCGTGAAGTTCCGACTTTGTACAAGTGAATCCCTACCGGATGATCCGGGAAATCCGGAAAATCCAACTCTAGACCTGTCCCTGTCGAGCCCTTGGCACCTTTGTTATGGGTAAACATTCAGTGAAAAGGCGCTGCTGCTTCGAAAAGCAAAACACCATAATAGCAGTGAAAAAAAATCAATTATTTGCCCTGCATAGCCGGAATGTCGTTAAAGATCACACAGATGAGGGGTATTAGAGATAAAGCAAATACCCAGGTCATTTTTCTGCAGGAACAATAAATAATGGCAAAGCTAGTAAACTTCCCCAAACCATAGAGATTTTCCGAGTTTCCGCGCCTGTTCCGTAGTAAAACATATCAAAGAGAAAACCGTGATATTAGATCCCTGCCCTTGCATGGCATGGCACCGAATCCTCTCCTATCGGTACGGTGTACCACACCTCAATCTAGTCCTCCCTCATCCCATCACATCTCAACAACCTCTGCACAGTAGCGAACAGTAGGTAAAATCGAAATATCCAAAAGCAAAGTTCGCCCCCGGTCAATTAAATCTTCAGATCGAAACTGATACCCCCGTCGCGCGCGTCCCAACGGCCGTTGCCCCCTAGTACAATACTTCCCGGCTTCAATTGTTGTTCTTCCGGCCCACTCGCAAATCTTCCGGCACGACCTTGTTTTAATCTTTGCCCACAGTACCTATTCCCGGCTTGTCTGAAAATCCCTCGTAGAGCCAGGTTCTAGGAGCAAGCGTTAGGGACCCCGCCGATGACGGGTCTTCCCACGCCCAACGCTGCTGGATCCCCAGCCCGGCTCCGTAGCGCCCCTCACTTACCTCATACCTCCTCGCACAAAATCACAAGCAACGCGATTAACTCTGTCTCTACCCCTCATTGTTCGCCAAGTTCAAATCCTAAAATCAAGGACAATTTAAGAGTGACACCCTTCCCAGCCACCGTCTCACCTTCCATATATTTCCCCACATCTCTCCCCAGCCTGCGACTGCTATCATTAGCCCTTCTTCTTATCGCTTTAGGGCTCCAGTTCTTCCACAAACCTTTTATAGACGTTCTTCCCCGTCCCACCTCGGGGCTCAAACCTACCCCCACACGACTTGTTCCCCAAGAGATATTTGGAAGTAAAAGTACCTCGGCAGCCTCCTCAACTCCAGAAACCGCCCCAGAGAACATATCGGGATTTGCAATTTGCGGACCTCAGAAGAATTATCAGAACGATCTGGATCCTGAGATATATCCAGACATCCCCCGCCAGACATTTGTCCACGAGCTTGAAACTTCTTCTGTAGAAAACAGCCACATGGGAGGAAATATGACGTTGATTGAGAAGGCAAAGTCTATTGCCGCGGAGTTTGAGTATACTCCAGAGCAAGCTAGGGCGGGTGTCAAGGAGTTTCTCCGGTTGATGGGTAAGCTCCAAAATGATCTATGACAGTGTTAAACTAACTCAATTGTTTTGGAAAAGACGTTGGATTGAGCAACGATGGCGAAGCTATGACAATGATCCCGACGTACGTTACTAAAGTTCCAAATGGCACAGAAGAGGTAACAATTCCATATTTTTAGCAAACACAATCTCTTTATCGCCGTTTCTAACTATTTCTCTAGGGTGTGTACCTTGCTGTTGACCTTGGCGGTACCAATTTCCGTGTTTGTTCTATCACTTTGAAGGGTGACACAACTTTCAGCATCCAGCAATCGAAGGTTGCCATTCCTAAGGCTTTGATGGTCTCTGACTCCAAATCGCTCTTCTCTTTCCTCGCAAAGAACATTGCCGAGTTTGTTCAAGAGCATCATTCGGACCACTTCGCTGAGGATGCTACCCACCATCTCCATCTCGGGTTCACATTCTCATTCCCCGTTGATCAGAAAGCTGTCAACAAAGGATACCTGATCCGTTGGACCAAGGGCTTTGATATTCCTGATGCTATTGGAAAGGATGTTTGTGGTCTTCTCCAGGCAGAAATCGACATTCTCGGTCTGCCTGTTGTCGTTGCTGCTTTGGTCAATGATACCGTAGGAACTTTGATGGCGCGCTCATACACCTCCCCCGGAAAGACTGGAACATTATTGGGTGCTATCTTCGGCACTGGTACCAATGGGGCCTACGTCGAGAAGCTGAGTCGGATAACAAAGATGACCAAGCCTGGCGCCAATGTAGGAGAGTATGATAAATCGACCGGTGAAATGGTCGTCAACACCGAGTGGGGTAGCTTCGACAATGCCATGAAGGTTCTCCCAGATACCCCCTATGACCGTGCTCTTGATAAGAACAGCGTCAACCCTGGTATCCAGATGTTTGAGAAGCGTGTTTCCGGTATGTTCTTGGGTGAGATTCTCAGAAACGCAGTCTTGGCCTTGAAGGAGAGCCACAATATATTCTCCACGGCCACTATCAAGACAGATTCTGCTCTTTACACCCCCTGGTCTCTTGATACCTCGATCCTGTCATACATTGAGGCCGATGAAACTCCAAATTATTTGGTTACTCGCGAGACTATCCAGAAGGAGATGGGTGTTTACGGTACCACCGTCGAGGAAGCTGAAGCAATCAAGACAATAGTACATGCCATTGGAAAGCGTTCTGCTCGTCTTTCGGCTGTTCCTATCGCTGCTATTGTATTGGCAACCGGCAAACTTGGAAACGCTCCTAAACCAAACACCCAGAGTGCCGAAAGTTCGTCTACGAAAGATCTCTCTTTCATCGAGCAGGGTATCAACGCCATCGTAACAGCTGTCCTCGGCAAACCGGATGTTGCACCATTGGTTGATGAGCCACCCCCAGCTTCCATTGGCGAATCACCTGTGAAGGCTGACAAGGCCATCTCGGAGGACGATATTATTGATATCGGTGTCGACGGCAGTGTAGTCGAATTTTACCCCGATTTCGAGGTTCACTTCCGACAAGCTCTCCGAGACATCCCAGAGGTTGGAGAGGAAGGTGAGAGGAAGATTAGGATCGGAGTTGCTAAGGATGGGTCTGGTGTCGGTGCTGCATTGATTGCGCTTGTTGCTTACAAGATGATGAACAACATTGCGTAGGCGGGTCTGATTAATTTATGATTTATTTTTCTTTCCCTTTGTTGGATGGTGTATCTTTGAGGGATTCGTTATAACGATCTCATTGGGCTTTTTTTTTATTCTTCATATTCGAATACCGGGGCTGTTTTGATTTTATTGGGGTTCGTGATGTATTCTTCTCTTGTAAATATTCGAGACTTTCCGGGTTACTTCATGTATTCCTGCATGCCATTTAGCGGAAACACGAAAATGATTGACTTCTTTTGGCTTATATTTTCCCGGTGATTTTCGTGATTCTAAAGGCCGTTTGACAATTTCTCCGATCGATTCTCAGTTTATCGATCCCTTTCAGCCTCTCGTGTAGAGTAAAAGGGGTGAAATAATAATCAATCTGTCCCTCCTGTAGATCACACGAGGAGGGGCGGGTGGGTAGTTGCCTTGACGAATGTGGATTGCCATAGAGATAAGAGATGAACACCATTTAGTGTAGTATTCCCTAATAACGGTGAGGATGTGCAGTGTTATGCAGAGGAGACTCAAAATATCAGCTTCTTGCTACATGTAGCCCGGGGACACCACATTACATAAAAGGAGCAGGGTACAGAGATTCAACCAACATGGGAAGTAACATAAGGTTTCTAGAAGAACGCATGTACTGGCGTAGTACACATACGCGTATACGTACGCATCGGTTTCCGGGGTTGGAATTAGAGCTACAGTACCGCTCCGATACTGTAGTATTTCGTACCGTAGCGATAGTATTATGTGCACAAAATACCATTTTTCATCAAGTACGAGTGATTCGATAGGACCGCAGCCAACGAGTGACACTGTGTGATTATGATTGCAGCAGCCAAGCCTTCGGCACAGAGCCTCAACATACATTATCATGCCACTAGATAACCCTATAACCTTGAATGTTTTGATTCGAATACATGTACTCATTTACTTTCTGCTCTGTACAGCTGTATAGATGCAGGTAGACTTTTATTATCTTGCTTCTATTATTATGCCTTCCCTTGTTCGATTTATGCCTAACAATCATCTTATATATTTTCCCCGATTTTCCCTAGATTTTTCTTTTTACCCTGTTTGGCATAAGTTTCAAGCTTATTCACTGGGTCTCTAGATCTCTGTTTTATAATAAAATAAGATTGTTATCCAGAGATCAACAATATCATCACTTTCAATTAGGCCAACTCCAAAGTCTTGGCATACATATCGAACGTCTTACCTCAGTAACAATCGGTCCAGGCCTAGCCTCATACCGCTATCACTATTGTTTCGGTTCTCTCATAGCGATAATAATAATCGAATCAATACATACCCTACACCGTCTTATCATGTCCAGCTCTCTCCAGTCATGGGCGCTCCCCCGCCTTCAACCTCTCCTACCACTCCCCGAAGAAGACCTTCTTCAAGTGATAACCTATGCCGCGTCTCTCCCATCTGCAGAACGAGTCGGCTCTCACTTCAAAGTACCATTCATACTCGCTTCTTCTCGACTAGAAAGCCAACAGCTAACGAAACCAGGACCTCCTCGGCGAAGCCCCAGAATCATTATCCTTTATCTCCGAATTCAACTCCCGCCTGTTTCCCCAAGCACCACAACCCGCACCAGGCCCTTCACAACCATGGGGCGGCGATGGCTCCTCTACATCAAAGAAGAAAGGAAAGAAGGGCAAACCGCCAATTGGGAAGTTTGCCCAGGCGCCCCGCCAGGTGGAGGACCAATTCACGAATCCAAGCAGCGTTTATATCAAGAAGGACCTTGAGGAGTATTTTACTGGCTCCAATAAGAATTCACGAGCCCAATCTCAGGACCCTACTCCCTCTGCGCCACAGCATGCACCGAGCTCATCTAAATCGCTCGGAACACTCACATCCGACCTCAAAAACGTAAAAACAAAGAAGGCAAAGCCACAGCAGCAAAAGGTTGTAGTAACAGGTGGAACATCTATGCGTGGTGTTTCAAAAGAACTTGATGACCTCGAGTCGGCCCTCCGTACCCTCGAGATGTCAACCAACCCTACAATTGCCACAGAACGTCGAAAATGCTCCTGCATGGGTCTAAAACACGAAGTCTTTGCCGCCGCACCCAATTGTCTTTCCTGCGGAAAGGTCATCTGCATCAAAGAGGGCCTTGGCCCATGTACATTCTGTAACACTCCGCTCATAAGCTCCGAGGACATCCAGTCCATGGTCCGCGCGCTCCGCGACGAGCGTGGAAAAGAGAGAATGGCGGTAGATGCGGCACGGAATAAGCGTCCTGAAGTTGCCAAAACTCCAAAACCATTCTCCACAAACTCAAGCCCAATACCGAGTGGCGATGAAGGAGATGGGCTCAAAAAGGCGATGGCGCATAGAGACCGACTGTTAGGTTTCCAGGCAAACAACGCCCAGAGAACTAAGATCATTGATCAGGCAGCAGACTTTGAAACACCAATATCGACAGGGCTGAACCCATGGGCGAATCCACAGGAGCGTGCATTGCAGCTGAAAAAGCAGCAGAAGATTATGCGGATGATGGACTGGAATGCCAAGGAGGACTATGAGAAACGGCGAGTAGTGGTCGCTATTGACTTGAAGGGAAGAAAAATAGTTAAGGAGATGCGAGATATCGCACCTCCAGAGATGAGTAGCGAAGAGGAGGAGGAAGTGAGCGAATACGATGAGAGACTCGAGAGAGGTGGTGCGCAAGCACTTGAGGCAAAGGGGAAAGGGAAAGGGAAAGGCACGGAAAGGGCAGGCCAATACGCGCGAAATCCACTCCTGAAAGGAATGATCAAACCTGTCTATGACAGGGCGGCCGCTGACGGGAAGGGAAAAGGGAAGGAAATAGGCGGCGGCATTCCAAAGACTTGGAGAAGGGTACAGGACGAGTTGAAGAATAACGAGGATGTTATCCTGGACGGAGGCATTTATGGAGGAGAGAGGGCCGAGAGAGGGACTGTTGGAGAGGAGCCTGCTTGTGGGTAGAAACCTTTGGCACCCAGGTGATCCTTGGCCGGTTGTAGTCCAGGTATAACACCCAATAAAGGGCTATGCAAAATGTCTCCAAGAAATCTGTGCAGCACTATTCTAGGACATACTAGAAGTTTTCCATATGGAAAAACATTACCATGTCCAGAAGAACCCTTGATGCATGGCGGGGCTAGCCTCCCTCTTCAGCCATCCTTACAGGTACCAGAAAACTTCCAGGTAAAGTACATGTATATATGTCTCAAACATATCTGTTAGCCAATCGACAACAAATGAATATCTGTGTGGACGTAGGGCGCGTCTAATAGCAGGTTCGTTCCCAGTCCATCTCACGCCGTTGCTGTGCACCACTGGAACAACCAAAGGTAGTGGGGATTGGGGACGAGCATAGTTTAGTAGAGGTGTCTAAGTGTAGCATATGTATTTGCTTGTAGATCATCCGTGCGCCCCGGCATATCAGATAGCTCCGCCGTGATCTGAAACCTCTCTCCCTGTTTGCGGAGCTTCCAATGTGACCATCCTTTCCTTTATGGCCTAGAATAATTATGTGGTCTGTAAACATTGGTGTTTAGAGTATGACATCGGCCTTAAGCCTCTTGAACTCTTTAACCAACTTTGCGAATCTCAAAGTTACACGGGAGTCCAGCGATGAGTAGCTCCAAATGAGACGGCACTAGCAAAAGACTGCCAAGCCGCCACATGACATCGACCCTTCAACTCACTGAGCCGCCCTCCACCACCTCAACTCTTCTATAGATAGTCATATCTAACCCCTAGGACGAACAGCTCTACCTTAACGACCTATGAAGGCTGCTTAGGCCTGCATAGACATGAGACTAGGGAACGCATATTCGCCGAGTGATATCTCATGAAGTGGGCTGACCACGAGTTGCATGGCGAAGTTGTCATCTCGAGGCAGAACAAGACGTTTGCTACAACAATGAAGCATGCCAGTACATATTGGAGTATCTTAAGTTGAAGATGTGCTTCAACGTTGACGTTGGTGGAGGGTAGGCTCTACTCCTGTGGCTGCTGGTGTAATAACCCCCTGAGCGTATCATAAATACTCATCCTAGCATGGTAAGCTACCGTTATTTCCCATAAATAACGGTATATATCCTTAGTGACATAGGCGGGAATGGCCCAAGAAAGTACTTTATGATAGCCATATTTTAATACAATGAAGAGATGATGAAATGATGTATACGGAGTGCTACCGGTCATCATTCTTCCAGCTCCGATATCGTGGGTATCCGGTATGATCCATTATATGCATTAAGCTTCTGATTCGTTCAGTACCAATATCAAACCCCGAAAGCTGGCTGATTAATGCTTCGAATTCTCACATATCTATACAGATCCCAGAAGACTAGCACGATATCAGACACTGTTGGTGAATATACTGAGAGTCAATATTATTCCTTCGAAGCTTTCCCCCTATATATTAATTTATTTACTCTACAATGAGAAGGCGATCAATAGTCGAATGTAGTATTTTTAGCTCCCCGTGAAGGCTGTCACACCATGCAAGCCTTACGGTTGGCAAACCGAGTAGGGGATACTGAAGAGCTTCAAGTACTGCAGCTGAGAGGGTTGAATGGTTTCTATCGGGGAGAAATTATGAGGATCAAGGTCGAGAATGGCTAGAGATGCGGCTGGACACCATTATCAAGGGCGGAAAACGATAGAGTAATATCACTACTGGGGACCTCACTCTAACCTATATTTCCGGAATTCCCTACCTGGCCCTTGCGACAACCCGTTTTTGAGAGGTTTTGTGATGAAAGAGTCGGTTAAGATTAAAGTATAGTGATGCAACGTGGCTGGGAGATAAAAGGTGATAGAGAAAGAAATGACAGTGCTGTGGATAAAACAGTCACAGTGAGCCCCTTCGATACTTCCTCCAAAGAACGCTGATAAGCACTATTGATTCCGCCCAACAACTACCCCTTATATATTATCCCAAAAGATTAGGTGTATTGTGCCAATCACCGAACTTTTTTCTACTCCCGTAATGTTCCGGTCTGTTTAAAGTTTTTAACACTACACTCCAACGTACCCAATGAACAGGCAACACTCGCCTCTCCTTCCCCAGCACAGACTCTTACGTGGATTCTACGTAGAAACTGGCCGCCAAAAAAAGGCCTCGAGGATATGATCTGGCTTAGATGAATATATAGGCCTGGGCTTGAGCTTTTGGGGGGGGGGGTGGGGGGTGAAGCGGGTTCGGTGTCCTGTGAGCATGGGCATCACATGCCACCTGCTAATATTAATGAATACTAACGACGATGCCTTTAATAGAGTACTGTTTCAAGATAGCGTTTGTACTGTTTATCTGCTAAGTACATTTTAGAAGGATCAAGCAAGGAGGACATCCTTGCTTGCAAATGAGTGCGACTACTTCATGGCAGGGCAAGGGGTACGAAAGAGTCGGTATTATAGCTGAGTCTATCGACCCGAGTTTTCTGCAGGAGTGGCCACTGCGCTAGCCTATACCTAGAAATACTGAGTGATTCCTTATGATACGAATCGATTGGTTTTCTACGGATACTTAGGCCACCCATACCACATATAAAACCGGCCATTCGAAAAGATTTCCTGGCCACAGCGAGGAATATTATACCATTTATACTACTATAGCTATTGAGTACTAAAGCAGTGTTCAATATATAACGGCAGCTCTGCACGGATTTTCTACATTTATGCGTCATCAATCCTTACTGCGAAGTCGAGTGACTTCTCTAAGGAGATGTTCATGTAGTCATGAGCTCGGGCTCGAGGACAGAGTACCTCCAGACAGGTCCTTTGACCGGTCTCGTAAATCTAATATCGAAGAAAAGGTTCTAGTGAGGCATTTAACAGTCGCCAGCACCTTATGTAACTTCCCATGAAGTCTATGTGCCGTCTGTGGTGACCAACCCAAATCCGGCTTGTAAATATTTGACCGAGTTCAAGAGTTTGCGCTCAGTAGCTTCCGGTAACTTTCAAATCCCTAGACTTCTAATCTTACTCTTAAGCCGTCTTTATCGGAGATGCTAGATGTGGATTCACTGCATCACGCAATTAGCTATGCGCGGGTACGATACTACTTGCATCACATATATTCACATGAGATACTGAATATATTACTGCCTACACTCGACCGCGGTCGACAGAATCAGCTGCTTTCTATCTGCCAGGCGTTAAGTTTTAGACCTACTCCCAACGCATATGTAGTCACTATGCTAATGTTGTCCAAGATTAGAAAAATCCAAGTAAATTGACCTTTTTAGCAACTGGCCAGCCTTGATAGCGAGATGAAACTTTAAAGCATCATCCACCGTCAACGCCCAGACCGGATGCAGGTCCATTCCTGCTCCCGGAACCGTTGAAACTAGATTCTACACCGATTTTCAAACACCACCTATACATTATGTGGGTATTGAAGGGCTATTGTAGCCAAAGGAAGTATTTGCAAAATGGCTCTCGGCAGTGTAACTTTCCAATGCGGACTCATGTAGGTACAGTGGACATGCTGCTTGCTCCTGAACAAAAAAATGCCTCACGGCATCAAGCCGCGACCGCTAGCTACATGTATGTCCGTGGATATGCTTTTTTGTCGAGATCACCAGTGCCCAAAGCTTTTCACCGCCCGGCTGGCTTGAGAATTTGAGGCGGAGAGCGGTCCTACTTATTGTAAAGTCATATGCATGGAACCTGCGTACATATCCTGTGCGTGCTGAATTCAAAGTAGTTTTTTGCATCCCTGTGCAGCAGCACAGCACGACCGGTGCAACATGCCATCCACGTGGAGTAGCCATACATACATATACATACATACAAGTATGATACAAGCTTTAAACAGCTGTTTCTTGACGGGCATTAGGTTTAGTAAACTACGGCCGCGGCAAGATTTGGTTTTTGGGATTCAAGACGGGCCCTCGGAAGATTAATCCCCACTACTTTAGAAGTGACCAGGAATTGTTGCAAGTTTTTTTGTTTGGGAGAGATTTGAATCTTGGCCTCGGTGCAATCGAGAGAAACGGCGATGAATCTAAATTAGAAAAAAAAACGTCAGCATGCACTGTTAGATGTTTTCTAAATATCTCAGGTCTGCAGACTGCATCGTGTGGACGGCGGTGGGCGCATGGACCATGTTCATCTGGGAAACAACCAGGGTCCCTCCTCGTGGAGGAGGTGGAGGAAGATCGAGGAGGGGCCTACCTAGAGTAGGTAGAGTAGCTCGAGTAGAGCTAGGGCCACTGGATGGGATCCACATGCATTTAGCCTCATCCTATTTGTGGTACTCCTGCGATGCATCTTGCGACGTCAGGGTTTCTGGGAAGTCACCAGCCAGTGAGAGGCATTTCTGGATTATTCCACAGGCCGAAAGGGAATAAATCCTGTGTGGCGTCTGCGTCTGCTTCGGCTGAGATAGAGAGGGCGCTGCCTATCGCACTCTATCGACTGGCTGTGTGCCTGGTATCTCTATCGTATGTAGCAAGCAGCCAGGCAGCCTTGAGTCTCTCTCTCATGCACCTCCGTCAAAGGGAACACAGGATTAGATAGATACCGATTGTAACCTCCATTTTGAAAAGGAGAAACAGAGCTGAGTACCTGCTTCATGGGGATACTCGTACATACAGACAACCAGACAGAAAAGAAAAAGCCCATACATCATCGTGATATTAATCCCTTCATGTCGAACAGGAATGATTAACAACAAAATATGATTTACGGTGGTGCGGGCGCCAATTACAGCTCTGGGCATTACGCCACAACTACGTTGTTCCTGCCAGCCACATATGTACAGGGTCATCCGCTATCAAGCCAACTCGCGCTTCAGTTCACCCACCCCATGGGATGACGACAAGCATGCTGATCTTCCAACCCATGATGATGTTAGAAGAAAGGGCCTCCTGTTTTTATGCAACCAGGACCAATTCTTGTTCGCCCGGAGTTGGGTTTGCGGTTGCGGGCTTTATCTCCATCTCCTAGATCTCCTTCAACCCAAGGTTTCTATTACGATCTTCAGCCACTCATCTATAACTCTCTGTTGTAACCAGTAAAGTGTGCATGTTAAGTTCATAACCCCGGGACAGAACTGTCGGCCCAAAAAGGCATATTATAGAGAGCTGTCGCGCGACAGGAGTATCCGTTTGAAAACTCAACCAGCGTTCGGTAGATATATCTGGCCACGGGAACGGTTAGAAGAAGTAAGTGAAGGCAAGAGTCACACCAGCAGCAGCAGGTCAGTTTCCTTTTTCTATCCTCCACAGTGATCCAGACAGATAACCCCAGAGCTCCCTCCTAATCTAAACCCCATTCGACCTCTCTCTTTTGGACGGAATCTATTTCTGACACTTTTAGCGCTACTATACTACAGGTAATAAAATCAACGTCTTGGATGCCTCTATCACACAAACATACCATGCCATTACGCACCATTGTTAGGACAAAGGACGAAGGGAAAGAGCACGATAAAGAGAAACCTTCAGAGATGGACGAAGACGAATCAAATCATAACACCGCGTTCTCCAAGTCGGGCATCGTTTCTGCCATTCGTAAAACGATAGCAAAATACACCATTAGTCGTCCTCATTCTCCTGTAAACTCACGTCCTGCTGTAAGTCATGCATTGCCCGGAGTAATTCGACTTTATCTAATTCTCTCTTTTATCACAGTCACCCGGACCCAGAAACTCAATCACATCAGATGAAGGTCTGGACGAAGATGAAACACCCAGTGCACCACCGGTAAAGACTACAACTCAGATCAAGCAGCGTCCTCCTCTAAGGACGAGTACAGCCTCAAGAGAGCTCAAGAAGGAGGATTCCCAAAAAGATGTCAACAAAAACCACATCTCCTTCGACATCCCTCCCCCTCCACCAGAGTTGCTATCCTCTCAAGACCTGAATTCCCTGTTTTCGGGCGCACCAGTCTTTTCAATCATAAAAGAGGGTAACGAAACCCCGGAACCGAGGGTTTTCTTTCCATTCGACGATGAAGACGACGAAGAGCTGGAGGAACTATCAGACTGCCCGCCTATTGCACACCCGGCGTTTTCCCTTTGCACATCAAGGCCTCATAAGCCCTCAAATCCAGATGCTAGAGGCCGTAGGGCCAAGGATGATTCGGACTTGGAGGAGCTTGGAGGAATGGTTGAGGAGGAACCGAGCATGCTGAGCTTCATGGGACTTGAATCTGGGACTTGCGGATGGGAATACTTCATGATGTATCCCGTGGGCGACTTTGCCAAGACAGAGGACAATGAGGACGATGACATTGACGAGATTGATGAGGGTGGACGAGAAAGAAGCAGGAGAGGAAGTATGGGTAACGGGAAAGGTGGTGTTCGAAGTGTGGAGACGGACTATATCGTTGAGAGGTTGAAAGAGCTTGGAGAGATCTGGAACGAGCGGAGACGGAGACAGTCACAAGAAAGCAGCAATATCCTTATCAGTGAGATTGATGATGCCGGAAAAGCCAAAGGTGTGCTAGGGAAATATTCCTCACTTGAGCTATATACCCAACTCTTTACTAGGTTACTCTACCCACCCACTCGCATCTCAACGGAAGACTTCAACGACCCGTATAGCTTAAAGGTACAAGCCATTGCATTGTTGGAAACGCTCGCAATGAAACGGTTTTGGCTCGACTTTAAGGACCCTCATTGGCGGATCCGTATTGGTCAGATTCTGTGGGGGAGAAGACCAAGCTACCGAGACGAAAATAGCGATGACGAGGAAGACGAAGAAGACATTGCCTCCGAAAGAGACGCAGAAAAAGTCTGGCTCCTCCTTCAAATTCTCCTCTCGTGCGAATTGGCAGTCAGACTGGATGTTCTGTTCAGTGATGATATCGTTGAAACCCCAGAAAATCAATCTGTGGAATCAAAGGAAGATATGTGTAAAAGGTTCAAGAGGATTGGAACGAAGAAGGTCGAGTGGGATATACTTCTGGCACGGAGGTGGCTGGATAATGTACAGATAATAGACGATGAATCCGCAGCAGAGAAGGACCCCGCCAGCCTAGCACCTCCAGCATCTGAGAGAAGGGGTTGGTTCTCCTCAAGAGCCACCCCTCCTTCACCACCACCAGAAGTGAACGACGATGAGGATGAGAATGGCGTCAAGTCTTATGAAGCCTTGATATATCCCCGGAACCTAAACAGACAATTCTCCGCCTTGATGTACTTTGCCAGATCACTCCAATGGCCTCAGATTGATACTTTATCTTTACAGCTCCAGGAGAAAATTCGCTCCGCTTCGACTTTCTCAACCCCATCACAGTCTATCAGCGGAACTCCTCTAGCAACACCGCTTTCAATGATGTCTGCGAACGCAAACAGCTATTTCCAGGCATTCGGGCGCCCAAAAAGAATACAGGAATTGGCATCAACCTCTGCTACTCCATCCGTTATGACCAGTAGCAGTTCAGTAAGGAACTCGGTACTGGCAAAGACGATGGGATCTGGTGGTTGGCTTTCGAGAACATTCTTTTCGGGGTTGATACTACCCGGTGAAGGATTGCCGCATTTCCTGATTTCTACACTACTAGAGAACGACGCTGGTGCTGTGGAAAGCTTAGGCGACAACTCAATACTCTATGCCGGATTCCAGTATGAAGGCTCGACCTGGTGGAGCAGCAACTGCATTATCGGGAGAGTATTGGCGGGTCACGGTGGATCCAAGGAAGTGGGCGGATGGATTGGACCGTGCGTGGATGCTAAAGTGCCTACCGAGAATGGACTGGTTTATAAATCTATCACAAACGGGTGGCTAAACATCTGTTCGCTCCTGCCAGAGGATGAGGGAGAAGCTAGAGTTTTGAAACCGCGCCGGGTGAAGGAGGAATCAAATCCTCTTGGAACAAAGTATAGGGAATCAAAAAGCATTCTGTCTAGCGATTTGTCTATGCCGCTTGATGACGTCATTCCTGGAGAGAAGGTTTTATTGGAGAGACTTGTTCTTGTAGAGCCACCTCGGGAGGACGACTTGGACGTTGACGTGGATATTGCCATCAAGTACGGTACCGAGGTGCATTTCCAGCTTGGCGAGGCGGAAGAGCTTGCGGTAAGGCTAAAGCATGAGGTCTTTTTCATCACTTCATTCCCTTGTCTTGATCCGCCGTCGAGCTTCAAGGGAATGAGGAAGGAGGACTCTGGGGAACATGCGATAAAGAGGGCACATCCATTGCACAAGGAATTCGAGTACTCCATGCTTTCTATCGAATCACTCGTACGAGAGGGTGATGATGAAACGAGAGACAGGAGCCATATTCTTGTTATCGAGGCGGGCGGAGAAGGGAACGATCGAGGGGTCCTTGCAAGGGCTTGGTGCTCGGAAAGAGGAGTTAATGCTATCATTGGCGGTAGAGGGAGGACTTGCCTTAGTTGTTGCATTAGAGAAGCCAAGGCGTTGGGTGTTGATGTTGTGATTCGCGTTGGGTGATATCCGAAGCTTATTTTCAAATAAAAGGCTTTTTTTTCTTCTTTTCTTTTTTTTTTTTTTTTTTTTTTTTCGCTTTTATTTTTGTTTTAAGGTACACAACTACATGTAATGGTGTCTTTTCCTTTTTCCTTTTCTGAGCCGAGAGCATACACGAGCACAGCTTAACTATTAATCTTTTGGTGCTTGGTTTTTTTTTACCTTTTTATATGTATTTATTATCGCTTCGCTTGGGAAATGGCTGCATGTCTTGTTTTTTTCTCCAGACTATACTATTTCTTTTCGGAAATATTTTTTGGTAATATGTAGTCTAAGGAGCTGAGCTGCAGCTGGGAGGGAAGCCTCGGATGTATTTAACGATTCTATTTTTTGTTGGTCTGAGGAAATTAATCTCGGGTGATGGGCCATGTTTTGCGAGTGATCGCTCATGAGTGATCGCCCATGAGGAAGACCACGACATCATGGATTATCACTCGACAGTTTCTAACTGAAACCTCCGTTACCACCATTACTGCTGTTAACTCATGACCACCGCCATCCCAGGCATCCCACCACACAAACAGCCAAAAACCAGAACCAAAGATTCGGTCATAGCAATCCATCCCGTTACCCCAGAAAGCGAACGTAAAGACATGTGCGCCGCACGTACCCACCACCACCACCATATCTCGAGATAATAATAAACAAATAAGAGCCAATGAAGGCGTGGTACTGACGTGACCCTCTTTTTTTCTTTCTTTTCTAGTGTCTATCTGTATAAATAAACAAGTATTACATGTGCTGCCTGCTGCTCAAATAAATCCCCCCCACTTTCCACACACATTCTTTTTTTGTTCTGCTAACAGCTCGCAGATCACCTATATCACGAGCAGAATTAACGAGAGCCAAGCGCGCGACCTATCACAAAATTGAAAGAAAAAAAAAGAAATCCCCGTTTTCCTTTCCTTGCTCCACACTGCCTGGTAGTTAGTCTCGAGGTGGAGTACGAGGGGAGAGCAGAGCAGTTCGCCTCACGCTGCAGTCAGTGATGGCCGGGCTGTAGGCGTGGTTTCAGATGTTTCGGTAAATTTACAGTAGGTGTGTAGGTAGCGAGAATATTACTGCGCATGCCTTACCGAACGGATCACACAACGTCGAACCCCAGCCGGCCAGCCCAGCCTGCGGGCGATGGATGGATGGATGGATGGATGGATGGATGGATGGATGCTGTTTCTACATGTACGCCATGGAATCGAACACCTTAGGCCCGGGGTTCCGAAACAACACGTTTAGCACTCACACTCACAGTCATAGTTGAAGAAGAAGAAACCAGACAGAAGATCACTAACCCTCGCCCTCACCCGCCCCCTGCTGCATCCCGCACAGCTCACACCGCGACTCACACAGCGACCCACCGGGCGGCCCGCTCTCGATTACGTTATCCCCCCCCCCCCAGTCCCATACTTACCCTACCCACCCACCCATCCACCCACCGGCCCTTCGCTGCGCACCCCTCCACCCCCCACCAAGCTGCCCTACCGCACCGCACCGCACCGCACCCCCCCGACCAAACAACCAAACGATGGCCACCCCACTGCTCAAGCGCCGGACCATAATCCTCACGTGCGCGACAGCCGCAATCACCGCTGTGGGCGCGCTCACGGGCGCGCAGCTCAAGACGGACACCGAGAAGCGCGCGGTGGTGGAGGAGAGCTTGGATTCGCGCATCGAGAGGTACGTAGGTCTTGCATGGTCCCCCGAGTATTTGTGTAGGGCCGGCCAATTGGAGAGGATGGATAGGATGGATATATAGGACGGGATCCATGGGATGGGTAGGGCTGATTGCGGGGCGAGAGAGAGAGAGGATAGGTTGAAGCTGTACCGCCAGGGCCTCGAGAGGCGGAAGGTTGAGATCGAGGCAAAGATTTCGGGCCTGCGCGGGGGGAGGGATTATCGTGTGGGGTAGTTTTTCTATAATTCTGTATCTTTTTTTTTGATATCTTTTTTTTTTTTTTTTTTTTTTTTTTTTTTGCGGAGATGTCAGTCCAGCAGCACTGATTGGCCCTGCCTCTGTCTGGCTTTTGTAGCTCTTCAGATCATTGACAGAGAGAGCTGAGCTTTGGGGGGGGGGGGGGGGGGTGGAAATGATTGTTCTACGTAACTTCTATTATTTCTGTTTCCATGTCCATGTCTATTTCTATTTCTATTTCTATTCTCTATTTCTATTAATTTCTATTTCTAGCCCTGCCCTCCCTCCCTCCTCTACGCCATAACGCAGTAATAGCAATAGGGCTGGCACATAGTCAACCTCAGCAACGTGCACAAAAAAAAAAAAACCCAAAAAAAACCAAGGCTTCCCGGCCGAATCGAAGCCGACCCAGCCGACCAAATCGGATCGGATCTCACTCACTCACTCACTTCGCAAACTCCGATCCACCGCCCGACCCGAACGCTTGAGCCGAAGAACTCGGCGTGCGACCCGAGCAAGTGTTCCCCACCCACGGGTGAAAAGTGCCCTTCCGCGCCAACCACCTAACCACCAATTACCAATTGCAACCAACCACCAACCACACCACCGCCATCCAACCCGGCAACACCACACTCACTCACTCACTCACGCACTTCTACAAACCCCCCCGTGACCATCTTCACAGGCTATCACTCGATGCGCAGACAGGCAGCCCTCCCCGCATCACGTCAAATCACATTCCACACACGGAACATGCCGAAGGAGTCAGAGAGGAAAGAAGTGAAAAGAATGAATTAGTTTTCTGTGCCACGGCCACTACAGGATTTTACTCTCTGCCCCAACCACCCTCTAGCTATATGTAGCTACACTGTGGTTCTAATCTCATCTATTGATTGCCAGCAGAGATATACATGATCGATGACTCCCCCCGCCCAACAAAGCATACCATAGCATGTACACGCGCAGTGACACGCCGGGATGTAGCGATGGTACGCTACTGTTTCTGTTGCTGTCCCGGGTCAGGTTAATCTCTGGCCGTGGATCATGTCTGAGACTGGGGGTGGGGTGTGGTGGGGTGTGAGTCACTCGCTGGGTAAAACAAGGTTCTTGTGTGGCCTGAAGGTACTAAACTATAAACCCCCCTCCTACATCCCCAATGTATGTTACGGTGAAAGAGAGAGTGTATGCGTGTGAGAGGGCGAGTGGATGAGTGAGTCACTCGTACACTAGCGGCCCTGTCTTCTTCCTCCTCTTCTATCTAGAATAAGGTGTTGCGTGGTTGGGTGGGGGTGGCGGGAATCCTTTATGGGGAGAGCTAGAGAATATTAATGAGGGCCCTGGAGGAGAGAAGGAGTTTGTTGTGATTTTTTTTCTATGCTGGGTGAAACACCCTCGAAACAAAGAAAAACACTAAACATCGTGAACCCTTCACCGTGGAGTTAGCGTCCGATATGAACCTGGGCACGAGACGCTGCCACCCACCCCTCTCTCCGATAATTGTCATTGACACTCAACGCCAGTGGTATACCATAAATTGCAAGTACTACACCTGTGATGTTGATGACGGTGGCCAGCGCCGTACTTATAGGTCGCATGTAATAGTGCGGATACATGCACATGGTACCACCCCCCTTCATGTACTGTACGCCGAGTTGGGGTACATGTATGTAGATATATCGGGAGGAATGTGTATGATTGCTGCCAACGATGTTAGTATATCATGTTCAAAAGCCCTAGAGTTAGATTTGCGGTCTGTTGCCGCTATTTACCGGATCAATCCTCCCCTCTCCCCCCGCACTATTGCGTGATACCCGGAGTGATCGAACCTTCTTATCATGCCAACCTAAATTCTAGCTCTACATAGACTTTTAGACTTGCGGTTAACCACAGAGTTGACCATGTAATGCAGGCAAAACTATATGTGCACACCCCTCCCCTCATTATTACTCACTCTACACAAAGTAGGTTGATGTTGACCTGATTTGATTTGATTGATTTGGATGCATGCAGTATTGCACCTATCATTATACAGTTTCCGGTAGAATTATTGCGAAATTCAGAGCTAAATGAGTGGGTTTCTTGGCCCGTGCTCGCTGCAAAAACTTCTTTAAGGGCCAATGGGACTATCGGGTCACGGAAAACACACTTTCGCAATAATTCTACCGGAAACTGTAGTTTCTGTTTGAAGTTGGCGCAGAGTTTGGTCCCGAGTATGAATGACGTCGTAGGGTGCGGAACTAAATGCGCCCTTGCATTTTGCGGTGCCTGAGGTACGGCCTTCTTAAGACGAGTATTATTACTAGTGCTTCTGGAATCCATTTATAGTTAAAGGCTTGCAAATTCTTATATAAGCAAATAATTGCATACCATCGGATCTTGTTGGAACGCCCAAAACGAACATCCGTAGCCAAATAATGACTAATACCCCTACAATGTCATAGCCGACGATCTGATAACACCAGCGCGGCCAGGGTCAAATACGTACTGAGCAAAAAACAAACGAGTTCTCTATAGAGATATCACAACCACAATTTCAGGAGCCGATGAACCAGCCTTGGGACCATTTTCGATATTTTCAATAGCCATACGATCCTATCCAGTCTACAATCTGCGTGTTCCGTTGTTGATATCCCGGTAATTAAGGGCAATTAACTATAGCTCTTTCTAGAAGCATTCAAGCCGAGGAGTATCGCACGTGCTCGACAGTACTAACATATGCTAGAAGATTCGAGTGACCACTCATGACCCCCTTGCTGTCCTCGGTCCACACTCACGCTCAGTCCACAACGACTGACGAGGAGCCTTCACAGAGTTTCTCCCCTTACAGCTTGCGGTAAGATTATTGTAGAAGTATGGGAGGAGTTCTATTGGCTTGTCCAGCCATAGAAACCCTGTTTTTAGACCCCTGTTTCTACAATAATTCTACCTCTCGCTGTAATCAATAGCTGACATAGCCTTTGAAAATAGATATCTCCGACGGACGCGTATCGTCAGTACCATCTCGTTTCGGATAAATGGCCAGGGTGGCGTAGCTTACGCGGCCGTTTTTCTCCTCGCTACAAAGATATGATAGCTTTAGGAGCCCCACTTGAAGAGACTTCTGCCCCCTTTCCAGCGCAGAATGTATAACAATTGCTGACCACTGAACCTCCACTGTCGATCATTTAAAATCACTCGGCTTGGTAGCCGCTACTATCATATTCGCTGCTGCCAAGTGTGCACTCTCCGCCCGACAACCAACGGCCAAACTTTTCCTTGTTCCTTTTTGACTGTGATTATAGCCTCTCAAAATCGATGGTTTCGTATCGCGAGGTTTTTGGGCATGTAACCACTGAGGCTGTGTTGCAGAATACGGCCGGCCTTGCAACAAAAACTCGTCAGCGATGAAATCTCTACAACTCGGACAACAACCCGTGTGCGTCGCGCAGTAATCATAAGTCGCAAGGCCTACGTACCTCTTCGTCTATTGAATTTACAAAGACAATTATTTCTGTGTACAGCGATGCACTTTTTGCTTTGCTTCGTTGATATCAATTGATCATTGGTGGCCTTAAAGCCGTAAGGCGGGCAGTCGTGATATACGCTGCAGTTGCAGATCCAACCTTTAAGGCCGGAGGTTGGATCCATGAAATCGTTAGATATGAAATCCGATAGCTAGTACTCAGGCACCCCACACCGTACCAGTACTCCCATCTAACCGCTACCTGTAATCAGGGTAACTTTGTATTTCAAAACACCCAAAAACCAAAAAAAAAAAAAAAAAGGCTCCAATGATAAAATCGACAGAAAATTATCTGATCGGCCCTAATCCCTGAAATTTCTGGGTTTCAAATGCTTACTCTTCTAACCAGCCACCCCGCAGTTTATGTAATTATCTACCTTCTGTCTGCTTGTAATTTTCGATTAGCATAAGCGCACGTACATGCACAGCACTCAGTGTTCATCCTGGGCCCAGCTTTCGATACTTCCGTCAGGCAAAAGTTCGTTTGAATTCTCAACCCTGGATCAAGCTCAGTGTACAAACCATGATACTTTAAACCAACCCACACCAACCCTCCATTTCACAAATATGAAGAAAAGATAGTACAGTACCTCTAGGCATAGACCCACACGTAGTACAATATCGGAAGTGCAAGGAGCCGGTAAAACCCGCACTCCCTTACTAAAACAGGAGCCCAGGCCTGTGATTTTGCCCAATCCAAGACTATGCAGGTTGGCCGTTTCGTTTCCTACTATGGAGTAGGTTGAATTAATGCAAGCAACCCTTGGACACTCGGGTACATCAGATGAGCGGGGTAAACTAACGTACTCTAGAAGTACATACATGGAGCCATTTGCGGTGAGAAATGAGAATCCAGAGCCAGTCTTTGTGCTCGTAGACCAGTATGTGGAGCAGAGTAGACACTGCACGAGATCTACTCGTGCAGTACAAAAACAGCGAGATTAGGGGACAAGAAGCAATCCTTCTCCCATGAGGCCCTCACGAGACGAGATAGAGAGGGGAATCCAGGGGAAAAAAAAGCTAGAAACCCTAGCCTTGAGAATCTCACGATGCTTTTGGACCTATCAGCACTAAAAATATCAACATAGTAATATTAGTTTAAGCTCAGAAGCTCCTCTTGATAGAATTAGAGTAGCCTTCTCGACTGACGTGATTGTGACTCTCTTTTTTTTTTTCACTCCCCTTGCCCACTTATATTCACACATCCGGCTCTGTATCCCGAATACGACCATCAACAAAAGCAAAGGCACCTATGCAGATTCCTTACCTAGCGGGAGTCTTACCTAGCGGGAGTAGAGTTGATAGTCATTCAATCTGATTAGTCTATATGCCCTATTTGCTGACACGAAGTGAATGTTTATCTTTTCGCCGAAGATGCGGCTGAGGAGAGGAAGGAGAGAGAGATCCAGAGGAACGAGAGAAATGAGGTTAATTTGTGACGCATAGTTCAGTTGGTGTTGGTGCTAGGTATCCATGCTCACCTCACCGTATCGATACGGAGAGTCACGGGGAGATAACTACATACTTATGTAGCCACCTATGGTGAGTACGTGCAGGGTAGGGCGGCAGGGGTTGACATGCGCAAGTTCAAAGATGGAAGCATGTAAAGATGGGGGCTGAGAACTAAAAAAGCAAAATTGCGGCTCGAACTGCACTGGCCATGTACTCTACTGATACACCAGGCATCACTGCCAGTTGAGATGATGTTCCATCCACAGCTTCGAATTATGATATACCACCGAGGAAGCCTCGTTTCGTCTGTCATAATTATCAGCAATCTGAGCCTTATAAGCTGCCTCCCGACTGTTACCTATTATATGTGCTACATGATCATGGCGATCTCGGGAATAGCGTATTGGAATCTGGAATCAAATAGTTGCTCATGGTGAGGTTCAAGTGAGCAGCCTTTTGGATCTCCCATTCGCGCCACTACCATCAATTACATGTATATGTCATTAACCGAACAAACCGGAGAAATTCAAAGCAAAAACAAATCAAAACCACTTGATGATACAAATTTAGGTTCAGATGGGCAGCAATATGCCCTTACATGCTGCCCGCTCATCAGGCATTAGGGTACCATGTAGCTAAGTATGTACATACACATCTAGGGCAGTCATGCGGAGTACGTTACTCTACAGCAAGGCGCAATCTTTTGCTGAAGCTCTTGCCCGCGGAATAGTCACCCCGGAGGATATAAGATCATTTGGAGATGCAAAGATTGCATGGTGTTTTCTGCTAATTCCTCTTGCTTCGCCTTGCTTCGTGCGCACCTTACAACATGTCGTCCACGTGCAGCGGGGAAGTTCGTTGCAGGACGAGAAGGGACGCCACGGAAAGCCAGTACATAGGTAATTAGCTTTGAGGGTCACCGCCGGGCCCGCACCACATCGTTCGTGACAAGAACCAAAGATATAACTGTGGTAAACAATTATTTACAACACGATATATAGTGGCGATAGGATCTAGAAACGGAACCCTAGTATGTACTGGAATACGACCCTGGGTACTCTCAGATGTTAATGTATATATTTCTATCCAACACAGTTGGTAAGTATAGATGATATTAGGCTGGTTACGGGCACAGTCACGCAATATTGATTTTTTTGAAGATACCAGCAACCTGCTAGACATGACCGCGTGTCCATCCAGGTGTAACCAAGGAGAAGTATGTATGTATGTACTCCTGCCCAACCCTGAGCTGAAAATGACATTAACTTGCTGAACGAGGAAAGTCCAATTCTGTATTCTGTCTTATTTCTCCTCAGTAGACGCTTTTGCTGCCATTGTAGGAAAAGATGAGAAATTTGCCAGTGGAGATTGTGGCGAAACAAAACAATTGCTTGGACGGAAATATATTGTCTCTGGGTTGATTGTGACAAGCTATGACTCGCTAGGTCAATCGTTCATCGATATTATATTAGGCAACTTCACATCCTGTCGGCCGGCGATGTGAGCGACGCGAATTTCGCAGAACATTGGCTACCAATCGAGTTCTTAACTCTCGTTATTGCGAATGTACATGATATGTACCTCTTGCGATCTTTTTCGGCTGTATTACTCGCGCGTTAATTAAGTCCTGAGAAATTTTGTGAGGTCGTTGCTACCAAGAATTCTCAGGACTTAATTAATGGGTGAGTAAGTATCTGAGAAACGCCAGGCGTGTTGATGTTTACACTCAAAAGTAGATGTTTCTAGCTAAGCCGCCTAGCTTAAGGGTCCAAGCCTTTATTAAAATACGGTTTATCCGAGGGAGTGGATGACCCTTCGAAGCCACAGATGTGGCTGTCAGCGCAGTACAATGACGTTAGTTTTTAGCTCTCATTGGACCAATAAATGAGTCAACGCACTTAAATTGCGCCTTATTGGGCAGCCAGAGTCATCGACGTGTTTGGGTCTAGATAAGTTTCGGTTAGTCAGTCTAGATTATGATTGGGTGGTAGCGGTCAGTAATACGTTTCACAGGAACAACCACCGAACGTGTCCTGCACCGGCGGCGCCGCAGCTGGGTTCCTTAACGAATCTTCAAAGTGCTAAAACGAGGAATCAGTGACTCGTTTGAGGCTCCTTTTTGAGACCTCCTCTCCCAGGTCTTGCACGGTATCCAAGGAGTTAGATTTAGATTTCGAAAGGGATCAGGGACTTTATGTTTTTATTTATATTGTTGCACGTAAACAATGTCAAGATAGGCAAGAGACAGGGAGACAGCGAGAGAGAGGCTCGGGGCCTAGCACCCGAAAACGGCTAGATGGGCGGGAGCACTGGATTGACGCAACCCACAGCGCCAGACACAGCCCATTTTCACACTTTCCGACCAAGGAAGAGAGGCCAGAAAACAGCCTTTTCCATCGTGGGAAGAAAGAGTCATCAGTGGAAAGTGCAGGGAAACGATTGGTTCCATATCTTATGCATTGCTGTGTGTGTTACGGATCGCTGATTTGGCAAGGGTACTGGAACGACCACTCTGTGCTGCCAGCCCCAAGACCTACATACCTACCGACCGGCAAAGTTCAACCAGACCAGGCAGCAAATGGCAAATATGCAGCACGATATGAGCTCACAGTTAGAATACCAAGATGGTTTCTTACCTCTCAGCTCTCGGTACAGGAATGCGAGATAACCTATGTGATAGAACATTCCCAAGGAGAGGGAAAGGATTTTTGTTACAACATTTATAAAATCCATTCGGGTTTCTCTATAGAGAACCATCTAACCCAATTTCTGCCTGTGCTGGGCTGCCTGGTGATATACGAGATAAAGCGGTAGTGTGGGAAGGGTGTAAGAAGTACACAAAGATGCAGTATAGAGGATAGAAAGAGAGGGAGAGTTTGGGTGAAGTGTGGTGTGTGTGGAGAGCCTATTCATCATCGGTAGACTTTTTAGGAACGAGACGAGTGAAGGGTTACTCATCGATCAATCCCCGCCTCCGCCTGGCTCTGAACAAAACTAAAAGCTTCCCCCCTCCCGCGAAAGATACCTTTTGATCTTTCTCGTCAGTCAGTCATCACGCAATAATGAACAGCTTTACAGATCTCCCGAAAGAATAGATACGGTTCCGATTCTGTCACTCCACTCTCCATTCAGTCTGAATACCATTTCGTCCAGCTGCTCGCTCTCCCCACATTGTCCTTAATCTCCCCACTTTATTGTTTCCAGCATTTCACCGGGCGCCTTAAAGAAACGGAGGGAGAAATAAGCAGGAAGGAGAAGAAGAAGAAGTCAGTTTTCTTCGCCGACGTCCGAGACAACATACATTCGGACTCATACCTCCTCCCCCTGCCCCGATAAAATCTGTCATCGGGCACTTTTAATTTTGCCACCAGCCCCCCTCCACACACACTCACACTCACACACCCCTCCCTTCCCCTCCAGATCACTCGGCGCGCTCACAGTCGCTGTTGCTCATTCCCTCGCTGCCTTTGGTTACTCACTCTTCCATACACTTACTCACTCCCTCTTCATTGTTCCGCTGGTGTTTTATATAATTCCCCTACCTCAGCCGCCGCATCAACCTGCTACACTCAGCTGGGACCTGCATCCAATCGTCCAAGTCACCGTCCTCTTCATTTGCCGCCGCATTATCATCATCAGAACCACCATCATCATACCGTACCTCAGGCTCTCAAAGCAGAAGTCCAGTCAGTAGCGCGTTTGTCGTCCCTGAACTAGGGCCCACATTACCTATTAGCTGAGTTAGCCTGTGCCACAATCAGTACAGCCAACCCAGCCGGTCTTTCCCAACCAACGCCTCCCCCCATATACTCCCCCCCCCCCCTGATCTCTCCGTCACTTAGTCAAGACTCACTTCGCGATTCGTGACGAGGCTCTCATTTTACCTGTCTCACAACTTCAACCTTCACCATTTACAAAAACACACATTACCACCATCACCGTCGAAAACTTCCTTCCCTAGTTCTGGGAAGTATCACAATGTGTCCTGTGGGTAATACTAGCATCGCCGAAGGATCTCCAGCCACCACCTCACCACTCTACCTCGCCACCGCTACTACTACATATTCTATTGCTATCGATGCTATTGCATTGTCATAACTTCTAGCTACCATCAACAGTTTTTTTTTTATATATCTTTCTGAATAAATACATCTTCGCCTAATCGAATACATTTTGAGGAATCGCCTTTGGTTGTACAGACGGCGGGTTGGGAAATTTTGCCGAAAATTTTGAATTTTTTTATTTCTTTTTTCCTACTGGAGTTTCTATCTGAAGGAGGTAACGGATTTTCTATTTTCTGGGTTGGGATCGCAATTTCTCTTCGAACCTTGCGGGTGAATCTTTTCAGCATATTTCATACTTTCGACAGTCAGAGGCCAACTTGACAGTGTTCGATCTCGAATACAGTCATATTTCAAAATTTGCTTGGCAAAACGTGGAAGGAACATCTGGTATTTAACAACAACTGGGCATCATATCAACAAACGGAAAAGGAAAGGGAAAAAAAAGGCTTTGGAATTTCTCCGCTGGACAGTACACGACAAGCGACACCGCCACCTAGAGTCATCAATAGCCACGTTCTTATGAGAAAGATTCTCTGATCGCCACTCAGCCCTACGCCACCCTAGATCTATTTGAGGTTCACAACTCAACTCCGCCATCTGCTCAGCCATTTACTAGTCATTTGCTTCGCCATCTAAGTCACAAAACACATCACCCTTCCACTCATTCACACAACTGAGATCGACCTACTTTCCTGAGATTGTCCCAAGATTGTTACTCACAATCTGACCTTGAAGACGGAATAAGGATTCTGATATTTATCTCGGCTTTTCTTTAGTTTTATTTGTTTCTTCCCTGCAACATCTCCTCTCAATTTTTGTGTTTCTATCCAACAATATGACCCTGGACCCCACCCCACCCACTACTACCTTTACGAAACACCCTCATTATCCATACTCACCGGCAGCGTCTATCGCATCCACCGCCTCTTCATCTAATTCGTCCGTTTGGTCTGTGGCAACCGCTTCCTCGAATGCCACATCTATCGCATCTAGCACTACCACGGATGGACTTACTGCACCAAACACTGCTATCATTACACCTCTTCCTACACGAAGTACTTGGCCCAAGAGTTCTCATCCTGTCGCCCGGAACCAAACAAGTATCAAGACAAGTGATGGTTCACAGCGTCATCCCCACCCGCCCCCGGTTCCCACTCCTGCAGAGATTGTACCAATTGAACAGAGGCAAAACCCACGCAGGACCAATCGCCTAGTAGAGAGCGTGAATGCAACGGGGTGTCCCGTGGATGGTACATGTCCTCTTCCACCTGTTCCGAGTCTCCAGCGCCAAGCTGATCGAAAGGTTAATTTTGTCGATAATCTTGTTGGTACGTACAAAATCTGGGTCAACAAAAAATTTCATTAAACAGATAAATGCAGAAGCTAAGTTAGATTAACGGCATTTTTCAAGACTCTGCTGCCCAGATAGTTGAGACAATATGGCCGCCTCCAAGACTTGGAGCTTGCGCGACTGCTCCAAAAGACAAAGTATTGCCGTTGCGGACCTTTATACAAGAGACGCTTCGGAGGTCTAGGACTAGTTATTCAACTTTACAGGTTGCATTATATTATCTCATTGTTATCCGGCCTCATCTTCCTCCACGCGACTGCGATATCAATAGTATGCCCCTCGACGAGGCACAGTTGATACGCGCAAAGCAATGTGGAAGAAGAATGTTCCTGGCTGCCTTGATTCTAGCATCGAAATATCTTCAAGATCGGAATTACTCGGCCCGTGCATGGAGTAAAATATCTGGATTGAATACGCTAGAGATAAACATCAACGAAATGGCCTTTTTGGATGCAGTCAATTGGAAACTTCATATATCTGAAACGGTTTTCCAAAAATGGACGGATCTTGTACTAAAGTATACGTCAGACCATACACCGACATCGATGTCTCTTTTGAATGCATCCCCATGGGTTGATGAAGAGGAAAGAAAAAAGGAATGGTGTGGATTAATTTTAACACTTACCCCGGACTTGACTGAAGTCGAGTCTCCTTCTGGAGGACTAAAGCATTGCTCGGGGGATGAAGTTGCTATGGAATCTTTTGATAGGGCAATGGCAGCACCGCAGTCATCAGTTCAACCGGTAGCTCCCCTGGCCCCTTCTTCTTCTTCCCTTCCTCGGACTTTTGAGCGTTCGCTCAAGAGCTGTGATACATTCAACGCTCTCCGCCAGCCGCTTCCAAAAACTGCTCTGACAATTCTTCCACCTCAGTCACATCGGTCATCGTCGTTGGCGCAATCCTCTAGTCTCGATACCCCTGCAGCGGGTCTTGTTTCTGGAAATGGAATGGCGCCGCCGATACCTGCTGCTGCGGCCGGTGGAGCTATGGCTGCTATGGCATCTGTTGCCAATGTTGCACATAGTAACATGATATCTGGTTCTCAGGAGAATTGGTCATTTATCGCCCGGAGAGGACCTGGGGCACCACCCATTGTGGGTGCATGTCCATCTCCACGCCGGAGATCTTCTCTCTCGCACATGATTAAGGCTTCATCACCAGCTCCGGGATCTCCCAATGGACAGTTCTTGAGATCAACTTCAATTTGTCCTCTTTCATCTCGCAAGTCACCTATGTTTGGTTCCAAGAGGCAGAACAGTGAATTTAAAACTGGCAGCCCTCGATTGAATGAATATAGACACTTTACGCCATGTGCTTCTCCAAGCTCTCGTGACGCGGCTCTGAGCTTGAACATGCTAAAGGAAGGTTCCTCGCCTTGTTCTACTGGCAGTACTACACCAACAAGCCGGAAGCGCAGTTATGTGGCAAGCTCACTGGTCTCCTCCGCTGCTTCTGAGGGACATACTAGTGTTACCCCGAAATTTAGCTCTCTATCTGGATTCGCCTCACCTGCAACTGGCATGGTGGTAGCTAGTCCAAACATGGACAGAAGCAAAAGATTGAGGTGCGCAGTCGCTGGAGGAAAGTTGGGAATTATGGAGGGAATTCCAGTTTCCCAAAACGTTCGATAGGAGATCTCGAAGCTTTTGGAACACGAAAGTCTCATGGAGATCCATCATATGGAATGGTTTTTTCGCAAAACTTTGGTATCAAAGTGGAGGAAAGTTTTTTTGGCTAGTGGAGTCAATGTTTGGGGGCTGTTTGTGATTTTGGTTTTTTTCTTCTCGTTTATTCTGTAAGGTGTTTGGCTTTTTACTATTCTTGATACGTCTCTATATCTCCTGTTATGTACTGGTCCATCTTTAGTCTGTTTTATGTTTCCGTCTGATTGGACGAATGGATGCTTCAAGATCCCCCCGAAGATCCATCTTGTATCTTCCCGCAGACACAGACACATCCCGTCACATCACATCAGATACGAGAATGGCGAATCTCAGGTCTCAAAATATCATTGGTCCAATCCAATCGATTGGTCGAACGAGCGGACGAATGATTGAGATGTACACAAGAACGATAGATTGGCCGATACCGAGTGATGCTTTGTGCGTCGGGTGCAATTTCAAAGAAAGCGGGTGAAGAAAGGTCATGGTATAGTTACATCGCGCGTTTAAGAGGACGTGCTTTTCTGATTGCATTTAGATTCGGTGCCTATCGCGCGATATTCATACCCACATTCAGTTGTGAACTGCTGTATCTTCTTTTCCGGTCAAGTTGAGAAATAAATGACATTTTCTAGATGCATGATCTACCGTACCTGCCATCGCATAATCAGACGACCACTATTATCGAAAATGACCTTGGATCTACATACCTTATGGAGAAGGGGTTTGGTTATTTCTGGTATGTGCACTGCACCAATCCTTTAAGATGCCCAGTTAGTTAGTCATGGATTCTCACTTTCATGGTTGGTCGGTACAAAGATGTCGAGTGAGGATTTGTGATTCAACACAGTCATCTAATCCTGACTGTGCAAAACGGTTGAGGTAAGCAACGTGAGTCATATCATGAAATATTATATGACCAAAATTGATACTAAAAGTATCAGATGATTCAACCTGCGGGTCTCGTGCCTATGTAAAATAGTTGATGATAATTTGGTACCGAGTGATAATCTATGATTATCCATGGCAACGCCTCTTCCACTAATCACTTGTGTATAAATGTGTAAAAACATGCAAAAACCAACATCTACACCGTATTCGTGATTTATTGTCGTGTTTATTTCCTGGACTCATGGTATCGGCCTGAATTTCAGGTGGGGGTGTAAGTCCTAGCGGGGCTTTTCGGCCCGCGCTGCTGTCAGCATTGGTCGGTTATCCTCGAGTCTCACCGATGCTGCTGAACATCATTTGTATCATTGATCACTGCAAAGCACTCGATAATAATTTCCTACTCTAGTCACAAGAATGGGATCTGCAGCTTCGATTATTTTTTTTTGATGTTTAATTCATGCAGCTTCGATTAGTTGACTAGCCAAGCAAAGGATTTTGTTTTTAGGCTTAAATGGCCCGTTAGAAGATTAGTCAAGGATTCAGATCTCGCACTATTCTGGAACAGTGGCCACGATTGAAACAGTGATAGTCTTCCCCCACCTTCTCCCTCTCTTTCCCTCCTCCTTTTACCCTGGTGTATTTCCTTCGTCAATCAGAGCGACACCCCAATTTTGCGCACTGTATGCAGCAAGCAGCACCAGTTCTTTGAAATCCGGGGTAAAGCAGCAGGCAACTCCCGGGCCTTGCTTAAGCCTGCAGCTTTGAGTTGAGCCTGATTGATGTATTGCTGACTAAAAGCGTACTAGCTCCAAAAAAACCCAGTTTTACCGAGTCTGGCCGAGACAAATGACCCATGATTGAAAATCTCCTAAATGAGAATCTTAAGACCAACGATCCTAAGATGATCATACCGTTTAAATATCCTTCAAAGATGATGGTGCACGGACACTTTAAACGGGGGGAGAGGTGGTATGCAAATTACGATAACACTCGACGGTGCCGGACTCTCCTATCATTGCAATTGCAGCACCGCGGGAAGGCGTGTGTGGTAAGTATTATTATCATTATGATGTGACAGTTTGAGTACAAGATGTGCTAACTACATGTACCTACATTACATACATACATGTATACATGTAAATTACCTAGATATTGTTATATTTGTCGATTAGGGCACAGGAGAGAGAGAGAACAACTTTACTCAAGTCATAATGACATCTGTTCAGCAGTTGTAACTACTGGGCTCGTGCCAAGGGGTGGGTCCTACAGTCAATCATGAGGGGACGTGCGATTCATTATACCATATTTACATACATAGCTCATACTCGATACGGATCAGAGCGGTTACCCACACCTCAGTGGTGGTTGCAAATGTAGCCCTATGACGAGTTCCAAGCTCTCGCCCCTATTTCACGATATATTTCAGGAGAAAGCAATGAGTAGATGCCGTGTTTGCAGAGTAGAGCAACTAGGGTTAGGTGTCTGTTTACCCGCCAGGGGCAGAGGTTGAACGGCTAGGTACAGCACTGTAGCTAGCTATGCTGTTGGAAATTGACAACTAGGGATATTGTTGTTTCCCCTTTCCTTTTGATGCTTTTCTTTCCGTCTCATATATCGAAGTGAGACATTACGCAGGAGGAGCGGGAATTTTGTTCAACACGATTGATTAAAACGGAGGGTTGATCTTTGGGAATTCCTAAGAGACGGTTCAGCCAATGATATTGTGGACTTGAGTCACTGATTCCTCTTTTTCCACGGCTAAGCGCTTCTTTGATGATATGTAGTTGAAAAATATACCGGAATGCGCATATGTAGTGTAGATATACATTTACATGTGCATGGCATGGCATGGCATGATACTATTGCTGTTGTTTATTCTAATCCTGATTTTGGATGTCTTAGAAACAGCATATGTAGTACCATAATTGAATGAATGGGTATGAGTAAGGTAAGTTCCTAATTCCGTCTTATAGGTTTTTTTTTTTGCCAATAGGATGTATTGTTCGCTCTTTCAGTTATGGTAGCCAGCCCTTATCCGGTATCGCCCATCTGATCATGCCCAGAAAAACCAAGTTGCTTTTGCTACTGACTGTACTCGCAGCAGGTAACAAGTACCCGAAAATGCACGTCCTAATCTGCAATTTCCATTGGATTAGAAGTCAAAAATACACCAAAAACTTGCAGCTGCATATTCGGGTACTTCATGCCTGTCGCGAGTATATCACCCACCGGGAGAGAAAGAAATGGCATCTGTAAGAGGAAACCCGCATTAAAATTGGTGGTGGTTGGCGGTGGAGGAAGAAACCGAGTTTTTTATTTATTTTTTCCTCCTCTGTCTAGTTTTTTATTGTTTTATTTTTCTTGTTTGATCAGACAGATTTTCGAGGATGAAAGGGAATTCCGAGTGCGACGTGACGTGATGCACAGAATCGATTGACGGATCAATCACGAAATTCACAGGAATTCCTAAAAGACCCGCATCCCATCCCCCATCCCCCATCCATCCATCCATCCATCCATCCATCCACCCACCCATCCATGCCCGTAGAGCTAGCTGCTAGAGTAAGAGGGCAAGAGGGCGAGAGGGCAAGAAGGTAGGAGATAGTAGAGGAATAGGGAGTCGGGTTGAAATTCCTCCGGGCCTGTGATTTGCCTTCTGGTGACTAAATTAGTGTACCATGTCTTGCCCTGTCCTGCCTGCCCCGCATTCAGGTTCAGGCGATTTCCGGCTAGGGAGTGATGGGTGTTACAAATGTAACGCTAGGGTTATTGTGATGCGAAGGGGGACGGTAAGATACTTGTCTGTCCAGTGTCCAAACCGTTTATGATGTATGTACTATGTACGCTGATGTAGACTAAGTCTGCTAAGGTACTAAATGTAGCTGTGGGAGGTAGAGTAGGTATGCTGTACGATACAGCTTTGGGCTTGTCCTGTTCGCAGGGCTGAGATTGAGGTGAACTGAAGTGAACTGAACTGATCAACTGAGCCTGCTTGGCTGGAACATGTCGACAGCTATGCCCGGTTGGGTGTGATGGGGTGACTTCTTCTTGAGAATCAGAAGGGAGTTCGATGGATGGGAAAGGCCAAGACGAGAGATTGGGGGGGGGGGGGGGGGGGGAGGTGTCTGTGCACTCGCTGCCACTCTATCACGCGAACAATATCGCGTATGTATGAACATACTCTATCTTAACCTCTTAGCGTGTCTTTATACTCTACTTATTACTACAATTCGTACATATGTCTACATGTAGATATTCAATTGTGCTCAACCGACATCCCTGTGTGGTCACTATCATGGAAGCAGTAGCAACTCGATACATACATGTAGTTACATACGTGCGGACTGAACTCCGCAGAGCTGAGCTAGCACAGTACAGTTTGACATATATGCTGTCACTGTACAGTCATTGAGCCAGGACTACTCTACTCCCAATTGATGTTTCGAAACAGTAACAATTAACCAACCAAAAAGAAAGCAAAAACTATCAAAGCACCCCCCCCCCCCCCCTTCTTCCCACTCCACTAAGGAACCCCGTGGGAAGCGACAAAGAGGCTGACATACTGCGGGACGGAAATTCGATGACCCGGACTGAGAGCGGTTAGGAAGGGAGCGGGCAGGGCAGCACAAGTTTCGAGCTAATACATGTAGTGCTCAATTTGCACCTAGATCTTTACGCTGCGCTTGAACAGACAGAAAGTCTACCCGAGTGATTAACTATGATCGCAGTTAACCTTAGCAGTGGAGTTTAATATGACATCTATTTTTAGTGCTAACTGCGGTAGAGCAATAAAGCTTGCCCTACATCCTAATGGCTGCACTGCACTGTCTTAGACTATCTCGATGCACTGGGGGGGGGGGGGGGCAGGGCTAAAACTTTCTCTCCCTCTTCCCCAGTTTTTTTCTTTCTTTCTATCTCGATCTGTGTTTTCGAGTCGCCTCCCCCATTTCACCGGCTGTGGTTGACACTGGTTGTTGCTCATGTCATGTAGGTTATGCTCATTTCAGTGTAGATTGTGTTGCCAGAGGTTCAAGCTTATCTTTTAGGTTTTGCGGGACAGCCTCCTAGCGCATCAGCGCAGGTCATGTGAGCCCATAATAATCCCTTTAATAGCACCCCCCAGAAGGCCAAGGGCTTTTTTAGTCACACGTTGCACATGCCGTGTGGACTGTAAGATATCTCAGATGTTTACATAAATGGTAACTGTAGCTGTAAAGAAAGACATTCGTCGAATGACCAAGTGAGTCATTTAGGGAAATAGATTGATCAACTGCGCAAACAACTCAAGTCAGAGAATCATTCTAAATTATTGCTATTTCTACTATGTATGTATGTATGTATGTGTGTATGTATGTATGTATGTATGTATGTATATTTGTTTGTTACAGTACATGTAGGTATGTACCTGCCTATGTATATTTTATCAAAATGGTTTACAGGCTGTGTTGGTTTTATTTATGGGAGTTCTTGAGCCTGAGACTTTGATCTCTGCCCCGTAGGTGGAACTCAAGTGGCTATGGCGGAGTTACAGGACCGTTGAACAGCAACAGAGACTACCTCAAAGCGACTCTAGCTTCGCACTCAGACCACAGCGAGATACCGCAATACATGAGGAGGTATGCAGTTGGAGAGTGGATAACTACATGGATTTAGAGACTGCTCGCGCTCGAATCTCAATCTGGATCCATTCCAATGGGCCCTGTGAATCTGCCCTAGCGTATTCCTGATTCGCCATACATACTTGCTGCCTCATGCAAGATTACGGCCCAGTTTATGGTTGCTTCAAATGGAGAGAGAGGAGAGAGATAAACCATTTGCCTAGTGGGGGCATCCTCTATGCTCCACCCTCTCTCTCACTGGTGTTATCTTGTAAACAGCACTCTCAGCTGGTGTCACAAATTACGTTACACATCAGAGGCTCGCGGAAGTTACCGTTTGAACCATCGCTTAAGTCTCAACACCAGCCAACAGGAACCGCGTGTTGGGCCTGCTCTAAAAGCTTTATCTACCGAAGGTTAGTTGGGTTAGGTTGCCTAAAATAGTATATTTTTGGTAAGGATTTAAAAGGCTGATCTTAATTACTGGGACCTTGATTTCTGGGGGAAACTGCACTCACCAGTAGAGTAGAGGAGATATCTCGAGTATGTATGCACTCTATCTACGTACCGGTTTGATCTTGATCAACCGGGGAGGGAATAATGGATACTGGTATGTTCTCCTCCGTAGAATAACAAACTTCTGACCTTGACTTGTACCACGTTACTTACTTGGAGAACATTTAGGTACTGCCCGGAATCAATTCAGCATGACCACCCGGCTATCCTTCCCTCATGGCACTACCTGTTTTTCTCTCTGAAAAAGTACATAACAGTACCTGCAGTAGTTAGCAGTCTGTTAATTGTCTGCCGACAAGACAAAAAGAAAAAAAATAGGGCAACGAAACCTCAAATGAGGTTACAAATTGAAATGTCAATCAAATCCCAGAGGTTGAAGGGGGAGGAATAATCCCAGGAAGATCGCTACCGGGATTCTTTTTACAAATCTAAACAAGATCGCCAGAAACCTGGCACCAAGCTTTCAATCTTGAGTACCGCCATAACTCGAAAAATTGGCTAGATCAAAATTACTTGTACGGGAAACTTATGGTGCAGATCGATGCCATTCAACCAATCACTCAAGTGGTAATCCCTGGACGGAGATAGCCAATTTTTCGAGTTTTGGCGGTAGGTACTACATGTCTTTTATGGGTCCCAGCCCCCATGAATTGCGACAAAACGGTGGACAGGACAGAGTGGGGCCTTTTCGACTCGAGTTGCCTGGTTATTTACTTTGGAACTTGACCTGAAATTTCAGAAGGCAAGTTTAGTTTCATGCCCGCTCAGAGACGAGAAGAAACCACACGTACACAGACTGTTTTTCTAGTTTTGTTGACATTATGATTCAATTAGATTTCTTTTCAATGCGGCCAGATAGGTAGAAATCGCGATTGTACCACATAAGAGCAGAGTATGTACCAATGCGCAAAATTATTTTTCCGAATAAACCCTACTTTCAGCGGTATCGCGGTATTCTGGCCGAGGCCTGCATGATGTGTGGTGTCTATCCCCCGTCGAGAAAGTCGAGAATTCCCCCATTCTCACGCTCAGTCGTTGAAGATGCGACGTTGGCGCACATCTGAACCAGCGGCTTCCCGCTTGAATGCTAACCACATATGACTTAGACCGGGGAAGCTAGGCAAGGGTTCACAACTTCAGGGAGCAGAAAATGCCGAGGCGCATATGTGGCATCTGCAAGTCAACCCTTCCGCGTGGCCTTCTAGAGTAGGACCTTTTGTCTTCGCTTCCCACCTTTCTCCACTGCCTCTCCGGCTTCCAGTCCTCTCCGCGCGGAGATCTGGATTCTAGGCCACGTTGTTTTACCGCCTAAATACTTGAGAAAAAGAACAGCAAACGGTCGGGCAGTGCAGTCTGCAGTCTGCATTCTTGTCGAGAAAGGCCCGAAAACCCAAATTCTGCGAAGAAACAATCGCAATTGGCACATTGGGATTTTCCTAAGATATATACTCGCTTTTTTTCAAACAAGAAATCAGATTCCCCAATGAAGGGGGAATTTCTTCAGGAGCCAATATCGTCAGGTCGTTAACTAGGTATCGTCCTTATTGGACCCATTGGGGAAGATGAATTATTTATCAGCGAGACATAGAATTGTCAATGCTTAATTTAACCGTAGCCTTGGGACCATCGGCCCCACAGTTAATGCGGTGTTGATCTAGACCCTCGGCTGTGCTGTTGGGCCCTTACGAGGAGACAGAAGAGCGAATCAGAGATTGAGTGGTCTCATGGATCGGCCAATCCCTGACAGTTCCTTACGGTTGGCACCACCAGGTCACGTAGGTGGTACTGATGGGTACTCTAGAAACCTAGCATCAGTGAATGATCGATCATACATATCCTCACACCTATCTTATTAACAACTGACACTTAGAAATCACACTGGAAAGACTGCAGGGACTCACGATGGCGTAGGTATTGCACGTTCGAGGCCAGAATCAAACGCCTGCTATAGGTTTCGTAATTGTCGGGGTTGACACCGCCGATGTCTTCCGTCGCTGGTGCAGGAAAGAGATATCAGAAATCTCGGAAAATTTGCCACACGCTTAGATCTACCCAAAACTATCATGATAGAAAATTTTCTAGTCCGGGCACCCCATGCAAAGCTCGTCATGAGAGAATTAAACTGCATCGTGTACTTTCTGTAACCGCTAGCCGAAGAGGAAGACAAATGTCATACCACGAACTAAGACCATCCAACTTGATAATGCCCCCTCTTTTGAAGGTTCCGCACACACAGGGCCCGATGTTCACGATTTTCAAGAGCGCTATAGCCTATAGATTCAATTATGCAAATGATAATTGCAGAAATTAATATAGGACTAACCCATCTTGAATGGAGAGTACTTATCCACCTACTATTCTGATGTAATTGCCTAATGGAATCGATAGGAGTCTGAACAGTTGGCTTAAGGTAATTGCGGTCTGTGCCAGGTGATCAAGATCATTGATCTAGCATCACATCATCTTGTACATGTGCATTCTTACCACTGGGTTCAGGACGATGGTAACCGTAAGAATGGGATCCCAGACATTAGTTACCTACAGACTGGATACACACCTTACGGAGGGCACCCGTCGAGAGCCACGTGGGATTAATAGAGTACTGTCAGTGCCAAAGGTTTTGGGTAGTTTAATTCAGCCCCCTTGGGTATGAAAGAGGGCTAGAGACTCGGTTGAAACAGGAGTTGCAGTCAATTTAAGCGGCCAAAGTCTACTCCACTGGAAAAAAAACTAACTTTGACGTCCTTACCCTCGCGCCCAAGTGCCACCATATCGCTTTATGTATGTGGGGGTTATGGCGCAAGTGATGGTGGGGTCCACGCGTACTCGCAGCAGGTAAAAAGTACTCGAAAATGCACGTCCTAATCTGCAATTTCCATTGGAGTAGAAGTCAAAAATACACCAAAAACTTGCAGCTGCATATTCGGGTACTTCATGCTTGTCGCGAGTATATGTATGTACTTGAGCTTTGAAGACATTAGAGCTATGATGGTAACGAAGCATTGGGCCCTGGCCTTTTCAACGTTCCAAACTAACTGACGAAAGCGTTGAGGATATCTGTATTTGGAATGATTATCCTGCCAGAAGCTGATGACACAAGTCTTCATTATAATACTGCTAATATAATATTATACTCATATTATTATACTTGGCCCCTTTGAGGACATCGATGTTATCATGAATTAAACAAAAAAAAAAAACATCGGTGTTATCGATGCTATCAGTGTTTTTTGTTCGTGGGGCCGAAGTGCAACAATTACAAGCAACAATTGATACAGTTCGTCGTTTTTAGACGCCCATTTTGTCTGTGGCGAAAGATATGTCGTATTCCTACAATGACAAAAGTATTAACAATATGCTCTACGCGGGAAGACATTGTTGGACAAGGATGTGAGCCGCAGTGATGGGATTGGTGGCTTGGAGCGGTCTGTCGCAATCCCTCGATTTGAACCGCCTTCAAAACGTATCGGGTCGAGAGATGCTACACCACTTTCTAAATTGCCGAACAATTTTGATTTGTGCATGTCGGAGGCCGGGGAATAGAAATGGGAGGGGGCAGTATCGAAGCTTTCGGGGGCGTTCGGCTTTTCCCTTGCACCAGGTAGTTGGGATGATGTTCACCAATAATCAAAGTTACTAATCCCATTTGGAACATTTATAGCCACCATTGAATCTGTGAGACATTGTCTCAGATGTCGCTACATGGTCGGCTTCCGGGCGGCTTGGGAGGACATGGCGCCTTCAAAGTTCATCATAGGGGGGTTTTGTTAGCAGAAGAGAACACCATGGTCGAAAAGACAAGTGATCGTGGGCTATCCGTAGAATCTGGTTGCCCTGCTGCATACGGTGTCTAAGAGTACGTATCAACCCTAATTGGATATACTTGACCCCAGAAATCTCACAGCCCCTCGTACAGCCGCCAGCTGTCCCGAGAACAGTTATGTAGGCTGGCAACCACACGGTATCAACATGTTCCGGGTAGATACCCACCGGTGAACCTGCCTGCCGGGTCGAAGATGCCGTACAACATTTCTACTTTCGTCCTTGATGGGCCCAAGAACTCGCTTTCCATAGCATTTCTGGGACGGTATCTATCAGACACTGGTGTTTTACTTTTGCTAGTCGTCCTTAACCCCCTTTCCCAACGTTGAATTCACAATTAGACCCTTGTCTTGAATTAATTCGCCTAATCGAGACGATCTGTTTTCAGGCGACGTTTTATAGCCTTTGTTCCAATAGTTGCACACGAGTCCATGTGAATCAACCGTTTATCCTATCGCGCCTAGAACAAACATTGGTCTAGATGTTCCCATCAGACATAAAGTAAGTAATTTACTGTTCTTTACAAAAACCCCAAAGAGGGAAGCAGCTCTGCAAACAGAGTTCTACTGGACGGGAATTCAGTAGGTCCGGTCTTGAGAGATCTGGAACTCGAAATAGTAGCTAAACATTATCAAACGATATCTCTAGTCAGCTTCCTGTGTTGTCTATCGTCCCATCTGTAAGATCAACCATTACAGGCCGGTTATTTCTTTTTCCCTCCGGGCACAGCGTCCACTGGATTTTTTTGACACTGTCATTCGCGTGGTTTATGCGTGGCACCCAAACCCGTTTGCGGAAAAGCGACCTGGGGGAAGAAGAAGTGGGGCAGCAGCAGCAGCGGGTGCGTTACGGCGGATCTGGATATGGATCTATTTGATGAGTGACCCCAGCAGTTCAGCGCGCATCCGTGATTTGGCCGTCGGGGAGGCCGGGAGGTACCCAGGCAAAAGGAACCACCTTTTTCGGTTATTTGTCCAATCAAAGCGGGGAAGTAACGAAAAAAAGCAAACAGAGACATAATTTTCATCGATGAATGTCTCAGCTTTTTCTAAGACAGAAATTTTGCATGCGTATAAGCGAGCTTCCAATTGGGAAAAGATTTATCCAATTCGCGGTCACGAAAAGGTTTGTACCTACAAGTCGATATGCACGGAAACAAAGAACAAAGGTAAGACCCATCGTGGTCTCTGGACTGTCGTCTCGATTTAGTCTCTGCACCTGAGATATGATGGCCAATGTTTGTTTAGTTGGACGAGTTGTGCATGCTGAGAAAAATAAAATCTTCTCCCTCGAAGACTGAAGAGGTCAATGACGGGTTATGATTGTGTGTTCTTAAGATGACAGTCCGAAGAAAGAAATCGCACAGCATATGGACGTTCCACAAGCACAAACTCTGGAGAAAGAGGCACACCACGTCCACGTTGTGTAGAGTACTTTGCCTTAGTTACCTTCGTCTAGAGCGTGAGGCCTTTCTGAGACATGCAGTCTCACAGCCATCGAGCAGTGGCCACCCCCCCTCCGACTGTTGACCACCAATCACTGCCCATCCCAGTAACCTAATTCACGCCGCCATGCCCAATCTCGCATAGCCAGGGACTCCGCAAGCGGTACGTCCCTGCAAAGGATTTGCTCCTCTCGGCCACCTTGCCTTCGCATCTGCGCATCGCACGCAGGTGAATGGACTGGGAATGAGGGGCCTAGATTTGAACAAGTTGGTGGGGTGCCCCTTTCCTATCCGTCAAGGACTCTAGAAGAGTTTAATTCTTCTGATATCGGCATATTGTTTGTTTTATGGGGGTGAGAAACTCAAATACTAACTGGGGTACTAACAACAGTTAACGTCACTGTGCGATGGATACAGACAAGTGTTTCTGTCTTTCGTCCCATCCTGTTCTGTTAACCATCATGCTCCTGCCTTTGATTATCAGACGTGGTGTGGATGGGCATAGTAGTTGGCCATTTGTCTTTTACGCTTCGTGAGATTTTACTTTTTGTTTCCGCTCAGCCCTTATTAAATTTTTGTTTTATTTTCATGTGCATCTTCGATCTAATAACATATATATGTATCCTTCATCATCTTATATCTCTATCTATTATAATATCCAATCCATACATCCTTTCGTTTAGATCATATAGATCTCTGAGGTCCATGCCATCTTCAAGAGCAGTCTGACCCTCAATTGGATCATTGATCAACTACTGGGATAGTTATATCCAGATAGGTATTGATTGGGATCCACGCGACTCGGCTGTTCCCATCAAGCATCAACATCAATCATCTGCTTTGCTGCCTGTCCAGGACCTGGTGCTTTTGCAGCGGTGTGTTCAAAGACGCGCCAGTGCGACCCGTGAACCCAATACCGCTCCATTCGGGCTGTTGTCTCACTTCACAAGTCAATTCAAGCCGAGACGCTACGGCAAAGGCCAGGGGGAAGACCAAGCCGTCTCCTCCTCCTCTTTTTTTTTTTTTTTTTTTTTGCCCCCCAACCCTGGTCTCTCGATTTTGAGATCCAGTTGCAATCCCCCTGTCTCTGCAGCCTTTCCCTCCAGCCCGCTTTAAGCTAAGACTTTTTCTGTCTTGATAGAAGGAGGTGCATTACCTGGGGAGGGGGTAGCTTTCTACGCATATCTTTCGAGCGAAGAAAGTGTGAGGGAGAAGGGCAGAGGGACGATTTGCAAGAATAATTGCGCTTCGTGGGGAAAAAAAAATACTACCGTCGCGCGCGGCCTGTCAGCTTTACCATTATTTTGCTTATTTTGCTTTTTACGTTCCATATTTCCCACCCTCTGTTTCTTGCCCCTACTTTGTATCTCTTCGCCCACATCAAGTTTTGTTCACTTGACGTATATATCTCCTCAGAGGCGCTCTTGGACACGTTTTTCTCCAGCCATTCCCGACAGCCATCATAAAGCCTTCAATTCAGCCCTTTCAATTACTTCTGCAAAGAACCTTGGCTGAATAAACCCTCCTGCGTTACCCCAAGTTTGCAGAGGTTTCTCGTTTAACAAAAAAAAAAAGAGGAGTGGTTCCTGTCTCGATACCATACCTTCGGGCCCGTTGCTTTCTTTCTTGTAGATCACTCACCAAAAGGCTTGCTGCCCGCACGGCAGGGAAGAAACGTGGTGATCGTCGGCCTCTTGCTCTCTTCGGGTCAATCATCAACAATTACTATATACCAATTCTACCTTTCCTCATTTTACTTCTTCAACCATTTCAACTGCTACTATTTCACCTACTATTTATCACATCCCAACTATCCCATCCCAACTATTCCAAATAATTCAACAACGCTATCCAACTTCGATTGCTAAACAGTCAAATCTATTCAGTACATACAGCCGCCCGTTATCATTAGGTAGTTTACCATCCAGCACCTCCCTTGCTTGACGCACCAATCTGGCGGGTTGTACCGCTGTCTTTCAATATTCTCCCCCTCAATGTGCAACATAACATATAACTGACTTGACCTGACAGGCTGTTGCACGATTTAAAAAAGTGTCTCATTATATTTCGCTAGCACATATACAACACCAACTCCCCCCGCGCCTACCTGGAATAACAGCATTTGCACATTACACAGTATACTTTGAGAGCATTCGCCTCAGTATACTCAACCTACAAAATCCCTTCTAAGGGCTTACACTAAACAACCTTCACCACGGCGACCCTCAGCTTTCCCCCGTTCCCACGGGACAACTTTTACCCTCCTCAACTCTTTATACCACCCACTCCTCAGTCATCCTATCCATCGCCGACCCTTAGCACGGCAGACAAGTACTCGTTGCCCTCCCTGGATCCCTCCCAGGGCCAACAAGCCCATTATTGGGGAGGTTCTACAGGGGCTTCTTCAACTGCGGGTTCATCTCACTCGGTCTTGGCTCCTTCAGTAATATCTAATACATCTCCTCCAAACTCCATCTCATACCTTCCTCAGTCAACGCCTTATACCCTTACATCTTCGACAGCTAGGACCCTTCCTACTCCACCAAACACCAGTGACGCAGACGCAAGACCCTTTTCACAACAAGGCTCTCGTGAAGAATACTCCAACGTGGCGGTAACACTAGCACAAGCTTCCTCATTAATGAGTACCCATGAGAGTGGGTCGAACATCTTGTCCACATCTGGGCTTGCTGCGCGAAGACAACAGCACCCACTCCCCCAGTTCCATTTGAGCACAACTCGACCGCCCTTCTCATCCTTTACAAGTGTCTTGACACCACCTCCGGTTGGACCAAATGAGATGACAAGCCCAATGAGTAGTGGGGCAAGCAGTGTTGGCACGGTATCAACCATGGCTTCATTTTCGCCTGTCGGGTCAGTTGGCGGGTATTGGACTTCGCCTTCGAACCCTGCATCTTATGGATACAACTCAGCGCCTGCGAATCCATCTTACTCTTCAAATGCACCAAATTCTAGCTTTGGTGGTATGAGAGGATTTTCCGGCAATGGTGGGCCTCTTTCCATCAACAGAGGAAACAGCAGACCTTCCAGCCCCGCAACTGGTGAACTAGTTCCCCAGTCAACGCACTACGAAGGTACAGCCTCGTCTTTCTCGGGCGGCATGCCTATGACAACGGGAGCTGGTGTGCACCCAATTTCTGCCTCAGCGGGATCAGGCCTGCCATCGATAGGTCAAGGCCCGGGCGTTCATAGTTATCCCGCTGCTTATGCATCGGCTGGCTCTACATCACACCCGCCAATAAATAGTCAGTCTCAGCCCCAAGACCCTTATTCCCCACAGGGTTCGCTACCGCCTCCCACACCCTCTCAATCATACTACGGCCAACATAGCCCTTCGTATACGACATCTCCGCCAATTCAAATGTCGGGCCCCCCCTCGGCTGGCCGACCATTCCAAACTCCTCACTATCCCCCGCTCATTCCACTTCAGCCCAACTTTAAATCAAGCTATCCCCCTCTACCGGGAATGGGTGGTCAGGTTATGGGTCCTGGAGGTATGCTGGCTGGTCATCCACACGCAATGATGTCACATCATCATCATCAACAGCAACAGCAGGCCGAGAGACCTTACAAGTGTGATCAGTGCCCACAGAGCTTCAATAGAAACCATGATCTAAAAAGACACAAGAGGATACATCTAGCAGTAAAGCCTTTCCCTTGTAGTAACTGCGAGAAAAGCTTTAGTAGAAAAGATGCTCTTAAGGTAAGAATAGAACTCTTTAACAATATATAAGGTATTAGAATACTAATTGGCATTATAGAGACATCGTCTGGTGAAAGGCTGCGGAAAGGCAGATGCCCAGAACAACACAAATGCGCGGGATCAGGACTCAAAGCAATCGCCTTCAAGTTCCCCAAGCAGTTCAAGAGTTTTGAGCAGCAACCACGTACAACAGTCAAATTCCAGTGCTGCCTCGATCAAACTCGAGCGGTAGTACTTCATAATCCTCAACCAATGGGGACTGTAAACTATCTCTTTTATCTACTATACCATTCATGTTTTATACTGAGATATATTCATTGCACATCTACTTTTTTTTTCTTTTGTTCATTGGAGAGGGGACGTGGTGCACTATGATTTTTTAGTGTATTTGTTATTTGATGGCATTTTCTGCAGCGAATCGGTGTTTGTTTCCTTTGTTGGTTCCTTTTTTTTTTTAACTGAAAACTTAAGGCAGCTGAAGTTATTTGCTCGGCATTTGTTTTGATATAGGTGTTTTCTTGGGCGGGGTTTCTTTTTTGGTTCATTTTTCCTTGCATCTTTATCTTTTTGGGTGTGCTACTATTAAGGGTCTCATAATCTGGCTCTGGGGATATTTTTAGGGGCTTCTATTGAGCCGGTCGTGTGGGGAAGGGGGCTACGTTCTTACGACCAGCAAGGCAATGTGGAGGAAGTGACTTAGTGGTGTTGCTGTGCTTTATATCGGGATTGGTTGGGACTGATTTTCTCTCATTTTTTTCTTTCTTTTCCTTTTCATTCACAGGTACTGTTTTTCTACCCTTCTTCTCGTTTATTGGTGTGGGATGTCAACCGGAAGCCGGGTCTTATCGACGATGAGATGTACTGTAAGATTACACAATGGATACCAAATCAAAATAAATATTAGAAATCGGCATTAAACCATTTGCACATGATCTTGACTCGCAACATTTGCGTCCTGTTTGGGTTGCATTGGCACTGGAGTTTCCAAGTGAGAGGCCTAGGGTACTTATTGTGCCTTGTCAAAACCTCGCTTGTTCCAAAATACTGTCCACTGAGAAGGGTATTTTTGTGGTTGAAGGTAGAGGGAAGGGCCAAGGCACGATGCCTTGTAGTACATGGCGGTAGCTTTGACTGTATTTTCAGCGCATGCAGTGATTCGTTATGGATGTCAACCCCAGAACGTGACGATGCCGACATGGAGAGGTTTTGATTGTGATGTTTTTTTTTCTTTCCCCACAATGGCAGCAAGGTACTGTACAGGTGCAGCAACCATTCTCTAAGTCGTCAGGTTAGGCATGCGGCTCTATTAAGGGGATCTGGGATCTGCATTTGACGAATGGACGCCTTACCAAGTTTGGTTTAACAGTACCTTTCCGCACGTGGTGATAACGGGTGATCGACAGCTTCCCTGCTAGGCGATAAACGAGGAGGCGTTGATGGGCATCTGCTGGGAAATATGTAACCGTCCATTCCACAAGTCCAATTGGAAGCCCCCTTGGAGAAGAATCCAAGGCCTAGGTTTGGTTTAGTACTTTCATTGTACATGCCTTTCCTTTGGCTCCAGTGTAGATTTGGTGATTTTTCTGTTACACCTTCTATGTTTCCTCTGCACCTTTATCTCCCTTTCCTCTACACCTCACCCCCCCCTCTGTCTTTCCTTCTTCACCCTCCCCACGCTCTCTTCATCTCCCTTCATCACGACATTTTGTCCCCACAGTTCCTTCCTTCCCTTCTTTGCATATCTTCAGTCTGTGATGAGAAATTAAATCTTCCACGACTCTTTTCTTTAGCATTTGCCTTTATTTTCCCTCTTTACACTCTCTTTTCACCACATTCCTTCTGAGAGTAAGAAAGTGTGTCAGCTCTAGTTCGCTCGTTTTATCCTTCATCTCTCGATCTGAATTCGTTGCTGGCTCTGTGTCTGGAGTAGCGTTCTGTCTCTCTATCCAAGCATTTACTTCCTTTATCATCCTAGAACCACTTGATCATCTGGTTTTAGGAGGCTGCCTTGATTATCAGAAATCGGGCATCTGTAGTTCGCCATTCGTTGCCTGCCTAGCTCTCGGGATCATTTTGCGAGAAAAGGCTGATCCTTGACTGGTATGTCAGTATTTCCAGAGCTTTACAATCTTCCCGTGACTATTTTTAACCTTTACTGACGCACTATCGTTTACCTTTTGATAATAGCAGAATATCAATCTGGAGTACCGTTTTGCAATGGACCCTCATTCCGAGAATCGAAGAAATCTGAACAGCCCTGGCCGGGCAATGCGTCATCCATTGCAGGATACCACAGCCACTACGAATAATTATTCCTCACCAACGCCCGCGCGTTACATTTCGAAGCCACAGTCTTCAAGGAATACAAGGCCAAATCCTCAGTATAACCAAGGAGACGAAAATTCCTATTATGGGAATCCAGAGTCCGAAAGCGGCCCATCAGAGGGATACCACCTCAATCGTCCTGCGGCCACTAAGGTTAATGCAGCTTCTTCAACTCCAAAGTCCCAACAGCCTCGAAAGCGCAAGGCACAAGTTGGACCATGGATCCTTGGACGCACTTTGGGAAAAGGCAGTACTGGAAGAGTTAGGCTTGCTAAGCACTGCGATACTGGCCAGCTTGTTGCTATCAAAATCGTCGGCAAGGGCAGTAATGGAGGCAATCCGGACGCCCATGGACAGATCAACTCTTTGCCACAGGGGCTAGAACGTGAGGTAATCATCATGAAACTGATTTCCCATGATAATGTAATGGGACTATGGGATGTCTGGGAAAATCGGGGTGAACTGTGAGTATCCCAATATTCGAGTGATAACTTATGCAGAATATTCCTAATAGGCTGTATAGTTACCTTGTTCTAGAATACATCGAAGGGGGCGAACTCTTTGAATATCTGACCCGTCGTGGGCGCCTTCCTGAGGCGGAGGCAATGAAATTCTTTCGCCAGATCCTTTCTGGTCTAGATTACTGCCAAAATTTTAATATCTGCCATCGTGATCTTAAGCCAGAGAATCTTCTCCTCGACGCGCATGGGAACATCAAGATCGCAGACTTTGGAATGGCTGCCTTACAGCCCCAAGGGTCTCTCTTAAATACTCCATGTGGGTCTCCACATTATGCGTCCCCTGAGATCATCTCCGGGAAAGAGTATGATGGAGTAAAATCTGATATCTGGTCCTGTGGAATTGTTTTGTTTGTTTTACTGGCCGGATTTCTCCCGTTTGACGATGATAACATTCGTGACCTGTTGAATAAAGTCATTCGTGGTCGATTCACTATGCCTCGGGAGTTCTCGATCGAAGCGCAAGATCTCATCTGGCGTATGTTGACTGTTGACCCAAAAGCACGTATTGCAATGGCACAGATTTGGAAACACCCACTCGTCAGGAAGCACGCGCCCATCGACCCACGAACTGGTCTCGAGATGGATAGGGGCCCTAAGCCGCCGAGTCCACAGGATATTGGAAGACCCGTGAAAAACCGCAGAGATATTGATCGTGAGCTTCTGAAAAACTTGGGGACGTTGTGGCAAGGTGTTCGAGAGAGGGATTTGGTTGAAAGGCTATTAAACAACGTGTGAGTACTTCTGCCCTTTTCTTTCACCCCTACAATGCGTATTTGCCCTATTATCGTTGTTGCCTTGCCCTCGGTCATATTACCGTTTTCATTTCAGTATTTCAAGGCAGTCCACATCTGCATATAACTCCATGTTGTGTTCTTTCTGCTCCCTGTGCCGGCACCCGGTGACTGGGTTTGTGTTGGGCCGTGCGCGTGGTATATCTCGTGCGACAGCAAACGGGAGGATCGAAATTTAGTTTCCTTACCGTTGCGATAATATATTATGCGTCTCGCGATAAGAGTAAAACTAACTCTGATATTTGTTTTGGTACAACAGGTTCAACCAGGAAAAGGTTTTCTATTTTTTATTGCTCGAGTACCGGAAACAGCACCTTGAGAACTATCCCGGAACCGAACATGCCCCTGGCAATTCTGACCCCAATCAACAGTCGGGATCTTCTCTTCAACCCGCAAAGTCCATCATCGGTCGTGCCCAGCGACACAGTTCTGGTAACGCTGCACGGTATCGTCACAACCAACAATATCAAAACGACACAGTTGATACCGGCGATTATCGCTCACATTCAAGAGGGAAAGGTCGCACAACCGAGTTTGATGATCGCATCGAAGACAATAATCATAGCCCGAGTCCAACACATCATTCATCCCACGAGCGATATGCCGATAACGAGGATTTAAAATGCCAGAAATCAGCCTCTCATTCAAAGGTCATTGCTTCTAGATCATCACTCATCAACCCAATGCGACATGCTAGTAGAAGCAGTGGAAGAAGAGGCCATCATTCTAAAGCTTCCTTGGTGAGTTATATGAGCAGTAGCCCTTCGGCATATAGATCTGTGAAGCATTCACATAGCAAACGACATGTGAGCTTCAATCATCATCGTTCATGTAGCAAAGGAAGATCAAGGTCAAAGCTCGTCGTCGCCCGTGATAACAACCAAGAGGTTTGGGTCGATGAGGAGAGCCGTTTCGATCGAGAGGACACTCCAAAGTTCCGAGAGCCATCTGCAGCGTTGCTATCGAAATCTAGAGGAGAATATGCCACTGAAGGCTTTGTGTTATCCTGTTCCAAAGTTCCCAATTTTCGCAATACTAATACTGGGGGCGTGATAGCCTCAAGGAAGCGTATGTCGTTTATGAGGGAGAACGAGGAGGCCGAACGGAGGCGTAAGGTTAGCAAAGAACTAGAAGAGGCCTGCGAGAGAGCCTTTAATAGCTCTGTCATTAGATCTTCATTCACCAGTCTTGGGACTATCAAGAGTCTCGGGGATGTTACTGTCGATCATATCAGCAATGCTACTGATGCCACCAATTCCGACGATAATGCTCCAGAAACTATTGGGCGTGCAACCGTATCTACACAAACCGACTATTCTGGGAGTTTCTTTGGTACGACCAAACGGAAGCCACCAAACCTGCCTTCCGAGCCTTCAAGTGTAAAATATGATGATGGCAAGAATACCTTACAGACCCCTGAGGATGACGGCGATGTCCCAAAGAAGGGTTGTCTTGATGCCGTCATTGAACATCTTGATCGACTCATGGATTCATCGGCGAATATGAACGGTTCTGAAAAGCTTCGTGCCGTGTCGCAGGGCGGTAAGCCGTTAAATATGGGGGGGCTCCCACTAAACTCGAGGGACCATCCAAATCTGATGAGAAAGTATCTGGATCAAGAGGAGATAGACCATCAGAAGCATCTTCTCACCCGCGCAAACATACGAAATGTGTCTGCACCTAATCCTCAAAGAACCTCGCATTTGATAGGCCATGAGATTGAATTTGCGTCCACAAGCATGAATGTAGCGCCACTTAAAATCCACCCTAGGAGAACCACTAGGAAGCTGCAGTCGGAAATGCTAGAGAGTGAGAAAGCCGTCCGTATCGTGGATGAGGCACTCAAGCCTGATAATACCATCGCTGTACAGTTTGAGGGCCTTGCGCAAAAAGGCGACCCACATTATGGGTATAAAAATGCAAGCAGCAGCGACCGCAATTCGATATCGAAGGAGGCGAGTTTGCCTGTCGACAGGACAATTGACAAAGATATCAAGAAGAAACGATCTTTCCTAGGTATTTTTACTGGAAAGAAAACCGCCAAAGATGTCAAGAATATGATCAAACCCGGCGATAATTATTCGGAAGCCACAGGCACTACGAGCACCCATGAGGATCATTCGAGTGGAGCCACAAACACAGAGAAGATAACTTTTGGGAAGCGTTCAGGAAATGCGCTGCGTCGTTTCGTTAGCCGTGATACAAAGAAGGAACAGGAGTTGGTCAATGGAATCACCGAAACATTAAATCCGATGCTTGGTGAGTCTACCAACTATTACTCCATCACCCCGCTTTAGATATTACTCTGCTGACCTGAATAGGTGAAGGAGATGGTTTGGGCCGTTGTCCCTCTCCTTCAATTGGCAGAAGCGAGGAAGAGCATAACGATGTTTCAGGGAATCAGGACGAATTTTCGAAAGTTATGGGCCAACGTAGCTGGCTCTGGAGAATCCTTAAAGTCAAGCCTGCGAATCGTACTATCCAGTTCAACATCTCGGCCTTTCAGTGTCGTAAAGAAATTCTCAAGCTCTACAAGGATTGGCTGACGCATGGACTGGAGATCGTGGAAGATGATCGCAGAGGTCTTATCCTTAGGGCCAGAGTACTGAGCTCAAATAGTCTGTATCCTTCTGCTATCCTATATTCTCTGAGAACTCACTCTAATCGCAATCTTCAACTTTCTAGGCCTTAACATTAAGGAGGTAACTTTCGTTGGTGAAATTCGAACTTACAGCGGTAGCAAAAAGACTGGAACAAGCGTTATCCACTTCACTCAAGAGAAGGGGGCTGCATCTTCCTTTAACCGTGTCATGGAAGCAATCATCCTCGCCTGTGGTACGAAGGGCTTCCTCGTGGAGAACCTTCGCGAGTAGAACTAGAGAACATGAATACCAGTGTGTTGAGTTTGTTGTTGTTGTGGCCTCTTGGGACCCTGCTTTCTCTGAAACTACGGGCGGTATTTCGGGATTGCTACTCCCACTACTTCGGTATTAACGGAACGATATCACCAAAACAACTTATCTCACTGCCCTTTGTTCTGATCATACCCAGATCAGTCTAGCCAACGGTCGAAATAAAACCCTAATAAGGTGGTTTAAGTGCTCTTTTACGCTCATCTTTAACCCAGTATTTGTTGACATCTTTAGTGTACAGTGGTTCCCCTTGTGGTCATTTTCGTTTCCCACTTTTTCTCTATCTTGTTTACTACGCGCGTATATCTTTACGGTATCAATTTCCTAGGTCTTACGCATATCCGGTGGTTATCTTAATTGTCTTTCCATAAGAACTTAGGGAGGTGTGCGTTATCACTGATTGCTATCTGTTCTAGTGGAGAGGAGGGTTTGTTCCTCTATTTTTTTTCTCGAGCGTCTCGTTTCACTCACAAATCTCCATTATCTGCTCATACACTGCAGTTTTTTGTGGCATTGATTCGTTTCGTTTGTATACTACGTGTAACATTACAATTGATCTTTGTTGCTGATCTCAACATAGGCTGAGTTGTTGAATCAATTGTGACCGTGCGTTGAAAGAGATTGTACATACATAACAGCTCCATCTAGCTCGAGCCTTATTTCCTCTTCATCCGGAAAAGTCCAACACCTTGCAAGAAAGAAGCAAAAGCCAAGGATACGCTTGTGTTGACGTGTGAGCAAGGAACACGTTGGAGCAGAATGCTTTACGAGTGAGTATGTGGATCGATCCAACTTGTGACTCGATTGTCTTTTGCTAACACGTAAGTAAAGTTTTTCATAGTGTGTCCTTCGTAAGTGGACCGAAGGGAACTCGCACTCTGTATAGAAGAGTCATCAACGGAGTCCTTTTCTTGGGTATCGAGGACCCATGAACTCAGACCCCTTCTCCGGAAATTCTTTAACAATGCTGTACCCACTGCTTGATCAGTAAACCCCCTATCCATTAGTTCGTTACCCAATCCCCGGCACAAAGTTCCAGGCCTCTGACTAGTTTTACATACGAATCACGAGCCGAAGAAATAGCTTGACTCGGCTCGGCTCGTGGGATTTGGGCTTGAAAATTTTGAAAACCGGGTTTGCGGGCTCGAACCATGCTATAGCGAGGGATAGATCCCCTGATACTAGGCCAGTGATAATCCTACTAACAAGCAAGGCCTCTTTTATGAGGTCTGAGCGAATTTCTTTTTTTGTTTTAGTAAATGTTTCTACTTCACTGTCAGTGAAGGTCTATCAATATTAGCGCCAAAATTCGTACACACCGCCTCCACCTCACTTTGTCGTTGTCATCATCGTCTCATGGGATATCCCGCGAAGCCCCTCGTGTCTCGTTTTATGCAGATAAATGGCCTCTACTATCTAGGTACAAATAGTTGCGTGCACTGCCTACAAGTGGGCTCGAGCTTTTCCAAAGTGTCTCTATACAGCCTCATAGGACCTTGGCATATGACCAGTCTCTAGTTGATATTTCCCTCCACGAATCATATCGCCTTCACTGTGGTGCATTTCGTAGAGCGAGGGTTCTTACCATGGCGTAAGAAACTAAGACTAACTCAGGTAAGTCCACGCATTGTGCGACTTTGATGCCTACTTTTCTGCCTAGAGTGACGATAGTGGTAGATTGATCCCCATGGCGCAATCAGATCAGGAGGGGCCGTGCGTTTGTCAGACCTTGTTCTAGCCTGGACATATATGTATGTATGCAACGAATATCGGTTGATTTATCTCGAATCTATATACCTACACATATGTGTGTTATATGTGCGCTGGCAGTCTGGCGGTGTCAACCGCAGACACCGCCGGAAATCACGGATTGCTACCATACCGGAAGCTAAAGAAGCTTTTGATCTTTGTGGTATGGGTATGGCATGCATGTGAAGCACGGAGGTACGTCGACCAGGATGGTACATGGACGACAGGGTATTGAATGTTGTTGAGAAGAGGGGTGGAAGAATTCTGAAGGAGGGGCGGGTACTCTATTGCAATTGCATAATAATGGGGAGGAAAGCTAGGGGTTAGTTGTGTTCAGGACTGTGCGGGGATGCCAGTATGTGCTGTCCACCTGTTGACTTGAAGGCATGCCGCTCATTTGTAATTGGTATATCTGGATACCTGCACAAGCAATTGGGCTTGCAGCCAATGAATTGACGTTGCTAAAGTGACGTTCAGTAAGGTGACAAATTTCAGCTGACTTCCTATGTCATTGCTTGGGATACGAATTTTCGACTGCAGCGTTTGTCCCGAGCGGTTCAGCTATGGCCCTCATTGGGGAGAATGCGTGTACGCACCCCGCTGTAGAAACACCTGTGAAGATATTCACTGCTCGCATTGGGGTATATTATTATCAGTTAGATTACACAGGTGCATATGTGTGGTCTCTAGTTCCTTGGTAGTACGGTAAACAAGGGGTGAAGACTTACAGATGTTTCTCCTATGCTTCTACGATATCAGGAAGATCATGTTCGCACCATAGTTAGAAGGGCCTTCCGGCGGGTTCTCCGCGGGGCTAGTAACGTAGGCGGAGTCTTAAGTGAATCCTTTTTTTGCGCTCGGAGCAAAAAATAGAGCTATAGGATGGACATAACTAAAACAACGTACGGCCATGAAATTTCGGCTTACTGCTTTATAGCTTTGTTTTGCAGTGGACTCGCTAAAGGGAAACATCTAATCGAACTGTCAGTAAAGCTAGGGACTCCATTGATCTAGAAGAAAACAAACCTGTCACGGACCGGTCTCTAGACCCGGCCACACACGTTTCCGTCGCCCGGTTCCATAGCGGTGTATTTAGCAAGTTTAGCTCAAAACCAGATGTTAACTGCCAACTAGTGAAAATTAGTGAATTATTAATGTAGTGCCAGAGGCTAGGGAAAGTATAGTGCTTAGACATGAGTTATCGTGACCTATTGTGACAGCGTGAAGAGATTGAGTGTGCATTTAGTTTGAGCCACCAATGTCATCTCTAAATATTCAGCTGGATATAAGCATTTTACTGCTGCTACAAAACTTAGATTTGCATATTTGAGATTTTAAATAAGTGAGGCTGTGTGGCTTCTGTGGCGTTGGGCGTACCTCCGCGGCAAATAGATGACATTTTTAGTTCTAGTAGCGACGGAAATTCCGCCCCCTCATTTTTAGCCTCGTGACTTTATGAAGAGGGTTCATCCCGAACGCGACGATAAGCGGTTGGGTCAAAAACCGGGAATGAGAAGTGAATAGCTTCTTGAAAATCTTGGGGCGAGGTTTGGGCTGCCTAGTCGAGACTAGCTATAACTACCGTCTATTCCTCTGGTCAAATGGCTGGACGAGGACGGGAATGGGACGGAAAGGACCGATTAACGCTAATCTATATATCGGTGCAACTTGTTTGCACTAGGGGTTTGTTCTGTGGTTTCTGTTTGGCATCGATCGAAGAAATTTTGAAACATTCTTTGGCTCTCTGAACTCCGCATCGTCAGAAAATTGTTCACCGAAAATTTTCCTCTGGTCAATCCCTGGCCGGTTAGTGGGGGAAAGAGCTCCCCCTCTTGTTTAGCTTATGCTAATTGAGAAGTTTGTTGTTTTCCGTTAAGAGTGTTCAAACTTTATTGAGGAAACATATTGAGAAATTCGAAATATTTCTATTGAGAAAACGTACTCTACTGCAAAGGCTCGATAAAATCAATAAGATGAATTGTAGAGGGGTCTTTTATTTGGGATATCTTAAATCAAGAAGGGGAAATATTCTGAACCCTTTCTCACCTTTTTCTCAACACTTTTATCTCTTGGTTCACCAACCTCTTAACTCTCAGAGCTCCTGGTGAGTAAATTGACCCACGACCATACTCGCCTTTCCAACGCAGACAGCCTCTTCTGTTGGGTCATAGTAATTCTTCTTCGTTCCGAGGGTGTTTCAATTCTCTCGAAACCTGTCAATTTTCTTGGCTCTGGTAGCTGTCTATGCGGTTGTTATGTATATAATTAATGAAGTAATCAATCAATCAATATGCGGTTGTTATCGAAACATAACCTGTCCGAGTGATGGCGTGTGCAGTAGACTTGGGTTGTGGCCATATTCCTCAGCCTAGTCCAAAGTCACTCGATGATGGCTCTAACATGACTGCCGGGTGGCTCCGATCATGCGATCATCAATATTCGGCTGGTGCTACATCAAGGGGGGAGATCTCCTTTGCCCGCTTTCCTGTGATTATTGTGTTATCGGACCCCCTCTATTTCTCCAGGAATTTTTTTTTGATACCAATAATTAATGCCTTGCTCGGTTATGTAGCACACCTTTAATCATAACCGTTGCGCTAACCCCGCTCTATGTCTTTGCAATCATACGAATTGTACTCCTATTCCGTCAGCGCCGGCCAACTCTGGATGATTGCATTACAATCCAAGATCTGGACCCGTACAACTTTGACAGGGTGAATGGAGTCTCCCCCTCAAGAACCCCAGAAGCGGCAATTGTGACAACGATAATGATCGTCATCACAAGACCTCCCTTGGGACTATCGTGTCGTACGGTGATGTCGAGCGTACCCGTGTTTGCAATTCGACGTTTCCACCAGCCTGGGAAGATTAGAGAGGGCCATGTGAGTGCTACACACCGGCCATCATAAGGCAAGCGGGGGCGGTGGAGAGGAGGCGGGATGCAGGAGAGGCAGGCAGACAGATAGACAGATAGACAGACGAACGAACGAGCATGGGTTTTTTCTTTAACTAGCGGCGGGAAGACGAAATGGAACAGCTGCAACGTAACCCATATGTACGCCCAGTGGGGTGCGTTCTGGGATGGGAGGGAGGGCTGGTCTGACCGAGAAGACGTCAGTTACATGGAGTGATGTCTGTGTACCTTATGTAGATATGTACTTGTACTTCAGGTACTGCTCTGCTTTGTGTAGTGAGAGCGCGCATCCGAAATTTGATTGGTCATGATGCAGGTTTGCGAAACATTTCTTTCTTTCGTCTCCTCTTTCTGCATCCCCCTCTCTCCTCTGCCCAAGTTACGGACGAAAGAGAGCGCACTTTGGGAATTTAGCTTAGCGATTGCTCTTAATTATTTGTTGAAATAAACATACAGCCTACCGCAGGCTTGGTCTGTTGCATGCATTTCATGCGGATTTTCCTTTTCTGTTTGTCCCTTCCGTGAATTTCCTGTTTCCTGCTGTTTCCTGCTGTTTCCTTTTCCTTTTCCCTTTTCCTTTTCCTTTTTTTTTTTTTTTTTTTTTTGACTCAATGGTAACTAGCTTCATGTCACGTCAATCGAAACCCTAATAGGGCTATTTCTCCCTTTAACATTGCAACGCCCATCCCTTTATTTTATGATTTTATGTTTTATATATATTTTTTTTCGTCTGATCTTTGCCTTACTCAAGTGCCAAACAACCAATGAACCTAGCTGCCGAAAGGTTTTGACCAGTCCAACTACATTCGTACCACGTTACTGCCGTACGTGCATGTTTCTCACTTTTATTCAAATCAAATTCGTCATGCCCTCTCATCAGACGATACTACCGTACCAAATGTAAAAAAAAAGAAGAAAAAAAAAGGTCTTTTGGACATTGACCGATTCCGCGAAGCGCTAACAAAACTAGCTACGTTTGATCGTAAACAAAAGTAAATAACGATAAACACCCTTTGCCTTTCAAAGTGGGCTATCCAGAGATCCCATGATAGAGGGGAAACCATTATGCAGTAATTATCACGAAATTTTTGCGAAGCCCCCAAAATAAAAGAATGTGGTGATATCAAGCTATCAAAGGACGGAAAAGACAGAATAAAAGACTGTACAGAGAGAATATATAAACATCTGAGTAATGAGGGTAAAGAAAGTTCGGAATCAACTACGGGCTAAATGAGCAAGGATAAAAGGAAAACACGTATAAAAAAAACCACCAACGTAAAACTGATGCTACCCTTCGATAAAAGGATTCCAAATCTCGTTCTATGTAAATACTGGCATTATCGCGAAGGGAAATGCAAATCGGGAAAGCCAATTGAAAACATGAGAAGAGACGACGAAAAAAAGCCACCAGAAATCAACAGCCCGTGTAAAAAAGATAAAACTGAAACAAACTATAAGCAAAAAACGAAGTAGTCTTTCAATTCACATGTTGATTAGGAGTGCCGAAGTCGGTGGGTTCCTACACAAGTGCGGCCTGCTTTTTTTTTTTTTTTGAAAGATTCGTTACAAAACGTGAAAAATTCAAAAAGGAAAAGAAAATGAGATTATGCATAATTAATAAACAACGATTTGATTTGCCGACGCTCGAGACATAATCCAACATGTGCTGTTCGTTTGGCAGATTTGTGTCGACGGTTTTACGTATGAGCCCTAGAGATCAAATCAACCCCAGCCCAGGATTTATGCACATGGATCAAAGCCCTGACCTCGGCCTGAGTTTATCCAACATGTCCCCATCCGCGGCAGACCGTTGATTGTTCCGATTCGTGATTTGCGACTGGGGTCCTGGGTCGATCAGATTGGACATCTGCATTGAAGGAATGGGATGGTTGCTCGGGTTGCTTGGGTTAGGACCTGAGGACGTGGGTCTCGGCGGGTACTGCATCGGTGGGTGGAACGGATGCGGCGAGCCGCTTGAGCGATCACCCGGGGAATGGTATCCTACAGGTGACCTAGGTCGCTGCTGGCTCGGGTTTGAGCCAGAGCTTTGCGCCTGCGGATAGTAGTTCCCCGGGATTGATGGCGGTGGGCCCTGGCCGTAATTTTGACCTTGATAGGTTGACGGCGGTCCAGTCGCTGGTGGTGGGGAATACGCGGGATGAGGCGATACAAGATGGGACGAAGGGGAGGGCGGGTCATTCCGGCCGTAGCGATTTGGATAATCACCTGCGGATCCACGCCTCGGGTGGGAATGCGATTGGCCTGGATTACCAGATACAGGAGGCGGTAGAAGCGGTGGGTGTAATTCCAGAGTCCTGTTGCGCTCTGTTGGTGCTGCATCATGTATAGGCATTCGCTCATCGTACGGATGATTGTACACCGGCGGAGGGGGATGACGGTTAGATCCAGTAGGGCTGGATGGGCGCGGGTACTGTTGCGGCGGGTGAAAATCCATTGGAGGTGGAGGAGGGGGAGGCGGTAGGTAACTTGCGGGGAGTGGCTGGCCGTGTGCCCCGTATAACATCTGTTGAGTTGACCTACCAGGCGCACCGCGACCGAACGCTGCATGGGCAGGTACAAACGCCTGAGCCTGTGAGGAGACTGGCGTAAAAACGCACTCCTGGTTGAATCGCAGGCAGTTGGCGCATCTACCATCTGGGGAGGATTCGAAGCCAGAACAGCGAATCTTAAACATGTTAGCATTTAAAACTGAAATGGAAGGTGAGCATTTACCTTGCGTCTTCGGCAATATCTGCATGCAATTGCCGTCCTTTGACGGGGGGCTGGTTGCTGAAATCCCGCCAATTGATGTGGGGGTATCCTGTACGGATACATCTCGGCGTATGACATGTTTTGATCTGGGTTGTGGTCGCCCACTTGGTGTGATTGAGGCGGGGGAGGGGGAGGCGGGGGAGACTGTCGAGGATGATGAGGATGGTGTTGTTGGTGTTGGTGTTGGGGATGGTGTTGCTGGGGGTGGAGAGGATGTTGCTGGAGATGAGGGTGGTGGACACTCTGTACGTTATTAGTAGGCGAATGGAGATTTTGGGGGGGGGGGGGGGGGGGGAGGGGGGTGGGTGCTGTGCAGATGTGAATTGAATTGAGGTTGAGGTTGAGTGAGATTGTAACTGGAATGGACTTACAGGTGATCCTGATACTGATGCTGATTGTTCCGAGTATCGTTGCTGTCTTCGGTGGTAGTTCTCGGGGGTGTCTTCTTCTTCAGACGATTGTCCACCGAGATTTTCACGGTCTTCTTCTGGCGACCACTCGTTTGGATGGGGATTGTTGCCGCTGGGCGGGGGATTCCAGGACATTTGAAGCTCTGAGGGGAGGTGGCTGAGCGAAGATGGGATGCAGCGAGTTTAAAGGAAGGTCAAGCCCTGTTTTGCGGGAGCATGGCATGCAGGACGCTATAGAATGTCTGTGAAACCTGACGAACCAGAGGAGCCGCGTGGAGGGGAGCGGGGGTGGGGGGGTGGGAGAGGCAGCTGATCTCGGTGCGGGAATGTAAGGGCCCGTTGGTTCCCGTCAGAAGAAAAAAAAGGAGGGAGGAGGGGGTGTGGTGATGGTGGTGGTGGTGGAGGCTGGATTGGAGGGTGGGGCACGGGTGCTAGGCGTTGGTAGTAGTGGCGGTGGTAATGATGATATGCACCGGTAAGTGTGGTGAGTGAGTGAATGAGTGAGTGAGTGAGTGAGTATCTATGGTGTGGGTGGTTGTGGGTGTGGGTGGATAGGGTAATGGGCGTATGGGTAGATGGAAGGAGGGAAGGAGGGAAGGGCGGGTGCTTAATGTTAATCAACAAGGCAAATGTCAATCAACAAGGTAAAAATAAGGCAATGTATATAGGTGATGGGGGCGTATGTACTATCTATCGGAGAAGGGGAAGGGAAGAGGAGAAACCACAGTATTGAACCCGTGATGGTGGTGTAGGCTTCTTCTTCTTCCTGTTCCTCTCTTCTGGTTCTGGTTCTTGGTCTGGCTGACGCTCCTCCTACTGTTGGCTGGCTGGCGGGTCAGAGAATCCCGGAGACGATGATGGGATGACGCTGGAACCGGAGTCCCGGGACAGACGAGAAGCCTTAAGTATCAAATCAATCACCTTTTTTTTTTTTTTTTTTTTTTTTTTTTCCCTGGAGAGCGGGAAGAGCGGGCTGTCAGGGTGCAGCGGGTGGATTGCAGGAGAGACAGCCGCGTGCAGATGGGACGGATCAACTCCAGCGGCTTCCGTTATAATTATGTGAGACTCGACTCGAATCGGGGGTAAGAAAGCGGTCAATGGTGATTCGAGACTTGTTTCGAATTGTCTCTCGTCCTCCTCCTCCTCCTCTTCTATTTAGCTGAATGTGTAAAAAAATATATATATAAAAAAAATCAATCAACAATTGCCTGTTAGGCAGGTGGTGGGGAAATGGAGGGGGAGGGGAAGAAGGGGGGGGGAGTGGATTTTGGGTTGTTGATAGCGGTACAGACGTAAGTAAGAGTAAGATGGGGAGGGGTGCGACTTTTGGGGCGGGTAGCGGCGCGCAAGAGGGGGGAAGGACAAGGGGAGGTAGTAGTATAATAGTAACAACTGTTAGTAGAGCAGAGTAGTGGTATGGTAGTAATGGTAGTAGTGGTGGGGAAGTTTGGAGTCCGCCGGCGTAACAAAATAGGTAGACCCGGTAGATGTGCAGTTGCAGGGACCAAAGAGCCTCTCCCCACCGCGCTTGGATTATCCTTCCAAAACCTGCCGGTGTTCTCCTAACTGACTGAGATCACCACGACGACGGGAGTAGAAGAGGTTTAAGGGTGATGAAAAAAGGAAAATTGGAACCACTCTCGGAGGTGAGTGGACAGGAACAGCACTGTAAAAATTCAGGAATGGCCAGGTACCGGTGTTGTCCTTCGCTGGCGTAATCTTGAGGCTTCACTACTTACGTTCCTAACACTGCAGCTGTCTTGTCCTCCCCAAGCATTAATAGCGCTAAACCAATCCTTGCCCCCACCACTGTGTGAGTATTGGTTGGCTTGTCCGTTTAAGGATCCTCGCAATGACTTTTCCCAGCGATGGAGGTAGGTGATATGTGACCTGATCACGGCACGACAGATGACGGGGGTGACCTCTCTCACTCTCTCCCACTCTCCCACTCTCTATGATATGCACTTCACTCCAGAAGACTACCAAGGTAACAAAAACAACCACAACCACAACCACAGCAATAATCACAGCCAGCAAAACCAGTAGCAGCAGCAGCAGCAGCAACAGGAGAAAACCGAACAACGTATGGCACTCTTCTGTTCTGGAAACGTCAACGGCCGGCCAGCAAGAACAATAAAGTAATAGAATAAACGGAACAGTAAAAACGGAATAACAATAAAACGATAAAACAAATGATAGATATCCTATGGGGGCAATAGTGATACTATGCAGTGTTGCAGAAACGGGATTGCAAATAAAGGGACGACACCACTAACACAACACAATGCACGCCAATGGAATCCGACCTTCCCCCCGTAGTACTTGGCTGGTGCCGGGATGACTTTCGTCTGATTCTGCTATGTTAGACAGAAAATCCCCTCCTACCTATGGCTACAATAAATTGTCGACTGGTAGAGTAAACAACAGTCAAGAAAGAAGAAGAAAAAATATGTTGACCGGACACAAAAACCCCGTACGAGCGGATTGTGCCTGTATGGATGGATGGATGTACGTATGTAGGCAAAAAGATGTATGATGTTTTGGACCTAGGAATTGGCTGTACTTTCTGAACCCTTAGTCGCTTAAGACGAGGCTATGATGGCACTCGGCGGGCGGGTAGATGGTCAACATACATGCTGCGGACCGACCAACGGGGGTGGGTTGATAGCTGTGTAAACACTGGTGCATGTACAGCGCGCCGAGTGAAGGCTCGATCAATCCTTGCCGGCTGGCTGGACAGAAGGTCCTCCCTGGCCTGGCCTATTGGCAACTCACGATCAGATCGGAAGTAGAAGGTGAATGTAAAAATGAAAAAAATTCTATTGATTAAAGCGCGGGGGGAACCAGCTGATGCGAGAGTGAGGGACGATAAAGAGAAGCTCGACGCACCCACCAAGAAAGAGAAAGGGGTGAGGATGGAGTGAAGACGTCGGGGCAGAGGGAAAGGAAGGTGAGGGGGGAGATGGCAAGCTACGTGCCTGATACAGGCTCCAAGTTGGTGGGTTTGTGGATCAAAGTCAAGTTCAGGGAAGTGAGACAGTTCATCCCCAGGCATACTCGAGAAGGAAAAAGAAAGGACTAGGGCCGGCCGGACACGAAAGCAAGCACCATGACTGATCTTTGGGGACAACTGCACACCAGTCTTCTCCCGTAGAATGGGAAACTACAATTGAGGAATCAGAGTTCGACCACAGCTCACAGCCTACATACGTGATTGCCATTGCTCTGCTCTCAAAGACCTGCATATATATTGAGGCGACATGATTGAGCGCGGAAAGGAGAGCTTGCATCCAGATAAAAGCAGGTGCCAGGGCTGGTGATGGTGGTGGTGGATATATCCGCAAGTAAGTACATCATGTAGCTGACTTGTAGGACGTAAGTAAGTAAAATAGCAATTGCAAGTCGTGAAACATGCAGACAACTATTTCTTCTTTCTAAAGGAGTAAAGAGAAGAAAAGGTTACGAGTCGATGGTTCAAAAACAATGGTTGAGACCCTTACACTCCCGAGACGGAGGCACAGGGGAGTGCAGGCGTCATAGATTTCCTAAGATATATAACCATTGGGCCTGCTTATCGCAACTCAGGTAGGCAATCCGGTTGTTGGGAGGGGTTGGCATGGGGAGATGTATGTAGTATAGTAGTAGTACTCAGGGCAAGGTACACGGTTGGCCAGGCAATTACACCCGGAGATGCGGGTCGAACGTGTTTGGGAGGGGGTTCATGGATCCAGCACGAGAATACAAACATAAGAAAATTGCACGGGGGTATACCGACGTCACTGTCGATGATTCGAATGATTAACTCTATTGAGCAGCCGCTTGTAGAGTGAGTGTGTACTGTAGGTATGTAGGTAGGTACATATCGTTAGGCTTACCGCGGTCCTTAACCACGGTGGTTGGAGGTTGGAGGTCGTGATGTGCGTTGTTCATCAACGTGCAGACGGAATGCACATGCTCCCGGGCTTTGTGCGATCATAACGATCTTGCACTTCCGAAACTAAGGGCAAAAGGTTTGAGCCATTGATGTCACCAGTCATGTGGACATATGCACATACTTTTAACTCAATGGACTCTGCTCATGTAAAGAGAGTACTACTACTACGCACTCGAAGTACATACAGGTCTACAATATATCACGGGAAAGGCAAAGAATAGTAATACAAGTCGAATAAGGGCAATACAGCAATGTAGTAACTGAGTACTTGTAGGTAATGAACGCACGTATATGGAGCACCTACCTGCTCATGAGACGTCGTCATGGCCCATTAGCCTTCCTTGTGTCTTGCGCCATTATATCGAGCTCCTAAACACCAAAAGCTACATGTAGATTCATTGCTAACGTTACTCTACAGATCTACAGTAGTTATATGACTACATGTACATGTAGAGGAATATGTACTTAAGTACATATAGGGACATGTAGTGCTGCTTACACGCGCGTACCAACATAGTCGATATCTCCTCAAATCCCGACCCATATGTGTGTCATGTAGGAATTGCACACCTGCTTGGTAAGAATTCGGTCAATCGATAGGTGTGAAAAGACATACATGCATCTTTCTTTGCCTGAAATTCAGTCTCTGGCTCTTGTGCGTCTGGTTGTTGCTAAGTCAGAGAGGATCAGGACCCTGAATAACGAGTAACCAATTGTCAGCCTAGGTCCAAGGAAGGCGAACGGGTGAGCAACCGATTCCCGTTCCCAGCTGAGCTATCGAACATTCTGGCAAAACCTTCCACCTGCAGGCTCCCCGCGTTTCAATCATCTGCAGAAACGAAACCCATCAAATCAGGCAAGTGACCTCAGCCTCTAAACGTGCTAGGCGACCGTACGGGTGTTGGGCCGGCTTAGTAGCCCAACCCCACTTCAAGCGAGCGAATGTTGCGCTGCAACTTTCATCCAATAACTGGGTATTGCCGCGGCTTCCTCGGTATTCAATTTGAGATCCTCATCTAGCCAATCATGACAGAAACTCTCAAAATGCTCGACCCCGTCAGCGGCTTGTGCCACAAAACTTCCTACAGCGATGGGGAAAATTATTGTAGAAACAGGGGTCTAAAAACAGGGTTTAGGTGGCTGCCCTGGCCAATAGGACTCTTACCATACTTCTACAATAATTTTCCCCATCGCTGTATTCGGTGACGGGCCGCCCCGTGCAAATTACTCTACATACAGTGCCGTACTCTACCGACAACCTACTTGGGTTAAGGACATGAGTCCTCAATACCTATCACATCGGAGAACCAATGCAGATGAGATTTCAATCTACTCAAGCTCTGTGCTGCATAGCACACCACTGCATGCCGAATAAGTCACTGGATCATACGACAAAGAATAATGAAAAACGGGCGATGCCGTCCATATATATCCTGCTCCATTACTCAGTTTTGTCGCCAGCACTGGAGGGCGAAACAGGTAGGGAATCTCGAATGTCCAGAACAAATAAAAATAAAAGTTACAAAAGCCGATATCATTGCTTAACGATATATCCTGGCTGCAAGCAGGTTTTCCTACACCCTCGAAATAATCGAAAGGGCTCTTGGGCCTAGTTCCAAAAAAGAATATTTGTCGAGACAAAGTAAACATGAAAAGAAAATCATATGGCAAAAGACCGGGATGACCGAGGAACGTCAGATTTCCGTGACAGCAGCATCTTGGTCCGAGCCTCCAGAAAATCCGGTCGATGTCCGTGCGTATCCCGACTGGCTTTCGCGTCCGGCAGTACCCGATGCAACCTTGTCCGATAACCGCAATCGTACCCACGTCTACTACTCTAGTTACCACCACTATCCTCTTCCCCGCTAGCAACAGCATCTTCCCCATTCGAAGATTCCGCATTAATGTCCGGCATGACGACGCTGTTGAGATAACTGATCTACACAGGGGTACACAGACAGCTGTCATTTAGTTGCCTGCCGAAACAAAATAAAAAGTAAAGAGTTCTTATGTACCACGGGGATGATGATGCACAAGACCACCATGGAACATTAGAAAAAAGAACGGCAAAAAATAAAACGACAAGGCGAGAAGCTCGAGACCCCTTATGAGAAAGAAGAAAAAAAAAATGACTTACGAAGGGCTCCATGTTTTTGAAAATTCTGGTTATTCTCTGAACAACATCATCTCCAGTAACTTCTTCGTCGCTTAACCGTTTCCCAAGCGTATAGCTCCTAAGTCTCAGCAATTCAATCTCTTTATGATCCTTCGGGTAATTCTGGAAGACGAGTCCGATTCAGCAAAGTCTTTATCAATAATGTACCACCTACTGTTATGCAGACCACAAGAGGAGAAATATCGACTGGAAAAATAAAGCTGAAGGGACAAAACATCTTGAGCGGCTTACGAAAATACGAGAAGCGGGTAATATGGGCAAAAAGGCGACACGCATACATGGTAGTATTCACACCGCAGAATATCAAGGAATAAACCGCCCAAGGAGCAAGACACGATAAACATTGCAATGGGAACTACTATGAGATGCAATGGCTTGTGGGGTATCAAGGGAATAGCAGGGTACAGGATACCCTTTCCAGACTAGACAAGCTGATCCGAAGATATGGTCAGGAAGACCAGATGCAAAATTTTCTCCGGGACCAAGAACCAATAGTATCTCTGTTATTTTCGGGAAAATTTCGTCGTCAAAAGAGAAATGACGAACCGAATGCACCGTAGATCTCTTATGGATCTAAATCCAGAGAGCCGGAGGGAAAAGGAAAAGAAAGAAAAGGAAAAGAGGGCACAGCAGAAGGAAAGGTTTGAAAGACAACCAACGGGTGACTGAGTTCATAAGAAAAAAATCTTACCTTTGGTGCGGTTTTCAAGGCGTCCTCCTTATTTCGCTCCACAAACGCTTGGACGGCTTTTTGCTTGTTACCACCCGCTTGGACACCAAAAAACTCTTTGGCCAACTCCCCCCCAGCAAGTATGCTCTTAATCTGTCGAGGATTTTTATCAACGTTACGTCGTAGTAAGTTGAGCGGTTGGGCTTCAGTGTGATAGAGACCACCTCCTGCGTAATTGTGCATTCCAGTTAGCTTTGAATTTCCTTGCCGATAATCGCTAATCTAACCGAAGAGAAGCCGTCGACAAGGAAGCCAATGTTAAAGGTGTCAAGAATTTTGGGGAAAATAAAAAAAGAAAAAACACCAGTTCACTTAAATCGTGCCTGGAATAAAAATTTCAAAAAGGCGACGTGGACAATCAATGGCCCATTTTACCACATGGTCGTCGAAGGAAACACTGATATGGCCTGGCCAGTATACCTTCGAAGAGCCATGGCACACGAACATGCAAAGAGGAAAAAACAAAGAAAGTCGTGTTACTTGCTTCAGACCAGTCTACGATCCTGGTCGAGGCAAGAATCGGTGAGATCAAGGATCGTGGACAATTGACTTGGGCGCAAGCGCTGAAGCGCACGAAAAAAAAAAAAAAAAAACGGAAAAATCGCTCAATAGAGTTTGACAACAAACGATCGCCACATACCTACGAATGAGTTTCCGGGCTGTAATGACAAGAAATAGCATGCGTAAGGGCCCTTTTTGCCCGTCCGCGACCTGCATTAGGGCGATATATTAGAAATATTCCATCCTCATCTCCATCTTTCCAACACCCAGTGAGCTCTTCCGGATTCATCAATAGCCGTAATTGAGTGGATCGAGCGAGCCACGTCGTATTCGAACGCATTGGGGGACAAAAAGTAACGATTGAATGGTATCATTACCATGCAGCAGAGAAATGGGTCTTTTTTTTTAACAATCGGACGGTTAGCAAATGCATTTCTGGCAATTCAAGGTTGCCAATGGTAACATGTGCACAGAGCATTGATAAACGGAGCAAGGCAAACACTACATGTTAAGAAATGTCTTTTATAAAACCTAACTGGTAGACACGTACCTTGTAAGGCGTTCGATCGTTACTGAATCGGATATCTCTATGGATCCGAAAGATCTGTTCCATCACGCCGATTTTCGTCAGCTCAACATAAATAAAGGATACTGCACAGGGTTTGGTATTCGGGCGCCAAATCGACAGAACTATTTTGGGGTGTTTCTCAATACTGATACCACAATATCATGTGAGATACAGCGTACGTAGATACGGAATTAGGAAAGTCGATACCGTCAGAAGGGAAGTCCCAGGCCTGGTAAGAAGCCTAGTGATTTGGGGTAGGTCGATCAATCGACTGGGGAAAGCAAGTAATTGAGGCTGAAAAGAAGTAAAAGTAGAACTTCGATTAATATATCAGGATCAAGGAGGCCTACCAAATCTTTTAGTGGTAGTTCCGGAATTGTATCATCCACTTCAGCAATAATTGACTTGCTCAAAATTTCAATAAACGATTCGAAATCGGATTTGGCGCCCTTGAACAGGCCGCTATTTTCTGTAACGGTAATACTTGAGTTTCTTATTCTCCTATTGAAGCGTATATTATGTGGGATGTATCAAGAGTGAATAGACCAAGATGAATACAGCCCAAGAGAAGAAATTGATAATAAAATAATTGCCATTACATTATGAGAAGATGTAGAGCCATACCGTTAAACCATGCGCGATCATTGTTCTTTGCTAGAGCTACAGTTACCAGTCTCCAAATCAGCAGCTGACGATGGCACTCCCACTCATGCTCGGATTTATAATGATTGGAGTACAGTGCACCAGCATGTCGGCACTATAAATCTGGAGACATGAGTAGACTACTTAAGTTCTTCCCACAACCCAGAAGGCAAGTAGATCCTCAAAGAGCTGTCAAGGACATGGTAGGAAGATGAAACAAACCCTTCAAAAAATCCAAAGTATTGGGATGAATCTTATGTGCATGGTACTCGATGTCCCCAGGGCTAGCTTGTCTCATAGGTATAAAAACCTCTTCTGGCCTTTTCATTTTTTTGGTAGAACCTGGTGAGGAAGCCGTATCAATTGGGCTTCTATCTCTCTTTTTCGGTTTCGCGTTCGCGGACTCCTGCGGCTCAGGCGATGAGCTTTCGAAGTAGGGACTCTTTTTTCCCGTGGCCCTGCGGGCTGGCTGGCGCCGTCGTGTAGATTTATCTATCATTTCATCCGAATAAACAGATTTGGCGTCAGATTTGGTCTTGCGTGGTGGCATTTTCGAATGTTGTGACTTGATGTTGTGGGTGTATGTATGCTTGAGAGCTGGTTTGTGGTTGTGACCTGGGGAAAAGGTCTGCTTCATCTGGTAGACGAGGTTACCCCTGAAATGATGTCATCACAATTTTCTGCCATGATCTTATCTTATCAGATGCTATAATCCGAATCAAAACTAACTTCCACCACCCTTGTCCCCGCTTTCCTTCAGAAATATACTCGAAAAAATGTCATCGCCAGAAGCCCGCTTCGCGGTCAACAAATCTCGAATACTAGTTGAGATTGCCTCTACAGCTCCTGATGCATCCCCCAAGGGATCAATCGATGTTCAAATTCTCTCACTAATTAACCAATTAAATCAACATGATCGGGTGTTTACAACAAGTAGCTGTAGCGGCAGAATCAGCGTCTTTTTTGAGGGTGTGAAGAAGAGCACAGAACCAATTGACTCTCAGGAATTACAAGGGGATGATCGAGGAAATAGAGCCGGCCAGGCCGGAATGGGGGGAAAGGGAGAGGGCGGGAAATGGTTATTCGTCTCTCATGATCCCGTGAGCGACGTGGAAAAGAGAAGTAATCGAGAAATTGCCGAAATGCTTTTCAGAGGTGAAAAGGATAAAGCAGTTACAGACACTGCTAGCGATGAGGGAGGGCTATGCGAGCCTGTAGAGCTAGGAATGGGTGATGTAGTAGATTTCGATATCTCATCTACCACCCGTTTTGTGCATCTGAAGTTTGAGCCAATGGTATGTGGAGGGGAATTTCGCATTGTCAAAGCAATACACTAATCAAGCTTTCAAAAGATCCTTCACATCCAGACTGCCGACCTTAAAACAGCCAATGAAATTCTCACGGCGGCCCTGTCAGTGGGCTTTCGTGAGTCAGGAATAATGAATCCCGGTCTTAAGGCATCCTCATTCCCCATGGTTGCGATACGCTGCAATGGCCTCATTATGGATTCGATCATCGGCGTAATTGAAAGTTCCAATGGACAGATAAGAAAGCTAGTTGACGACATATACTTAAAAACCTTGCTCAAGGTTTGCAACCTCAGGTTCAAAGAGAACCAGCGAAGAATTGATGCATTCACTACAAAAATTGGGGAAACATTATTTAGTAGTGGCACCGGAAAGAGCGAAGGCTACGAAGATAAAGAGATAAGGAAAGCAAGGAAGCGAGAAGAGGGGCTAAGAAAACAGAGAGAGTTAAGATCCAGGGAGCAAGGCTGGAACGGTGAAGGCAATGTAAGAGAAGCAGTAGGGATGGCTGGCAATTTTGATTGAGCATATACTTTGCCTTAGAAATGCTGCGAGCCTCCAATATAGGAATTATTCAAAGGAGGTTCTAATGACCGGATCTTCTCACGGGTGCATATTGACTTCATCAAGACTAGGACTAGTTGAGTTGTGTGTCAACGTATTGCAAAATGATGGAGCTCTTATCTGGAATTTTTAGGGGGCACAGAACAGGCATCGTTCTTGCTGTTTATTACCCGTTCCATGGGAATTTATAAAAAAACAGAGTATTGGCTGGACCTAGCTTACCATTGAGAAACCTGTATCAAAATTAGTTGGAGGTACATGACTCAGGCAACCCTTGCCTAACAATACTGGTAACACGTTATCACTTCTCTCTTGTCTCATCCACGTCATCTGTACGCCGTTATCACGAACATAGAAAGAAAGTCTCGTTGACAAGAACTGTACAAGTAGTCGGATCCAATGGTCGAGCCCATTAAACTCACCTTTCTGGGAGGATATTGATAACAACCCCACTGTTTTTGCATATCTCGGAAGCTTTTGACAACTTGTGATACCCGCAGATTTCAATCAAAGATGAGCTGAACAAAGACATGCGGGTAGTGGAGGAAGCAATCTAAGCCTATAAATATTACCTACCGTCGCTTAAACCATATCGATGGGCCCCCATCAAGGCAAAGACAGGCGCACAGATATGGGACGATAACATCGATCCTGAGGCTGGCGTAGTACACCCTGTAAGCATAACTATGTGATCATGCATCGAAGCATTCGATTGTCTTCCCATTACTCCTGATAGCCGGCATTGGCTAGCAAAGCGCAGAGATCAAAAGAGTATCGATTGCTATTTAGGTCACGCGCCGCTCGATTCATGCAATAAGCTTATTGGCTTCCAATAGAGAATTGATTTTCCGTCTTGAATATAGCCAGTATACATGCACATAGCATTGCCTAGAGATGTATACATTCTAGTGGTTCCGTGGGTCTTCTTGCCTCTGAACCTTTCACCTTGAGCAAGATACGTATACGCGGCAATGGCCAATATCGGAAGCGGGGAGGCGACTTGGTCATGGTCAGTTGAATTGGCTGGTGATGTTCCTTCCCACTTTGTAGGTCCTTTTGCAGCCGAAGTCTTATATGTAGTCGAATCCCTTCGAACTCGCGGGTATTTACACCCATGAGTATAGCTCTCTAGAGTATTGTCCAGGGATATCGGACCGAGCGAGTATGTGAGTTTCTATTAGGTACTCGTGTCTAGGCCTCGAGCGTTTCTTTGGCAATTAGAATTAGTACATGGAGTGCTAGTGCAAAGATGATCCAGGGTGCAGCAGTTACGTACGGGGTACTTTGTAGGGGTAAGCAACTCTATTCCTAGCTAGAAAGGTGCCAAGAATGCCGTCTTGGAGACAGACTTTTCTCCACCCCTGAAGTAGAGCACCATGTACCGTACATGTACTTGTGACAATAGGGTACATGTACTCTACATACTTCATGTAGCTAAGTACGTACTCTACGTACCTAAAGTAATTAACGCCTTTGCTTCGACCCGAGCCTTTAAACATCGATCTGTAGCACCCTTGCATTAATTAATTGTGGGGGCTTGAACAGGTAAAATGATTTCAGGCTCTCGGGAAAGCCTTCAAATCTTGTTGGCACCTATGCGACATGAAGATTTTATTGATAATCGATGCTGGAACATGCACTGTACATGCTGTAGATAAACCCACCTTCCTTGTTAGCTTACAGTTCCCCTCAAATCGCAATACATAGAAACTGGGGCCGAGGTGCCGGCGGCGGCTACGGGACGGCCCGTCCTCGAGTAAAATGCCCCCACCAATGCAGTGGATAGCCCCTGCGGATCACATTGCCGGGATCCAGGATCCTAGCCCCCTTTTAGGGATGCATGAGACAAAATACCATCCATGTTGCCTACATGACCTTAATCTTCACTGGGTCTTCTACTCTATGTATATGTAAGGCTCCCTTACTTACAGCCTTATAAATAATGTATGTAGGTATGTCGTTCACGTGTAGTGAGCACCCCGCAACATTACCAAGATACATATTCGCAAATTAACCAGATTTATGCGCTGTAGCCGCAAAGGTCATTCATGATCATCGCTTCAATACCCGGGTTTTAGCAGATGATCATCAATTCTGAATCATGATGCTCGGAGAGACTTTTATAGAAACTCAATAATTTGTTTTTCTTTTTTTCTCTTTTTGTTTTTTATGATGGTTAAAATGGTACGATTCGGAAGAAAATTGGTTTGTCACTAATAATCACATTAAATCACTCGCCCTTCCAATTGCAGCTAACGAGACGAATTAGTATTAATGTATACTGAGCTAACCCCAAATTCGCGTAACTTTAGCTGAATAGAAACATTCCAAAGTGACATGTAACTTTGATCGTATCCAAGACCCTGTTGATCCTAAACGGATCGGAATTATACTGTCGAATCACCGAGTGATGGCCAATGATTGGTAATCGAAGATTGAAGCGAGTGAGAACCACAAGTTGAGTTGAGTAGATTATTGATATTAGTTGTAAATGCATCACCTGATATATTATTTGATACATTTACACACGAGATAATTTAGAAATTATTTTAAAACGATTAATGAACGATTTATGGGTCCTTATTTTACACTTTTGGACCACATACGACTTTAGTATTCATTTTAGACGATCAATCAACGACATTGTAATGTACTTTCCCCATCAACCTCCATCCATTAATTCTACAAATGATAAGATAGCATCCTCACCTATGGCATAGTAGATAGGACATTGAGTAGTTGAGAGATTGGCTCCAGTTCAAATCCCCCAACGCTCACTTTTTGTTTTTATTACCGCTATGGGCAACAGGTAAATGCGTACTTTAATGTATCAATTTAATGCGTACTTTAATGCATCAATTTAATGCATCAATTGATGCATTAAATGATGCATTAAATAATTCATTGTTTGATCTATTATTGATGCATTTCCACGCATATTAAAAGTAACACATTTAAAGTACGACTTTTGGACGAGTTTACCCATACTAAAAAAAGATGCATTACCCCACCGAAAAAAAAGATGCATTAAAAGATGCATTTACATGTCTGGTAGAGTGGATATAAACTCGCTATTACGTTATCCCCCACATGTTCTTATATTAATTGCAACACGAGAAGACCTAAAATATTTACTTACACACGGACGGTACCTAGTACAGCGAAAGGTTTCTATAAGGGTACGCTCGGGACCGGAATTTGGTACCGTTATAGAGAGATTACCCTTATATAAAGGGAGTCAGTGCTGAAAGCCGGGCAAAAAGGGCCGAGAAGTGCTACCCCTATAGAGCGATTACCCTTATAGAAGGTACCCTTTAGCAAGCTTTCGCTGTAATATCATGGGGTCCCTTATAAATATTCTGCATTAATTAAATTTTCTTACTAGCTAAATATCACCTTAGTAATGAATGGTTGTTGTGAGATTTATTTCCTATCATTGACACCTTGTTCATGGTTAGTCACTCGATGGAAATTGTAAGCGTAAATTAGGTTTACTAATACAGGTATATGTATCCACATGTGTATTAGCGAGTATTCTAGTAATTGTGACAAGGATTGTTTGAATTTGGTTTGGAAAATTCATAGATACATAATTGTAATTCTAACTGTTAAGGGCGCGTTTGGCAACCACCTAAACGGAGGTTAAGACCCCCAAATGCCGTTATGCAACACACTTTCACCAAAACTCTGTTATCTCAAAATCAGCCTGTTTGGCAAGCCACTTTGTTAAGGAAATCTCGTTACCATAACTGAGTTCTGAAAAACTGGGCCAGACCTATTTTTTCTCATTGCAATGCGCATCCCCCACCAAAACCTATAACAAAATTCACCTAACTGAGCTCGTGTTTGGCAGACTAAAACTCTATTTTAATATTTCTCAATTAGCAATGTGCTAACAAGACTTCCGCTTAACGTAGTTTCTAAACCACACTTCCCCCAAACGCGCTCTAACATGTTACTGTGTTCCCTTAGTAAAAAACATAGCTCTTATGCAATAATAGTAGTACCTGGAACCCCGATAGCTGTAGACATAGCGGTAGAATATCAAATAAAAGAAACATTGTATTTATCGATCACGGGAGGACTCGAACCCCCAATCTCTGGTGAATAGCTATGCCGAAAACCAGCGCCTTAACCATTAGGCCACGTAACCATGTTATTGTGACCCTAGATTGATCATTACAGTCATGCAGTTCTCAAACATTTGTCCGCTGGAAGCGGTTGAGCAATTACAAACATTACATCTGACAAAGTTATTTTGTAACTTGTAACCACAGGATAGACGGTCTCGACAAGACTCCATATGTGAAAACAGAATCTGTGGACTAATCTGTCTCCTGGTCATGATCGTATACAGCGGCCTCTTAATGCAAGATCGGCATAAAATTCTCGAGCATGTTTTCAAGTCCCAGCCACGTATTTGGGTTGTGAGCTACCTCAAGTTAGACTAGACCGCAAGATTTGTAGACCTTCTCAATTAGAACTATAGTGAGAATTGAGGTTCGCAGAGCTCAAGTTTTGACATAGGTAGCTCGTGGTATAGTTTAGGCTAGCAGTTAGTAATATATTAGTTTAGGAATGTACAATACTCATATTAATATTCTCCTGCCAAATTCTGTAAAAGCTTAAGAGAAGTTATGGGCAACCAACATCAGTACCGATGAAACGGTACTTGAATTATGCTTGTCACTATGCTCCACCACAATCAGTACAAAACTCTATATCTATAGATCTAGTGGTTGATCAGTGTTAACCTCTACATATTGCAGCCCTTACTCATTAATCCGGCTCAACTCATCATATATGCCACACTCCTATAGCCACTCAGGATTTTCTAGGACGCCCAGACTTTTGCTTTGTGGCGGGAACTCTAGAAAACTTTAAAAACAGAAGGGGAGGTGAATAGAACCAAGCTCCGTACTCTCAAGAACAATTCTGGGAGATGTTCTTCCCTCTGATTTCTAAGCCTCGAAACTCCTCGAACGTCGAAGTTATCGTGAATCCTTTCCCTTGAATTAAACAGAACCAGGGACCACAAGGTATTGATCATGAGGCAACTCGCCTCGTGAGCCAAATTAAACTGTATATGTGAATTCTGTATTTTATATTATTGTCACTCCCTGACGTCTCATGCAATTAATGAATTAAACAAAAAAAAAAAAAAAACCTCCCTGACGTCTCCATATGTGTTATTATTAGACCGTACGACAAAGGCCCTATAAAATTATCAGAACCAGCTGATCGAAGATAGTTGCAAAGTTCTCATATAACAGATAACTGTGTTGAACGGGTTTTCTCTAGACTGATGCGAACTCAAGGTTTTATTGTTACGAGGAATCTCCGTCACAGTATATCACTCGGTAGTTGATTGTCAACGCCCAACTTGGAAAAAGGGTTTAAATTATTCTCGAACATATACATATATCCGTCCCATTGATGTATTCTATAATGAGAAGTAAACGTAGGTAGCATTCATTATTACATATAGGTATATAACTAGCGGGGATGCCTAGCTAGCACAACCACCCACCTGCTTCTAGATCTTACTAGTTCTGGAGACCTTAGTACCATCAAATATACCATATCAAATAGCTTTACTCAATATAAATCAGCAAATCGTCTCCCGCGCGGTCAGGGAGTTTAACTGCTTACTATAAATGCCCACTTGGAAAAGTATAGACCGTCTTGAGTTCCGGTGACTTTGATCATGCATGATCTCATGAATTGAGCATTGATATATATATATATATATACCCATGGCACAGCGACTTTAGAGTAGATAGAATAATAATCCTGCCTGCGAGGGTAGGTAAAGATAACTGGGACCTTAGGGCCCGTTTGGCCGCCAGTCGAAACGGAGTTATAGGAGATGGGTTTATATGGCAACCACATAACTCCGTTTGATTTTCTTCGAAACTCCGTTTTGCCAAAAGATTTTGTGTTTGGACAACCAATTTTGTAACTCTATCAGGGTGTTGAAACAGCTCCGTTTCGCTGTTCCAGCCATCACAACCCCAAACCCCACCAAAAAATCAACCTTAACAGTCAAAATCTCAACAGGTGTTTGGCAGGCCAAATAAACCTAAACTCCGTTTTGAAAAATCTCTGTTATCCCTTGCCTAGCGGAGCAGTTACTAAAGGGGGTTTCGATACCTCCAAAACAGCCAAACGGGCCCTTATACGCCCCCGGGGATATCCTGGGGACTTTTTCCACAAAAAGGATCTCTAGGTATCTGTAAGTGGTTTGGTCGAGTGATATCAGGTGTATTAGTGTATCCACGGCCATATAATGACCCTGTGTCCTATATAAGCCTCCGATAAGCCATGTATGTGTAGGTATTTTGTAAGTCATAAATAAGGCTGTAATAACCCTTTATGTTCTTAAAAGGTTGTTTAAAATTATTAGCATATGCCCTAGTCCAGAATTATATAGAGTGATACGGGATGGGCAGGGTTATCAAGGGGCTGTAGTACCGTAATTGGGAATTTAACCAATTTCCCCTCTGTAGTCTGGAGTAAAAACTCCGCGAGTTGTTAGGCTCGGGGGGGTGGCCCTGATCGACTCGGCTGCGCATCCTGCACCCCCTGCGCCCTCCTGCGAAGATTCAACTGCGCAACCCGCTCAATTGGATTCTATAAAATGCGCAATGGGTCCCACCAATTGTGCGGATGGTATAAAGTCGACCACCACCCAGTTGCCATAATATGTCGCATATGCATAAGCTAAGACTTATACAACTCCTAGACGCAATATATACTATTAGTACTGAGTTAAAGACATTGAACAGGATTGCTCGACAATTGATTAATTAATGGGGAGTCCGCTCAACGTCTGAGGTAGTGTGGTCCACGAGGACGGGCGCTCTTGTGTCCTGCCTCGAGAACATGTACTCAATAACATACAAGGACAGTGGTCCAAAAGAATAAGGAGCCTCGATCGAGGGCTCTAGCTATGTGTCCTTGCCTCGCGCGAGGACCTCAGGACAACTCTTGGCTATAACATATACTTCCTCCGGATGGAGATGAGGCCATGGATGGTACACCCACGGGGAAAAGTGAGGAAACAACGCCTGCACTTAACACCAACCCCAATGATGAGAAGAACTTGAACTATAAAATGAAAAGAGAGTATATAGTGCGGCCTCTGAAGTATATTTTGTAAAAATATGGCATTGCGACATCGGTTATGTATGGTAATTACTCATGTATAAGGGATGACTCATAGTTGGAACAAGGAGGCTTAGTGCTAGGATTATGTAATCAGGGGATCACGTGGTACTAAGAACTATCTGTATATAAGGAGCAACAAACTCCCATAGTTGTCGCTGGAACTCAGCGGCGCAATAGTATCTTCTTTGCACTATAAACATATTCCTCACAAAGGTCACGTGTTCAAACCCTCCTCAAGTCGTCTATTCTCCCACACTCCAATTCACAGGTTATGAGCCCGGGTTCTGCCAAATAGAATCCGCACTACACCATCGCCACCTCGCTTAACTCAACAACACTTCCAACAACATCATGCCTTCAGAAGGAGAATCGTCATCCAAGGCTGCTGAGATTAAACCCTCAGAGACAACAGCTACCAGTAACATTCGTCTCAAGTTTGATGGACTCCCTAAACTACAAGGGCAATCCAACTACCAAACTTGGGCGAGTGCCTGGAGGATAACGTTCGACGCTGTAGACTGGTGGGAAGCGTTGAGCATCGAGAACCCTGACGAGAATGACACCGAACTCAGCAAAACCGAGATAAAGAAGGCTCGTAAACAAATGCACAGCCTTCTCATCTCTGCTGTATGCGAAGAAATACAACCAACAGTCGTCTCCGCCGAAAATGCATTCTACGCATGGAAGGCGCTCAAAGACCTCTACGATCGTGTCTCACCCAACACCACGATCACCCTCCTCAGCCGCGTCCTAGACACGAAGATGCAAGAAGGCGGATCACTGACCGAGCATCTCGCGACCTTCGATGCGAACTGGAATACTCTCAAGTCCAGATGCCAAAGCGCAGACCACAAACTCGCTCAGGCTCTCCTACCCCTCACCAAATCCAACGAAGCCATGGCGGCATTCCTCCTAAGTTCGCTACCCAAATCGATGAGCAACGTCGTCGACAACATCCAAACCAAACAGGATGTTACCTACGAAGACGTACGCCAACGACTACAGAACCTGGATGAGGTAGCCCCTCAAACAGGGAACAAGGTACTCCATACCAGGAGTACCACAAGCGACAAGGAATGCACCTGGTGCAAGAAAAGGGGACAGCCTTACAAAGGCCACGAGTACACGGAATGCAGAAAGCTCAAAGAACAGAACAAGAACAGAAAGGGAAGGAGAAAGGACAACTCGGCATCGGTTGTAGTAAATGACTCTACAACCACTATCTGTATGGTACGCCACAACAACTCCCAACCCCTTACTTGGATCCTTGATTCTGGAGCGACCTCTCACGTCACACCCTTCCAAGACCAACTCATCGACATCCGACCTCACACCGGCAACGTCCGAACAGCTGATGGAACCAACCACGCTGTCACCGGAATGGGAAGCGCTAGTTTCAGCTGCCACCTTCCCGATGGAAGTAGATCTTCCATACTCCTCACCGATGTGCTGTTGGTCCCAACCTTGGGAAATGTGGGATTGGTCTCCGAAACCGTGCTCGACAAAAAGGGATTTAGAACGGAGTCAGGAGGAGGAAGCAAGTTGGTTACAAAAGAAAAGAAAGGAATAATTTGGGCAAAATTGGAAAAGGGACTTTGGAATGTACAAGTAGTTAGCAATACAGTTCGTTTGACCTCTTACGATGAATGGCATCAAGCGTTAGGCCACCCTGCGACACTAGAAAACTTGTATCACGACATTCAAAGGCTGCCTCCTAAACCAGAAAGTTTCCACTGCAGTCAATGTGCACTATCAAAAAGCGTACATAAGAAACCTGCACCAATTAGTACTAGATCCAAACGACCATTCGAACTAATCCACTCAGATCTATCTGGAAAGTTCAGTATACAGTCACAAGGGAAAGCTCAGTACTATATGTCCTTCATCGATGATTACACCCGCTTCGCATGGATATATCTCCTGAAACAGAAAGAAGACGCAAAGAAGGCCATCAAGGACTACGTTACAAGGATCGAAAAACAGTATAGCACAACAATACTGAGATTCAGAACGGATGGTGGTGGTGAATACATCAACAAGGACATAACGAACTACTTCGATTCACAAGGAATAGTTCATGAACAGACTCCCCCATACACTCCTGAATCTAATGGAGTTGCAGAACGATTCAACAGGACGGTAACCACAATGGTCAGGTGCATGATCATGGACCATCCTAAGTCGTTATGGGGAGAAGCATACGCAACAGCTGTCTACCTCAAAAACAGGCTACCTCACAGTACGCTTAAGGGAAAGACTGTAACGGAGCCATTTCAACTGTCTGGTGTATGAGTACACACAGGGCCCGGTTACATGCTGAGAGTTATTGTTAGAAGCCAGTTGCACGGTGATATGCAAGTACCAGCAGTGTGGTTAGCTACCAGCTGTTAGAGTAACTACATTCCGGGCGCTAGGAAGGGGATCTATTCATGGGAGCAAAGACTGACGAGTCTATGCCTCGCCAGTGACTAGAAGACCGGCCAGAGTGAAGCTCTGATTGCCCGGTGATCTCCTGTATCCTCTGAGCATCGTAAGTCCGCCGAAGGGCAGGGACTATGCTAGGGAAGTCTACAATAAGCGAAAGCTCTACAGCAATGATTAAGCTTACACCTGAGCGGCAGCTCATTCATGCAGGTCCTCGGTTGTGTGGCAACCAAGGCTGCAGGTGTTACAAAGGCTTTGACTAAGGTTGGTTGCCTTGAGTATCGGAAACACCTGCTGACGCTTAGAGAAAAGCGGGGTAGCGGTGGAGTTGTTTCCGGTACTAAGAAAAGGCCCACCGGAACTTAGTAAGGAGTTAGGAGCAGAGAATAGAGGCCTTCGGAGTATAAGTACTCAGGTTCATTCTCGCCCTTCAGTCCGGTTCTCCTCAGTCTTCATCAGAAAGAAAAATCAAGTTCTTATCGGTAGCAGAGCCCTTAAAGATTATTGAGTTCTAGCGATAGAATCTTTGAATAATCTGCAACCTGATTGTCTATCTTGCACGGCCGTCTCTATTCTATACAAATCTATTTCTTTTAGAAAGGACCCCCGTTACAGATAATCTTTAAGGCTCAAATCACCTTCAGATTATTCTTCCTCTATACAAAATGTCCGCCCTCTCGGCTCCAGATGCACCCCTTCAGATTGAATGGCAGCCGGTGCCCCTCCAGCTTGATGCCACCGGGCAGACACAGCTTGTTAAGAAACCCAGGACCGCTCTACAGGCCTATATTCCCGGCTGTGAGCCTGCCTGGCAGGATACCGATGAGGTTTCCTTACAACAGTTCTTCACGGAGCTTCAGACCTACCTCCAGCATAGCCTGCAGAGTCAGTTGAACCGAGGCAGTCAGGCACTGCTCATTGTACAAGAGCGCCAGGCAGCACAGAATGCTCTGATGGCAGAAGCTCTAGAATACATGAGGTCGGAAGTCAACTCTGTTCAGGAAGAGCTTCGGAAGTATGCAGAAAGAGATGAACTGAATGCCGATGTTGATGCCATGGAGATTGAGTGGACAAATCTGGCCACTCCACCAGACTTTGTTGCCGAGATACAGAGAGCTCTTGATGAAGGAAGGTTGGTGGTGGGTAGACCAGCAACTCCGGCACCATTTTCAGTCTCCAGGTCCTCTTCCAGAGCAGCTACCAGGACAATGCAGCGGAAGACCAGCCCCTTTGCAGCATTTCCGGTCCGATCCACTAGGAGAGTTATCCCTATTGTGCAGCCAGCGGTGGGGGCTTCACCCTTACCACCTAGCCGCTTCGGTGGAACACATCCACTCCTTGGAGGAGCCGACCGATCCTTTGACTATGAAGGAGAGTTCTTCTCAGGTGCAGGCCGAGGACCTCCTAGTCCGCTAGCCAGGAACCCAGGAAGGTTTACCATGTCTGGGGCTGCTCAACCAGCAGCAACCTCACCACTGGCCAGCAACCCGGTACCAGTAGCACCTGTGGCCCCTCCTGCTGCGGCCACCGCTCCCCCTCCAGCCCAGGCACAAGGAGGAAGTGGCGGAAATCAGAACCCTCCACCTCCAGCAGCCCGCGCTCCCGCTCCAGGAGATTCGGATAATTCTGACAGCCCAGACTCGGAACCAGAAGGTGGTAACAGAAGAGATTGGCGGAAATACCTTAAGAAGAAGTTGGAGAGGCAACAGAAGAATCTGTTGGCAATGATGTCCCAGCAGTATCAACCTCCGACCACCTCCCACCCTTCTACTTCCACCAGAGCTCGAGAACCAAAGGCGCCACCACCGTCTAAGTTTCAGGGCAAGGCGGAGCAAGTGGAAACCTTTATCCGGCAATGTGAGAATGTGTTCTCCATTGAGAGCCTGTCCTTTACCTCTGAGGAGGTTAAGATCCGATATGCAGGCAATCTGATGGAAGGCGAGGCAGCGATCCGATGGTATGAGGCATACCACAATTCAATTGATCAAGCCTCCGCCAACCGCCTTGCTGGAATACCGGTGCAGTTGGATCAGAGATGGAAGCGCTGGGATTCCTTTGTGGATGCTTTTAGAGCTGCCTTCGGTGAAGCCATCTCTAGAGATGATGCTGTAGCCCAATGGAATACCCTCACCCACACAGCTCGAGGAGGAATAGACCTGTTCCTGAATACTATTATTCAGCTGATGTGGAAGACTGGCTATGAGGGTCAGTTGGTGGATGATAAGATTCATAATTCCCTCCTCCCGGACCTAGGCATGAGTTGGGCTCTTTTTAATCCCAAGCCAAAGTCCTTGATGGAGCGGATAGCTGCTCTAAGAGAGTTAGGGCACACCCATGAGAGGTACCAAGGGATGGCAGCTGAGAAAGCGCACCCTCGGACCAAGAAAGATCCTCCCGCTCAGAAGGACCAGCAGCCTAAGAGGAAAAGAGAAGCTGTGAGCTCCTCCGGCCCTCAGAAGACTCCCGGACCTAAGGATAAAGCGGTGGAACTGAAGGGTATCCCGGGGGATATTCTAGAAGAAAGAAGGAAAGCAGAAGTATGCTTGAAGGTATGACCTTCCGGTACTCCCTATTGGTAGAGTGCATAGACTGACTTGTGCAATAGTGCGGCAAGTCCAGACACAAATGGACCGATTGTTGGTCTAGGGAACCTACTGTTGTCCGAGTGGCAGCAGTGAGAGTACAAAAGCGGAAAAGAGGGAATGGCAAGTCCAACTCTCAGAAGAAGGCTAAAGTGGCTGCTGTAATAGCAGAGGATCCACTTGTTGTACTCCCGGAGGTTACAGAAGATTTTGTTTTTCAGCCTGAGCAAGACTCGGACAATGAAATCATCTGGTAGAAAGGTGTCTGTTTTTAGTCTATGTTTACTAGTTTTCTTTTATATGGGTTTTTCGGTTTCTATGTTTCTCTTGAATAAAAATTATGATTGTGTTTCCGCCTATTTGATTGCTCCAAGCACTCTGAGGATGGGTTTAAGACCCGAAACAGCTGGTCTGTCAGTGCTCTACCAAAGTTACATTTGCTACCAAGACACTTCCAAAACCGCTGCTAAAAAGACTACTACACAATATATCTGCTATATTACCGCTTGGGAATAGAACCAAAGGATCTCTGATCTTAGTAGTGCCCGAAGCTATTAGCTATGTTGAAAAGACAAAGAGAAACAAGTTCAGAACCCGCTGTTAAGCAAAGAAGGCTGGAACAGAGGCTTCCCTCCTTACCAGTACATGGAAAAAGACCTATACTGAAGGCAGGACTGTCATGGACGGTCAAAGGAAAAGATGAAGGCGCCCAAGGGTCTTTCCTGTTTGACACCGGTTGTACAGGAGCTATCCTCAACCAGAGTTTTGTCAGGAAACATGGAATTCCCTTAGTGCGGCGGGATCAACCTCTGACAATGTTTGATGCTCAAGGAGATGTCATGATGGGAGGAGGGGAGTATTACACTCACCCGGTCCGCATGACTATGGGAGATCATAAAGAGACACTCCGATGGGAGGTGGCTACACTGGAAGAAGGAATGACCGGTTACCTGCCAATTAGTTGGGCTAGGAAGCATAACCCGGACATCAACTGGGAACTCAACACCATGAGCTGGAGGAGTGACTACTGCAAGCAGAATTGTCTCCCAGCGGCCACCAAGATTGAACTGATCTCTCCATACCAAATGTTGGAAGAAGAAGAGACTGTCTATCAATTGGTTGGTTCAGTATGGCATGATGAGGACGGAGGTGATATTGCTGAGAAAATACACCACCTATACCGGGATTGGGCTGATGTGTTCAGTCAAGAGAAGATTGAGGAAATGCCACCGCCTTCCCATAATGATTTGAAGATCAAACTCTTGCCTGGCACCGCTCCCCCATTTGGCCCGCTGTACCCATGTTCCGCTCCAGAATTGAAGGCCCTCCGAGAGTACCTGGACAAAGAATTGTCTTCAGGAAAGATCTCTAGATCTAACAGCCCTGCTGCGGCACCCATATTGTTCATTCCTAAGAAGGATGGTACATTGCGGATTTGTGTGGATTACAGAGGTTTGAACAAGGTCACTGTCAAGGACAAGTACCCGCTGCCTATCATGAGTGAGCTCAGAGACAGGTTGTTCAAGGCCAAGATCTTCACAAAGATAGACCTGAAGAACGGCTTCAATTTGATCAGGATAGCCGAAGGTGATGAGTGGAAAACCGCTTTCAGAACCCGCTATGGACTGTATCAGTATAATGTGATGCCATTTGGTCTATGCAATGCTCCCTCCGCTTTCCAGGCAATGATCAATGATGTGCTAAAGGAACTACTGGATGAAGGAGTAGTTGTCTATATTGATGACATCCTCATCTACTCGGAGACTGAGAAAGAGCATGAGCTATTGGTCAAGAAGGTACTACAGAAGCTTAGGGAAGCTAAGCTCTGTGCCTCGATCAATAAGACATCCTTCCATGTCCGAGAAGTAGAATACCTAGGCTATCATATCTCGGAACAAGGAGTATCTATGTCAGAAGACAAGGTGGAGGCAGTTAAGGAATGGCCGGTCCCTGAGAATATCAAGGCAGTACAGGCATTCCTCGGATTTGCAAACTTCTATCGCCGCTTTATTGAAGGCTTCAGTAAGGTTTGCAAACCACTAACTGACCTCCTGCAAAAAGACAAGAAATGGTATTGGACAGCAGCACATGAGCAGGCCTTTGAAGAACTCAAGAGGCTGTTCACAAGCGCTCCAATCCTCCTTCATTTTGACCCTAGTAGGAGAACGGTGGTCGAGACAGATGCCAGTGATTTTGCCAAGGGAGCGGTGCTCTCTCAGTATGGGGATGATGGGAAGCTACATCCGGTGGCATTCTATTCTAAGAAGTTCTCCCCTGCTGAGATCAACTATGACATTCATGATAAGGAAATGGGAGCTATTGTAGCCTCTTTCCGGGAATGGGAACACATGCTCAAATCTTGTGAGCAAGAGATCACGGTTTTTACAGACCACAAGAACTTGGAGTACTTTAATTCTACCAAGGTTCTCACTAGGCGGCAAGCTAGATGGTCTGAAGACCTCGCAGGCTACAATTTTAAAGTTGTCTACAGACCGGGAGAAAAGAATGGCAAGACTGATGTGCTATCTAGGCGCTGGGATCACCGCCTTGGAGAGGGAGGTGAAACTCTGCAGCCAGAACCACAGATCTTTTTTAGGCCAGGTCAATTGGTTTTGGATCCTGCAAAGCTAGCGGCTGTCAGGGTGAATCAATTGCAGAATACATTCTTAGAGCGCCTATACACGGCTGCTAAAGAGGATAGTTTCTGGCAGGAATTGCACCGCTCCCTGGTTGAAAGGAAACCAAATTTGGACCAGAACTTGTCGGTCAAGAACGGTCTCATCTTCTACAAGAATAGGTGGTATATACCCAAAGACAAGAAGCTTCAGATGGAAATACTCTCCGATACCCATGACTCTAAGGTGGCTGGTCATTTTGGCCAATTTAAGACACTAGAGCGGGTGAAAAATAACTTCTTTTGGCCCAACATGGATAAGGATGTTGAGGAATATGTCCGGAGCTGTGACAGCTGCCAGAGGAATAAGACCTCAAGACACAAGAAGTTTGGTATGCTCCAACCGTTGGAGATACCCTATCGGCCATGGACTTCCATCTCTATGGACTTCATTGTGGGATTACCGGAATCTAGTGGGTTTACAAAGATCTGGGTAATAGTGGACCGCTTTTCGAAAATGGCACACTACATCCCTCTTCCTACCCTCAATAAAACGGAAGATTTGGCTAAGTTGTTCTTGAAGGAAGTTTGGAGACTCCATGGTTTACCTGATGACATAGTCTCGGACAGAGATAGTAGGTTCATCTCTCACTTTTGGCAATCTCTCATGAACCTCCTCAATGTGAAGCTGAAGATGTCCACATCTTTCCACCCCCAAACGGACGGTCAAACAGAAAGAGTTAATCAGACCCTGGAACATTACTTGCGGAGTTATTGTTCATATCAACAGGATGACTGGGCAGAGCTCTTGCCTTTGGCAGAGTATGCTTATAACTCGGCGGTCTCTGAGTCTACCAAAGTATCGGCATTCTATGCCAACTATGGATATGAACCCAGGACCAACTGGCCGGCCCCAAAGGAAGGAGTAGAATGGAACAATCCAGCGAGCGAGGTCATGATATCTCAATGGGAATCTATCTGGCAGGCTATGAACGCCAGCTTGGGTAAAGCTAGATTAAGGATGGCCCGATGGTATGATGCTCATGCCCTGGCACCACCTGAAATCAAGCCCGGAGATGAAGTTATGTTGGACCGGCGCAATGTGCAAACAAAGCGGCCTTTGGGGAAATTGGATCAGAAGAAGATGGGACCCTTCAAGGTCTTAGAAGCTATTGGTACCCGTGCCTACAAGCTCTCTCTTCCCTCTCAAATGGGAATCCACCCGGTCTTTCATGTCTCTCTTCTAGAACCTTACAGAGCACCGTTAGATCCTGAGAGAAGAGTTCCACCTCCGGAACCTGAAGAGATTGAAGGGGAACAGAACTGGGTTGTCCGAGAGGTAGCTGATAGCCGGGTCAATAAGAAAAGGAGACGAGTGGAATACCTAGTGCTGTGGGAAGGTTATGAAAACGAGGATGCTACATGGGAACCTTGGGAGCATCTCAAGAAGAGTGCTGAAGAAGCCCTTCGGGGTTTCCATATGAGGTATCCTAAGAAACCCAAGGACAAGCGGATTGTTGGGGTGTAGATTTTCTCCCTTTGGTTTTCATTTTCTTGCATATCACGGAGTTTCTTGTCATATAGAATGGATGGTAATAGAATGGTTATAGATCTCGGAGACCAAGATCCTGGAAGAGGGGAGTGGTGTAACGGAGCCATTTCAACTGTCTGGTGTATGAGTACACACAGGGCCCGGTTACATGCTGAGAGTTATTGTTAGAAGCCAGTTGCACGGTGATATGCAAGTACCAGCAGTGTGGTTAGCTACCAGCTGTTAGAGTAACTACATTCCGGGCGCTAGGAAGGGGATCTATTCATGGGAGCAAAGACTGACGAGTCTATGCCTCGCCAGTGACTAGAAGACCGGCCAGAGTGAAGCTCTGATTGCCCGGTGATCTCCTGTATCCTCTGAGCATCGTAAGTCCGCCGAAGGGCAGGGACTATGCTAGGGAAGTCTACAATAAGCGAAAGCTCTACAGCAATGATTAAGCTTACACCTGAGCGGCAGCTCATTCATGCAGGTCCTCGGTTGTGTGGCAACCAAGGCTGCAGGTGTTACAAAGGCTTTGACTAAGGTTGGTTGCCTTGAGTATCGGAAACACCTGCTGACGCTTAGAGAAAAGCGGGGTAGCGGTGGAGTTGTTTCCGGTACTAAGAAAAGGCCCACCGGAACTTAGTAAGGAGTTAGGAGCAGAGAATAGAGGCCTTCGGAGTATAAGTACTCAGGTTCATTCTCGCCCTTCAGTCCGGTTCTCCTCAGTCTTCATCAGAAAGAAAAATCAAGTTCTTATCGGTAGCAGAGCCCTTAAAGATTATTGAGTTCTAGCGATAGAATCTTTGAATAATCTGCAACCTGATTGTCTATCTTGCACGGCCGTCTCTATTCTATACAAATCTATTTCTTTTAGAAAGGACCCCCGTTACAAAGACCCCCTTTGAAGCCCTGAAAGGAACCAAGCCAAGTATACAACACCTTCAACCATTCGGCAAAAAATGCTACGTCCACATCCCAGAAAACTCTAGGCCAGCAGGAAGCAAACTAGCACCCCGAGCGTATGAAGGAATCATAGTTGGATACTCAGACAGTGATAAAATATACCGTATCTGGATAGGAACACAACATAGGGTAATTGAAAGTCGGGACGTCACATTCCCCCCTCCTGAATCAGGGGAAGTCTCAGTGGAACTCGACTTCATCCCCAGCCTGAAACCAGAAACGGCAAATGCACCATCAGACGACGGATACGAATCAGAAGACAGGTCTGATCCAGAACCCGAGTCAAATGCAATCGAAGAGGACCGTACAGAAATGCCAGGATTGTTCCCGGAATCACCGGAACTGGTTAGAAAACCACCACCGGCTACACCAGACAAGGGAAAACAACCTGCCGTACCTATGGGACAACCGCGAGACCCAAGAGACAACTGGGAGAAAATTCCAGCACCAGTCGTACCATTCAAAGGCTTCAAAGGAAAACCACTTGTGTCAACGACACCCAAAGGTACACCACCACAACCTCCAAAACGATCAGATCGAATACGCCAGCGAAAAAATAGAGAAATTGAAATAGAAGTACGAAGGAAGGAGTATGACGAGAAGGTAGTAGAACAACAGAAGTTACTTACAAGTTATATCGAAGATGTGAAAGAAAATGGCCCAGGAAACAAAGCCACTGAACAAGAATTAATCGATCAATACAAAGAAGACTTCAGACGTTATAGGGCTGAGTTAGACACGGAATATCAAGACGTATCCAAACTCCCCCCGAACTACCATATACACCTCGTAACAGAACCTTCTACCTTCAATCAAGCTATGCAGAGCGACGATCAACACCTATGGAAAAGGGCGATACAGACTGAGAAAGACGCCCTTGACAAAGCCCATACCTGGGATATTGTCAACAGACCATCCAACCGAGCAGTAGTCAAAGGAAAATGGGTATTCAAAGTGAAACACAACGCGGACGGAACAATCGAGCGGTACAAAGCAAGGTACGTTGCTAAAGGCTTCACCCAAGTACAGTACCAAGACTACGATGAGACCTTCGCCCCCGTTGCACGATATGATTCTCTACGGCTCCTACTGGCACTAGCTGCACACAACGGTTGGATACCACAACAAATGGACGTCAAGTCAGCCTTCCTGTATGGTGTACTCAAGGAGGAAATCTACATGGAACTGCCTGAAGGCTACAGGCAGGACAACAAGGTTTGTAAACTTCGAAAATGCATATACGGACTAAAGCAATCACCCCGTGAATGGTATGCTTGCCTAGCAGACTCCCTTCAACGGAAAGGATTCGTCCCAGCCAAATTCGACCCATGTGTCTTCATACATAAGAACCACCATCTATACATATCGGTGTATGTAGATGACATCATGATATTCGGACCCGACTCCCCATTCAGAAAAGAAATCAGACAACTACTCAAGGCAGATTTCGAATGTACGGATCTCGGTAACTCGAAGTTCATATTGGGAATAGAAATAACGGTAACCAACAACGGTATCACACTATCACAACGCGCATACATCAATAAGATCCTGGATAAATTTGGAATGAGTAACTGCAAACCAGTTGGTACACCACTCGAACCGAACCTTAACCTTCACAAAGGCGAACCGGAAGACCAAATCGAGAAACCAACTGAGTACCAATCCATAATAGGATCACTGATGTACGCGAGTATAGCTACCAGACCTGATATCACCCATGCCGTTACCGCTCTCTCCCAGTACTCCTCATGTCCAACCGAGGACCACCTACGAGCAGCCAAGCGAACTCTCCGATACCTCAACGGAACCAAAGACTGGAACCTGTTCTACCCGAAGGGGAATACTAGAACACTCGACGGATTCTCAGACAGTTCCTATGCTTCAGACCTAGATGACAGAAAATCGTTCTCAGGATACGTGTTCAGACTAGGGAAGTCAGCCATCAGCTGGAGAAGCCGGAAGCAGAAATCAGTCGCAGTCTCAACAACAGAAGCCGAATACATGGCCCTGTCCCTCGCAGCTCGACAACTGGTATGGATTCGTAATGCCTTGCACGAACTCCAACAACAATACCAGTACTTCATACACGCCGACAACACAGGTTCTATTGAACTCTGTCGGAACCCACGTATCCACGACCGGTCCAAGCATATCGACGTTCACTACCACTACACACGTGAACAACTCGAGGCCGGAACTTTCGAAATCCTCTACGTCCCTACCGAAGACAATGTCGCAGACATAATGACCAAAGGACTACCAAAACCAGCTCACCAAAAATTGTCAGAATTGATACGATGTGGCAAGTGAGGGGAAGTGTAAAAATATGGCATTGCGACATCGGTTATGTATGGTAATTACTCATGTATAAGGGATGACTCATAGTTGGAACAAGGAGGCTTAGTGCTAGGATTATGTAATCAGGGGATCACGTGGTACTAAGAACTATCTGTATATAAGGAGCAACAAACTCCCATAGTTGTCGCTGGAACTCAGCGGCGCAATAGTATCTTCTTTGCACTATAAACATATTCCTCACAAAGGTCACGTGTTCAAACCCTCCTCAAGTCGTCTATTCTCCCACACTCCAATTCACATATTTGACGCCTTGTACGGCCTCCCTTCAAAAGTCATGGTTGTTGTTTAACCGCGTTTGTGTTCACTCGTTGTTTCATCACTTTTTTCCTGTGGTGTACAATGCTTTTTGTATTAAGAAATGCAGATTTTTGTTCACCCGGAATAACATTTTATTGTCCTCGAGGACAGGAGTGCCCGACTTCGAGGACAGGAGAGGGCAGAGGTCAACGAGAACGAGGCGCCTCAAGGATATTCTCAAACCTCGCCTTGAGCGCCCTCGTGAACCACACAGGGACCCTGAGTTGATCGAGACTCCATGTATTTATGTACCTATGTTCCGGATAGGCCTTAAAAACAGTATAGTATGCCAATTGTGAGCAAAATCCATTAACTGAATGGTTAGGGCTATAATGAAGCATCTCATGATAATTTGTTTATCGCCACTTGTTAATTTTTCTGTTCACTTTATTAGTTGATTTCTACCAACTCTTCATCAATAGTACCTTCAAGTTGTCTTCATCACTAGGCTCACTAGAGTAGGTCATACAGCTAAATTCCGATAAATGGTCTCTCCCCTCTAAGGCATATGCAGATGAATCCATGGATGGTAGGTGGGTGCGAAACGATTATCATCATGATAAACTGGAGATATGGGAAGCTTTTGAGCTAATCCTATCTTGTTCTCCCGCCGCTTTCTCCGCCCCCCTATTATATTTACCCCCGTTATTTATTTGCCTCGGCGCGTTTCTACCTTAATGGCATACCGTATAATTGTCCTGTCACGCTATATGGTCAACTTTATTCAACTATAAGAAATCCTTTTATCCTCTCCTGGCGATTATTAGCGACCCGTCCAGAGCAGTGATTGCTAAATCCTGAGACTATACTACGAGTAGAAATGCATCAATTAGCACATTTCCCACACAAAGTTTCGGGAAAAGGCACATATAAATGTACTTACAGGGGTACGTCTGTTGGAAATATGTACTTTTTTCCTTTTATCTCCCTTTTACTGTGGCTTTCCCTGTGTCTTTTCCCATGTCGATCCCACGGACCCCATTTACGTCCCATTATATGCCTTTTCCTGTGCCTTTTCGAACTTCCCATCTCTCGGGTCCTTTTTCTGTCCCGCTTCCCTTCTTCCATTTTCTCTTCCCTTTCCCTCCATTTTCACTCCCTTTTCGATCCCTTTACCATCCCTCTATCCTCCTTTATCCTCCATTTACAAAATTACCACACATATTCTTGGCTTTATAAGTGTTCTGTACCGATTATCAATATCAATTCAGCTAGTATAGTTGATATAGCCCTTATCTACACGTAGGTAATGATGTCAGTAGGCATCCATATATTTTTCGGTTTTTTTTTTGGACAAAATTCGGTTGAGGAAATGGGGATAATTAGTGGGTGGAAAATGGATGTAAATTCGTCCCATTGCACTTAAAGCCTTTTTTCCCCCAGGCCATAGGCGCACTAGTATCGCCGCACAAGACTTGATGCGTTTCCCGGCGACATTCCCCGCATGAAATTTGATGCATTTCCTGATGTATTTCCATTCGTATTAGAGAGAGCGTAAGGTCTCTAAATTCTTTTCCCTACGTCGTTTTGGTGGCCTACCTTTTGGAACATGTAGGTACCATCGTCACGGCAATAATAAAATTAAAAATAGAAATTGATGACAGGTTTGGTTGCCAAGCCAACCAGTGGTGTCTGACCAGTCTCTTTTCGTAAATAATAGTAGATGCATGAGCTAGAGCACTGTGTTCTAGGTATGGCCGTTTGTTTGATACATCCAATTTGAATTATAGGTAGTGCGAATTCGTAGCAAAAGTACCTTGTATAAGTTGGCAGAGTATGATACCTGGCCACATGTATCTATTGACCAAGTGAAGACGCAGAGTATTAGGGTAACCGCATATTCAACGTCTTATACGGAAGCCACGGCACGTAGAATTGGTTCCTGTTCCATAATGAAATGCCTCACTTTCGAAGCCTTAGTACGTATACCTACTACATAACTATACGAACCACCAATTCCATGGCATGGGAATTTATCAAGCCAATCGCGCCCCAATGGTTTTGATATCCAAGTATAAATTAACTTGACCTGATATTTAAACCCGCAAACCTTATGTCAATATGTAGAATAGTGATATAGATGCCTTAACCACTCACTCGGACATCCCCCTCAATCGGTCAGTTGATGGTAATTGGTTGAGAAGGGGCACAGAAGCCGGTTGCGACGGAGGTTTTCTTGAGAGTGATGAAGGCGTCCATGTACATATGTAGGCACCCTACATGCGTAATCCAATCGCGTCAGGGGTTTTTACCCCGCGTCGTCATGTTTTTCCCGGAACAGAATTCCACGCAATGGTGTTGCCAAGGTCCTGCACATAAAACAAGCATTCAGACCCCTGGCTAGGCCAAGCAAGAAACGAAGCTCAGACCATTTCCGCATCTGTTTAACGGAAATGTGTAAACATCACGTCATTTATCTCACAATTCACTTTCATTTGTCTGCGAAAGATGGCTGCATCATACAGGTACTATGCGCGTCATGAGTATTCGGTTTTCGAGGTGCCAAAATACTTCTAGGAGAGTACAAATACTGTCCAAGACAGCCATGATTGCCTCACATATTAACACCAGCAATTATTCCCCAGAGATTGTTTATCTTGTCGAAATACTCGTACTTTCACATTGAGTCTTCATAAGGCTATAACACTCCGGCTGTGTACTATAATATATATCACATCCCCGGTTTTTCTAGTACTTCAATTTCGAGTAATAACGTATCACAATGTCGCTCTCAAAGCACGTATGTGACGCTGCCCCATCAGCATTCATATTTCTAATGCTAATCATAGTGAATTGGTTTAGGTTGACCCAGATGAACTCATCGCGTCTCTCCGCGAGCATGCGCCAAAACACCGTCTAAATCAACACCAGCACAAGACAGCTACCCATCACTACATATACGGCTCTCGGTACTCTGCAAGCCAAGAAATCCCGAAATTCCGGATCCCCAAGACAGGCGCCGATGCCAGTGTGGTTCACCAAATTATCAAAGATGAATTAGACCTTGATGGGCGTCCCAACCTCAATCTAGCTTCTTTCGTGAATACGTATATGGAGCCGGAATGCGATAAGTTGATCCTAGAAAATATCGCAAAGAATTTGGCAGATGCGGATGAATATCCTGCTCTTATGGCTATCCACGCAAGGTGTATTTCTATGATTTCGCACTTGTGGGGTATTCCTAAGGGCGAGACTGCAATTGGGACTGCAACGATCGGAAGTAGCGAGGCTATTCATCTTGGCGGATTGGCCATGAAGAGGAGGTGGCAGGATAGACGTAGGAAAGAAGGCAAATCAACGGAAAAGCCTAATATTTTGATGGGGGCCAATGCACAAGTTGCTCTTGAGAAGTTAGTATCCATGCCATATATCCCTCATCAGAAGGTTAACCAAATGTCTCCAAAATAGGTTTGCCCGCTATTTCGAGGTTGAAGCCCGAATCCTTCCAGTCAGCGAAGAGTCACACTGGTGTCTTGATCCTAAATTGGTTCGTCAAAACGTCGACGAGAATACCATTGGTGTCTTCGTGATCCTTGGGTCAACATACACTGGCCATTTCGAGCCCGTCGAGGAGATTTCTAAAGTTCTCGACGAGTATGAAAAGGACACAGGCATCTCTATCCCCATCCATGTCGATGGTGCTTCCGGAGCTATGGTTGCCCCCTTTACAGGTGCCCAAGGGAAGTGGGGGTTTGAACTCCATAGAGTGCACTCCATTAACACGTCTGGTCATAAGTTTGGACTGGTATATGCTGGACTTGGTTGGATTGTATGGAGGAATGAAGAATATCTCCCGAAAGATCTCATCTTTGAACTTCATTATTTAGGTGGAACTGAGCAATCATACACACTCAATTTTTCGAGACCTGGTAACCAGGTTATTGCACAATATTTCAATTTTATCCACCTTGGTCGTGAGGGATTTACATCAGTTATGCAGAACGCACTACAAAACGCACGAGTTCTCTCAAAGGCACTTGAAGCTAGCGGTTGGTATGTCTGCTTGAGCGACATTCATCGAAAGAGAGGTTCATGGGGAGATGGAGGTACTGGAACGAAGATTATTGAGGGTGTGAAGGATCTTACATTACAAGAGTCCGACCCAAGTCTTTATAATTCGGGTTTACCAGTTGTTGCATTCAGGTTTAATGATGAGTTCCGTAAAACATTCCCCCACATCAAGCAGCAGAGTGTTTCAACACTCCTGAGAACGAAAGGATATATCATTCCAAGTATGCCTCTACAACATCCCATAATTAAGCGCATTAATATCGAAATGCTAATAAATTTTTGCGTGATAGACTACAACTTGCCACCAAGTGTAGAAGAAATCGAAATTTTGAGGGTCGTAGTGCGAGAAAGCATGTCTGCTGATCTACTGGACCGGTCGGTCGTCCCTTTCCACTAATAACTACCCTTCTGTTCTAATATAGTCAATATGCAGGTTAATTGCCGATATTTTGGAGACAACTGAAACCTTAATGAGCTGCGATGCTGTGGATTTAGAGAGTCTAGCTGCACCCAGATCTGCTAGAATCGAGAAACAGGTTCAAAGCATGGGCAAACATGGAAGGCAGGAACAGGACTTTTCTGGAACTTTGAAAACAACTTGCTAAAGTGACTTGAGGTTCTCATAAGACAAGGCAAAAGAATGACATAGCGCATAGTCTCTTTGCAATCGTTGTCAAGTATTGTTAGTAAACAAATTATTTAAACCGTACCTGGCCACATTTTTAAATCTCTAAACCAGCACAAATCATAGTTTATCAATAATGTTGAATCCGCCCAAGGTTGAAGATATACCAACTACATATATCTGGCCCAATTACTAGCTGTATCATGGTGGCGCCAATCAGGTGAAGCATAATATAAGGCTGGGCTTTGCCATTTAACGAAACAGCCCTTGTTCTATTAATGCGTAGCATCACGGATACTGATGTTGAGTGTTTTGGTCCCTATATCTCTGCTGTAGAAGCTATGTACTGCGCCATATATACTAATTTACGTGGAAGAGATATGGCCGAATACTGGATTACGGGGATGGACCAAAACACTCTAATTACTATAACACATATCATATTAATAATTCAGGATGACCCAGTGAAATATATTCCATGCCTGCACCTTCATTCTCCTCGTGATCATCAATCGGATAATATAATACCTAACATGAAAAAGGTCCATCAAGACATGCCTACCCTTTTTTCATGGGCCAAAAGGGAAACGATTAATTTGAGGTAACACGTCCATACAATGCTTACATGTAAGCTTTATTGTTCTCCGAGTATGCTCGAACCAGATTTGAGAGGCTCCAGCTTTGACGAGCGAGCGGGTCGATCCTACATGTATCTTCGTCTAGCTGCGGCGAGTGAGATATTGTGATTTGCGCATGCAGCGCAATCTCATTATAAGAACATATATTGTATTTACAGTTTCCGGTAGAATTATTGCGAAAGTCAGAGCTAAAAGAGTGGATTTTGTTGGGCTGTGCTCGTAGCAAAAATCTTTTAAGGGCCAATAGGACTATCGGGTCACGGAGAACCCACTTTCGCAATAATTCTATCGGAATCTGTATAATTGTGAAATTTTCGCGTTTTTATATCCTTATAGCGAAATTATACTATTATGTATGATGTATAAGGCTCTAGATTTATTGTGTATTCACCCCCAAAGGGCAGGAACCCCGTGGTGGGTAGGATCTAATGACTAAGCGAGTCTTATCACGTGCAAGGGCTATCAACTTTTGTGACTTCCTTTTCTACCACCCACACAAATCCCCCACAATTTCCGCTAAACACCAACGAATTCATCACGCCAACGCCAACCACAAACGACAACGACGACACCCGAACCCACCCAAAACGACGACATATTAAAGATCAACCACAGCAAAAATGAAGGTGTGTTACGGTTCCCGGTCCCTATGAAAAAAATGAGAGATAGCGACGGCAGCGGTGTCTGGACAGCAGGGAGGACTGGTTAAGGGATGGAGTGGAAGTAGATGGGATAGTCAGCCGGACAGGGAATACGCAAGGGCAAAGATGAAGGGAAATTATGTGGGGTGGGAGCTGTCCAGATACCGCTTCTGGGATAAGGATCGTTAGAATTACTGCTTGGGTCATGTACTAATAGGGAATTTAACGATAGGTCGAACTTGATGCTTTCAGCGGTGCCAAAATCTACCCTTCAAAGGTTCGAATATGCTCTTCGATAACTCTTACTATTCCCGGGAATAGCTTATGAAATACAATCTAACACAATATCTCCATTACAGGGTAAGATCTATGTCCGCGGTGACTCCAAGGTTTTTAGATTCGTGAACGGCAAGTCCGAGTCACTCTTCCTCCAGAGGAAGAACCCTCGCAGAATTGCCTGGACTATCTTGTTCAGGCGTATGCACAAGAAGGGTATCTCTGAGGTTTGTATTTTCGCAATCACATCGTCGACTGCGCTACATTCAAGCTGCTTACACCCATACAGGAAGTCGCCAAGAAGCGTACCCGCCGTACCGTCAAGTCCCAGCGTGCTATTGTCGGTCTTTCTCTCGATGTTCTTAAAGAGAAGCGTTCCCTCCGCCCAGAAGCCCGTCAGGCCGCCCGCGCCCAGGCTATCAAGGATGGAAAGGCCAAGAAGGCTGAGGCCGAGAGCAAGAAGAAGGCCGAGAAGGCCAAGAGCGCCAGTGTTGCTGCTCGCGGTGGAAAGGTATCAAAGCAGGGTGCGAAGGGTGCTGCACCCAAAGTCCAGGCCAAATCCCGTTAAAAGGGAGAGGGATAGTGGTGTTGGTGTATAGTTCTGGTTTTTTTTTACTTCCAATTACAGCCTGGTTTGGTCGGTCAAATAAAGAGGTCCGAAATTGCTGCTGGAAATGTGATAAGGACCTTGTATCTAATCGCCGTGATCTTGGTTGGAGCTCGCAAGCTTTGGAAGATTCTAAGGCTTGTTGGCTTAGAATTTGTGAATTCAATACCCGGTATGTGGCCACTGAAGCTGTCTTACGGGTGGGTCGGAAGGAAGCAAGAGTCTCCTTTTACTCTGGTCTTGTAGTTGGTCAATGCTTCAGGACTTAAATCGCAATCTCAGCAAACAGTCATTGTAGGTTTTAGCTAGACCAGGGTATTTCTAAGACAGTAGTACAATGCAATGTAAACCCATATCAATCAAATAAGTCGTTTCCCCGTTAATCTATGGACACTCAGCCGTCTGAAGTTCCGAGCCCACATTACGCCTACAGCTGGCTATTTCTTCTCATAATAGTGTGCCTATTCACACGTAAGCCGACGTGATCATTGGCCATTATCAATGTAGCAACCAACTCACCATTTGTACGCCAGCATGCTTATATCCACACTTTTCATAGAAGCCCTGGTTCTTCTCTGAACAGTCGAGGATGGCCTTGTAGCAGCCAACCTTCCCTGCGATATGATCAAGAGCGTGAATTATTTTTAATCCCAACTTCTTTCCTTGTTGATCTTTTGAAACAGCAATGTCTTCGATGTGACCGACTATTCCTAGATTTCTCAAGCTATTCGTAAATTATTAGAACTTTTTTTTGATTTGACATTAATACCAAGCAGCGAGAAGGGGATACTACAATTTCTTTTCTATAATTAAGCTTCCTACGCCAACAACTTTCTCCTTATCATCCGTGATACAAATGATGAAATATTCGTCCTTTCTAGCTGCCATCCAGTCATACCTTTCAGCCCAATCCGCCTCGGATATATCCCCCACGGTCGTCAGAACGCGGAGGACATCTAGAAACTGGCTGTAATCGGATTTATGGACTGGACGGATAGAGTACCCATCTGGTAGTGAAGAAGCAACCTCGGGGGAGATTAGGGTAGGATCGAAAAGTGGGGTTGACATTTTAAGTTGTAGGGCTGAGGCGAATGTAGTTGTTGCTGGTGTAGGAGTGTCCTATTAGTAGTTTTGTTGTTGGAATGTGGGAGCTGAGGGGCTCTGTCCACTCAGTTAGTCAGCCAAATTGAGAACTTTCCTGTCTCAGACTGTCAACCCCTTCCCATCTCCTCCCAAAATACGCTTTCGCTCCCTATTACAGCACCCACTTTGACATCTTGTGTGATATCTCAACATTTTTTTTGAGCAGACCCTCCTTAGAACCGAAAAGCAACACTCTCTTTTGAAGAGTGCTTCTCTTCGCAAAAACCTCTTATCAAAATGTCGAGACTTCGCAACAAAGAAAAGCCCGTAGCCGTGCAGGAATCAGATGACGATATTGATGACGATGAGGATGATGAAGAGATGGGGGCAGAAAATTCCGACGGAGTTTTTGAGCTTCCTGAAAAGCTTGAGGAATGTCATTGGCAGCGGCGCTCAATAACAGATCTTTATGGTATTCTTCGCGATGACTCCACCTCACGTGATTTGTCGCGCTAATGATTATGTGCACACAGATATGATGTCGAGTCCCTTTTTAGACTTAAATCCAGACTATCAAAGAGATGTTGTTTGGAATAGTGATAGAATGACAAAACTCATAAATTCCTTGATATGTTCGTACTCCCACTGCTGATGGATGTGACAAATACTGAATGCTAACATTCGATTTAGGCAATTACTATATCCCCCCTCTTATATTTAATGTTCAAACGATAAAGACAGAAGAAGGCGGGGAGAGGTTTCTCCGGATCTCAATCGACGGGAAGCAGCGTCTTTCGTCTATCCGAGAATTTGTCAATGGAAATATTCCTTGTACAGATAAGCACGGTCGTAAATGGTGAGCTATTTCCTCCACACACAACTGAAATCTTGGCGTCTCATCATAAAAAACATTTTATATAGGTTTTTCAAAGATAATGGCAGTCCGTCCGGCAAAAACAAACGATTACTCAATGAGAAATTCAAACAACATTTCTTGGGACAAGAACTGCTTTGTGCAGAATATGCGGCCTTGGAAAGAAAACAGGAAGAAGATCTGTTTTCGCGCGTTCAATTAGGGGTGCCACTTACACCCGCCGAAAAACTCCGAGCGAGCTCAGGTGCTTGGCAGGCATTCGCTCTTGAAATAGAACAGAAGTATCCAGATCTCATGCAAAGTGCGCATTATCTACCCCCCCCCCCCCCCCCCCCCCATTAATATTCATACTTACTTTTTCAATCTACTAGCTGTGGATAATAGGCGTGGTCGGAGCTTTCAGCTTATTTTACAAATTTTTAAGCAGATTCTCAATTCAGAGGATCAAAACTCTAAATACAGCGCTGGCGCTATTTCCCTTAAGGCTTTCTGTGAACGTACAAAGCTTCTTGACGAACCTTTCAGGGCTACCGTAAAAAACGTCTTTTATAAGTACAATGAGATACTGAAGAGACATCCAGAAACATTCCAGAATCATAATTACACCCACGCAACGAAATATTCACCTATAGAATTTGTTGCCTCTGCGCTTTTGATCCATCAACATCCTAATCGGACCAACCCTACTCTTCTCAGTGGGGATATCCTGAAGATGCGTCAAGTGGTTAGAGAGGAAAGACAAGATCTCCGCAGCAACAGCTCGACCTGGAGTTCTCTTATGAAGTATATCACGGATCTCGAAATACACCGAGGAGGAATGAATGTGACATCAGGAGATGGAGCTCGAGGGGATCAAAATCTTAATACAAGAACACTGGAGGGTACTCGTAATGTCCAGCAGAATGTAACACCACGAGATGGAGTTCGAGGGGTTCAGAATCTCAATACAAGAACCCCAGATGGTTCTAATAATGTCCAGCAGAGTGTAGAGCCAGGAAAATCAGGGCCGCAAGCGCGAAGGTTGTCCAAAAGAGCTGCCCCCTCGACAGATTCTTTCAGTCCAGCTACTTCATCGTTGCAGAGACCACATACGCATGTGGGGCCTGGGGGTGAGTTTGATCAATACCAGGAAGCATTAGCATCACAACGATATGCTGTAGCGTCGCTACCGCCTCGGCCGTCAACTGGTCAAACCCAAGCTCCCACGGCGCCGCTTAGGCAGCCTGCAGCAGAGCGCCCGGGCGATCGATATAGGGCTATCACAAAGACACATAATGGAATTGCGAACGAAGCCTGGAACGAATCTTCTCTTGGCGGAAGCACAAGTTATTCTTCACCCCAAAGGCCAATCAAAAGACCCAGAGTAGAAAACGAGGCGTCGAGGATAAAAAGAGAAGGATGAAGTACCGTGATCGAGTAACCGTGGGTTCCTATCCTGCCGGCCTACATCTTGAAAGGGCATTTTCTTTTGTATATATATAAGTCAGCTTATTGCTGTATAACCAAATTAGTTACGATCAATGAACTTCTATTCAATTGCATTGGAATAGGCAATTACTTAATTTTATATTTGAGCTGTCGTGACACGGACTCCTTTGTGAGACAATATTTGCGATCTAACTCGGGATTTGCTGCGGTTTTTTTTTAGCGCACGAGGAGTCAACCTTCATGGCTTAAGGTGCTACGGTAATATATCAATGGATTCAGATTTACATGTATCACCAGTGCTACCGTGGTCCACGACTGAAATTCGAGTATGGCTCGAGCCTACCCAGAGGACATTAAAATATAACCGAAGAACATCAACGCATACTGCTTGTGATCTCTATCCTGAAAAGCGGGCGGTTGAGTTTTCCTCGTGATTACTCTCAATATTAAGACGAGCTAGCTTAAACCGCGCCGAGTATCAGGCTTGAAGCTGAGTCGGCCTGTCTCATAGACCACACCACTCGGAGTCGGATTCGGAGTCGGAGCCAGAGCTAGAGCCAGAGCCAGAGTCGGAGCTGGAATCAGATTTGGAGTTGGAGTCGAACCATGCATCATCCCATGGTATAATATAATATATATTGATTATTCCTCAAATTGCAAAGTTCGGCACTGGCCCAAAACACTTGAATTTTGAATGCTGATGCAAGCTACCATCCCTAGATTTTGGTACGATTAAATACATCGGGAGTTCATAAGCTGAGAACTAGCTTTTTTTAACTACTTCATGATCGTAAATTCTTTGCTCGAGAGCACTTCTAGTATACATCACATTTGGAAGGCAATCTGTTAAAACCGTCAATGGCTAAATAAATACTTATTCCCCGAGTCGCTAATCAACTGTAAATTTCCCTGGACTTTGGAGAGCGTTGGGGAGGGCTGGGAATTAATCATTTTCTAGTCTTTCATTCCATCAATTGATCAAGTAGAGGCTGTAGAGTGTGATTGCGAACTGGGGAGGCTTTGTTGCGTTACGGCTTTACCTGGAGCGGGGTTATTAAACAGGCAGGGTTCTTTATGGTATGCATAATATGCATAGCTCAATAGCATTTGAACCTCAACCCCTCTCCTCGTAACGTATATACGTATCAGGACAATCTTTTGTTACAGATACCTCGATAAACACCAAAATGTCTGTTATAAAACCTGGTGATAAATTCCCCGCTGGCGTCACTTTCAGGTTCGTTCTCACCACCCATTTTCTCCCCGCTTTGGACATTAACCTAGTACTACGATAATATAATAGTTGGGTTCCTTATACCGAAGAGAAATCCGACATTGCTACCTGTGGACGTCAGGTAGAGCTCAACGCCTCTGACGAATGGGCGGATAAGAAAGTCGTTCTCTTTGCTGTCCCAGGTAGGCTTGCTTGAACTATATGCGTATAGTTTTCTAGAAAGATAGATTGACTCACAATCGCATTGAAAGGGGCCTTCACTCCCGGATGTTCCGAGAAGCACCTCCCCAGCTATATCAGGAATTATAACGAATTGAAGAACAAAGGCATAGATGTCATTGCAGTGATAGCCTACAACGATGCCCATGTGATGGCCGCTTGGGGAAAAGCCAATAACGTGAAGGGGGATGATATTCTATTCCTCTCCGATACCGGAAATAAGTTCTCTGAGAGTATCGGATGGACAAATGGGCCCAGATTGGCCAGATATGCCCTCGTCATTGACAAGGGAATTGTTACCTATGCTGCGAAGGATAACAAAGGGGAGGTTGATGTAAGCCCCATTTCACTTCTATTTCCGGTCTTTTCAAGTCGCCGAATGCAAGAAGAGGAAAAAGAAAGGAAAAGGTCGATGGAACCTTTCCTCAACATCTGGGTCATCAAGTTTTCTGCTTTTTTTTTACCCCTCGTCTTTGACTAACGTGCATCTGCATGGAAAAAACAGGTCTCTGCCGCTGAAGCCGTTCTGGCGAAGTTGTGAATCCTAGATAGAAAGAGCGCAGAAATATGACAATCGCGCATTGATTTACAGTACAAGCTTTTGATCCGATTGGATGTGTTCCAAAACATTTCTTCGCCAGTAGAAGACGTGGGGTAATTATTCTTGAACTGAACCCTTCTAGCCTTTTCCTTTGCCAATGTAACGTAGGGGCAATAGGTGCTCAATGTTTACTGAGACCAAAACATGCATGCACCGAGAATGTGGTGTGCCCTCCTGTGCGGAGCACTTGCTGGCGGTATTCTAAACCTGACATAAGGTTTCAGATAACATACTCGTTACACCTTGCCCATTGCGCGCATTTAAAGAAGGTAGTGGCGAAGTTGATTGTTTGTGTTAAATTTATCTTTTGTTCACAGAGACATCTGTACTGCATGGCACTTAAACAACTAGATCTAGGCAATATGTAGTTATCACAAATAGCGGCGCCGCTTTGTGCTATTAATATTATTATCCGTGAAGGAAGCAAGGGCTACTGTACATCTCATTACGACCTGTATGTAAGTAAAGTACATGTACGTTCGTATTTGGCTTGCATAAATACTTGTACGTACTGAATCAAAACGGCATGTCTCAATTACACATTGTAAGTAATAATATTTATCAACATTACTCTTACTAGTAGTACCTATCAGCTAAATGTAGGTAGAGTTAAATAGACGAATAAAAATTATTTCGTACTACTTACTACTCTAGAATGCCGAGATCTTTTTGGGAGAGGAGAAAATTATTCGTCGTTTTATGTTTATGGCAGCTTCGTTGTAGACTAGGATTGACCAACCTGTCAGTTGTGGATCACACTTCCGAGCGAATGACTTTGATCTCAAGTGACGCGATAAGAGCCTCATTTCCAGGGAATTTATGCACTTCTCACTTACACCGGAATCTATCGGCATCCTGGTTGTGGGCTTCACCATGCAGCGCATTCTTGTGCACCTCCGTTCACGGAAGACGCGTAGAAAATAAAGTCTCCCAATGTTGTAGCCGCCTCGCCCGTCGTGGGCAATCATAGGGCTAGGTGCATGTAGGCAGAATTGTTGTGCCATGTTGTGGTGGGTTCGTCCCTTCCTTTAGCCATAGATATGTAGTAGAAAAGAAAGGTTGTGAATCTTTGATCCTAGATCCTACGTTAAATTTAGAGCTACACCGGCGAACACCGCAGGTACTCTAGCTTTTCTTCTCGCAACCCCTTCCCCAGATCGGCAGAGGGCGGCCTATGTACTAGTTTTCCCGGGGCAGCCGCCATTAATATGGCCCCTTGATCGTGGGCAATAGGCACACGATAAACGGAACACGATCAAACTTAACACCGAGCCGCGGCCGTCACCAGGAGCATTGCAGAGATACGAGAGATGCGTACGACATGTTCAATCTCAACACAAACTACATGATTAGCCGATGTTTGCCTTTTGACATCGGGTCCTAATTTCCGCCTCTCCTTTCCAGATATTGCCTGCTTGACAGATGCTGGTGTTGATGAAATCTCTAAGGGCTAAGCTGAGAAATTTGTTAATTTCAGCCTGAATCGTGAGGTTCAGGGACCACAGAGATGAGGCTGCATGATGATGCATTCCAAGTCCTTTGCCAACCTTTCTAGCCAGATCTGGTTTAATCTACTAGAGTAATTAATACGGATCTAACCCCCAGAATCCAGAGCCAACCAAAATATTCCGATCTCGGTGAGGAGCGGGGATCACCCTGCATTGTACTTAAGCGATAGATTTCTTTCCTGGCCAAGATTTAGAGTATTTCGGTACACACAGAGTCACAGACGTCGCCGAATGGCTCGGATCTGTTACCGCTGGGATATTTGCAGGCAGTACCTACACGTACTACAGCTACACTCTAAGTTGTGTACTCTTTAGATATAGAGAGTCTGTGCCTATATTCAGAAACCTTAAAGGTCGTTTTCAAGCATTCTGTCCGTAGCCCGCGCGTTAATTAAGAGGTCGGAATTTTGTGTGGTGATTTGGTTGCAACGACTTCCGACCCTTTAACTATATAACGAGCGAGTATATCGATCGTTCAATACGGCGGCCCAATTCAACCGGGTGTACCTTAAACCCACATGAGTAGAGCAGGTACTAGAGGTATGTACTCTACCTACATACACACACATACTCGTATCTTCCTGACGTTTGTAAAAGGAACCACTATTGCATACCATACAAATACGCGCCAAGTCCACAATTTAGTATGGTATGCAATAGCGGTTCCTTTTACAAACGTCAGGAAAATACGAGTACATGAATGCGTCTACCAGCACTAAAGGTCTGAGGCGCACGTTAGTATCATACAATAGAAGCTAGAGTGGATGTCTGACAGAAAACGAGAACGGCGCCTTCTTTAACGCCTTGATTTCAGCGAAAAGCAAAACAGTCGAGAAGACGCACAGTTTTGTGTGCACAGTAATGCAATTGCATGTACTTACAGCGGCATAGAACTTTTAGTAAAATCAACATGTGAAGTTGCTTTCCCCAGTCCACGATTAAATGATTACGTACATGTACTGCGATGGTGGTGTCCAGGGTGATACATCATGGAAAGTATAATGGTCTAGGCCCCATAAACCAGTCCGTTTGGATATAACTGCTCCGGATAAGGGCGGCAGATAACAAGGGCCTAATACAATCCAGTGGATCTTGCAAGGAGTCGTTTGGTGCTTCTCGATCCCAGCGAGGCCTGGAGAAGCGAAATGAACATGCTAGTCTAACCCTTTTCTGTGTCACGACATATGGGTTGCAGGGACGGGAAGCCGTCTATGCTACATTGTACTAGATCCTCTCCCCAGCGTGCTGTTCGTTGCGCAAAGTCAATCTTGAGTCTTGAGCCCCCACACCGCTGTAGAGTAAGGGCAGCGCAAAAGGGTGAAGAAGAAAACTATTTCTGTTACTTTCAGCACCGGCCGAGCGAGGATTTAGTGGTGGTTTAAAGGATACTAAGTTCCGCGTCGATTCCATGAGTTCCAGTGAATCTTTTACAAAATCAACACCTACCAGTACCGGTACAAGGGAAAAAGCCACAACCGTCACTGGTGGGGTCTTGGGTCTAATTCTTTTGTGTCTTGAAATCGTTTTCGGAGTATTTGTCTAGTTACTAGCTTAATTGACAGCTAGCCTTCAACCCAGGAACTCGGATTCTCGTCTTCCAATACCCACTTGTCCGCCACACACAGTATAAAGTCCCTCGGACTATAACATGGTGCATACATTCCTTTTCAACTCTCGACCATCGTATGTCGGAAGTCTTCCAGCGACAACAAAACTGTCAACCAAAAACATGGACGAATTGACTCCAAGTTCATCTCGTTCGACCTCACCTTTACCAAAGTTCAATAGTATTCCCGATTCTCTGTCATTTGACAAAATCATTGCTGGAGGAACATGTCCGGTATGTGTATTCATCTATATTGTTTGAGAATGAAGCAGTGAAATCGAATGTAGCACCAACCCTCCCCTGTATATTTTCCTGTGAAATATTCATGCACTTGGATTATGATATACCCTGCTGGTCTTTTCGATGCTTCAACCTTTTAATTTGCCACCCTGTGTAGTCAGAAATGAGGCCGTGCATACAGTATCAAAGAGGGCTAACATGTTCTCGAAATTCATAGCCCATGACATGTCGTGATTTTATGAGATATCTTACATATGTCGAACACTCTGCCGAGAATCTTCAATTTTATCTCTGGCTTCGCGACTATTCCGCACGTTTTGAGGCACTTCCCGATAACGAGAAAGCTCTTTCTCCAGAGATAGCCCCATACTCTCAATTTTTGGACGTAAATGGACCCAATACGAACAACACCAACCCTGCCAACAGGCCCACTAGACTTGCAACGAAGTTTTTTGCTGATGCATTCTCAATTCCAAATGCACATCTAAAAGTGCCACCCCAAACAAAGGGTAACCCATTCACCACACCGCCTGGCAGTCAGGGTTCTTCAAATAACCTTTGGGGCTCTGAGACGGATTCGGGGAGTATTACGGGCATTGACCATGCAACCGTTACTGCTGACGCATTTCAGGCTGTGGATTTAAAGTGGCAACCTTGTAAGTTCTTTGTCTCCTTGTCTTAGTCCCCAAACATGCTTTTACTTCTTGGTTACTTTTCGGCCCTTAATTCGTTCATTTTTTACCAACCATATACAGTCACAATCCAACCGTTCCGTGAAGAAATCACTCGTGTGATTGCCATTTATGTTGCTGAGGGTTCCCCTCGGGAACTTAACGTCTCGGCCCGTGATCGTGTTGCAGCCCTACGTGCATTGGCTCAGACAACACATCCTTCGGCCCTTGATCCTCTCAAGAAAGCCGTTGAAAGCGCGCTCCGCCACCAGGCTCATCCAAATTTCATCAGATGGAGTGTTAGAAATGGAAACGAGTGCAGAGTTGTGTTTGCATTGTGGTTGGGAACAGTAGTGATCGCGGCTGGATTCATAGTCGCCATTCTGTTGACCCTTAGCAATAGGCCAAGAGGATACAGGGCATTTGCGGCAATAGCATGGCTTATTGGGATTTCTACGCTGTTTGCGGCTACAAAGGGGATGTGTGTGGTAAGTTCTTGGTGCCGGCTCATTATGAATCCGATTCATAAGCTAACTATGATTTCCTTTCTCAGGTACTTCATGGCCTTCACCATCGTCATGTTCATCCTTGGGAACTATGGAATGATGAAAATGTCCTCGAAATGAACCTTGAATCCAAATCCTCATTCGATAGTAAGAACAGCAGCAATAGCTACGAAGACGAGCCCTGGGTTGCTCAATATGCCAACCGCAATATCATCCAAAAGATTTTTGACAAAGAAGTTTGGATCGAGGAACCTGCCCTTAAACAAATCCAAGATGCCATTTTTGTCCAAAGTATTATTATTGCTGCGATCGTCTCAGCAATCATCGCCGGAATTTTCGTTGCCTTACCAAGCGGAGGCTACTTTCATTAATCATATCGCCGGAAAACGAAATCGACATGTGCAACAACAGCCGGACTTGTTTCAATCTATATATTCATGTTTGCACATTCGTCAGGTATCCCCTATGTTTCCCTAGGGATTGAGTATACCTGCAATGCCTTGACTTAGTTTTTGTTTTTGTTACATTTTTCTTTCTTAGATGAGAGCGCCCGGTGAGTGTGATCATCCAACAAGGCATATATGCCTAGTAGGAATGGGTATGGGCAGGGTTTATGGCTAGCTAAATGGGACTTTATTTTCTTTCTTTGTCTGGGCAGGTGGATGGAGGCAGGCGCTTCTTTCTCTTTTAAAAGGTATTGTTGGAGGGCTACTGTTATTTGTGACGAATACCGCGTATTATATCCCTTTTTATTTTATTTCTTCATTGTAACAATAACTTTAGAATACATGCGTGCTTAATGTTAAAAGGGACACTTTCAATAAATGGGTGGCGGTTGGTTCGGGAATACTTTGCTTACAGGTTCGTAGTACCTATTTTCAACTCTTAATCATCCCAAGGCTTCAGAAAATTGTTTGACTTTTTTACTATTCGGGAATATGTTTTTGCAAAGACCTTAGAATCAAATGTTCAGCTTATGGGTATCATTTTGAGATTCCTATTGTTGCTGTTGGGGTTTTGATAACGACATCCGTTGTCTCGTAGGCAAGTTTTTCCAGATCACCCAAACATACACTAGGCGTTTCATAAAGCACGCTATAAAACGAGTGATAGTCTATGATAGGGGTCAACATGAGACCTTGGCGGTTTGTCTAATAATGGATGTAGCAATTACGCACCGGTGGCGTTCCTGAAGTGGTCTGTCATGGCGTCATAGATATCTGGCTCAACCACACCAATAGATAAAATCTCAACTAGTCCCATCTGCCGAGGCCATCTCATTTCCCCGTTTTATTAGAATAAAATCTTTTCTTCTGAAAAGACAACAATGACCGGGGCACCTCGAATTCGTTTGCTTCTTCTTCGACGTGATCTTAGACTCGTGGATAATCCTCTTTTCCATACTCTCTCCAAAACAAAAGATCACACACATGTCCTTCCAGTTTACATTTTTAATCCTCAGCAAATCGAAACCTCTGGATTTCTATTACCAGATACAAAATCACCATACACCGAAGCCCGTAGCCGTGTAGCCGGGTTTTGGAGGTGCGGGCCTCATAGAGCAAAATTCGTTGCAGAGTGTGTGTGGGATTTAAAAGAGAGCTTGGAGAAACTTGGGAGTAGTCTCGTGATTAGGGTTGGGTGGGGCGGCGAGGTTATAGGTGGAATAATGGAGGATATAGATGGCAAGGAGAACACAGAGGCTGGAAAGATTGTGAGTGTCTGGATGACGAGAGATCATGGTAGTGAGGAGATGAGCGAAGAAAACGGGATCAGGAAGCTCGTGGAGAAAATTGGGAAGGGTATGATTGAATTCAGAGTTTTTGAGGATGAGAGTTATCTTATTGACCGGTACCTCTTTTCCTTTATATTCCTAGTGGGTTAGAGTTGATTGGATTGGATCTGGTGATATATGAGTTGGGTGAATAAGCGCTGATTATATAAACAATAGAGATGACCTTCCTATGAAGCCTAACGAGGTTTCGGATGTTTTTACACAGTTTCGAAAGACTGTCGAACCTCTCCGCGATAATGTTCGAGACCCACACCCTCGGCCAATTTCAATCGCTCCAATTCCACATTATATCCCAGCCCAAAAACCGCCCTTCACAATCCCTGACTCTCTTGATGGTCTTATTTCTTCACTTCTTAAACCGCTTCAGAACCTCGATCTTCCTGGGTCATCATTGCAGACACCACCCGGTGCAAAGACAGCACACCCCTTCAAAGGCGGCGAAACATCTGGTTTGAAACGAATTGACCATATGTTAGCCACTGGAGCAATGACAACTTATAAGGACACCCGTAACGGCTTATTAGGCGAAGATTTCTCGTGCAAGTTTGCTGCCTGGCTTGCGCAGGGTTGCGTTTCCTCAAGGATAATTAATAAAGCCATGTTTGAATTCGAAGAGGGACGCCCTTGGAAACCCATACTATCGCTCCCGAATGACAAGAGTGAAAACAAACCACATCCCCAAGGATATGGAAAGGGAGAAAATAAAGGCACTGCATCGATTCGCTTTGAATTACTGTGGCGAGATTATTTCCGTCTCTGTATGCTTAAATTTGGACCCAAAATCTTCTCGCAGGCCGGATATCGGGGTGACACAAGTTACTACTGGAAGACGTTATCAGATCCTGCTGCAAAAGAGGATTTTGGGCGATGGCAGAGAGGAAATACTGGTATGGGCTTAGTCGATGCGAGCATGAGGGAACTATACCTTACAGGATGGACAAGTAATCGGGCTAGACAGAATGTAGCGAGTTATTTGGCTAAGAGAATGAAAATGGATTGGAGATTAGGGGCAGAGTGGTATGAGTGTATGCTGGTGGATTATGATACCAGCAGTAATTGGGGGAACTGGCAGTAAGATTTACCTCGCCACCCCCACTATTCCTCCCTTCTTTTCTCCGTAACTCAAAAACCTCTGAGTACCTATAACTAATGGATCATATGTAGATATACTGCTGGCGTTGGAAATGACCCAAGAGGAGAAAGCCGCGTATTCAACCAGGTTAAGCAAGCGCATGACTACGACCCCAGTGGAGACTATATTAAATATTGGGTCCACGAGTTGCGGGGAATTCAAAATATTGACGGTATTTTTCAATCCTCGAGGCTGACTATGTCTGAAAGGGATAAAGTCGTGGATTTTAGTGAGGATGGGAAAATTAGTGTACAAAACCCTTTAATTAGGATTGATTATGCCGGAGCAAATGGTGGCAGAGGTGGTAAAGTTGGTAGGGGTAGTAAAGGTGGCCATGGAAGGGGTGGTGGTGGTGGTGGTGGTAGTGGTGGGAAAAAGAATAGAGGTGAGGTAAGGGGCGATCGGCTTGGTGATGGGGGAGACGAAGGAATAGAGCCTGGTAGAGAAGGATAGGGTATCTAGAACTATTTTTAATGCTACAAATTACTAGTATTACCATTGGGCAAAGCAAATAATAAAACCGATATTGTTACTCAGATACTAAATGATCATTCGTGATGCAATTTCCTCTGAGTGTATTAATGCCGGGTAGGTACAATTGCTATACCAACGCTGGAAATAACACCTAAAGCCATGATGAGAGGTCGACGATAACTATTTTTACGTTAGAGCGTGAGAATTCTAGAAATCTAATCATCTTTTTAAGATCTTAGATGGTTGTGAAGTTATGAACTCTCAAAGTTGGGCAATTTTCTATGGTTGCTACGCGGATTCTTAACAAGATATAACTTCACAACCATCTAAGATACATAATTAAATAGGTAATTGCATTTCTAAAATTCGAGAGTTCTATAGATATAAAGCGTTGTCTTCTTTGTATGGAATTAATTATAGTATTCCGGAGTATGTAGGTCCAAAGTTTTTACAATATGTGTACAAATTCGAATATATCAATGTGTTATAAAGTAGTAGCCCGGTCATGCCCCATGCTCTCCTACAGCTACAAGTAGTTCTGTTCTCTCGTTTAAGCTCCTTCCAGTACCACCAGTTCCGTAACTGATTTGTCATTCACCCTTAATTTAATTTAGCTCAGTTGCTTACAGAAACCGTATAAGCCGGTCATGAAAAATTCCAATTCTTAATTGTCGAGACTAGCGTGTCCTGCAGTTAGAATAAGTGGTGTGGTGCGCTTGAGAAACCCGCCTTTATGAGATTGCGTCGATTATTTAAACTCCCAGAACATCTCCTATAGCTAGTTTAAATTTTGATTACATCGATATCGATTGGTAAGGACTCTGTAAGGTACAGTTCCCAGCACCCCATGCGAACTTTGTGGCTTCGGCACCCAGATCAGCACGTCTTTCAGCGAAGTAGAACTAGGAACCATCCCCTGCTGAGTTGATCTAGATTAGATTGTCGCGTGGATAATGTTGGTGGGATCCCATCGCTCTGGTTAAGGCGTGTTGGTAACCAGCCTAGGAATCGAAGGAGCTCCTCCGCTACCACATCATAAGAATAACTCGGCTAAACTCGATCCTGCACGCAAATCACATGTCTTAAACCTTATTTCAACCTCCAATGGTGGGTTTGATCCATATCAAGCTACCATGAGCTCCACAATACTTCGTTTCAAAGCGCGAGTGACGGCATATGATCCAAACACACCCACAGGTTCCTTGCCAAGAGAACAGGAGCTAGCTTCGGGGCTATTTCAAAGACACGGATAATCCTCACCAGCCAACCTCACCCCTAAACGAGTCTCCCCGTTCATGAAATGTCATATTACAAATCCACGGGAATTCATACGCGTGGGGTAAGTTGAGGCCGGTCATCCTCCGTGTTTCATTGGAGGTACAATTTCTCCCCCCTTCACAAGTATAAAATACTGAAAAGATACAACGGATATAGATAGTTTGTATATCATGTGGCTCTATTCACACCAATGTGTTACCCCAGATACATATATAATTATGCGGCTCGTGCAGAATAGTGGCAGGGCCAGTTGAAATCTAAATTGATGTTAACGTATGTTTAGTCGATTAATCTGTTATACTGTTAATTGTTGTTTCCCCCGCAAGGTACGGCCTGGGAAATCTTTTATTTACTACCAACTTAGACTTCATACGTATACGTACTTGTCCGAGTAACTATCTTGTCATCGTCATAGTCAGCTGCCAGTACCCATCTCACGATGATTTTGCAGTGTGGAGAATGGTGTTATTCACAGCCTTGCCGTATCCTACGTAGGCCTATGTGAGAACCGCCATATTTCTATATGGTGCCCCCAGTCTTAAAGGTAACATGAGAAAAACGCCAAGTCTCGAATAACTTTTCAACCACGATTGATATTAAAAATATGGAAAGAGAAAAGCTGGATACCATGATGAAGAAGAGTTTGTCTTTCCATATTTTTAATATCAATCGTGGTTGAAAAGTTATTCGAGACTTGGCGTTTTTCTCATGTTACCTTTAAGACTGGGGGAACCATACATCATTGCAGGAATAAGTACCAAAGACTTCAATTCGGCGGTGAACATGTGTATGTGTGTGCGTGGGGGGGGGGGGGATGATCGATGAAACCGGGTACCTCGCCCTCCGGCACCATGGTCAGAAGAAAGGTCCGATCACCTTTCAACGAATCCAGACAGCACACTTAGTTAGAAAAAGCAATAAAGAGGTGGTGGTCTGACGTATATCAGCAACTTGTTGGGCTACCTACTGTAGCTTAATTGCACAAGGCGTTGGGGTTTCAAGGTGTGGACCTTCTTGATGTTTCCTCGGCTGGAAACCACGAAGAGCAGAAAATTCCCATCCACATCAAGGAATACTAGACTTCATTGGCCAGTAAGGTCAAAAAAGCGCTCATTGAAGAAGGTGCTGCCCACGCTCCAGGAGAACAACAATCCAGCTCAATATGGCGACATGTTCCATTGATCAAAGACGAAGGACATAAGAAGCGCCTTGCGTGCGTCAAAAGTGCATACAATGGACATATTTACTCCGCGGCGCTGTGAGGTGTGCATTAGAAATCAAAAAAAAGACTTTTTAACACCGTTGAGCGGAAGAAACTCGATCGCTGTGGGGGTGAAAGTGAGGGCGAGAGAATGTTAACACATCGAAAGCAGCCTGGCCGGGCGCCCCCGATACATAGAACTTCAACTCCCCCACGTAGACAATCCGCAGCAATAAGCATAATTCACTGCCTACTATGATGACCTAGAAACGATAATTCTCGGAGTGGTAACGATGTCTTTCTAACCCTTTTATTTTCTTTTTCCTGGGACAAGATAAGAGAGACTAGTTTCCTTTCAAATCTCTACACTCATATCCATAAACACGGAAATCATCTCAATAAAACTTCCTTGCATATATATCAACATCCGAATCCGCTTTCTCAGTCGAAATCATAATGATCCTAAAACACGTCCAGATTATCCCACGGGATCTAAACTCCCCGAGTAGTTACAATTCAACTGATGCCTTGGGCATTGCTGGAATTGTTGTTGCTGTAATAACAGCAATTGCTGGAATTTTGGCTCTCTTTAAGGGGTGGAAGTGTTGGGGGAAACGAAAAAATAGTGTAAGTTCCCTTGAAAATATAATTCGCAGTGTGATAAAAAGATCTGTTCCCTTTACTTCTTAACTAACCCATCAATTCTACTGGAATCACTAGAATAAAGATAGTTCTGCTACTGCAGGAGTAACGGAATCAAATGGTCTCGATCTCCCTCCCACAAATACCCAGATACCAGCGCTACATCCTACTACATCCGAGGGAGTCAGTGCGGCCCATATGTTATATAGCCCTCATGTTACCAATATCCATAATATACAGAATGCTCATATAATGTACCCCTATCACGGACCTATCGGTAACGGTCAACGGCGAGAGATTCATCAGCCAACTTTGGATGACCCCCAAGAAGAACAAGCTCAGGATTTGGATGGCTAATCATGGGGTTTGGGACATTTACTGGGGAAGGAATATGTAGTTGGATTTTTATAATGCTTTCATCCGTTTTTCTTTCAGTTAGGGAATAGCTTTTATTTGTATTTTACTTAATGTAGTTACCTTCAGTTGGCTATAAACAGAATATAAAACGATGGTATGACTGTAAACAGAAATCAAAGCATAAAAGCTCATATGTGACATGGTGCGGATAGATCTTCTCAATTAGAAAATGTAGCATATATCCTTATACGTTTTATAGTTAGACGTGCCTCGGAGTTCGGATTCGAATGGTAATTAAGGGTTTATGTCAGTCTTAACTTAATTACAGGAAACACTAACCACCGTCATCGGATTTTCACCTCTCCAATTCCCCCATCAAAAAAGGGGGGAAAAGGGGAGAGAGAGAATACCGGACGGTCATTAAGCATTAGCATCAATACCATGGCCATGACACTCATGTGCACTTTATTTCAACCCTTATTTACGATCTCCAATGTGCCAATTGTTTTTACAGAGCTCAAACCCCCACGCTACGTATATACTGAAATAATCGATTAAACAGACAATCCGTTCAATGGGATGTCGGATGCATGTTGCCTACATACATTTGCTCCTGTACAAGAATTTACATTACCTACAAGGCTCCGACGTTCAGCAGAATTTTCAGCATCGTGCCCCCAAATGCTTTTTCCGGCTGCTTTGAACTATTGGTTGACTATTTTGACAAAAAAAGAAAAAATGGCAGAACAAGCTCGCGGAGTATTGAAATTCAAACTAAAGTGTGGGGTTTCTCGGCGGCGCCTTTTGAAGAAGCATTTTTCTTCCCCAGATCTCGTTACCCTTGTCGGGGTAGCCCTGAGATTTATGCAGGTTCTGGTGCACAGCAACAGCCTCGGTTTGACGGACGGCCACAACACCAACTCTTCCACTCTAGTCTTTATCTGTAGTTTCGAAAATGAACGTCTGTGGCCTCCGCTTATCTGCCCGGCTCCGTGCCCACCAGGTACCTTTTCGCAGGTTCTCAACAGCTGCCTCGAAAGCCCGAAAGCCGTTTTTTGCTCTCCGACTCACGTTTGCAATAGCTGCGCATGTCCTCCTCTGGGGCACGGCGGGCGTGGTTTTAACAAATTACTTTCTACCGATCTCTGGACCATTGTTAAAGGATCCTCTACCAATCCGTGGCTCCCCAGAAGAAAAGAAAACGATTGAGGAGCTTGAAGCATCAGCTTCTAAGTTACCGATTGTCAAAGCTCTACGGGCAGATCCAGAGTACAAGGAGCATAGACCATGGACAGGAATCCCTGAGGAGGAGCGGCAGCATAGATATACCCCCGGGGTGCTGCAAGGTGCTGAGAAGATAGGATACAATAAGGTTTGGGTTAAAAGAGATGGAAGCACCGTTGGTGTGCTGAGTCTAGGCAGGGGAATTTGCGGATTCCCAGGCGTTGTTGTATGAGCTCCCTTCTGCTTCCCTTCCCTTCCGCTTCCCCGAATTTGGGCTTGAAATAAGGAATAGAAGTTCAAGGTTAATTTCTCTCTCTGGATATGCTTGTAGCATGGCGGTGTTTTGGCTACGGTATCTAACACCTCTTCTTCTGGGGCGGTTTGAATACGGAATTGACCAATGTTATCCACAAGCAAGATAGTAGATGAAGCACTTGGAAGAACTGTAAGCCCTTCGGTGGCCCCTAGATGTAAATCTCTGCGGGTAATAATTCAAACCGATTTGTATAGGCAATGCATGTGCTACCCACCCGGAATGCTGTGACCGCACGGCTATCGATCAATTATAGACGACCAGCACACGCACATCTATACCCAAAGTCTAGCGGTTTCGTCATCTTACGAACCTGGGTCATCGAGGTATGATTTTCCCTTCTGATATTTAAACTAAAGTAACACAACCTTACCCAATGCTCCCTTTAAAAGCATACCGATCGCAAAGGAGTGGCGAAGGCGACAATCGAAGATGAGTTTGGCAATATCCTTATGGAGGCCGAGGGTATTTTTGTTGTTCCAAGGGGCTGGAGCCTGGCTGAGATGCCAAAGGGGATTTAGGCCAAGCAATGCTCTTCATTCGGTAGTAGTGTACTAGTAAGTTATACACATAAAGCATAGATACATGTACTCTTTCAGGCAACTGAAAACTTTCATGGTCATCTGATGATGTGGGAAAAAGGTAACTGATTAGTGATGCTGGGCACACTTTTATGAAATTATATCATTGACCATCGTAGAATGTGTTCAATATCCCACCGACAAATAGACCCCAAGATACCTTGCTCCCCTGTCCCGCCATCCCATGAAAAACACCTAAAGGAAAGGTTTCTGCTCGTATTATTTATACATGAGGAAAAAAAATAAAACAGGATATAAAAACATAATAATAATCAACTTGAGTATCAAAAGCATCCCAAGCAGATTATGAGCCGCTGTATAGGCCCCTCAAACAAGAGGTTTATCTTATCCTCCTCCTATCCATGGCCGCTATGGTATATACAGTTAAAAAGAGATGTAGTATTTTTAAATTCCCACCAAACCCCATCGTACCAAATCAAAATGTATAACTATCATAATAGTCATCATATCTAATATCTCTCCTCACGTGTACCCTGTCCTCTCTTAATGGCTTTACGGCAGGAAGATTTGTGAATCTAAACCCGCCCTCCACAAAGCTTGCGCATTGGCACCCGCATCCTGTAGGACATTCAACTACTCCATCTTCCGAGAACCACGCCTCCTGACAGTCCGCGTGTCCAACATGCCCACACTGCAGACATGGTACATAGAGTCCTTTGATGATGACGTCACAAACACAACAATTCATCGTTACCTGCCGTCGCTTGCATGGTTTGCATTCTCCTCTTGCGCCTTTCGTTGATATGAGCATTGCACCGCATTTGAAACAATGTCCACCAAGTTCCAATCCTTTGAAATATTGACCACTGGGTTCTGTTACTTTAGTCGGTTTGCGGGAGAATCCAACTGGTTCGTCTTCGAGAGCTTCGAAGGCAGCATTCTTCAAGCCGTTATACTTGAGTACTTCGAGGCGTGGGATTTGAAGACCCCAGTTGAACAGAAGGTCGGCATAATTTTCGCGGTAGGACTGGTAGAGACGAAACTTTTTGGGGTCCAAGAAAGGCACATGAACATTACCCTCATCGTCAAATTTGTCTTGGTTCATCATTGTAATTCGGATTGGGGATGGTTCTCCAAAATCCGATGATGTCTCGGTAAGGTCCGAATTAACATCTTCCTTAGAGCCACTCCCAAAAGTCGTAATGGGGCCCCATGTTACACCAGATATTGCTGTGGGTGGACCTAGCATACTTTCCGCAGGACTAGGCATCTTTCTTCTGGTTCCGGGAGGACTACCAGAATGCCCTGAGCCGAACGCCATGCGTAGGTTGGCTGCCATACCGGAGTTGGATTTTCTGGAGTGGTGGTGTAGTTCCGGGGACGATGAAAGACTGTGGAAGGCGTCATCACCAGTGCCTAGTCTGAACCCCTGAAGAGGTGGGGTAGTTCCTGTTGAATATGGGTATGCGGGATCGCTTCCAAAATGAACAGTGCCGGTCGATGAGTATGATCCATGTGTACCAATTGGCGTCAGCGTTGCTGAGGCGTAGTTTGGAGAAATAGAGTTGTTTGAGGAATGTGCCATAAGCGCCATGTCAATGCTTGGGAAATAGTCCCGAGCGTAAGCTGAGGTTCTCGTAGACAAGGAGAGTTCCTGTCAAGTCAACAAAAAGCGATAAATTAGCAGCTTGAAAACAGGCAATAAGAATAACGAAGAAAATAGAGGAAGAATATACATCAAATGGAGCTCTCAGTCCGCCATCATCCGAACCCGACGGTTCCTCTGTTTCACAGAACGCACAGCTCAACATGGCTAGCATTTGAACATCCGCCATCTTCTCGAAATATGCAAAAAGCTCCTCTACCAGCCATCTTCCGCCTAGTGGGTGGCTTCCCCACTTTACCCTCCCCCAAAACTCTGATTCTATCAAATCGTCTGCTTCATCATCACTCATATCTAGTCCAAGTCCGCTATCACGTCTTCCTCTAACAAGACTTGCCCGCTTGGCTACAACTAATATCCTGTCTTCATAGACACCTGTCCCCGAACTGAGTCCAGGGTGCTGATATACCTCCAGTGGGACTTCATTACGAAGAACCATTTCAACCAACCTCCAAACGTCTGCAAGTTCGCTGTTTCCATGTTTTTCAGCAACTCCGGCGTTGAATTGGCATACTTCGGCACTATCCCCGTAAACTTGATAGTCCTGAGCAAGCTCTTTCTTTGCCGGCAGCCAAGTTTGCATATCGTGTATGGATACTATATTTTTCGGTTTCGCAAAATTTCCTGTTATCGTTTTGGCCCCTGTCCCGGTACTTCTTTGCGTACTCCTATCTGTGCTACCTCCTCTGAAACGCCTTTCAATGTTTCGGTGTAGCCTCCATCCAAGGCTTGGTCTCAACGGGCCGTCCGCAATTGAATCGCTGTCGTCATCGCTTGATGAACTGCTGGTAGTGCTGTACGTACTATCTGTTGTATCTTCACCCGCCTCACTCGCCACAGTTGCCCTCCTTCCGATAGGGGATGCAGTATACAGTCTTCCAAATGTCTCCCAAGGTCTCCCGCTGCTTCCATATCTTATCGATCTTTCGTCATCCCTGACAGCGAGCGAGCTCAAAAGACTTCTCGTGCCAAATCTCTCCTCCTTTGGTGGGAAAAAACAAATCAATCTTCCATCATTCGACCAGGTGGCTCCGCAGGCTTTTGGTAATGGTACGTTGGCTTGGTTGTTGGTATTGACCACGCCAACGTTTTCTTCTTCTTCGCCATCCCTAGCACCAAGTGTGGCAATTCCTTCACCGTCATCACTGCTGCTTTCACCAGCATCGTCGCTATCACCCACCCACGCAGCGTCCTCCGCCCTCTCGCCGAGTAGGTAGCATAAGCACGGCTCCAGGCAGACTCTCTTCTTTCCTACGTGAGCCTGTGAGATCCTCTTCAATTGCATGCATATTTCATCGAAGATCTTTTCTGGAATCATGTTAGTTTTTTCCAGAATGAAACTCGGTAAACTAGACCCATCTCCAGGATACTCATGTGGAAATGAAATATCCGCTCTGAGAAAAACCCATTTATTATCTGTGCCCCAAGGTCCTGTCAAAGAGACGGTACAGGACCTTGCGGAAATATTGACTTTCTCGAAATTGATTTTGGGAAATTTGCTTCCAACAAGGGATATCTCATCGCCTAGGGTTTCCGGGATTTCCCAACCAATTCCAAACAATCCACTCCGGCCAGTACTACTCCTAATCCCATCGCTTTCGCTACCGTTCACTGGGATCTTTCTGGCGATTTTGACCCCTCGCATCCAGGTTATAGGATTGACCTCTTTCCTTCTTCTTTTACCAGCTCTCATGAAGCCTCCTTGTTTCATGTTTCCCCTAGTCAATCCAAGACCATCGCCACTCAAGCTTCCCATACTTAGTTGTTTCCCCAATGATCCTCCAGATTGTGGGCTGACGAGTCCACTCCGGATTCCTTGATTCTGACCTGGGAACAAACTATCTCTCCAACCGCCTTTCAATGCTTCCTTCTCGATATCCATTCCACCTATGCTTAATCTGGGAAGATGTCTCATTCCCATTGGCATTGGTGCCGGCCCTTTTTTTCCACCAACGACCTTAACAATCACAGCTTCATCACGAAAGGTCTTGTATTCTGCTCCCCGGCGAGTGACCCTGAATCTCATCTTCTTCTTTGGGTCATGGCCAATCTTCTCAGTTATCTCTTGATCAATAGTCCAAAGTCGGATGTCCTTGTCTAGTGACCAGGTCACCAACTGAAACTCTCTGTCGTCGCCCGTATCGTCCCGTTCGCCCCCTCTCCATCTCCAAAGAAATTCTTTGACGTAGTCGGTGTGATCTGAGAATTTATGTACGGGCGTAGCTGGTTCGTCTGCCTTTGCCCTGCGGTCCCAAAGATACAGGGATGTATCGTCGCGCTGGGGCATGGTCAATAGCCCTCTCCCGAACGGTGTATGTCGGGCTCGCCACACTGGGAAAGAAGTATGGATGATGCGTTCAGGTGTGTCGTCTGGACACTGATCATAATCCCAGAACTTGACGGTTCGATCGAGTGCACATGTCACAATCCCCGATGGTCGAGTCCTATTCCAATCCACCCCGTAAATCTTTGTTGAATGAGCGCTGATTTTGCGAACCGCACGCATACCCATGCGGTCATCCCATATGTATAGATACCGGTCGTGCGAGCTGGCGAGAATGTGCTCGTTTTGTCTATTATATTTGACTTGCGTTGCACCGGCGAACCAATCACAAAAGCTCATGACGGGTCTACGGGGAGTTCGGAGGTCCCAGCAGTGCACGAAAGAGTCGATGGAGCATGTTGCAAGAACGTTCGGCTGGTGCGCAGAGAAATTAATGTCCGTGATTGCGCGAGTGTGGGAGTGTAGGACCAATTCGATAGCCTTGCGGGATGGAAGGGCGAGGTTCCAAACTATGGCCTTTTGGTTCGAGGTCGAAACTACCCAATGCGAATGAGATGCATGTGGAGACCATTGAACGTCTGCGACAGACCAAGCTGTTAAATGTGGAAGAAAACGAGGGGGGTCGTAGGGATTATCGAGGTCCACGATGTGGAGCCCTAATTGACTATGGAGAGGTCAATTTCCAGAGTCCGTGGGATTGAGAGTCTGGGGCTCAAAATGCAACTTACGAAGCTAAGACGACGTCTCGGCTACTGGGTGATATGGACCTGCTCACAAATATTAGACCAGTCACTACATGTACTTACGCTTTCCCAAACAAATAAATAAAAATTGGCAAGAACCCACATAGAGCCAACCGGCGCATCAACTTTGATCGACATGTTCAAATTGAATGTGGGTGAGCCGTATGCCGAGGAGGTATCCCCCTTCGACAGGGAAGCTTTCGGGGAATTCATGATGATTGTCGCTCAATAGATCCGGTCTGAGGTATCGTGCTTCTCGAATCTATAATATAGGGAAAAGGGGCCTCATGTATCTATTTACATTCCAGTGGATTAGCGCTGCGCAGTCACCAGAGCCTTGGTCTCAGGCTGTTTGGGAGTTCAGAACGCACTTATTATAGATGCGCTCAAAAAGAGTGTACTCAATTCAATTATAAGGGTAGTAGGTACCAAAAGGAAGAATGCGGACTTTACGACTTAGCAAGATTCTCGCCCCCCTTCCCCTCCGTATGTAGACTTGACAGGAGTTGCAGAATCCTCTTAGCTGTGAAAGCACTTGTCGTCGGGATAGAGGTAAGCAAGTAATCGTTCAAGAAATCGCCACTATTCGCGCCGTGGTCGAAGCAGCCCATCCAACCTGCTGAAGCAGACACACACACACACACACACACACACACACACACACACACACAAAAGGCCTTGTATAAAAGAGCCCGAGAAAAAAGGTAAAAGTACGTAATAGATATCGTTGTTACCGCGTTAGCAGCCGCAGAACCGATGATGGTTTTTAATTGTCTTAGAGTCAACAGAAGAAGCTTCTGTCAGAGCGAAAAAAGAAGGTGAGACGCAAGAAAACCAGCAACTGTAAAGGATCTTCGCAAGAAGGCGGTGAGGTGATCGATGAGCAAATGGGCGAACGAGATGGTGCATGTGGGGAGAAAAGAGAGGAGAGGACTGCGGTAGTGGCGGGGACTTGAATATGATGTATTCAGGGTCCTTAACCAGCGTTCTTAGGATAGGTACATGTATGTAGTAGGCACTGTACCTTTAACCTCTGTTAGTTAATTTGGGGGGAAAAGCCGATTGACGGACTCCCGAATCTCCCGATCGCGGGTCCCTTGCGAGCTGTAAATTAGGGTGCAGACAAAAAAAATAAAGGTTTAAGAAGTGAAGAGATAACAAGTAAATTCCCGTCAAACCCTCTACGTTTTATTAGAAAAGGCTCTTGTATGTGGTATCCGCAGCGGTAATCATGTGTTCTGTTCTTCCAGTAGGCATGTAGGTACATGCCAAAGAAACCCTTCGATCTACGATCCGTCAACAATACCCTTCCTTGGGCACATGTTTCAAAGGCTGGCAAGCTCTGGGTCAATTCTAAGGCGATGGAAAAGTTGGGATAGTACTACATGTACTCTATTGGCATGAGACTGAGTACCTACACTTATGACAAAGCTCTAGAGTGGGAGAGATTTCTCTTCGCTGCAGCCCTTTCTCATCCATGCCACTTGTAGCCTTCTAGGATCATCTCTACTCCTCCAGATCACATTATTAGTGTAGCTTCTCTTTATGATACAATTGTACCTACATCCTACTAACCTTTACTCGCCCACTCGCCCACTCGCCCACTTCTCGACTCTCTCTCATTTAGGGATATCCTCTAAATACTTTGACCATTTCCCCCATTATTCCTTGCTGCTCTGATAAACTTGTTTCACAAAGGTTACCCAGAAGCAGGCTTAAAGTACTCCACCTCACTGAACACTAACCGTCAACCGCCACCCCACCTTTATCTTCATTCCCATACAACCCCGCACTCCCTCGTCCATCATCTCGTTCCGCCGCTAAAACACTCGAGATGGCTCTTCCAAAACGCATCATCAAGGAGACAGAACGTCTTGTAGCTGAACCGTAAGTGCTTGTCTCTTTCGCTCTTAGCAACACTCCCATTTCCCCAAAACTGTATCCGTTTTTCATGTTGTGTTCCACGTGATTGCATGGGGCTCCCTGTTTACTAAGCCTGAGAAACTGACAATAATACTATACATACAGAGTTCCAGGAATCAACGCTGTTCCACACGAAGACAACCTCCGGTATTTCGATGTCACTGTTCGTTGGCTCTCTGGCGTTCCTTATTCTCTGGTCCCTTGCTAATAGCTCTTCATAGATTCACGGACCCGCACAGAGCCCATATGAGGGAGGGATCTTCCGTCTCGAGCTTTTTCTCCCTGAAGATTACCCGATGACACCTCCCAAAATCCGTTTCTTGACCAAGATCTACCATCCAAATATTGACAAGCTCGGGAGGATCTGCCTTGATGTGCTTAAAGGTGTGTCTCTAAAGCGCCAGCAACCCAAAACGGACACTACGATTTGGAGTCGGAGTCAGAGTCGGATCAGGCTAGGCCTTGCAAACCAAACAAATAGAGAGAGAAAACGATATATAAACAGGAATGCTAATGTTTTTTTTTTTTTTTAGGAAACTGGTCTCCAGCTCTCCAAATCAGGACGATCCTGTTGAGTATCCAGGCTCTCCTTGGTGCTCCAAACCCGGACGATCCTTTGGCAAATGATGTTGCTCAAAGATGGAAAGAGGATGAAAAGGCGGCCATACAGACTGGTATGTTGATTATTTCTCAAAAAACCTCCCAAACTTCAACGGAATTTGTAGTAATACCGAATCTTCACACGAACAGCAAGGGATTGGACCAAAACACATGCGATGGTCTGATATCACTATTGAATTTACCACAAATAATCTGTGTGCTTTATATATCATTCGACAAACATGACTACCCATTAGCCACTTGCACGAAAGTTGGAGAATTTGATACGGCAATTCGAGGAAGTTGTGCACAAATTATCGCCGGCAGTTTCCTTGTGGAAAAACCTCATGATCTCTCTCTTCTATTATTATTTTTCGGAGAGGAGTTGAAGAAGTTGATCAGGATAGAACGCGTTTTTACTTTATTCCTTTGGGTGTTCCGATTTCCTTTATTGATTCTTTGAGCTGAAACGATGTCTGTAATTTACAGGCTTTCTATGAAAATTGAACAAGTTGTTTCATGATTGATTGAATTTGCTCTACCGGGTAGTGAGTTTGGTACAGCGATTTTCAAACCTAGTTTTTCTCGGCACAATGTATCTATTCAATGACCAGGACATTGATACACCCAAATAGATCCCAAAAGTGGGTTTGGGGGGAAACCTTTTTAAAAGGGTGGAAGTGGTTAAGTAAACTGTTCCATCCCACCAATACATGCATATGTATCTACCCACTAGTCTTCCAGATCCTCTATGCCTGGTACCACCAAATGAAGCGAAATATTGCGCACCCTCTCCTTCATGATATGAATTCCCCTCTGACTCCGACCGATACTCTACCGAATTTGAAAACTATACACACTGACGGAGTTTGAGTGCAAGGTACACAGGGCAAGATGACAGTAATATTAACATCACAGATTTATTTTATTACATACACTAACCGCTTTGGACTCTGACGTTACAACCTCACTGCCCGCTATTTTCAGTACTCATCATAATAAACACGGAGTGGGGAATACGAAGTTATGAAGTAAGATCCTAATCCTACTTAGATGTCTTATTTCAGAAGCCGCCGAAATTGGATATACTATTGCCGTAACCAGCAGGTGTTTTGAGTACAAATAGCCACTCGCTCCCCTCCACTTTCTTCGATCCCACATCAACATCGGCATTCAGCAAAAAACAATGTCTCAAGCACTTCTTACACCCAAGAGTCAGCAAAAATTCGGCTTCTGCGCTGAACACACGATGAGTCGTGCACCTCCTGTCCCTAAGACCGTGGAAAGCCGCCCCATCGATCTTAAAGGTTTGTTGTGAGGCTGAAATAGCGCTCCCCTGGTTTTGTATAGAGATCTACAGGATAGAGAGCGAAGGCTAATGCGCTGTAGCTGTTATAGATACGGGTGCAAGAGAGGCAGATGAGAAAAATCTCAATGTCAACAACGAAGTCAATGAAGGGCAGCCGAAGGTACAGGTGCCTGGCCCTTGGATAAATCCCTGGGCCAGAAGCGATAATACCAAACATGGCAAGAGGAGACACATCAAACCCAAACAACCTACCATTGTCCGCGCTGAAGATATCCGTATCGAGGCTATGGACCCAGACGATCCAAGATCGCATCTTCCGGTCCCCCCACAGAACATACAAAATATACCGCGCGACCCGCAGCATGGTTTAATGAGTTGGACAGCCTGTTACGATGACTCTTGCCCTGTCCATTTCTCTGATAAGAATGGAAGCGGCTGGTTCCCCAAAGCACCCCGTAGGCGGCGGCGCTAGGATACTGGACTTGGTGACATTATTTTCTTTGTTTGCTTGCTGGGGCTTCTGGTTTCCTGAAAAAAAAAAACATGATTAGATCGTTTTTCTTCTTTATTTCGATTAAATTAGTTCTATTTTGATTCATGTACATACGTGCAATTTTCACATTTTTTTCTTCTCTGATGTCGACGCTGCGTCATCATCAATCATCACTCGGCCAAATTGCATGGCATTTAGCGCAATTTGAATCCTAGGCTCCCACAGCACACGATGATTTGTATATTTTGAACACACGTAGTGAGGATTATTTCGTCATGACGAACCGCCATAGGCGCTTTCATAATACTAGAGCCAGCTTTATGCATGTGTCATAATTGCAAACATCAGGGAGACCCTCGAAAATATATGCCGCTTGCCTTTTTTGGGCTATAGCGCTACCGTATATTAAAAGTCAAGTGCCCTCTTCAGACCTGGTAATCATGATCCATACATGTAATGAAAACAAGACTTCTCATCATCGTCCCAGGTGCAGCCGGCCCTTAGTTCCTGAATATGTCAGATGCACTTTTTTTTATCAGTTTCAAGCTTTGAAATTTAGATGGGCACGATGTGTTGTGGTACCAATCATGGATATGACAGGTTTCGAGGCTTCGGGTTATTTAGGGAGGCCTTCCCAGATTCTTTTATCTAAATTCTAGGGAGTAAAGTTATCATTCAAATCACCATCAGATTCTGAATATATATACAGCCTGGTTGGCCTCTCCAAACACAACCAGAATGGCTGTGCATGCGGAAGGAAGTCATCATTGTAACGTTAAGATTAGGTTTAGGCTAGGATCGGAGCTAGCAGCGCAGCGGATCAAAGTATACTAGGTGAAACGGGCAAGGCCTGCAATTTATGGAGCATTGATGCGTCGGACATTACATAAATGAGATGCCATGGCATCCCTTGAATGAGTTGTTGCAGACTGTCATAACCGAGTCAGCGGATTACAGCAACTACATGTAACTACATGTAACTACATGTACCTTGACGTACTTCGTACTTGAATTAAATTAATTATCCGCGATGTCACTCAGACGCAGCAGAACCGAATTATTTCGGAATAATGGAATCATTCCTAGATACTGCACTAAAATTGTACCGGCCGCGGGTGCATCACGCTTTTTTTTTTTACAAAACAGAACCTCATGCCTCTTTGACTAGAATCGGAACACGCACAGCCCAATAGCATACACGAATATAGTCGTGATCGGGCGTTCTTATATTAGCACATGAGCAACGGGTTCACATTACTCTACATAGATATAATAATACATACAAATAAAGAAGAGCGATAATCAAATTAGAGTTGGCCCTCTGTTATGGATAACACCAGAAATTCGCCATGGGCACTAGGTTGTACGTATTGAATTTGTGGGGTTTGATTTGGACCAGTGAATAAGGTAAAAGCTTAATTGTTGACACTTCTAATATGAAAATGTACCCACTCACTCAAAGAGATCATATAAGCCAGGGGATAATTTCCACTACTAGCAAGACTTTTCTACTATGGCATCACACATATTTACTTCCTAACATCCGCCTTTAAAGCATTTACGTCATCTCAGCCTTCACATGGGTATAAATCTTGGCAGTAAAAATCAATCAAAGGTATTGCTTCAACAATCACTGAATATCTGGTGAAGTTAATAGGGCCTTTTTCCCCAAATCACATGATTCTTTAAAAGATTTCCCTATAAAGGTATCGCAGTCTCTTGCCCTCATATATACCCAGGAAACGAAACTCCACACCACTGACCATCCCACAAATGTTTTAATTTTGATTTCTAGCAGAACCTGTAAGTAATAGCTATGGCAGAGCCTGTTGGAAATGAGATAATTTATCCAGCTGAACATTTAACTCTATTTCTTTTCCGAGTCAGGCGCAGTAAGAGGGGCGGAACGGTATAATAGGATAAGAGCGGAGTGACTTTCTCCTACAAAACACAAACCTCATTAGTTTGAATTCACGAGATCAGACTAATTTGATTTTAGGGACGTAAACCTACCACCACCAGCTAAAGATTCGATCTTGTCCTGTTCAACCTCGGAAACCTTATCGTCGTTGAAAAAGTACCAGGTCTTTCCGTCCCCGCCCTCTTTCTTAACGTAACTGCAATAATGCCCCGAGTCTGCACTAGCCCCTTGATGTGTGATAACACCCATAAGTTCATAAAGCCCGCTGGGGTTGCACCCATCGTCCGCGGCGAGACCGGGGTCCAATTTGTTCTTTAATTCTTGTTCCCAATTCGGGGCATTCGCATCGTCTGCTGCCACCTTTATCGCAGCAGCGGTCTTCTCGGCCTCCTCTTTCGCTTCTGCAGCTTTACTTTGGGCAGACCCAAAGCCGCCCATGCCAGCATTTCCGCCGGCAACATCATCGGGGCTTGCTGCACTGCGCTTGAGTCTTTTACGAGCCCGTTCACGATCTTCTGCGTCCTTCCGAAGGTCGCGGAGGCGGTCGCGAACAGGGATCAATTTGGCACGGAGTTCGTCGGTGCAATATTCCGAGGCATCAAGCTCGAAAGGGAATGTTACTTTACGCATGATCTTGGCCTTCTTGTTTATTTCACGTTTCCAGTAGAAACGGACAAAATGACACTGCAGCAATATTAACAAACCGAGTACTTCAGAGACTAGATAGGTCCACCTACAGTTAAATACTTAGGTAGACGTGTGATTTTACTGGTTTTAGTGTAAATGGCATCTCTCCCTAGGGTAGGACTATTCTTTTCAATTTCCTCAGTCAAGCCAGCAATCAGGCCGTCGCGCAAGTGATTGATGGATTGATTAATGTGACATTTCAAGTTCACGAATGACTCGGTAGTCTCAACGGGCGGTTCATCTGGGGTATCTTCGTTGCATTTCAGAGTGGAAACCATCTGCCCGGACAAGTACTTGTCGACAAATGAGACGTCGCCCGAAGATCCGTCTGTTGATTGAATCTTTAGCTTTTGGCGAAGCTGTGAGAGTATTTGAGAATAGCACTCCTCTGCATCTTGTTGAGAGTATTGTCCGTTCTTTGCCTTTTGTGCGAATTGCGGAAACGCCGTCCGAAGAGCACCAAGAAACATCATTGGTGGGAATCCCTCAGTAGTTTGGCCCATCTGTTTATACAAGTCCCTCAACGCTGATGTCAAATCAGAACCTGCAATTCCACCCAAACCAGACAATAAAGAGCTTGATCCACCAGCTCCTCCAAAAGCTCCTGCGGACGGGCCACTACTCTGATACTTCTGCAGCTCCTCCTGAAGCTCTGGTACAAATCGAAGGGTTTGAAGAGTTGAGTTCATGTAGCAGGTATTGCCCAGATTTTGCAGTCCAGATGGAGTAGAGCCTCCAAACGCAGCGAGCTGGGCGTCTGTCAAGTCTTCGAGAAACTTCATCTTTTCTTTGGGCGCTTGAACATGTTTACCAGCTGGGGTTCCCATCATCATGAACTTATGCCCTGGTTTCAGACCCAGTGAAGAGAGATCCGTATCATCTTTTAGTTGTCCGCCTTTAATCAGGACCTTCTGTCGTTCGGGTTCGACGCCAGTGATGGAATATAGCTGGAATTTAAAAACTTCTCCGGGTTGAGAGATATCTACTTCAAGCTCGTGGCGTTTTCCGGCATGGGTAACAACAACTAAAAGATAAAATGTCAGTGCGGGGTGACAGTTGGAAGAAGCAAAGGGAGGTGTTTTACCTGGTATAGAACTCATTTCGGTATTTTGAATTATAGCAAATCCTTATTCTTTCGGATAACTCGGTGGGGTAGATACGAAGCCGAGAGAGAGATGGAGAAAGGGGAATGATGAAGATGGATAGGGAGGATCGGAGGTGCTGGCAAGGAGTGGAATGAAGATGGAGTATTGGCGGGGTGACGTTTATTGAGCCACTAAGGTCGCCACAAGAGGCTAATGGTTGTGTGGCGTTATGTAGTATGGAAGGCGAGCTACCTACTAGTACCGGGTATTGAGGGTAAATACGAAGAGAATCTTGCTGATCTTAGATTCTCGGTATTTATGGTTAACCCCCGGTACCTGTACCTACATTTACTTATCGAACGGCAAATGTTATATCGAATACAGCCAGTAATACTAACTCAAAATATGTTTAATCCAGAGCGACTGGTATCTTGTATTCAGGCATTACGGTACCTGGAATTCGAGGACCATGTTCTCTAAACAAAATTCTAAAGATGTGGGGATATAGATGCTCTAAAGTAACTTTATTATGCTGCACCTTGATTGTCATTCATACACCATTCCGAAACCGATACTTACCAATTTTAATCAAATAGCATAATTTAGTAGGGAGTGCTCTATCTACCAGTACGAAATATATGGGATGCCACATATTAAACATCAAATTGGCCTCATATAAACCAAATAATTTGCTCGTTGTTTTGTTAGGTTTCAGCAGTGAAGAACCAAATAAATAATATGGATACTCTGCGTATTGGATACTGTAAATTTATATAACCGAAACCCCCAAAACCAAAAGTAAGCGGACCGACTCCGAATATTCACATCCTATTGTCGCCATGGCCTCCTCTACCCAGTAGAAGAATTTTGGGACCACAAGTAAATTTTATTTATTTAATACAAGCACAACACGTGTGAAATCATGTTATGATGTACCCCAACCCCAAACCCCCAAAGAAAAGAAAAGCCGTTTATTTGAGCGGGATGAACCTTGAAGAGTGGGTGGCACCGATACCGGGACGACCGTGCTTAACGGGTTTGCTAAAAATCCGTAAACGCGTCAGTATTCCGACTTTTCCTAATTGTCTCTGTACTCTCCACCCCCTCCCCCTAATACCCCATATACACCTAAGGAATGCACGTACTATGTGATAGAGAACTCTCCCAAGTAGAATCCAACCATTTCAGGCTTGATCTCAACCTGGTTGAACTCCTTTCCGGAGTAAATGCCAATGACTGATCCAATCATCTCAGGGACAATGATCATGTCACGGAGGTGGGTCTTGACGAGGTCAGGCTTTTCGTTGGGCTTGGCCTCCTTCTTAGCTTTGCGAAGCTTCTTGATAAGTCCCATCGGCTTGCGCTTCAAGCCACGGTTGAACCGTCTACGGGCGCGGGCATGGACGAGATCGCGGAGCTCTTCTGAGGAGAGATCAAGGAGCCTATATTTAGTTCATTAGAGCCGAGGTCGTATATAGCGAATAGATATGGGGAGACGGAACTGGTCGAGGTCGACACCGCGGTATGAGAACTTGCGGAAGGTTCTGTTCTTCTTCTTCTCTGTTGTTGACCAAAGTGTTCCGGTCAGTACAAATCCACCACCCCACCACTCCTTCAAAATCCTAGGGAGTCGTACCGGCAGCCTCAACGGGGTCCTATCATATAATCATTAGCTAACAATTCCACCACCACCCAAAGAAGATCCGTCCTCCTTTCGCCCAAAACGACGGATAGCTGGGAAGCTCACGTATTCGGTGTTATCAGCCATGGTTGAAATTCGTGTATATACCTTGTGACGGTCGATATCGAAGGGCACGATAAGAGGGGGGGGGGTGGTCGGTTGGCGTTGGTTGTCGTTGGATTGTTTTTCGCTGAAGTTTCGCAGGACCAAGATTCGATGTGTGAGAACGATTGTGGGTGAGACTCGGACTGTGTGAGGGCTAAGCCCTATGTCTTGGCATAACTTCCTAAGGTCATGTGCAATCACTCTACGTCAATAATTTTAAGGAACCTACATAATTCTTTACTAAACACAACATATAGAATAATTACAACCATAGTTAGTTTATACTAAGACACAGTTGTCCTATAATGCTCTCCAGCGAAGTCATCGAGTGACATTTTGTGACGCATTCACCAACTGGCAGGGGTAAAAGGATAGCGTCGATCATTTGAATGACTGGCTTTAGAGGTGTAGAGTAACATGAGTTACCCGGATGATCCGAAACCCCTGACAACCAACGTCACTTAGACATTATTGACAAACAAGCTTCCGAGCTCCACGCCATATTCGTGAACAATGCTCGCGCTCGTCGATTACACCTCTGACAGCGATTCTGAATCAGAACAAAAACGGTCCACACCACCTCCCCCACCACAATCGCAGCCACAAAGACCCGGACTTTCCGCATTACTTCCAAAACCCAAGGGTGCACGAAAAGCTGCCGGGGGTGGTGGCGAGGATAATGGCCCTAAAAAAATAATCGTCAACCTTCCAAAACTCAAAGACAATGAGGTCGATGATGGACCTCCGACGAAAAAAACCAAGATTGGAGGGGGTTCAGGTTTGAGTTCTATGCTACCAGCGCCGAAAAGGTCTGGAGCAGTAATGAAGAATGCGCCCCCACCACCACCACCTCCAACTCCTCCTCCATCCGCTCCTTCAGTAGCTCAAGAAACACAAAACGTAGATGAGGGAGCAACCGAAAGGGTTGAAGAGGATAAAAAACAATCTCTACGTGAAAATGAGGGTGTGAATAGATCAACTAGATTTGTTCCACAATCAGTAGCTAGGAAACCTATTCAACCTACGAGCTCGTTTAAGCACTCGGGAGCTATTAAAGGTGCCGCATCCAAATCGACATCTACAAAACAAAAGATTTCTTTATTTGGGGCAGGTATGATTGAAATTCTCTGCACGTAATGACCAAATATAATTAACAAAGAAAAAAGGTCCAAGCCTGTCGTCTTCCACGAAATCAATAACAAAATCTATAGCCCCAGGGGAATATCAGCCAATAATGCTCACGGCCGCAACACCCGCGAATAAACCAAAGGGAACATCTGGTGCTCAAGATGAAAACCCCTACTTTGAAGAGACAAATGGGGCCATAGATCCTGAACCAAATTCAGTCGGCACCAGTGTCGAAAATGCACCACAAGACCTAGAGACAGTTGCACGAGAAGCTGGCCTAGATGACGCTGCAGTATGTGTACTAGATATTCAAACAAACCTCAACACTAACGTAAGAGTAGATGCGCCAGCTCTATGGCCGACGAGGCCGCGGAAATGCCCCCATCAATATCACCAATTACAGTGTGGATCAGGAATATAATAATAATGAACTTAGCAGGTCAATGGGGTTGCTAGAAGAAGTAAAACCTGTCAGAAGCATTGCTCCAGGGAAACACCAACTTTCCTCATTACTCAATGGTATAATCTTATTCCTTTATAAATGAAGAATCTCTGGGTTTTATTGATTTGCTAATCGACCTTATGTGTAGCCGCACAATCGCAAAGGGGTGCTTTGGAAGACGCTTTTGCCCAAGGGAAGAGGAACAAGAAAGAGGCTGGCTCCAAATATGGATGGTAAAGGATCTTCCATAACGATCCTTATAGTGCAAGCCGAAGAACAGGAATATATTATATATCAACATTATCGACTATGGTTCATTTTGAAATCATAACTCTAGAAGGCGGGATATAGCTGTAGACGAGGCAATAAATTCAGCATCCTTTCACGAGGCCAGCTATGCTAAAGAATTTATGGTTTAGTTAAGTCATCAAACTGTTGACAGATTGGGATGGAATTCTTTGAGACATCAGCTTGATTTACATTGCACCATGGATAAATGTATGTATCCAAATGGTAACGAGCAAGCCTCATTTCTATATGAATGCAAAATGCAAGTGTAAATAAATGATAGTATTGATCTGAATATGGATATGACCGCTTATCCTAGGCTCTGCATTGTGCATTCCAAGGTATGTTGACAGAGGAGGGAGAAAGGATGGAAATCCATCATTAAGTACATGTAAGTACTTGTAAGAAGTATATGTATCTACCACAGAAAAACAGGCCGCTGGTACATACATGACTACATTTATAGCCCATGTTCTCGACTTGTTCGTCCATATTCTACTCTAGTCTTCCCCAGTTCTCCGGCCCGTCCTCTCCGACTGGGGGCTCGCACGAGACTAGACCCAACTACATCAAACTACATACATGTACTTGTACATGTAGCCCCGCACACCCAAAAACAAGTCCCGATTGGGGTAATATAGTTTCTTTCCTTTCCTTTTCTTTTCGTTTCTTGCTCATAAGACTGGGTGGCGTGAATGAGACTGTAGATTACATGTACATATAGTACTAGAAATGGGTGTGATGTAAGTACCGTAGCACTGCCGCATTTAATTGAATACCGCATTGTTGTAGTATTGTTATAAGTAATAGCATTGGCGGGGTATTTCGGGATAAGCAGTAGCATTGGTGTGGTATTTCTGGTGGCAGGTTGGTATTGCTATAGTATTCCTTTAATTTTTCGATGTACATGCAAGATTTGGATGTACACCTAGAAAAAGTTTCCCAGGGTTTAATGTATCATGAAGCATCACGGAATTTATCACCACAATTCTTTTCATCAATAGTTTACTCAGTTCTGATTTTTATCATCGGGTGATAAAGATTTAGGGAATACTTTTTTAAAATAAATTTTTCTTTCATTCCTGGATCTCGATCTATCATAGTTCTGTCAGTGGCTCGTGCAGCTGGAGATAGTCAGATCATAATCATTATGATGATGATGGTGGTGGTGGTGGTGGTGGTGATGCTCGAATACATGTACCTACATGGTGTTGAACTGCTCCCTAGCTGGTGGGGGTGGACATAGTACTAGTAGGGGGCGGCGGGCACAACATTACATGTAGTATGGCGGGCAGTTAACCATTTAACCGTAACCTACCAGCCAGTTATACGCCTAGTATTCCTATGGTAGTGCTGCAGCAGTTCTACGGCATTTTTCCAAATACCCCAACCCCAATGAACAATGCTGCATTGAAAACTATGCCGAATTATCTCCGTATTGCTAGCAATGCGGCATTGTAACACAGACTGCGGTAACACTCCGGTATCGAATACACCCCAGAACATCTCGCGTCGCTAATTCATCATATTCCCACAATCCCGTAATGCTGACCACGTAATCCCCTAATTAGTATAACATGTAGACCTATGATCTGCAACTTTTTCTGTGGACTGGCTCAAGCCTTATTTTTTTCTTTTCTTTTTTTTTTCTTACGTATACGAGTACTGAGCTGCGTACAAAATAGCTTAGGAATCAATTAATGATGATGCTTGAGGAATTTTGGGAACCAGGTTAGGGGAGCCAAGTTAGAATACGGAGGGGTATTAGAGTACCGGCCAAATATGTAGTAGTGCCAGAAGATAATACATATCTACGAGAGATTATATCATGAGAGATCTGCCCATCACAAGTCAAAATCGAAGATAGTCCAGACCACACTCCACTGGCAAGTACATTTAGTGAGAATCCGGTCTACTCTCCCCCTGTTCGCACCCCAACACCTGAACCCGAACCAGATATATCAATTGTCTTTCTGTGGAAAGATAACATATGGGTAGCAGGAATAGAGGAGAAAGTCGAAAAGTGAAATAAGAGCAACAGGGAATAATACACATGTGAAGAATGGGCACGGTGCCGCCATGACTAGCGACAAGCGATACTCCTCCTGAATAACTCGAGAAAATAGTGTACAAATAGAGGATACGTCAAAGAGAAAACGTGCACTATCCCAGTGGAAAATTGGGCATTCAAATAGTTGGCACATAGTGGCCCTTTTATATGGCAAGAGAAGAGAAAATGGGTAGAGAGACATGTCAAAATTGTTTTCTCCTTATGTTGAGATGTGGTGGATGGAGGAAAGTTCTAGATATATTGTCATAACTTTCGGGTTGCAACACCATGAGAGATCTGTATCATAAACTATCACTCAACTTATCAGCACTTTGGATTATAAAGGATCAGAGTTCCGCACTACCCTCTGAATGCGCGAGGTTTGTAGAAGTGAATAAGGCTGGGCCGGTTAGAGTCACGATATCTAACGCGCCTATAGATCTATCAAGCCAATTGAGCACCTAAACACACCGTGGTCATGGCCTTGTTTATATTATTAGGTTTACTGATGTCCGGCACCGGAAGCTGCTCTCACTACATGCAGTAATATATACCGAGCATGCGTCATTTATTTATTGACACCTCTCCATCTGTTATTACACGTACATGTAGGTCTTTTTTTTTTTTTTGGCGAGGTGTCTTGAACCACTACCCTTCCTCATATACCTATATTTTCTTGGCCACCTTTCTCACTTCTTTTTCTTCTTTCTTCTTTATTTAATCTCACTTAATTCATCCTCATCTTGATCTTCGTTTCTTGAAAACATTGGCAGGGAATCTTCCTTCTCGACTCTGAATCTCTCGTTTACCCGTTCGAGTTCTACTTCAAAGTCAAAACAATACATTTCTTATCTGCTTGATATGCCTTCCATCGACTTCAATCCTAGGAGCCGTTGGCCATTTTCAGCATTCTTCGCTCCCAGCACCGTCCCTATTTCTGCTCCTTCCCCTCCCCCGAACTGCTCCTGTAATTTTCTCGGAATGGGTTTTGATCAAGCACATTCTCATGAGCAGAGTTTTTGGCATCAGTGTAACTCCCATGCAACCGAGTTCCTCCCACCTAGCCCACAGCTTAGCCAAACCACACCATTCACAATGATGAAACCTAATTTCGACACCCAAGATGGAGCTCCTTCTTCGGATGCTCAGAATTCTGGGATCAAGGATGCCGTATCAGATTCTCGGAAGATCAACGAGGCCTCAGGAAAGACCAGGAGCTCTGAATATCTTGAGTCCGGTTTCTTCAATAAAGATGGTGGTATCTCCAGGTCTAGTAGCCCTACTCCTTCTGAGGCACCTCTTACAAATGAAAACTTGAGCCACACAGGAAATAATAAAGACCAAATTCAAGGAGATAGCCCTGATTGCAATTCCACTTCTGTTACGGAATCTTCCAATCCTATTACGCCTCCAAACAAAACCTGGAGACCAAGGATTGCTAAAACTTCTGCTGGAGATACCAATGGAAACCCCTCATGGCTGTATAAGAGCACAAGGCCTATCGATAAACCTTGGAGGAGAGACTCGGCTCCGGTGATTGAATACTCCTCCTTGAAACCACGGTCTTCTGGGGACAGAACCGGGTATGCTCCGTCTTCTAAGGATGATATACCTTTGGTTTCAAATTTGAACGATGTCGTACCTGAGCCTGAGCCTAAGTTTGAGCCTGAGCCTAAGCCTAAGCTTGAGCTTGAGCGTAAAACTGTTCTAGGTTGTTCGCAGTGCCTCACACAACCAAAGTTGAAGGTTAGCCCGTGTGGATGCCTGATTTGCTTAAACTGTGGCGGGAGGTATTGGGGAGCAGGGCAATCCGGGAGTTCTGTTTATTGTGGTTGTGGTGAGGTTAGTTACGCCTATTTTATCTTGATGGACGATTGTTCGATCGTTGAGACTTACATCCATTAGGCAGTTTCATGCATGATAAATTTCGATGCCATGAAGAATAATAACGCTCCCAGACATTATGATATGGTTTCGCAAATTGCGGCCCCTCATATTCTTGCTTACCTTCCTGAGCCGGCAATTAACTTACCATCGATATCTACAACGCCTTACAACCTCTTTCCAAAATGGCAACCTGAGCAGTTCCCTCAAAAATCTCTCCCAATTTCACCCGTCGCATATCCGACACCAAATATCACTCCTGTGCCTCCAGCTATCGCCCCTGCTGACCCCAACATCAACCATTTCTTATTCAGAGATGCCGAGACTGCGATACAGAATGCGCCATTTATCGAGTTGGGGAGGCACGCTTTAGCTCAAAACTGGAGCTGTGTTAGAGTGGGCAACGTATGTACCGGAGTTTACCTCTATTATCAACCTCAAATACTGACTATATATTGTCTTTGGGATTAAAACAGATACCGTACAATGTGACGACTACAGAGCTCACCGACTTTTTGGGCAAAAATTCGAATATTGTCCCAGATTCTATAGGCAGTTTAGGGGTCCATGTTATCATGGATAGATCTACTGTTAGTGTGCCCTTTCGTTCTTAGTTACATCCGCTCATTCATTGGGTATCTAGGGTAAAACTATGGATGCGTTTGTCGAGTTTCTCAACGCAAAAGACGCTTGGAAGTGCGTCGCGCGCCGCAAGAGTCGTGTATTGGGTAATAGACATCTCACCTTGGATGTTGTAGACCCGTCAGATCTTATGAAGGAGATATTTCCAAGAGCAAAAGGAATTGTCTGGGATGGTGTTATCCCAGCTGTTCTACAGGATCAGTCAGGACTCAGTGGAATGGATCCAGTGATTTTAGGCCGTGAAGAGCTAGTCTTGATCGTTGCTCACGCAAAAACCCCGCATAGAGTTTGTCTAACACCCTCAAATTCATTCAAAGTAAACATTTCAACTAATGGGTTTAAAGAGTCCATTTAGTAGGAAATGTCTTCAGAGACCATTTCAGTCACTTCTTTCGATTGTCTCCAAGTTTCCCTGGTTTTCAGTCGATATCTACACCCTTGAACAACGGGACTATATTTTCAATGCCCTACTTCAAGCAACTGATATACTTAAACGTCATATCAAACATGGAAAATCTATGCCAAACCTGGATTCTGACTTGCTGAAAAGTTTAGTCAGAGTTGGCGTTAATTGTGCAGGATTTACTGATATTCAAAAATATGAACTAATTAAAGCAGCTGAGTTCGGAGCCGAAGGGATTCGGCTTGAGAGAATCATACCGGGCCTTGAAGGATTTGAAGCAATTGGTAGAAGGCCAGGGGTCGATGTTGGAGTTCTTGAGGTTTATATGAAATTCTTACGTAAAGCAATAGGATTTAGATGCTAATATCAACACTTTGTGCTTTTAGTTATACGCTCTTCTTCTCCGGCTATCTGTCTCTCCTTTTCTGACAGAAAGTTCTCCATCTCCGGCAGCCCTCTTCACTCTCGCCAAGAACGTTAAGCAAGGGGATGGCGATGGTGATAAGTCCAAACTGACAATGCTCGAGGCAGCAGTTCATGAATGGTCCATCATTGAAAGGGCCGCTAGAACTGTTTTACCGTCAAAACCCCCGTTCGCTAAGAATATATCTGGGACTAGAACCGAGTTTTTGCGTGATGGCTATTGATCACTGCAGATATACAAAGCGTCAATCCGAAAAAAAAAAAAGACCAACTTTTGAGGATATTTCCCGGGGATTTTTTCTTCTTTCTCTTTTTCGTTTTTTAAGTTTTTTCAACTTAACTACATAGTTGCTCTGTCTTTGAGATTTTTGCGTTGATTGGTCCATTTCTACGATGATTGCAAACACAATACGGAGGAGCGCTCTAGCGGCGAGCCTGATAAAGAATTAAAGTACGAGAACAGATATTCTCAATTAATTAGTTAAGGAGCTCACTAAAAATGTTTCAATTTCAAAAATGACAAGCAGCTCAGCTCAAAGGTTTGGAACAAATCAAAATAGATTGGTGAATACATATAGTGTGTGTTCAGAGAAAATAATGTTTACAAAGGAAATCATAGCTATAAGTTTCCATGGCCCCGATATATAAAGCAAGTATATATGGTATGGCGACCTTGTATTTATATGTGCCATCAAGCACGCCTTCCCTTTGCCAGAAATAAGCTTTTCTGCATCTTAATTACCTCCCCTGTAGGGCCTTTGACAACCATGGTTACACCCTTTCCAGGCCCGACATCAACAATATCAATGTCTACAAGACCGGCTTCCCCATACCAACGTTTGATGTCTTCCTCAGAAAATCCGTTATGGGTCACGGTGTGATGTCCCGAACGCAATTTCACAGTATTTTCACTCCCCTCGGACTCCTCGAGACCTTGATGCTGGTTATCCGGGTGGTTTTCATGTGTATGATGTTCATGTTGATCGCTATGTTGGTGTTGACTGTGAGAGAGAGTTCCATGAGGGGACACTGGATCATGCGTCCTGAAGTCGATAGTCAACAATACACCAGTTCCTTTTTTAAGGCGCTCGACTAAACGGTTGATGGCAAGTGGAACATCGCTAAAATGGTGTAATGCAAAGGTGCTGATAGCAGCGTCGAAATCATGATAATCAGGGTCGGACAACACTGGGTCGAGCTCATCGGCGCATAGGTTGGCTACAATAGCGCGCATCTCTTCACTTGGTATTCCTTGGTCTTGGACCTGGAAAATATCAGTCCCACGTCTAAAATTCATCCAAGTAATAAAACTTATACAAGAGGTGTGTTACCGATTTGTTGAACAAGTCCACCATACCCTCAGAGAGGTCCATACCAATGAGCTGCTTTGTGTACGGAGCCAGAATCTTTATAGGCCGCCAGTGTTGTTAGCTATGAGGTTCGTTTTTCTATTGCAAATTCGGGAAACATACCTTCGAGATCAGTCCAGTCCCGCAAGCGTAGTCCAGCAAACGAGTATTATCCTCATCCCAAGCCACTCCAGACCATTCCTTACGTTTAAGGAGTTCGTCTCCGACAATCTGGATTACCTCCTGATGCGAGACACTGTTGTAGTTCTCCGCCTGTTCGCTAGAGATTCGTATAGACTGGTTAGCTACAAGCTGTGGGATTTTATTTGGAATAGGATATAAATACTTGAAGAACTTTCTGTTCACTTCAGTAATGTCCTCGACGACTGGGGCGGTGCTAGCAGATGCCATTGTGGTGGTAGATGAAGTTTGAAGTGGGGAATATTGTTATGGTCTGGTGATTGCGGGGTATTATTCAAGCGTTGTACTAATGAATGGTTCTGAATGTTGTTGGGCCTTAAGCTTCAGCAGTGGGAATTGTCTCTTTTATACCAAAGTAGCTTCAAGATACTTAGTAGTTACAAAGTTTCACGTGTCCGAAATAATTATTTAAAAATGCGGTGCCCCTGTAGTATTGGTTGCCCTGTAATCTACTAGCCGTATTAATGACGAACCAATTTCAATACTTGCGCAGGTTTTTACCAATAGACCTACACGGGCAAGGGGTGTGCATACACAAATGTCCGATATCTGATGTAAGAACATACATGTAGTATGGATGACAGAACCTTGGTGGATAGATAGAACTCTCTCTACGGTCTACCAACACGGAGTAGTACTGTCGGGTTACGCCAAGGCGCCATGCGTGGGTTTCGGAGTTCCGCATCTTCGGAGCAGCAGATTCACAAATTCAAAACCCCGGAACCCCCGAGCAGCTCGTATCGTTACAACTATTGACTACCGCAAAATCTGGGTTCGTTCGGACGGTTGCCAAGAGGACAGCTTTGCAGAGGAGCTGAAAAATATCCCCCTTAAAGGAAGAGATCAGAGCCTTTTACAGGATTAAAGCCAACACCGCTCTTGGCAACCGTCCGAACGAACCCAGATTTTGCGGTAACCCCAGGCTCCCACTGAGAATTTATGGGCCAAGATACAAGGTTTTATTGTCTTCTCCCTGGGTTGCGTATCGTTAAATTTTTAAGAGGCTTACGTTCCATTCCAGAACACGTATTAATTATAATTACCGCAGGTGCTGGGGTTCTTGTTGGCTTGTAGTGAACCTTGGTGTATACCTGCTCTCCAGTCATTTCCCAGCGGTTGCAAAGTTCCACATTAACAGAAGCTACTGTATCCCCTAAGCATAGCTGGTGTATCAAGGGATCTTCCCTCTATCATCACATATCACCCAAATAGAACTCAAACCCATTCCAACGAGCAAATATACATAGACCCGGCAGTATCACGATGTTTTTGATCATCCCTACTCGTGCGTTCGGAATTCTTAGTTGCAGCGCGTGAGTACATAGCTAGGACAAAGAAAAGGCCGGGTAATAGTGGCCCATTAGATTATGCAGGGTCTTGGCAAATAGTGGGGTTGGTTCTTGCATGAATTGAGGGGCAGTTTTTTTAAAATCATCCCCGCTAAAAGACACCTTTCCACGGCTACACCAGGCCTCAAATTCATCTGCATACCCTTAAGCTTAGTTGCGGTGAAATTGCTCCAATCATGGCGTCCGTAGATGCTACAGACCCCTCGAACGCCTCAAAGGCCACTCTGAAGCTTGAGAACGTGAGTGTTTCCTGACAGTGCTGACTCACTATTCCCGATTCTTCCAGCTAAACCAGTTGTCCACTCGCAGACAGAGAAAAGAGATACCCTCATCGCTATCGAGAAGAAGTACCAAGCTCAGTGGGCCGAACAACGCATCTTCGAAACCGACCCACCAACGTTGGAGGAGGACCCTGCGTATGATGGAGAAACCCTCCGTAAGAACCACCCAAAGTTCTTTGGGTGCATGGCATACCCGTACATGAACGGAAATCTCCATGCAGGACACTCATTTTCGTTGAGTAAAATTGAGTTCCAGACTGGATACGCAAGAATGACAGGGAAAAGGGCCTTATTCCCTCTGGGTTTCCACTGCACTGGAATGCCGATCAAGGCTTGTGCTGACAAGCTCACGCGGTTCGTTCCATAAAAACTATAACATTTTCTGTAGGTTCGCAAAGGGTAAGCTGACGAGATTTATTGGCTAGTGAAGTCGAACTGTTTGGCGAGAACTTTGAGAACGTACCGGCGGAGGATGACGACGAGCCGGCTCCTCCGACAAGTGCTGCTGCGCCTAAGGACGATGTGACGAAATTTGCGGCGAAAAAGGGAAAGGCTGCAGCAAAGGCTGTCAAGCTCCGGTATCAATTCCAGATCATGCTTGCGCTGGGCATTCCCCGAGAAGAGATCCACAAGTTTGCCGACTCCTCCCACTGGCTCACCTACTTCCCTCCCATCTGCCGTCGCGACTGTACAGCTCTTGGTCTCCGTATTGACTGGCGCCGCTCCTTTGTCACAACAGATGCCAATCCCTACTATGACGCCTTTGTCCGCTGGCAGATGAACCGTTTGAAGGAGCTTGGAAAGATCAAGTTCGGAGAGCGCTACACAATCTACTCACCAAAAGATGGACAGCCTTGTATGGACCACGACAGAAGCGATGGGGAGGGCGTTGGCCCTCAGGAATACACAGCTATCAAGATTAAGGTCTTGGAGTGGACAGAGGAGGGCAAGAAGGCTTTGGAGGGGAAATTGCCAGAGGGCGCAGAAGTTCACCTGGTGGCCGCTACACTGAGACCGGAGACGATGTAGGTCCTATTTTTTGCCGCTATTAACTACAAATTGTGCTCCCTCTAACAATATGGCAGGTACGGCCAGACATGCTGTTTTGTCGGCCCCAAGATATCTTACGGAGTTTACCAGGTTTCACCCACTGAGTTCTACGTCTGCACCGAGCGCTCTGCTAGGAACATGGCTTTCCAAGGCATCTTCCCCGAGCGTGGTGTCTACAAGTCCGTTGCCACAGTCCTTGGGTCAGCCCTTGTTGGGTCCCTTGTGTATGCCCCTCTTTCTGTGCACACAGCTGGTGTCCGCGTTCTTCCTATGGAGACAGTTCTTGCCACCAAGGGAACTGGTGTTGTTACTTCTGTACCATCAGATTCGCCAGACGACTATGCAACTGTCACAGACCTTGCCAAAAAGGCTGACTACTATGGAATCAAGAAGGAGTGGGCTGAACTTGAAATCGTCCCTATCATCAACACCCCATCATACGGGAACTTGACTGCTGAGTTTTTAGTGAAGAAATTGAAGATCAACTCTCCAAAGGATGCTAAACCATTGGCAGAGGCTAAGGAGCTGGCGTACAAGGAGGGTTTCTACCAGGGAACCATGCTCATTGGTGAATTCAAGGGTGAGAAAGTAGAGGCTGCGAAACCCAAGGTTCGGGAGATCCTCTTGAAGAAAAGGGAAGCCTTTGTTTACAGCGAGCCTGAGGGCCATGTCCTGTCCCGTTCAGGAGACACTTGTGTTGTTGCTTTGTGCGATCAGTGGTACCTCGATTATGGAGAGGCGACCTGGAGGAAGCAAGCCGAGGGTTTGGTCGGAGAGAAGCTCAAGACCTATCACGAGGAGACTAAGCACGGTTTCCAAGCAAATCTTGCTTGGTTGAACCAGTGGGCTTGTGCCAGATCTTACGGACTTGGAAGCAAGCTGCCGTGGGACCCTCAGTTCCTTGTCGAGAGTTTGTCTGATTCAACCATCTACATGGCCTACTACACGATTGCGCACTATCTTCATAGCTCTATTGACGGAAAGACCCCTGGTCTTGCCGGAATCACGGCTGAGCAGATGACCGACGAGGTGTTTGACTACATCTTTACTCGCCGTGAACTCGGCGCGGAGGCCCTCGCATCCACCGGAATCAAGGAGGAATGGCTCAAGAAGATGCGCCGAGAGTTTGAGTACTTTTACCCTCTTGATGTTCGTGTCTCTGGAAAGGATCTCATCCAGAACCATCTCACGTTCTTCCTGTACATCCATATTGCACTTTTCCCGCCACAGCACTGGCCACAGGGTGTCAGGGCGAACGGACATCTTATGCTTAATGGAGAAAAGATGAGCAAGCACACTGGAAACTTCTTGACGCTGGAAGAGACGGTAAAGAAATTTGGTGCCGACGCGGCGAGAATTGCCCTCTCCGACGCTGGTGATGGTGTTGAGGACGCAAACTTTGAAGAGAAGGTTGCGTCAACATCGGTTCTTAGACTGTAAGTTGCTAAGATTTGATTTTTTCCTGGACTTGTGCTCATATATATTCAGGTACACTTTGAAGGAATGGTGTGAGGATATGGTGAAGGCCGCCGAGGCTGGAAAGCTGAGAAGCGGACCTAAGGACAACTTTTGGGATAAGGTGTTTGAGAACGAGATGAACGAGCTTACCCAAGCTACAAGGGAAAACTACGAGTCGTAAGTTTGATTATTCTTTGCGAGCCGTCGTCCATTTTTTGCGGGTTCTGACCTGTACTTAGGACGTCTTATAAGCTTGCGCTCAAGACTGGGTTCTACGACTTCCAGTCTGCGCGTGACACTTACCGTGAGGCCACTGTTGCTATCGGGATGCACAAAGACTTGGTTCTCGACTTCATCAAGCGCCAGGCTCTGATGATCAACCCAATTGCTCCCCATTGGGCTGAATACATCTGGCAGGATCTGTTGAAGCAGGTGAGCTAAATCCAACTATTTACTTGTAGGCACAAACAAGTCACTTTGCTAATATCATCCGCTCTAAATAGCCCACCACCATCCAAAACGAGCTCTTCCCCAAGCTTTCCGCACCCATTTCCCTAGAACTCACCGCTGCGCGTAACTATGTGCACGCAATCTCCACAAACATTACCTCCACCGAAGCCGCCCAGATGAAGAAGAAAGCCAAGGGCAAGGGCACAGCCTACGACCCGCAGCAGCCCAAGAAACTCACCATCTTTGTCGCCCTCACCTACCCCACCTGGCAAGACAAGTACATTGACCTCGTGCGCGAGGCCTTTGACGAGGTCAAGCTCAGCGTCAACGACAAGGAGCTCAACCCCAAGATCCAGAAGCTCGGAGAGATGAAGAAGGCCATGCCCTTCGTACAGACCCTCAAGAGGCGTCTGCAGAGCGAGCCGTACGCAACGGTGTTTGATCGCAAGCTGGTATTCGACGAGGTCAACACGCTGGAGCAGGTGCTGCCAACGCTGAAGAAGAACACGGGGTGCAAGGAGGTCATCATCGCGGTTGTGAGCGAGGAGAACAAGGCGAGCCTGTCGCAGATTGCAGAGAACGCGGAGCCGGGCAACCCGAAGTTTGAGTTTGAAAACATTGCAGCATAGAGGGAGGGCCATATATATGTCTTTGATGTCTTTAGAGAGTGGGGGTCATGAATTATATTGATGAGTAGTTGATGGGCCCAGTTACCAATAAAAAAAAAGTCTATTAGTGTTTATGAGTACTATTTTCTGTCCGCAAGCTCAATCCGTAATTACAACCGTGAGACAGGTAATAAAAATAAAAAAAACCTTGTGTTGCGGGATTCTCATCCTGCTATCATTGACATTGGATGGCCGAGTGACGCCCCGTGATGTTACCCTGCCCTGTTGTTGCCGCAGTGTTTTCAGTTGCCGCCAAGGCCAACAAAGAGACATCACCAAAACACGGCCCCAGCCAACAACGCGACCACCCAACCACCATCAATCACCCATCACGGCCTTCTCTCGCAGTCAGCCAGGCCTCACCTCTGCCGCCAGAACAAACCATACACACCCACGCATACACTCATCCCTCTCCCTCCCTCCCCCCCCCCCCCCGGTAAAGGACCATCACGATGGACTACACAAACACCGCGAACCCCTTCGCCAATTCCAGCGCCGCCTTCGGCTTCGGAAACAACACCATGTTCGGCGCCTCGACCGCCACAAACGACGAGGACCTCAACAAGTCCAAGCGCTTCAACAATTGGCACACGCGCCAGAACATCACCACGCCGCAGGACTACCCGCTGTTTGCGAACCAGCCCGTGCCCTTCTCGTCCATCCCCGCGAACCCGCAGGTCCAGACGGCCGCCACGCCGTATATCCAGAAGATTATGACGCAGCAGCCGGGGGAGGCGAGGAGTTTGATGGTGAGTAGTACTATCTTTTGGTTTTTGGTTTTTTGTTTTTTGGTTTTGTTTTTGGGGGGTTTGGTGGGGCGGTGGGGGGGTTGGGGGGGGCAATAGGGTATGGGGCGGTGTGCTATTGGTTCCGGGGACGGAAACTTCTTGCGCGCGGGGGTTGTTTATAGGAATATAAATAAGTGCGGGAGTGGTGTTTCGACGGAATGCGTGCTAGACCATGCTGCCTGCCCGCTCGCCCGCCTGTCCGAATGCCTGCGATACTTGCGCGCGCTCTTAGTTTTATATATCGTAGTTCAATGTTTCTAACGTATGGCAATATGTAGGATGCGGATGAACCTCTCGAAGGCCGAAGAAAGGCGGCGTATGTTATCCCGCGATTCAGAGTTTCTACATATATACCGATATACTGACATTCCGGCCAGGCTAAAAAAGAACCTCGCAAACTCGCCGCCCACCTCGCCCGGCGGAAACTGGCCCAAGTCCATGTTTGGCTCCCGGCCGTGAGTGTTTCCCTTCTATGTATCTTTTTTTTTTTTTCATTTGCTCCAATTTGCAGCAGCCAAATACTCACAGCTTAGACCAAGTCGCACCCGTAACCGGACCTCCTCCACGTCGGACGAAGCGCCCCTCCACAGCACCGACACAAACGCGCCGCCGCTCCTCTCCATCTACGACACCCTCACATACGACAGCGCGCCCTCGGAGAAGCCCTCCGAGTGCACCTTCACGCCCACGCAAGTGCGCGTCGCCAACTTCGCCGAGGGGCGCTTCCCCGAGCTCATCCGCTGCCTGCGCCGCTACTACGGCGTCATCCTTGAGCCCTACTCGGGCCTGCCCCCGACCGAAAACAAGTTCCACGACCCCGAGATCGTCCCGCGCGAGCAGCTCGACCTCAAGACGCTCAAGATGATCCAGCCGCTCGCCGGCGCCGAGGGCGGCCCCGGCAACTGGGTCCGCATCACGTTCCGCGACCGCGAGGCCGCCGAGCGCGCCATCGCGGGCTCGGACCGCGGAGAGCTCATCATTGGTGGCCGCACTATCATCATCACGCCGTGGAAGGACGAGGCGGCGAGTGATGTCCCGCTGCCATTCACCGCAACCCAGATGGACATCGATATGCCGCCCGCGCCGCCGCTGCGCAGGAATAGCATCCCGACGCCGCCGTCGCCGAGGCTGGTGAGGAAGACGCCGAGCGGCGGGATGGAGGAGTTTGGGTCGGGCTCGAGTAATGGCGGGGATGGCGTCCTCTATTCGGAGTTTATGCCCGGCGCGAGGCTCATTGTGCCGAAGCCGGTGGAGTTTGCAAAGGCCGATGGGTGGCTGAGTGGGTTGGTGAACTCGCTGGTGAGCGCGCCGAGGAATGTGGTGGGGAACAGTGGCAGTGGAGGAGCGGCGGGTGGAGGAGGGGGTAATGGGTGGGGCGTGGTGAGCGCGTATCGGTATATCATGGATGATCTTGTGGGCATGAAGAGACTCTGAGCTGGCCGGGGCTGCTTGTTGAGAGCGCGGTTTTTTTTTTCTTTTGTGTAATTAATTAGATGTGTTTTTCCCCTTTATTGTGTTAGGATAATGATGGAGTTTATTGATTTTTCAATGTCTTTTTTTTTTTTTTTTTTTTTTTTTACTTTCTGATTTTTATATATCCCTTCATTCAATTGACGAATTTATCGTTATCATTTTCATTATTGCTATATCATCCTCATTATTATAGTTATTGTTATATCATCCTTATTATTACAGTTATTACTACAAAGATCTCTCCCGCTCCACAACCGCAATGATCGATAAGTCAGATCGATGTCTCCTCCCTGGCTGACCTCACCGCTGCCTCACCGCTACCGCTATCTCACCAAATAGAGCACCTCACTACCGCTATCTACATCTCAACACACTCCACGAATAGAACCGCCAATTCCGACCGGGACCAGCTGCTGGGTCTAGAGCCAGCCAGGACCGGGATAAAGACCAACGCTCCCACGATGCGGCTAGCAATTCCATCCACCCAGCGAGCGAGCTAGCTAGGTAGCTAGCTCGCCAGCTGTGGTGCGGGAGATCGCCGATGCGAGAGACTACATATTCTTCCTAGCAGTACCAACGTGCCTTACTCTACATTGCATACCCTACACCGGGAAACAAAACAGAACAGCAATTGCATTCGTACATAGCCTATTTCCACCGTACCTACTCTACTCTCCTCTACTCTACCTACCGGCCACGGGCCAGGGCGGAAAACAATTAATGGCTGATGGGGGCAGAAACAGTAGATCACGGATTTTTTTTTGCGATTCACGGGCTGTGCGTGCGATCGCGTTATCCCTGGGGGTTTGCGGCAGCTGTTTCCTTCACCGCTCGATTGCTGTTGTCTGTTGCGTAGTGGTGGTTGGTGTGGTTGGTGGAGGTGGTGTATGTAGGAGCACATTACATGTGGATCAGTGATATCTCATGATGCCATCCATTTATCATTTTGCTTTACTTATCTGGCTGGCGGGTAACTAGTACCTAGAGGCACACTACTCTAACCAAAGTGCTGATCGCGAGGAGGCAGTCAGGCAGCATGTTGATTATGGCCCCTACATATTGTAGGAGGTACATGTAGTAGAGGAGGTACATACTCTACCTCCCCCACCGCCGAGCTGCTCGCGTGGGGTTCTACCTAGAGTTCTCACCTGCCTATGTAGATCTAATCTTCTTCTTCTCTCCTCGCACTACACCACACTACACCAGCCAGTGACAGTGACAGTGACAGTGAGCTATCATTAAGTCCAGGTGCGCAAGTAAGGGTCCACCCCTCCCTCTCTTCCATCCACCCATCCCCATCCATCCATCCATCCATCCGCTGTCACATATCTGCAGATCCCCTCTCCTCTCCACGGGGGCCGGACCGCACCCTGAGCCAGTACAGTGCAGCTGCTGCCTTGTGGCATGGGCTGAGGGAGGGGAGATTAGTGATTGCGGTGAGAAACGCGTTGGGGGCGATGACGATGACGACGGAGTGTGAGTGTTGGAAAAAGGAAAAGGGGACGGGGACGGGGACGGGTAGATGATGTAGGTATGTGTGGTGATGGAGGAGGAGAGAGGTGAGGGGAGAGAGAGGAGAGGCCGAGGAGGAGAGAGGAGAGCTTCTTGCTGCAGGGCGCACGGCGGGGCAGGTGGTGCACGTGGCTGGGTCATTGGTAGAGATGGAGAGGGAGATACGATACGTAGGAGAGGGAATGACGGACGGTAAGAGCAGGCAGGCAAGAGTATCGAGAGTCTCCTCTGCAACCTCTCCTCCAGCTGGGCAGTTGTAAATGGTATATTTTCTTTTCCACTGCACGCCGGTACTTCTTCCATCTCCACCACTCCTCAGAGAGGCAGGCAGACGAGCAAAACACACCATCCCGCAGCGTCCATTGGGCGCGGCACAGAATGTCACTCGGTAACGATTATCCAACCCGAAACACTTTTTTTTTTTCCCTCCACCAGCGACGTAGGTTCATGCGTACTGCAGGGGGAGGAATCACGGGTTTTATCTATCTGTGTCTCTGTGTCTCTGTCTGCCGAGATTATGATTATTTTGGGGGAAAGAGAGGTAAAGTATCGTATCTAGCCGGGCCGTATAGTCACTTCTTTTCTTTTGAAAGGTTCCCCGGTTGCATAATCGTTGTGAATAATACGGGGAGCCCACGAGCCGGCCGGCGGGCCTTCCAGAACAGCAGAACAGAAAATAAGAATAAGTCGAACAGCAAAAAAAAAAAAAAAAAAAAGCAACGACAAAAAGAAGAAAAGTCAATCCCTAAAAAAGAAGAGAATCCATAAAATCACAAATGTACACTTTTCCTCCGGCCGTGCGATAGTCCCCGGCCCCGCCCCGCGCGCTCAGATCTGAGAAACATCATGTGCTGTCCTTCTTCCCCCTTCTCCTCAAAGGCGGGGAGAGAGGAAATTAATAGGGAAGTATTTCATCATCGCGCAGCTACATACACCCAGAAATAAAACGAGAAAAAAACGTGAGACATTTCTTTTCTCTTCACGACGCACAGCAGCACCACATGGTTTGTATGTAGCCGCACGGGCCACTTCTTATTGCTGCGCTGGTGAAAAGTGATAAAGCCGCACCGCAACCACACCCAGCTCCCTGGTTTGGTTTGGGGTCTTAGGTTTAACGGTAGCCGCGGCTGGCTGTTTTTCTGCTGTCTCTTGTATAGTTTTTGTGTTTGGCAGGGAGCGAGGGAGGGTGTGGATGTGCCGATTGAAACAAATGGGGATCATGGGAGATAATGGAGAGATTGTACTGGAGGAGTGCATTGCAATTGTATTACCCGCGCGCTAGCTGGCTATCCAGAAACAAACAGACACACACAAACCGTGGTATTACATTGAGAGAGTGCGGTATTGGATACCGTCGTCTCGGTTGCCGAGTCTCTCCTCTGTTTGCTCTCATATCTCAAACACATATCAATCTCTCTCCATCGAGAAAGAGAAAAACCTGTTTACAATGTTTCATCTGAACACTGCCTACCTGCCTGCCTGCCATCCTTAAAAAAACGAAATAAGAATAATGCAGAATGACGATGATTCCTCCCCCGCAGATTGGTTCTCCTCCTCGGAGACAATTAAGATCGTACGTTGAAATGATGAACAGATATAGACAAACAAATGAAGAAGAAAAAAAAAAAAAAGAGGCCAATGTTGCAATTGAGCTCGACGATCCGGGTATCGCTGTCTATCGTTGTCGTGCACGTCGTATGGCCATGGTGTGTGTGTGGTGCCCAATTAGATCTTCCGGACGAACGAGTCTTGATGTCAATGGCTGTTCTGTAGATACAGAGAGAGGTACTTAGGGCAAGTACCGCTCTACCTCCTCTACTTGCTCTAACCACTCGCCTGCTCTTCTATGTACTCAGCTCCTAAAGTCCAGTAACTTCAGCTATGTACTCTATCTGCCCCAGCGCACATGTACCATCTACATATATGTATGCACATGTATCTCCGCACAGCAGGACACGCAGCAGGACACATGTATGTAGGGCTGCACCTCTCGCCCGCACCCGGGAAACGAACGTGAGGATAAAAAAAACCGCTACCCAAAGTAGGGTTGCATTCATCTCTCTCCAAGTACTCTACGCATCCAAGTACCTCGTCCAGCTAGAAAAGTAGAGTACCTACATCCAAGCACCCTCATCCCTCCGGATATCGATAAGCGCCCTCCCTCCCTCCCTTCCCTCCAGAAGGGTATGCAGCTCAAATCTCAACACCCACCCACCCTCCCTCCCATCACATCACACACATCCCTTCCCTCCATCGTGCATTCCCGATTTCCCAGTGTGCGTCCCACATCCACCATCCATCCCAGGTCGGTCTGGTATGCACCTCTCACATCCGAGTGATCGTCCATGACGCAAACCACCACCCAACCCAACCCACGCGACGATAAGCAACCGCAGCGCCGGCCAATCAGCCGGTATCGATATCGTCATCGGCAGCACATCACATGCCTGCCCTCTCTGCAAGCAAGCAATCAAGCAAAGCGCCAAAGTGAGGGGAAAGCAGAGAAGAGAGTACGAAACACAAGACAAGGCAAAAAAAAAAAAAAAAAAGAAAAAAAAGAAAAAAGCAAGAGAAAAAGAAAAAGCAGCAAAAATAGGCAGACGAGTGATTGCCGTTGAAAACCCGGATCTGAGCCCTGGGAAGCTTAGGTTGGAAAGAAGTGTGTGTGGGAGTGTGGTACAGACAGATCGACTTACTCTTCCTTACTGCATTTGGGTGTGTGCTGTGTGTGTGTGAGTGAGTGGGTGTGGTGATCAGGATTACGAGGAAAGGCAGGAGCTTTTCTGCCTAATGGGAACGGTGGAAACGGTGATCTGAGATGATCATGATCATGATTTCCAATCCCGAGATTTGGGCCTAGGGGAGAATAGGAGGAATAACCTACAGTGACGGCGTTCTAGAGTATGCATGGATTGCAGTTGCGCGCGCGTGTTCTGGTTGTATGTATGGTTGTACATGACTGAACTGGCAAAACGTCGCTACTGCTCTACTCTGCCTACTCTGCCTACTACCTAACTAGCCGGTCCCGATGGATACGAAATTGTTCGGTGCTTCGGTGTTTTCTCTGCCCGGAGGGGTTGAAAACCATCTCGGTACGGGGAGAGTGAGGGGAGAAGGGAGGGAGCTTCCCTGTAACCCCCCGTATCCCCCGTATTCGTAGCGTGGCGTAGGGGAATTTTGTAGAAAGAAAAGAAGCTTCCCTCCTCGATCCAGATGCGGACGGCAGACCCAGAAAACACAAATTGACACCTACGAGGAGAGGGTTGATCCCTCCACGATAATCAAACGGCCACTAAACTAACCAACTGGTAGAGTGCCCAGGGAGAATGGGGGGAGTGCAAAAACACTGAGTGAAGTGAGTGTGTTTTCGGCTTTGTGCCCAAATCGGATCATCCACGGGTACCCCGGTACCCCGGTATACCGGTAGAATTGGGGAGTTGGGATTGGGAATGCGCCGGAAATTTTTGTATATCTGCCTATTTATTTTATTTGGGCAGAGCAGAGCTGGAATTGTGGTATGATCAGATCTGACACACTAACTGTAGAGATGCTAGCTACAGCCTACAGACAAGTGTTGTTGTCGTCGTCGTCGTCTGCCTACTCTGCAGCGAGTGCCTACATGTACCCTACATGTAGGTATGTAGCCTGCCTACAGTACGGGCTGCCGGGGCGTGTCAACTCTAAACATCGGTGAGAATCGAGCCCTGCTTGCCCGGTCCCCTCCAAAACGGGAAACTGTATCAGCTGTATCAGCTCGAGTGTGCGGTTCGGTTTGATACTTGACCCAACGTTTGTGGATACATTCAAGGAGTAGGAGTAGAGTATGAGCAGAGTTATGAGTAGAATAGAGTAGAATAGGAATTGAGCAGGACAGGACGGGACAGGACAGGACAGGGGAGCAAGCACAGTACCGCAGTAGAGTAGTCGCAATTAGCACGCACTTCATATACCGATGTGCTAATATACACATATCCATATCCATATCGACCTTCCTACTCCAACTGCTCAAACCTCCATGTACTCTACGCCTGACTGACGTGACACTCTGATACACATCATCATCATCCATATCATCAATTAACGACATTACCAAACCCAGTCCAGACCCCATATACTTAGCCTAGTCAGTTAAATCTACGACATACATGCCTCTTCCCTATATGCCGCGCCATATGTTGTAGTCAACCGACGGTACATACTTCCACCACCGCCGCCGACCCAATCCCATCCTGATCGTCCCCAACATTCAACCAAGCCACGATATCCGCACATTTCAGGATGGACCTTGAAGTCAACCCCCGACCCCGACCCCGACCCCGACTCCATCCCCAGTCCCGTTCCACGAGGGAAAAGAGAGACAGCGAGAAGCCAGATCCCGGAAAAGGAAAAGAAAAGAAAAGGAAAAAGTGAACCACTCCCCTAGATTTCGGAACAGCACACGATTCCCCGGACGATCCAGCTGGGGGGCCTGGTGGGGTTTCAGTAGAGCCAAATGGGTAACTTCTAGCTTTTTTCCCCCCCCAGGGCAAGGTTGGGTAGAGTAGTAGAGAGAAGAAGGGGAGGGATGGTGCCCCACGTGCTTCCCCTGCCCTGGGGCCTGTCCTGCGCGGTGAGCATCATATCTATCAACCAACCTCGCTTACGGGAATCGCATGCCCTCGTTTCGTTTCCGATGCGGCGGGCTGGCCTTGCTGGTTGGCTGGCGAGCTCTGTGACTTGCACATGAATTTTATATTCCTGACCGGGCCGTGGGTGGGTTCCGAGGCTTCTTTTTGGGGTTGGGGTTTGGGGGCTGTGGATTGGATTGGATTGGATCGGATTGGATCGGATTGGATTGGCACTGGATTGTTGGACCCTAATGCTTGATATTTAGAAATTGGCCTTGCCCTGGGGGGGGGTGGTGCTTGTTATAATTATAATTATAATTACTTATATGATGTTGTGGATACCTATTCTCTACTATAGCTACATGATCTCGGGAGTGAGTAGTTAGTTAGGATTTATTATATGGCCACCACATATAGGAAGCGTAGATGATAATGGGATTTAATAATATAATCTGTCTGCAACAAACACCACGCAACAAGCAACACAACGGTGCCAGCCTGAAGATGATGATGACGACGATCTCGTTACTTGACTTGCAGCAGCTCGCTGCCCTGCGCTACCTCATATCCTACCGTACCGCACCGTAACCCGCACCGTACCCACAGGCTACCTACAGGCAGGTACAGGGCAGGCAGGGAGGCAGGCAGGCAAAAGGGAGTTCTCCGAAACACCACAACTGCCATGAGTTACCCAGCAGCAAGTAGCCCCAATGTCTGATGCGCACCGCACCGCACCGCACCGGCACCGAAAGCTCAAGCAAACGGAACATTCCATCGATCCCTACCACGTGTGGGTGATCATGGCTGTCTGTTCTGCCTCCCTACCTACCAGGAAGGAGGTGGGTGGTGCAATAGAGTAATGATGATTTCATTCCCCTCCGGATCCCCTCCCCTCTCATATCACGATGCTTCTATGATATGATAATAGCAGCACTCCGGAGAAACAAAACGAAAGAAAAAAAACAAGCTTGACAGAGAATTTTTCCTTTTCCTTCTCGAACGAAATTTCCCGGGAGGTGGTACCAATTACCAAGAGTTTAAGACCCTGCGTATATAGAGGATATAATATATAGGTATATATATATATATATCTGCCGCCAGGAGCGGGTATTTCTATAATACATTTTATTTTTTTTTTCGGTTTGGTTTGGTTTTTTGGCTTTGCTTTTTATTTGCTTTTAGATATGACCTTAAACCTACATGTACCCTACCTACCCCCCCCGCCTCACCCCGGCCGGTCCGTCCCCTGGCTTAGTTCCAGTCATAATAAGAAGAACATGACTAACAAAGTTCTAGAGTTGAACCACCCAAGAAGTCCGAGTTCTCTCTACCGAAAAAAATAAAAATCGTAATGAATAATATAACACCGCCCAGCTAGTTCCTTGTAAAACCTGATCATATATATATACTTTATATTCGAATTCGAATTCCGCAAGTTTTTGACGCCCATGCCATCCCGGCCCCGTAACAATAAAGATTTAAAGGAAACATAAAAATAATGAGGAGAAATGATTATATAAAACGACAGTAGTAGTAATGTAGTAGTAGTAGTATAGTAGTAGTAGTACCTAGTATGATAAGTATGATAAATGAACCCCGCCGGCCAGTATGATGATGATAGAGAAAAGGAAAATAGTAAACAGAAAAAAATAGAAAAGAATTATACACAACGCTCTCCCCGGCCAGCAGCGGGATATGATAAGATGCATGGCTCCAGCTGCTATACCCATTTTAGTAGTACCCTTTTAGCTACAAAAAAAAGTTCAAAGTTAACCCGCCATGAATGATAATAGTATAAAAAAAGGTTAATAAAAGACAGATGATTAATGAGCATTTGAAAACAAAAGACAAAACCCCCCAGGTATAGAACAAATAAACGACCAAAAAACCGCATACCCATACACAAAAGAAAAAGAGACAATAAAAAAACCCGTAAAACAAATAAATTACCCAGGACCTCAGGTCGTTTCTTTTGAAGGACCTTCCAGGCCGAAAAAAAAAATTATCATGTCCCACATATGATACCATAGTTCCATACTTTTTTTTATGTTTCCTTTTTTCTTTTTTTTGTTCCTGTTCGCACATACAATTGCTTCACCCCTATTGGTGGCAACCCCTTTCATGACGCTTCATATTACTCCGTACACTGAACGCCTTGCCGCACCCATGATGCGGACACTTGAACGGCTTCTCGCCCGTGTGGCTGTGGCTGTGTATCCTCAGACTACTCGGTCTTGAGAAGGCCTTGTTGCATGTCTGGCAGATGTATCGGTCTTGGCTCTGGGGGAAAGCGGCATGCGACGCCGGCGACGAGTGGTGGTGGTGGTGCCACGGATTAGACGCTGATGGCGGTGCCACCGAGACGGGGATCATGTGCGGGTGCGGCGGCAGGCTCTTGCCATACCCCATTGACGGCGACGACGCCGACTGCTGCTGCTGCTGCTGCTGCTGCTGCTGCTGCTGCTGCTGCTGCTGCTGCTGCTGCTGTGATGGCGGCGGTGGTGGAGGAGGCGGGTAGTATGAGGACTGGTGTGGCGGGGGGTACGGCGACTCGGGCGACGAGTAGACGGGTGATTTTTGCTGCACGGGAGGGTAGCTGTTGCGGTGGCTGGAGCTGGGCGAGTAGAAATATGACGGGGTTTGGGCGGGCAGAGTGGGCGAGTTTGTGCTGCCCTCAAAGACAGAGTCGGGGCGCATTGGAGGCGTGGGTGGAAGGGTTACGCGCGAGATGGAATGCGGTGAGGGCTGGCTGTGGTATTGGGATGGCGAGTGCGACTGGCTGGGTTGTTGTCCTGTAACAGGTTGTTAGTACAAAAAAAATAAAAAAATAAAAAATAGAGTTCGCATATTGGAAAGAAACCATATACGGTATATGTAATGTATAATGCATCTCGAAGGGAAGAGGAAGGAAAAAAGAAAAGCTTACCAGTTCCATTGCTATTCGCAGGCCCGCAGTCGGCATATACAAGCAATGTTGAAATTGATGGTAGTGAGCACTTTGAGTTGTCCTCCACTGGCGGTGATGGAGGCGGCGCTGGGGGGTGCGAGTGGTATTCGTGATGCGAGTAGTGCTGCTGGTGGTTGTGGTGGTGGCCGTGTTGTGAGCTCAGCATCGAGTGCTCTGGGCGGTGTCCGTGGCCTGGCATTGGTGAGAAGTGGGTCTGGTGCTGTGAATGCGAAGGGTGGACGAGGCTTGGTAGATTCATTGTGATGGTTTGTATTGTGGTGTTGCTGTTGGTGGATATGAGTATTGGAGTGAGTATTGTATGGATTGATGTATGGATGGATGGATGGATGGATGGATGGATGGATGGATGATGGGGTATGGATGGATGATGGGGTATGTATGTATGCTGGTAGGATAGTTGTAGTTGTAGTGGATGTAATGTGGAATATATTTATTTTTTTCCCTCTGTGCGCGCGTGAGAAGAGATGGGATGAAAATACAGTCTCTTTTCTTTCTGATATACCACTATATCAATGGCAAGTGGCAGTAGTAGCAACAGTGGCAGTGGTAGTGGTAGTGGTAGTGGTAGTGGTAGTGGTAGTGGTAGTGGTAGTGGTAGTGGTAGTGGTAGTGGTAGTGGGGGGGTGGTGGGAGGGAGGGAGCACGTGGGAATGTTGGAGACTATTAAACACTTTCGACTCGAGGAACGGACGACAGTCAAATAATAATACACCAGTAGTAGTAGCAGTAGCAGCCGCTTGGGGACACAAGTATTAATCCAACGGGTGACCTTGAATTAATGGGAGAGGGCGTCGTGGGGGTATTTATGGGACCGCCTCTCTTTCTCTGTGTTCCTGGGAAAGGAAATCCAGGCGACGGGTGAGGATTATTTAGTTCGGGATGGTGATGCGAGGCCGAGGGGGGTATAGTAAGTGGTAATGGTAGTAAGTAGCGTGCAACTGGGTAGTGGTGGTGGTGCTGGTGGTGGTAGCTTAGCTGGTGGTACTGCTGCTGCTGGTAATGGTGGTGGGCCAGGTTCCAAAAAAGCACCCCAACCGTTAACGTCGGATATTTGCCAGGGAACGGAGAAAAAAAAAAAAAATAGCAACTGGAAGCCAGGCCCCAAAAGTAAAAAAGGTCCCCAGAGGCAACAGCGGTTTAGTAAGTAAAAAGTAACCGCAGAGAATGAAAAAAATAAATAATAATAATCCCTAATATCCTCGAAGCGAACACAAAGAGAGCGAGAGCTAGTAGGTAGAAGGAAAAACCCCTGGTTCTTTTCAAATTCCTCCTTCCTTCCTCTCCTCCTTCCTTCGGACACAAATGTAAGGTAACGGTAAAGGATGCGCAGGCAGGCAGACAAGGTCCTCCCCCCCCCTCCACCCCAGGTAAAGAGTATGTATGTAGGGAAAGGAAAAACGGGGTTGATTGACGTCCCGATTGATTGACCGTGCTGATTTTACAGGGAAAATGGGGAATGCCCGGTACGTCTGCAATGGGAAGAGGCTACTACGAATGTAGAGGCCGAAATCGAAAGATCATCAACAGGATGATGGATGATGGGATGACGGGTGGAGCGAGAAAGTATATCAAGTCTCCCCCTGTACGCAGGGTAGTCACAATGGGTCTAGGACGGCAGTACTCCACACCGCGCACCGTACGGAGGGGACGCAAGGAGCGAGCAAGTGAGTGAGAGAGAGAGTCGGAAGAAGGGATGCGTCGATTGGATGGGATGGATCATGGATCCCCCAATATTTGTGATATGGCGTTTTAGGAGAAGATTAAGACGACGAAGACGAAGAAGTAAGTCAGAAAAAGGAAATAACAAAAAGATACCGAGATGCAAGTAAACGTGATAAGATCGACTGCCTGTAGGTAACTGTTACTGTCATCTATGAAATCCCCCACGACAAGGGGGAAGCCAAAAAAAAAAGGGGTGACAGGAAACAGTGGTATGAACGTTTATACAACAGCTACCTAAGGTCATGGGTAACGGCCTGATAGCGGGGGAGAGACAGTCAGGAGGAAAGACAAGGTTATGAGTACTCTGGAGCATTCGCATCAAGGGTAAGAATATGGAAATGGTAATCTAGAGTCATGGACATAGTTCATTCATCAAGGTCACAAACCAAAGGAACAAGCTCACGCAGCAGCAGCAGCTCACTATCGTCAAAAGACAAGAACGAGTCGCCCCGTGGAGTCAAAGTGGGGAAATCATCGGTGATTGCCACAATCCTTTTACTGGTTGAGATTCACCGGAAAAGCATGGGGGCAGGTGCAAAAGATGGGATGAGAAATGGCTATGGGAGGAACTCACTGGGCAGAGGAAGACCTGAGTAGCAGTATCATCCGCCCACCTACGCCATATTACCCACCGCTTCAGGTGCCTTTTACACCAACAGCCTGGTTTCCAAGGACGATCTCGATAGAAGAGGTAATCAATGCCTCAGAGATGGCAGTTTATGGCTCCGGGGTAGATGAGGCACGGATTGTTGTGGTCGAATGGCACATATTTGACTTGACGTAGGTGGAAACGACGACCCTTTGAACCCGAAACAGCACTTTCCAGTACAGGCGGGTCTCGGCAAAACGGGCCCTTCCTGGACCCCTTCATGCTCTTGTTTTTGTTGTTTCTTTTCTTTTTCTTCATCCTGAATTGTTCTGCTCGCCATGTAGAGAGGGTGTGTAGAAAATTCGGGATTTCGTTCTCCAGCAGGGGGCCCTGTACTGTACACAAGATGCTCAATGCGCAGAAGCATGGCGGCGCTGAAGTATGTACGGTATATACATACACACATCTCTATTGCCCTTGAAATACACAGGGCAGGTAGTGGCTATTATTGTACTCTATTCTCTGTTACTATCAATGTTCGAACCCTCAAACCAACCGCCTGGATGGATGGTGTCAAACATCATAAGATCGTCAGTAATATATATTTCTGCCATAACAGAACGATATTAGGAATTACCACCCCCCTCCCCTCAAGATGCTCTTTCGTACTTCGTCTCGAATATAGGTCTATGCGACGGGTGCTGTGACATGACGCAGCGCATACATATAACTATATATTCGATTAGAGTATAGGGGATCAATTGTTGGTAGGCAGCGTTGTCCGTCTGTACTTTATCGCTGGGTAGATCTTAGTTGGCATGTACACCCTCATCCATCCGGACTTTCACGATTCCCCCTCATTCCCAAAGTACCGGCGGTCAGTTTTTTTCTTTTTGGGGTTTTTTTTTTTACGTGTGTGGAAATGAAATCATCGTCAGTATGTATGTAGGCAAAAGCTTCAATACAAGGCAAGACAAATTCTGCTCCACCTACCTACAGCAACACAACTTTGGATGAGTTGAAGTTGGGGCGCTCGTACATACCGGTTGCACCATACCATGACTGATCGCTCAAATCGAGCCAGCCGCAGAGAAAAAGTAAAGAACAGCAAGAACAGGTGCAAGCAAGCATTGATAGCGCGGAAGAGCAGTGGGCTTCGCCGTCCTCTTCACTCTGGTTGGCTGGACCTGGTAAGGAAGGGAGGGAGGGAGCGACGCTGCCTGCTGCTGCTGCTGCTGCTGCTTGCTGCGCGAACGATCATTGCTGACGATGATGAGCAGCAGGGGATGTGGTCAGGGGCCTTCAACGGATCCCTGGAGGGCGTCGACCTTACCGCTTTTGAGCCGTCAGTGTTTCAAATGTGGTAGATTACACCAATCAATCGCGCTGCATTTTACCGTGATTGACCGTCTAAACAGAGGGTCGGGATTGTGTCTTGATTTACAGGGATTCCCCGATAATCATCCACGCACGATTCCAAGGGTGAGATGGGGGCGAAACAATCATCGCGCAGATCGTTTTCCCAGAGAAGCCTGCCTGCCCGGGAGGGACGAACGTCTGCCAGAAAAAAGGAAAAAAATGGGAAAAATGCAGACCAAATGTGACGACGCTGTCCCACAGGTCGGGAACGCAATTCGTGGGGAGGGGTTGGAGGTTGGTAAAGTCGAGAGTACCTAGGTAGAGGAGGTATCTTGTTGGATTTTCCCTTCTCCTAACCCAAATACGACCCACCCTCCTACCTAACGCAGCCAGTGCGATATTCCCATTCACCGCATTAAAAAGAGGGCCCATCAATTTTTTTTCTATCTGGCTTCCAGAAGGCAGTCAAGTGACCTAAACAGCACCGCTGCGCTGGCCGAGAGCAGGAAAGATATGTGCAGCGGCGGTGAGAAGAGGTAAACCTGCAGATTCCAAGTTTACTCCACTTTTTTTTTTTTTTACCCTTCCCTCTGCTTTACTGCTTTGCTTCTTTCTCTCTCAATTGAGTTTCCAACGCACACATGCCCTATCATCCGTCATAGCTGCCCGCCTCTTTATGATAGATCATCTTTGCAGCAGCGCCCATGGATTTCCCCAACCTTACGATTCACGAAGCCTTAACCACTGTCTGTATACACAGAGTAGACCAGAGCGAGAGCGAGAGGTGGGTGAGTGAGCGAGTATGATTGAGAGACCCGTATCGATCATGCTGCTTTGCGACACACCCACGCCCCCCTCCGCTGATCTACAACCATACGGCCCGTCACAGTTTGCAGCAACGTGGCCGGAAGCGAATCAGACACAGCCAACCCTACCTGCCCACCATCAATTTTCGCCTAAGCGCGCATCAATTTGCCTGGGAGAGCTGCTGTGAGGTGAGGTCAAGGTCAATTTTGGTTGTTACAAAGTACGTTAAGCGAGATGGCGCTGGCGCGGCAGTTGTGTTCGGTGTGAGTGGTGAATCAGCGGTGTGCAAGTGAACCGTGAGTGTAATCAATCAATCAATCTTAATCGTACGATATGCCATATGGGTTCTTGCCGGGAACCGAGGTGTAGATGTGTATGTGATGTGTGTATGTATGTGTGAGTCTCGTTGAAATAAGGGGAGTATGTGGGGTTTTAGAACCCTTGATCAGACGAAACGACAGTTTGATGGGGGTTGAGGATTATGATGATGATAGACGGGGGGACGGAGATGTATGGAGGACGGGGGGGGAGGGGGGAAGAGGTTAGAGTAGAGTTTGTAAAAACGGGAGTTTGGATACGGCACTCGTGCTCTGCTCAGTATATTTCTTCTGGGGAAAAAAACACATGAAGCATCGCGAAAAAGGGCAAGAGAAAAATAGTTATTAGTCTACAAGGGAATCGAAAAAAAGCAGAAGTTGTTCAGGGTGTGGGCTATCATCATGCAAAAGATTGTATGATTTGCAAGGGATGGACGGGTAGTAAGGTGGATCCTCGGGTGAGAGTTGCCTATCACAGATGGTGGATCCCGAAGTCAGGGAAACCCCCACTGATAAAATGGTGGCCGATGAGAAGAGGCTCACCACACAGTCCACACTTGCCATTCGGCGATGATATTTTGGCCCTTGGTGGTGTTGCACGAGCACGAGCAGCGTATGCTATGCTTCGACTCCTTCCCTCCTTCCCTCCTTCCCTTCTTCCCTTCCCTTCCCTTCACTCCCCCCCCGCGACCCATATCGACCGCACCTATGGGGTCGGCACGGCGTTCTATCTTGGGTAAAGGCGGAGGGGTATTTGCACATATCCGAACGATAATTGGGTGCCTTCGCTGTCTTGCCGGCGTCATTTATCGACGGGAATCTGGCATAATATGGTAGATCTCCCCCTAGAGATGGGACTCCCTCCTAAAGTGCTCTAGATTACGGATACGCATGCTGGGAAGTACAGAGTACTTACCCATATTCATCAACCATCACCCACCACCACTATATCCATCCATCCACCCATGGATTCTTACTATTTCGTGACCTGAATCATGACCTTCTATAAGAATCTGCATGGAACGCTGGTGGAAGAACCAACAACAAGCATGCATCCTGGTCCGAAAATGAACGTACCCTGTCCGGTGGGACCGCAAATCTTACCGTTCCACAAGTCGGAATTCCCTCGCAAGCTGTGCCGAAGCGTCATCCACATCATGCAGCCCAGTGTGAATCAAACAGAGAAATTTATCAAGATACCAATCAGGGGCCCTGGTACAAGATCACCGTACCGCGTTGGTCCCCGCATGAAGAGGCGCTTGGCCGTCGCGTCGCGAACAGTCCAACTAACGCCCTTTCCATATATGAAACGGGCGGCTGTCAACCTGTCAAAGACGTACTTCTCCCCCTTCCCAAATTCTCCGGTAACGCACCTCGCGTGGAGGAAAGGGTTCGTCCAAGGATTACTGAAGAAGAGAACGCACAGAAGATTGGGAAACAATTATTACTACTACACGCCCTACATGCAGCCCACAAATAAACAATTGCTACAGCTGATCGGCGACCCAACTGCCCCCCCTCCCCACCACTCCTTGAATCTTCCTGGTATCAATTGACATCCAACATATTAGACTGAACTGACAAGGTCCTTGGTGTGTGAGCGTATGTGGATGTATGTGTGTGCGTGCGTGTAGAGTAAGTGATATGTGTGAGGTGTGTTAATTGAGGGAGGAGGCTACTAAACGGCTTTTGAAAAGGGGCGAAAAGCTAAGATGGCGAAGTTACCGCGGTTTATTTAATAATCTTTGATCGCCGCTGTATCAGATTGTACCAGCTGGCCGCTCCACGATGTAATTAAGCGTTGAAGCGTGGTGACTTCCCCGAGAAAGGTGGCAATCATCGCCCTTTTACAGGAATCACACCTGAATTTAACCGGCTCGCTTGCACAGTTGGTGAGTTTCATGGCGTAAGTATTTTATTTTCTTTCCTTCTTCCTTTCTCAGGGCCTCCGTGCGTGGGATGTGAAAGTGAAGAGCGGAGAAAAGGGAGGAGACCTGGGACACAACCACAACACGCAAGGGAGAAAACGGCTGGGGAAGCCGTGTAGGTACATTTAGGTACATTTAGGGTATCATAGCTGCCTGCTGTTATTTGTTTTTGACCGATGAGCTCACATGGTAGGCCCTTTCCCTGGGCATCGGCTAGAACTACATCCCAACTACCCTATCAATCCTCCTCCTCCTCCAGCACTCCTCCACTCCTCCCAATCCATCCATCCATCCACCCAAAGCCTGTCTCTCCATTCCCAAAGGATCTAACGTGGTCGATCACTCGGAATCATAATTTAAGATACATCTCGATATCGGATGATTCACAGAATAGGATAGGATAAAAGCCTAAAGCGATTGCAAATTGATGATTGGAACACTGGGACATTGGGACCAGGACGGTACATAAAGTGCTGCAGGGCTCCTCTCTCTCCCTCGGTCACCACCCCCTCTAGACTAGGAGCCGTGCCACCCCAGTGGGGAAGCTACTTACTCTCCTTAGAGTATCCTCACACCTCCGAGAAAGGTCCGTGTTGAACGAAAACCATCCTGTCGTTGACCGCTGTCAGAACCGCACAGACCGTCAAAGGTGACGAAGTACTCAAACGTTCGGGTAATGTTGCTTTTCCAGAAAAAAGAACTCAACACCACAAAAAGGAAATGATCTACTGCGGTCAGGCTGCCGACATCTGATCAACATAAATTACTGTTGTTGTGATTTCTATTTCCGCAAGCGTAACGACAGAGCGCCCCCAACCAGTATATATATATATATATAAATATATAAATTATTACTATTATATACACCACAAAGGAAAGACATCAGACATCAGCCGTTACCACCAAACATCGTATTTGTGGTTACTCAACTGAAAAAGAGTACAATAAAATGAGTAAGCATGCCAATATTCGAAGAGTTTTCTCTACCGTAAAGGAAAAAGGAAAGAAAAAAACTAGAATTTTTGTGGGAAGGTATGTACATCGGTTTCTAACGACTGCAAGTTTTGTGCTTGTCCGAGTGGGGTCTCTTTACGAAAACTATTATTTATAGAGGCTGGTAGTGGATTGAGGATAGGCCAATCGGTTCGTGAACTGACCAGATGGGGAATTGAGGGCATGCCTTCATTGGTCCAGCTTTGACTCGGTGACCAGGTTCGGCGTGGCAATCTTACTCCTGAAGGGGCGTTTGCCCTTCGCGAAGATCCTGAAAACAGGGGTCCCCTTTGGTCATCATATTCATCGTCAATTTTGGGATATCTTCGCACATCCGTGACGGAAAATGAGGGCACAACAGGTTCAGTCTCGACCTTTGGCGGTGGATCGATGTCGACAGATCTTGTTTGGATGTGTTTGAGGTACTTTTCCCTGACCGGTATGCAAGATTCGGGTTTGATCCTGGATTCTAGAGGGGCAAGCGCGAAATACGTAGTGTAAACGTTGACTGCGCCAAATATGATCACCACCAACACTGTGACCCCTTGGAACACAACGATGACAATCCCAAGTACCGTTACGACGATCCTCTATGATCACCATGTCAGATTTGCTTGTCGATTACCCTATTTGGCAAGTGGTAAAATATTGAATGCTTACATTTGTACCGGTATTAAGCATCAAGGCGGCGATTATTGCTAAGGTTGAAATCTTCATGATACCGAAAACATATATTAATGCGTTTAATCTGAATGATAATAAGTAGTTAGTGATATTGCGGTATAGTAACTATGATGTAATAATCAGATCCCTCTTCTACTAACCTCACACTTTGGAAGGGGCTCGCAGAAGCTGAAACACCGAGGGCAATGATCTCTAGGGCCAGTAACCCGAGAATCTGTGCTCGTGGATTGCTTTGACCTCCGCCATAGAACAATGCTCTGATGAACTCGTAAAGGAACCACGGTCCGAAGAACCACCATCTGCGCCTTCGGAACCGGGCAGATAGCCACCCGAACTGATGGACGAGCGTTTCCTCGTCATGAATATCACGTTCTTGGTTTTTTTCAATTGACAGCTTCCACCAAGGTATGAGGGTCGGGGATGGCTTTTGATCAGCGGCGTTACTGCCTTGGCGCGAGATCTTACACCACGGCACGAAACCAAACTTACGTTCAAGAGATATCACTCGGCTTTCCTTTTCGCTTTTGAGTCTTCCCCCACGCAAGATAATAACGTATGCATGCGCTATGCCCGCAGATACCCCAACGAGCAGGGTCATGAATACAATTGCGGCAATTGCTTGAGGCCCAGGCACCTTCAATGTAAACTGAAAAGTTGCAAGTAGCATCATGGGGAAGAAAGCAATGAGCACCTAGAAGATCGTAAGTATCTATTCGTTTTTTACATCATACCATACATCCCGTAGAGAGGTTAAAAGAAAAAGAATGAGAATCCAAACCGTTCTACACAAAATTGATTTGAGAAAAGCTAACCAGTTGTCTCGAAACACTTTAACTCGATCTTTCCCCAGCCCAGCGGCAGTACATGCGCCCAGTATCAATTTCAAACCCCCGACGACGACAACCAGACTTACGAGGAGAACTAGAAACCAGAGAAATGCTGTCATGAACGCATTAGTAGCGGTTAAATCTAATTGCGCAAGAGTCGCGGGAAAGCCTATGTAACTTCCAGGAACCGGGAGTCCCTCTTTCTGATGCACTCCAAACTGGAAGTCCCGTTTCGAGAGCGAATATAGCTCTCTTTCGAGATCCAGTGCCTGCCCGCTGGGGTCCGTCGCATCTATGGATGGAGCGGATTTTCTGGTGATTCGGTCCAGCGAGTCCTGCATAGACTCCGCCTTGATCAAGCCAGCAGACCAAGCAAAGTTCGACCAGAAGGAAATGAGGACACTGGGAAAATCGATCGACAACGCTCCAGTAAAGAATATGGAATGGAAACATGAAAATACCATATATACAGAGAGGGAGTGAGCATATAGTGATCGTGAACCGATAATTCCATCGCCGGTGACAAACGTGCTGCAAGCTGCGATAAACGACGAAATGAAAACGATAAAGGCAAATCCTCCTAATATGGATGAAATGATCTTTGGATGCGAGAAGGTTTTTCCGTTTGTAATGATAGCAGTTACACATGCAACCTGGCGGTTTGTGGAATTTGAAAATATTCGTAAATCTGCCCGTCCCTCAAAGTCTGGTATGGCAAAAGCAATGGCTAATAAAAATAAGTTAGAAATCTATCTATTAATGATATATATTATAAACATCAGATTATGAACCTGGAATCTCAGAAACATCAGCTTGAGATACTGGGATTATGTGTGCTGCTGTTATATTTACACCCGATCTAGCCGGACAAAGTGAAGGAAGATTTGCATTGCACGGGTTGAATAATATACTAAATCGGCTTTCTCCATCTAGATGTATTATGGCCCTGTTGATCAGTACATATACCATAGTGCTTGAGGATTATTATAGCCACGAACATGCATCCACGGTCAGATAAACTAATGTATTGTAAGCAGTAAGGTTAGCTTAGGCCCGTGGAGAAAACCTTAAAAGTTCTATATATACATGTGTATACTTACTCATCAGGTTATCATTGACCAAGGAGGTCTTTCCATCGATGTGGAAGAGAACAGTCATATTATCGGCATAGTAAGCGGCATCGAAGCGGGATATTGTGATGGTGGAGTTCTCCATACAGTTCCCAAAGTCTCCGGTGTATAGCGCAGGCCTTCGATCATCAGCCAGATTCGATCCATCTCCCTGTGCTATGACGGTCGGCCACTGAGCAAACGATAGAGCCAAAATCAAAATCCAGGCGCCGATAGACATCTGAATCGGAATCGTTCACTCGATTTAGGAGTTGGTGCAGATATTGACTCCGGGTAGTTCAGAGCCTGGTGTAAAGCCGCCGAATAACGCGGAAAGTACACTCGAGTTCAAACCCTACTCTTTCTCACGGGTGTGTATTACAGCCGGTGTGTTTTTCGATATATCGGAAGATGATCTGGAGGTTTGTTGCAATAGATCTCATGATACCCGGCATTAGGGGCCAGCCCGGAATTTTGGGGTATCTGGTACTTTATTACCCGCACATCAGAGGCTATGCGCTGTTTGGTAGGCCACCAAATAAAGTTGATTGCGGTTTCCCACCTTCTAGGGGGGATGCCTGCAGTGGTGACGAGAAGCAGTACGTATGTGCAACAATATGTGCAACAATTACAAATCTACCCTTGGATTTGATAGATTGGCTGGAAGTTTGGCCGTTGACCAAGACAACAATTTCAGATATGAGGGGCAATATTGCCCCTATCATACATATACAGCCTATGCCCTTCACTTTGTGGGCTTTGAATTACTGCTGAACCCATGGCAAGCCTTTGACTTCATGGGGTGGTGCACTTGTTTACTCTGCAGAAGTACCTATGTGCAAGCAGAAAAAATTTGAAAGAGTCTGGAACACATCCGATGCTTGTGAATGGCGGTGGCCAGCCAGTGCTGGCCTGGTTATGCTGTACTCGTATGTGCTCTACATACATCATATCGAAAGTTAGACATCGCACAGGCTCTATGGTTATCGTTTGTCCTAGGATTCCGTCTTGGCAATTGGATTTGAAATTCAACTGGGCGGTTTCTGTCAACGCCAAGGGGCTTGATTTTGGAACCTTATTTCCATGTTCCTGGAGATGTAGGAACACACTCAAAACAATGCCCTGCCCCAGAGTAGTATATTAGAGTACGCATGTTATGCCAGTAAAAGCGAGTGAAGGATCAAACAGACCAGCACGCACTTGTCTACAGAGCCTACCCCGGAGGGCATAATCCGGTTCGAGTCTTCCCGGATCTATGGATGTACTCGATAACTATCGTATGCCATGTGTGGTGAATTGGTTTGCTAGTCATCTACATATAGTAGGTAGAATCAGACGCGCCCAGAAACCCGCAAATCAGGGGTGAGATGTACCTACATGCACCTCCGCCAATCTCACATCTGACGATCCTTTTCCCGAACACGTGCACAGACGTTGGGGATGATCTACGAGGTGCTCGCATCCTTCATCATCCATGTATGTACGCACGCGCATCCAGGATAAACTACATACTCTAAGTGCCTGGCTCCAAGAGGCTCCGCGAATGTGGTGAATCAAAATTTCATGACTGCTCCCACATATATACCTCGAGTGCACCCTTCAGTCAATCCTACCTAACTCCCCTCGGACAGTCATTGCGATGTGCGAAGTCCTTCGGGAACGCCTGCACTGCTGCTATATCATTTGTGGGACTGGTTCCGAGAGCTCGGGTGGCGGGCTTATGGCTGGGAATGGGCACTGCAGAGTCACCGTGTTGCAGCTGGCTTGCGCGGCATCAGCAATGAGACAGCATCTGTTCTGCTGTACAATCTGCAAAGGTAGATGAGGTCATTGTGCTGGGTAAAGAGTCAACAATGGTTATTGATGTTGCAGATGCTGATGGAGTTACATAGCCAGAGGACCTACATGTAGTGCGCTTTACACATACATCGCCGTTTTGACTTGCCATGTCACTGAGCCCAAGCCACGATCACACACATGCCGTTGGGAAATCCCGGTATTGATAAGGCTCGGTGGGTGGAACGTGGCTAGTCTTTTGCGGGATTTACCGTAATGTCTCGGGGAGCTTATCGGTCCCAGCTCATGTATTGCTCCCGGTCGATCGCGCGATGTCCTTGTGTCTAGTATCAACTTGCAATAGACGACTATTCCAATTAAGCCCGTTAAGTGCTTAGGTCGCCGTGATGGATCTTCATGGATTATCACTCGATGCGCAGGTCGGAGGAACCTATCCATAACTATCACCGTACTGGTCTAACTAACATTGGAAGAGCGTAGTACTTATCACAGCGCATTTGATATCGCTGCAATACTATTGAGTATACACTTGCTTATAAATGATAACCCTTAAATAATCATTTCCTGAAGATAGCTATATGTGCTTCGATTCTATTCATACATTGCCTACTCGCTACTGAGCGGTCCCCAGTGCTGCTGACAGAATCGACGTTCTTGTTCCAGGGGGGTTGTTTTTATCGATAGAAAACATCTCCGACTCATTGGGTATATATCTGGTAGTATCCTAGATGTGATTGACGCTCTCCGAGTGTTCGGGGTCCTATAGTATAACCCTAAAGGTGTAATTCCGAAAGAAAAAATCACTTACCCATGCTCTAATTGGAATAAGTTTAGAAAAAGCAAGGTTTACTGTAAAAACAAAACAGGCAGACATTCCATTAAATCTCTCTCTGTTCGCAGGGAAAACTTTTACTTTGGAGGGCACGACGCACTGTAAGTTTATTGGGCCTCACTTTTGACCCTACTTCTCCGGCACCATGGTAATTTCCAAGAACCTGATATAAATAGGAGATCTCCTAGATCCATTGGTCCTCAAGGTTCTCGTCTAACGAAACAGAACAGGGTCAGGTCAGGGTCCTTAGGAAACTCTCAATGACCTATCGTGTTACAGGACCTATCATATTAGAAGACACGAACCGTGAAGTAATCCTCGATCGTTTCTTATGTTGGGGGTTGGGATAGCGGGGTGATGCCGACAGTATAATTGGATGTTGCTACGTGGAGGCATCATGTCCGTCAAGACCCATTGGAGACTGCCTGCAGAGGATTCAGGAATCATCGCTGGCCCAGATCCCAAGAGGAATTTTTCTCAGTGCCTGTTTTTGTTTTAATTAAGACACTTGCTCTCTTGGCTATATTCCAACATCTCCTCGATATGAAGTTACTTATGAACCCTCAGCTACTGAGAACAAGAAATTGGCACCCGCGTATTCTTTCCGGTATTTCAATCTTCATATGATCATCAAAAGCAAACAGAGCAACGGTGATGTTTCGAAACAATGGCTTATCGGCTCGGGCCGTTGTCCACCTGGAGAGGTCGCCGAAGCTGCATAATGTCGGCTCTCTCCGATCCGTCGGCAAGAAATGCCAGCGGGCCATCTACGGGAGAGGCTTGCTACCAATGAGCAGGTTTGTCTATAGTCACCCATTAACGATCTGATACTCGGCCCTAATCTTTGGCTGACTTGTCCATACACAAACCATCCGCTGCAGACGTAATCATCGATGTCAAAAATCCAAAGTACACGTAGGGCATTTGTTGCATTACCGGAATCCATATAGCCCATATCTGCTACAGAATGGACTTGGCCTTTCGTCACCCTTTCCCGAGCCCTCACCGCTCTGTGTTGAGGATTGGCCAATCATCATTTACATCGTGCGTCGGAGTACGTACGTGCTGATATATGATAAACGTGAGACAGCCTGTCCCTTCAATTTGAGACCCTGTGCTTAGAGCACGTGAAAATATCCTATCATATCATTTCAATTACTAACCGATGAAGCTGATTATGTGGAGATTTAAGGAGTTCTGAATAACTATTACAGCTTTGCATCGTCATGCCCGAGATGCTCAACTATGCATAGCCTCTCAGCTCTTCGGAAATAAAACTCGACACCCTATTACTCTAAGTTATGCATTATAGCATTCAGCTTCACTAGCCTATTATGCTTGGTGATCGAGAAACATTTTCCTTGATTTATGTGAGGAGTCAAATTTTAGTTCCAAGGGGGGCACATGATTGTTTAACTCTCTGCTATATATGGCGCTCGAATCTTACGAATCTCGGTGATCTAAAGCTTCCAGGTCATAGATCGAGATTAAGGTGGAAAGAAGTACGTTTATCAGAACCGAAGATCTGGGCCCATGTGTATTTCTCCGGCTATATGTCTAGAGATACATCGAGATATCGATGTATAGAGTACTGCGAACTGATACACACTATGAATGCTCCAAGGTTGGGTATATATACCTTTCCCTATAATTGATACTTGTCTATATTTCAAATACCGAGTTCATTGAAAGCTATATGCTTATAATTGCTAGATATGTTGACTAAAAGATGTTGGAGTTTACCATCAAAACGTGGATTCGCAATATACAGTTAGGAGATTTGTATTTCTTATTGAAGGACTTACAAAATGTTACAATTAGGGTCTAAAGACGGATAGCGATGGTAATAGTGTGTGCCGTTATTTGGTTTCGTTTGGGTCGGTTTTTGGAGGGTGTTATTGTGACCTGACACTAGATTGCAAAGGATCCTTAGGTTGAAACCTAATCGGTCATTTAATAATGAGAAATTAAGATCTCGCATGATTAACCAATCATGAGTGAGTGAATCTAAACGATCAGGGACAAAGGCCTAAGATACTACTACCCCTGGGTACGATATGTTCTCCCCATATTGTTAACCTTATCTGCCTTATACTTGATGTTTTCACACATCGTGATACAATGTGATTTCTATTATTCGGGTTCGAGATAAATATAGAGTATGTGGAGCGGACCGGTCCAGGATGTCGTGAATAGTGAAGGATCTGGTAGGAAATGAGAGCAATGGAATGGTGCAGGACAAATTGTCGTTGGCGGAATAAACTACATGTAGTAAGTACCGGAACCGTTACTCTCCTTGAGTTATAAAAGGTCTAATTCTTACTATAGTACTGCGGAATAATGTTAATAGAAAGTCGAGTGAAAGAAAGAAAACAACAGAACCCTGAAGCACTATTGCTACATGGAGAAGTCAGGCAAAAATTTGGTAGCGGCGTGAGTAAGGAGTTTAGCGTATTACTAGCTACATCTTAGTTGAAGCCTAGATGCGGGAACGTTTAAACTAATATGAAGAGCTTTGCACGCATACATGTGCATGCACATATTAGACTCGTACTAACCAGAGTTTCCATACTTTTTACGTGGAAATCACGTTGGCACTGAACGTACCTTTGAGTTCCCCCTCTTTCCTAGCGATTTGGAGAAGACCTTCATCTCCATATCTAAAAGGCAATTAACACTCCGAAATTATGCTCGTCATAATGAAAGTTACAGTGTATGCGAGGGACAATGTTGAGAAACACATAAGGGCAAGTGTTATTATATATATGGGGAACATATATATCGTACAGATTGCATCTTTAATCTTTGCCGAGACTAAACTACGTGCTCGTTGGGCTCGGCCAACGAGCTAGCTAATGATTCTATACAAGTATTTAACTTCAACCCTACTCGCTATATATAATAGCCTTAAGGCAAGCCCTGCCAAATAATTATAGTCTCACGAATTCTCACTCGAGATTAAGGTTAGGAATGATGCTTTCGTCGTTAAATTTTACTTGACTATTACAAGCAGTATTTAAAGAGTGAAGTCAATTAAAACACGGCTCTCAGTAAAAGCCCAGCTGTAATCATTACCTAGGTAATGATTAAAATTATCTGATTGCTTTTGTTGATCAAATCGGTCAAAATCGGATCATTGGACGAGTCTCTTAAACCTCTATTGATCCAGCATCATGGAACAAATAGGTATGTGGTATTACACGATACTCCTTTATCCGGTAACTTCTTTGTTGTACGTAGACTATCATATATGGCATTGACGTACAACATTTTCAAACTTATTCCCTCTTACTCTTTTCTTGCTCATTAGGCTACTATTTTGCTTTATTTTAGCTATCCCATGGTTCGTCAATGCTGACCCCCCTATAATAGAGGAATTAAATTTGTATGGGAGATCTATTATTTGATAAGAGAGATAACAAGATCTGTTAGTAAAGCCACACAAAACTTGTTTTTTTCTGGGGGGTCAGCATTTCACTGACGGACGATGGGATAGCTAACTTAACTTCAGGCCATCCTTAAAACTCACTTACTTGATATAGGGGAAATACCGTCGGGAAAATTTAATCGGTGGCAATTTTCAAATTGGTACTAGTGCATATAAAGCCGTTTGTATCAGCGACAAGACAAGCATAATCGGTCTCCCCCACTGGATACATAGGTACTACTTGGACGGTTATTCAGGATACGAAGGGTTTATATACGGTCCCAGGATGGAAGATGGAAGGAGAGACAGAGTCAAATTTGTTAGAGCGAGATAAATTGTTTGTTAGCATTAGTTACTTTTCTTTATTTCTTTATTTTGAAGATGATGGTGGATGTAGGGTAGTTCTGGGATAGTACGATATTACCATAAACTACGGTTTACATACAATTAATAAATTAAATATATATATATATCTAAATAGAATAGTCAGGTATCTCTATCATCACGAAAGGTTTCTATTAGCTAGTTACCTCCCATTTCTAGAGTATAGTCCGGGGAGCTACAGCTGTCGATAGACAAAGAATTAGGTGCATTAAGGGAGACGACATGCATGTCTTCATGCATGTTTTCCTAAGTCACCAAACCACGAGTTCTGTCATGATATATAATAGCCCCTCTGACCAATGTTATATTATAACCTTTATACTTTCCATCAATGGTTCTTCTTGAGCTCTTCCGAAACTAACACTTCATGCGAGCAAGGGGGGAGCCAGCATGCCGCGCAGCGGCAGGCGGCCCCGACTGCGTGTGAGGAATCGATCTTTATTTCGAACCATTGTATAGAGCTGTATGTTCAATTCGAAACACTAAATAGAGCTATGAGTTTTCTAGATCTTTACAGCCTTTTCTTTTGATATCGGCGGTTCCTCGAACTGATGTTTAATTTTATATGCGGCCGGAGGCCGCTCCTCACTAAAGACTAAAGCCGTTTGTAAAGCTATTGCAGGTAGGATCGCGATCGTCAGGAAAGGCATCGGAAATTAAAATGCCTTCATCATAAACTGCTGCATGGTAAACGGCAATAGGATGCATTTCCACATCTCGCAGAAACACATAACATACTCGTATTTTCCTGACGTTTGTGGACGCGACTGATATTGCATGCCATACAAAAATACGCCAAGCTCATGATTTTGGGTGTATGCAATAATGGCCCAGTTCAAAAACGTCAGGAAGATACTACATGTAGTACATGTATATGTAGCTTCATGCGGAGCTATTATACTAAAAGGGATGCTTCGGTTAGAGAGTTGCATACATACGAGTGACATTTCATGACACAGAGAAAACGAGTGAAAAACTAGTCAATTATTTTGTAAAATTCGAATGAGGTACGCAAAGAATGTCTCCAAAAGATACCTCATTTCAAAATCATTTCTTTTACAAGTCAGGACCGTTTCTCAATGATAACCTACAAATAACCGTATTTTGCGAAATAAAAAGAAATTGCGTTACATTCCCCAAAATCTCTTTTTCTTCTCCTTCTCCTTTTCCTTTACCGCCTCCACAGCAACTACCTCAACCTCTTCCATCTTTCCCATCGGTTGTCGTAAAAATGTTAGACGGTCAGCTGCATCTTCAGCCAGCCCGCAAGTTTTCCTAAAATCACCGCCGATCTCCCCTCTGGTCTTGACATGCTTCAAGAAGCTGTTCAATGGGCAGCTTTTACCGGGACCGTCGCTACAACCCTCAAGTGCTACAATACCATCGTTGACATTCAGACGAATATAAATATCCCTCTCTTCAGAACCTTTAACAGCACAGTTCATGCGTTCAAAGATAATACGGCCGCCCATGGGCGTTATCTGAGAGGTTTTCCACTTTCTGTCTTTGGAAATTCTGTCAACAGGTAGATCCTCAGCATCTTCAAAGAGACCGAGAGCTGCGAGCATAGGAACTATATCCCCGTCATGAACACTAAAATTACCGTTAAAATGTAAATTATGAGGTGGAGTGGGAATTGCAAAGTAACTTACAAGCTGAAATAAAGCGATCCTGCGGTGCCTGGTCCTTCGGCAATGAGATTTGCAGTAGCATTTAACCAAAGCCAACCCATCGACTTGGCATATTTATTACCTGGACCAGCCCTGTAGTAGTGTAACACATCTCTCGCATACTCGAATGAGAACCACTCTTCTTTCGTAAAGACATCGCACCATTTACTAGATCCTCTCACTGTAGTTTCAAATCCACACATTTCCTGCATGCTGTAAATTTCGGAGTCTGTAAAATCAAATCCTTCATTGTCATTTGCTAGTCTTTTCGAGATATCGCTGAGGTATGTCGCACGATATTTATAAAGCATTTCATAACCATAATCATGGCCTTCTTCCTCATCCTGGGCGTATTTTATGCAAGTGTCGCTGTGCAAGTCAGTGTCAATTCCAGGAAATTTATATTTCATCAGCACCCAATTCCCGGGAGGTTGCGTTTCTGTGATTGGCTGGGGCCTGTAAAAAAGAAAGAAGGTGGGATAAATACCCAGGTGTCAACGTGTCCCCTCCTTTATTGGCGGCTTCACTAACGATTTCAAGCTTTGAAGCTTTAGGATCCAGTCCAAAAAACCCAGCGGAAAAGTATCTAGCAGTATCGATTACTCGATCACATTCACTAGCCCAAACTGTTGTCCGGCCGTGGAGAGTTTCGTTCCATAGATGCCCATAACGGGTGTGAAGCTTGACTCCAGTTGTAAAGGCCTCTAGGACACCAGCATAAGGGCCGGTAGTAGTAAGTTGTTCAAAATGCTCGCCGGGAGCTGCAGGGTTCGGTTAGTAAGTAAGATATATATATTGAAAACCACATTACTATCGACTCACAGTTCGTAAAATATTCCCAGTCGTTTAAGAATTCAAGCGCGCCTTTGAGTTCCTTTCCAGTAGATTTGACTTCTGAGATTCTCTCAAGTAGACTTATCATTCCTGTAGGATTTATTCCGTTAATTTGACTAGTCAGAGTTATTCGTTTCCTGGGGATATGATACATACTGTTGCCAGCCTTCTGTGTAGGGAAACGTTCTCCATGCCGTGACATCTAGCGTAGAAATTAACAACCATACATACGGGTGCCCCCCGTCAGGTGAGCGAAGAAGTAACTTACCATGTGCACCATATCAACCTCACATCCATCCGGTACCTGTATTCCCTCTTCCACGACACCATCAACCTTCTCTACCCAAGGACCATTCCCGCCCAAGTGATAAAGTAAATTCCATTCATCTTTGTCAACGGTGTGCCCGGAAGCAGCCTGGTAATCCGGCTCACTAGACCACCAACCCCCGTGGTGAATTTGTAGATACGAAGGAAGCGCTGCCTGTAAACCCTGTAAAGAGTTTGGTAACGAATATGAGGCCTGCGGGTTAAGCAGGAACACGATAGAGGCCAATAAACATATCATAGCTGATGCGGTAAAGAGGAGAAGAGTCATGTTGAGCAAAAGATATTTCACTCGCCGTGGAGAGGGCATGAACTGGTTGGAACTCAAGGAATATTTAGTAGCCTATGTAGCTACTAATCGGATCCAAGGCGACCTATGGAATGAAGACACGGTGCTCCGTTTTCGATCTATTGGGTGCCGGTAGATTGTGTATGTGGAGTAGAATATGTACATGTACTAACTAGGTAGATTAGGGTGCGTAGTACTGGATCTGGACCCTGACTATATAGATAGGAGGACCCTGAACTACGGGAGTTGTGGATGATACGTGTGCCTAAAGTTGAACAGGGATCATCATGTTATTAGTCATTATTGAGTCATTCTCCTGCTAGACTCAAAACGTGAACTTCAATACGCTTCAATGGTACTGTGAATTAGAGAACATTACATGGAGTTAAAAAAATGTTTATTACCCATTTGCATGAAGTACATACATTTAATGCCCCGAAGTTTACTTTAGGGTTAAGTGGGCATAGTCGTTTAGCATTTGCTTAGTTATCCTTGAGTCATCATCGTGTAGCTCAAGCCTGAATGTAGAGACTTGACTGTCAAGCAGTTATACGTTCCCAATTCGGGAGTCTAGACAACTTAATCACATGAAGAATACGACCTAACAAAGCATATATATATATTTCCCTGTATCAAATAAAGAATTCTGCTGTCTTGACTTTTTTAATTTCATCGATTGCCTTTCGAAATTAAGGAAAGGAAAGCGTTAATTTACTTTGCAGAAGTTATGGCGAAACTGAAGTTAAACTAGGCTACAAGTGCGTGAAAGGAGCCCCCGCAGAGTAGGAGTACCTATGAACCGTGGGTTTCAGGGCGTTGCTAAGCGCAGCGCAGCTCCAGTGTATATTTATTTGTATACCACTGTACTCATGCGTTCGGAATCCTTAGTAGGGATTTGGTTGCAACGATATCCGACCATTTAATAAACGTCTGAGTACTTGTATAATGTAAATGATACCACTTTAAGATGTTGACTAGCTCATGAATGAACGTGTGATGATAATCTTAAATTATGTTAGACGTCTCGATCACGAGCTCGATCGAGTGATTTTTGATGTAGACAGTATGTGTAATCACTTTATCAAGTGGCTCTCTCCAGCTCCTATAATGAAGTCATAAGCCTAGTGGAATATCAAGTACAACAACAAAAGGTTGCTTAATACATGTAGCAATAATGACAATAATAATATAGTCAGATTCCCTGGAGTAGTCCCAATCGAGCCAAACTTCACGGCACAGAAAAATATCACCCCCTAACCATAGTCTCGAGTCAGAGTTCGTGAGATTAGTCTGTATGTGTATATATATGTGCTTTAACCCACCCTAATATTACTTCATGGTCAGGGCTTTTCTAAGCGCAGTGCAGCCCCGGTATAAAGTATTACAAGTACAAATGAAAAAAGTAGCGGTTCATGATGTTAATAGTCGATCGCGATCTATCGTTTGATAGAAAAGATACATACAAGTACTTCAACTGTAGTGCGTTGCTCAGCATCCTAAGTGTGGTATTAGCTGACTCAGCTGGTGGTTTTAGCATCCCATGCAGCTGACTCAGCTCCTCCCAATGAAATTTTTGAACTTCACGATTCCATGCAGTTGGCCCACTCACCACGACCCCAATTGGTTCAACTGTGCGCTACACATCGACGAATTGCTCCATCTTGAACCGCTAGATTGTTGATCTTGCGGATCTCCCGCGAACCCCAACAATGCCTCCTCGACTACGTCTCCCAACTTACTCGTTAACCTCCCTCATTTCATCTTCAGCACTCACTCCTAGGGCAGCGGTTGTTTCACTATGCCGGGAATACGCTTCTAAAGCTTCCAAAAACACAAAGACCCCCCCGAGAAAAACCAAAGATAAAAAAGACAAGAAAGATAAAAGGAAACAACGCACAGAGTTCATACAATGGGATCTAAAAGACGCTCAACAGTTTTCCCTTGTCGAAGCTGTTCGATACATTCGAGCGGCGGAAGTTGGCCATGATCTAGTACGGACAAAGTACGAACTTGCTGTCAAGCTCAAGACTCCTAAAAATGGTCCTCAGTTGAGAGACAGAGTACGGCTACCGACACCTGTGAAGACGGACACCAGAATTTGTGTTATTGCTGAGGGAAAGGTTGCTCAAGATGCGCTGAAAGCTGGTGCGACAATGGCTGGAACCGATGAAGTTTTTGATCTTGTATGCACACACCCTGTTTTTTTTTTTTTTTTGTGGTGGGGAGTCAATTCATTTAATACAATTAAAACACGGGCTCACATGTTCAAAAATATCTTAGATTCGAAATGGGACCTTCGATTTTGATTTATGTCTCTGCCACGACAAAGCCTTCCAAGCGCTCGTCAAGTCAAAAGTAGCCCGCATCCTCGGCCCTAGAGGTCTTATGCCTTCCGCTAAGATGGGCACCGTTGTCAAAAGCCCCACCGCAGCAATTAGTGAACTTGTCGGTAAAGCTAGCTATCGTGAGCGCCTTGGAGTTGTGCGCATGCCGATCGGCCAACTCGCATTCACAGAACAACAGCTACAAGAAAACATCAAGGCATTCATGGTACAGCTTAAGAAGGACATAGCAGGAGTCACGCAAGTCTCTAAGAGTATTGCAGAAGTAGTTTTGAGTTCTACTCATGGGCCTGGGTTCTCGTTGAGTGGAGAGATCACTCCAGCGAAGACTTTGGCTTAACGGGTGTTCTGTGAGGAGGATTTTTCTTTCTTTCTTCCTGTTGGTACCTCCGATACTTGTTCGCTGATATAAATCGTAAATGGGTAACGGTAAATATATGTATATATAAATTACCCAACGATGTATTTTGCATCGACACATGTTACATGTAGAACGACGTTTGAACACTGGTGTATGCGATACCGAGAAAGGCCGGGTAACTTCTGGGATCACTGGATTGCCCCGCAATCTTGCATGTGCGTGCGCACCACAACTAACCAGTAAAAATCACAAAGTGGATGACTCATCGGGAATACAGGTGGCCTGTGTTAGGAAAAGATTTTTTATACTCCACAACCGCTGCCCTCTTTCCTTTCTTCCTTTTCTCCGCACTCTTGTCTCCCCACCCGTTTGCAAACAGCATTGAAACAAAACATATTTCCCCCCAACATCGTCTTCATCTTTCACGCAAACGCTCGAGCTTGAGGAAATCTCGTCTCGTTTCTGCAACAAACACCTCAACCCCCCCACCTTTCACTCTTCAAGAGTACCTTTTTCAGACGAACATCTGGACAGTTCTCCCGCAGTCGTCGTTGTTCATGAATCTTCCCCCCACCGCAAACTCACCATCGAACTGTTCTCGCCTTATACGGCCTTTGAAAAAGACTAGAAGGACTTTTAGTAATCCTTCTCCCACCTAAATATTCGCTTCCAACCATTGAAAGTGAGGATAAAACTTCGACACTCATCTTTTTCGCCACACGAAACGAAACCCAATCCTCTTGGATTCTTGACAGAAAAGTAGTTCATGCTGTTTAACCTCGCCGATATTGCTCTTATATCATCGTCCGCTCACTTCAGCTCTTTCGAACACTAAACCACAATCATGGCTACCATCAATATCCGCCGCGATGTCACTGACCCCTTCTACCGTTACAAAATGGAACGTCTTCAATCTAAGATTGAAGGGAAGGGAAATGGCATCAAGTCCGTCATCGTGAACCTAAGCAGTGTTGCTCATTCTTTGAGCCGTGATCCTGCCTGTAAGTTTGACCTGCTAGTTTCCTGGGCTCAAATTCTTGGGAACACTCTCTAATTGATAGTACAGATGTGGTCAAATTCTTCGGTTTTGAACTGGGTGCCCAGGTCACTGCAAATCCCTCTGATGACCGTTACATCATCAATGGTGCACATGATTCTTCAAAGCTCCAAGAATACCTTGACACTTTCATCAGCAAGTTTGTTTTGTGCAAACAGTGCAAGAATCCCGAAACAGATCTGATTATTCAGAAGGACGAATCCATCATTCGTGACTGCAAAGCCTGTGGTCAACGCACTGATGTTGAAATGCGTCACAAGCTCTCTTCATACATCGTGAAAAATCCCCCAAAGAAGAAGGTCAGGACTACCTCTTCTAGAAAGAGCACCAAGGGGTTGAAGGATGGCGAGAATGGTGGTTCACCAAAGGACAGCGGTTCCGAGGATCAAGGAGATGTCGATGCAGATGGTGGATCGGATGATGAGCTTACCAAACGCATCAACGCCGAAGCAAGGGAGCTTGCGGCCAACGGGAACACTCCTGATATCAAGGATGATGAGTGGGCCGTCGATATGTCTGAAGAAGCTATCAAGGCTCGTGCCAAGAATCTCCCGGACGACTTGAAGCGAGCCCTCGTCATCGAGGGTGAAGATGATGAGGACGCTGAGGGTGCAGATAACCCATATGATCAACTTGGATCTTGGATCGTCGCCCAAAAGAAGGAGCAGGACGGGAAAATCGATGATATTGAAGTTTACAAGAAGACCCAGGAGCTTGGAATTGAGAAGAAGCATAAGACATTGCAGGTTCTGGCCCAGACACTTTTTGATGAGAATATCATCAAGGATAATCAGGTCAAAAAGCATGTTGGCCTTCTCAAGAAGGTGCGTTACTCTGTCTACCTCTTCCCCGTCTATTTTCTAACATTTTGTAGATGATTACTTCTGATCGCCATGAGAAAGCATTCCTTGGTGGAACCGAACGCTTTGTTGGCAAAGAGTTTCCCAAACTCATAAACTCAATACCCACGATTCTTATGGCTTACTACGAAAATGATCTTGCCACCGAAGAGACTATCACGAAATGGGGTAGCAGGGCGAGTAAAAAATATGTTGACGTTCAGACAAGCAAAAAGGTTCGCAAAGCTGCAGAACCTTTCTTGAAGTGGCTCGAGGAGGCAGACGAGGATGGCAGTGATGATGAGGAGGAGGAAGAGGATGAGTAGTTTTTCAACGTTTGTTACGAGAATGCAACCTGATTGGTTGGTTTACGAATGAAACCATTTATGCTTTTATCTATGTATAGCATTTTTATCAATTCTTTATCTGCAGAAACCAGTGACTTGATCTACCTTTATTAGCTTCCTATCCTGACCTTATTTGTGGATTTACTATCAAGATCAGGTTTTGTAAAATGAAGACATCATTGACTCATAGCCTCTCGAACTATATGGTTTCCGAATCTATAGACTTCTCTGTTGATATTATTTCTTGCTCCAAACGCATAGTAAGCACTCTGTCTTGGAGGTTAATAGAATCACATGATAAAATACCCCAAGTCAAAAATCCTCTAACTACGAGGTCATAGTAAACTCATCTGTCAAAATGTTCCTTCAGGATAGGCGTATGCCGTGTTCAAGTCTACGTGTATCCCCAGAAGCTGCAAAAATGATTTCACTTTAACAAATAGCCCTCCAGTCGCAGGGTTAGGGATATTAGCATGTGTAGAACTTTCTGACCATGTTCGTACAGCTGAATTATAAGAGTGTCTAACATACCATCAAGCCAACTACCTCTCTAGCTCTATATAAGTATAATACTTAAATACTTATGAATGTACCTACTTACATATGTACTCGTACTTGAGTACCATGATCAAGAGTGTATACTTGCAGTGTGTATTTCCGCAAACAATCAACCAGACTGGATCTAAAACTCCATTCAACGGCATACACTAAGAGTACACATTAGCATGTATTTACATTACAGTATAAAAATCACAGTTACGAATAAATATCATATTATTACTTGTACTGCATGCAGTTAATTACATGTAGTGATATCATTGGCCCTGCATCGTAGCTTTTGACTAGCGTACTTGGGCGGGTACGTACCTACGTACGAAAGATTTAATTCCCATTATCATAAAACATCTAAACTTACATAATACCAGTTAACTGGTTTGTCAACGTCGGAAAGTATAAGCATACTAGGCCAAACCGCGATATATCCCTCTGTACTCAAGAAGTCCAGCACAACCCTAACCCTAACCCTCGCTGTGACATAACCACGTCCATACATAAATTTGGGTTTTATCTTGTGCTGAAAACGCTGAGACTCATGTAGGTACATTTACCTACATACATGTACATAAATTTATGGCCCTGTTGCTTTGCATCTGTCAGCCGAAGATCCCACCTACATGTACCTACAAATAAGTACCTCCAATCATTTGATATATTGAAAAAGTGGAAAAATTCAAAAAAGGTTTCATAGATACGCATCACTCCCGCATTCATGATAATGGCGTATCTTAAGATGATACCGGTTCGTACGATCGTTGCGGAGCACAATTATTTGAATAATGATCTAACATTTCACTGAGTCGATTCACTACATGTAGTCAAATCAACGAACTAAGTAGATACATCTATATACCCACATACCTACATGTAAGTAGGTGCATGTATATGGATACTGAACAGCCCTTGTCACTCTCTGCAAAATGCGACCAAATTGCACCAAACGTTTGTGAGAGACTACATGTACCTATATGGATTTAAGGGGTGGGTGGAAGTCTACTGGGTACCCTACCATGACAACGCTTTTAGCAGGTCTACTCTATCCCTTGGACGGATGAAACTCTCAAATTCGTAGCTTCCCTCTTTCAGCTAATACTAGCCCTATCCAGTAACTCGTGCTGATTTTTGATTGGCTGTATTATAATTACCGCACACAAAAAGCAAGAAGGTTACCTGACTAAGTGCGTGCACGGTCCAGGCTGCGAATTTGAGAGTTTCATCCGTCCAAGGGATAGGATCAAAAGACTTACTTTTGCATCAGAAATACTTGTATCCTTCTACACTTTGAGTAATGGCATTTTAAAATATATGTACGCGGAGGTTAGAGTTTTTCTCAACCACTCATATGTCATGCATACATGTAGATCTAGAGTATGTATAAACTTGCTAATCACAAATCTTGACGATTACAATTTCCCAAACTTTAACGATTCTTGCAGGAAGCATGTGAAATGATTCTGTCCTAGATTTATTCTCAAACGATTTGCAATTGTAGATCCGAAATACCACACGCACATGTGAAAACGTCTCATGACGTTTCTGAACACGACTGCTATTGCATACCATACAAAAAAGCGCCAAATCCACCTTTTTGTATGTCATGCAATATTGGTCGTGTTCGGAAACACTATGAAATTACGAGTACATACCAGTAATAACCCCACGCCAGTGGGCCCTTTCTCCGAAAGCTTCTCTTTACCGCCTTTTTGTTTCTATTTTTGCTTTATTAAGGGGCAACCGTTATCTCGACTCGTTATATACAGATGCACTTTGCTTAACACTAGATCAAAAATGCTCGAGAATAATATGTACCTACTCCAGAGTACTCATACTTTACATCGTACATGCGCGGTGAACAATGCGTCCACGGAATTTGCAATCCAACTGCGTATGCGTGCGGGTAAAACACCCGTGCAGGTGTTGTTTAATGACGGTGTGTATTTACCCGGGATAGAGTAGAGTAGCATCTAGCTTGCATGCATGGAGATTCCTGAATACTCGTGCAGTTGATCTAAAGCTTGGAATTGAATGTTTCCGCCATTGTAAATCAAACTGGATTGATTTGCAAGACCGTAATCAGCGCACGACCCCCGAGAACAATATCTAGCTCCAAATCACTAACTTCTTTACCCTGTCAAAGTGAATTGTAGCTAGGTTGTGGAAATAAAAATAAATAATAGGATTTACCGGCTGAAAGAAAACTCCGATTCACGCTATCTCGGCTGAGTATTGAATTGGTTTGGGACTGGCCCCTGGGTCCTTACTCTAGCGCAGCTCAGAACCGAAATCTCGATATGATCTGATAAGAAAAAAGAAAAAAAAGTTTCACTAGAGGGTTAATTAAAAGCAGGGATGAAAACTCCAGCTATCGCTTAGTCATTATCCCGCTGGGCACTAATATCATCCCTAACCTTAGTCCCGAGTCAGATCCCATGAAGAGTGACTTGAGGCAAACCCCTAACCCTAATGTTGTATCCCTTAAAAGGTGCCACTCAAATACTTTACGAAAACGTGACAGCGTCAAGTACAGGCACGGTAGTCGTAATAGATTATCCGCACATGATTAAATTATCATAATGGGCTTTGCTAAGCGTACGTATATAGGTACCTCAAGAACTGGTCAAGACCATCCTTTGAGGGTTGTAATTGAGGCTCAACGCCAATTTGGCAAATCAGAAAGCAGTATTCACCCTGCAGTCTCGTTCGTTATAGCAACTCCAGCCAACGACCATGGTGTCTTACGATATGAGTATGACTAATCTGTACTTTCCGCTCTACTTTCTTTATGGAATGCAGTTAGACAGTTTCCTTACCTAGACTAGATCATTTTTTCTAGGATAAATCGCTCTATGTTAGGCAATTCATCTAAATCTCTTATTTAACTAAGTGTATTTTCCATTCAATGTATTAACAAAATAGATTTTGTCCCCGCTGATACGTAGAATAATTATTCTTCCGGACTGGACTGCGTCTGGTTGTTATGCAGTCTAGTCCGGAAACATTCTGAAATACACATCATCCCACATATTAAACTACACGTGACTTACACTCTTTCCGGCATTTTACAATCTACACCTGCATCCCTGACCTCAACACGCTACACACATTCCTTCAGTAGAGAACCTACATCGCTCGCCCCTCCCCACACCATGTTATGTTTGTCCCTAGGCAATTCCAGAAAAAGTCCGTACCACACAAACCGACCTCTTCAACCACGGCTTCGAAATCAAATGTACACCCACCACCACTGCTGGCTCCAGCCAAAAGAACTGAAGCAGATCTGGGGCTAAGTGGAGTGGATAATGTCGATATCGTGGCAGCTAAGGAGGCAGTCATGTCACTCGAAATCTTGCTTTCTGATTATTCGTTGGAGAAAGCGCATGGAAATTGGCTGAAGGGGAAGATGCGAGAGTTTGAAGGAAAAGATGATTGTGAGCCTAAATAAGGAAGCTTCTTTGTAATTAGACTAATGCGTTTCATGACAGATTTCCACCTTTCAGCTTTTATAGACTGTCAATACTTTTCAACAATAAAGCCGGCCCTGTCACAGGTCAGCCTTAAGAAGGCGCTTATTGCGTGCAAATCAGACGTGCTTGAGGTTTTCTTGGACTCCGTTCGTCTACATATCTCCCAGACACTAACCAGCCAATAGCTAAGCTCCGATGGCTATAATGTCCGCCGTAAAGCAAAAGGTACTTTGTTCTCACAAAACGAGAATCAAGATCTCTTTACCGTATACATTGTGAGTTTATCACGTTCCCGTATCGCAATACTTCGGTCGCTTTACTAACCCCACCAAACTCCCAGGAACCAGATGTCCCCACTATAATATCAAATCCGGGGAGGGCAGCAAGGATCTTACATGAATCGTTTTTGCCCCGAAGATATTTTCCTGTTCAATTTGTGGAAAATACGCAAAAACCATGGACTTTTGTGACGCTATCTTCAGTAATAACAGAAGATGATATGACAAACAAGAAACTATGGCCCAGAGACTGGATTGTTTTAACCAAGTAAGCTTACCCTATTAGCCGACGGCCCTTTTAGGTACAAACATTGACATACTTTGAAAATCCTAGATCAGAATGGCAAAAACGCGACTCGGAATATCAAGCCCTATTGAGAGCACAAGTGCGAGCGGTCACCTTAAGTCGTGAGAATATTTCGAACAGGTTCACGTCAAATGAGAGTAATAACCATTTACGACCTGAGACAGTCAATTCAGAGAAACACAAGATTATGAATTCAGATAACACCACTTCCCGAGAAGAAAAGGCTCCAAAGCGTATCTTTTCTAATGAATCAAGCTTCGAAAAGGGGTTAATAATTCGCCTTTCCAATTTGCATCCTTCCACAACTAAAATCATTATCGATTCGTTTATCACCCGGTCAGTAGATAGATACCTTCGGAAGAAAAGGGAAAAGCAGGAAAAATCGGGCAATAGCTTGAGCAGTGAAGATCCTCCTCTTCTGCGCATAAGCTATATCGATTATGAGAAGGGGTTGGACGAGGCATACTTAAGGCTGGGAAACCCAGAAGACTCTACATTGATTGTCCGTGCATTGAAAAAACGGAAGAGAAGCATGAGGAGTGGCGAGGATACAAAAGGGAAAAAGGGGGAAAAGGCACTCCGCGAAGAAAACTGGGTCTCAGGGAAGATCTTATCGGGAGAGGAAGAACGAATTTATTGGGGAAAAGTGCTCTGGATTAAGGGAAAGAAAGGAAAAGGGAAACCCGAGCGACTAGAGGGGAAACTTGCCCCTCAAGAGTTTAGGACTGGGAATAAAAGAGCAAGAATGGACAGCGAAGCATCAGGCCCTGAAGCCCCAAAGCGCCTCAAATTCGATCAATAAAGGGTTTTCTTGTTCAACATTTATTCGATAATAATGTTCATATAAAATTATTCATTCAATACATAATAAGCAACCCAAACACCGGTTCTGATTCAATTGCCAAATCACAAGTCCCTGCTGGTAGTGTCCTTCTTTCCTCCCATAGCTTGGTTCACGGTGTCTGATACAGTCTGAGCAGCATTTCCCATGGCGTCAGAGACGGTCTCCACCATTCCCTTGCTCTTGTTTGATGCATCGTCAGAGCCGGAGCGCATGCTATCGCCCATCTTCTGGGTAGTGGATTTCTGGGAGCTTTAAAACTGTTAGTTGTATAGCTCTATTGTCATGGTTAGCAGTAGAGAGCGCTTACTCAGGCTGGACAGCTCCTGCAACACGGTCTCCCATACCGCTCATGGTGTCTCCGACCTTCTCTGTGGTGCTCTTCTGAGAGTCAGGCTTGAGCTTGTCGCCAACCTGGTCGCCGAGGGATTTCCTTCCTAATGGGGGATTTCTATTAGATACCGTAGGCCTATCGAAGAAAGAATAAAGAGAGAGATGACCAACCAAGATCAGACATGTTAATTGATGTGGTGTGTTAAAGTGATTTGATTTAAAATGGATGTTTAAGTGATGTGAGGATGTGATTATTCGAATGCTTTGAGTTGATGGATAATCTCACGACCCGAAGACCTCTCTTTATATCCATTTTCAGAAGTCATATACAGTGGATTCAGTGAATACGTCAGTATTTGTTCACCTCCTACGGCCCGCACTCGAGTGAACCCTCACGAAGCTGGGTGCCTTGGTGGTTGGGTTGAGTATGGGCAACGACGTGATAGTTACGTAGTCTTTGGCTGTACCTCGTTCACCTTCTTCTTTCCCAGATGTGGAGGCTTCTTTAACAGATAACTGAGTGACGTCAAGTGCGCTATTCCCAGAAATGATTGACGCCAAGCGTCTCCTAGAGCCTCAAAAAATCTCTACTGTGTAGATCTGACGTCACTAAGATCCTGCGGAAAATAAGATCCGGTGTGTAAGGGGCACAATCGCTATTAAATAAAGTTGGCAACCAGTGTTCTCTTTGTTTGGTGTAAAAGAGAGTCGGAAAACGTGTTTCGCCTGTCAGTAGGGCTCCTGAGGGTTTGGGGGTTAGGGCTGACAACGGGTTCCTGAGCGCCAGAGTGTTCCGAGAGCTCAGCCCCTCGACGACAACAACAACAACAACAACAACAACAACGCCTCTCCATAGCTGGCCAGGATAACTCCGTGTCGGCACAACCTGCACCGGGCGGTGACATGTCGGGCCGAGCAAAGAACAGACATGGTCATATACGGTATGGGCAGGCATGGTGTAACCATATTGTCATAATTCATTTGACTAATTGTTTGAAATTTCAGCGAACTCGCTAATCTGTTCCCTTAGGAGAAGGAGTTGGTTCGCCGGTCCGGCATCTATCACAACAATCTCGCGAGCTCCCTGAGCTGCTACTGATGCTACTAGGAGGGAGACATCGGATAACCGAAAGCTTGCGGGCACAGAGCTTATGTATGTAGCAGCGGAATCTGAGACTTCTGTCCTGTGAGTGACACCGGGTGATCCGTGATGTCGGCCGGAACAAAACAGGCCCACTGACAAGCCAGACAGTTCAGCCAGCAGGCGTAAATGCCGATTATTGGTGGCAAACCAAAGGGTAGCCCTCACGCCAGCTTGTATGTGCGTAAATACATACATACTTGTACCTACATGTAGCCATCACAGCGGTCCCTGCACATTTAATTCCTTGAGTATTAACATGCACAACCTGATCATCCATCCGGAAAAAAAAAAGATTTCAAGGACAGCCTCAAAAATCTATATTTCAAAACCCATCTTCTTCAGCTCCAAAATGGCAAAATTCCCAATCCCGATCCCCGGCACTTTACCGGATATGCCGGATTCATCATCGAACAAAGAAGCATCTACCCGTTTCGTCCCACCATTTATATATATTTGGTATTTAAATTAAATATAGTTTTTTTCTGGAAATTGGACCCTCGGGCTCTGGGGCAGGTCGTATGATATTTATTAAACTTGGGTTCTTGAGAAACTCAGAAATAATTAAGTATCAATAATTTGGAATTAAGAGCACGTGGCCTTCAATTAAGTACTATGTTTCAGTGCTTCAATTTCCAAAGGTCCTTTATCACGATTGGCCAAATGCCTCTCCTCCCGAATGGGCGTATGATATCAGGACGGATCGATATGATTGAATAGTGCCGATAGATTGCCGAATCTGGTGCTTTATTGATGGATCACTGAACAGGCTTTTACACTAATTCGGGTGAGATCCTACATCCAGAATATCATTGGAAGCTCGGATGAAGGCGAGCTTTAGGAAGTCTTACTGTGGTCAGGAGGACTCGAGTTCAGTAAACGTCTAGGATCTATAAAACATGGGAATAATCAAGTTAAATCATAAAGATAGGCTGAAATGGAGAGGGTAAACCCTATCATGCTTCAACGAAGAAACATCGCTATAAGGCGTTTCCCGTGCTCGTGGCGATCTTCGGTCCTGTTGCCATGCAGAAGACTTCACTGTCGGCAAATTTCCGAGGGTTTGGCTTTACGCCGGTAAATCGTATTTCATAGTCTTACTCTAGCATATCTTCTTTTTGTCGCTTGCGACAAGAAACGTGCTTCAGGAGGCTACCTACTTGCATGAGTATGCAACAAAAATGTCTTTTTTATTGCTTTTCCTGTCCTCGTTCGACATCTCGGCAGTGATCATCGAATGGACAATAGGAGACGACGTGGGGGATTGGGAGAGCTCTAAAAGTTTTGCCAGACCCATGCGGTATCACAATGAAAATTTCAACCATTCGGCTCTCCCCGCCAGAAACAATTCTTTCCTCTGAACTGTATGCTTCATTATTCCGAAATCTCACCGTTAGGCCGAGGCCCAGACAAATGTTTCAATTCTCAAGCCAAGATATGTAAGACGCCTTAGAAACATCATTACCCACTAAGTGAACACGTATGTAGCTATTCTCATTCTCCATTAATAATTCTGCCCTTTGAGCAACCTCATTGGGAATGGCCTATCAATTGCTGCGCATCAATAACGGCGTGATGGGTCGGTCGGAAAGGATGTAATCGATATAATATGGCAAGCACAGCAATAAACATAACGCTTGGAAACAAATGTTTCTTTCCATATAAGGTGTTCACGGCGAAACTTATTCTGTCGATTCACAGGGTTTTATCCAGTTGAAAATCAATTCTAAACACCTTAAAATACTCACACACGGAAATGGAATAGCTTGATCATTAGCACTTCTAGAGAATCTGGTTGAATTTGGTAGCGACTCACTAGTAAATACCCTGTCCGTCGTATTCCCCGGTCAAATGAGCACCGGGGAAAAGGAAGGAAGTTAGTAAGCTTCTTTACTGCCAGCTGCACGTGCCTGGACCTTGGAATATTCCAACCAAGGTTGCAAAGGCCTGCTAAAATAGTTAGATTTCCCAAGATCGATGGACTTGCGTTAGTAATTATTCCAGGGACAGACCAACACACCCCGATTTTCTCAAAGAAAAGCTCGTTTATGGTTCCTGATGTCAAGGAGCCTCTCATTGGACCCTTCTTGAGGTGCTTTTAGGCTCATCAGCATACAGAAACGAGTGTTTAAGATGATGATCTACAACCCTGTCCCAGATGATGCTGAGGCTTTATTTTTGTTGGAGCCTTGATGTTAAAGCCCACCGTCCAGTGAAGGTTTAGTGTTTGTCCCTGTGATGCGATGTTTACTAAGACCATGCAGACAGGCGTCATACGGTGTCAAGTTTTGAGGAGACTTTTTTAGGTGAAAGTTGTGATAGTGCCGGAGATCGTTGGTTCGCAGGATTTGTGAGGGCTGTTAGTTCAAAAATGGACCTGTGGCGAGTCGATTACTGGGCGAGGTCTCGATCCTGTTCGGTTTTCTTCACTCCGCTAACAAGGGACGACCGCTCGGGGCCTTCATCAAAAGGAAAGAAAAAAAGATGAGACTGCATCCGCCACACTCTTGACACGCTGAGGAACCCCGCCAACCGATTCATCGGAACATGACTGAGCTGCGGTTATGTTTGAGGTGGAAGGAAATATTTGGGGACGTTCGGGGTGCACGAAAGGAGATGCCTTCAACGCTGGAGGCTCCCAGCAGAGATTTCAGAAGACAGGTACAACTCCCAACGTGATAGGTGTCGCGTGTACATACATGTTAACCTACATGTAGAGTACATATATCCTCGACACACGAACACACATATGTATACTCTACATACATAGACTCGAACAAGCATATGTAGGTACATACATGATAAAAATTACGCCGCGGATATCTATCACCTCAACCACAACCACCACAACCACCAGGTCCACCACCAACTACCTATGCGGGAACAACAAGAGCCAAGTAGATATCCCACACTCTCAAACTCACCCGGAAACAGAGAGGGACCAGACTGCCGGTGTCGTTAGTTTAACTTGGGTTCTTTAGTGAGCCCTTATGATATAACGTGAACGATGGAGTGGGATGAGGAAGGGGAAATGCCCTCGTAATTTGCCCAGCTCTCAGGACAGAATTTGCCGTGAAACTGCCTGGCTGCAGGCGGGGCCACCCTACCAAATCCCCGGTTGCGATTGGCTTCAATTGGCAGGTGTTCGCATTCAAATGTTGCCCTCGCACAACCGTGCCACTTTCGGAATAGCGCTTGCAGCTGGAACATCGTTGGTCTCGCGATGCATCCTGTTGGCGAGGTTTTCATTGTTAGCTATGACATTCTCTCTATATTTTATTTTTTATTTTCTTATATTTTATTTTTGTATTTGTATTTGTTCACCTTGTTTTGTTTTATTTTTGATTTTATTATTATTTGCTCAATTACATCCCCCCAACGAGCGTGAATCAGGAGACGATGGCCTCAAACGGAGATAGAAACGCCCGCACTTGTTTGCTGAGGTGCTGCTTGCTTGCTTGCTTGCTTGCTTGCTGCGGTGAACGATCATGTAGGACGCAGGGGAGAACAGGTATTGTATTGCTTTGCAATTTGGCTTGCGTGCTCTCTGGTAGTTATTGATGAGAGATCGAGGCACCAGCTTTCGAAGTCAGCACCGAAACAGAAACGTAACAGAGACAGGAGCAAAGACACCGAGCGCTGGCTGGTCCCACTTCGTTCGATTGATCACAATTGATCACACTACCCCAGGCCAGGTACGTATGTTCACGGACTTTTGTTAATGCTGGTTACTTTTCTCGTCTTGGTATGGTGTTGTTTTGCACTTCAACAGCAACTCATCTTCTTTGTTTTTTCCCCATCTGTAACTGCAGCTGGGGCTTTTTTTTCAACAGGCTTCCCCACTCTGTTTACAGAGTTGTGATATTCTCCTGATACTTTTTACGTTACATTGCGTTTTTTACCCTTTATTTTTTATATATATATTTTTTTGCCTTTCAATACTTTTCATTCTAGTTCTTTGGTGTTAGAAATCCCTAGCCCTCTTTCTCTCTCATTTGTTCTGCAGTGTTCTAGTTGCTTAACAAACTTCAGTGCGTCAAAAAAAAAACCCCCCTCGAATAATACGAAAGCTCAAACTGTACCTGTATTATTATGCAGGCTAAGTTTGAGTTGCACGATCAAGAGGATCAACTTGCTCGAATTATCAACCACCCCCAGCAACACTACCACAACGACCACGTTCAACGTGCTACTACTGAGGAACACCACCAAGAGCCGGGGCAAAGTCCGTCAAAGGCTAGCCATTCACCATTGGGCACACAAGAAATTCGTTATCAGATAGCCTCACTGCCATCTGCTGCACCACTATTACTACCACCAATACTACAGGTACCAGTACCAGTACCAAAGCCAAAACCAGTATCACTCTCAAAAAAAGAAGCTCCCCCAGGTCCACCACATTCTTTTCTTCATTCTGTATATCCCTCTTCCGGACTAGCAAGGGAACCGGGAATAGTAGCAACATTTGTAGACCTAGAAGAGCCCCCCTCACCCAACCACAAACCAGAAGAGTGTAAGGTGAAGATCGAGTCTCACCGTTCGTCTCTTGGCTCAGCACCATCATCCACTCCTTTGTCTCCACACCATTGCTCATCCCAGCAGGCTACTGAGAGCATCCCGCATATCCCACATCCATCTTTAAGTACTTCAACTCCCCAACCTCCCAATCCTGGGTTTACTGGATCTGCTGCCTGGCGCCGTCGTCTGTCCAAAACACGCTCTCTTACGACAATGACTGCTTCAGTAAAACGCTCGCTTTCCACCCCTAACGTGCAGCAGGCTGCTGCCATGGCCGCTGAGGGCCCTTCTTCTACTTCTGGCTTGCCCTATTCGACAGGCAAAGGTCGAAATAAACTCGGTTACCATCGAACCTCCGTTGCATGTGGTATGTTCTGCAAAGAGAGAAAAAAAAAAAAGCTCTGCCTCGCCGGCCATCCAAATACTGCTACTCAACAACTCAATTGCTAACGATTGTGCATCTGGGTGGTTCAGGTCACTGTAGGCGTCGGAAAATTCGCTGTTTACTGGCAAAGGATGACCTGCATGGACGCTGCTCCAACTGCATTCGTTTGAAGAAAGAGTGTAACTTTTATCCAGTGGAGAACACAGATCGACGACCACGATCAATGTCAAAGCCGGACATTAATAGTCAAGATTCAGGCTCATCCGGATCATCCCCTTCCCCTGGGTTTGGACCAGGCCAATTATCTGAAAATGCCAACGGTTATCCAGTCTCCGTTCCTGTCACTCCAACCTGGGGAGCGGAATACGAATTTGGACCCGGTGCTTTTGAACACCAATTTTTACAAAACGGCATTTCTAGACCAGGACGGATTATGGGGCTTTCTCAATCAGCTTCAGTTTCCCGCAGACCCAGCATGGCTCAAATGCACACACCGGCAACTGTAAAGGTAGAGCCAGGATATTCGGATTTGGTGCCACGATGGGAACTACCTTCTCAACCCGAATCCTCTGCCGACTTTTCCTCTCGAGCTCCGCTAGAGGATCCCTCTTTGTCCTCAGTAATTTGGAGGGCAACTTCAGGCCCAATGACTGGAAATAACTTTTCTCAACAAAATATCAGTAACACACCGCTCCCTACTGATTCGATAGAAAATTTTGAGGAAGGCATTTGGACTTCTCAGGCCCCCTCCCGGATGGGCTCAATTGACCAGGGCATGAACCTACCATTCAGTTATCAATCCGCTTATTCGTCAGATGTCGATCTGGGTATACCACCTGAAATGTATTCAGCCAGTGCATCTACAGCCTCTCTTACCGCGTCGGTCTCTGAATCTTCGCACTATGGAGATCATCAATTTTATTCGACTCAATGGCCAGAGCATGGGGCAGTTGGTAATGGGTGTGATATGGAAGGCATGCGGTTGGATTCAGATACATTTGATCAAGCGTCATTCGCGGATGAGGAGCCATATATCGGTGTAGATGGGGGGTCTCCGTACTATCCCTCCCCACTTCAGGGTACGGCACCTGTCTCGATGTCGCAGAGATAATACGCTCATCAAAAAAATTCGCATGCCCTTGACGCTTGAAGGATTTCTTTTGCGGTCGAATGTCTTATGTACGATTTCAGAGGCTGCACCAAAATACCCAGGCCTTTTTTTCTTTCTTTCGAGTTCCGGCAACAATGTTCCTCTGGATGGACGATATATTCAATACCGCTCCTCATTTTATTTCCTTCGAAAAATAAGAATACGTGTGGTAACAGGGTCTGTTTTCCTTATTTATCGGGTCATTTCATCATCATCATCATCATCATCATCATCATCATCATCATCATCATCATCATCGTCACCATCATCGTCATTATCATCATCATTTCTTTCGTATCGGTACAAGGTTTCGGTTCAGGCAAGGCGATTAGTTCATGGTTTTTCTGTTTCCTACTTTTCCTATCTTCTAAACCATCTGTTAAGGTGATGTGGGAGAAAAAAAAATAAGAAGACTATTCGTGGCAGAGCGTGGGGAGAGAGGCATTTACAGGTGTTTGGATTTTCGCCTTCCTATCTCCTCTGTATGATAAGCAGGCTAGACACGGCGTTTTTCTCTTTTTGTTTTGCTTTACTTTCATTTTAGGGTTGTCAAATATATTCTGGTTGAAGTTAAAGGCCTTATGATACACTGGTCATGGGAAAACCAGTTAGGATGAGGTTATCCCTAGAAATGGCAGTCTGGGAGTAAAAGCTCGATACCTCTTCAAAAAAATTACTGTACTTTAAAATCTCGGCGTTTTGCTCTTTTTTGAAGCCAAGGGGTCTCTTTCTTTTTGTGGTGCATTGTGTACAAAAATAATTCAAACGTAGTAGAATAATTTACCAAGCCATGATATTAGCGAATGAAAACTAAGTATAGATATTTCCTATATCATTGTAATTACAGGGGGAATAATGTCCACACTCGATTGCCAGCAAAATCGAAACCATGTCGTTGCTATCTTGTTTCACAGACGGATATTCCCTCTACTGCAGATATGTTTTTGGGCAGTGGCCTCTTGCTAATAGTTGCATGCTCTATTTCAATAGACAATTAGCAAGGGTCTGTCATCAAAGAATGTATCTATCCACCAGCCTCCTTATCTTCCAGGGCTACAGTATCTCCCCAGGTTCTCCAAAAGCAGAAATAGAAATGAGCTTCCTGGGATATGATTCGCAGCACTCGCACTGATAGGAAGAAACGGCCTACGATTCTCAGCTCTGTCGAAGATACTGGCACCGATACAACAACGCATATCTCTGCATACACACATATACGATAGGAAAACCTTTCCTCGAGTCATTTTTTTGTTGTGCTCGGTACTGTCCGTCAGCGATACAAAAAATGAAGCTGTTCCCGGTTTTCCCGTGCTCGTGTTCAGGTTTATTTCCCCATTCTCTACTCTTTCTTCCATCTCTTCTTTCTCCTACTACATAGATTCTTAGCTACCATTATATCCATCCAGATTTTATATATATCTTTCCTGTCAGGACTAAACTTTGTCTTACACCATGGTTCATCCAGGTTCAACAAACAACACGAATCATTACCAGGAAGGCGCCGTTTCGATATCGATAATACAAACCAGGTAGAGAGATACCCGGGTATTTCTGGTTATCTCTCGTGTATTTATTAAAGGTGGGCGACTTCCTTTCTCTTGAGTATTTCTCTCCCTTTCTTTTATTTGTCGGCTTTCGATCGCAGGTATGTTGCAATGAAGTATTCTTCCCTTCCTGCGCAGTCAGTCACTGCAGACGGTGCCCCATCGCAACCCACATCAAGCGGCCTTTTATATGCTTATTTCGGTGCCTGCAGCGATCCGTCCTGTACCTACCAGGCCCTCACGATGCATCACCAATGAGTCGTTGTGAACAATGCATCTCTTCGAAGGGCATCTGGGAATTATTTGCTTTGGGATTCGATCCCTAGCTTACAGTTTCTTGGTTTCTCGGCAAGCCTCTATCAAACGTTTACCACCATCAAATCAAAGTTGATTACATGGTACTTTTACAAAAAACTATCCCCGGACTTGAGGCCGGAGTAATTACCCGAAGTTCCCCGCATCACTGACAAAGTTTCTTACCGTCGACCAAGCGTTTGAACGTCGCGTTACTGACCGCGGGGTATTTCTGACCCAACATCCCCCCGAATCATCGGATATGAAGCTTAAGAACTCCGGAAAATGTCGCCGTAACCCTGGTGGAATCCGGCCGCTCCGAACATTTTTATGAAGATCTTGGGCTGACTGTCGACAATCCCGACTGAGGAGTACGCTGAATTGTTAACGGGTTAGTGCTATTTTCACACGGCGGGGTTCTTCCTTCGGAAGAACTCGGAATCCCAATGACGTCCCTAAACCTTTCACTCACGTGAAGTCTCAAAATATTCCTCGAGGACAGTTTTTAAAAGCGGTCACTTTGGATATCAACAGCGAGTCAGCAATAAGTGAGAGTGAAAACCCTTTCGAAACGTTTTCACGGTCATTAGGTTGTTGCCAGGGTTCATTTCCCCCATTTCTTCCCACTATTTCCCCCCTCCAATATGATTTCCAGGGACACACGATGTACTCATCATCACTGCTCTTCTTGATCGAATTTCTTTGTGATTTCATTTTATGGTCCCTCGCAGCTGGATGATAGACTCGGACGTCGAAACGCCTCCACTTTCGCCTAGGGACCGGACAACGACGCGGAGTGGGGTGGTTGTAATGCCCCCACGAAATCCAAGAAAAGCACGCGAGCGGTGGATTTTCAACAAGGGACGGTTAAAGTAGACCTCAGTTCCGTTGGAAATGTGGCGAATCGTTGAGCTTCCTTTACCGATCGCGTGGGGGGCTTCCGGGGTGGAGGCTGCAGAGCTACACAACGACGTGGTGTTGGCGGGAGAGAAAAATGAATCCCAAAGGGAAAAGAACACCATAACGGAAGGCGCCGATGTCATGCCTTATGAATGCTCACCAGAACATCTCAAAATAATTTCAATTCTGAAAACAGAAGCCTTAAAGTCTCGCGGCTCCGCAGCAAGGTGCCCGGATCTACCATGCCATTATTCGGTGCCGCTGTTAGCGACATCTTTCAGTTGGTCAAACTAACCCCGTTGGCAATGGATTGTTCGGTGCTCAACTGTCGAAACGCCGGGCGAGGTCTTAATTACGGACGCTTGAGGAATAAGAGCTGCACGAAATGTTCCATTGGGGGGGGGGGAGGGGTCAGCCTGGATGGAACGTGCGGACAAGGGAGGAGTGTAGATTGTAGCTGGCGTTTTATCTTTGATGATGAGCGAAAAGAGGGGGGAAACTCCTAGAGCTGGTTGAAATATCGAACCTCTATCGCATAGGTAGTAAGAAGAGCGTGCCATAGAGTTCGCATCCATACTCACTCACTCGTACTATTCAGTGCAGGTTCAGCCTGCAGAAGAGGGTGGTGATGGTGATCAAGTGTGGCTAGCCGATTAACTGTCGTGTCGGTTAGGTGTGTTGCTTTTCAGATGTAGCAATCCATCCATAGCGAAAAAAAAGTGCTTTTTGTGCTCTCCTTGGTCCATAATTTTTTTTTTTTTTTTTTTTTTTGCTTTATTTTGATTTTATGACCCCCCTCAGTCCAAAAAAGAGGAGTAGTGAACTGTGTGAGTGAGAACTATTCCTGGGGGAGGGGAGAACCCACTGTCTGGTAGCTGGCCTTTTCTCTCTCCATCACCAGCTAGAGCTCATCTTTTTTCCTTTTCTTGTTTCTAAACAGATCAGAGCCCTACAACACAGTTAATTGAGTTCCGGTTCCAGCTTATTTGAATTCTGGCCCTCTTTTGACATGGGCGTTAATAACCTTTGACGATTTGATATTACTCTATCGATCCAGTGGCTGTCTATCTCGACAGCTGCGCAGTCCTCTCGTTCCTTCATCACCCGAGGGGAAGAAGCCACAGTAACGCGCTTTGGATTGCCTATTCTCTCACTCAGATTCAATCATATCATCCATATCTAACCGTCCCGTTTCATCAAAATATTCGGAAAAAGCTGAGAAGAACCTGGTCTTATTTGGTCAGGGAATATACAAAGGAAAAAAAAAAAAAGAGAGGCCAAATAAATTGCGTGGGGACTCTCTCGAATCTCACTGTTTTCGACAACAGACGGTACATTTACGGAAAGTAGTAAGACAAGCGGGGGGTCGTCCTCGTCTTCTTTGACCAGCAGCCAACCTGATTCTCTACCTCCAGCCAGACATCTTACAGATCCACAAGAGAACAGAGAGAAAGGACCAGGTCCATCCGTAAGTTCATTCTCCCCTCTATCCGTCACAATGAAGAATATCGTTTCCCTACTCTTTCCGACTGTCTGGATAGCCCTCCCATGTACCCTGCATATTCAGAAAGCACTATTCGGGGGTCTGGGTGGGTTCGTCCATCATATGTACCGACCGCAGTCAACAGCAGCTGCTTGACATCAGTTCTACATATCCACCACATATACGCGCCTCTCTTTGCTCCTTTGGCTGCTTTCTCCTCCTCTTAGCTGTTGCTCCCCTCCTCCCTTGTAATCCATAATCTCATACCCCCCTCCTCTCCATCTATCCCCGCTGTCCTTCCCCCCAGATTCTACTCTCATATAGAACCAAAGTCCTTTTTCCTTTTCATTTCTTGCATTTTTATGTGGAATTGTGTTTTATACTCGCCTGGCACGCCCTATATATATAACATACACACCCTTACTTACCTCTTTTTATATTTCTTTCGTAGTCGCTCGTCAGACTCGATCGAGACAGAGACAGTATGTGACCCCCGCGCTCAGCACCCCCCCTGCAAATTTGTCATCTATTTACGGTCGCTTATCTCGCGAAAAGTGAACAGACAGTCGCAAGCGACCGAGAAACAATATTAAGAACCAGGTATGCACACCAGCCTATCCTCGAATTATATTTTTTTTTCCCCCCATATTTTCATTTTCTGTGGGTGCGGAGAGTATTGACATCGAGGCCGCAGGCTTGTGTAATACCTAAGAAAGGAAACAAAATTCAAAATAAACCATCGCCGACGGAGACGAACGTACAGCGGCCGTGCGAAGCCACCGGCGGGGTTTGATATTTGACTGACGTTCACCTTGTTCATTCGGCTGCCGGGTTCAACTCTGATTGCTTCGGTTGCGCACAGTCGCAGCGCATCTTGCGACTGACGGCCAGAGAGTGCGCAAGATCACTCACATTACTTTTATTTATTGTGCTCTCTCCTGTTCTGAGTGTACTCCAAACAGATCTCGGCGTCGACAGGGAAGAAGCCTAAGACAGGGTACCGTCAGGACATTGCTTCTCCATTCGTCACTACCACTCTTCTCTCCCCCACCACATTCAACTCTGCGGCCATCCCGCGAAACTCAGCAGCGGTCAGTGTCGGGTTTTCAAGTTCGTGCCACCGCCTGCATCACACCTTGTTACTTCTACCATCGATCACCCTCGCCCTCCACCTCTACACTACGGTCTCGCTACCCCTCCAACTTTTAGAAAAAAGCAAAAAACCTCTTCCAAAAAAGCAACCCTTTTTCTGGGGGTGGTCCCATCTCTTACATTCATAGACCGAAGTCTCGATGGCTTTCAATGGGCGTGGGGGTGTCGGCTTGGGTGCCGTCGCCGCTGGTGAGAATTCACACAACATGTTTTCGGCAGCTTCATTTGGCTCAGGTGCAACTTCTCCGCACTCCCATCTACACCAAACCAAACCTACTTCTCCACAAAACCTTACTTCCCTTACTTTCTCACCCTCATACTCTAGAGATCAATCTGGAGACAAAAACGCCAATCTGGAGTTCGCACAGGCGCAGTCTTTCGCCCGGAAGGAGCTTCTGGGCGGATCGTTTGGGGATATCAGTGGCGCCACGAACGGCCGACACGAAGAAACACCAGAGGATATGCAAAAAAAGGACCCGCTCGCTACCCAGGTATGGAGATTGTATAGTAAACAAAAGAACGTTCTCCCTAACGCGGAGCGTATGGAAAACCTTACTTGGAGAATGATGTCAATGACACTGCGTAAAGAGCAGCAACAAGCTCGGTGAGTGTCCACCCAGTTAAAATCTACAGCCTTCTTTTATTTTATAAAGATCTCCGATTCTGATGGTTGAATCTAGAATGGCCGCAAGACAATCTCAGCAACATCAAAACCGAATAGGAGGGATTTCTGCTGCAGCCCGCTCAGCAGCTGAAAGTAAAACGTCTTCGGCGAGCGTCAGTGCGAATCCATCGGAGCCCGATTGTATGTTTATGGATGACCTTACCTTTACATCACCATCATCAATGGTTGGTTCCCCAAGCGGATTTTCGAGTTGCGGGGTTGCACATTCACCAAGCAGCGAAAATCTAAATCCCAACACCTCATCTCATGCTATTGCCTCGGCAATCCCCATAAAGAAATCATCTCGAGAAAAAGAACTCATGATTAGCTCTCATCTTCCACCAGCCTCTGCACCCCAGCATCTCGAGAATAATCACGACGAGTTTGATTATGTTCAGAGGAGGATTCGGAAAACAAGTGTCGATGAGCGTCGAGTGAGTTTTTTCTATGGCAAGTGTAGGTGTGATTTCTAATAATTGTGTTATCTAGCCTCCCAAGCGACGAGCGGACTTCTCCCCACATGTTCCTCCAGTTGCCAGTATCATGATTCCCAACGATCCAGATCCGGACCACGATTTAAGCGATTATCATCTGGATCAGGATCACCAAGGATTCTCGATCCCAAACTCACATCCATCTACTATGTCATTTCTTGACACCTCTGTGGAGACATCGGAGTACCTTACTTCTGCTGGGCCCTATCAAAATAGCTTCTTTTCTCCTGTTCACAGCCCTGTTGTGACAAATGGTCCATTCTCGAACATGTATAGTAGTTCACATACACCCATGGCGTCTTCCGTGACCTCAAATGATTTCTACTCCCCTCCCGCCTCCGCCAACCACTCTGTTGTTTCGACTCCTCATCCTCTCTCCGAGAATCACGCAGGAAATTTCTTCGATCAGATCAACATTGACAGACAACAAGGGCGCCCAATCCCCAGCTTTGGACATTCAAGGAACAGTACATTACCAAATAGCCTCACATCCAATGAATACTACTTCAGCAACACCGACCCTCTTTTGAGTGCAAACCCCTCTGCTACCCATTCAGGATTTCCATCGCCGGGATATCAACAGTTTCAACACGTCAACCCCTCACAGGTTTTGCGCGGAGATTTTAGCCTTGCTAAGTCACCAGGTTCTACCGGGGCTAGGAATGACGGGATGTTTTCTTTTGGCGCTGATTCTGACCTCGAGGACGAGGAAATGGATCGAATGAACATTCAAAGCGATTTGAATCAAATCGAAGATCAAATGGATGTGCAATCAGCCCTGCAAACTCATTTCGGAGAGTGGGGCCAGAGAAATGGTGCGGGTGGGCAAAACTCATTTGGAAATGGGCGGTACCCAGGACAACAGCAAAAGACAGTGAGGATTGGTGGCACCGAGACTGCGCCCTCTCCGCAAGAATGGAGTATGAGTGGGGGGCATCATAGCCGATCACATTCCGTTAGTGCATCGGTAAGTGATATGCGTAACAGGGTACAGGATCCAAACGGTGCGCGAAGGCAGAAAATCGCTCGAACAAGTTCTACGCCGAATGCTCCCCAGTTGGCCATTTCAATAATGAACCAGCGCGTTCAATCCAATCCAAGCACACCGCCAGAGTCTGGTTTCAGTTCCACCGAACCTTCCCGACCAGCTTCACCAGATGGTCAGAAGAATGGAGGGGCTGGAGCTGGTGGTTCCAACGGACTTCCAACGACTTGCACTAATTGCTTTACACAAACTACGCCTCTGTGGAGGAGAAATCCCGAGGGTCATCCTCTATGTAATGCGTGTGGTCTATTTTTGAAACTACATGGTGTGGTTCGCCCTCTTTCATTGAAAACGGATGTCATCAAAAAGCGTAACCGTGGAAGTGGAAACTCGATGCCTGTCGGAAATGCGGCAACTCGCGCATCCAAGAAGGGTGGCCGGAAGAATTCTTTGGTACAAACCCCAGTTACTACACCAGTTTCGGCACAGTCCAAAAGTCTCGCAGGGTCGGAATCTCCACCCTCTACAGGTGGGGGGTCTAATGTCAGCACTCCTACGAATAATTTGTCTATGATGAGTGCTTCTGGACAGGGTAACAAAATAAGTGTCATTCCAATTGCTGCCGCACCACCAAAGAGCTCCCTTAGTGGCAATCCAGCTCGGCCGATTGCTGCTGCAGTACCGAAGCGTCAACGACGGCTCTCAAAAAGCCAGGGCCACCCTCAGGAGAGCGAAGATGGTGACGCTATGGATGATTCAACAAGAGATATCGGCAAAAAGAAGGACAAGCCTTTGGCACCGATTCTCCAGCAATCAACGTCGTCAATTATACATAACACAACGCATCACACACCTATTGCGCCGGCGGTCAATCCCACAGCTGGCACCCAGGAATGGGAATGGCTTACAATGTCTCTTTAATGCTTTGTCTGGTTTTCTTCGGTTTTATGGTGTTCTCATTTTCTGTGGGGGTTTTTTCTGGTTGTAAACTCGTTTTGAGGGCTTAGAGATCACTGCGAAGCCAAATTATCCAAGTAATCTCTTGGAAAAATGGTCAGCAGGGTTTTTTGTGGGTAATTTGGAGTGTTGGTTTATTACGGTGAGGTGCTTTTCGCGATCAGAGGTGGATCGTCGTGTACATTTATTGGGGATTTTCTTCATGTGGTTGCTTTTCTATGCTCGTGCATGTCTGTCTCTTTTATGGTTCATTTCAGCACGGGTCTTTTCTTTCTTTAGTTTGATTATTTGGCTCTTAGGTTCATTTGATATATTTCACATCTTGGTTATTTTTTTCTTTTTTCCTGTTTTATCACGGATAGAAAGGAGGTGTCTTTCTGGGCCTATTGGAAGGAGGTATCCTTTCTGTTACTTTGTTTCGTTCCTGGGGGTTTGGTTATAATCGCTTTCTGGACAAGAGATACAGTATTCGTTTTCGTTGACTTTTCTGGTATTGATGGGGAAGGATGATATGATTTTAACGAGTGCTCTTTCCTATTACTTTACCGTCGTTGTGTCTCGCCCTGCACTATTTTTTCATTGGGTCTGGCTATGCCAAAGCTTTTGGGTTTCTTTTGCCTTCTGTTAAAGGGTTTTGGGTTTCAGGTTCCATCCATTTCGATCTTCATTTATGTCTGTATAGCCCTTGTCCCTAAGGGACCAGTCACATGCACCAGATCTTTACTCTCTTTTCAGGACTGTATTTCTTATCTACTTTGTACCCTTTTTGTTGTTGGATCGGGGGAGTTGGATTACACGCTTTATTTCTCTGTAATCCAAACTGTCAGAATTGATATGATTAGCTTCTAAACATTTTTTTCACAACAATTTCTCTCTGCTCTCAGGCAAAGAGTGGGCCATGCAATGCATTGACGAAGGACCAGGAATGTGAACAAAAAACATTGTTATAAATTCCACGATTCCGTAATGAAGAGGCCCCAGTCATTAAATATGTAGAGCATTGGCTCTTGGTCCATGATACTCCTAAATATTCTCCTTCCGCTAGAAATGACTATTCTCCGTTGCCTTCATCTCCGAGTACTTTCCCGGCGGCCATCAATCTGGACCACCCCATGGTCGCACAGGTCAGCGAAACAGAATTCCATTTATTTTACATTGCATGCATGTTAGAAGGAGCAAAGGAAGGGTGAGGGGAGATCAACAGTGCACCGTTGAGCCCTCCTAGGGCTTTGATATTTTCAGCCTGCACAGCTGTTACTCGCATGATATCTTGGAGATCTGCGAGATGTGCCTGCAGCTGCGCTAGCTGTGAATTAAGGTGGGCGAGCTGACGTGCCTTTGCGTTCGAGGGGGCAAGCGACGGACGGACGCCTCTTGATGAATAGGCGGATGGTTGAGGAGGCATATCTGTAACCGTAGTAGCTGTCTAAGGCACTATAGTGTTGGTGGCTCTAATTGATAGATTTGATGGACTTGGTGTATATGCGTAGTGGGGAGGAAGACGTGAGGTGTGATTATGGGAACGCCAAGAATACCCAATCAATAAATATCCACTTCGGGAACCGATAAGGAACATCCCGGTAAACGACTAGGGTGGGGGTGATGGTGGTAACCAAAACTGTGAGAGGGAAAGCGAAAAAAAAATCTGACCCTGGTACTAGGCATCTAATAATCTTGGTGGCCCTCTCCTCCAACGACTCTTCTATTGAGAACAATGCACCATGGCGAGCCCATTCGCTGCTCTGGCAGCCCGTCTTGCTATCAGTGCGGAAGGAGCATTGAAGAGAAATTTAACTCTAGATAGGAGCGTCGCAATCGCTCGCTCGATATGGCCTCAGGCAAGAGTTGCGCCGGTGGGCAGCTTTGCGAATGGCACAAGTTTACATGGGAGGTCCGTTTCCCTTCATTCTCTCCCTCGCAACCCCCCCCCCCCCCCCCCCAAAAAAAAAAAAAAAAAAAAAAAAAACCCACTCACTGGGATTGGGTCCCTTTGAGAAATGTAATTGACATTCTGTGTTTCTATAGTGATATCGACCTTGTGGTCGATACGCGGGGGATTTACTCCCGGGCCGGCGCCGGTATCTGGGCACAAAAAATGGAGGATGAACTTATCAAAAATAGGATCACCAAACCAACGACCACGGCGGTTCACGCAAGTGCCCGTGTGCCCATTGTAACCTATATAGACTCGAAGTACCTTATCGGCGTAGACATATCATTCACGACCAATGGACTCACCAACACGGAGTATGTCAGGAGAGAATTGGACGAGCGTCCTTACATGAGGACAATGATAATATTGCTCAAGTACTGGTAAGGGTGTTTCCCTCTACTTCAATTATCCCTCGGAATTAAAATAAGCTTTCTAACAGAATTTACGCGGTTTAGGCTCAAATCAAGGCGTTACAACAAAGTTTACACCGGCGGTCTCTCGTCGTACGGTCTTGCGTTGACTGTCATTGGTTATTTCAATGTGAGATGATGCTTTTTTCCCACCTTGGTCGGTCCTCTGGCTGTATATCGAGCTATAGAACTGACTCTCCCTCAAAGGTCCGAAAAACGGTCAAGGCACGCAACTGCACAGTCGAGGATTACCATAGATGGATAGAGGAGAGAGACTACCAACGCCTGCTGGTTGACTACCTCGCCTTCTGGTCTTGTCAGTGGAAGTTGGCCTCTACCATGCTAGAGCCCGCAGAAGGTGCCATCTACAAAAAGGTGAGCCTTGTCCCCGTCGAGAACTCCCGTGCTGAGTGCCATTACTAACCACATCCATAGGGTACGAAGGGCCACTGCGGCAAAGCGCGTAACTCCCTCCTCTGTATCGCCGATCCCACCGACCCCACAAACGACGTCACAAACGGAACCTACAAGATCTTTAAACTCCGCGAAGCAATGAAAGTCCTGCGTAACAAATTAGAGACCGTCCAGCAAGACGTCGAGCTTGACGCTCTGGAGAATATCTTCAAAAAGACCGGGAGGGAGTGGCCGGAGGATGACCAAAGCAGACAGAAGTTTAAGGGAAAGAGTGGCAAGGCAAAGAGTAAACAAATTAAGATGAGGAAGATTCGTAAGCCAGGAATGGTTGGCACTGCGATCAGGCGAGTGACATTTTCAGCAGACTAAATTCTTATGAGGGTAGATTTTTTCTCTTCATCCTACCATCTTATCCTCCCTTTGTATTAAGCTTCATGTATAATAGATAGAATATAGGGAATACTTGGTCTCATGCCTGGAGTCTTAGCTAAATGGGGTAGATCGTTTTTGTTCCCCATGTGCAATAGCCTTTCTTGTAGCCACAGGGCTTATCAGAGGTTTTATGCAAACAGAAGGTTGCTGGTATCGGCCAGAGTATCGAAAGTCAATGTGGCACTGTTTCTTTCGAGAATACTCCAGGAAAATGCGGTGGTTACCATCTATATCTAAGTGCTGCTTTAGTCTTGTAATGTGGCTACACTATTCGATCTGGGGAATGGCGAGCGTTTACCAAATTCTAGTCAAGTTTGTCTCAAGCCTTGAATGATTTACCGTATCATTCTGTTCATCGACCCATCAATTATCTTAAACTCTGAATTGAATTACAGAAGGATATAGACAACCAAAGACAAAATGTGTTTTACAAAGGAATGGATCGAACTTCGAAGCGAGTGAGACATTATGATGGAATCCTGACCCTGACCTGACTATCACATACTGTAATTACACCTGGCAATATGCCGGCGAAATCTGACAGAAGAGTTTTATTGGCAGTGGAGAAAGTTGGAAGAGAGATTCACATCCACAGATGAAATTCCGACACCACGGCAATACACCCTTCTGGATCGGACCAGTAGACACGGTGATGGCGGCCCGGGAGAATCAAACACCAATACTTGACGCAGTTTCCAGAAATGTCTCCACCCCCATCGTCCAATCGCAGAAAAAGAAATATGAGATTTTCCAGAGATATGTTACTTACACGCCACGAGCTTTGATACAACACTTTCCCTACCCGCTACGAAGGGCAAGTAAAGGAATGACAGATTTGGGGGAATATGGACGAAACAACAAACAGCTAAAAACCCTAGATATCTCTCTCGCAGTCCTACTAAAGAAGAAAAATGCAATCCTCAAAAGATTAACATTGCATTGAAGTCCCTTATGTTCTTTCCTTCGTCGCTCTTTCTCTCTCTCTCTTGTTCCTTTGGACATGTGTGATATTGGAATATGGACGGACGGACGGGCGGTGGATTAGTTTTGAACATTTATTTCTTCTTTGACTTGGCCTCCTGGACCTCGATCTTCTCCTCCAGGCTGCGGACGTAGACTTCGATCCGTTGAATTGATGATCTCAGGGCCTATAGCGATTGTCTCAGCAAACGGCACAACTCACATGTGGGGAACTATATATATGGAGGGTAGTGTTGGTGGTGGTGGAATTCATTGAATGATAGAAAGCGGGCGAGAAAGGATCGAGAAAGGTAAAAAACGCACATCGATATCTTCCGTCAAGAGCTCATTGGAGACCTTGTATTCCTCGAGGAGGTAGAAGTAAGCCGCAGCTCCGGAGACGGACGATCCAAGGAGAAAACCAAAGAGCCTATCAAGAATTTCCCGGATATGTCAGCGACTATTCATCCAACGCTCGTTCCCTCCCTCGACCATTTCCCAGCACCACTACCCGGTCCAACGACGTGAGGGCACCGCGGAAGACGCCTCAAGGTAGTATATAGTACGTACCCTCCTCTGAATGCACCGACCGGCCTCTTTGTCGGCACCGCGACGGTTGCCTGGCGGAGAATTTGCGACGTAGCGAAGGCCCTTACGCCGCTGAGACGGGGAGCAGCGATACGGAGGTTAGCAGCGGGCGCCCGCAAGAGGCGGAGGAAGGTTGCCATTGTGCTGGTTTGTGTGGTTTTTGAAGAAACCTTTTTGGAGATGGGTGGAAAATTCGAAACGGAAATCTTGCAACGAGCAGACAAATACGTAGTTTCGCTTGGTGGAGGTGGTGGGGGTTTGCGAGGGACCGGTGCTAGCGTGCAACCAGCCAACCACGGGCCCTGTTTTGTATGTTGCCAGATCGATCTGATAAGATTTATTGGTTTTGGTAGCAAACAGAGCGTGTGCGTGCGATTGAACGTCACCTCATGATCCCGAGCTTGAGCCGAGCTCTGTCTATCGATTTGGAAAACATCGGGGAGCCGCAAGAGTGGCTTTTTTCCCCCGTTCTTTATTAATTTGACCCCGCTTTTGCTTTCTGTTCATATCCTTTCTCGAAAGCTCAGATCGATATCGATGATCATTAGCGGCCAATGGAAATGCCGACTTTGGCGATTTTCTAGGGCCGGTTCGCCAATGGGGTATTTCTTCCACGGCAACGAAAAACCGTCGGACAATCTTTGAGCATCCGTTAGTTCCTTCCTCGGAGCAAGAAGAGAGCAGAGTAGGTACAGCTATTTACCCATAACAGCCTCTTCCAGCGTGCAGATTTATCATAGCATAGATAGTAGGTACATAGCAGATACCTGGCAAACAAGCTACCTATTGTTTGTGTGTCCTGCTGCTGGCTGCTGCTGCTTGCTGCTGCTGGCTGCACTGCAGTGTCGCATTAAGTGCTCACAAAAAGACCCCACCCCCCACCCCTCCACGCGGAAGAATTACCAGAGGGGTGCGATGAGGTTTCCCTCAAATCGTTTGGAACTATCACAATCGATATGGGCCATGATGGGAGGGGGGTACGCAAAATGTAAAAGTTATTGCATTTGTTTTATTTTATTTTTCAATCATCGCCCTCTCGCGCGCACTGTTCTTCTTCTCACATGCAGGTACATCGTGTGGTCCTGGTAGCGAGAAAGTTATAAGTAGGTGTGTGAATCACGCCGGTAATGTAGGTACCACAAAGGTGTATGTACCTAATACCTATAGCCATGGCTAGAACGAATTCTATGTAGGCTAGCTAGCTGGCTGGAAGCCTTCTTCTTCTTCCTCTCAACCACCACATCACTAGAGAGACCATATGATCCAGCAGGACGCAAGTGTCTCAAAATGTCCAAGCGCCACACATTTCGAAACTAAAGCAACCTTGTGAGGAGTAGGAGGATTCAAGCCATCATATCCAGCCAGGCCTTTGCTCTCTTGCTTCTACTGTAAACCGGTGTGATGCCAAGAAACCTGAAAGGCTTGGCGGGTACTTACCGCTTTCGTTATGGAAAGCTTACCCGCAACGTGAAGGATGCTTTTTTGGGCAACAAAGTTACCGGCGCCCGCGCCTACCAGCAGGGGTGAAGTGAGAGGATGATAACCCTGTGGCTGATGTCAACAACAGCAACCACCACCTCAACTTCCTTAGAGCTAGCTATTGAGGCCCACCGAACTCCAGAGGGCCCTATGGATCTGAGGTTTCAGGAATATTCGGAAACTTTAAATAAGCTGTATTCAAGGGAAGAAAAAAAACCTGGGCGGGCTTTGTATCTGAAGCATCTTCCCTACAGCTCCGTATGTATTTGTGGACCTCTTGTGGCGCGAACGCAATGGAGCCTGGGAGTACGGGTTCCCACGTTTTTTTACTCGGTTGACAATCTTAACACCGAAGCGAGTTCGCCATCCTGCTTGACTACATACATGTAAGTACTGTATCTAGCTAGCGGTAAATACTGCGTACATACAGTACTGTGCTGTAACTCTTCTCTGGAGTACATGCCTAGCTCGCTGTAGGATCCAAGGCGCTCTTTGCGAACCCGGTTGACGACACCGACAGACAGTAGTGTAGTTCTAAAGCAGATACTTCAATGTTATGTGCCGGAAATCAATGGGAAGTGGTATGGCGCTTTTCAGAATATCAACCGTGGATTCGTCGTTGCAAGCTACATGTAGTTCCCAAAAATGGAACGGTTGATACACAAATTTGCACTCGGACCGGCGCACACACAAAAGCCTTATGTAGAGAGGCATGTAGGCATGTATTAAATGCAGACGCGTGCAGCGACAGCAGCAGCAGCAGCAGCAGCAGACGTCGTCGTCGACAGGCAAGTGATTATCATGACGTTCAACCTTACATAGTACCACCATGTACCCTCTCTCTATCTCTCTCTACATACCCTTTTTTCCTGGCGGGAACTCAATCGTGAGATGCCCTTGGCGCAATTTCGCGCAAGGACAGCTCAACCCCTCCGTTTTCCCATTTCCCCGCGTTCGCCAACAAACGTTTTGTGTGAACTTTTTTTCTTCTTCCTTAAGAATCCCTTTCTTTTCCTGCTCCGTCCGTCTCAATTCCTGTACCTACATAACATAGAAAAGAATACTCCCTCCATCCCCGTTGGCTGGCTCATACGTGGCAGCCTTCCCTTTCACTCTCTCACTCTCTCTGGCCGGAACATTTGGGTGAGGGTTTGGAAAGGATTGTGGAGCTGGTTGGAGTGAGGGATGGAGTGAGGCGCATTCATCACCAGGGCTGCGTGTAAACGTTCGTAGCACAAGACTAGTAGCTCTCAGCTTGCCTTACGACAAAGAAGGACATCTGAAACTAGCACGAATACCGCATGGAAAAAAAATATTATTGTATCTCGAGTTTCTAGCTTCTATTCTTTTCTTGTCAACAGCGCGCAGGAGAAAGGAGCGTACGGAGGAGGAGGAGGTGGTGGTGGTGGTGGTGGAGTAGGAGTTTGAACAGGAGCAGATCTCCACTATCTCCTCTCTGGATCATAGCTCACGTGCTGGGGTTAGCTGATCTGAGCAGTTAAAACAGCATAATAGTGTAAAGTGCGCCTGACAAATGGGTAGAGCGTTACTTTGCAGCTCGAACGCACTGGAAGAGGTCATACATGCTGTCCATCTTTCGACGGAATTCGTTCGCCAACTATTATAGTACATACATGTACTTGAGAGCGGATGTTCCGACATTATTAATTCTAAAAAGGAAAAAGGTCCCAAGTGCTGGGGTAAACCTAGATATCACGTAGAGAGTAAATTCTAGTTTAAAATCCCCCCCCACCTCCGAGTTAATAATGTACAATGTGAATAGTCAACATATTATTCAATTACGGGGGTGCTTTCCTACCCTGTTTACGAGCTGGGGATCTGGTTAGTAGTAGGGTAATGATGTAGCGTACATAGCGTCTTTGGCCTTGCAAGAATGCCTGCAACGACCCTGATTATCATTTTTTCACACCTGCATTTTGTTCTTGGTAGAGCCAGAGGGCAAAGAGCATAAAAAAAACGTGTGGTACGAGATTAAGGCACTCCTAGAGACTAGAGAATGGTGAGAGAGGGATAGAGAGGGAAAGTCAGCTATCTAAGAAAGGTGAACAAATTTACTATGCTGAAGACGTCACTTGCGTATACACAATTCAATGGTTCTTTCATATGATGATCTAGGTCTACCATCCCCCTTAGTCGGCCCACTATGGTCATGTTCACTCACTTATTCACATTCTAAGTTCATATCCCCAACGTCCTCTTTAGCTCAACGTCCCCTCAACACTTCTTTCACGAATTCGTCCATATATTCTTTCACGCCTATCCAATACTGCTGAGAACGAGTACTAGCATCATTACCTTGAAGGTGATAAGCACCCTGCATTTCTCTGTGGCATCCAAACTGAACTGCGTCGTGCAGATCGTTCAATACCCCCCCCCCCCTCTTCCCCATACCCCCCGCAGCCGATTATTCCCAACTTTTTTCTCCCGACGAGGGCCCTGAGTAAACCCGACGCTCATTGTCAACTGAGAGTTTCTTGAACCATCAGGTCATCGAATCCTAACTAGACACCCACAGAAGGTTTCTACTCTTTTTTTCTTCGCAAATTGGAAGCGGCGAGGGACGTTCTTCCGTTGCTATTACCATTATTTGCTACTATCATTAGGTAGCTACTGGTGACTTATATTTTGCTTGCGGAATACAGGCTTTTTGCTTGAAGCTTGACAGATTGAGTCAGTCAGTCATCGAACTCTGAAATTATATTTCCTGAAGGAGGAAGCGTGTGAAAAAAAAAAAAAGAAAAAAAAAGGCCGTTCTGTTAGGCTGTACAATAATCAACCACCCACAGTCACTACTCAGGCACCGTAAAGCACCACCACACCCCACAAGAAACATCCCGCCAATCCGCCCCACCACCATTCCATTTCAACCACAACCACACATAACACCCTTTTCCCCCCAACAACATACATCTTACTCGCTTTCCCTCTCCCTCTTACTCCCTCTCACACTTACTCTCATACTTACCTACTTACAATCTACGACATTCTTCCTCCTCCCATTAACACATTCTTCAATATCTAACTCTGCTCGCTTCTTTGTCTTTCCTCCTCCTAACGCGCTCACCTTGCTCTACTGCGCCTGATTCCCTCAACGCTTTCTCCAACCAACACTGTTCTGTCTAGTGTGACAGAAGTTTAATGTCAAGTCCCGCGTCCGCCGGTACACCAATAACGTATACAACCATGGTCGAGGACCAGGCCCGTAAGAAGTGGAGAACGGAGCTCACAGGCTCGAAACAACGCCGTGAACGCAAGACTAGCTTCAGATTGAGGCCTTCATTGAATTCCAAGATTAATGGCAAGCCGTCTTTGCTCTCTCGCCGAGCTGGGACCAATGTCGTAGCTATCGAGGCTTCAAATGCCCATACACTCTTTCCGAACTCTTCGAATACGATTGATTTAGTCACCCCGGAACCGACCTACCTAACAACCCCTCCGAAGCCATCAAGCTCCATGCCGTCAGCTGCTATGGATTCGGGTTACTATAGTGGACCGTCTTCGGCATCTAAACACGCCATATCACCCCAGAGGGCATCGTCTGCCACAGTGACTCTCCCGAGCATCTACACTCAACCAAGCCTCGCGCCTGCTCTTTCTTCGAGCATCTCAGAGTACCGATCCGGTATGCACTACAAGCTGGACAACCAATTCTTCAAAAAGGTCGTTAAAAAGGAGTATCCAAACGATCCCAGGAAGGCTTATGAAGACCTTCAGCCTGTTATGCGCCAGATGCTCGAAAAGCCGGAGGACCGTCAGGTAGTGCACAAAGTATACCTCATCTGCAACTTCAGAAACTTCACCATAAGGGGCGAGAAGCGGATGATTAGCAAGCCAAGGAGGAAGCCCGGGCACCGGGTTATCATGGGTGGATCTCCGGAGCAGATGAATTGGTACTTTGGGCCAAAGGTCGGCTACACTTAGCAAATAGGCGAATAAGCGAATCCTCCATCTTCACGAGCGACTACACAGCAACGCATTTTTCCTTTGTCTGGACTTCCTTTTCTTATGGGTCATTCGGAGTTTTTACACGGTGGTGTTTGGTTACGATACGGTGTTGGGATGATGAAGTAATGTATTATGAACAGGGAGCTCGAGGGAACCAGGACGGGCTGCATCCCAATGCGAGGGGCGAGACGCAGTCTTGGGTTCCAATTCGGTTGTTTTTTCTTCTCTTTTTTTACTCACTCCACGGTTTTGTGTTTTAAAACACAATTTTCTACTTTTCTATCTTCTACCTCTTCTTCGTCACTGGGTTTACGGGTTCAAAAAAACGGCTTTTATCTTTTTGTTTGGTCTTTTTCTTTTCTTTTTCTTGCTTCTTTTTCGATCACGGACTGGAACATTGCTTTGCAAACATTTTTTTCTCTTTCATTTGTCCATTTTGGAGTACATCGGCGCTGTACGGTAGCTAGATCGTTGGGTGGGGGTGATGGACATAGATTGGGAGGGGCGGGAATTGGGTTGGGTTCTGGCGGTGTACAGGCCGGGTTCTTCTTTCTTTCTGGGGTTATTTTTTCCTTTCCTTTCTTCCTATTCAACTGTAAAATTTGGTTGTTATTTTTTTCTCTCTGTCTCTTTCTTTTACTTTCTCCTGGAGGAGGAAGGGTTTCAACAGGGGGCGGGGGAGAAAGAGAGAAGAAGAAAAAAACACCCTCCGCGTGTACAGATCTCAAGGCTACGGGTATTTTTTATTTTTTATTTCTTTTTATTTCTTTTTATTCTATTCAACCACGAAACCTTTTTTTATTATTGTACTTAATTTCTGCAGCTCTCTGCGGTTTTTATCATCAACGGGTTTTTTTCCTTCTTCTGGGCCACGGGGTTTCTTTAGGTCTTCTATTCTGGCTTCTTTTTGTGTATCTTCCTGGGGGGCATTTTTTTTCTTCATATCATGCATAGGCCTGGCCCTAGCTAGTAAGGGTTTCTCAATCTTCTGGAACTCGGTTATCATAGGTTTTTTCTAAACATAACTTACTATAACATTACATACAAATACCTACTCACTACCATTATTATGATCAGCATCATCATCATGGAGTTGTTTCTTTTTTCCTTCTCTCTTTTTTTTTTTTTTGCTTCTTCAGGGCACGAAAGAAAATCTCTGGGCGCGGGGAAGCCGATCCCCTTTGTCACCAGCCCAGGTGTGGTGTGTGATCACGCGGGACCGGACCGGACCTCCACGCCCTACATCTAACTATCTACCTTACCTACCTCTTCCTTTGTAGCCGCGGGTGTAGGTAGGTAAGTAAGTAGGCTGGTAGAGGAGAAGGAATTGGAGATGCTAGCTACAGTAGCTACACAGTTAGCAGCTATAAGCTAGCTCCGATAATTCGTTCTTTCGGTCGTGGGGCCATGCCATGGCGATATCAATGCGCAGCTACATGTAGCTAGCAGCATCATATCAGCAGCATCAGCGGCAGCAGCAGAAAGTGGCAGTATATATAGCTTATACCGCAGTACTGTAGGTTAGTTAGTTAGCAGCAGTAGCAGCCGTTGACGATGTCTACAGGACGAACGGGTCGTCTTCTCATTCACCAGTCAAGCTATGATGGGTGGTGGTGGGCTTACGGTACATATTTTCACTTTTTGTGGTGTGTGTTGCAGAAAGTGCAGTTGAAGCTGAATTCAATTGAATCTGAAGATGGCTTGCCTGGCCTGGGGAGGGTAATTTGGTCTACCAATCCGGCCCGCCGTCCGTAACCGGAGAAGGTAGGAATAACTAACTACCCCAGATCTTGTATTACTTGCACCTGGCTGGCTAGCTAGATGGGTTTTTTGTGGGAGTGCAGACCACGACACGCAATAAACACGGCTTAATCTAAGCATGTAGGTGCTTTTATTGTCTGTGGGTTTTCTCTCTCTCTATCTAACTTAACACCCCTCCCCTTCCCCCGGCTGAGGAATTGTCTGTATAGTGCACTGGGTTCGGGATATTGTACCGAGCGCAGGAACGGCGGGAGGGAAGCTCGGGAGGGAAAGGGAAGGGTGTGTGTGTGTGGTGGGGGGAGGGAATAAGGGAGAGCTGGGGATACGGTAGGCGAATTTGGAGACCACTTACTCACTCCGACACTGAAGGTGCGAATATTGGGAGCGAAGGGCTTCTTTTTTTTTTTTTTTTTTTTTTGTGCGCGCAGGGAGGGGGGGTTGCGGTTGGGAGATAGCTCCTGTAGGTATGGCATATATCTCTTGAGTAGAGCAGATAGAGAGCAGCAGCAGCAGCAGCTTGGATTTCATTTCCCCTATACTGCTGCTGCTGTAGATATTCTCTGCTTTCTTAAATTATAAATTTATACCCCGGATCAGCCGGAGAGAACGGGAGGGGTGGAGAAGGAGATATAGTAGTCGATATAACAGTGCAGCGAGAAACCTCGCGGTGGATACGGGTGCGGTGCGGTGCGGATAAAAGACTGGATGTGAGGCCAGGCATGCGCGCGTTTGCTCCATCCAGCCCATGGGCCAATCCGGCGCGGCGCGTTCGAGCTTAAAAGGCTTCGGTGGCAGATATAACTTTTCACCGAATCTCACCAGAGTAGGAGGAGGAGTAGGAGCAGATAAACCTCGAGTTATTTCCTCCCTTCTCTCGCACAACCCCCCCCCCCCCCCCCCCCCCTTTTTTTTTTTTTCTTCGCTGTTCTTTTCTTTTGTTGTTTAACTTTACCCTTCGTTGATAAACTCTATTCCCCCCCTCCCTCTCCTCCTTCTCCGATTAGGTTTTGGGCGGTGGGGAAGTTACAGGCGGACTGTACCCTCTCGCTCTCCAACTGTCCTGTCCTGCTCAGCTGAGCTCTAACTCTAATCCAAACTAACCAACCCAACCCAGCCTGTCAATCAATCAGTCAGTCACTTGTCTTGTCCTGTCTTGTCGTGTGCACTACACATCCCCCCACACACACCCCACCGGTTCCGTGGATCAGGCGCACAAAGATACACAAAGATCGCACAAGGAAAAATCTCCGACTCCTGCTCTACTTCCTTTTTCTATTTTCTATTTTATTTACCATCTTCCGCCCGGGGCCTGACCTGGTTCCTGAGAGGAGGAGGAAGAATCAAGAGTGGGTGTCGTCAAAGGACCGCTGAGCATATCTATGTACATACACGCATCACATCAAGCAGCAGCGCACCTCGGCGGGCTGTCTGACGTCAGGTGTCAGCAGCCAGCTATTGAAAAGTAGACGGAGATGTTTGTGAGTCCCATGGCTCATGGGCTCTCGATAATGATAATAATAATACGATCCCTGGGCATTGGGATCGTTACTCATCCTACCTACTCTACCTCACCTCCGAATCATTCCAGAAGCGCGATGCGAAAGGAGAATTAATGAATCCATGTTCCTGTTCCTGTCCTGCCCTATGTGACTATGACCACCACCTTCGCCTCAGCCCTCCCCCCTGGCTTCGTGTCAAAGCGCACCTGGATGCTGCATGTAGAGGGAGGAGCCGAAACGATGGAATGTTCTTTGGCGGTGTTCTTGAAACCCCCCCCCCCTTCCCCTTCGATCCTCCCTAGCCCCACACCCCTTTTTTTTCGTTACTACCTTGTTGCATTTCTTTATTTACTCTACCTTCAGACTAGATGATGGACCTGTTGTTGTAATATGCAAGGCATATGTAACTGCTAGAGCATGTATGAAGTAGGTACCTGCTGCTCTAGAGTACATGAAGTACCCAAGGCACTCTAGATGAGAGAGATGAGCTGTATGTAACGCGTACGGAATGCATCGAATCTAAGGTTAAATACAGTTTGGTGCCCTGAATCCGAGACATATCCTCGATCATCCTTGATCAAGTGTTATTATGTATGCAGCGCGCGCCAGCTAGCTAGCTAAGCAGCTACCTCTCAACCTCAGTTTCCTCCTTCTCTGCTTGATATATGTTGCTTCATCTCCCCCTTTTTTTTCTTCATTTTAATTTTTCTCTTCTCCTTCTGCTTCTTGTTCTCCTCCTTAATCCTTTTGCTACTTCCGTCGATTAGATAGCTTCAGAGGAGATGAGCTGAAGCAACAACAGTAGTCCGGAACGGGCCGGAATCATGAGACATCGCTCGCTTCACAATGTCTCACTCACTCAGTGCATTGGGTGCAGGGAGCTATGACGCAACCCGTCTTGGCAGGGCGTTTTGAGCCTCACCCTCTCTCTCTCCCCGCACAGACGATATTCACCACCTACTACATAGCATAGTAACTTTACTGCGATTTAATTTTATACAAAATCATTCAATCATGACAAAGCCCTCTGCAGTTATTCTCGTCGCGGATGGATCAGAGGAGATTGAGTTTGTGACTGCCTTTGATGGTGAGTGGCGTTCGGTGTTTGCGTTTGCGACTACTGCCCTTAATCATCTCGGTGAGAGCTCGTTTGAGCTAACGCTAGTACATTGTAGTTCTTGTAAGGGCTGGCTTCAATGTTCGTTCCATAGCTGTGCGCCGTGCAGATGCGCAATCGCAAAACAGGGTATGGGTGGAGTATGTAAAACACGTTATCTTCAACAAGCAACGGAGTAGATTGATGACATCTCGCCCATGCCAGACTATCAAGAGGCCTCAAGATCATCCCAGATCAAGACGGGTTTGCCAATAACAATGCCGATGATATCGAGGTAGAATATTCCAACCACTGCAGAAACAGCAGCTATGTTTGATATATATATACGTATACTCAAACTGAAGCCAAACAGTCCGACATCCTGATCATCCCCGGCGGCGGTCCTGGAGCAAAGACTCTCTCAGAGGACAAAGTCACACTGGAGCTCATCCACCGCTGTCGCCGCGAGGGAAAGTGGATAGCGTGTATCTGCGCTGGTACCACGTAAATGCACCCTTATCTATCAATGTAGAGTTCAATTGCTGACTTCTAAAGTGCTCTGGTGGCATCAGCCTCCTCCTTCCCCGAGCAGGGAAAGGTTAAAGTTACAAGTCATCCCTGTGTTAAGGATGAGATCGTCGCAAAAGGATGGGAATATGAGGAGGAGAGGGTGGTGGTTGATGGGAAGGTGATCACTTCTCGTGGGTTAGTAACCTACTACTCTGCATGTGCGCGTCAGGGTGGTTGTGTGACTGATTTGTCGAGAATAAAGGCCTGGGACTGCACTGTTGTGGGTATTGACGATCGTAGAATTGATCTGTGGAAAGGAGAAAAGAATGGTGAGTTGTATTTGCCCCCTTCATGCTTAGTGGTAGATTGCGCTAAGATGGCATATGTAGGAGGTCGAGGGTCCGATGATTACGTCCACCGTATTGTAGATGACGGTAGCTCTTTTAGAATGACTAAGGAATGTAGGCAATCAAAGACAGTCAATATTCTAGGATCCATGTGTTGCAAATGTCCTTCCAACCCTTTATCTCAATATATTTCAATTGCGGTTTGGAGGGTAGAGAAACCTGAAAATTTCTATGAAGATCACAAGCACCTCAAGGAACCGGCAGCGGTAGCAGAGGTGCTCAAACCTAGAATCAAATGTGTGGGATTTGGTAAATTGTTTGGCGCGGGTTGAATTAAAGCATGAAGTGGACAGTGCCAACTGGGAAGGGGGATCGCCCACGCCCATCCAGCGAAAATTCCGGGTGGGCCTGTTGAGCCAATTTTCCGGGCAACGATATCTCGTTCTCAAACACCACCACCTCAACATATGTCTCCTCAACCAAACCCGAGCACCTTCAAATACTCACTGTATAAAAGCAAAGAGACAAAGAGCAGCCTTCTTCTTTCTGATTGGCCACTCAACTCGCCAACAAACTCCCGCAAAATGTTCTTCCCTAGGTTAGTTCACACCCCCCCCCCCCGGGTATGAGAGTTAGGGATAGCAAAACGAGCCCGTAAAATGAGGGGTTCGTCTCAATTTCAAATGCAGAACCGGTAACGAGTGCTTGTGACTGGATCTATTCGGGTCCCCCGCACGAGAATGCTAGAATGCGTTTTTTTTTTTCCCCTTTCTTTCGTTTTTCTCTCTCCCTCCGTTAATGTAGCACTGCGTATGGAAAATCGTACGAGTAGCAGGCCCAGTCCTATAGGATGGACGCTCGTCTGACGGTCGAACACATCAGAAGGTGAAGGCATTGGGTTCCTGCAGCTCTGAAACGTGAGAGTCCCTGAAACGGAGCAAAGTGATTCGAGTGGGTGGACGGACTTCTAAAGATATTCCTAACATTGCACCACCATGAGGCCTGTGGTTAACACGTCTTAATACTACCAGATATATGAATCGCCCCTCACATCCTATAAAGACCAGGTTGGGGTTAAGACCTTTGGTCTGAAATTTGGATGCCGGCATATCATCACTAGTTGCACTAGTGGGTGCAGGAAAGAGATGAGATCTCAACACACCCACAGTCAAATACTAGCTACTCAGAACTCTAATAGGTCATTACAGAATAGAGAAGTAATATATTGGTACCAGCGCCCCCTAGATCCGTCCTCGTTAAAGTAAAATGAAGAAAAGAGGAAAGAAGAAAGGAAAGCGTTACGACTGCAAAGACGATTTTCCATACCCCCCCCTCTTGGTATTAAGCTCCTATACCTATAGCAATTCAGTTCCCTACTAGCGGGATTGAAGTTTCTGGATATTATCAAACGTAGCAATAGAAAGCCAACTATATATCGCTAGAGACCAGTGCAACAATTCCCGTGCGTATATTCGAAACTCCTCGCTTTTGAGAAGGCGGTCTGTAGACAGTACATGTAAGTAAAACCTCTTAGCCGCACCCTCCCCTAATTGTGACCATGGAGTGCAGAAATGTAACGGAGCATACCCTACTGGTCCAAAGAGTTCAAGGATACAAGATTGAAGCCATTCAGCAAGATGCATCACTTTTCAATTACAAAAAGGTCATTGCGTTACCATCTGCAAACAAGGTTGGAGATCCTCCACTCTAAATTTAGTCAACCTACCTGGTTAACTCAATTCAGCGTGATTCTAGTGAAGATCGTTGGAGAGACGAGATCGAGAGAGGGCAAAGACTTGATTGAACGTCTTGTGGACTGGAGAGTTTAAGCGAACTAGTCATACAGTCATGATTGAGCGGGACAAGATATGACGTGCCTGGTCGTGCTGTCATTTGAAAAGCCATATACGTATCCACTAGGTGTCGTGAATAACCGAGTGATCAACCATGATCAGCAAACTTTCCAGCGCCAACGGATATCAACGCGGCCTTGTATGGTTCGGGTAACACCCATTGACATAAAGTCAACTCTCCATGGAATGTTGGTAATGAGGATTACGGGCACGGGCGAGATTGGGATATGAATGGTGGGGGTGGTTTGGCACGTGATAACAAGTTCAAACTGCTTAGTCATTACAGAAACTAGCTGCTTGAGGTCGAAAATATTTCATTTAGAATTGTGGATTAACACGCTCATTGTATATATGTAGGCTATTGAGAAAAGTATTGGAATGCCTAGAGCTTTCAGTTGTTGTTCAATCGTGCACCCATCCCAAAGTTCATGACGAACAACCCTTCAATCCTTCTTCCTGAAAATTTCCGTAAATACCATCTACAATGAATTCACCTCGGTGTTCGAATTATTCATCACTTCCGCATGGCCCTCTTCATCTACCGCCAGCGACCCCCAAAAAGAGGAACGGGAAGGACAGGCGTCTCTACAAGACCAACCTCCGTGCACAGAATTGTGGAAGGGCAGTTTGACCGTAGGGCATAGTTGAATGACATGCATCCTAAATCTAGAGGTGATTTCAGTACTTTGCTTTTGGTTTAGCCGCTATCAGTAGTGTAGCATCGGGCCGGTTGCGGGGAAATTTTATCTGCGCAGTTGATCTCCTAGTAGTGCCTTTACTATTGTAGTCCTACTACAGTTTGTTGAAAACCAATGTGAGAGATACGTTTTTGGCTTTAAAGAGAAAAAATAACTCTATCCTTACTTTTTCAGTACCAGAGGTCGGGACGGTAGTGGCGGGTAATAGATATTGCCTCTTAACTGGAATCAGGAACGAAAACCAGGAAATGGCAGAAGAGGCATGCAGTAAGGCTGTATTGCCATATAGATACACCCGGTAATGGCGGTAACTTTGGTACTTTGTCCTAGATATATACAGTGTTACTTATGTATAGGAAAATAATACTTAATATTCTCTACGGTCACAACAAATGAAAATATATATCGCCCTGAACCCTTCGACCCATAAAGCGTATTACCCCGTGTATTACAGGGTAGGAATTTATAGTTTCAAGTACGAGTATATATATAGCAACGCATAGAAGACTTCTGCAAAGAGCCATAGATCTAGAGGCACTACTGAGTTTAAGGGTTGGGTGCATAAACCTATATATCAGTACTCATGACTCTCCAGTCTCTTTGACTCAAGTTTCAAGGAATTCTCTACCGAAAGGGGGCCCCATGTGACTCCATCAGACTCAAAGTAAAACTTCGGTACATGCATCGACTACCACGCATATACTTTGACATCGGCAGCCTGTGGCAAATTTAAACTCTATCCCCGCATTTGTAGCAACCCGAGGACAGTCTTACCCCACATACGTCTACAAAGTATATAGAAATTCCTAAACACCAGTCAAGACCCTCTTCCCAGTCCCTAGGCCATGCATGTGGGAGTGCCATCTTCTGTCAAACATAGAGTCAGTAAACAATATTAAAAGTCAAAACCAAACCAAAAAAGCCATTTCCCGGTTCACAGCCCCCCCAGAGCACAAAACGCACTCGTCGTTTCAAGCGCATCCCCACAAACCGTAAAATCCGGACACCCCGTCAATTATCAAGCCAACCTCTCCAGCTTCCAGAAAGTCTTAGGCACCCTCTCACGTGACCACGTGTCACGTCTCACAGCCCAAGCCGGACAATTAAAGCAGGGAACCCCACGGCTCTACCCGTAGATCGACAGAAACCCAAATTCGACCACACCTCTTCAGCCTCAACAACAACCAAACTCCCCAAGTCCCCCACCAAAGCCCATCTACAACTACTACTACAAACAGCGACAATGCAGGCCTGGCACAAGAAAGAAAAGGCAAAGCAGATCAAAAAGGGAAAGACCGAGAAGGCTAAAATACGGACGGAGAAGCTCGCGCGTCGTAACCCGGATCGCATCCAGAAGCAGATCGATGAGCTGGTAGCGCTGCAGGAGAGTGGTCGCATCTCAACACACGATAAGAAGCAGCTTGTGGAGCTGGAGAAGGATCTCGCGGCGGTCAAGAAGGCGAGAGAGACGCTGGGCCCACAAATTGAGGAGGAGAGGGCAAAGAGAAGGGAGGCGGGAGGTACTGCGGAGAGAGGCGGGAGAGGTGGTGGGCAGCAGGCTGGAGTTAAGAGGGCAGCCGGTGCGGACTTTGGGTCAAGTAATGTAGGTTTTTGAGGTCTAGCTTTGAGCGTGATAAGGCGGGGCTGATTATGGTTGTGCAGTTCCAGAAGCGAGGTCCCGGCAGGCCGCAGTTTGAGCGTGCGGGCGATGAGAGCGATTCTGGTATGTGCATTCTATATCTACGAGGGTTTACGAGGGAGTAGGTTTTGCTAATAACCTATTTACTACTACTACAGGTGAATCTACGTCTTCCTCCGTTCGCGACATCCCAATGCCCGAGGGCACACCACCTCCTCTACCCCGACAACAGAGGCCCGAACCCGAAGCCCGGGAAGGGGCCCGTCAGCCACATGCTCTCCCCGAAAAGCCCGCGGCGCCCGTCGTCAAAACTACATACGAGTCCGCGCCCATTCTGCGCGATCTGCGGAAGGAGGCTGCAGCTTTCGTTCCTGCTGCTGTGAAGCGGAAGCTAGAGGCCCAGAAGGCCAAAGAAGAACGGGAAGCCGAGGAAAAGAAAGCGGCGGATCAAAATGCAGCTAGTGGGGAGTTGACGGCGGCGCAGGCTATATCGATGAGGATAAATGCTGCCCCGGATGTTGACGAGGAATTGACGAGGTTCCAGGCGGAGATGGAAGAGGTAGAAGACGAGGAGGCGTAGGACTTACTTGGGCTTGCTTGTGATGTGGACCGGTGTAATTTTAGGGTTTGTGTTGTTCTCTTTTTCCTGTTTTTGAATGATTATTTATTTCTGCATGTTTCATGATAGTTGTTTTACAAGATACCCCTGTGTTGTTTCTTCGATGCACATGCAGAGAATTGGTTAATTCGGAAAATTTAAATTGCGGTCAGAAGCTAACGCTAAAAATAATCAAAAGGCGTCCAATAATCTGGACGAAATGTATTACTATCCAAAGAATTTCAATAATTTCCGGGAAAGAAAACCATTTATTTGACCTGTAACATTCGCCCGACTGCGAGGCTGCCAGAACCACATGGCGATCGTACTTAGTGAACAATTGAAATCTTGATAACGTCAAAAAGAAAACCGCCATCGGCACAGAATCAGCAGTAGAAGCGCTAGACACAGCATAGTATTGGACAATAGGGCAAGAACACGATATGCTTGATCCAAAATCTAATCCCTTTTCCAGGCTAGGGACGGTATTTACTCCGACCCGTCTAGAGCCCCTATCAATGAGCGCCTGCTGGAGCCTGGTTCTGCTGCTGGTGCTGGTGCTAGCTGCTGGCGACTGAAACAGGTCCAATATACCCGTGACTTGGCATATCAAGCTGAAATATTATTCACGCAGATCGACCGGGCTCGGAATATCCAGCCGTGACTGGAGTGTAACGGACGGTACATGCGTGTCCGTGCACACCCTGCCTGAGATACGGTGACAAAATATTTTCGGCTATCTGGCTCTCTGCTCTCTTCTCGACCGAGCGTGGTGCAGTGGTTCTCTGAAAAGGCGAAAAAACGCAATTCCCAGCAAACCTGTCAGCCAGAGTTCCTGATGGAAAAACCCATCGGCCGAGACATCTTGTGAGAAAAGTCTCATATATCCTCAGGCACAACACGGAATGTTGCGTGCTGTAGATAGCCGCCGTTTTGGGAAAAAAGGATCTCGGTGCTGTCACGTTGTGGAACCACTGGTTGGAACCACGAACAGATATCCTCCGGGTTTCCACCTTTACGGAGCACATACTCGGTACAGTGTTGAATTTCAGGTGTTGTTTTCCACGTTCTGCCTGCATGTAGATCAAAAGGAAAAAAAAAATCCTACGCGAAAGGAAATCAGACGATTCTGTTGGGGGTTGTTTTCAAGCACATTCAAGCACGTACAACTGCTAGGAGTCGAGCTGAAGGCTTTTATACGAGACACCTGTTATCTTGTGTCATTGACGATTTCTTTCCGTGATTCCCCGAGGCCTATCTCGGTACGGATGTGCCGGATCTCCATCGTGAAGTTTCAAAAACTTCGTGCGTTTTGAAACTTTTGTAGAACATTAGAAGTCGTACGCCCTGAGATCCGGTAATCGGCAATATTTCTTCCAAAATTCGTGTTGTGCACAGGAATTCTTTAGCAGTACCATGGCAGAAACATCCAGGACTAAAATTCTCTAACTCTATAGTACTTAGATTAGACTTCAACTAAAATGATTTCTGTATGCAAATCCGTAGTGAATGCAACAGCCAGCGACTGCATAAATTATCCTGTATGTGGGGTAAAGTCTATGAGGCCAATCAGGTTTTTGTGACTGAGTTTAAAGCTTTGGGACTTGGTCACGCCAGAAGCTCATGGCCTCGGAACAAACGTTTGGATAACGCCATAGGTATATGTAGGTACATATGCACTTATATGCATATCATAAACATCGAGGTGGTGTATATCTGGATGTATATCTGGGTGTTGGTTAGGACGCCACAAGCACATGGAATGTTGTGGGCAACTGTCTGAAGAAAAATATTTCCCTTTATCAAAATACGTTATCAGGTGACCATATGTATAGACTTCCAAGATATGCTACCATGTTCTGTTATTGAATTTATGCTGCGATATCCTGGTTTCCCCGGACTCCAGAGAAACTCATAGGACACCTTGTGAAAAAGTAACGGCTACGCCTTCTAGAGTAGAGCTTGGTCCGTGAAACATGTGTAACTATATATTACGTTGATTTTGACTTGAAAGTGCCTCGAGCATGCACCAAGACGGCACAAAGGGGCGGCAAACCCAAAATCTGCTTGTTAGTGCCTCGGGGAAATTGTTTATATCAAATAGTATCTAGTGCCTCGGGGACGTTGTTTATATCAAAAGAAATTATAGTATTTAGCGCCTTTCCACGGTGATAATAATTTTAACTTGTTCTTTTCAAATATTCCGCCTATGATTTCTTCTTCAGATGTGACCTTCTAGAAGGAATATATTTTCTATCAGGCCGGATTATGCGCGCTCCTTACAGCTGTCTGCACTTTCACTTTTCGAAGATTGACGTCTGCACAAGCAATAATTTATGTGCCGAAAATTGCACATCACAGCTAAGCGAAAGGCTTCATTGTTTGTGGTGGTTCCTGCAGGAGAAAAGCCTGACATCGCAGATCTCTGGACATATGACGTCCGGAAACATTTGGAAAAGCCGGCAAAACGTGCAAAAAGAACATGCTAAGATTCCTAAGACAGCTTCTCGACTGCTGCTTTTCCCCATTGGGTATTGACTATACTATTGAGTACCTGAGTAATGCCTTTATCTAGATTATGACGTCGCTTAATTTCGCGAAAATTCCTGGTATTCGTTAGTCGGATATCGGCCTTCCGCACCTGAGTTTAATTTATTTGTCATAAGTAGAGTGCATTTGAGATTAAAGCGTGGCGAATTATGGACCTGTGCAAGCCACATAAACAAAAGACGCTCCAAAATAAACTCTCTGTTGATAGAAATATTTTCGTGATTGACTAACTCTATCTTTTTGAGAAAAAGCACAGTTGTTATCCTCTACGGTGAGAGGCACCGCTTTCCAAATTGGATTCAACCCATGAGATTCTCATGGGTTGAAGATAGGGTTCCCCAGGAGCGGTGTCAATGGAAGTGATTTCCGAGAGAGATGACTGCGGACTATAGTCAAGGTAAGTGGTTGGTGATCCATCCCTGTGGGCCCTGGGATTTGTCCTTTTATTGCATAGCGCAGGCTGCTATTTTACGGTACATATGCACGGGATATACCGCAGTGACACGATAGAGAAACGCGCGGACTTATCGCGGATAGTGGATGATAGAAAAGCGGAAGAGCGTGCACCCGATAATCGTGAATGCTGGGAAGGGATCACCCAAATATAGCTTTGACACGAGGGACGTCGGGAATCTGGATATGAATATGCTGCCATCCCCTTAGGTAGAGATACATTGAGAGTTCTGTTTTCCTTGCAGACTTTAGATTTTTGTTTACCGGTATGCTGAAGGGACAATTGAAAAGGGGTTACCTCATCAATATAAGTCAGGAGCAACGATTTATTGTCCTCGAGGATCACCAACCTGTTCATCGACGAGTAGCAGATTGGCACTGATGCCTATTAACATCAAATGGGACTATGATTCATCCAGATTGACAGGGATGAAGTTCATAAACGGTCGGACGTGGGATGGCCCGCCCTAGCTTTATGGGACGAGCCTGGGTGATAAAAATTCCAGGAGTGCATAAGGCGGAAGCCAATACATGCAAGGTATGGTAGAGTATCGATGAATGCTCTAGCTGCCCGTCCCGATTTCGGTGTCCACTTTTCTGGGAGCCCAGCCTCAGATCCAGAAATTCCCCGTCAACAGAGATTGGAGTGGGATCGTGAAGTGGCTTATTGACCATATTATAAGGAGGCTGAAATTCTGCCCAGCCAAGGAGTAAGCGAGGCAACTGCTTTGTTACTTAGCTTGCGTGGCTTGCACCACTGCAGGCATTCCTTACAGATGACGTCTTTCTTTCGTTTTCAATCCCACGGATGTCAGACCCTTCATAATTCGTCCAGCGCACAGTTTTTTTTCCTTCCCTGCACCTTGCCGTCCAAAGTTGTTCTGCATTGTGTATTCTTTTTTTCCTTTTTCCCCCTTGGTAGTAAAGAGTAGAGCACTCTAGGTACATACATGGTGGGAGGAAGTATGTACCATCGAGTGCCAGTACATGAGTGTGAGTGAGTTAGTAAGTGATAGATTGAATGCAAGAGTAGTTGTGGGGACTCTGGGGAGGCAGGTCGGAGAGACATTGGATGATCGGATCATTAGCTTACCTGTCTTTCGTGAGATACAATGACTGGGCAGGTGTCATTAAAGTGGTCCTCGATGATTGGTACCCAAAGATAACGACTGGTAAAGGAGGCCTATGGCTGGGCGATTCTCATCCAGTGCATGTCCAATCTTTGACCGTGCTTGCCCAGGAATACAGCCATACATATTGCACGGCCAACACCACCCGTCTAATCTTTGGATGTCGCAGATGGATTCCATAGCTGCACAAACAAGCATACCTAGGTTTGTATCAGGTCCCAATTTTTGACCACCTGCAGCAGGTTCTAGTAGGTAGGACAGAGTGGGACTCATTGATAAGTGAGGCCATCAGCTACCAGATAAATGTAGGTACACAATGGGACTTGATGGAAGAGGCATAGCCCGAAGAAGAAGATAAACTGCTCCTGCGATTGTCAGTTTTGGCCCCAGTAGGATTCTTAAAATTCTATTATGGACCCTAGGCCTGCAACATACAAAGTACAGTAAACAATTGCCACACCACCACCACCCTGCCATGCCCCTTTTTTGTTTACAGGTTATGTAGTAGGTTGTAGGGGTAGAATGGCATGGTATTGAAGGGGTTTATATTTCGAGGGAGTTGAAAGTTTAAACAATAATTCCGGGGGAATTCTAGTAATACAAGAACAAGATAGAGGAGGCGGGTAGGGATTGTGTTAGCTGGGATTGGTATTTGTAGACTAGACCACAAGAAAAACAAGAATACCCGCCCTATCATTTATCGCACATTCACAGTTGGTCTCTGTTTATGTCGCGCTTCGCTTTTGACGGCACGGAAACTGCGCCCAGCTTGGGTTGTGGAAGTGTGGAAAGAGGAAAGATCCAGCTCCATAGGAAAAAAAAAAGAAAGACTAAGATGTAGCCATGTATTATTATTAGATGCCCACTTGGTGTATTCGTCTCCTACTTCGATCCTTTTATCCCTCGTCGTCTTCTTGTCAATTTACGTTATTCTCAACTTTGTGAGCTGCTCTCATCAGTATTCCCTCCCCTCCTCTACCCCTTCTTCCTCATCTCCTTCTCCTGCCCTCCCTGCTCCCCCTCCTGCTGAGCCTCCCCCCCCGCCTCCTCCCCACGCAATTAGCAGTCCGCCCATTCACGAGGAGCAGCAGCATCTTCAATTTCGCAAAGTCGTGGATTTTCATCGCGGTCTCTCTCCGGCTTTCCGTTGTCCTATTTTCAACCTGGCGGCGTATCAATAGTGAAACGACCATCCCACCAGGGTCAAGTAGCTCCGTTCCACCCTAGCACTCTACATTCGCTATTCTTCTACCTTAGCTCGCCCATACACTCGTTCCTAGTCCTACATTATTAGTCTTGGGGTTCCAACTTTCACTCCCGACGCTCATTCCTCCACCAGCACTGCTCCACAAATTTGTATTTTCATCACCAGTACCTTTGATTATATTCTGCACAGAGATACCTTTCCTTGAGGGGACCGACATTCGTTTGTTACTGGCCTATAGAATCAGAGTTCGAGGAAGACACCAACGACCAAGATAACCGCCAACTCAACGCCCACCAAATCAAAGACACTCCCCACCATCAACAAGTCAAGAGAGATCCCTCATTATCAACTGCCTCACCTCCGTGAAGAATAGTATTTCCTTCCGCTCCACTACAATAATGGCTCCTGCTTCGCCTCGATTACGAATACTCTCGGGTGCGTTGCGCTCCTCTCTTATACCTGTTTTCGGGACCTTTGCTAACAGACTCGCAGTTGGGGGTAATTCTGTTTCTGCATTTCTATCATGGAGGTTGCAGGCCACAAATGCCTGCGATGTTACGCTGGTATGGAAGTCCGGTCATGATACAGTATCGCAATATGGCATATCTTTTAAGTTTGTGCTCGCTCTCTGTTTCGCTGAGCTCTACCGCATGCTGATAAGCTCCCAAGGTCAGGCAAATTCGGTAACGAGAGGTTTAAGCCACATTCCGGTAAGTTCCATGATTCGGTTACTCCCGTACCTATCAGAGTACTAAATGCTTTTGAATTAGTTGTTCGTTCACCAGAAGAAGCTGCTGGCATTCCTGGAGGATTCGACTACGTCCTTCTGTGCGTAAAAGCACTACCGGACCTCTACGACGTAGCCGCGATAATCGATTCAGTAGTCACCCCACAGCACACCTGCATTGTTGTAAACACCACATACAGCCTGGGAATAGAATCATATCTAGAATCGCGATTCCCTACGAATATTGTATTGTCGCTCGTAAATGGGGCCAACATCATCCAGTCAGGCCCAAGCGAGTTTGAACATGCTGGCGCCTCGGAAGTATGGGTTGGCTCAACAAATCAGAACCCCAGCATTCCAATGACCCTCCAACTAGATATGGCAGAGGCCTTGGCTTTGACCCTAGCATCTGGAAATGTTGAATGCCATGTATCGGCAAATATTCGGCAACAACAATGGGAGAAAATGATTGGGTATGTAGTGGTGAATTACTAGTATCTATAGGCTTCATTTTTTTTACTAACTTTATACAAGACCCATAGCCTTTCAGCCGCTAAGTGTACTTCTTGAGACGCCAGTTCACTCAGTGTTGATAGAGAAAGCAGGCGCCAAGAAGCTTATTCCAGACCTAATCGACGAGCTTATTGACATTGCAAAGGCGCAATCATGTTCGTTCTCAGAAGATTTTAAGCAGAAAACTATTGATGAACAACTTCAAGCACCACAAAGCATGATGTACCAGGACTTTGTTGCCCGGAGACCTTTGGAGATTGAAAATTATTTGGGTTCACCAATTAAATTTGCGCAAGCTGCTGGGGTTAAAGCGAGCCACTGCCAGGCATTGTATACAGTTCTTCATCATGTCAATACGGCCAACCAGACAAGGCCTCCTACATCTCCAGCTGCTTCAATCAATGGCCCTAGTCCACGCCCAATGCAGAATGGCCCACAGCAACCCAGACCTCAACAGAACGGCATAAACGGCATGAACAGTCAACGTCGACCACCGCCTCCTTCTATGGGTGGCCCTCCAATGGGTGCAAGGCGTGGTCCGCCACCTCATCAGCCATATGGGCCTAATCCGAATGGACTCCACCCTAACGGGTACCCCCGAAGACCACAAAATGGCAGCAATTCCCCACAACCTCCTTCGAGAACAGTCTCACGCAGGAATTCGTTTGATAATGACCTTGAGGAATTCGGACACCTTGCTCTATACGATGAATTGGCGGATAGCGAGGAGTTACCGCACCAGCAGGATGGAGGAGAACATATTCAACCTAGTCGAAGCCGTGCGCCATCTGCTGGTGAAATGGCACTTCGGGAACGCGAGTTCCAACTGAGACAAAGGGAATTAGCACTTCGAGAACAAGAGATCAGTATGCGCCAGAATGGCCACAGCATCAAACAAGGCAGGAGAAAAAGTCGGGCCAGGAGTGTGTATGATGACGACGACGATGAAGATGATGGCTATGTTGATGCACCACCACCTATGCCACCAATCGACCCCGATAACTTTGATATGATGAGTTTGACGTCACGGAGGACCAGAAGGCTGCCCAGTGCAGGTAACTTGAGAGGGTCTGAGGTCGATGCAGCGGCCATGCCACCGAACAGAACAAGACATTCAATGGCTCCGAGCAGACCTGGTCCTAGAAGTCGGGCGAGTGCCAGGCTCATGAGTGATGTTCCTGGTTTGCACGATTCTCCTTTGGACAGTAGTTTGATGGGCTACTCGTCAAATAGGTACGGCAGCGTTGATAGAAAAATGTTGTCAGATTCATCACGAGCCAATTCTTTGACCGCTCGCGGCTTGGATGAGATTACTGGGATGTCAGTAAGAGGAGGAGGAGGGGCATATCCACCTCATCCAGGCCAGATGCCACCGCCGCCAAATCGACGAACGAGCATGTCACCTGGTGATGTGCGCCCGAACGGCCATGGGCCTCGCCCTGGGTACCCAGCAGATCAGCGAAACTTTAGACACGCGTCAAACACCCACCCTCCAAATGGCCATTTCCCCAATGGTCATCCGCCGCCCAATGGGCCCTTGAGACAACCGAGCCCGAGATTTCCTGAAGGACAAGTGCTACCGCAGCAGGCTGGACAGATTCCTGACGGGGTAAGCCAAACCAATCTCTTAAAGGGATCGACGAGTAACCGCGATCGAAGTACTACGGGTAGTGCTAGCGCTAGTGCAGATAGCGGGGCCAGTGGCCAAACATCGGCGGCAAGCAGTTCGAGTAGCCTTGAGAGGAGGATGGTGACTGCAGTGCGGTAAATATGATGGAAATGTCAGGGTGATTTGCATATCGAAGAGAACGGCGTGGCATGTTCAAAAGTTTGATCAAGGAAAAGAGTTTTTTACGGATTGCGTTTCTCCCCCTTTCCCACGTTTTTTTTTTCTTCGTTACACTTCATTTGCGTCTTTTTAGTCAATTTTTCAATTTCTGCTACCGTTCTGTTTCCTTAACTTCATTTTTCAAGATCATTAGTATTGGAGTAAAGGGAAACAGGAAGGGTGCAGGTGGGGACTGATAGACTGGAATCCACACTTGCTAACAGCTTCCGTACATACGCTTCGCTTTTTGTTCAGTTTTCTTCTTCTGGGTCGGGTATAATATCACGGTGTCATTGCAGGTGTCATCTTCTCTGGATCTTCTCGAGGCTTATTTTTTTATTATTCTATTTTCGAACTCCAGATTGCTTTTGCGCTGATATCTCTGTATTAACTTTGCGTTCTAAATGTCTTTCTTCTCATGCTTTATTTCTTTTTCGTTTTAACTAAGTAACGAGGATAAGGATTTGGGTTCCTTTTTTCTTTCTGCCTGGTGCTTGGCTTGGGGTTTGGGAGGGGGTTAAAAGCTGTTGAATTGGATCGTTGAGCAGGAAATACTCAATGTTCTGGCGCGTACGATACCTCAGCTACGACTCATGTATTTTTGTTGGGGTTGTTATAAAAACGCTGAAAGGAAGCGGGGTGCCATAGGGCGTCTTCTTTTTTTGCTACACACTCATTATTGTTTCTATCATTCCATTACTTTTTCTTTTTGTCAATTTTGCCCCACCTTTCACGATTTTCTTCCTGTTCAGCATATACGTTCTTCTCGTCTTCATCTCTCATTCAAGCATACACGGGCACATTTGCCTTCTGGACATGAAAGCTCATCCCTCTTGCCTTTCTCTTTTTTAATACCTCGGTGTCTTCGTTATTAGGTAGTATTTAGTCACTCTAAGACCTATGCTGAGCATGAAAGTTCCAGCTGTGGGCATCGCACTATATTAATCAAGGATATTAATCCAGCATTATCTCCCCCATCATTACCTATTATAGATGTAGTCAATGATTTTCTTTGGTCTGTTGATAGTTGTTTATATTGGGGTGGATATGTCATTTATGGGAGATGTAGGACATCATCTCGTTTTCTTACCTTTCCTTTCTTCCTACCTTTCTTTTTTATTTTCTCAATGGCCCCAGTTTGTTTTTAGATAGGATACCTACCTGATGGACAGGTGTAAATAGATTTCATGAAACTTCCCCGCAGACCGATGGGCTTGCAGGTCAGCTCAAATCCCGCGCATAATACATGTATTAAATACACAGGGCAGAAGTCTTGAAACAGGGGAGGAGGAGAAGGAGCATGTGTCGTGGCATTTCCTCAGTCAGTACGTACAACGCGGCCTTGTTGCCGCACTGGGAGTGGTAGGTGATTCCGACGCGAATTGGAGTTCCCTTACTTTACGAGTAGCTACATGGCTAGCTGGATAGGGCATGGCCGTGTCAAGTCTTCTAAACAACACGCGTATCGATATCTAGGAGCAGAGAGAGTACTACGATGCTAATAATACTAGCATACATGTGCTTAGATTACCTACATGTACCTACTTGACTTTAGTAGAGTACATGTAAGTATTCAAGTTCTTGGTAGGTACATGTAGTTCTTGAAAATTACAATTATGCAGCGGTGCCATGATCATGTATCCTTGCTACATCTTCTGTTACATCGACAGTATCCTTTGAATCCGGTTCCTCAGCCTTGTGAGGAACAAGGCCTTCCGTTGTATCTATCTCCATCTGCTGCTGCTCTTGATCCCCACGATTGTTCTTGGCCTCTCCACCAATAACTATATCCGGCCTCTCACTCCACAGTTTCCAGTCCTTCTTCTTCTTGGTTTCCATACCAACAGGGAACCGCTTTACTGCGCCACAACCCTTGCATTCGACGACAAGAACGTCTGCCCATGGTTTGCGTCCATTATGGCTGTCGTTCACAATGCTATGTGTACTTGTGGCGCCAGGGATCAAAAGAGCATCGCACCGCTTGCAGATAGTGCGCTTAACAGCTGGTGAGATACGCAGTACTGATTTTTTTGCGACTGCGCGAGCATTTGAGAGGTAGAAGCGAGAGAGAGAGGTGTTGGCGCTGGAAGGGCCAGTGCCAGGACTGGAAGGAGGAGGATGAGGAGTAGTAGTAGTAGTATCAGAGACCTGGCTATAGGAGAGAAGTTGTGCGGACTGATAGAGGAAGTTTATTCGAGCGTAAATGTGAGGATTCGGAGCGTTCGGCTTGCTGGGCTGTCGGGCTTTGGCTTTTGCCATTGTGTCGAGTATTGAAGTTTGAGGTTTGCATGTAACAGCTCTACCTAGTATCTGCCAGCTTTAGTCCAGGGTTTGGTGGGACCTTGTTCAAGAGGAGTACATCGACAATTACCAAAATATGTACTGGCCTATAACTAAGTAAAAGGTCTCATGGAAAGAACTTGCTCTGTACGGGATCAAGCTTTCCGTCGTACAGTTCAAGTCTGGTTGAGGCTCTGGTGATTCTGTGCTGAGTAATCATACCAGGGTTAGGGGATGCCAGCACAGGATGTTTTATTGACTGCGTCAGATTCCTACTTTTGCCTCTCTTCTTCTTTTCCTCCACTCGTTCGCTCTCCTCTTCACACGTAGTCTCACAGCCCATCAACTGAAGTCCCGTTAACCCTCGCTAGACTCGTTGCTGATCTGTTCTTTCCTAAAGCGGTCTTTCCGTTGTTCTGCATTGTTGAGCTGAGCCTTCTTCTCGCTCACTCCCTCTCCTTCCCTTCCTCCCTTCCTTCCTTCTCTTCTACCTCAACACCTTTCACCCCCATCTTCATTCAACATCTCATCCATCTCAGATTTAACCAACCGTATACACTTTCTGTAACCGACTTAATCAATTCGATCAATCAACATGTCTGGCGAGGAAGATCTTATCGACTACTCTGACGACGAGGGTCTTGATACTAAAGACGACGCAGCCACGACCGCCGTCAGTGGTGATGTTGCTGCTAAAAAATCAGATGCGACTGCTTCCGCAGCCGCTGGAGCCGGAGCCACTGCTGCCGACAAGAAGGGTTCTTATGTCGGAATTCATTCGACTGGTTTCCGAGATTTCCTTCTCAAGCCCGAACTACTCAGAGCTATCGTCGACTGCGGTTTCGAACATCCGTCCGAGGGTCAGTTCTTTCTCCTCCCTAATTGAAAAAGAAATATATCCTCTCTTGTCATCTCTGTCCTCAATCTACGCGTCTTATCGTCGTCTTGGGTGGTCTCGTCATCTATCATCTCCGTGGTCGTTCTTCCGTCTCGCTTAGGCCACTCAGGCGCTGGAGTTCAAGGCAAAACATCAAAGAAACTCGTTTTCTCGATGTATGGCTTCTGGTTGCAAGTATTGCAAAAAAAAAAAAAAAAAGTATGTTTCTCCTGGAAGGAAGCCCAACGACATCGTCACGTCATCATTGCCTTTTCAATTTGACTCTGCTTGGTGTATCGCGACGATCGAGGGTGGGAAGCATGGAGAGAACATGAAAGAGGGGGAAATTTTTCAATCCGCAGAAGGCCGGTATATGAGCGAGACGCGGAGACGGACAAGATAGATTGATAGACAGACGTGGCTACCCATACGCACACATGCGCGACTTTGCTTGATCCCAATCATCATTGTTTACAAAAATCGGTCGAGAATGCGCGAGTTAACATAAACATTCGGTTCCTTCCTACAGTCCAGCAAGTCTGCATTCCTCAATCGATTCTCGGAACAGACGTTCTTTGCCAGGCCAAATCCGGTCTTGGTAAGACTGCGGTCTTCGTCCTCACGACTCTTCAACAAGTCGACCCTGTCCCCGGCGAGGTCTCAGTCCTGGTCATGTGCCACACCCGTGAATTAGCCTACCAGATCAAGAACGAGTACGCGCGTTTCAGCAAATACATGCCTGATGTCCGCACTGCAGTCTTCTATGGTGGTACCCCAATGCAAAAGGACGTGGAGGTATTGAAGAACAAGGACCAGCACCCCCACATCATTGTCGCGACCCCCGGTCGGTTGAACGCGTTGGTTCGTGACAAGCACCTGAGGCTAGGAAGCGTCAAGGTATTTGTGTTGGATGAGTGCGACAAAATGTTGGAGCAGATTGGTATGTTTGATTTAGATACGCCCTTAATCTTCCATTCATTTACACTAGCTGACTTGATCAAGACATGCGCCGCGATGTGCAGGAAATCTTCCGTGCAACCCCTCAGCAGAAGCAAGTTATGATGTTTTCTGCCACTCTTTCACAGGAAATCCGCCCGATTTGCAAGAAGTTTATGCAGTCTCCTCTCGAAATTTATGTAGACGACGAGACCAAACTCACCTTACACGGTCTTCAGCAGTACTACGTGAAGCTTGATGAAAAGGAGAAGAATAGGAAGCTAAATGAATTATTGGACCAGCTCGAGTTTAACCAAGTTATCATCTTTGTCAAGAGTACCCTCAGAGCAAACGAGCTCAACAGACTATTGACGGAGTGCAACTTTCCCAGCATTGCTGTACACAGTGGAATGGCCCAGGAAGATCGGTATATATATCCTGGTTTCGCTGGCATTGATCGATGCTAATATATGATTATTCAGTATTGCACGATACAAGCAATTCAAAGAGTTCAATAAGCGAATTTGCGTCGCTACAGATGTCTTTGGTCGTGGTATTGATATTGAACGTATCAACCTTGCCATCAACTACGATCTTCCATCCGACCCCGACTCTTACTTGCATCGTGTTGGTCGTGCCGGTCGTTTCGGAACCAAGGGTTTGAGTATCTCCTTTGTGAGCTCAAAGGAAGACGCCGAGGTCCTTGACAAAATTATGGAAAGGTTCGAAGTCAGCTTGGACCCATTCCCAGAGGGCGGAATTGATGCCAGCTCGTAAGTACTCCTTCGAGGAAGAATTTCTTAAATTCTTGCGCTGATTATATTATACCATAGTTACATGAACACTTAAATGGTGAGATCGATTTTTATACGATTTTGCATGTGTTCGAGTAAGCCTTTTGGAACCTGGGAGGGGTTTAAAAGTTTATCGGGGAAGCGATGATATTCGTTGGGTAATGAAATATGGATATCCTCGGGGGAAAAAAAATTCAAAACCTGCGAAGTAAAACTCTTTTCAAACTATTATCAGCCTGGGAAAGAAGAGATTCTGGTTGGGAGCAAGAGGGGTTCTTGCTTGATGAATAACTTCTTTTTTCATGGTTCTGGGGGAAAGGGTGGCGCTTCTTATTTTTTTTTTTTTTTTCGTTTTCTGTTGTGCTCTTTTTGTCTTTTTCTACTCTCCTCCCGGGGGTTATCTTCAATAGTTATGTTTTTGTCTTCTTGCTACGAAATATGATAAGGTCTATGCGACGCAACGAATCTCCACATTTCTTTCTATGGGTGCTAGTGCCAAGTCTTCGAAAAGTGACGAATGATATCTGGTGATGGGTTATGGAGCTAGTCAGTTACCCACCCCATACTTTGTTCCATCCCTCTGCACCTAAAAACTCTGCTAAAGACCCGCTACATCATCCGTTTCCCACAAGTGCTTTTAACTAGCTATCCCTTCGAACATCCATAATGACGGACTTTTTGCTCTATGTTGTCATCAACCCCAACATGTTGAAGGTGTCTGAGGAGCTTCCACCACCCTTCAAAGGTCGTAATGTAGGACCGTATGTATTCTCACCATCCTTTCCATTAAAACATTGATTGGCTGGTTGACTGAGGATGAACAGACCACATCAGGGATTAGTTGTCGATGTGCAGAAAGTCAAAGACTTGATTGATGCCGGAGCAACTGCAATCAAATTGCGTGGAGATTCCGCCATCGACACGAGCGATTACACAAAGCTTGCCAAAGGAATTCATGAGGTTACAAAGAAGTATAATATCCCATTGATCATCCATGATCGTGTTGACATTGCGATGGCATCAGGAGTTGATGGGGTGGAAGTGGGAAAAGGATGCCTTGGTAAGTTATCCGCTGCGTCTGCAACGAAGTCACGCTGAGTAGAATATCAGACTACATGAGTACCAGGAAGATCATGGGGCCTGAAAAATTGATCGGTGTGTCGATTACCAATAAACGTCAAGCCCATCTTGCGTCGAAAGTTCAAACGGCGTACCAAGTCATTGGGCCTGTATATGAGCCTCTACTTGCAGTGGAGTCTCTTCAAGTGAGCCCGCTGGGGGCTGCTGGGGCCAGGGATATATTGAGTCATACTGTAGGCCTCGATCCGCAAATACAGTTTTTGCTCGCAGGAGGGATTACACCGGAAAACGTTCGGCGGGTCATAAGCCAGTCAAGAGTGCCGCTCAAACAGGCCGATGGTATTGTGTTGGGATATGACCCTGAGTGAGTAATTCAGATTTGGTTTTTACAGTTATGGCGCTGACGGCGAGAAAGTTTGGGCCATGTGACAATGGTAGCTAGAATCTTGGAAACCAAAAATCTTATCAACGCCATGCAGAAGAGCCTTGAAGAGGACTTGGCTAGCTGCGCTATTGGTGCTACTGTTGGTTCTGGAGACTCTGTATTCCTGGACACAAAGAAACTACCTACTGCTAAGGTGTCTTCTGTCATTGCAAGTATCTCCAAGCATCGCCCTTCATTCAGGTGCATCGTCCCTGAAGAGAGCAAAGATATAACTAAGGGAGTAAGCGCTGTAATGTGAGTTTAATCACTATAGCATGTTGGACTGTTTTTCTCAAAAACTGATCAATTATTCCTGCAATCTAGTGGATCGGTCCCGGAGTACTCTCTCGTATTTGAAGAAATGAAATATCGTTGCGATAACCTTCAACAGCTTCAGAGCTGTCTTATCAGCATGGGAACAGCTTCAACCGTGGGTTATATTGTTGCACTTAAACTTTATAACCTTAAAGCTTTCCCCGTTATTCTTGAGCCCAAAATCGATAGTATCAATGTCCACAGAAGCGCAGCTGCAGAGAGCTTACTGGCAGCTGGCAACTTTGCTCTGATTAAGGGAACTGTCGAAGAGATCCTTCATCTCTCGGACATGTGCAAAAACAATGTTCAGAAGACTGGAAATATCGAACAAGAAAACTTGGTCGGCATTGTTTCGAAGGAATGCAAGGTACTCGCATTACGGGAGAATTGTGCTGTACTTTCTACAGGGCGTGTGTATGTCCTTTCAGATGGCATTCGTACTATTCACATCAAAAATGGTTCACATCTCTTGAATACAGTCGTAAGTTTTATGAAAATCCCATGGTTTTAATTATGGATTTATTGACAGTTCTGACAGGGAAATGACGCTTTGGGTCCTATTTTGGCCGCCTGTCTCGCCGTTGAGGCGAACGACCCATTCGTTGCTATTCTTTCCGGTCTTCTCTTGTTCACTATTGCCAGTGATCAGGCAGCCACTAATGTTAATACAAAAGGCCCAGGAACCTTCATACCTGCGTTGATTGATGAAATCTGGAAGCTATCGCAGCTGTCACTCAATGGGGATGACAGCTGGGCCGAGAAGGCTGTCTATGAGAGGTTTGAGTAGATATTTCTTGTCATAGTATCGAAGAGGCATTAATGTTGGGGGTGCTGTTTCTCTGGGTAAATCTGGTAAGTGATTTGCTGAGTTCTGTTTGCTGAGTATCTTCCACGCCTCGGAGATCAAAAAATAAAATTAGCTGCAATAAATTCGTTTAGATGGGGCCCAATATCTTGTTCAATGCGAAGAACTATCGCCTGTATGGAATATAGGGAAGAAAAAAACTTGGCTTAAAATCTAGCAGTGACTGGTATTCCCCAAGTGTGATAAGGCATAAGCTACTGAATGCGGGAACTCCTGTGGACTGATCAATTGGGAAACACTCTCGTCAAGTCTTTAGATTGGTGGCCTGAATCCACCACAACTTCTCTGCATACAAGTCTTGAATCAATAGCAGAAGTGACTAGAACGTACATGTAGACACATAATACGCCATTCGCCGAATTGAAAAACGACCTTTATTGTAAGCCCCCCATTATCGGAAGTTGTGTGCGCGTTGGAGGCTCAAGTAAACCCTCCTAATCACACAATAAAGTACTCTTCCGCTGCTCTAGCCTATTATTCGGCCGCAGGAATATTGAAGAGCGGTCCAGAGTTCTTAGTATCCATCAGCCGCCGGGAAGTCAGCATATTTACAAGCAGAGGGGTTATCCATCACTTAGGTGGAGTTGTTGGAGCTCCTTGGTGTCTCTGAAGTGTATTAGAGGGCGTCCTCCGCTCATAGCACCTTTCCACTCGAGCTCCGGTGATACCGTTCCTGTGACAGGCTGTGCTAGCCATCCGAGTTGAAGGTGGAGTTGGAGACCATCTATGCGTGTGTCTCAAATTGTGAAAAAATCGCTCAAGATGGATCGCCGAGAGATGACGACCCTCCGCCCCCTTGTTTCCCAGAGAATGGGGCGGGATCGGGCTGTGTGGTTCTAGTTGTTGTGGGCAGGAGAGGAGGTAACTTCAGTTGTGTCTGAGCCGGGAAAAATAATTAGAGCCGTGGAATGTATCATGGATTGGGAAGAGTATTGCAGATGGAGAGTATACCGCCCGTCAACTTAAGATATGCTTAATATATACTAGGCGTGGTACATGGTCATGATAGATTGTTATGGGTTCAATCCCGGGGGCGGGAGTCTATAGATCTATACTGGAGTGTATGTGTAATAAATGGCACTAACTCCCCCGAAAAGCATACACTTTCAGCAAGACCTTTTCGCAAATTTATTTTCAAACTCATTGCCATTTTCTGGAGCTTGGTGGCCCTCCTCCAGCCTCGTGGGCTAGGTGTGATATCGAGCGGATCTCTGGGCTGGCCATAATATGATTGCAGCTTGAACTATCTTGGCTTCTCGCTCATTATTTGGTCTCCCCCCCCCTCCCCCATGGTCAGGGCCGGATGTAGGATTAAGATTTAACGAAACCTTTTCAGACAATATTCTTTTTATAGTATAGCAGATACAGTTACATAGTAGTAGTGGAGGGGTTCGTCAAGGTTACCGGCACTCGAGAGTTGTCGCGAGTGATATCTGGTGATGCAGCTAGGTCTATCGTTATCTAGACCAGCCTAAGGAATCTTCGATAGGAAGAGATGTCATCGGTTACGCTCGTTTACAACCTTCCTACTGCGTTTATGGTTGATGAGTTAAGCTGTTTATACGCCCGTCTCTGTTTTGTCGAGCCCTCTCGATGGCCGGAACCTCCAGTCGGGCTATACGTGCTAATGCTAGCAAAAAAGGATTAAGAGGGCGCTCAGACAGGCACCAGTACACTCATGGTTTAAATGGTCGAGGGGTACTGTAGTCAGCCTAGCGGAGCCACCATGTAGACCTTTAGGAGGTCCTGCGCCCGATTCACATCAATGCAGTGGAGCTGGTCATGTGGGATACCGTAGCTGGGTCCCGCATTGTGGCCTTTTTTTGTAAAACGTCTGTCCGCATCCCCTGGTTACATGTATGCATATAGTCGACTGCTGTGGTTGATAACTGGCTACTAATGCCTCATAAGAATAGTTGTACTATGTAACTACTAAGTAGCTGGGGTTGTTCTTGTTATCGAAAAACATATCATGAGAACACCCATCCCCACATCTATGTGCACTTGTAGACCTGGCGATTTGCCGCTGGGTCTACATGTGGTATCCTATAGAGAAGGGGTTGGGGGGGGGGGGGGCGTCTAAACGCCCGTGCTGTGCGGAGCTGGTATGTGACTACAAGGTGATTTCTGACTGACTGGACGTATACTGTACTATACTGACCAACTATATTGGGGCCGGTGCGCTTTCTCAGAAGTATATAGGCTGATCGTGGAGCAAGCTGTTCGCCCCCCCCCCCCCCCCCCCCCAACCTTTTCCTGGAGAGATAATTGGCGGCCGTTCATTTACGTTCGTCGGTGTGATTTTTTCTTTTTCTCCAAGGGGGGGTAGAATAAGAAGCTGCGGTTAGTGTCACGCCGATGGTTGGGCGAAAAGCTAGAGAGGCGGTACGCGCGCGGTTGTAGGTAGGCCGCGGGCTTGGTCACCGGATATCACTCGCTCGCTCGCTGGTCGGGATGCGGGAACGGGCACATATCGTAAGCTGTAGGGCCCCGGGGGGAAGCTGGGAGTGGGATCGGCTGTTTCTACGGCAGCATGACTGTCAAGAGCGAAAGGTTCTTAAGATTTGGGGGGGGGGGGAGGGTTACTTGCGTATGATGGGTATTTACAGCTAGTTATCCAAGTTGGTAAGAACATACCTGGGAGCGGGAGGGCCCGGTGGGAAGGAAGTGTTGCCCTGTGTTATTGCCTGCCCTTATTTGTTCTGTATTCCGGAGCTGGGTTGTTTGCTATGAGCGTCGGTTTGGTTGGCGGTCTGGAGATGGGGGGGGGGGGTTATCGAGGTGGGAGTGGGGTGGGCATGGCTCTTGAATACCCGGGGGGGTCTGGGGGGTTCGTTTTCCGCTCCCTTTGTTGTGGATTGGCTGTGGCCGAAGATAGTACAGTATGTGACCGCGGCGGCCAGCCTCGACGGGGCGGCTTTGTCGACTTATACGGAGGAGTACTGGAACTTTGCTGTGTATGTTTTTTGTAACGCATTAATTCTTTCTTGCACTGAAAGAAAAAAAAAAAAGATGAAGGGTGGGGCCGGGGGAGGAAACTCACCTGCGGGAGAATTAAAAAAAACGAACAGGAGAAGCGGAGTAGGAGACATCCATGCGAGTGGAGGCCGTCAAATGGGGGGTGACGAGAGAGAGGGAGAGAGCTAATCACAATTCCTCTACGCGCCGCGCGGGGGGGGGGGGGGGGGGAGGAGGTGCATGGGGCAGGCCATGCATGATATATGTACGCCGAGGACCTTTTTGTAAAAATTTATTGGCTCATTTTTTTTCCCGGGGCTTATATTGGGACCCTCTAGCTCTCCTCGTCGATTCCGGGGATGGGAGCACCTGCTGTGTATGATAAATCGGAGATGAATTGCCGTGAAGAAGTATACTCCTGATCAGCAAGTACTTTTTGTTTTGCCATTAATTTTTCTTGAGCTTATTGTGCCCCTCCTCCCCGGCCAGTGGGTTGGGTGTGGATGTCGGTCGGATCGAAGCAGCTTAGGCTCAGGAACTGATAGGGGGTCACATCACATGTACAAGGGAGAGAGAAGATAGGGCATGGGCTGGCACGAGGCGTGTAGGTGGAGGTGGACTCTGGCTGGAGAGTTTCTTTGTGGCTGCTTGGACCGTCAAGGCGAGGCGGGCGGATAATCGATGCTGCGGTGGTTGATCTGGGTCATGGGCTATCACTCGGTACAGGTGTTGCTTGCCGCAGCAACGAATTCAAGGCCATAAAATAAGAGCGACCACCGGCACAAAGTAAAGAATTAACAAGCATTAAATACACGCAAAGAGCACACATTTTACTATATACGACAACACACGAGCCCAATCAACAACAAGAAGAAAACGCTTTTAATTAAATATCCACACCCCCCCCACCCACCTCCCTCTAAAAGTCCACATCCACCTTCTTCGCCCCCTTCCCCCCCTCCTCCTCCTCCATCGGCGGCAGCGAATACGGCCCAATCTCAAACCTCCTCCTGGTCACCACAAACGCCAGATCCTCACCCCTGCCCACCGCGCCCCCCACGCCCCCGCCCTTCTCCCCCACAACCGGCACCTTCCACACCCTCACCAAGCCCTGCGGCGACCCCTCCTCCTTCGCAGAGTGCCCGAACGGCGTCAGCTCAACAACGCAGTCGGCCAGCACCTCGGCCCAGCGCACGAGCCCGCTGGCGCGCGGGTACAGCTCGAGCGGCAGGCTGGCCATGAGTGTGAGGGCCGGGTGGGAGCGCAGGAGCGCGCGCAGGGCGTGCAGGAAGGGGAGGAGGTGGGAGGGGGTGGCGGCGGAGGGGGGGTAGAGGAGTGGGGAGAGGAGGGAGGGGAGGAGGATGCGGTGGGGGTGTGGGGAGTGGGTGGTGATGGCGGTGGTGAGCTGCGTGAGGATGTGGGCGAAGGGGGTGGCGCTGGTGGGGGGTGGTGGGGGGATGAAGGCGAGTTTGGAGGTGGGCGGGAGGGTGAGGCGCTTGGTGAGGTCGTAGGTGTGGCAGAAGGGGGTGGCGGGGGCGGTGGTGTCGGCGGGGGTTGTGGTGCTGCTGCCGGCGGGGGGTGGTGGTGCTAATTAGTTAGGTAGTTAGTATATATAGCTATAGCTGTAGAAACCAAACACAACTGATATCCCAGTGACACCATACCCCGACTGCCCCCAATCCCACTCCCAAACCCCCCCAGCCTCTCATACCTCCACGCAATCTTCATCTTCCCACTCCCCTTCTCCGCACCCCCACTTCCCGTCTCATCCCCCACCTCCTCCGCGCCCGTCACCGCCGGCAGATCCCTCACCCACGCCTCCGGCGCACCCACCACCGTGACCGCATGGCCCTGCACAATCCCCTCCGCCGCATAGTACCGCAGCAGCGCGCCGCCAAAGTCCGTCGTGCCCGGCTCCTCAATGAGCACGGAGCATCCCAGCGGCAGGCCGGCGTGGCCGGCGAGCAGCGCGTCGAGCGAGGGCGTGCCCGTGGAGGTCGTGGGCTGGCCGTTGATGGGCGAGGGGCGGATGCCCGGGGTGGGCGGCTTGGGGGCGGTGGCGGCGGGGGGCGTGGGCGTGGGCGTGGGCGTGTGTGGGGAGGGGCCGCGGTTGATGACGATGTTGCGTTTGCGGAAACTCATGGTTGGGGGGTGATGATTGCTTGGTGGGATAGTCGGTGGTTGGTGTTGATGTTGATGTTGGTGTTGGTGGGGCTTTTGAGAGAGTTGTGCGGCTCTGTGGTGGGGGGTGCTGGGAGTAGCTGGTTGTGGTTAGCAGCTGCCTCGCTCAACTCACTTCAACTCCAACTCTCACTCACTCTCTCTACATCCCACAACCCTACCAAACATCCACTCCCGACCCACAATCCACCCACCATGTCGTAAGCCACCCCCACCCCCCCTCCCCTTCCCCCAGCACACCCACCACTAACCCCCCCCCCCCCCCCCCTCGCAGCGCCGACTCGCTCCTCCTCGACTCCACCTTCACCATCACGGCCATCGACCAGAAGAAGTACGACCGCGTCGCGCGCGTCTTCGGCGAGCGCGAGGACCTCAAGTTCACGCTCGACATCCACAGCGAGCTGTACCCGCTCGCGGCCGGCGAGACCATCCAGCTGTCGATCGCGTCCACGCTCTCGCTCGACGGCTCGAAGGACGACAGCGCCAACAGCAAGACGGGGTGGCGCGAGACGCGCTCGGGCGAGCTGACGCTGGCCGATACGTATGATTATGTCATGTATGGGAAGGTGTACCGCTTTGAGGAGGGGAATGGCGAGTTTATGTAAGTTGTTCCTGGGGGGGGGCGGGGGGGCGTGGGAGGGATGGGAGCTGACGAGGAGTAGAAAGGTGTATGCGTCGTTTGGGGGGCTGTTGCTGCATATTGAGGGCCCGCATAAGAGGTTGAGCTCGCTGAGGCATGAGTATATCTACCTCCTCATCAAGAAATAGAGGAGTGATAAGTGGGTGGTGGGTGGGTACTGTGGAGGAGCGGTGGTGCCGGTTTAATCTTTTAGGAAAAATTGTTAGATAGTTACCAGATCCCGCTATACGCAATTCAAAGGGGGAATAAAAATGGCGTTCTGTTTTACTGCGTGCTTTCTTTGGTATATGGTGACTGCTATGTATGGACAGAGATGCGTTTATGATTCGGGACGTAGTAGTGGTGATGTAGCTACAATGGACGTTATACGGCCCGGTGGTCATTGACTCTAACCAAGTAAACTGCAATAGCGAAAGGGGCTCGTTGTAGTAGTAATATAGGATCCAATTGATCATTGGCTCCAAGTAATAACGAAAGGGGGCTAGTGCAGCACGGCAATTAGTAGCAAACGTACATGCAGGCTAGCATTCCCAACGGAGCCAGAGCGCAGTACTAATACAATCCTGCTGCTTCAGGGCCTCCTTTCGTACTTGCACTCCCTCTTCTAATACTACATGTATCTACTAATCTTGGTGATGATCATCCAGCGTGATGGTCAATTGCAACAATTCATTGGCGTGAGTGTATTCCTACCAAACACAAAGGTTTGCACACAACAATAACGATACCCTCAACGATGAGAAAAGCCAACTTAAGAACCCCCCCCCCCCCCCCAACCAAGAACCCAGCTGTCGACACAACACATACCCCAGACCTACCAAGTCGGGAACTCGAACCGCCTGTGGATGCGCGAGCAGATCTCGATATAGTGCGGCTCGTTCTCGGGCGTGATGATGCCGTGGCGGATGAAGAAGTCGAGCAGGACTACACAAACCACACACACATTAGCAGTAGCTCCACCCCAATTGAAATCTAACAAACCCTCATCAGAGAGGAGGAAAGAGTCCTACGCACCAATCGCACAATTCGGCTTAAAGCTCCCCTTGGCCAGCTCCTCCTTCACCTGTCCACCGTCAGCACCATCCCCCCCACCCCCAAAGGGGCAAAACTCACCTCCTCCACCCCCAACAGCCGAAACCCCACCACCTCATCATCCCCCGGCCTCGGCACCACCCCCTCCCCCACCTCCATATCCCACACAAACTGCACCTCCGGCTGCAACAAGCCCTCCTCGCCGCCCGCACTCTTGTGCCGCTCATAAAAATACGACACGCACCCCACACTCCTCGCACACCCCTCCACCAGCTCCCGCCCAAAGCTCGCCTCCTCGCCGCTCTCCTTCACCAGCGTCTCCAGCACGCCCATCCCCGCCGCGATCCCGCCGGCCACCGTGTTGTCCAGCATGCCGCCATACGTCGGCTTCGCCGGGTTCCTGGTCGGCACCCAGATGCGCAGCGGCGACGGGGCGAAGGCGGTCATGTGCACACCGTACGTGACGACGCCGAAGAGCGCGCAGGCGCTGCGCTCCATGGCCAGGTAGAGGGTTCCGGGCGGCGAGTAGACGGCGTAGTCCTCGTTGCGCCAGCCGCGCAGGACGGCGAAGGTGTTGGCGGACCGCCAGGAGGTGAGGGTCTTGAGCATGTTTGACGAGCGCTCGGCGGGGGTGGACCCGTGCAGGGTGACGGTGGCGCCGGTGATGGTCCAGTGGGGGCCCGAGAGGGCGGTGTTGGCGAGGGCGCTGACGACGGGGGGGAGGAGGTAGCCGAGCGGGTGCGTGGCGTGGGTGAAGAGGGTGAGGGTGGAGAGGCGCTCGGCGTGGAGGGCGGGGTGCACGGTGGGGGAGGGGAAGCTGTGGGGGGGGGGGGGGGGTCAGTATATATAATTGAGAGGGGGGTGGGGGAGAGATTTGGGGGAGGGGCGGTACCTGTCGACGGTGTTGACGAGATCGAGGTTTGAGTAGCGTTTTGTGGACGGCATTGTGGTTTTGGTGCCTTATTTGTTGTAAATAGTGAGGTTTTGGTGGTGGATATAAAAGGTTGGGTGTTGCTGTCAATCATCAATCAACCCACTTTATCAGCCAGCAGTGACGTCTTATCGATAAGCAATGATCAACCCCCCACCCGAGCATCCCCGCCCCCACTCACTCACCACCCACTCACCACCAATACCAACACCAAAACACCCCCAATCCCACACCAAAACACCCCCATTCCCACCCCACAAACACCCACAATGGCGTCCACCACCACGCTCAAAGTCGCCCTCCTAATCGTCTCCACCACCGCCTCGCGCGACCCCAGCACCGACGCCTCGGGCCAGCTGCTGCGCGACCTCTTCGCCGCCAGCACCACCCCCGCCCTCGCCTGGGAGGTGGCCGAGACGCTCATCGTCCCCGACGACACGCAGGCCATCCAGGACGCGGTGGTGCGCTGGGCGGATGTCGAGAAGCTCAATCTGGTGGTTACGACCGGGGGCACGGGCTTTGCGATATCGGATGGCACGCCTGAGGCCGTGAGGCCGCTGCTGGGGAAGGAGGCGCCGGGGTTGGTGTGAGTTGGTTCTTTGTTTTTGTTCTTTGGGTTTGGGGGGGGGGGGGGAGGGAATTGGGACTGACGGTGGGGGTGAATGGTAGGCATGCGATGCTGTCGACGTCGTTGAAGATTACGCCTTGTAGGTTTCTCTAAGGATGATGGTCTTTATATACTCGGTTTCAACATGTTGGATTTCTACATACTGGATTTCTATATATCCACTATTTCTACACCTACGATCCTTATATACCTACGATTCCTACATATCCATATGCCTATATCTCCACGACCTCCCTGTATTCCTCTATACACCTCTATATCCATCTACAAAGCCACAAAACACAGCTAACCCCCCCCCCTCCAGTCGCCATGATGGCCCGCCCCGTCGCCGGCGTCCGCGCCCACACCCTCATCATAACGCTCCCAGGCTCGCCCAAAGGCGCCAAAGAGAACCTCTCCTGCCTCCTCCCGCTCCTCCCGCACGCCTGCATCCAATGCAGCGGCCTCACCAGCTCCCGCGCCCTGCACTCCGGCGGCACCCCCGCGCTCGAAGCCCGCTCCGGCCTCCCCCCAGCACCCACACCCTCCACCTCCACACCCTCCACACCGCACACCCACCATCACCACCACCACCACCACCACGACCACCCGACCCCGCGCGCCCACACCGCAAACACCCTCAACGGCCCCGTCACCTCCCGCCACCGCACCTCGCCCTACCCCCTCCTCACCGTCGCCGCCGCCACAGCGCTCATCGCGCGGGAAACAGCCCTCACCGACATCGTCGCGCACCCGGTGGGCCCCAGTCTCGTCGGCCACATCCTCGCCGAAGACGTAACCGCCCCGCACCCCATCCCCGCCTTCCGCGCCAGCATCGTCGACGGCTACGCCATAGTCCACACCGACGGCCCGGGCGTCTACCCCGTCGTCTCCGTCTCCCACGCCTCCCCCTCCCCCACCGCCCCCGCCACCCCCCTGCAGCCCGGCCAAATAGCGCGCATCACAACCGGCGCGCCAGTGCCCGATGGTGCCACGGCCGTCGTCATGGTCGAAGACACAGAGCTCACCCGCAGCACAGCCGACAGCGCCGAGGAGCTCGAAGTGCGCATCCTCGCCTCTGGCCTCCGCGCCGGCGAGAACATCCGCGAGATCGGCAGCGACGTGGCGCCCGGCACCGTGGTGCTCCACCGCGGCGACCCCATCACCGCCGTCGGCGGCGAGATCGGGCTCCTAGCGTCCATCGGCCGCGCATCGGTGCAGGTGCGCCGCAAGCCCGTGGTAGCGGTGCTGAGCACGGGCGACGAGGTGGTAGCGCACGACCGCGAGGGGCCGCTGCGCGCTGGCGAGATCCGCGATTCGAATCGGCCGGCGCTGTTGAGCGCTGTTGCGGCGTCGGGGTTTGCGACGGTGGACCTGGGGGTTGCGGCGGACGCGGCGGGCGCGCTGGAGGGGGTGTTGCGGGAGGGGCTGGCGCGGGCCGCTGTGGATGTGCTGGTGACGACGGGGGGCGTGTCGATGGGCGAGATGGACCTGCTGAAGCCGACGGTTGAGCAGGCGCTCGGCGGGACGGTCCATTTCGGGCGGGTGGCGATGAAGCCGGGGAAGCCGACGACGTTCGCCACCGTGCCTGTGCCCGTGCCTGTGCCCGTGCCCGCCGGAGAGGAGGGGCAAGGGGGGCAGCAGCAGCAGCAGCAGCAGAAGAAGAAGCTGCTGTTTGCGCTGCCCGGAAACCCCGCGAGCGCCATCGTGACGTACCATCTGTTTGTGCTGCCGGCGCTGCGGGCGATGCTCGGGCACGTGCCGGCGGGGCTGCCGGTGGTGCGCGTGGTGCTGCAGGCGGACGTGGCGCTGGACGAGCGCCCGGAGTATCACCGGGTGTGGATTGCGGCGGGCGGCGAGGACGGCCGGCTGAGGGCGTGGAGCACGGGCGGGCAGAGGAGCAGTCGTGTGGGGAGCGCGGGCGGGGCGAATGGGGTGCTGGTGCTGCCGGCGAGGGGCGAGTGTGGCGGGAAGAGGGGCGAGCTGGGCGTCGTGCCGCGGGGGGAGGTTGTGGATGCGATTCTGTGGGGGCCGGTGGGGGCGGGTGGGGGTTTGTGATGGGGGCCGGTGGGGGGCGGGTGGATGGTTGGTGAGGTAGGGAGCTGGATAGCAGTTGAGCGTCTTGTTGCGGTTTGCGGCTGTCTCTGTGCTTTGTTTGGTTCGTGGGCTTGGGGGATTGTAGATGGTCGTGTATATACCGTTGGAGATTGAACGAGTTTGTTCGATCACATTCAAACACCCATGGCCCGCAGCCAGTAACCCATCCAGGAGCCTTGTGATGCCAGGAATGCCAGCAGCCTACCATATGCCATACCATCTACATGTGCACTGAGATACAGAAGAGATACTACGGCCTCTGAACTATATTTACCACTTTTTATGACTTCCCTTGCTCTTTACTACTGCTGCAATTTCTCTTTGGTATGCTGTCAATGATTTTATATACATTTTCCCCAATCTAGCCCGCCTTTCCCACTCTTCCCTAGCTTGGGCTTCAATAAATTTTTATGTTTTCATTAAGAGTAGCCTCTCTTCACTTTCCGGACTTGTCGAAAGGCATGGCTAGTAGGGAATACTCGTGAGGCTGCATTGCGGGTGTGGGGGGGATGTCAAGTTAGACGCACTCGTTGTCACGCTACTCATTGTTTCCTCACTTTTTTTTTTTTTTTCCTGCGGGTGTACTACAAGAGTGGAGTACCGCCTGAGACAGACAAACGTCCCATCTACACATGACCACCGTTCTCATCAAACCTCTGCATCTACGGTTACTTGTAGTCCGTTCCCCCACACCCCCACCATCCCAGAGACCGGCCCACGGCATGCGAGTGATGTTCCATGAATCCCGCCGCCACGTCTCCCAGCCCGAATTAACACAGCTGCCTGGACCCTGCAACCCCCCCCCCTCCTCTGCGTTTTACAAACCGCCTAGTAACTACCACTGCACCGCACTGCACTGCACTGCACTGCACTGCACGTCCATCTCGCCATCTAGCTGGCTGGCTAGGACAGTGCATCCGAGACCGCAATCTCCCCGCGCGCGGGTATGTGGCCGAGTGACAATCTATGATCGGATTGTGGGTAGTGAATTTTTTTTTTGCTGGTGATGGTTGGATTGCGTGGAATGTGGAATCTAGCTTGTAGCTTGCATTTCATCCCATGGGACCTACCAACGGTTAATCAAGAGTTGAGTCTCTAGTTAAGTTCCGGGCAGGTTAGCATGAGCAGCAGCTGGGAACGAGCCTAGGTTTAGGGTAGTGTTCTCTTATAGTTTTTCTCCGCGCAATAAGCAGAATTCTTTTATCCCTCTGCCCCAGTATGATCGACCCCCAGTCTGGAGTCGCGTTACACCCTGAACACAGTCAGAATCTCGCCGAGGAAGCTCCCAAATACAAATATTGACTTTCTGGACTACATATATGTACAACGACCACAACTTGTCATTCACGTCAAAGAACAAATGCAGCAGCTCGCTCAACGAGCACATTCGGCACTTTAAAGCTCGACAACCAAATTTACATTGTAGATTCGACACAGAACCACAAACATACAGCTCATCTACACATATAGCACACAGTTTACGACGGAGTGGAAGCCAACCCCCACCATACACACAGAGTTATCACGAGCACACAGCTGCGGAGGCCTAAACTATAGCTCTACAGCCAACTTTGCTGCAGCCTCAGACAACACCCCATGTTACCGCCTCGAAGAGAAAGCAGCACTCAAACCCCACAGTCATGCCCCACAGTCTACTCCCTCGCAGTCTCGGACACAAAGCGTCCCAAACCCGCAATGAAGAAGCCTGCAGAGAGACAAATCAAAAATTAAGTGACCTAACAAACCCGAAGGTCTGTAGCAGACGCTCAACCCCCCCCCGCTGTGCAATGGAAGTCTCGCAGCCCGGAGCCCCGGTATTCATGATCACCAAGGCTCGTCGCTAGGTAAGTATGAAGAGGGAAAAGGGGAGCGGGGGGGGGGACGGGGCCTTGTATACCTCTCAAAAGGCCAAGATAGCTCGGCTGCTTTTTAGGTTTGTGTGGGCGGCGAAATTCGGGATGGCTGATGTGGCCTGTATACTTGCATGTGGCCTGAATGTATGGTATACATTTACAGAAGGGCTGTACATCGATGCTGGTGACGAATACATGTAGGTTTGCGTGCCTGGAGAGTGTAGTTATCTTCGCCGATTGCAAGATCCACGTATTGACAACACCCGGGGGGTGAAGGGAGTTTACTCGCCCCTAAATTAAAGTGAAGCCACATTTCAGAAGTCTTTTTATTACTTGCATTTAGTACATGGAACTTATAACATCGTTACATGTAGTTTCTCCTTCTGAGCTACGTGGTTACGATCACTCTATTGCCAGTGCAGTCTTCGCGGCTAGGTCACCATGGCCAAGTTACAGTCCTACTTATGGAGAGTCTATTCACACCACAAGTGCGGCTCCGTCTTCATTCCAGGCGGTCAATGAACTAAAGGTTTATGCTTCTTGCAGGTCCCATAAGCGATGTAAATTTTTATAATTATCCGTTCACCTTTTCTTTTTTTTTTTTTTTACCAAACAACAACCCCACCCGCACCAATACCAACCACGCTTACCAAAAAACCTGCAAACTAATCATTACCTCCTACCACCAGTCTAACCAAACCCGCCAAAGCCTTGGCAACCACAACCACCTCAACCAAGCAATAACGTCATACCTACCCACCACCCCACCAAACAAAAACAGCAGCTACCAAATCAAAACCACAACCTCATACAAAAATGTTTCGTTGGGTAAGCATTCCCCCCATACTCCTCCCCCCCCCCCCCCCCCCCCCCCGATCAGACTACCCAGCTAACACCGCAAGCGCAGCACAAAACTCTCGACGTCCTAACACTCTTCCACGCGCCCAAGTCGGCGCCATCCAAGCGAGTCCTAGACCTGCTGAAAGAAGCCTCCACCAGCGCGACCGAGGACCCTAACAAGAAGGCCGTCTTTGAGCTCGAGGTTGTCGAGGCGCCCAAAGTGCCGACGCCGTCGCAGCTGCGGTCCATCCTGGAGTTTGCGGGCAAGAACCGCGTTGGCGAGATTATAAAGGGCGCCAAGTCGGAGAGGGAGGCCATGAAGGCGCTGGATGAGGGTGGGGAGAGCATCAGTGAGAGGGTGCTGAGGCCACTGTTGGTGGATTGGAATAATGGGAGGGCTGGTGAGTTGTTCCCCGTGAATTAATTTGGGGGCGGGCTGATTGTGGGTAGTGCTTGGGGCCGATGAGAGTGCTATCAAGAACTTGGTAGATACTCTGCCAAAGTAGGGCAAGGCATTGCGGACTAATACCATGTGTTTGGGTGGGGGTAAGCTGATATTCTTGCATGTATATCTATTGCCCTGACCTCTAATACAATTTCTGTCAAGGGAAGAATGCTTATGGACATCATCTATTATATACCGTACAGTAATGAAACAGACAGATAACCCCTTTTTCATCCAGGTGACCAAACCCCGGAAACTAGTAAGCAAACTGGGAAAGTATGTACGCCACCTCCATCGCCATCATTCATATCGTGACAAAAAACAAGATACCGTTTCGCCGCCATAATAAAACACAAACACCTAAAAAAAAAAAAAAAAACTCCAATATAAAGCATAACACATACAAGTAAACATAAAAAAAAAATTAAACCCAGTGAAATCACCATTTCCACTTCTGCGTTTTCTTGAGAAATGGGCTCGGGATGTCATCACGGGTAGCGATTTCGGGATTTTGGCGGGCAATCTGAACCAAACTCAACGCCTTGCTGCTTATTGGTGCTGATTTGAGAGCCTCGGGATTGCTTCCTCCCAGCTCTCTTGTCTTTGACGTGTTTTGAGGGAATCTGTCGCTTGTTCTTCCAATGCCCCTCATTGGAGATCCGCGGTATGCGGTGGTGAAAGTTGATGCCCTATTCAAAGCACCACGTTTCCTTATCGGAGACGGCTCCTCTTCAAAAGAAGTATCAGGAGTATGGCAGTCCATTGAGCCGAGGGATGAGGTGGAAAAGTGCTGATTCTTGTAAGGCGCCTTTTTCATGTCGGGCATCGAAGGGCTGTTCGGGATGGATGATTGAGGGCGGAGTTGGTTTACTGGTGCCAGGTTTAGAGGCATACGTGGAGGGGCTTGTTCAAGCATGCCTTGCTGAAAGAGCTTAGAAGGCTTACTCGGGCTAGTATCAAATACCGATGGAGAGCACATATCGATATCCACGGGCGACGCAGGAGCAACTACACGGGGAAAATTGTGTATCGGACTTTCAGGGACGTGAATGCTGTCCCCATATCCTGAATCATCTGCATTGGATAAGAGTGAGGACGCCAAAGGTCTTGGTACGAGGTCCATCTCCTCGATCATTCTCATAGCCGCCTTCTCAACCTCGCTCTGCCAGGCACTATGCCACTTCTGGTGAGCCTCTGCCTCCCTTTTGTGCACCTCTTCAAGCTGGAAGGCAACCCTATTTTCAATCTCTGCCATGGCCTTCCTCTCCCATTCTTGGCGAAGCTCAGCATTCAACGCGTCACAATGCTCCTGTATCGCTTTCCGTGCTAATTCCTGCTCCATAGCAAACTGAGCATCCTTCCGTCTCAGCTCTTCTTCCCTCATCCTCAACACCTCCTCCTTTGACCTCAACACCTCCTCTTTTGACCTCAATGCTTCCTCCTTTCGCTTGAAAGACCTGCCCATATCCAATGCCTCAATCTCCCGACGATTGAGCTTCACATATGGCAATTGCAATAAATGCGAGGTATCTGGTCTCTTCGAAGGATCTCGCTGAAGACACATATCGATGACTCTCCGGAGATCTGGTGAGTACTGGTTGGGAATAGGCGAGAAGCGGCCTTCTTTTATTTTTGTTCCAAGGCCGTGCAGACTTTGAGCGTTAAACGGGGGGGAAAGCTTGCAGAGTTCGTAGACGATGCATCCGAGGGCCCAGATGTCCGATTTATGCGTGTAGGTATCTTCGCTAATGAGTTCCGGCGACATGTAATAAGGTGTACCGACATAGGTGGTAGCCAGTTGTTGCTCAGGTGCCAACATCTTTGAAAGCCCAAAGTCTCCCAACTTCACGGCATGGTCCATATCGAGAAAAACTACCTAGTGTCAGCAATCTCCCGAATTCATAGAGGCGAAAGGATAAGCTAATTACTATTTTCCGGTTTCAGATCTCTGTGTAAAATCCTCACCGTGTTGCTTGTCGCCTGAGGCAGCAAGTGATCATCCGTGGCGTAGATGTCGCCCAGATCTGGAGGGTTGACTCCGTTGTGACACCGGTACAATGCCAACACCACTTGCGTAAATATCGACCAGACAAAATGTTCCGGGACCATGCTTCGCTCAGCCTTGCACCTCTTGATAATTGTCGACAGGTCTCCATTCCCGCAGTATTCCATGTAGAGGTGTATCGATTGGTCCTTCTTCATGTGATCACGATGGAAGTATTCGACGATATTACGGTGTTTTAGACGGGCTAAGATTTCGAACTCCGCCACTAGCTGGTTCTTCTCCTTGTCGGTCATCTTGACATACGAGATCTCTTTACGAACCAACACCTAAGACATTAGAACATTAGGAAGGTCTGCATTAGAGCCAACGTTTGCATGGGGAGGGCTCCATACCAGGCCATCCGTACGACGCCTAACCTTGCGAATCTGACCAAACGCGCCCTGGCCGATCAATTCTAGTACTTCATAAGCATCGGTAGAGGCCATCTTATGGTCACGATAGCTGCGGCTGTAGGACGAGAAACAAAGTGCAAGTGAACGACGAAATTGCACAGGAGTAGAGGAGTGCTGGAATCACTTTTAATCTAAGAGGGACCCCGGTCGATAGGTCGTTTATGGTGGCCGTTGATCGTAAGGAGTTGTTTGGGCGTTGGGCGTTGGGTACTTGGGTTGCTAAGGTATGTAAAGTACATGTACCCTACATACGACGGTCTTTATGTGCTGGTCGCCAACAGGCACTGACTGAAAACAAAAAAAACGTGGCACTGTTGCTAGGGCAACCACTCGTATCATCGATTAAACAACGGTTTGTCATCAGGGCTAGGGCTTGAATGTGGCTGCGGCCGAGTGATCCAGGGAGTAAAAGAGGGCGGGTAGGTATATAGTACGCGGTTTCTTATCTTCACATGTGCGGTTACTTTGCAATGGTCTCCCCTTGCGTGTGCGTTCGTCTTTTTTTCTTTCTTACCGGTGCCTCTGTACTAGAACTTAATATAATTCTAGCACAGAAAGCCATACCTCATATACTGCATACCTAATTAAGGATATAAAAGCATAACAAATGCGGACCTATACGCCTTGCCAACTCCACCCTGCTAACATGGAAACAAACCCGAAATTGAAAACGAAAAAGAAAAACATGACAAGATTAAGTGGTAACATTACAGCTTCTAGAGTAAACGATCACTTCTTTTCCTAAAAGTTGGTCAGCTTTAAGTTAATGCAGTTTTTTGAATCAGATTTCTCACTGTCTTCGGATGATTGTCATTTGCCCTATCATTAGATCCGGAGCTGCCATGCAAGATACTAATTAATTCAAAGTTACCCTAAATGCTTAGGTAAGTGGTACTTACGCGCTAGCATTCCCCTTTCTTCGTCTCTTAGGCTTGAGGAAGACACCACTTTCATCGTCCTTTTTCCTCATGGGCCTTGGGGGTAGTGGGTGTGGCTAACAACCTATTAATATCCAGCCAGCCAGCTCTATATAATAAGTAGATGGGTATAAACTTACCCCCTTGGGAGCAGGAGCTGGTAGAGATCCGGTAAATTGCGGTCGTTTGTTTGCTCCATCGGCATTTGCATCAAAGGAATGTGTTCTCTTTGGGGGTTGTATGGGCTTTGGTGGCTCTGTCGACGTTTTGATCGGGGGGATACGGACGTCATGTGTATTACTAGTACTTTGTGTTGGTGCTCGAGGGTTCTGACTACTCTGGTGAGTGCGGCCTTGGTGACAATTACCCGGCCCGTGGCCGGGCTTCCCGCACGATGTGCAGATACCCCGAGGCGGATTCGGTGCTTGTGGATGGTAGTTCGGCCCTGGACGTTGGTTAGGTCGAGGTCGTGACACTGGCAACGGCAACGGCTCATCAATATCCATAGGATCATGGTGGGCATGCGCTGCTGGTGCAACATTCCGGGGCGCCTGATTCGGTCCATTCCTACCTGCAATAGCTGGTTTGCTTGCAACACCCTTACTCCCCCTAGCCGAGTTTGTGAACATAGATTGATGAGCCTCTGTAAACACCCCCCTATCCTTGGCATCCTTCACCAACGCTCCCCATAATCTATTTTTGATTAAGGAATTTGCATTTCCCAAGACATAGAGCGAGGATTTCGCTCTGGTTAAACCGACATTCATACGGCGAATATCGCTCAAGAAACCAATACCACCTTCGGGAGAAGCTCTCACACAAGAGAAAATGATAATGTCACGTTCCCTTCCCTGGAATGCATCTGTGGTGTTAAAATCGATAGTATCCACAATCCGTTCACCATACTGCCTCTGAAATCTCCTCTTCAACTCAAAGAGTTGCTGTTTATATGGGGTTATTATCCCGACTTTCCCATCAAAGTCAATTTCCGTGAAATCTTTTGTCAGACGGTCAAAAAGGGCGAAGGCCATGTCAATTTCCATGTGATTGACAAGAGATGTCCGTCCACCGGTAGATTCTCGACCTTGCACGTTGAAAAACCGGTATGGACCGAATAGATTGCTGTTGTGCCACAGCTCTGTTCTCAGTTCCTTCATGCCTGGCCCATCTTCAAGCTCGGAATCATAAAATTGCTTTGAGGGGAAAGCGCTAATCATAGGGTGCATTCGGTACTGAATACTCAGAAGATGTACGTTCTTTGGATAGTTTTCTTGCATGCGAACGAACAAACTCTTCTCGTAAGAGAATTTTGCAGCTTCGCGGGACAGGACGGTAGGGGGCTATTCAAAAATTACGATATTAGCTCAATCGTTTTAAGACTATGGGGCGGATGCTTACCAACTGTTTGGGATCTCCAACGAGAATACACTTTTCGCACCCAAACTTGAGAGGGATGAGTGCACTCAATTCCACTGATTGAGCTGCTTCATCGATTATCACAGTCTCGAAATCGACATTCACATTACGCAGCATGTCATGCCCGCTCCCACTTAAAGTTGCACAAATTATCTGCGCTTCGTCCATGATTTCCTGCTGCACACGGCGTCGCAACACCTCTGCATTTCTGCTACTCTCCTTTTTTTGGTCTCGCTTTGCATCAAGCGCTCTTCTCTGCTCACGAATTGTGGCGCTAAGTTTATCGATTTCAGCTTGTAAGCCTGCAGGTGGTTCCACCTTTTTCGAGCGAGCATCATCCATCTGTGTCTGCTTAGTAGCACGCTCTTCCATAAGCTGCGTATGTTTTTTCCTCAACTCTTCCATGTCCGTATTTTTGCCTTTCGAACTCTCTGTTGTTGGTGCCATTCTGCGTTCGATAAGCTCCTCGAGCGTAACATCTCTTACAGTAGAATTGATCGCATCTGATCTGCCGATACGAACAATTGTTGGAATTATGTCTTCCCCCTTTGTGGTTCGCACACCTTTCTTGAAACGAATAACCAATTCGTCAACCGCTGCGTTGCTGGGTGCACAAACCAAAATCTTTTTTGAAGATGTTTTTAAGCTAGGTTTACTCTGAACTCCGGGTACCGTTATCGCTGTTGCCCCAGTGGTCCCTGGTGTCAATAAAGCTCCAACAATCCCGATAACAGTTTTAGTTTTCCCTGTACCAGGTGGACTATACACGAGTTTAGAATGAGAATATTCAATGTGGTTATAAATGCAACTACATACCCTTGAATCAATGTAAAACCAGTATTCTTTATGGCAGAAATGATAGCACGTGCCTGAGGCTCATTTACAGTATACAGGTTTTTCGTGCGCTTGACCTGCACCTCCGTTGGTTCTTCAAGTTCAGCGGGCTTAGCATTGATGATCTCATGTTCAAGATCATAATATTGTAGACACATCATGGCGGAGTACTCTCTCTCGAGGGGAACCAATCTAAAGATTATTTGTTAGTGGCAGTGTTATATAGGCCGTTTGAACCAGAGGATGAAGGAATTTATACCCCATGATCTTAACAGCATAAAGAGTGCCCCCATTACGCATATGATTCTGCATCATCGAAGGCGAAGGATCACATCGGAGCTGAACCTCACATACTGGAGCACCCGTGAATTTTCTGTTGATACTGTGCACCCTTGCAAGGCAATGAGGCTTGTCTGTGGACGATAGAGGCCTTTTATCGACGGACAACAAAACAATGTCTGATTCTTGCCACCGAGAGCGGTCGTCCATATTTGCGACGGTGGTCTCGAGTTCCACAAAGTTGTCTGCCCGCATTCTCGAAACTAACTTTACTTCCAGGGATGCGGAATTTGGAGGGATCTCCTCCTTTGATTTCTGAAATCCTACCCAAGCCTCGAGTAGCAGAAGTGGCTCGAAGGTTTTACGGTAAGCCTCATATGAAGCAAATGACTTTGCAACAGATATATAGTCCTGTTTGCTCAAACCAGGAGGAAAAGGATCTTCGTGAAAAGCCTCCCATTTGAGTATTTGTTTATAAAGAGGCGACAAATCCGGTGCAACTCGAGCTCGGTTGTCCTTAACTCGGCGAGTTGGCCCTGTCACTCGGTTTATTTGAGCTCTCGGCTTAAGTGAAGTACCCAAATTTAGATCATGTACAATCCTCGTTGACCTTTGAACAGCATTGCCGAGCTTGAACAAAGAATTACCGCCCTCATCTTCAGAGGATTCATCCGAAGAAGAATCTTCAACGACAGTGGTAGCAGCTCGCTTGGCCTTCTCTGCTGCCAACGCCGCCTTTCTAGCAGCATCAGCGGCTTTTGCGGCTTTTCGTTTGATGAGAAAATCATCAGGAATACCCCCACGAGTCGCATCTTTCGCAGCACCTACTCTGAGTGCACTAGCCTTCGATTGTGTTGCCGATGGTTTTACAGGCGGCTTATAAGATCTAGCGGCGTCGGCAGGTCGGACCGTAGTAGTTGGAAATTGAAGCTGGGTCTGCTTGTGCACAGTCTTCTTTCGGGACACCTCTTCCACCGCCTGTATCATTTCGTCATCTGAGATATCACCATAGTCATCGTCTGAAATTTCAACCACAGTGGGTTTGACTATAGGTCATTGCAAGTTAGCATATACTCAATAACCTAATTAAAAAGGAAAGGCTTACCTTCATCGGGAATGAAGTCGGGGCGGATCTTGGTCACGGCGACTGAGAGCTCTGCCTTTTGTACTTCACTGAGATTTGTTGTAGGGGGGGCTGACGGGTCGTATTCCGGTAGTGTTTGGGGGTAGATATACTTTCTCATTGTGGTAAAATAATCATCTGAAATCTCGACGCCCTGTTGCTCTAGAAGCTTCAATATCTTGCACATCAAGGCTTGACAAGTACTTAAAAGATGCGGATCTTGTATGGTCAAGATACCAGCGAGAGGATGAAGCGTTCTTGAGGCGTCTTGAAGAAGCTTTACCCCCCAGCTAATATCTTTATTGGCACCTGGTCTGACATCAAGCTCAGACATATTGGCTCTCAGTGCCTGTTCGAATGTCCAATACCGATTGAAAAGATTATCTGCGTAGTCCATAGCATCTCGAGTAAACTCGATCATGACTTCTTTATCGACGAAAAACGCCCACCTTCTTACTCGTTTGAAAATATTCCCAAGCCACCTCCATTGTACATCCCAGTATATCCTTAATGTAGTCTTCTGCCATCCCTCAAGATTTTGTTTTACGATGACACCATCATACCGATCACATAGGACATCCAGCACGATCGAACTAAAATTGATCATCTTGGGCATCAGAGAAAACGTTGTCACTTTTTGCAGCTGTCGTCCAAGGTCGGAAAGTGCCGTTATGGTCACACGAAAATCGGCCTTCAGCATGGCTCGAAGAGCTTCGTTCTTATCTTCTACACCATAGGCTTGAAGAAGACTGTCTTCCGCTGCAAAAGAAACATCGTCTATCGGAGAAATTATACCAGTAAAGAAAGTAAGTTGGGCGCTATCCTGTGAGAGAACCTGATTGATATTATAGGGTGTGAAGCGACTCAGTGCCTGGAAATATTCGTGAAGTCGTCCTTGTAGAGTGGTTATCACTTCGTTGAACTTTGTCTTTCTGTTCTTCAGATCATCTTGGTCCGAGTTACTGATATAAACCTTCTCAAGCATAATCAGTTCTTGCAGAACCGTCAATATTTGGCGGCCAAAGTGGATGTTATCCCGGGGAAATCTTTCGCAAACACTTCTCCAAAGCTCGTCCCTGACTGTTGTCTCTGTGACAGGTAGCTCTGGTTTCTTCTTCGTCAGGCTGGCATAGTCTGTCATTACAACCTTGACATCCAGCTTCAAGGCCGATGTCAAGGTCTCTATGGCGGCATCTCGAGCCATTGACATATGCAATCCCATGCGCGCATCCTCGTACTCCATTGAAGAGGTCGCGACCTGAATTACTATATTAAGATGTTCGTTAAAGAGTTCATTTGCCTGTCGTAGGATAATGCGGTCGGCTTCCCCCTCGAGCGTGCTTGAATGGGAATGAACACCACTCAAGGTTAAACTTAAAACCTTCATCCCTTCTTTCCAGCAGATGCCTCGGGATAAGGGCGGCAAACTATGCTCCTTGAAAAGCTGTCGGAGAAGCGGTGTAGCGCTAGTAGGTCGCTGAAGGGGTCGTATACTACCGACAAACGACGACATCCATTTGGTCAAGTCCAGAATTCGCAATTCACCACTCTCATCCTGGGGAATGTTGCGGAGGAGTTCGGAATACTTATCTTCGACAAGCAGAATATCTGCAAATGTCGAAGAAGTAAGAGGCGAAACAACATCCCAGATTTCACCACCTAATTTCGTCATGAGGGATTCGTAAAACCGAAGTAACGAATGTAGATATGGGGCGCGGAGGGAGATATGATTTATAGCCAACTTAATTGGATCATGCTTTGCTCCACAGATAGTCTTTGTAATGACCTCCTTACTGACATTTTTTACAATCGTAGCCATTCCAGCCCAGAATGGCACCAGCTTCTCCGGAACACCCTCAGTTTCTGCTTTCCGGACAGTCTCCTCTAGTGCTTCCAACATGTGGGACTCAAACTCTTGAGGTTTAAAATTAGGACCCATAATCTTCCACGATTGCTCAACCACTGTGCGGAAAGGTTCCTGCTGGCCAGAGAGAAAGGTGATAAGTCCTCTTGCAGGTCCTTCTACTGTTACCCTTCCCGTCTTGCATATTTCGGCAAAACAAGATCTGAGTTCTTCATTTCGAAGAACTTCCGGACTACAAAAACACTCGTAGACTGCATTGCGCTGGGCTCTGTTCCCTCGAAACCTCTCGTACCAAGCGTCTACCGATTCTGCTTTCTTAATATCCCGAACGACATCCTTGATAACCGGCAATACGCGTTCGATGTCCCATTCCTCGAGAAAGCCGAAAAATAGGTCAAGGTTTTCCTTGTCATGCTCTCTAGTGATAGTTAGAACGTGGTAGTTGCTGCAGGGTCTGGGTCTCGTACTCTAGTAATTGATGGTAGAATCTGCGCTTTAGACAGTAGAACTGTGCCGTACAAGCAGCGCACCGTGCCAACTGTGCAGCGATCCTGCCTTTCAGCCAATTCTGGTTGGTCTCCTGGTCGACGAATGACAGTAACATTAGGGCGTGCAGCGTGGCTTCTTGACGAGATGTTTCGTCTTCATCGCACTCCACTTGTTTCCCACCAGGCCCAAGTTCGATCTTCTCGCAAAGCCAGTGAACTTCCTCCGGCAAGTTTGCCACTACCCTGTAAAGATGTGAACACTGAAGGTGAGGTAATACTACAAAAAAGGTGGACTTACTGGAGGCCATTAGTCACTGCGCCGCCGTCAGCCATTATACTGCTGTCGCTGGGGCGGGTAGAGCTTCAATATAAAGTCCTTTTCACGTAGTGACAATATGAAAGAGCGTAATGAAGTTGGGAAATGATGCGAAAAAAAAAATGAAAACCCGAGAGAGCAATAGCCTAGAGGTAGGTGTCTTGACTCTTGAGGGTTCAGAGCGGCAGAACATGGGAGGCTGCAGGACGCGATTTCTTGGCTCAATTTATCATGATCTTAGTCATACAGCCTACGCGCCAAACAAAGCCCTAAACCCTATTCACGTGCCATACCGTTAAAGGTCCATTACTCACGATTCTCTTCCACTCTATTGATCGGAAGGCGAGGGAATAAAGGGCCTACGCAAACCTCATGTTGGTTCTTCAATGTTACATGGATCACACCAGAATCTGATAGCACTCATTTCACTTTTCTTTTCTTTTTTTGTTGGAGTGATGATGTAATGAAGTATATGTGTGCTTGCTCGAATATTATAGCGAGTGATAATAAGTGACTTTGAATGCTGAGTGATAATAAATGATGCAGTGGGAGCTATCAAATCCATAAAAGGGTCCTAGCGGTCTGTAATTATTGCTCCCAACCCCTACACAATTTCAGATAAATTGCAATTGATACCGATATCTTGTATTTATGGCAAAAGAAATTGCTAATGCTCAAAAAAGAAAAGACCCGTCTATCACAGATTTTGGATACGTATCGTACACACAAAATCGGAGAACCGGTTGTGATTTTTGTACTTTCCATTATCCAACCGTGAACCAGCAAAGGAAAGAACTCCATTTTAGAACAAGAAGAAAAAAAAGTTTTGGTTCCCCGACCTCCAAGATTCATGGATTTGATTTTAATTTACTTTATGTATCCCCCAAATCTACTCCTCAATGTTGCCCCGCTCGGAGACGTAAAGACCGTCCAAGAACTAGAAAGATGTTAGCACAATTCTGCCAAAACCAACTTCAACCAGTTCAATTATGTACCTTTCGGATATCCTTATTCCTGACCCTGCAGATCTGCTGGATATCCGCAGCGGATTGAGAAACGTTCTCAAGAGAGTTACCAGTGAGAACGATCTCGTCCTTGACGTTGGCGCTGGTCTCAACGCTGACACCGGGAAGCATCGTTACACGACGGATGATCTTCTCTCCCAAAAAGTTACTGTTGGTATCCGGTCAGTATGTAGTTCGAGAAAAATTGCCATATTTCGATAAACGACGACGGATGCGTAGAGAAAAGACCGATGGTTCCCCCCATCTGGCTATCATTCCCAAGCTTCTACTCGTCGCTTCTGTCTCTTCAGAATATCAAGACAGGAAACCCACCGGATCTCAACGTGTCCCAAACCAGTCTCCTTGTCCTCATCAATGTTGACGTTGATGGGGAAATGGGCGTAGACGTAACGCATCTTGTACTTGTAACCCTTGGTAACACCGATGACCATGTTGGCGATCAAAGACTTGACGGTACGGAGAGCGGCAACATTCTTGCGGGTTCCGTGGTGCAGGGAGATGTTGATCACGTTGGGGAGGGGGCTCTGGACGAATGAGACCGAAAGATGCTTAAGGTCCTTGGTGAGCTCACCACGGGGTCCGGTGACGGTGACGATACGGGACCTGATCTTAACGGACACTGGGAATCATATTCTGTCAGCGTTCCTATCCCTTCAAGCCTGCACTCCGCAAAATTTCCCCAATCTATGTTCCCAAGGTCCTTTTCTGAGCTCCACCACAACTTTTTGGGCCGAGCCTTCCTTCTATTTCTCACGCCCCCATAACCTCACATCCATCTCTTATTTCCCTTTAAACCCAACAAGCTCTCCCCAAAAACCCTAGCCCGCTCTCCTTGGTACAATTTACGGAATTAGGAGAAAAACTCACCGCCGTCAGGAATGGTAAGAGTCTCTCCGCTGTGAATATACTTCATCTTGTCGGTCGGATTTGGCGGTGAATTGGGGGTGGTCGAATTATCGTTTCGTCGTTCGTCGTTGGAGGGGCGTTGCTGTTGCGAGCTGCGTTAATTCACAAATTCCCTGTGGGTTCCGCGACAATGTGGGGGCACTAATCTTGTTTGGAAAAGCAGTGACTGTGTAACTTTAGGGCTCAACCCCAGCCTCCAAAACCACATCCGATCATGACTTCTCACCCGCGACTAACCACGAGGTACATCATTTTGTCTGATCAATCAAAAACATCAACCTAACTTTTCGGCAGCCTCTATAATTCTTTCAACTCATTTAACTGATCCAAATAATAAAGTTTGTGCTCATGCTAACATAGGGACCCTCTGGCGTTCGGCAACGTGATTGTAGGAGCATGCAACTAAGGAACCGCCTTACATGCTAACGAAGATCTTCCTCGCTGGTTCGGTTAATGTATGTCTTTGAAGGTTTTAGTGGTTTCAAGAAATTTTTTAAAAGAAGGTTAGGAGACTAATCTCTAATCGATGTGAAGTTATACAACACTAGACGAAACTAGAAGTTTCAAAGCAGTGATAAAATAGGAGCCATCTAGTACTCTAGTTTAGTACAAAACAAGTCTGATTGAAAACACGGCAGTTATTCAAGAATGAGTCCTATGAGCTATATACTATAGCCAACTTCGCCTCGATCTGCGGAGTATTCGAGATACCGCTCCATTCCTAGAAAAGATTATCTGTAGAGATTAGGATATTTTTTGATTTAGTAATTTTTTCTTTGCGGATCGCGATCGACGACCCGGGAGATATCATGGGTAGATTAAAATCCCGTCTGGGCATATATGAATCTCGGACCATAGTCCAGTCAAACGAAATAACTACATAAACTTCCATCAATGCGCACATATACATACATATGCAGTACAGTATCACAAAGACGTAAGTGCACAAGGTGCCACATTTATGTGCTCCCAATCCCATATTCTTTTCAACTTTGCGAATTTTCTAATCACGCGGAGACCATGTGCGATGAGGCTAGGGCCTTGTTCGGAGTTTACTGAAACCAAACAAACAAAAATTCGCCAGATTTTATGTGACGGAATTTATAATCAGGGAAGTTTATCTAGGTTACTTCGCTTTTGTGCAGTTACATGTGTTATTGTATTATGATGTGAAACGGAGTTACAAGCAGTGAGGATTGACTGCCGACATATTTGTGCAGCCGTGGATTTCAGCTGTTAAAGATCAGTATTCCGATGGATCGACCAGACGTCTTGCCGGAGCAGCCTATCCGTTGACGTGAATTCAGATCAGTAAAGATCCTTGAAGTCTAAATTCTTTTAGGCTAAATACATACATGGCCGGGATTTAATACACTCAGGCGTGAGGCTTCCGGCAGACACGCGGCTTCGCCTTCAAAGGGAAATCCGAGCTAGTAGTGTCAGTGTCATTATCGGTACCGGCAATGAAGTTGTGAAACCGTGAATTGCATTGGCGTGTCGAGTGATATCACATGATGATAAGAAACGGCTTGATATATATTTTTAATCAAGACCAAGGTTCTGCTGCTGCAACCATAGATCGAGTGCCCCTTGAACCTTTCTACCAAGATATATGCGCGTAGTGAATATACATATCTCCCCACGAGGTTCCGTTCCTTGAGCCTTGAATGCCCCCACTAATACTGTCCCGTCTTCCGAGCTTTGGTGGGTTTTATTGGTTTCTACCAAAGGAACATATGCCCCCCACCCTGTCTATAAATTTTTCTAGCCAAACAGACTTGGTATTCGCTTATTGATCTATGTACCTACATATACATACGCACAGGTATTACGACCCGTCGCTCAGCAGGAAGGGAGGTATCACGCCGTATCCACCGAGAAATATGTATGTGAGAAGCAGTGCAACAATATGCGGATAGGTGGCAATTCGGCAAGTATAGCTGCAATGAGAAAAGAGGAAACCTTCTGCGCAGGCGGTCGAGACAGGAGAAGGACTTTGTCATCATCTTGTCCTTCGAGAGGAAGAGAGCAGTTTTGTGCCGTTGCTATTGTGTGATAGCCCTAATCCCCGTAATGCGGCGCAAGCGCTTGGACCATTGTCGGCCTGTCATCTTGGTCCTGTCCTGGATGATATCGCGGTCAATCATGACGCCTTGCATGACGGAAGGAGATACGCTGTATTAACAAGGCGAAGGCGTGGGATGACGGGCTTGGGTCCCAGACCTCGACAGCCGGATGGCATCAACTGCCTAGTTCCGATCGTCAGCCATCTTTCTGCACAGAGATGCACCCCCCAGACGAGGGGTTAGTATTGGGAACTTTGAAGGAATACGATACATAGTTGTTGATGGAGTCTAGAATTGAAGAATTTTGGTCTAGAATGCTTGTGTACACACCCCAGCTAGTCCTGTAAATTTGACGCCCCGTCATGATAGTAAACGCCCGGCCTTGATATCAATCACACGGACACGTCTGTCACTACACAGGTCGTTTGGTGGGGTAGATCGAATGTTTTGTTTCTGTTCGTGTCTCACATCGACCAGGAGGACAGATAGGCGCTCTTTCTTGTTGTTGATGAGACAAAGTAAAGACGCTTGTCGGCACAGCCTGGGAGATGCTTTGTGGGCAAGATAATTGGAGGGAAAACGACGCTGCAGGAAGCAAGGGATGTCCAAAAACTAACGAATCTCTACATAACAACTGCTGCCGGAGCCGCACCTATATCCGACAACCAGGTATGCTTTGGGCTTAGGAGTCTTTGTTGGGATTAATACATGTATGTAGTTTGTGTATGTATACTCTGTATAGTACCTGAATAGAATTTTCCGGGATAGAAGCCTTGCAATTGGAAGAACTACATGTACAATTAAGAATTTCATATGATGCTATAGCGCTATGATAGAGTTCCAGATAGATAAAAACAAAAATGCAGCTCTGTGATCCTCGGAATCTGGTTCTCGTTTTCCAGCTTGAAAAGATATGGTCTCTTGTATGTCCTGATCGAGATCCTCAAATCTGATGATGCTGCAAGAAACCGCCGTGCAACAGCGTCATTAAGTTAACGAAAACCGGCCACTTGTAACTTAATAGGAAAAGCTATTCTAGCCCCGATAGTTATGTATGCAACAGAATAAACACTGCCCATACAAATGAAGTTTTTCACAAACCATTCCAGCCTTTGTCCGATTTGGTGAGTTTGTAGTAACTAATCCAAGACAGTGATGTGCATAACATATACCTACTGTTAAGCCAAGTTTTTTTCTTTTTCCTTGTAGTTTTACACACACGTAGGGCACCTACACCGACTTCCGAGACTCAGATCATGATCATACGTCGTAGTAGGTAGGTGTTTGGCTTCCGAATAACTACCCGCGGAGAGAAAATTTGTATAGCTATAAGTAGGCACATACTGTAAAGTAGGTTATGAGCTCGGGGGTAGTTGGTGTCATCTGACTACTAGCACGAATAGAGTACCCCCCGTGGTGGTAAATAGGGGACAGGGAGGGCCTTGTCTTCCGGCAAGGATTCTGAAATGATTGTTCTAGCCCGACTGGTAAGAATTAGGGTTGTTGGCAACGATGATTGGAGAAGCGACGGGTAAGGGTTACTTGATAGCGGTTCGCGCCGTTCGGACAGTTAACTGCAATTGTGCTCCCCTTTGAGTAGTCCTACACGCAGTAGTACGTTACAAGTCAAGTCAGTGAGTGAGTGACAGTGACATGCTACAAAAATGGTAACTGGGCCAGCCGCGGGGGGATGTCAAGGCCGACGTTGTTGAGAGTTCGTGGTCAAGGCCTGGCCTGGCAGATGGGTAAGGAAACATTGGACAAGTCTAAAAAAAAATAAAGTCTCTCACCCTGTGGCGACATCGATATCGTCTTCGGAGGGCCGGTTGGTATATTCGTCAACAACGTTCGCAAGAATAGCGGGATGTCCATTCGAAGCTGCAAAGCTGCCGTCTCAATGATCCAGAAATGACCCATAATAGATAGGGATTATTATGGGCGAAGATTTTTCGTGCCAAAAAGCGACAAGTGTTGCACAAGTTGTTCGGAAGAGGAAGAAATTGCTCCATCAAGTGGGCGTTCACAAGTTTTCAGGTATCATGCCGTAGGAAATTCCAGGCTAGAAGGCAACAGCAGTTTGCCCGTGCGCGCATCCGCAACGCACAGATCGTCGACAAGCGAGCAAGTAAGGCATCAAGAGAACTGTGTCGAAGAAACACAGTTCCTACAAAACAGTACAAATCATACACGGAGACTCAATTGGGCTTTGATGGTATTGTAAAACCAAAGAGATATACAGGGATGGCTCTGTGATATCTGCCTTCCTACTACGACATTGGCCCGAAGATACCCGTAGGTGCAGTGCAACAGCCTGGGAAATAACAATATGATGCAGACTCTGATCGATATACCTACAGCTCTGAGAAGATGTGCAGACTTGGGCACAGCCACATATATGTAGCTGCATGCAATAGTAGACGGCGATGGTAATTGGGGGGTATTTGGAAGGTAAACTCAAGCTTCACATCAACCCAGGTGCTATGCACGTACTATGCTCATAATATATCTGTTTAGATGCCCAGTTGGGATTCCCAACGTATCTCAACCTCATAATTCAATGCTGGGACGCCGTGTGGTGCTCTTACTGGGCTGAATTGGAGAGACCCTTGCTTCGACCCCCGCATTCATTAATTGGACATATGAAAGTTGTACCGACCTGGACGTTTTAAGCCCCTCACCTGTCGTTCCTTTTTTGTTCTACTGCAGACCTTGCAGTGTGGCTTCTGCCACTCTACTACTAATCATTAAGGGAAAGGGAAAAGGCAACTATCTGTTGAAGGCAAGTTTGGCTGCGTTTATCATAACATCTTTCTATAAATCTAGCCCCTCGGGGAATGTCTCACTGCGAACTCGCTTCCGTCCTCTCCGCCCCTCCGACGTCTAAAGGTTATATATCTAATCTCACTCCTCGGAGAGAATTGCGTGAGACCATTGATAGTTTTCAGACCCTATTCTGTTTTTTAACATATTTCCTGGCTGCATCACATACCTAATTCTCATTGCACCCAAGTCGAACCCTTACTGGTACCTCTTACTTTTGGTGCTGCTGCGCTTTGGCCGCTGCACGGTGCCCCGCCGATCCCTGTTTACGAAAGATACCTATAGGGAGAGATTCTTATACATACCGGGCGCTGGGTGCTCTCCTTTTATCTCGTGAGCTTTCGACATCTTCAGTCAGTTAGTTACGTTTACCGGTTTTCGTGACGGCGAGAAACGTCGGGTTGTGATCTCAAGTTCGTTGCAACCTCCTGAGCCGTTACTTTTGCAGTGGAAATATATAGTTAGCTGACATTTTCTACAGCAAACGAGGTTTAGCGGCAACTCGCGGTCTTTTTGAATACTCGAAAATATGTACAAAACGGCAGAAAGTGCGAAGCTACCTGAGTATATGGACTGCTCTGTACGCGACAAAGATTATATGGGCGACACTCAACACCACCAAAGTCCTTCAAAGTCTCCTCAATATCGACTATTCGCCATGAACTATGGGCAGGACTACGGCCAGAATAATCAGAACCACCAGAAAACCCGTTCACGTTCTGAGACGTCATTTTCGGATAATATCTCACTGACAACTACTCGAAGTACTGCCACACAGGATCTGGCAGATTTCCTCAAAACATCCAGTCCTGACGATTTCAAGAGATATCTCTCATCGTCTTCTGAAGATCTTAGTACTGGCGCTGGTTCTCGAGGGGGAAGCTTTCGATTCCTGAGGTCGCCGACACATGGAAATTCGCCCACAAGAGTAAATACCGCACCCCCTACAACTGTTACTCCTAGTAAGAATGTTGTTTCCAAAACCACTTCCAAGGGGAAGCCATATCTTCAAATTCATGTGGACTATGGAGAGACTTACTTCGATTCTCAAGCCACGAGTGTAAGTCAACAAACAAGTTTCTCGTCTGAGACATCTTCAGATTATAATCGAAACAGCATGACAACCAGCCTCAGCACCGGTGCATATTCCATACCTAGTCCCCGAGAATCATGTTCTGGCGAGCGAAGTATCAGTCCTACGCTACCTAGGAATGCTCAGGAATCAAAAGTTTCACTAGACGTAGCAACCATGGGTAGATATCAACAGTTTCTTGATTCCGAAACCGATACCAAAACAGGCACTACTAGTGACAGTGTTAGATCGGTACCACGTTCGTACACCAGTGATATTGTTACTATGGGAATGGCAGAGATGAGGGAATTCCAGAAACGTGGGCGACTGAGGTCACCGCCCCGAAGTCCTTCTGGAGCTTACTCTTCGAGCGTCATGGGGTCTACGAAGAGTTCTCCTCCGCGCCGTCGTTCTCGATCAGAGGCCGCAGGAGTTGTTCGTCCAAGGTCTCAAGTCATTTCGGCACGCTCGTCCATGACTTCTGTGGTTTTTGAAGATGTTACCGATATTGAATTTGAAGTCACGACAAGTAGTGGCGCTCATGTTCAACGCAAGAAGAGCCGAAAAACACCACCCATGCCAGGTCCACCCCCAAACAGGAGTTTACCTTCTCTTCCAGAGAATCATAGTGCTCTGCGGCTAGACGAGGCGGAGGAGCGGCGCCCAACTCCTACACGCACACGTATTTCACGAATGTCAATTACAAGCACAACAACAACCTGCCAATTCGATGATGCAGAGTCAATTAGAAGTGATAGAAAGACCCGCGAAGAGCGTGTTAAGGCACGCAAGGCAAAGGATATGCAAAGGATGAGGGAAAGGAGCAAGATTCGACAGAATAGCGAATCGGGTGAAACATATGATTCAAATAGAAGGAGGTCTACAACTGGTCAAAGTACTTTCAGCGACAGCACTGACAGAAGATCTTCACTTGCCCTCACTGAACATCCAGCTTTATCATTCAACAGTCTTCCAAATAGCCCATCGGACAACAAGACACACCCCCGCTATGCGAAAGGATTTGACTCTGGAGCTTCGGAAAATGCATCGACACCACCAACACCAACAGTCACAGTTTCAACACACAACGTTTCGGCAAGGGAGATAGAGATGGAGGCACGAATACTTGCTGTGGAGCGGAAGAATAAGATGTTAGAACAGGCTTTGATGGCGGTTATTCGGAGCACGGTGAAAGGACAGACCCAGCGGAAAACGGAACTGTTCAAGGCGAATGATATGGAGGAATTGCTGGATGAATTAAATCTTGAGGAACATCCAACTGTCTTGACGGACGGTCAATTAGTTTGATGATTGAGTATTATGGTCTGGTTGGCGACATATTCTACGGATAAGGTGTTGGTGGTATTTGCTCCGCTTGCGTTGGGTTTGCCTTGGATTTTTATGAGGAACGTTGGTGGTTTTGCAATTCTCTCTATACAGTTGGTGGTATTGCTTGATTCTCAAGCACAACTGGAAGTGTCTATTGATTTTATTATCTGTAACATTTTTCTTACTATTTTCCTATTTTTGAAGATTTTTTCTTGTACAATTTTTCTTACTATACCCCAGGTTTTGGATTATAGCTCAATATTTTTTCCTTATGTTTTTTTATTTCATCTATTCTGATACTGCGTAGCCAGCGATTACTTGTTGGTCACTTGTTCGCAGAAACACTACCATCCGCTTATTACACTTAGCAAACATTTCTTCCTTAATTTCTATTTATCTCCTTTGTCACGGGTGGCCTTATTATTCTTATTTCTTCCTTTTCTTTCGGTGAGGGCTTTACAGGGGGGTTGGTTCAATTTATCAAAAAAATGGGATGATGGTTTAGGGGAGCCGGTTTGTTACTTCTGGTTTCTGGGGGTTTTTAGATGCAATATCTACCCTCTTTTTTCGATCACACTTTTTTTTGCAATCTTAAGTTTTGTGCATATATCTTCTATATCCATACTGTCCGGTTCAGTTGTTTGGCGCCAGTAGCTACTAGTGGTTTGATGATTGCTCGGCCTAGGGGCGTCATACAGTGAATGCATACATATTCAAACACAGACAACAGATCGAAGTTCCAATAAGCTGTGAAATATACCGACAATGTCGTCATAAGCTCTAACTTGGTTTATGGAACAGGTTGCTCTGTTATAAGTGTAATAAGTGAAGTTGGGCTGAACTAGCTGACGTGACGGCTTCAAAACGGTTCGTTGAATTTGTCCGTCGTTTTTGTTTGGGTGTCAAGTCTTGTAGGACAGACGAACTTAAGCAGGTTAAGTGCAGACTACTAGGCCGAGGTCTCGTGTGGCAGTGATTTTGGTGTTAGCTGATCATTGGCACCACGAAGTTTAAACCAACCAATGTTGTGCAATCTAGCTGCTAACCGTTACTGTACAAGGATATGGGCATGTAGTACATATAGCATGAGTAATGTCTCGGGAACTACGAAAACTGTATTAACGTTTTCCTTTCGAGCGCAGCCATCGAAACTTTAGGACTTGAAGAAATTTTCTACCTCAGTTGAGGTTGGGGGTTCTGGAGTTTATTGGCCGAGTCCAGATATAGGAGGCAAATATATCTCGGTAACTACACATGCTAAAAATTTGCATCGCCCGGCCTCTTAGCTATTTGTAGGCTCTAATCATCGCCCGTTCAAGATTTATTTCTCATCTGCAGTTATCACTGGCTCATATTCAATCAAATGTGTACCTGCATTCAAAGAGCTGAAGTCCGTTGCAGGAACCCGTGGGAGTGCATCTCGGGGATCTACAACTGAAGGGCCAATGGTTAAACCGACGGCCAGATGCATAAGTGCTGAAAACAGGTCCCGCCTTTAGTCTCCATTACAATCAAGAGGTATGTACTTCTCGTTTAACGAAAACAGGAGGAGTAGGGAGGACTCTATCGAATCGACATTAATCCGGGGCCGGGGGAGATTGTATAGCTATTGGCTGTTTTAGGTGTTGATGTATAGACGGCAGATATATGTATTGGAGGTCATAGCTCTCTCTCACCGTATAAATGCTATGGAGATGGGTATGGTTGGTTAGTAAAGTACCCGGTTTCTGAGGCATGCACATTTCAGCGAGTGTTACGGTATTCCTCGTGATCAGGTGGTGATAACTCACGTTCAGAAAAAAAAACAGATATACCGCACATGCTTATAATAACCACTACCTAGTCTCCTCCGGTCGCCAATCTAGCAAAGCTTTAAATAATGCCTACAATACAAAATCAAACAGTCAATTAAAAATTAAACTATAGATTCTTTATTTTAGGCATTTAGATCGTACCCTTCGGTCATTAATAGCTGAAAGTTCAGCTAGAAGCAATGTAGGTCTCCTAGAGACATTACGAGTGGGTAAGTTGTAACTTGTAAGTCATGATCAGGTAAGTGAAGGGTAAGTGGGTATTTTGTAACGACGTATACGTAGAGGTCCCAGTAAGTTACATGTAGTGTAGTGAGAAGTACGTAAGTCAACAGAGAGAGGGCTATGGGGCGGTAAATGTATCAATTTAAAAGTAATTTTACCAACGGTAGTAAATTATTTTACCAACGGTAGTAAATTATTTTACCACCGGTGATGAAAATAATACCAGTATTTATACCTATAATCCTAATTCTTATGATAAAAGCACAGACCTTTTGGCCAAAAGGGGTCATATAATGCCAATATATATGAAAATTGTCCACCGGTGGGAAATTTTCATAAGTTTTGGCATTAATGATTGAACATTTACTTATGTAGTATAGCGCAGCATAAAGATCGAAACCCAGTGTTTATACCGGTGGGAAATGTACTAATGTAGGATAGCGTGCAGACACAATGACTGAAATCCAGTGCTTATACCACCGATGGTAAATAATTTACTACCGTTGGTAAAATTACTTTTGACACATTTACCGCTCCATAGAGGGCGCTCTCGAACTTGAGTTTTCTCGACCTTTTGTTTTCTCTTTCGTTTTCTAGAAAAAAATCATTTTAACATATCTGATCAAAATCAATGACAACTAGTACTAATTGATGCCCAATCTGTTATACCCTTGAGTCTCGATACTGTGAGAACTGACCAATAGAAACGCCTTTTAAACACCGAGAGAAACTAGACTATTTAGGTAAGCATAAAATTCAATCATGCCGATGATAATCAGAGCCTATATATAATTATAAGGAAAATGAGCATATGTGTATCTGTTATACTAAACCTGATGATCGATACCTATCTCCATTTCACAATGTGTGCCAATTCTAGGTCTCATGAGAAATAGTTGGCTTAGCCTTCGTTAGTGTTGAAGCCGCTGGCCTAGGCCTGCAACTGAATAGAGTGATTCTTCAGCTGTATTTAATAAGATGTTCAGTAATTAAGAATCTGAGAAAAATCTAGGGAGGAATTTCTTCGAGTGATATACCATGATGCCAAATTGATGTAGTCTGATCCCTGATGTGCACCCAGATAAAAAGAAAGTACGCAAATGTATTTTCTCCTCTATTTAATGTTCCAGTACCAAGCACAGAATCCTCTGATTTGCGTATAAGGTGAATGAAGAATTAATTGTGGGACTGGGTATTCTGTAAAAGAATAAGATAACATTGTAATTGTACAACAAGAAACCGAGGGAAGAGAATTTACTCAACGTTCCCAAGTCCTTGTACCTTAGGGCTATAGTATCTAAATAGAGCTCAAATTAAACTCCCAAGCATAAAATGGAGGACTACCGGCCTGGTACACTCAACACATATGTACAGCCGCATTCGAAAAGTTTTGGCACCTCCGGGCTAAACTCACGAGGCAGTCCTTTCTACTTTGCAATTCTCATATTCGAGACCGTTATCAGAGAGAGCTGCAATGTCTCTATTGCGGTCATACCTGTCAATAAGTTGAGTATACGCGAGTGCCATGGTTGTTGGTGGGCTACAATTCATGAACGACTCAATATAGTAGGGTGCCAGTACTTTTCGAATGCGGCTGTACATGTACGTACTTTTCTGTTCTTAAGCGGGAGTTGTAGCGTCACTCACCAGATTATTGAGGGGATGCTGTAGTAAATCTGATAACCTCTGCTTGGTTGGGGTTTTTTTTGGAGTTGTAATCCAATTAAATAATGAATGTACTCTGGCGGATGGACTACATGATGCACGCGTTTCTCTGTCGAGCAGCTCTGATGAATGTCGTTTGGTAACTGGCGAACTAGCGTAATACATCTGGCGGGTTTAGATGATCCATCCCTGTCTGCTTGTATGTACAATTTGGTAGCAGTTCATTGCCTCGAAGTGGGGGGCTCCTAGCAATCATAGGATCCCACCATCATAACATTGGACGTCACCCTAGACCACTACTACCCACAACCCGTGAACAGATGCATGTTCTTCTTCACCTTCAATAATCTCTCAACTCATCTCACGAACATCCAATTTTGCTTGCAATGTTCTACTCGCACGAGGTTCTAACTCAGCGCAAATACGGCGTAGCCACTATCTGGTAAGAACCCTTCTCTCCATCAAAACTCTCAGATATTCCCATATGCATTCTAACACCCCGCTAGGCTTGTCGCTACAATTGGCTCTAAATCAGGCCTTAGAAAGGTTCACCGCAAAGACATCTTATCGGTCAATGTTCCAAAGGCTTGTGAAACGGTCATTCAGCCGGACGCACCTCTTGCTCTTCGTCTGCAGTCCAACCTGCTCTATGGAATCTCTAGGTACATGATTGGAAAGAGCAATAGAGAAGTAGCTGATAACTAACTGGGGATAGGGTATACTCTGGGCAATGCGACTACCTAATGAGCGATGCGGCAATGGCGCATATGAACATTAAACGACTCATTAGAGCCACTACAGTCAAAAATCTTGACTTGATGAGTGGAGGAAGGAGCAAGTGCGTTAAGTCCTGAATGTCACCATCCATTTGGGATCATTATAATACTAACGGTGTATTTTTCATTTAAGACCAGAACAACTAGTTCTTCATGATGATCCAGCCTTTTTGCCTGATGTCAATCTCACAATGCTTCCCGATGGTGTTGACTTGATCATCGATGGCAATGGTGATTTGTTCACCCTCGACGAAAGTATAGCAATTTCTTCATTGAACTTCGAGCGAGCTGGTTCAGTTCACTCTCTCGGACAAATTGGTTCACAAGCAGGGTCAGTGCCGGGAAGTCCTAGGCATAGTTTGATGATTCCAACCTCAGACACCATGGCAGGAGATTATGGATTTCTCCCGGGAGGGTCTTCTTCACTCATTGGGGGCGATGATGAAGGAGACAGGTTCCTTGATGACGTGGGCTTCGAATTCGATGCCAATGGAGAGATGAGAGAAATCGAAACGCCTAAGTTTCCCAAAGGAAAAGATACACTTGCTAGCGGCAAGAGTGGAAAAGAGAATAAAAAGGCCCCGAGTATTGATAGAGGTAGTCGTTTGAATAGCGAAGATATTGCACAACAAGTTCTGCTTGAGCATGCCGAGGGCCGCGGCGAAGATCTCAGCAGAAGCCATATGGTAATTTCTACAATTTAAAAACATCAGGGAAATATATGTGCTAACAAAGTAGCTTGACGGGGACGAAACCTATGCCCCGCCAGATGATGATATCTTCGACATCGCTGCTGAGCCGCTTCTTCCTGCTTCAAAAGAAGCTTCAAAGGAAGCTTCAAAAGAACTTTCTGATAGCACTACAATTGCGGAGGAGAGCGCACCTTCTGGTAGAAGGCGTGCTGTTAGAACCACAGCCCCAATTATCGACAATGTCACAGAGATCCGCAGCGCGGAGCTGAGGGAATGGCGTGAAAATTATCTCGACAATATGGACGCTGCCATCAAGAAATCTCAAACTATGAAGGACGCTAGAAAAGCAAAGGGGAACGCCAAAATCATGTTGTTTGACGTTGGGCTCTTTGGAGAACTCAAAAATCCACTTTTGAAGCAGTTGTTCTCTACAAAGGCCTTATTAGAAAGCCTCAACGCAACCTTTGAAGGTAGAAAGCGCAAGGGAACTGAAGATTCTGAAAGCAAAGAAAGAAGAATTAGAGCGAGAGTCTCGGGAGGCCCCGATGAAGAGATGGGACTTGCTCAAAATCTCGCCGATGAATATGAATTACCTATGGAAGGCGGTGATGTTGTTGAGATTGGTGACGCTGAGATCGAGATCGGTCGTGAAGGTCCAGAAATCGGAAACGATGATATTAGACCTTCCAGCCAAACTACTCTTCCGTGGAATTTAATGTCAGAACGCAGATCACGTGCTGGATCCGTTGCAATGAGTGAAGGTCGTCTTCCTTCTGTTGGTGGATTTCCATCTAGTTCTGCAGGCGGCAGCCAAATAGACTTCCCAAGCATGAGAAGAAGCTCTAAACTCGGCGCCATCAAGGGTGGGTTTGAAAGGCTGAGTATCATTGGATCACCAATAGGTGAGCGTGATGAAGACGTCGAGGAGGATCTTAATCGCGAATTCCCACCAGGGGAAGAGATGGAGTTTGAGTATTTTGGTGCTGGTAGGCTGTCCATCAAGACGATATTATAGCTTGATATCCCATACTGATTAATATACCTATGTAGGCGCAAACGTTGATACACAGACTGCCCAGGATAGCCAATGGCTCGCTGCCACCGTAGAACAAGAATCTACGAACTTCTTTGAGTACAAATCCCCTCATAATTTTGTTTAGTAACAAGCCACCTCATCTTTTAACACGATTTTTTATTTTTTATTTTTTTATTTTTAGGTTTGTCAAAGCAGAGCAAGAAAAGTCTAAGAGAACTGCTGAGGACAACGACGAGGAACCAGTAGACTTCCTCACCTTTGAGCAGTTGCTCGATCCTACTCAGAACGGGAGGATCGTAGCTGCGCAAGCTTTCCACCATACACTTCTGCTAGCCACTAAAGGGCTTGTCTGTGTCACCCAGGAAGAACCATATGGAACTATCCAGTTAAGCATTTTGGAATTCTGATCGATTTTACTACTAGTCGGGGTTGACCTGGTTGTCTAATGGTAACAATCACCCTAATGCGTGGAATCCAAATTTGAGGTTGAGGGTCAATATTAGTTGCATCGATGATATCAAATATTTTATGGGGTTGGGTCATGGTATTAATTATGTATTTTTTTTACTGCACGTATCAATTGTTAGATAGTATAGCAATATGGCGGTAGTTGCAAGTATTAGTTAGCACTTATGACAGGATAAAGGGATATAATTCCTGGTGATCCAGAGCTAAAGCAGTCAAAACAGTAAAAAAAAAGCAGTGTATCTCACAGATCGCTCCACACCCAAGCTAGAAACCTGATCATCATAAAAATGCAAAATCCGTCATACAAATAACCCGGACTCCCTCTTCTACCTGTGCATCCCAAGCTAATCGAAAAAAAAGTGACTACCAAAAAATGAAATTACAAGAGTAAGATAATACCTGGAAAATACCACAAAAAAGGAAGGGAAAAATAAAAGTAAAAAATGAACAGGATTGGTAATCGGGAGAGACTCCTTACTTCCCAATTCGTTTTTCCAGTGCATCCACCCTAACACGGAAGCCTTTCACAATCTCTCCGATCCTCTTGATCTTAAGAAACTCATTCTGTAACTCGTCGCATTGGCGTAGGATATCTCGCAGCGTCTCAATCTCGACCGTTGCGCGGTCAACCACAGTAGATGCCCGTCTATGGGATGCTTGTGTGGAACGCAAGGTCTGTGCTGATAACTGCCATCCGGGTAAACAAATCGTCAGCATATTCGTTCTCAGCCCATTCGTTTAATCCGCCCAGCCAATAGCCCTCTTGCAGGAGCAGAAGTAGAGGCAGAAGTAGAAATGATATAAAAGGAGGAATAAAACCCACGTTCTCGACCCGTTGCGATATACTTGCCAGCAAGTTATCAAAATGCGTGCTCAACGCCGCAAGCGCGGCCGGATCCAGCGAGATTCCGCCGTTGCTGCCGCCGCCGCTGCTCGCGGAGGCGGAGGAGGAGGACGGTGGAGTTGGACGAAGACGTCGCTGCTGGGCAGCAATGTACGAAAGGTCCTCGCGCGAAATGTGCAGGGACGGGTCGGTTATCGGTGGGGGGTTCATGGAGGTTACATGGAGGGGCGATTTGTTGAGATGCTCGCCCGTCAGGATGGGGAGGGAGCTTCGTTCAACTCCTCCTTCCTTCCGTCCTGCTCCTCCGCCCTGCTCCTCCGGTCCGTGGGTGTGGTGGCCGGGGGTGGGGGGATGAAGGGGTAGAATTGGGTGGACTTTCTTTTAGGGTTATTAATGGGGGCCTGGTCCTGGTATGTGTGTGTGTGCGAGGCCGAGGATGTGTGGGTGTGTCGATGTGATCGTGATCACTATGGTGGTTGTGGTGGTTGTGATGGTGGTGATGTTTGTTTTTTTGACGTCAGTACAGGCAGGAGGGTCTGGAGGTCAATAGTTGCTCTGTATGTAGTTGAATGTATGTAATATGTAGGTGTAGTAGGATGTGGTGACTTGACCTCGATCTGATAGATAGTCCAGAAGAGAAGAGAGAGGTTGGCAAGCAAGGCTATCTCGAACTGTCAGTTCGAGTAACTTGTCTGAGTAAAAGTTATGCGGAGCTTTGACCATTCATGATACCCGCTTGGGTAGTTATGTGACGCGTTACCGAGACTGGGATTGTCGACCGAATAAATACCAGTCTACCACTTGAGTACATACATGGTACAATGCCCAATATCATCACCGGTTTCCTATCCAGTACATTTTCCGTCCTCCACACCTCTAGAACAACTCCCCAATCTCAATACCATATCGTGGTGGTTGCTACTCTACTACTATATAAAAGGTAGTTACATTATGGGTACTGTTACATACTGCTACATGCCTACCTACCATGGATCTTTATGAAAATTAAAAGGGCAAGATCAGAAAATCTGATAGTGACATGCACCCATAGGAGCTTTAATGAATGGACGATAAGATTAAACTTTTTTTCTTTCCTTTTTCTCACCCCCCCCCCCCCCGCCTCCCCCCGGACATGGACCCCAGCTACCTATGTCATGTATGTCTGGCCAGAGCACAGCAGTACAACCGTTTTGGCCCACCAGAGAATCTCATTGGCTGTTCCAAACCTTCGTTTCGCGTGCCCTCGATTCTTTGCTGCGAGGAAATCGTTTTTCTCCGATCATGTCTGTCGCGGACTGCAGGCTTGCTGCGCATGCAGTGTGCCACAAAAAAAAAACGGATGCGGAGAAGCTGACTTGAAACGAGACCGATACCCGTCGTTTGGCGACATATAACCCTACCTTACCTAGCTGACTTATTTAAGAGCCGTTAGATGCCATCTCTTTTTCCTTTCTGCCTGCCTTCCCTCCCGCACGCGGCGGATGTGGGAAAGGGGTGGGGGTTTATTCTGGGTTTGCTCCGTGTGGCTAGACCGCTGGAGTGTTACCTTTTAGGGTTCATGTTGCGTTTGAGCGCTTTGGAGGGTCATAAACGCGGATGTGGTATCCTATCCATGTATCAGCTACTAATAACAGGTCTAATATAGGTATATATAGTACACTGGACTTCCAGACTTTTCGGCGCAATCTGGAGTTTTTGTTCTGCTCGCGGCGGGAGTTGCTTGTTGGTTTTTTCGTCTTTGAACGAGTTGATCCTTTTTACAAATAGGTAGCAGAGACTGAACTAGATTTTTTTAGAAAGGGCCTCGACCTAAGATTCAAAACAGGTCATGTTATATGCTGATCCCGGAGTATTTTCTTGGAGGAAATGGACCAAATCGATGCATTCCCGTTAGGGGTTCTAGAACAGAAAGCCCCTTCTTAAATGCATTTCCGTCGAGGCCCTCATATATATGATCATATATTATATCAAATGATAATATAATTCCTTAAGCCTTCCGATGCTTCTGACCGGTGTTTCTCCGGCTCAGACGGCCGATGTCTTTACTCACTCTCAAGTACTCACGCCGTTGTCTAGCGCCGTACTATAGCGCTAATATAATGCGGTTCCTTGTGAGACCCTTCCTTGCCAATGCCTTTACCGGCTCTGGTAGAGCGTTGATGCCTTTGTCGTACTCTATATGGAGAACAAACAGTTATAAGAGCAAGGACCAAAAGTGAAACAAGCGGCTAACAATTCCTTAACCCTAACTGATACAAGATACCGAGCAACGCCACAGTGCGGAATAGTCAGTAACTTTGCCATGCGGATAAGATGGCCTCAGTGAGCCGGGTATAACTACATGTATACTTTGCGATGCATGTAAAATTCACACAGACACGTGTGTAGTAATTGTAGTAAACTCTCTATTTGGGTATGGGGTGCAAATTCCCGCTTTCAGTAACGGGACTTCTCCTATAGGGGTACCACTTTACAGTCTGATTTATACATGTACCGGTACACTGAGGTCACTGTAGGTCTTATTTGACTAAGCATGGATTAGATAATTTAGCATAAGTATCAGAACGCACGACATAACTACATGTACATGTAGAGTACACTAGTACTGTACCAAAGACGGGAGTGGATTCAGTACCTTATCTGGCAGGATACTGAGAAGTTGCGATCTAGCTTCGACATTACGATTCTAACTTAATTCAAGACCTTTACGCAATTCCGCATTGCCCATATATGCGCGCGTGGCCCAGAACTTAGTGGATACTAGTATATTGTTAGTGATATCAAAAATTTTCCTACTATTTCAAGATCTCAGTTTTCTTAATATTTCATTGTTTCATTTCTTCGTTCGTCTTGTAATAGCGTGTGGACATTAGTAATTATAAGCTTTTACATAAAAGAAATTAAGAAATCACGAAATCAAAAATTAAGGAATAAGAGGTTAAGAAGGTAAGAGTCGTGACGTCAATTGCAAGAAATTAGGAGACATCCAACATGACGTCAAGAAGGTAAGATGTTAAGAAGGTAGGACGTTAAGAAAGCAAGAGAGATGAAAAAAAGAAAAAAGAAAAAAAAAGGTCAAGAACGTAAGAGGTCAAAAGAAGTCGAGAAATATAAGACCAGAAATATCATGTCTACTATAAAAATCTATACTACAAGAGTCCGTCTTAGATTTTATATCCCACATCCTTCTTTACAGGCCTCAATCTCCCGCGCCAATTCGCCGCACGTTCAGCCACCGCCACAGTCTTCGCCGACCTACTTCTGATCTTTGCCGTACCTCCTTGGCCTCCCACCATCCTAAGCTTATACTCCCCCCTCCCCGGCCCCTTCAGCAGCTTTCGAATCTGCCTCGACAGCTCCAAGCTAAATCCAAGCCTCTTGTCCGAAGAGCAGCGTGCATACGCCTCTCGGTGCGCATTGCGGAGTCTTGGCGACTCGTAGATGCGGTGGTTCGAAAGGCGTGTTTTGTTGAGCGTCGACAGATCTTTGAGATGTGTGATCTGGGACTCGAGGCTGTCGTAGCGGATTTCGCCCCACTTGATGGAGTAGTTCTCGAAGGCGTGGCGGTAGATGGACTTTTTGTTCATGTGGCGGTAGAGGGAATTTTCGTCTGGGTTGAGGTAGACGACCTTTTTTTTTTTCGTGTTGAGGTAGATGGACATTGTTCCTGGAGAGGGCATACAACTTGTGCTAGCTTGACAGAGCAGCATCTTTTGTGTGTAGAGAATTATAATATAGGGTTTGGTTAAAGACGGAGTAGAGAAAGTAGAGTTTGGGAGGGAATGTATTTGATGGTGAGAGTGGGAGTGGAGAAAGTAGAGTGTCGGAGGGAATGTGTTTGATGGTGATAGAGAGAGTTAGTGTTAGGAAGATGAACAGGCGCAAAGATAGTTGCTGTCGTTTTAATAAAGGTGCTACTAAGAGTGGTTGTTTGCCTGGTGTCGATACCATACTATGGGTGCGGGAGAGATTTGCGTTAAACACAAGAACATCAGAAGCAAAAACACCGATAGAAGCAACCGTATAAATGTGATAGAGAACTAATGGTAGGGAGGGATTGGACTCGGGCATGGTTGGCTCACAAACGTATTCGGTCTCAAGTGAGAATACACCGAGTGATATTTCATGACTCAAGTGAGACCTTGATGCGCACAAAGCTTTGAATTTTAAAAAGTAAATACATCTTGTGCCCCGATTTTTAGGCTTGTCACAAGGACAAGGTTTGAAAAGATAGGAATTTTATTATAAAATGACTATTGTGTAGGCTACTCGATTAACTACATGATCTACTAGTCGTTTCATTTAATTCGTCTTTAATTTCCCTAAATCTTTTTGCAATTGTAGGGTTTGATACTTATGTGTGAGTACTTTGGGGACTTTTGTAAATTTAAACGGCATAATTTCTCTCGCTATGTCGGGAAAATTCCACTAGTCAAGGATATGGTTTAAGCCATCGTTCTGCTGCTTCTACCATATCTTATTTATCTCCAAGCCCTAACTGCCTGTCGGTGAATTAAGAATGGAGCTTTGCGCCAGCTCCCGACTGCTATATAAGAACACCTTTCTCCCACTTCAACTCTTTTTTTCCTTTGGGAGCAGGCAGCTCTTCCGTGGCCCTCCTCCTGGCCCCTCTCTCTTGTTTTGTTCTCGGAGGGTATCCGGTCCGAGAGCAAACAAGAGGAGGCGATTAAAACCTCTTGCCTCTGCCTCGCTCGGGGGCAAAGTGACTCATGCCACTCCTGGTACCCGCTTGGTCACTGTTGCCCTAGGGGTTAGGAGTGGCACAGGTCACGTTGGTTCACCTTCTCGGCCTCTCTTGGTCGCTGGCCTCTGTCCCAGCGATCAAGAGGGACCTGGGTCACATTGGGTCTCTCCGGCGTTTTTCGCCTCTCTTGATCCTTGAGTTATCTGCCCAAGGATCAGGAGGGGCCTAAGTTGCGTTAGATCTCCCCGTCCCTTCACCGCTCGTGCTCTCTTCTTGTGGAGAGAGAGTACAGATCTCACTCCATTTCTGGGCTCAGTCCGAGGAATTGAGTGAGATAATCTCGCCTTCCTTTTGCTTTTTGTGCCCCGACAAGGAGAGACCACAGGTTTTTTCTGAGTCTTGAGCGTAGGCCCTCTTGGTAGGTACCAAGCAGCTGTGTCTCCAAGGTAAATTGTGAGACAGGCCGTATTTAGTAGCTGCAAGCTCGGAAATATGTAATTAAACAGAGTAAGGTGACTAGGCCCTGAAATCTGGCCTTATACGGCTTCTACCTGAAGCAAACACACGCAATTACAAGCTTCGATGATCAAATTTGCAAGCTAAGAGTAGCCATGTATATGTTGCCAGGCTCATGGGACACCGTCTAGAGCCGTGATGCTAGATGGTTAGGTTAATTAATCCACATAATACATGTTATGGTTTATTATAATTACCTAACAATCTTCAATTATGTTCGATCTAATACTTTATGCCCTTCACCACGCAAACCGCGCTATTCCCACCATGGCCCAACCGAAGCATTTGCATCATGAGATATCAACCGGCTGCCAAGCAGCCACTAATGTCACCTGACGTCCTTCAAACTAACTGATTGTTAGTTAACTAAACGAGTCATCGCCATGTCTCAGGCGAATATCAGACCACAAATTGATTGGTTGAGGATTGTTATGGATTTCTTTAAAAGACATAAAAGTCACATAGGCTGTATTGGACAATCACAGACATACATCGCCACTTGGACCCATGCCGCTACCTTTTATCACCTCGTCAATATATATAGAGTGACCGAGGGCTACTTGTTTTAAATGATATTTTGGAGCTGTTGAAACGTGGCTGTGGGACAAGGAGCCACGGCCGTAGGAAATTACGATCACGAAATATCACTCGGCGCGCCTCGGATTAAAAACTTGCACCGGTTTATCACGCAAAGTCACAAGAAAAGCTTGTAATAAGGAAAAAAACTTTTATATAAAACCTATTCGAAAAGAAAAAGAAAAGGAAAAAACCAAGAAGAAATGCCCCCTACACCCAGTATACCGATATAAGTACCTATCAAAGCAAGCAAAAATCCAATCATACCCAGCATAAGAAACACTCTAATTACTACACACCTACAAACCACTTATACCTCCTCATGGTCCCTGACATTTAGCTCGTCGAACTCATCCAACAGCTCATCCATGCCGATCTCCGGCAATCCCTCCTCGTCATCATCCTCATCCGTCTCCTCAACATCCATCTCATCTCCAGTCTTCTCCACACCCTCCATTCTCGTACCACTCGGCGGGTTCTTCCTCGTGTTCTTGTACAGCGCCAGCGTTCCTCTCAGCTCCGCATCCTCCTCCACATCCCGCAAGAACATCTCATAATCGCGCTCCGCACGTTCTTGGTCCTGTTTCCTGGGCAACATCTCGGACTCGTCCTTCGCCATGCGCTGCAGCTTCCAAGCACGAGACTTGTTCTTCTTCTTACGTGGGTAGCTCTTCTTAACGAGGATTACATCTGGGATGCGGTCTGGCGCGTTGCGCTCCAGCTCTGCGAAGTGCTCGTTGTTAAGGTTTGCACCGGTGAGATGGTAGCCGAGAGCCGAGTCTCCTGGGTGTAGAATACCGCCGAGATGAGTGCGGACAAGATAAGTATTGTTGTTTGATGCCATGTCAGATGCGCGGGCGACAGTGACATCCGCGAGAACGTGCTTTCCGTGGGTAGCACCTAGAGGTTCGATATCGAGGACGATGAACTCAACGAGGGAGGACACGTCGGCGAGAGAGCTGAAGGGCGCGCGCCAGTACACGTTTGTGGTGATGTCGGTGACCTGGAGGGTGTTGGGGTCGAGAAGGTGGATACTGTTTCCGACGCGGTTGCAGAGAAGAAGTGGGGGGATGTTTCCAAGAGTACGGGCCATCTTGAGAGGGATACAGACGAGGTCGTCTTTGCAGATTGGCACAATCTCGATAGAGTAGGTGAATTTATAGGACTTTGTAGATGTGTGGATATCCGTTGAGATTAGCTCAGAGGACTTCTGAGATCGGACTGGGGCAACGGCGGCAAGAAAGTCGACCATCTTGGTGGCGTGATTTCGCTGAGAGTAGAAAAAGTCCAATCCGTCCTTGGCTTCGCGGATATTTACAGTGTCGCGGTGGGCGTTGTGTTTTAGGATCAGCTGCTCGAGGTAAAGGAAGGTACGCTTATGTGGGACCTTCTGGCGGACTTGCACACACGCTCTCCATGTGTTCGCTATACCATCATCAGCAAAGCTCACAAGGAATGACTACCGCCACTACCACTACTAACCTGTATACGACTTCGCACAGTCCGGGCACTGGTGATACGCTACCACGTACTCGACCTCAAAACTCTGCTGCAGAATTGTGGACTCAAACGCCTCCTGCTGCACTGTGATCTTGACCTTGATTCTCTTCGAGTGGGGCTCCGTCCATATGAAGCTCGCATCGATGATTCGGACCTTTGTAAGACCTCTCAGTCTACGCAGACATAGCGCAAGTAGTTCTCTACTCTCTAGCGCGGCAGCGACCCAGTGATTTGGGGGCTGCAGCCAGCGGTCACATCCACGGCAGAAGTGAATGGTGGCTTCGCGCTGGATTCCAGAGGAGATATCGACGTTGAGTTTGATACAGTCGTAGCACATGGCGACACCAGTGCTGCCATCTATAGGGGCGCCACAGGTTGCGCAAAGAATTCTAAAGTGGCGATATTGATCAGTCAGGTCCTTGCAGGCATGGAGAGGGTGCTACTAACGTTGCGATGGATGCCTTTTGGCCCGTAAAGGGCTGCATTGATACGGAGTCGTCGATCTCCATTTTAGATATGATTTCTAAGGTTGTTTCTGTCCTGTTTTTATTAGTATATGGTGGTGGTGGTGGTGGTGATATTTTGTGAGGGAGGTGAGGGAGGGTTATGTTGGGTATTAGTGGGGGAGAGGCAAAGAGCGCAACTTTTTTTATTTTTATAATTTTTTATGCAGTGGTGGTACCCCGCGAATCTTATCTAATCTCTTTGGGAGTTAGCCAGGGGCGCAGATAAGATTTCTAATCGGATGGTTGTTAAGCAGAGTGACGCATGTGGAACCCGGTGCATGGGGTTAGTGTGCTACTTTGGCGCTGATAAAATAAATAGTTCTTTAATAAAGCTCTAACAGCTTCTAAATCACTCACGAAACTCGGCATACTATAGATGCACAAGTACTAATCATGGTGAGTCAACACGAATTGCAATCCCTAGTACAGTTAATAACACCCCTAGCCACCGCGCCGAAGACCCCCCCCTCCGCCGCCGCCCGCCGCCCCTACAAAGAAATCCAACGCCTCCAAGGCTGCAGAAGCACTCGGGCTAGATGCCGGTGAAGAAGCCGAGATCCAGGAGGCATGGGAGATGTTTATGGATGCTGATGGGTCCGAGGAGGTGGGCGAACCGGTGGTGATTACTGCGGATGTCCGAAGGGTCATGATGTTAGTCGCGCCGCTTGTATTTGAGCTGGGGACTACGAGAAAGTGAGTGTTAATGTGGAGTTATAGGGCGCTAGGGTTTGATTCCTCGAAAGAGGAAATGAAAGAGATTCTGGAGGTTCTAGATCCGGAGAACGAGGGCTTTGTCACGTATGGCATGTTTTTAGAGGTTGCGGCGTTGAAGATGAAGAGCAAGTTTATCTTCGTTTTACAAATAATAGTGGTTGCTAACATGACTACAGACCGAGACCAGAAACTCGAAGTCCAGCGCGCATTTGACTTGTTCAAAGGCGGCACCGGAGACGATAGCCCGATCACAATGGCAGACCTGCGAAGGGTCGCGGACGAGCTGAAAGAAAATGTAACAGATCAGCAGCTAAGAGATATGCTAGATGAGGCATGTAGTAAAGAAGTAGGCAGGGGTGTTAATCTGTAAGTCCAATATTTATTCGTGGATGTAGGGTCAATGATTAATCGCGGACTTCTAACGTTTATTGCTGTGTAGGAAAGATTTCGAGGCCGTTATGAAAAGAGCAGGAGTTCTGTAGTCCGGACTTATTGCGACCTTACTTTGTTGGGTGTTATGGAATTTTTATGTCACTTTTATATAATAATATAGAGTTTGCTTGACAATTCCAATGTGAAAATTGCACCAGGAAAGAAAACTTGCACACTGCATGATATTATATTTTTCTAGCTACCAGAAGGTAGCTATTCCCAACCCTATCCTATCCCAGCACCAGTTTCTTATGACTGTGACTGCGGTGAAATGAGGACAACAGAATCACCTATAGATCACTCGTCAGTAAATACTAACGGCCAGAAACAGCCTGATAGCCGACTAACCTCTCACGAACAACATTTCCGAGTTGTTCTTGATCGTCTATAAAGCACCATATTAGTTCCCTATCCCTCACCTGTCTACTATATTATCCATCGTAGCACATACCTTAACACTATCATCATCCTCGTCATCGTTCACCACATAGATGGTCTCCTCGACCTCACCGAGCACAAGGTTGCAATGTGAATCATAAGCCTGCCCATAAATCGCACAATTAGTTCTCATTCGTATCACTTCTGAGGTAGGGCCGTACATGTAGTCTCCCCCGCAGCTCCCGGTCTCCTCGCAACTTGACGAAAACGTGTTCGTCAAGTGACAGGCGAACAAGATCGAGGGGTTCCTGGATTGGGTTGCTATCGTCGGCGTCGGACATGGTGATTTTGGCTCTGGTATGGGTATGGGTAGTAGGTGAATTGGAAGCCTTTTGGTCTCCTCGGTGATAGTGGGGCAGGCAGGCAGTCCCGAAATGGTAAGGCGCCCTGAGGCTCGCGGATTGCTGACATAAGACAGCCTGCTGACAAGGGCATTGTCACACAGCCTGTTCAAGGTGTCTTCTGTAGATTGAGAAATCGCGACTTCCTGTCGTCTCGTGAGCTAGATACAGACAGCACTTCACAAAACATCAATTCTACAACCAAATCTACCACCAATCCAGAAACCATGCTGTGCGCAAGTAAGCTATCCCAACTCAATTAAATTCTCCCAAATTCTGCCATTAGCTAACAATCTCTTCCAGTCTCCGGAGAAGCGCCGTCCGTCCCAGTCGCGTCGACAAAGTCCGGCGTCGTCTTTGAAAAACGCCTAATCGAAGCCTACATCGCCGAACACGGCAAAGACCCCGTTACCGGCGAAGACCTGACTACTGCGGACCTCGTCGAGCTGAAATGTAAACCCCTTACCCCTCTAATAAACTTAGCGAAGACCTTATTTACTCACCCTCATATAGCCTCCCGAACTGTCCGTCCGCGCCCGCCAACACTCACTAGCATCCCATCTCTCCTAGCAACCTTCCAGAATGAATGGGACGCCCTTGCACTCGAGACACATACGCTGCGGCAACAGCTGACCCAAACGAGGCAGGAGCTCTCGACGGCGCTGTATCAACATGATGCTGCGACAAGGGTTATTGCAAGGCTGTTGAAGGAAAGAGACGAGGCTAGGGACGCTCTGAGTAAGATTAGTATTGGGGCAGGAAGTGGACCGGCGGCACCAGTGGCAGCTGGTGGTGCCGACGCGATGGAAGTTGATGATGCGGGGGTGGTACCACAGAGTGTACAAGATTTGGTGGATGAGACGGCAAAAGTGTACGTTTCTCTCCGTTGGCATTGTTGGAAGTGGGAGACTAATGGTGGTGTAGTAAATCCGGTGGAAGAAGAAAACGTGCCGTTCCTGCAGACTGGACAACAGCAGAGTCAGTATCAGGTTTCTCGACTCTCTTTGTCTCGGAGCCATTGTACCCCGGGTGCAACTCTATCGACCTCGATGTATCTGGCGAGCTTGCGCTTCTTGGTGGCTTAGACGGCGTGGCAGGGATCTACTCAATCCCGCAGCAGTCACTGCTGAGCCCACTGAAGAGCGACGACGGGGCAGTTGTGGATGCGCTGTGGGCGGGTAAGAAGGCCATCACTGGGCACTCTTCGGGTGTAGTTAGGGTATGGGACGAGGCGGGCAACGGGAGCACCACAATGCGGACCCATGCCGGTGAAGTTAAGGCGCTGGCATTGCACCCCAGTGAGCGCATTCTTGGAAGCGTGGGTGCGGACAAGAGCTGGGTGCTTTATGATATTGAGGCGGGGAAGAAGGTCGTGCAGATCTACGGCGAGTCTGGTATGTCATTCCCATGCTTTTACGTCTAATATTTTGTAAGCTGTCTTATTAACACACCGCAGAACTAACATCCGCGCATTTCCATCCCGACGGTCGTCTCTTCGCAACTGGCACTGGTAACGCCGTCAACATCTACGACGTACGCACCGCCACTCTTGGCGCCACCTTCGGACCCCTCACCGGTCCAGTTTCCTCCCTCCACTTCTCAGAGAACGGATACTGGCTTGCCCTCTCCGTGAAAGAACAGTCATCAGTTGAGATCTGGGATCTTCGCGAGCTGACACAGACAAAGGCGATTGATGTGGGGACCCGAGTTGACAATGTCCGCTGGGACTACACTGGGCAGTTTATTGCCACGGCGGGACCAAGCGGAGTTAGCGTGCAACAGTACCAGAAGAAGGGAAAGACTTGGAGCGAGCCCTTGAGGGTCGGCGTGCCTGCTGTGGCCACGGCGTGGGGACCAAGGGCGGGAAGCCTGGTCACGGTTAATAAAGAGGGTATTATCACGGTTTTGGGAGCGAAATAAAGTTAGAATAACATTTTATGGCGGCAGCAAAAGTGTCTTCTTTTTTTCTTCTTTTTCTTTTTCTGTATTGTTTTTAGCTTCTTCCCAGTCTTAGATAATTTGAAGGATCGTGGAATGTGTTGTCATTGCGGACGCTTGGATGAGAGTTGTGTGGAAATGGCCCATGAGGTTCTGGACCGGTGATATCTATATCCAGTTATTGCATAACGCAAAGTATCCCAAAGAATTACGGACTTGGGTCCCTAAAATGACAAATCTAAAACCCGAGAAAGACTATTATAGTCGTGGTAGGTGTTGTAGTAGTACTTGAAACTAGTATTATTCATGTTTATCGACTTTGGACCCACAACAAGCTTCTCCCAGTGAGGTATCACAGCATTCAATCTCTTTTTGTAGTTTGTGGACATCCCTAAATAAGATAACAAATGCAATGCTGTCGTTTTTTTTGTTGCTATTTGCTCCTAAGCATCACCAATGCATAAACTGGGAAATCATTAGAAAGGTAATTTTATGGTAGTTGTTGCAACTACATTAGTCCATGACTGAATGCTTTTGTAGGTAATGTGAGTATTCAATTTCTGGTCCGCAAACTCCTACTATACTGAAGTACCACAACATCCGATTTCCCTTTGCAGTTTGTAAGCGTCTCTGGTTAAGGTCATACCGATAGTGTTTTCTCGCTTTTCGCACTCAGAGACAAAACGAAACAAAACGAGAGGGTGGATTTCAAGGTTTGGAGGAGCTGGTCTCGAGACCTCAACTAGGAAAGCTACGCCTTCTCATGCCGTGCTCACGGCTGCTAAACCAATTGAAAGATCGGGGTCCAAAAATTTTAATCTGATATCTCCGCTGCGGAATGGTGGTAAACCGGTCTTTCTCGAGACAGTGTCGAGATGGTCTCGTGCCCGTCACCATTCGCGCCGTTAGCTACAGGTACCTACGTCGTGGCCGTTCAATTGTCTACCATCAATATATAATGGTTGATATGCTCAATTGTCCCGTAAAAGAAAAGACGTGTTCGTGAAGCTGCTCATGTGTTGTTTGTAGCTCCCCGCTGGCTCATGATCACGCCTTGTCCCACCAAACAAACCCACAACTCCACGAAGCTGCAAACCCCAGCCCCCTACATAATAATAAATAATATACTACTATGCCTACCAAGATTGAAATTTGAATCTACTCTACATATCTTCTTCCCCTTCCAGCAGGGACCAGATCGGACGTAGGTACAGGCCACGTTTACGGCTGCACGACATTGATATTCTTTTTTTTATTATTGTAATTACGGCCTGCGATTGGCCCGTTGGCTAGTTTGGGAGTAGGGTTGCGGAGGGGAAAAAAAAAAGAAAATGCGATTCATGGAAGGGATGTAGATCTAGTGGATCGGTGGAGGGGGGGGGGGGGGGGGGAGGATTGTTGTCGGTATCAGGTGTGCGTGCTCCTTGCCTTGGTTCCTGTCCTGTCCTGTCCTGTTTGGATTGATGCTCGAGGAGGGTTGGGATTCGATCTTCAGCTAGAGGGGGAGATTGGGGATGGGGATGGAGAGATGTTGAGTAGCTGGATGGATCGGTATATGCAGTATCTAGGTAATATTTTTTTTTCCTTTTTGGTCTTTACCTACCTCGACGATTGACTTTTTGGGAGTGTTGTTTAGGACAGCAGTGGTTAGTGTAAGATGGTTACTGTAGTTACTTGGTGTGGTTCAGGGACTCTGCGTGGGTAGTTACAACAACAAGTAGCTTTAGAAGAGAGGCTCTGCTGGGGGGAGGAAAATCAAGACTACGAGGATCCTTTAAAGTGGAATTGGGTAAATTATGGTGGTGCAGAGTACGTGTGTATGTGAGTATGACCAAAAGGGTTCTCACGGCACCATCATCATCACACGACTTCACTTCTATAAAAGCGCTCAAGGGAGAGATTTTTTTTCCTGCTCTGGTGTTATTGGGGTTGTTTAGTGGGTTAAGCATACTGATAGGTTTCTTAAGAGCTGGCTGCAGAACGACGTGGGCCGAGATCTTCGGGGAGGATTTGCCTTGGCAGTCCGAAAGGAAGTAAGAAAGAAAAAAAAGGAAAGAAAAAAAATGAGGGCGGTAGTAGCGTGTGAGAGGAGTGTGTGAGAGTGTGAAGGGGAGAAAGAAGGAAGCCTGGGGCTGGCTGGCGGGCTTGCGGGCTAGGCTTAGGAGGAACGAAAGGAAGGGGACCCATAACCACAATTCCGACCTCCTCGTGGGTCTCTCCTTACTAAGTGATGTATGTGCGTGTGTGTGCGCTCACCAGCCGAGTCGTCGGCCATCTCACAGACTGACTGATTGACTGAGGTTGAACAACGATGAACGAACGACGTCCCTCCTTTCTATCTTGCTAATCGTCTGTCCCTTCCACCACCTACCCCCCTCCACCTTTCACACCCCCCCACCAACAACTACAACCTTTGCCCCTCCTCTTCCTCTCTTCCCTTCTTATTCTTCTCACTTACCCTCCTGTCCTTCACGTCCTCAAACTCTCTTCACCTACACCCCCACCCCCACCCCCCCCCAACCCCAACCTCATCCGTTGATACAATAGAAGGCACTCTTCTTTGTATCTTCTGGAAACTACAATCTCCTACGATCATCTAGGCTCTCTCCTCGAATTCTAAAATGTCGGATCAAGGTTATCGCTACCCTCGCCCTTACCACTACGACAACGATGGGCCAGGACCTAGTCGACCTTCAAAGGTTCGTCTTGCTTCTGTTTTTCTCTTGCCTTGCCTCTTCGCTGCTGTAGTATAATATTAAATCAATTTTTCTTCCCTTGCTATTTCTAGCGCCCACGGGACCAAATGAGTATGGCAAGATTGAACAACGCATCGAACCCTTCTTCCTCTATCGCCGCCGCCGCCCCCGGCCCAAGTTTGATTCTCCCCACTAGGAACGGAACCTGGAACAATAACACCACCAGTAATAACAACAATAACAACATTAATAATAACAACAATAGCAACGGAGGGGGCAGTAGAAGTCGAGTATCCCCCGCCCGCTCGTCTTCGTCCTCGCAGACGCTCTCCAATGGTCACACAGTGATCGACCTCACCAACTCCCCTCCCCCACCACAACAAGAAATGTTCGGGCCCAGAGGTAGAGGCCGCTCAAATGGAAGTCGCGGACCATCTAGCAGTGGTAGTAACAACAGTATAGAGGTTATCGACGTCGATGCGCTTCCGGATACTCCGGCTTTGCCACCCCGCTGGCCGGGTGGTAATGTACCGGAGTTTAGATTTTCCCGAAACGCAGCGAATAGACTTTTAGGTGGTGGGCCTTCCTTCGCTAGTCGTACGCTGCAACAGCATCGTCATCACAACCATGGGTCTGGCTCTCGGCCAGTCCCAGTTGAGCCAAACCTCATATACCCTCGCATCGATCGTATGGATGCTAATGCTGCTGCTTTCCCAGTGTTCGCAGAGGAAATGGAGGGCCCAGTATTAGGTCACGGTGGCAGGATCGGGCAAGGATTACCGGATGTGAATATGAATATGGGGGGAATTGGAAACTTTTTACCGCGTTTCCGATCTGGGCCTCAGGGAGGTCAGCAAGGGGTACATGGAGGGATCGATGTCATATCGAGCATTTGGACTTCTTTTGGGTCAAGGGGAATGTGGGGGCACGAGGGTCCACTCGCGGGATTTCAAGCTCCAGACATGGATTATAGCCAGAGAGCGCCGGGAATCATTAGGGAGGACTCACCGGTTGATGCTGCCAGAGCAAGGAATATAGACTACAAGTCCCCACCGCCAGCTAGGGAAGGGTACACTAGGAGTCCAAAGGAGGACGACATTCTTGTTTGCTCAAGCTGCTCGTCGGAATTGGGTGCGCCTGGGGAAGGGCCATATGCGCAGGAGGTCTGGGCCTCTAAATGTGGACACGTAAGTCATGGCTTTGCCTTATCATATACTCGCGCGCTTTAGTCTAATATTTTGAAACAGAGTTATTGTGGCACATGTGTTTCTATATTCCGAACACCACACCTATCAAAAACGTCAAAGAAGACGGTGAGGCCAAAGGCGAAGAATTGTTCAGTGGGCTGTAAGGTCAACTTGGCGACGAAAACAGCAATGTTCAAGATTCACTTGTGATCTATGTTGAAGACTCAATTGTGATTACGGTGTCGTCTATAGATTGGCGAGCCGAGTATATTTTTTATTACCTTTCTTTTTTCTTTTCATAACTCTAATTGGGAAATGGGAGGCTATTTACTTACTGCTCTTGGGTGTCAACAATACACTGCATTACTTTCTCCTTATCTTTTTCTCTTATGTTGGGTTCGGCTAGGGTGTGGAAAAAACGGGCATGCATGGGTTTTTCTTTCTCTCTCTGGTCATAGTTTCTTTTACCCCACTCATCGACTTTTCTCCCACTTCTAACTTGGGATTGGTAGTATCGCTACTGTTTTTCATTCCCTCTTCGGTTTCATGCAATCGTTTCGCATGCCCATACGCATCCCCGTGCTCATAGCAACTCCAGGGTTTTCTCATTTTTTCGGTCATATTTGGTCGGGTGTTTTTTTGAGTTTTCCCTATGTATATTTTTTGTGTTCCTGTGTGAATAAATGGTTTCACTGGCGCTATGTTTTTCTTTTTTTTTTATTCTGCGGCCATGTACTAAGAGTTGTTTCGGTGAAGCGGGAGCGATGAAGTCTGGGAGAGAATCGAATACTTTTTTTTTTTTATTATAAACCCCAATGGCTTGACTAATATTCTGATGAATCCATATCGTGGGATTATGCATAACTGAGAGATTGTGCTGGGCTATATTATTGCCTATTCTTTTATCTATTGCTCGGTACAATCTCACAATCCCCATCCCCTTTTCCACAATAGAACCCTCACAAACCCACCAAACTCGAATGGCAAGCAAGGAAGAAAAGAACGCCAGATACCAGTACACGAGCTTAAGTATGAATAACCCCATCGCGCCAAACCCTGTTGACCCTCCGCCATGATGAGGACACACTCTCTACTCGTGAAGTAGTGTTGAGTATCTCATGATCGCAACACTAGACGGCGAAGCGCTCAGTCTAAGGAACATCGTGCACAACTTGTACTGCCAGGTGTGAGCGCTATGGGTGCCGCCTCGCTGGCTGAGCGTCGGCGAACAGAAGTGACTTGGCTAGATAAAATATATGCCGCGCGGGTGGGCTGGCCAGTGGTGTCTGAGAAGCGAAATGAGGATCCTGGGTACGGAGCATATGGCGTGGTGGACGCCGCTGGACGTAGACGCCCCCGGCGGTTATTTCTTTCCCCTTTTAGTCTCGTGTTATGTTTCCTTCATGGTAAATCACTCGCGTCATCTGCAGCTAGTCTACTTTCAGCCGCATGGGAGAAATACATGGTGGATGTTGGGTACTGATGGAATAGTGGTGAATTGGTTACAGTTGCAACTCGATATGCCGGATTGCCAAGATTCTAAGGATTTCGTACGGGATAGCAAAAAATCCGGGATAGCAAATTAATTTTACAGTAGGAAAAATAATATTCTCAGAGGATCTCGTACGGGACAGCAAGGGATCCGGTGTATTGAGTTCCGGCATATCGAGTTGCGACTGTAGTAGTCTTGCGCTATGACTCAAATGGTTGCGAATTGAGCGCTTCGTTTGTGAATAGCTATACTGGATGAAAGTGTTTATCCTCAGCGCGAAGACCTCTCTGCTCAGTTTAAAAGATCCAGGGTCGTCATAGCAACCGAGTCTCTGGAATTTGTATCCGGAGCCATCTACGCTGTAGTCATCAACCGGGTTATCCTGCTTGCAATTGGTCAAGCTACCTGTACCTGTATCTATGACAGAGGCTTCCATATAGTAGTGATTTTTCAATGGCTTATGAGAGCAGTGATGTTCCCTATGGTAAATACGATAGGCCAATTGATCGTGATAATGGAAGGGTTGTTCGCCAGTGGACCAAGGCACCTACTCCCCGCCAAGGATGCTCAATTTGTGACCATGTTTGTGCAGGGCGAACAAGGTAAGTCTTACTGTGATGACTCGAATAGGCTTGGTACGTCCCGTCTCTGGTTTTGTTTGGTTGCTGTACTGTGCTTACCATAATCTGTAGACTTAGTTTAATCATAGGATATCACTCGCACACCAATAACCCTCCTCCTACACTACCAACAGTGCTTATTAAGCAAGACCATAAGCCCTATACTCGCTAAGCCAGGCCCTGGCTAGATAATGCATATTTAATCTTCTTGAGTGGTGGCTCGGAGCCTATATCTGGCGCTCTTGATTCGATTCTTCTAAACATTTCAAAGTTAACGTCAGTTTGACAGGAAGCTGCATAGTGGAGTCACTATAGAGCTTCTGGATAATTGGCTCCTTCATTCTCCAGGGCTGCGTGTACATACCTTTCAACGGTCTCTGGTCTTCCACTGGTGGATTGTAATTGGTCAACGAGGCGGCCGGGCCGAACCAGTGTGGGTTTGCAGTTGGTGTGCCACAGCCTCATCTTTCTCATCGTCTTGACAGTCGCCGCCGAGTATAACTCATTGGCGGGGGAGCTGATCTGTTGGTTGATTTGGATGATGGCCGGAACGAAGCGTGGTCTAAGAGGCCGGCACAGCGGGGGTGTGAGTGGGGACAGGGAGGAGACCATCCTTTGGACCTTGGAGCCGACACCGTCCTAGAGCCGTACTCGCTATGCAAATTTCGTGGGGAAGGTGACGCTTTCAAGAGTACGTACACGCAGTCCTGCAGGCGGGGCTGTGGTAGTCCACGCGCACGTCGAGGCGAGATTCCTCTCAACTCCCACCGATTCAAGCCACCAGTCGAGATAGTGGACCGCCCAGCTCAGCTCCTGGAACACACCAGGTAGGGCTGGCATATCTTAACACCTTATGTCAAAGTCTCTTCTTCTGCAGAACTATATATGCCGGGCCTTCCAGCTGTTAGCGGGTATATTCACAGACTATCACTCGAAACACAAGGCGCTCCTTCTGATTCCCTGAACCCGACAGATCTTGCTGATTATATGTATGCAGCGGACCCGACAGAAGAAGAAGCATTACTCAAAAAGGCATCTGACCATGAGCCAGGCAGAAAACAAAAGCAAAAAAAGTGAATCATCTGCCATCCAGTTCTGAATCAAATCAAAATCAGTCAATCAATCATATCAGTCCTGCGACAACGATCGTCGCGACACTACCTCATGAGTGCATGTTATTCGAGTACCTACTCTACTGAGACTGGTAAGTCGCGTCTGCAGAATAATCCATAAGTGTAGAGTAGAGTAGAGTAGAGTGCAGGACCGTCGGTGCGTACATGTGTGCCGACGCGACTGCTACCTACATGTACATGGTGCAAGTCTTAGCTTTATCGACCTGACAAGGCTCGGGCCACCGGTGATAAGACAGCATGGCCTATTCACGGCATGGGTTTAAGGTTTGGTAGCAAGGCGGGGGACGGGATTGGTTTGCTGTTCCTTGGGCTCCCAGGCCAGGTTTAAATGCTACATGTATCCTTGTTGGCTACCAAAATCCAGATAGCTCTGCAGAAGCTGGCATATGGAAATCTGGCTCATTCAACTCTTGAACTCAGTAATCAGTTCTCAAAGCTTATGTGGCTCTATGAATCGAGGGTATTATCTACAATCTGAATAGATGATTACCTAGCCATGTTTGAAACAATTATCACAACTTAGCACTGAATAAGATGGCGAGTCGGGGGAATGCACCAAAAAGGATTCGATGTTCAAAAGTTGTTAATTAAGTCCCCCAAAACAAAGTGGGGGGAGAAGAAAGGTGAGAATAAAAAGATAAAAAAGAAACTAAATCCCCCATAATCATTCCATATCCGTTTCCCATGCCATCACTAACTATACATAATGCATATACAATGTATCCATTCAAGCATTTAAAGAGCCATGTATCCAATAAGACCCAACCCAGCAACCGCGAGTCCGCTCATTCCTCCAAGGCGGTTTGCAGCGTTGGTGGTCTGAACAGGGACTGAGGCTGAGGACGTGAGGTTTCCAGTTGCAGAGGCCGAAGGAACGGCGCTGGTGGTGAGGGTTGAGGAGCCGGAGGCAATGACGGTGGGGAATGACTCGACGGTGCCGCTGGATACAGGTGCTGCGGAGGATGAAACTGCTGCAGTGGTGGTGGCGGTGGCGGTGGCAGTGGTGGTGGCCGCAGCAGAGGAAGAGACTGCAGCAGACGAGCTAGCGGCAGAGGTAGCAGGAGTAGAGCCAGAGGCCGGGAAGGTGGTTGGAATGGTGACACCTGCGGCGGAGCAAAGGGCACCTGCAGCTGAAAGGGCTTCTAAAGAATCAAAGAGTATATGTTAGTATCTTATTTACTATTGGTTTATGAAATACATGGGAAGATATACTCTGCTGGTCCGCCTCTGGACAGGAACCTTGGATACATGTCGCTGATCCACTAACAAAAGCAGTATTGGAGCATGCACACTTGAAGTCAGTGATGCTACAGCTAGTAGCTGCGAGACCAGTAGTAAGACAGGTCAACTAGTAGACGATCATTAGAAAATGCAACATATTACGATCAGTGTGGTTTGTAAACACATACAGCACATGATGGCAAGTCAGAGAGACTCTGTGCGGAGACAGAGGCGACAAGACCAGCAATAGCGAGGACAAAGACAGACTTCATTTCGACTTTGGATCGTTGTTTTTCTTTGAAAAAAAAAGGTGAGGATTTGAATTCGAAACGCTGAACGAGAGTCGTTTTACGAAAGCGAATGTGTGAAGAGAAGAAAGACTGCTTTATCTTACTGCAAGAATGTAGTACTGATGAATGGTGAGGAAGGGAAAGAAAGAAAGGTGAGTTCCGTCGAGTCTTTATACACAGATGGATATACTGTATTAACGACTACCAGCCTCTCCAAAAAACTAACTCAGCTAGATGTATTTCTTCAATTACACTCGCTGATTGGAAGAAGGGTGCCAATTTTGCAGATCCTAGATCGTATCGATCCATGGCCATACATCTACCTTTGCCACACAAACTCAATACACCACGGAGCTCGAACGAAACATCACATCCCATGACATGTGAATCTACATGTATCCTACCTAGCTACATACCCAGGATGCTAGTACACTCCATAGTACAGCGCACACAGCCAGCGTACTATGTAGGTACTCTTCCATGTAACCAAGCCTGGTCAAGTTGTGTTAATTTATGTGGTGTCACAGATGATGGTTCTTTTGACAATTACCGAAGCTGGTTAACCGGATAAAAAGCTTAACAAACGCGCAGAGTAAATCTGGGGAAATCCGCTCCCCACAGCAGCTAGAGGCAGCTACCTACAGTATCGACAAGGGGTAACAACGGAACCCGCAACCGCAGTTTGAATACCGAGGTGGCACGTCGCTGGAAAGGGGCAAGTATTAACTTCAACGACATGTGAAGACCGCTACCGGTATGTTTTCCTCTCATCTTCAAACTCAAAGCCCTTTGACAATTGGAAACAGTCAATGTTTACAATAGCGCACATTAAATGAACCAAACCAGGGACAATGCTGATTGGGATTCTGTCCTCTTCCAATGAAGAACAGGCAGCCATTCAGTCGGATGTTTTAATTCCCTCAGCTGTCAGATTCTTGCTTTAACCACCATTAAACTTGTGGGCGCTGGCTTCTTTCGAAACAGATGGCCCGTCGGAGTTCAACACTGCCGAGCCAACCGGAAAGGAGCCATGGGATTGTCATTATCCCAATGTGGTATGCTAGCTGCAGATCATTCACTGAACCAGATAACCAGCTGCCTTCTCCAGCTCTTCGCTCGCTGGAGAATAACCACATATGTCTCCGGGTGATTAATGGCGCTACGATATTAATCCAAATTCGTATGATGTGGAAATAGCAGCTGCATTACGCAAGCAAGTAGAATAGTCTACACCAACAACACATCATCACCTTTAAAGGAGATAACTCCCCATTCTACCTATTGGGGGCGAACGTGAACAAAGCTCAAATTGATGATGATTCTGGACTTTTGGGTCATCGAGTAATTTGCATTTGTTAGGATAAGCAATTAATTATGTCTCCCCACCCAAATCTGAATTACACTAGGCCGCCGCCGCCGAATAGGTTGAAACGGGAGAGGACCTCAGAGCAGCTGAGTCTAATTCTACCTACTACAAACTTAAGCCTAAAGTAAAGTGCTTTGCAGCATTCTACCAACCTATTAGCTAGTTACGTAAAGAATATTTTCTAAAAATATCGTAAACGTTCAATGTTTTCGCCCCCCTAGCTACCCCTTTTGAGATGATTAATAAGTCCAGCCATTGATTCACCGCAGATCTAGATTTCTAGTATGTACTTTATGTAGCTAGCAGCACAAACGTCATTTGTTTCTTCACCCTGCATGGTGGGTGGCTGGCTGGGCGAATGGTGCTGTTCTGGGTTTCTTACCATGTCTAAATTGGTCTTCTCCGGAGCTTGAATCTTGCATGCAGTCTTCCTCAACGGTGTCTCGGCATGTGATGTTGTGGGTAAGTGCTTTTTTAGAGTACGATTCTCGGACACGCCGTACGTGCTCTATGTACCTACATACCAGGGACCCGTCCCATCCGTGTAAAATCATGGCATATATACTAGTCGGGGAGGTAATGGCTAAAGGTCATCAAATTGTGATGGTACATAATTCACATGCAATTATGGTATTTGTGCTTGCCAGAAATGCCGAAAATTCTCTCAGCATGGGTACCTACGTGTTCAATGCCTCAGAAACCGGTATTGAAGCAAAGTAGAATGTGACAACCGCACTTGAACTATTGTACTAGGTAGGTGACACCGCAGACATGATTGAGTTTTGTGTTGGTGGGTTAGCTCTCCTTCCCCATATTAGACGAGGAAGTTATTGCATACAGTATTTGACTCCCGCGAGAATTGACAAGCGAGATTAAGGTACTGGGGGAAGATTTGAAACTTCCGGAACTCTTTAAACGTCACTCAAGTATGGAGATCTGGGACTTGGAGGTTGAGGTGAGATTCGAGTGATATCTGATGATTTAATTGTATTAACAGTGGCTCCTCAGGTCTAATATCTCATCGATCATCAACATTACTACAGTTCGTTCCTCCACGGGATTCCCGCCATTGCTCCTCTCTTTCGCACCTTCCTCCCCGCCGCAACCCCAGCCCACTTGACCGCCTCTTCAACACTCTTGCCCTCAACAATTGCAACCGCAAAGGCGCCAACAAATGTGTCTCCCGCACCCGTGGTATCAACCACATCCTTTGGCTCCATCACCTCAGGCTTCATCCACCCGCCCTTCCCATCCACAGTACTAAAATACCCTCCCTTCGCACCCAGAGTGATCACAACACTCCCCTTCACACCCCTCTCCAAAAGAGTCTTAGCCGCAGCTTCCACATCCAGCTCCTCGACCTCCTCCCCAGTGAGAAGGGCAGCCTCGGTCTCGTTGACGATCAGGTGGTCCATCTTTGGGTAGAAGTTGACGGGTATAGGCACTGCGGGAGCCGGGTTGAAGATGGTTGTTATTCCGGCTGCGTCGGCGAGATTGAGCAGATGAAGAACGGTCTGTAGCGGGATCTCGAGCTGTATTAGGAGCGCGGATATGGGCGGGTTCATGGATGTGAAATAGGTATCTGGAAAGAGGTCTTTTGTGACCTTTGCGTTTGCGCCGAGGTTTATGAGGATGCGGTTTTCCGCGGTGGCTTCGTCGACCTGGTATCCACAGGCGCATTAGCATTAAGCACCGTAAAAAGCACACTCTCTACCCCCCAAATAGGAGAGGGGGTGGGGGGGACCCACGATGATGATCGCCGTCCCGCTTTTCTCCACCTCATCCACAACCACACCCTCCACATCCACCCCACTGTCCACCAGCGCCTTCTTCATATCCCGCCCAAACTCGTCGCCCCCCACACACCCTACCATCTTGACCACCACGCCGTCGCCGGAGAGTCGCGCAGCGGCCGCAGCCTGGTTCGCGCCCTTGCCGCCGGGAGCGGTGTTGAATGACTTTGCGGTGAGGGTTTCGCCAGGTGCGGGGAGGCGCCGCGTCCGCGTGACGAGGTCGGTGTTGAGGGAGCCAATTATGGTGATGGTTTGGGGACTCATTTTTTTTTTGTTTGGGAGGGTTTGGAGTTTGTGCGGGGGGAGTTGGGGGAAGTTAGGTGATGATGCGCGGGGTGGTATTGATATAGGAGTGAGTGGGTTTGGAGGTTGGTGAGCTCGTGATGGGGTTGGGCTTTGGTCTGACGTAGGAGGCGCTGGATGGAGTGCGGCGTTCGCCGATGCAGGGTCTGACCGGTGGTGGGTTGGCCCTAACCCTGGGGAAATAACTCATTTGAACTATAGATAGACCTATTTGAATTTACAGGTAGAGACCGGCTTGAGGGGGTTTGGTCAATTTGGAAAGCTTTGTGGTTGATTTTGGGTTGCTAATAGTTGTTGTGAGGTCTTGGCGTATTCTCAGTAATAGGTATTCGGATCATTGACTGTAGTCACTGGAGGTTTCAATTGCTTTGTCATTCAATAGGTTTGGTCTAGGGTTTTATATTTAGGTATAATACTTGGTTTGAATATTTATATAAAAATAGTCTCCCGGGGGTCTATTATCTTCAATACTACATGTAGTACGTCCATTTCTGTTCTCTTTCCAATACACGCTATCTCGTCTTCATTAGCGGCGGCGACATGTTTAATACCAGAACGCTCATCTGCCGCCGGTAAATGACCATATAGAAACCACTATCGTCCCAGACTTTACCCCGGACGTGATACTCTAACTGTCTCTTAATACTGCGACCCGTGCATGCAATTGAATACCACCATTGTCATAGTAATCAATACTAGTACAAGGTCAAGGCCACTAGGTACCTACCTTCTTTCCCTCCAAACCCGACACAATCAATGAATTGTCAATCAATCAATCCCTCCAAACCTGTGATATATTCGACTACGTCGAAAGTCTAGTAAAGTTAAAACAAGGTTCACAGAAGAAGAAGAAAGCCGGGAGAGCTGGAGCATTTGATAAAGGTAGAAATTGAGCTCTGTTGATTGTACCACTAGTGTTTGTATTAATATTTGTATTCTACATACACTTGAAACTAACTACAAGCTCGTGAAATGGGATCTTGGGCCGGGGATATATGTGTAAAGCCGTCTCGAAGAAGTGAAATGTTGGATGTACGTACGTGTGTAAAAGGTTTTTCTAGCTAGCTAAGTATTTGTAATTATGGCCGAACTGAATTTAAGAGTACAGTCATCGTGGGTTTTGGTGTGAATATGAAGGCGTGTGGGCTGTATACAGCTTCTCCTTAGCTATAGCTAACTGTGGGTCGACAGTGGTACCTACAATGGGGTAGCTCAAAAACCTAATTGATATAGTCACTGATCGATAATTGTGATTATGGAATTATACAAATTAAACTCTAGATATAGATCATCTAGCTAGCGTAAGGTGCTTGATATTGTTTCATACTACTGCACAAAAGAAGAAAAAAGTAGATAGCCCTGGCTAGTGATCAAATTTAAGTTATTCTAGAAAGACGTACTACATATAATCTCGGAGATTGCCCATAATTTTACTGTCCGTAGATCGATCGAGCGCGAGCTTGAGAGTGATACTTGAGAATCTGCCGGCGCCAAGATGTACAAAACCCTAAAACTCCGAAACATTAGAAATTGTTTACAAAGTGTCAATTCTGATAATTGTCACTCTGGATCTGACGGCTACGAGCGTCAGGGTTTGAAATTTTCCTCCGGGTCGGACATGGAAAGCTACTTCTACAATTTACGCCGGTGTTGTGGGATACGCTGGCGTGATACAAAATACGCATCATGCTTTGAGCGCGAGTGATAATCTGTGAAGATACAACGTTAGCAAGCGGCGTCCTATTCTACTGGTCTACTCGCACGTACCCGGTTCGGTTGGGATCTTCAAGTAGTCGGTGGAAGATAGACGAACGTACTGCGTCCTGCTACATACGGCCATCTTTCTATGTACATGTCACGAAACTACAAGGGCAAAAAAGAAGATTAAATAAATAAATGGATAAAAAATAAAAATCCAAGTAAACGAAATAAACGAAATTAAAAATACAAAGTTAAAATTACATATATTTATACAAAAAAAATGGAAAATAAAAAAATTAATATTAAAATGAATAAAAATACAAAATTAACGAAAATAAACAAAAAAAAAAATGATAAATAAAAAAACAGAAGAAAAGAACATGCAGAAGGGAGGAGACCGGCAGAGGGAAGAAAATAGAGAAAGGGAGGAAAAGGGGAAAGCTAGGGAGAGGCCCGGGGAGGGAGGGAAGAGGAAGACCAGGAGGAGGAAGACAGGAAAAGTCCCTCTTGACCCCTCGGATTCACCCAGGAGTCAATAGGGGCTGCGTCCCCTCCGTGAGGAGGAGACAGAAAGAGCAAGGGGAGAGAGGAAGGGTTCGGTTGAGGTGACCACGCCTCAGCCCTCCCACCACCACAGCTTTCCCAAGGCTGTGGATTCCGTGGGAGGTCAGGGGTGGCCGGTGTTGAGATCGTCTTCGGGTGCCCGGGAGAGCATGCCCCAACCGGTGCTGTGCTCTCTCCTTTGCCCTAGGACCCGGGACCTGCTGGGTTGTCGTAGTCTCCGCGGGGGAGATCATCGGCCGTGTATATGGTGAAGGGAGAAGGAGTGAGAGGGCAAACGGGCTTTTATAGTCATAAGGAAAACGCCAACGATAGCAGCCAAGGACATCAGCCAAGCAGCTACGAGAATGAGAATTGATGAGTTGGGGCTGGGCCTGGAGTCTTTTGATTTACCGCAGTCTTTTGACTTGCCTAGAGCGAAATCTCTTGGCGCGCAGGATATTTTGTTAGAGCTATTCTGTAAATTCGATATCGACTTTGAGTTCATCTGTATCCAATTGCAACATTCCGTGGATCTCACTATAAACTAACCAAGCGGATGTCTGGCGTGGGCTGTGGTATCGGGGACCGAGAACCGAATAACTTCTCGCATGCATGCAGCTTGCCTTTTAGCTCCAAGGATCTGATAAGATCTAGGGGCCGCCATGATATATCCAATCTTCCTGAGCCACTGTTTTATCAGGATTTCCGTTCCTAGACGTAAGTTTACACAATTTATATCTAGTTTGACAATTGGTGGGATATATACACAGCTAGGTGTCTGTAATATGATATTCTTTCAATTGATACAGCGGAAACAGTCATAGTTAACTCTTTCCTCCCAAAATCTCTAACTGTGTATCCACAAAACCTTCAACTTCAAGTGCTCCGTAGTGACAGCTTGAACACTTGCCGTAGTGTGGCACTGTGGGACAACAACGTGGCTTTCTGACGTTGGTGTTGTGACAAAGGCTATGCTGACATAATTATATCTAGATTACTTATATTGGGTTTGGTCTCCCTATTGTTCCTCTCGACCGGTTCTTCCTGTATTTCCGCAATGCCTGGACCTTCGTATAGCGAGTAGCTATGTTGTTATAATACCGCCGGACAAAGCATGAAGCCATATCAAGGTACTTTAGAGAGGCAGCACCGGTATCGAGCTTGCACTTGACTGTACCTGCTATTACGCACACTTGGAGCGACACGGTCTTTTGGAATTGATGTTACACTCCGGTACCGAGCATACATGAAGTAGAGTATTCGTGGCGGTGTGAAATTACTAACGTCACGTTCTATCAGGACACCTCAGTAGATACACCCGCTTCCGTCATGAGCCATCACTCGGAGAAACCCGCACCACTTAATTAATTAATTGATTAATTACTTCATTAACCCGCACCACTTGGGGTGAGTGCGGCCCATGAGATATCATAAAAGAGAATGTTTACCGTAGTTCTATACTCCTAAGACATTTTCTTGCGTGGATCGTGTGTCCTGTTGTTTGTTTCGTTCTTTGTTTGACCTGGTCATTGTTAAACGGTCGAGGTCAAACAAAGAGAAGTAAATGATAGAGAAATCATTCCGAATGGCATTATACTGATATACTGCTTAGAGAATCTATGATACCTATTAGAGTCTAACTGATCCTATCGTGGAACATGGAGTTCAGTAAATATCTAAAGTTGCTTTCTTTGTTAGTCTCCTAGATAAGTACTGACACGGGACCAGCTTCTCATGCAAGTTTCCCTTCGAATCGTGCGCAATTAACAGCCAAAATACTCTATAGCTATTGACTCTATTTACCAGTGACAATGTCAAAAGAACTAAGTGCAGGTGCTACTCCGGCTGACTCCCCGTCCCCGTCCCCCCACCCAGAGGCGGCAGCTGCCCCCGCCCCTACCCAAACGGAAAAGCCCCCCACAACCCAAACCAAGCCCAAGCGCACCAAAACCACCAGCACCCCGCAGACCACGGGCCTCCGCGCCCCCCGCACAACCCCAACCACCATCGGACCCCGCCAACCCAGCATCCACAACACCCGCGCCACCGCCCGCAAAGTCGAGTCCACCACCCGCGTCTCCCGCAGTGGGGGCGGCAGCAGCGGCGGCCCATTAGTCTTCTCCCTCTCGCGTGACGCCGCCGGCATGTCGTCCGAGGAGATTGTCCGCGAGATTGGCGGCCGCATCGCACTCGCCGAGAGCGAGAACATATTTGACCGCAAGGGCGGGAGCACCAGTCTCTTTGACCCCGCGCAGAAGGCACTCGACGACGAGCGCAAACAGGTCAGAAAGAAGCGCTCTGGGAAGAAAAACGGGACCGGTCCTTCTGCGGCGGCAAACACTAGTGAGGTGGCGGCGAGCGAGAAGAAGAAAAAGAAGAAGAAGAAGAGCAGCGGAAGGTGGCTGGAGAAGAAGCCGGGCGAGACGCCAGAGAAGACGTATAGCAGCTCTCCCAGTAACTGGGAGGGGACGCTGCACGGGACACCGACAAAGTCGACGGTGAGGGGGGATGAGGCTAAGTGGATGGCTCCGGCGCCAGAGCTGGCTTTTAAGCGTGACCAGGACGGGACGCCCACAAAGGGGTCGAAGCGGAAGAATAAGGGCAAGAAGCTGCTAGGGCAGATGGAGTACCCGCTACCGCCGGGGTGGTGGAACGTGCTCAAAATGACGGATAATCAGCGGGAACTTGTGAGTATATCATCTAGATCATTCCCGGGAATTGCGTCGTCAATAATATAAAAGTGTTGTTACTGACCCTGGAAATGATCGTTTTAACAGTATATACAACTCTTTGAAGACTCAGCCGAGATGACAGAGGAAAGTCAGTATCAGCTCTGGAACACTGCACTAGACATCGTGTACCTCGCTGGCGAAGAGGAGGGGACGTGGGGCGCTGATCCACAGAGGGAGAAGAAGCTCTCGAACTGGCGCGCGGAAATGATCTACAAGCATGATTTGACCATCCCACCACCAATCTCGTGGAATCAGAAGCAGCTGGCAGTGGAGCCGCGCCCAACTGACGAGGAGCGACGGGAGTACACGAAGAACTTCCACACGATGTACAATAACTCTTACTTCTGGCGCATTCTAGACCAGGCGTGGGATAAGGAGTGCCTTGATAAATGCCTTGAGGCGAACCACGCTATCTGGGAACTCAAGTTGAAATATAGGGACTTTCCTTGTATGTCTTGACTTGTTTCTACTAACAACTAAAGGAATTACTCGTGCTGACACTAGTGCCTACTATAGGGTTCTGTCTTCCGTTGCCCAGTGAGAAGTGGAGGACCCATACGAGCCAATACATCCCAAAGCCTTCAAAGAACTACTGTCAGTGGGTCGTTGGACTGCTTGATTTCGGCCTGATGAACTTTGGCGACGCAGAGCAAATTAGAGTCCCAGACTTCCAGCCTGCGGAGCGAGAGGGCGCCTTTGAAGATTCTTGTCACAGAGCATGGCTAGCCAACGCGGAATATCTACCCGAAGGCACAACCAACCCTCTAGATGTTGAGTCGGACGAAGATAGTGATGCGACTAACCGTTCTGACACGCCGCCATCACCAGAACCATCTCTCTCGCCAGAACCGGAGCTCGAAATTGTGGAGGATAATTATTACAACGGCCCCGCCCTAGAATCGCAGGACTCGGACTCGGATGATGTTACGACGGACGAAAGTGAGGCAGCAGAGGAGAATGGCGAAGCAGAGAAGGAAGATGATGAAGAAGCTGTTGAGGAAACGAGACAGGTGGGACTTAAGTCTAAGAGGGGAACCGAAAAACCAACAAGTGCTGGGAAGAGAACCAAAGTCAGTAATTAGTGGATGTACAGTCAGTCGTTGAAGAATGTAATGTAGTTAGTCTTTAGTAGCTAGAATGATCCAAGAAATATCTATCAATTTTAAAGATAAACCATGGGTCTCGGGTGTTCCTGCTCTAGAGCTAGCTTATCAACCAATTTTTAATTATCACTCTTATCACAGAGGTGAAATGTAGTTAGACCAGACAGTGACATGGTGCTGTGATATATTTCACGTTGGGAAACGCATTACCCGAATTAATCGTTGAGCGATCAGCCAATGATTTAGAACGGCAACCCAAGTCCCGCAGTTGTGTGATCTGATAACCTCTTCCTTGTCACTGATTAGACGCACTTCTGGGGGTATGGTTAACCTGGGGGTATGACCAACCCCTCACAAAATCGAAAACTACTTCAACAAAACAGCACACTTGGTGAATCCTGACAATTAAAAACGGTTCTCATATTCTTGTAAAGAATAGAAGAGCTCCCCCTCATCTAGGGTTAGGGATATTTGAGCAGGATTTGCAAGAAAATCTGCCAGACTGCAGCTGAGTTAAATCCTCCTCTAGCTCTTAGCGTCCGGTCCTGAAAACAGACGAAGGGATGGTGCTCACGGGGGTATGGTGCTCACGGGGGTATGGTGCAACAACTGATAACGTCAAAAATGAGGACGGAATATATGAAGGATATCTATCACCAAACAAAGCATAGATGCAATTCTCTAGGCTTCTGCTGTCGACTTTCTTAATTCCGTCGATTGCTTCTTGCAATCAAGGAAAGCACCATACCCCCGCGAAGGCGTCTAGATAGTGCAATCCAATTCGAGATAGCTATAGCCGGAGGAGCACGTGCAAGATCGAGAATATATGCGAATATAAAAAGGTACGCTTATCCAGCGGCCAAACCGTGTAGAGTACCGGTACATACAGTACAGGTGGCAGAAGATTTTAACTATTGGGCTTCAGCGCTCCCATAGGCTGGTTGCATGGGTTATGCATATGTACATCGACGACGACATGCGTTTTGCAGGTTCGCCCAACCAGCGGTCTGGTATCTACTCCACATCGTGATCCGGTCGTTATTTAAACAAGCGGGGAGTGTTTTTTTTTTTTTTTTTTTTTTTTTTTGACATGTGAAAGGTACACATACCACCCACGTAGGTACGTCATGTAGAAGAGGATCGAGGAACGTCCAGTTTTTAACGGATCTGGAGGAGAGAATTGGCATCGTAATTGAAGGGTGTCAGATCAATCTTCGTTTGCAAAAGGGCTTTATGCATGTGGTATGTGGTGTTCCGAGTCATGGCAGATCACTCATGCCCCCCCGCAAGCCTAAGAAGAGCTAGAGGCCAGGGTTCAAGGGTCAGGTTAGGACCCCTCCTCACTAGCCCCATATCGATAAGTTATCGTGCTGAAATCTACACGCGAGTTGTACATACACACAACCCCAGTCTCGTTCCTTTTTGTAAGTTCCTTGTTGAACAGTCTCGATCTGGACACAAGACTAGGAGCTACCCCGGGCGAGTAATCCCCCACACGAGTGCTGGATTCTATGCAGACATGAGATACCCTGAGCACAATAATAGTCATGCCCGAGAATCCGAAAAACCCCCATGGCAACCGATCCCCATATTGAAATCCTGTCTTTGCATGAAAGTGTGTGCATCTGGGCCAGCAGCAGCAGCAGCAGCAGCCAGCGCAGCCTTAAAGCAAAGCACGATTAATAACGCAGAATCTCCATGCTACGAAAAAGACCAGGAACCGTGGGTAGGTAGGTACAGTTCATAAACAGGTAAGTAGTTAGCTTTTGTGGGTACTGTATGTATATATATACCTTGCATGCTCCATGGTTAAACCGGTCCAGAGAGTTAAATAAAACGACCCTTATCGGTATTGTTGGTGACAATATTTCCCACGTGAAATCCCCAACGGAATTTCTGAAACAACGTGGCAAAACACTTTCCAGAACACCACCCTGCACGGAAGTCTGCATTTATCTGAGGGGCGCGCGCGGGTGGGGGGAAGCTAGGAAAGGTGGAGAAGAGGGGGACCGAACAAAACCCCTTCCTTTACATAAAATCTCCGGTGCCACATTTTTTTCTTCCTCTTTAACTTGCTTAGGGAACGGTCTGTCATGACAGAAGCAACCCGTTACCAAGATGTCTGAAACCGGCGATACAGCAACCTCATCTACCTCCTCAGCTCTTATCACCCCACTACATGCAGCAGCCTCGGGTCCGACTCTTCTCCCGGGTCCAGTCGCATCGCTCGTCTCGGTGGTGTCGAAGTCTGCGTCGGTTTCAATCCGGCTTGGTTCATTTGTGGGGGGAGCTGCTCTTGCCGGCGCACGTATAGGGACCCTGACCGGGTTGGAGCTTGGGAGGGCTGCGATCGAAGGCATCCTCCATAGGGCGGGACATGACGTTAATTCTAGAAGACTTGTTGGCGGGAACCATGTGAATGGATGGACCGAGACTGGTGTGAGTGATCAGCCACTGCACTAGACTTGCCTATGATCCAGTGCAAGCTTGCGCTTGTGTCGGAAACTCCTTTATTGATGGTGATTGACATGCCGTGCAGATAAATATACTCCGCTCTTCAATATCCCTAACCCAGCTTCTACTCTCAACCGGCTTCGAAATATCCTCGACTACACTGAGCACCCTCAGCTCATTCGCTGAAACTTATGTCCTCACGCTCGACTCGATATTCGGCTCAACCGAGTCCTCACGCGCCATCTCGGCAATCGTGACCTTGATGCGCAAGGAGTTCGACGAGAACTCTGAAGGCGAGGGCCGAATAGGGGCTGCGGATCTGGTGATCGGCCTGACCTGCTTTGCAGTCTTGCAGGTGAAAACAAGGGCGAGGCGCGATAGTGAGATAGAGACTGAGCTTGTTTGGGATGTGGTTGTGGACGAGGTGGAAAAGAAAGTTGATATCACATTGGGGCGGAATCGGGACTTTTCTGGGGAAACTGAATCCGTTACATCATTTTTCGATAATGAGGAAATGGATTCGGTTTCGGTATATAACGGTCATGAAGACGAAGATGAGATTGGAAGTGGATTGCCACCCATGTTTTTTGCAAGATTACCTCCGTGAGTGTGAATTTCTTCGCAAGTGAATATGAATAAGATGCCTAATACCCACTGTAGATCTGCAGATATATCCATTACAACTTCATCTACGACCACAAAGACTACAACCGTTGAAGTCACAGGAACAGAGCCTCCAGATTTCACTCCACCAGAAGGAGCAGTTATAATCTCCGAAAGTCACCAAGATGGCAGTAGACCTCGATACAAGATTGTATATGAGACTATCACAAATAAGATGGAAAACAAACGAGTGAAAAGAGAAGATGGGGAGTTTGTCGACTCGGAGGATGTAGTTAGAGATAGTGGGAGGGTCGTTGAGGAAATACCATCAGACTCGTCATCATCAACACTGATTGAAATTCCAAGAAGAAAGCCAACTCGTCGCATATCTTCGAAGGATAATGACCTGCCCACGACCTCAAAAGATTCCAAAAAGCATCGATCAAAAGCTGAACCGATTGAGGCGAACTCACGAAAACGACTCTCCTCTCACGGTGGAACTTCAGAGAAACACCGAGGTGAGAAGCACAAGCTGCGAGAATCTGATGCCGACAGAGAGAAGAGGCACAAGCTGCGAGAATCTGATGCCGACAGAGAGAAGAGGCACAAGCTGCGAGAATCCGATGCTGACAGAGAGAAGAGGCACAAGCTGCGAGAATCTGATGCCGACAGAGAGAAGAGGCACAAGCTGCGAGAATCTGATGCCGACAGAGAGAAGAGGCACAAAGAGAAGAAGAGGGAGAAAGAGAAAGGAAAGGAAAAGACGGAGAAGAGAAGAAGGAGTGAAACTTTGTCAGAGGCTCTAGTACCCACTGTCAAGAGAAAGAATGGGCTGGAATCACTCGCGGCCTCCCCTAGAAGTGGTGGACGACATACAAGATCTGCTACAGAGCCCCCGTTTTCGCCGAACCTCAGGGGCCCTAGTAGACCCACATCTCCTGAGGCGAGACCGTTCCACAGAAGCAGTTCACGAACGAGGATGTTTCATCAATCATCATCTATTTCGGGGAGGTCTGAGTTCCATTCAGCTTCCGCGTATTCTCAAACCGCAAACGTTGAATCATTAGATTCCTATTTGCCGCATAGCCAGCACGTGCGAGGATCTCCTTCAATTTACACTATTAGATCCTCCCATTCTCAAACTTCTCTTCTTCTAGAATCGTATATCCCCCATCCCGATGAAGTATTCCCAAACGCCCCCATCTGCATCAACTTTTCAAAATACATGCGGTTCGCAGCAGCCTCGTATGGCCAAAACTTTATGCGATTCCTGGGGCTTGGGTCAACCCCAATCCTCCCACCCGCATCTACGCACCACGCGGAGCACCATGCCTTTTCGCACCACACAGAACTCCCACTCGACACCATCCTTCTGAGTTCGTTCGTAGATCCCGGAGGCGGATATGACGCAGAGGGAAATGTAAATAGCGGTATTCCACTTGTCCATTTTGTGGCCGTGGATCACCCCTCGAAAGCTATCGTCGTCACCTGTAGAGGCACCCTTGGCCTGGAAGATGTATTGACAGATCTCACATGCGAGTACCACGACCTGAATCTTCGGGGGATCAAATACAGAGTACATAAAGGCATGCTCAACTCCGCCCTTCTACTACTCAGGAAGAAGTCCCGATTGCTGGTGGTCGTCCAAGCCGCACTGGAGGAGTACCGCGAGTATGGACTTGTCTTTACTGGCCACTCTCTCGGCGGCGGAGTAGCAGCGATAATTGCGATGCTGCTATCCTCGCCTTGTAACGGCACATTCATAACTAGCAACGCTGCCGCCACCCTGACGGACGGTGTCCGAATTCCTGAGGGCCGAAAGATCCACTGTTATTCATACGGCACACCGGCATGCGTATCGGAGGAACTTCGGCGCGCAACTCGAACTCTCATCACTACCGTCGTCCACGGCAGGGATATAGTACCATCTCTGTCATTCGGAATTATTCGCGACTTCTGGACAGTTGCGGTTGCGTTCAAGGAGGACAACAAGGGCGCGAAGGCGGAGATCAGAAGGAGGATCATTGATGGCCTGAGTAGAGGAAACCTAGGGGGATCTCTCGACCATGATGATTGGGCGTTTGCGGTTATGAAAACTTTGCGGGCGGCTATGAGGGCAGAGAAGTTGGTTCCGCCGGGAGAGGTGTGGAATGTGGTGACGGAGAAGGTATATAGAGAGGGGGATGATGGGCCTATAGGGGTGACGGGGAAACTTAGAGTTAAGGCGTTTGTCATTAGAGATGTAAAGAAGAGATTTCAGGAGATTGGTTTTGGGAGCGGGATGATGGCGGATCATAGTCCGTATTGTTACGAGATGGCATTGGATGCCTTGAGGAGGGGAATGGAGCAATGAGGATTGGGTGGGCCCAAATACGATGGCAAATACTCTTTATATACCTGATAAGGTGGTTTATTCGATTCAGGGACGGTCATAGATATTTCTTTTGGGCATTGTTTACACGGTGGGTATCCTATATAGCTAGAACTGGTTTCGCCGCGGTTGGGTTATCTTCTAGAAATATACCGTTCAACTTTACTCAATGTACCTCCAGTTACCTTTTTATAAACTTTATCTTTAGTATTATAGTTTTAGACGTTTTAATTTACATCTTCTGTCTCCATCATAAACAAGTTGTGTTGATCATTCGGGTATTTCCCTATTTAAGCATCCAACCGCAATTGATCTAAAAAAAGACTGGGTTAATATTCTGCGCTGTATAGTTTTCATTGCTGGTTAGGGGATACAAACCTAATAATTCATCAATTTGGCCCAGCAAAGAATCGTACATCAAACCTGCCTCGGTATTGAGATTCTTGCCTTCATCAGCCAATTCTCCTGGCTGGGGCTTCTCCTGTCTATTTTCGGGATTTATTTCGCGATTCATATTCTCTTTATCTTTTGCGTCGTCATTTAGACCTCGACTTTCTGCCCCGTCCGTTCTTTTACTCTCCTCGCCCTCCCAAACTTCTCCACCCTCTGCATCCTCTTCATACATCTGCATGTCCTCCATACGCATGCGGAAACGTTCATTAAGATAATATCGAATATCATCGACAAGCTCAATCGTATCAGTTTCCTGCCGATTTTCGATTCTTTCCGCACTCTACGAAACATTAGCCCCATCCCTCCGTCACCTATCTCCAGACGCCCTACCTCTTGGATCAGATCCGCAAAGTTCTTGTCGTCAATAAAGAACTCCAATCTCTCTGCGATATATTTCGCACCAAACTCCTCGAGCCTATGGATCCTGGTCAACCAGCCCGCGCGAATAACATCATAGATACTGTACGGCAAGTCGTCCGTGTGACCTGCAGTACTGATAACCTGGGCGCAGCGAGTTTTCAATCGGTCAATGAACAGCTGGTCCGCGGCGAAGAGAGCATCGAGAGCTATGTCTAGTGGTATTTCTACTTTTTCGGAGTAGAAAAACGCCAATACAAGCTCAAGAACAGCGGGGGACATGTCCAGCGGGATGACCTGTAGCGGCTCATCGTCGCGGCTTTTTTGGCCTTCACGGAAAGGGGAGCTGAACATGATTGTGAAGAATTCAGAACGCAAGATTGCTTTGTGGACTAGGTAGATGACGGAACGCTTTAGGATGCGAGGGGCATCAGCATTGGCTTCATCTTCTTCGTTTTCGGAGCTCTCAAACTCGTCTGCCTGAAGCAAGATATCTGCAAACATCTCGTTATGTTTATCCACGCGGACATCCCCTGGTTTCTCTCCGGGGCCCAGCTCGATCTTTTGTCCAATGACAAACTTTTTAAACCATTCATCAAGGTTATCCTGCGCCTGCTTTACACTCTCACTTCTTTTCTGTCGTCGGACTCGTGGATCACCCGCAACAAGAACCAATTCCCACATCTCTGGAATTTCCAGGTGCCGACTGAGCTTCTCGACCCCTAGTAGCACATCTTGCGGCGCTGACTCCATTACTTCACCGAGATACATGTATCGCACTGCGATATCAAATGCGCGTGCATCAAACGAGTTCGCCAACCTGATCTTAGTCTGCTGTTGTAGCTTTCGTTGGAAATAGGGAGAGCGGGCGGCCAGCAGGAATTTGTGCAACTTGAACTCTTTGATTACTGCCGAAGAACTTGATGTCGCGAGGATTGTCACATCCGTTACGTCGATTTCAGGCCGATAGAGCAGTGAAGTTATTCCTGCCGCCCATGGCTGGGCAGGGTCAAGGCTTTTCGAGTACTAAACGGCATAAGTTTCCTAAGCACCCAAAAATGGGAGTGCAGACATACATCGTATTGTAACAATAAGTTTCGGATGCGATCATTTAATGCGTTATAGAGAATCCTTTCACCTTGAAACGTATCTCGCTCACATATAGCTCCACTTTCAAGTAACAGTTGCGCAACCTCGTAGTGGCCGCATAGACTAGCCTTGTCCAAAAACACATCTTCAGTCAGCCATTGGTTTGGTAGCTTCCAACCCAAATAGGTCTTAAGGAGATTACCAAAGTGAGCGGTAAGTAATCATAAGCATCGACTGCATTCAAATTGACATTACCGAATGCGATGATGGACTGGACTGTCTTGACATCCCCGCGTCTACACGCCTCGCATCTATTACAATGGTTTAATATCTTCCCAAGAGACTTTGCCGCCACCAATTATAGCTATGGGAAGACTTACAATTGCTGAAAAGTCTCACTTTCATCAAGTGGATTCTCTTGGGGGCCACCGTGTTCCTCCGCGCGTTCGTGGGCAAGCTGAGCAATTAATGCTGTCTTTGAGGGATTCGCAACTTCGTCTATTGTAACCATTTTTGCTTGCCTAGAGTGTGTATTTGCTAGGAATTAAGCTTAGTTAAGTATAAATTCTCTATTTCCACGTTCGTGTAAATAGATTTATAATCTCTCGGCCTTTCTGCGGAGTTTAGGAAAAGCGATGAAATGTGACAGCCTGTAAATCCCGAACAACCTAAAAGCTTAGATGGCTGAAACAACCCGAAACCACAAAACCAAATAACTCCAGAGCAATTGAGGCGAGGATTGATGATGGTACAAGAGTAGGCAACTGTTAATGTACTAATGCCGCCACCGTTTGGGGGTGCGGACTTATCTTATCGCAGTGTTGTTACCCGGAATTAACCTCATAGCTCCTGCTTCTTGCGCTACTGAACACTGAGTGATTTCTGATGACTTAATTTCTCATAGACGAAATTAATTCTTGATGATATATATAGACCTAGTTGTTGCCCACGGTCGGTCGACCGGAGATCGAGAGGAAATGGCCGTATCGGGCTACCGCCACCCTGATCGAGGGTAACACCAGGGATGATATGGTAGAACTACAAGACGACAACATATGGTCTCAAGCTGCTTATAAAAGTACCGGCAAGAGCAGTCGTCTCGGTGGAACGGCTCTTGGACCGAAAGTTATAACCTAACGAGCATAATAACGGGAGAGGCCAGCTTCGTATGCATTTTCACCAAAAGATTAACGTCACCGTCGATATCCCCGAAAGGCTATTCCTCCGTTCAGCAGAGTTTTGGCGGGCGAAGGAGCTAGCTGGGAGGTCCGTTTGATGGAGTCCTATATACGTGTATGTATAGGACGGATATCAATTTCAGCTAAGCCTAGCTAGGGCTATTAAGAATCGCGGTAACCCTGGATATGTACATGAACTTTGCCCAGAAAGCTTAAAGGCATACTCTAGGGCGATTGGAAATGTGTATCCAGAATGTTCAGTAAAGTCGTCGGGAAAGCCGTTTTTTGAGCTTGGATTTACGTGGGTAATGTCAATATTTTGGTAGAGGGAAAGTCGTTTTAAGGGAAATTGGACGACTTTACAGACGATTTTTTAATAATTTACAAATGACTTTACCGACGACTTTACTGATGCCTTTACCGGTCACGCTTCTGTCATCCATTTCACATGGGGGGATAAGTTTTCGCAACCGGTGATGCTTCACGTGCACATGATTGACGAAGGCCATCACGAATGAAACGAATCATCACAGAGCGTCCTACTATTATTCCAGGAGTATCAAAGCAGAATAGCCTACATGTATATGCCAAACAATAGATCCATCAAAATTAAATTGTATTTCCCAACTGTTACAAGCCTATTGATACCAGATGCCATTTGATGACCCCACCGAAATATCTTGTTTGAGGACACAACTATCTCGAGATATAGAGAGGGCTTCATCGGAAAACATTGATTTTCCGGCGGAAAACAGGAAACACCGGAAAGCGTCAGTAAAGTCGTATTTTTTTGCATTTAACATGCCTTTAACAGGTAAAGGCATCAGTAAATTATAAAGTCGTCCATAGATCTGTAAAATCGTCGGTAACTAGAGACAGGAATACCTTTAACACAGAGCCGTGCGGTTAATGCATCAAATAATGCCTTTTACACGAACTTTTGTATGGGTAATGTCAAAATTGATGCATTTCCACTCCCCCTAGAGATATGCTTGAAGAGAAGATAGATAAACCGGCAGTGTTACATGTAATGATAGTTGCGAACTAGTAAACGTGACGATAGTACTCTTCATGTTGCCCTCATCAGTGACATTTCTACCTAGACGCATCGTTAAGTTCAAAGATTATATGATCAATCAAATTTTACGAAATACAACTCACCACATGTAATAGTATAAATCACGGGACGAGCCAGTGGCTCGAGATTCCCCTAAAACAAAAGATACATGTATTTGGTCGAATAGTCTAACCGGAGTACATACTTTAAATACCTAAGAAGCTTGAAAATGATGCCGTCTTTGGGCCAAAAAAGCATAGATCGCTTATTAAAGCTTCTATAAAAATCTATTAATCACGTTGTGGCGACTTAACATATCACTAGTACATGTAGTTGAAAACTGAATTCCTTCTCGGTGTTTTGAATGAAAAATATTACTGACACACTGAGATTCTTTGATCTTTGAAACAGGTTACTGGCTATGGATTAAGTAAGTGTCGTAATCTCCTTTGCTCAATCTTGTATATTTTCCATGATTTCACTCATCTTAACCGTATTTTTAGAACGAAAGTCTTGGACGCTGATATGGTATGTAATTGGGTGAACAGCGTAGGCGCCTATTACCGATTTAGCCGAGAGCGGCTACAAGCGCGCACAATAGATCAAATAGATAAAAAAAGGATCAGATAAAGGTGATGTGTCACCACTCGATGCCAAGCCACTAGCGCGCACAAGCTCCCAGCCACCATTTCATCTCCCACCACCTTACATCATCATCGCAACAACACCAACAACACATCATACAACCCCCTCTTCAACAACCTTATCCGCGATATGTCCCCGCACGCGAAACAACTGAGATACTTCAAGAGTCACCCTTTCCCTGAAGACTGGAGTATCTCCGAGTACCTGAACTACCGCCATCGCCCAGTTCCCGCGCCTCGTCGGCTGCTCGACGGATGGAAGAAATCTCTTCTTCTCATCGCCAACTGCACAACACCCTCGTGTTGTTCCCTTGAGCAACGCGAACGGGCCCAGGATCTCCTTAGGCGATACGAGGAAAAGGTATAAACATTCACTTCATCTTTCTGCCCCCTTTGCTACTGTGATGCAACCTCTGGCGCTCCGACCCATCGGCTCGCGCAGCGCCAGATACTATCGCAGGCGGCGCGGATGACCTATAAGCTCGTCCGATGCTTAGCTTGCTAGTTAGTCCTACCAGCGGCAGATGACCCATGAGCTTGTCTGTTGGCTTCGGTGGGGGAGTGGTTGTACATCAGTGGTAAAGAATAGGCCTGGCTAATATGGATTTTTATTCTAGGGCAAGGGGTCAGACCGACAGTATGGGAAGTCCTGGCTGGCACAGAAGACTTCAAAAACCGCTACAGCTCCTCCGCCGATTAATATAGGAGTGATGTATCAGGGGTCGTCGGTTACGGGTTGCCAGACAACAATAAACCATGAACCACCGCCACAAACCACTAACAAGCCCAGCGAAGACACTACGAGCATATATAGTGATAACGATTTAGATACCATAAATGATTCCGATTTAGATTTTAAGGACAGTGAATCCGAAGAAGATGAAGGGGAGGGGACTCCAACTCCCTCAGGGGGCCTAAGCGAGGATCTTTCTCCGGCGCAAATCGCCTTTGCAGATAGGTACAAAGGGATGGACAGGGCGTCACAATGGGTACTCAGGAGTGGGCGCACAGTCGAAAGTATCATCCATAAAGCATGCTTAGCGCTAGATGCCGACTCCTTTGCGAACTCGCTCCTACAATCCTTTGTAATTGATACATCCAATGAAGATACAAAAAAGCTATTTACAGATCCAGAGTGGGAAGAAATACAAAGCCTTATATTACCATTGCCCAAAAGCGACCGTGTACTATTAGATTCGTTGAAAAGATTCTTTAAAGTATGCCATGTTTTACCTTCACCACTTTGGCATGCCCTGACCGTGATCGACTTAGGTTAAATCTACAAGTGATCTCCGGGATATGCTTAGGAAAACAGACTATCTACCGGAAGGCGTAGCATTTGATCAGAATATCCATTTCAACTCCGAGTGGGCAGATGTAGTGATTCGTATGATGTAGGCATTTCCTTTGCTGCATCGTTGTTGCGCACAATTGCCCTGAACTCACGTTTGTCGTGTAGGCTCATCCAATTTGAGGCACCAGGGGAACCTCTCCGTGCAAGCCATTTAGAAGATTGGTACTCCTCTTACCTCTGGTCTCCCATTTTTGACCATTGCTTGCTTGATCTTCCAGGCATGACAGTTGAGCGGTATGTGCTTCTCAGGCCCTCTTCTAGCCACTCATACCTAACCAGCCTCGTGTCCTCCAGTAAAGAATCCACCTGTCGAGCAACCGGAATCCGGAAAAACCGCCTGCGCACAAAAATTGGACGAGGAAACAGGCTCAAGATAGGTCGCCGTCTTGACGCAATCATCAGAACCGTCGAAGATGACCCTTACGAGTACGGCGCCATGGAGGTGGCTCGAACTTTCAATGGCGTCACGTCATCGAAGTGGCTCGGTGACTTTTTCAAGCTCGCAAAGGCTCTCAGGGACATGTTGTTTCGTTTGCATGGGCTGGTTGACCATGACGAGGCCGTCGTGAAAAAGTTACAAGTTGTTGGAGTCTTCAATGCAGGTATGTAGTGAGGGAGGAACTCGTAGAAATCAAGCTATTTATTGACCAGAACAGGCCTCTCTTTCCAGCTCATCCGCATGAGTCACCCGAAGGGGTTCGTATGCCTTTTAAATGCAGAAAAGATGCAACAAGTACCGAATAGCGTACAGGAGTTAGTCAAACTTTTCAAAGTTCTAATGAATGTTGCGTTAATGAAGGTATTCATATAGTTCCTCTCCCCTATGAAATAGTTCAACACTCACATATCAAACCAGCAAATCATCAAGGACTGCAGAGCAGCAGTGGACGAGTACCATAATAAGACCGAGGAGGATGTTTATAACGAACTGTTGGGAGAGACCGAGAGCAGTAAAATGAAACTTGGATGGGCAGCAGACACACCGTGATTTGAACAGGTACCAAAAGAGTTTATCGAAATATCCCAGCCAACTGAAACGATAGCTATAAGTCTCAGCCTACATTCAAGTAATTTGGAAGTGCAATACATCTTATTTCTCGTATATATTCATTATTTCATTGCACCTCGTACCTGGAAGGCCAAATCAATTAAAATGATACCCCTGAGATATTGATAACGCATCAGTGTTACTTAAGCTATAATCGACATTTTTAATGAAAGCTAGATTATTCCCGGCGGTCGTTGGCGCTGATAATGGGGCCCCTAACGTCTCAAGTCAGATTGCGGCCCGGGCGGATAGGATGTCTAGCAAAAGAAATGCCTCTATTTCTTGTAATAACCCAGGACCGAAAATCACATTAAGGACTCATGAGCCCCCTGATAGCTAGCTATTCGGATAGAGTCTGTTATTATTATTTTAGATACGATAACTGTCCATACAATATGCTATACTAAATACCAATCATCTACATCCCCGACTCTTCTTCCACTACTTGTATTTGGGTTTGGTATTGTCTTCAGGAATTCTGCCACCTCTACGTGCTCTTCAAACTTTGCCCGTTGGGCTGGAGTCCACCCTCCTTCGTCCTTGAAAGAAGCATCAGCTCCTCTCCGTATTAATTCCCGGACTACCCCCTCATTCCCACGGGCCGCTGCACTGTGTAACGGCATCTATCTAGAATCGTCTGGAATCGAGAGATCGACCCCGTTACCTATTAATCTTTCAACTTCCTTCGTAAATGGCTAGCTTGAATGCGGTTCGGTTAATATGGCTCGAGGCTAGCTCAATCTCAGAGTTCGGAGAAATAGAGTTTGGTAAGGATTCTTCTGGCTCGTTCCTAGTTGAATTGCGAAGTATGTTGGCGACGAGATTGTGACCAGCTTGTTCCGCGATTTGCATTGGCACAAACTCGTTATTGTTAAACACTGTGGATCAGCGCCTTTCTGTAATAACACACAAACCATTTCCTGTTGCCCTTGAAATGCTGCACTGTATAATGGTGTCCATCCGTTATTACTTTCGAGTGATAAACTAGCATTTCTCCTAAGAAAGAGTTTGGCCACCCTCACATGCCCTCTCTCTGCTGCGCAGTGCAATGGGGTCTTTCCAAGTGTATCATTTGCTGATACACTCGCACTATTTTCAACTAATAGTTTAACCATTCTCTCATCCCCTTCTGCTGCCGCACAATGCAATGGAGTTTGTCCCTGGTTATCGAGTGCGGCCACATCAGAACCCTCTTCAAGCAGTTGTCTTATAACATTCGAGCTGTTGTGTGGTGTAAATGCCGCAAGATGCAGTGATGTCCTCCTATCGGTACTCGTGGCTAGAGAAGATGTGGTAGAAGTGGATGATGCGGGGGTAGAGCAGGGTGTATTTATGACTATATCTTGCTAAAGTTGCCATTCGGCGAGGGGTTCTGGCCGCCCGGCATGGTCTTGAAGTCCTGAAACAGCAGCCTCGAGCAAAGAGAACACGTTCATGACGTTCGTGCTGTGCGTATTCTAGTGGAGTCCATCCATTTAACGTAGTGGCCAATACATCTGCCCCCCTCTACAGTAATGCTCTTACAATATTTTCGTTTCCATTAGATGCAGCGCAATGTAGCAGTGTCCGCAAATCATGATCGGTACTTGAAATGCTAGCACCTTGCATGAGTAATAATTTGACGGCTGCATTGCGACCTTTATCTACGGCGCAGTGTAATGGCGTCCTTCCGATTCTGTCTGTGGCTGATAAAGAAGCACCATTTTCCAGTAGCAGGGCGACCGCCTTTTCGTGTCCTTCAAGTGCACTTTGGTGGAATGCCGTCAAACCACTACCGTCAGATACTGAGAGGTCTGTGCCATTCCTAAGGAGGAGGTTTACAATTTTTTTCATGGCCCTTTTGTGCTGCCCGGTGTAGCGGCGTTCTTCCGTTCTTGTCCGGGTCCGAACTTGCGCCCATCCCAAGTAGCAATAAAACCATATTATGGTGCCCTGCTAAGGCCTCACAGTGCAGTGGTGATGATCCATCTTTGTCTCTAGAATTGACATCATCCCCGGCTTCGATTAATTGCCTGATTACCACACAATGGCCTACGGTGGATGCTACATGCAATGGAGTCTGTCCCCTTGGATAAGCTTTGTAAAGAGGCAATTCGTTTGCATAAAATGCCTGTAAATAGGAAGAGATGTTCCTCGATCTATTGAGAAATCTGAGGAGAACATTTCTTGTCAAGCTCTCCTCGCGGGAGTTGAGATGATACGATAAATGATGTGCTGCATACTGTAGGAGCGGGTGTGATTTTAGGCGTGATCTCCAAAGGTCACGAGATGTGCAAGGACCTTCAGTAAAGACATTAAATGAGAGATATGTCGCGCAAGTTACAGCAATTCGCAGTTTTGCATCTTTAAGAAAGTTGGAATTTTGTCCTGGTTGAGTACATTACATACATACCTACTACATATCCTTTCGTCTGAATTGAAAGTTCAATTCGTCTAAGCTTCAAGTACTATGTAGTAGGTACAATAAAAGCCATACAACTACATGTATGAATACGAACTTGCCCAAAATCAAGTGGTGGTAACCCCGAGATAAACTACAATATGTATGCTTTACCATCCATAAGAGGAAGATGAGCGTTAACGATTGGTGCTTGGCATTACAGAGCGGGGTAGAATAGACGGCGACCCCAATTGCGGCACCTATGTGAGAATATAGTCTTCGTTTCTTGCTTTCCCAATAGGTCACCGCTATCAGCAAGTTTCTTCGCAAACAGTGATTGATTGATGAATTGAGTGGATGAAGTGGTTCTTCGCCCTTGAAGAAACAGAAAGCTGCCAATGTATGACTGATACTTCTTAGTGGGTGAGTGTATACCAATTCTGCTTTGCGCACTGTCTGACTGCTCACTAAGGCGTCCGAACCAATGCAAAGTAAGCCTTGGTGCAGACGTCAATGCAAATGTTTCCCCGGAATTCGATTCGCTAGCTAGTATGACATACCCACGCCATCGATATATACCATCATGAATTTTGAGGCTGGCGGATCAAGAAAAGAAGGATGGCAGATAAGGCAGTGTACCTACATAGGCACTTGCCCAATGGACCAATTAAAGCCAATTCGCGCAACACATACATTGGTAATTTTCATCGTAATGTGCATGTGTGAGATCTAAAAACATGTTGGGTCCTAGATCGTGACATGCACAAACCGCCGGAAAGCGACCGATCCGGGAGACAATCATACGCTATCACTCGATCTATAGAAGCGCAAGATTAGCCAGCTTCATCTTAAGGGGGCAGCGAATTAGCTGTAAGGATCGCCTCATACCAGTTAATATTGGTTCTAGAAGCGTGCATATTGTTCAATACTGACGAAGAATTTTTAGAAGTAAAGATCTGATTCCCGAAAACCAAAGTGCTATACAATTAAGCGTTCCTCAACTCCCAGTACCCCAGAAAAGAAATTATATAGCGCCTTCCATGCAAAACCCTGACAAAGAGTAGTAAATCATAGGCGGTCACTCGATGGCCTTTCCCCCAAATCACACCCTCCTTTTACATACTGAAAGCCTCAGCATGGAACCAAATACCCTGGGCCCCGGTTCCTTTGTGCACAGCCCTCTCATCACTCAATTCGACAACTGCCATCCGACTCGAATCGATCAGCCCCGCGGGTCCACATACCACTACAGCCGTCTCCCCGAGTGCTCTCTCCAGCTCTTTCTGAACAATAGACCTAACTGCTGGACGCCCAGCCATGATATGAACCTCATCTGGTAGGCATAAAGTAGTCGCCGACGAGTTCCTGTTGATGTCCTTTCGCCCTTCCTCTTCCTTGGGTCCGCAGCAGCAGCACTTTGCTTTGGGTTTTTCAGCGTCAGACACAATAGCGTCTTCGTCTTCGAGTGTTTCCTGACAGCAGCACACATCGCCGCCGCAGAGCTCTGTTTCAGAGAGACCAACCACTTCCTTTTCAGACTCTGGCTGGGGCTTTTGCTTCTCTTCGTATTCAGAAGCCTTATCTGTGGTTAAGGATTCGTCGCAGGTGACATATACGCTGGTCTCCAGGGCAAAGTCCTTCATCCCTGTAACACTATTTACTGCATCTGCAAACTCCCTTGTGAACCATCCCACTTGCCCGCGCCCCTTCACGACCCAAACAAATCGTACCTTCCTCGTCACTGTTGGTTGGCGCGCTTGTTTCCGTCGCACCAGATCCCTCATCAAAGGCATGATAAAAGTTGCACCCGTACCACCAGCTAATAGAACTACAGTGTCGAATTGCTCCAGTGGCCGTATGCACCCATATGGTCCATCAACTATGACTGTTTTTGTCGCATCGGACATAGGCGGCAACGTCTCACTCGCGTGCGAGTAAAGCTTTCGAGTCGCTCCCTCTTGAGCCCTTATAATAAATTCTAACGAATTGTCCGAGGGGAGACTAGTGATCGTAAAGGGATGGGACTGCAGAGGGATGATGGAATGGCAAGACAGAAATGCATGTTGCCCCGGACTCCACCTAAATGGCGGATTGGTGATAGTTACTTTCGTCGTATGCTCTGATAGCGGGTGAAAAGTCGCTTTACATGAAAGAAGCTGACTTGGCTTTCCATGGAATAAACCAAGGTTGTTATACACCATGAAAACCAATCTAATCAAACGATCTAGGAAGAATATCCCGACCGGTACCCATACGTACTGATGTGCCTTTGTGGGCGTGTGCAGCATAACCATAGTAACAAACCCAACCGCACTCACTATGTGCTGTATAATAAAGAACTCATACCTCCATCCCCTTATCGGTGCGAAGCTTGAGAGAACAATCCACAACAGCACACACCATGCCCCCAGGCCTCTTCTTGATATCAGGTCGATCTCGAACTTCCTTTCGATGTAGCCGTATTGGTTCCACGTGCGTAGGAAGTTACCTAAATGGACCGATGCTGTGAGAAACATGGTCCGTGCTACCCAGCGATGAATCCAATTTAGTCGTTCATAAGAGACTCCAGTGGCATATCCAAGTATACTGCGCTTGCCGGCGAGAAGGAAGATTAAGGGAAGCTGAGTAAGTGTTATCCAACCTGCCCGTACTCCCATGGGTTCCCAGTGCCGTCTGTTGGTAGGTTGGAAGCCATACGATGCTAACGAAAGCAGCAATGCAAGATTGGCTGCAATCAACAATATTTTTCCGAATTGCGGGAGTGTCGCCAGTCGTGGATAGCGCTTTTGCAGCGAAGGTATAAATGGCGCGGTGTAGTATGTTGCTTCCCGGGTTATTGCAGTGGCCGTAGAATACCAACGCAGTAACAGGTTCTTAGGACGAGCTGGGTCTAGGAGGGCTTTTGAGGCGGCGGAAAGCCTAGGTGGGTGGTTAATGAATAAGCTATATGGGGCTAAAGAGAATGGGAAGTACCTTTGATGGCATAGCAGTCTGTCGGCGACGTGGATGGCTGAAGCGAATGCTATGGCTCCGCCGACAAACATCCAATACACTTTGGCCATGTACGGGTCTGTAGGGAGATCATGGCCGGCGTGGGACATGCTTTCTGAGGGTGAGCTTCAGATAGAGAACGCTAGAAAAGGGCAATAATGAAGGCGAAAGGAGTAGTCTCTTCAGAGGCGAAACGACTGCATGCAAATGATAAGTAAGAATAAATTCCGATTCAAAGTTCGATGGACATAAGTGATAGTAGGTAGCAGACAGATACTCTCAGTCGAGAGCCAATATTGTTACTCAAGATCCAATAATCTGCAGCAAAAGAAACAGGCTCACAATTGAGAGGGTTACTCGTAAGCCAGTCAAGACAGTCTTCCTGCATTTCCCAGCCCCAGTCAGTCCATAGCTGTACTTTATTCACCTAATCCATTCCAATACATCGTCCTTGCCTGAAGTTTTCCTTCTTTCCCATGTGGGGTGGGTTTTTGGCGTATCCCACTTCCCCGTTCTGTCGCCAACCTGCTCAGAGCGCCAACCCATTTTGGGCCGAAACATGCTCACCCACAAGCCAGGGTACCTCCCACCCATCACCAGGATTGAGCTCAAACTCCCGCACCGCATCCAAACTACATACAAAGTGCGGAACAGGAACCAGGAAATTCAAAATAAACATCGCGTTGAGCCAGAACTTCAAGTTCTTGATCCCACATGGCACAGATCTCGGCTTGAGCCATGGCGAGAAAGAAGCGAAGATGAGATCTCCATTAGTCTATCATGTAGGTAGCAGCTATGTATGTACCTACATGTTTAAGGAGTGCAAATCTCAAATCTTGGCGCTTGTCTAAACCTAGAGATGTAGCACCTGTTGGCGTCACAGAAAATCATTCGATCATATCCCTACCCGCGGCGCAGCTATGTGATATATAATATTACTGTATCGGAACTTTACGGTATGGATCGAGATTTATGATCGTAGAATCGGTGATTGGGCCTTGAAACCAGCAAACAGTCGTCTAAACGAACTAAAAAATCTTCTCGGCAAAAAAGGCAACAATTTTAAGACGTGGGCTGTAGAAACAGCCAAGAAACAGAGGTCTCAACTCTAGATACTTTTGTCCAAAGTACGTATACCTGTTCGTCAACTGGCAGTATTTGTCGAGTGATTTCCAATGTGGTATGCCGAATGCAGTTGCTTGAATTGCTTTATCAAGTCTCACCCTAAATCACACATAGAGCTGAAATTTGATATACATGTAAAGGCGTGTCATCCGGCGCCACTAAATACCGTGGCCTGATAGAAAGTACATACATACATCTTTTAGAACCAGATATGGCATACAATAACTTCCATGAATCCAGCCTCCTCTTCTGTTACATCTCTCGTCTCCAGGTTGAGTGGGTTCATCGATCTCGGTATCATGAACCACTCCACGAGTCCACCAAGTTTGAAGACATTGGGAGTGTAGTTTGACATTCAGCCTTGGCGTGGCCCTGCGCAATCAATCTCTACATCTCTAGACCGCCAAGGTGCAGATTCCAAATGTGTGAGACGAGACGTGCCGCCGCCAAGCAAACGGTGGTTTTGTGACAATGTCGAATCCGGGGTAGACCTCCGTGGTTTCAAAGTGCGAAGAGACTCGACTTAGGAGAGAAAAACAACGAGCTTCTAGGCATTAAGAATGAGAAATAACGGAAGGGAGGAAGGGAAGAAAGGAATGAAGAAAGGGAAGCGAGGATGTTGCCCCAGGCTACTAAATAACGGACCCTTTGCACTTGCAGCTTAAGGCAGTGATCAACCAACATAATCCTCTCAAACTGGCGCACTAGCCAGCCCCGCCGCAGCCAAGTCAAGTAAGAGGGTTCTAATATCAGATATTACCATCGGCGCCCTAAACAAAAACACCTTCACCCCTCACTCACGCGCGCTCCTCGTTTTTCTCTATTCCAAATTTTGCCCTTGGTCCCTTGCATTCAATCAATCCAACCGACAGGACATCATTGACACTTCTCTCAAACACTCCTTCCTTTCTTCCACCGTTTTAGGACTGCATATCAGGGACAATCTCTGTGTCTTGGAATTTAAGCTTATTTTAATTTAAGGTGTGTGTGTTTTTTAAAGTCATCTTCATACTTTATATTTTGGCCAGCTCCTTCAGTCTGTCCATTAGTCTTGCTGTGCAAACTCGATTCTTTTTGCTGTAAAACTAATAAATATAACAAAAATGCCTAGTCTCTATCCCCGTCACGATTCACACGACTCAATGGCCGCCGACTTTACCCTTCACTCCGACACCTCGTCGTCCTCCTCCTCATCCCACGCTGGTATGGACATGTCCTCTAGCGACAGCACCATGAGCATGAGCATGGCCAGTATGACCTTCCACACCTCCATCTCGGACGCCCTCTACTCTACCGCCTGGACTCCCAAGACGCAAGGCCAATACGCTGGCACCATAATTTTCCTCATCTTTCTCGCCTTCTTTTACCGCTTTCTGGTCGCCTACCGTAGCGTGTTAGAGCACCGGTGGGGAAAGTTGGATTCAGAGAGGAAGGTGCTGGTTGCTGTATCGTCGTCACAATCTCAGGATAGTGGCATAGGAAACCCTAAAGAGAATGTGGTAGTGGCGGAGAAGAATGAGAAGGGTTTGTGGGCGGCGAAACCATGGAGGTGGAGTGTCGACCTGCCGCGCTCGGGATTGGCGGTGCTGGTCTCTGGAGTTGGATACTTACTGTGAGTATTCCGTATATATCCATGTCTGCTTCCGGCCTGTTGTGAGACGAGACTGACTCTGGTAGAATGTTGGCGGTAATGACCTTCAATGTAGGATATTTTATGGCTGTTCTCGGTGGGATATTCGCGGGTGAACTGGCATGGGGCCGCTGGATCAAGAGTGGGGACCATTAGAGCGATGGAATTTACTACTGATTACTATAGATGCAGGAATTAATGCTTGCCTCCCTTTTGTCTTGTATTTTTTTTGTGACTATGTACTGTTTGGGAGGGGTTCTGGGTGTTTCTGGGCTTTGGTTTTTGTTTGAAATGTAGTTTTCAACCATGGCTGTAAATGATCGCACTGCAAGTTTAGCTACTAAACAAAAAAGACTTCGCAATTTTGATATACCCCATCAAGCAAAAGCTCCATACGTCTGAAAAGCAGTATACATGCACGTAGAAGCAAAACCATGTAGCTATTGGATCCCGAAGCATCACCAGGACCAGACAGCTACACAGGTCCCTAACTGCCTTGGCGCATATCCAACCGGGTGTTTTTGACAATCTTGGCAACCGGCACCCGGTAGGATACTTTCCACGACCACCTCTTCAATATCGGGAAGGAGACACGATCGAGGGTGAGGTTTATGAGTTGTTCACAGACACTGACACTGAATTGAAGGATACCACGGCCGGGTGAGCGCACAATTAACTTGTCCCCCACAAAGATCACAAGGCCTGGCCAATTTCACAGCTGGGGATCAAAAGGCAAGCTACATATATATTCCAGGTCACGCACAAAGTATTTTCTTTTCCCGAAGCACTTGAATAAGTTATGATTCCCAATTATTTGTTGTATTTACCCCCAAATACAAAGCCCATATGTCCCGAATTAAAGAGAAAGAAAAAAAAAGAAGAAAGACCCATCGTTGATAGCATATTCCACATCATGCCATTACGTAGCTATACATAAAGAAAAGAAAAAAGGTTATTCCCAGGCTACAAAGCCAACGCAGCCAACAGACCCGCAAACAGCACGCTACCGCCGGCCGCAAGCTTCGCCGCCGCAGCACTAGAGCTCTGGGCAGCGTTGGGGGAAGAAGAAGTGGAGCTGGTGGAGGTAGATGTCGATGTCGAGGTGCCGGTAGTGGTAGAAGCAGAGGCGGTCGAGGAGGAAGCAATAGCTTCGGCGCTGACGCCGGTCCCGTTCACGCAGTCTTGTGTCAACATTACTGGGTCCTTGGTGAAGGTGATATCCGCGCACTAGATCCGATTGAAGTCAGTTACCAAAACATCACGCATGGAGAAGAGAGGGTAAGACAAACATTGTATAGCCCTCCACCCGTATGGCCTGCCTGCACGACCTGGATAGTGGCATTGACACCGTCGGCCACGCCCGGGGTCCCGTCCGGAATACTCAAGGTGTTCCAGCAAAAGGTGCCTAGTCCAATTTGCATGAAGACGTTCTCGAGGGTGATGTTGAAGTCATTCGCGGAGGGATCGTTACCAATGGCGAGATAGACGGCGGTCTTGGCTTCGTCGTGGCCGGCTTCAAATTTGAGGGTGCCGCCAGTAATGCCCCAGAGGGAGCGCTCGGAGGAGGGCGTGTTGAGGCCACCGCAGGGGCTTTCGGCTTGTGTCTCGTCGGAGTCGCCGCGGGAGGTGGGGTAGGTGAGGGAGAAGTGGGCGTTAACGGCCGCCGCAGCGAGGGAGAGGAGGGCAAGAGAGTACTTCATGTTTTATATTTGGGGTATCACGGATTGAACTTGATACGGGGGGATGATTGAGAAGGATGAGGAGGATGAGTGGAAATGTGGGTGGAAGAGAAGGGTGAATCTATTTTATAGGATAGCTAATAGTATATAAAGACCTCCAGCCAGCCTTCATGAGCGGGTTTCCACCTAACTAATGGGTGAGGTTCAAATGAGCCTAACGTTAACCATAAACCAACCCTGGGGCCCTCCCAGGGTTCAGTGATCAGGACCTTCCCTTCCCTGACAGAGTAAAAGCACCTCTAGCCAAACAGAGCCCACGAACTACAATCGCAAAGGAGACAGGCAGCTCCCTTTCATTTTATCTTCTGAAGATCACTCGCCATCGGTGTTTTAGAAGTCTTGTTCGGAAGAGCCCGAATCCTGGGGAACAGCACAAAAAAAAAAAACCCATTGCACGATCTCTCCTCTCCCCCGTTCTTTATCTTTCGCAGGCGGGATCCAAAAGCTGGAGAGTGCATTTTTCTTTTCTTTCATTCTTTTCGGCCGGAAGCAAAAAAGAAAAGAAAAACTGGCTCACTCGCTCACCTAGCTTTGGTGGGGTTGGTTGATTAGTAGACGTTCTTAGTGGCGGGCGAGCGAGTGAGATCCCGCATGAGGAAATCTGCGCAAACCACCTCACGCGCCAAGATTAAGGTTTGGGCTAACTATGGCTGGCTCGGCCACTTCCGAACTGAGTCTATGCCGGATGGGGAAGAGCGAGTTAAGCTTACTCAACCGAAAAGGTAAAAGGTACCTACTGAGCTAAGGTAAGGTACTGCAGGGTGCTGCTCTCCACCCCAATTCCGAGTTCGAGATATCAATCAATGTCTTGATGGCAGATGAACTTCTGCACTGCGGACTGTCAGACAGATTTACTCTGCTTATTCCGATAGAGTTCTCTGCTTGTCTCGGGGAGAAAATAAGCTTTCGTTTAACGAAGTGCAGATCGCCCGCGCGCATGAGACCGGCCAGGCTAGATGCAGTTGTTATTCGATATCAATTACTTGACTACATCGTGATCGTGAATTGAAGGAGTGATGTATTTCCTGAAACATTACTCATTGAAGTCCGCGTAAGGCTGAGTAGGTCCCGTACGAAATCGGATTGACGTAAGTAATTTACAAACTATCCTCAGCCCCCGGTGCCAACATAGGTATATGATCCATCCTACCCTCTGCTTTCAGTCCCGCAAAAACAGACCCGGCCCACAACGGCGCGGCGGCGGTATGATCAGATCCAATGAACCCAACTGCATATGAAGATGGGCTTGCCAGAACTGGCAAACGAACTCTGTTAGACCCAGACTAATGGCGGGGTGGCTTAAGACTAGCGGCCCGGGCCGGGCGGGCGGTATTGACAAGTGAGCTGGGGCGTTCCTGAGCGATTCACCCCACCCCGAGTGATCTTTACCGATGAATGACTTGAGAGATTGAACCGAAGATGAAGAAAGCAGGTAGGAACAAGCTCCTCTTATAGCGGAATTAGGAGCAAGAACAAGTGTTCTGTATAAGTGGTTTAAAACACCATCGGAGCCGTAAAAGACAACTGGCAACAATAGAAATGCCGGAATACCATGGCCATAGCACTACGTATTCCGGTTACTTGTCGACAAGTAATGGGCGCCGAATGACCAGTGTGGTCCGTGAGGTGGAGATACGATGCCGCCTCGAGGCAGCCACCCACAAGGTCGATCAAACCCGATAAAACATACCTTCACGTCTAGAGGCGGCTTGCGGTTTCCACATATAGAGGAAGGAGTAATTACTGAGAATAGTTATCGGCTCAATTAAGTAAATACATTATCTCTTTGATTGAATTCATATACCATCCAAGGTATTGAAAGCGCAACTTCAAGCCGATTCCTCAATTGATTAACTTCCTCTATCTGAATCGTTAGCACATACAGCTACCCCAGGCGTTTTTTTGCGGATCCAACAATCATATCCTTAACACTAGTAAAACTTTCAAAACGGTTGTCAAATTAATACTTCGATCACGCAAGGCACGAGTCGAGTTGGCGGGTCTTCCTGGGAAATCTCGACTTCGCATCGGGGTTAATCGTGTACGACGGTGCTCGGAATGGATCTAGAGATGATAATATGGTGAACCGGTCTATCTTCCTTGGACCGGGGCGTGCTGGGCTCGATCCACCTTGGGGGGAGACTTGCGGCTATGCTTGATCGATGCATAGAGTTGGTTAAAGCTCCGCTGCAAGTATGGACTAGGTGCTCTCAAAATGGTGTCCGGTGACTCCGGTCCCGTAGACGTAGCTATGCAGAATGTACATGTACGCTGGCGCATTTGGGGGGCCGTGCCTGTGGTGTCTGTCAATAAACCGTGACTAAGTGCACATTTGTGACTTCGCTGCGACTAGCCACCAGTCTTTTGCATGGTTGTGTAAGTAGATAAGTACACGCCCTCTCGCCGCTCATCATTCAATAGAGAATTGCTAAAACGTCAATAGCCCAGAAATTTGGCAATGAGGAGTCCCTTTCCCTAACAAGATTGTTTTCTTCATTTTCTTCATCCTTCAGTCGTTAACATCTCAACTGCAGTTACCAATGAGTCCAAGATATGGAAGGCGGTTGAGTTCTCATCCTATCGCCCTGTTCGTCCTCTTTGTTCCTAGTGAGTGATGGCGTTCCGACGGAGCACAGATCTTCCCCCTCCATGGAAGGTACAACCCCCGGTATCAAGAGTTAATGTGCTGGTTGACTGATTTTTGCTTAGGGTTGATGGATGGGCGCAGTGCGGTTCACGGATTCGCGTGCTTGAGAATATCCGAGTGCTCCTCAATGGCGTAGATGCTTTACAGTCGGGTACAAACGCTCGATCGAGTATACAATACGAGAAGCTCCATAGACGTTCGTCAACAGTGAGAACACATAGCCAGAGTGAAAAACGGGACCGAAAACCAAACCCGCGATATTGGTGGTCTCATCTAGCAAGGTCTAGTGTGGATCATGGTGCGAGTGATATCCTGTGACGCTAATTGCAACTCACCATGCTCTCTTGCAAAACTCTATCACAACCCCTACCTAAACTTGGTCATCTCATATAGATTAGGGTATGCCCTACGTGCCGGGCAGAAAAAAGGGCATAGCATCTTTAACAGGCACGGCTACACTCCCCCAACTCCCTCCACATCCTCAACCCACCTTCATTACCAAATCACCATGACTGTAGTAGTAGTTCTCATGGCTGCAGCTGGGCGTCTCATCTCTTGCTCAGAGTGGTTTGTACAGAGTGCATAAAGTGCGCCGTGCGCCGCTCCGTTCTGGTCAAGCCACTCTGAGTACGAAACAAGCTATGTAGTCACCCCCTCCGATCCAGGGTCCCTATATCCTCTTAGGTTCAGCAATCATAAGCGACCGTGGGGTTTAAAGTAAACGACTGTGGAGTTTAGAGTAAACCACATTGGAGTTTAGAGTAAACCACCGTGGAGTTTAAATTAAACCACTGTGGGGTTTACCTAAACCCCATGGCGCAACCGCGGCCAATGCAAGTAAACCCCACAGTGGTTTACTTTAAACCACATTTTTTTGTACCTCAGGGTCTTTGCTTGTCTGTACTCCTCAATGTCAACCACATTTCGTTTTGGAAGATCTTTCGGGCAGAGTCCCCATGAACCGAGAGATCGACTTGGAAGGTTACTCATCCTCGATTAAAACCGTCAAAGGAATGGTTTTCTGTATACGGAATATATTTCCCGGAAATATTATGTAGCTTATGGATTGAGTCACGAAATCTCACTCGTTAGCTAGATAGAATACCATGGCTCTGCCAAGCATTTATATACCACGGCTGAAACTAACCGCAACCTCCAAAATATATGCATGATCCATAAGCTTACACAGCTTCGCAATTAGGTACAAACACCAGAACATTCCTTGGGAATCTTCTATGCACTCGCGTCGACACCCAGGTAATAACACCTGATTATATATTAGTGATGTTTCCGACCGTAGCTTATATATTTTCATTTTTTTTTTTTTTTGCATGCTTCAATTATATTATCAGTGGAAACGTTCGAAATATCCGCTTTCTTGGCTACATATTTTTGTTTAAAACGATGGCTGCTGACCAAGGACTACATGTAGCTACACCTTTATTTATGTAACCAGGATAAGATATAGCCTTGATGAAGCAAAGGCAGCTCGAGGCATTTATTACCTTTGCCCGCATATATCAGCCTCGTGGACCACACTAACGGAGTTGTGCGGACTATCTCGGTGCGCGCCCCTCAAAACGAATATGAGTCATGTGACTTGGGTTTAACAGTGGCGGCCTTGTCTGTGAGACTAATTTAATCTGCCCTGTTCTTCCTGGAGGCCCTTAAGTTGCCTTGAGGCGGTATCCTATCTCAAGAACTATGATAGCCTGTGCTTTAAAGGCGGTGACTCTTCCGAGACGGTGACGTAATTAAAATCACCGTCACGAAGCAAAGTCACACCAAAAAACGCCGAAATCACCCTTTCTGAATAGCTTTAGAGCCCGCAATTTCAAGATATAACTTGACAGTCTTGAATTCCAAAAATAATTGTTGTAGCGTTGGTGAATTAATGAAAGCTGTCAAGACCCAGAATTTGTATAAAGCCTTGGCAAAATCGGCCCAAGCCTCAAAATCTGTAGATACTTCAAAGCCCACATATCTACATGTACTTGGTAAATCAAATTATCTCTCAGAATGTATGTTCTTGTATCGTTTATATATCTTCTTATCCTGAAAGTTTTATAGTTTTTAGAGAATAATTGAAGATTAGAGAACCGGCCAACCCTGGTGTGTTTTGCCGGCGCGAAGACGTACTCCAAGAACTATATTAGTTTGGTATCAAGATCTGATTTTTATTACTGGCAGTGATTCCCGCAATCCAAGCCATACTGAGCTCTCTCATTTAACTCAAATCCGCATGAATAGCGCACAATGCAATATTGGTCTTCCAAGCCTGGTACTTTCTTTGGGGAACAATGTTTTTCAATTTCTGAAATAAACAAAAGAAAGACTCCTATCTCTGGGGGATATTTTAGCGAACGCTGAGTTTTGAGACTTCCAGGACTGGAATTTTCTTATCTAGTCTGCCGGTCTATGTTTAAAATTAGGAGCAGGGAAAATGGGTGACCAAGGAAAACGAAAGAACGACTGAACTAGTCCTTATCCCAAACCGGATATACCACTCGACTCTCATGCCAACAATCATGCATGATAAACGGCACTCCCGATGACTCCTGAATCGTTGGGCTCGGGCTCGTAACTGTCCAAATAAGACCTCTACCGCCAAAGCGCGAAGCATTTATGTTTTCACTTTCTGAGTTAGCGAATGAATATCTAATAAATTGAGCTCTTTGACTTACAAGTTTGCAATGCTAATATTCGCATCGATTACTTCAATCCCTGACTAAAATGGCCGAAAGGTGATCCAGCCACACCACATGAGTGTACGCAGGGATCCGGAGGATGGATGACAACATGCAGCTGACCAATGTTGTAATTCGTGATAATTGTAGTTACACCTAGTTGAGGGGAGGCAGATTTGTTGAGGGTGTATCCTGCTTCCATGGCTTTTATCATGTTGAGAAATTCATCGTGTTTTTCTTTTTTTTTCTAACAGCATAGTTAGTTTTCATGAGTTGTATCGATAGATCAACGGGGGGTTAATTATATTACCATCAACTCCCAAGGCCGGAACTTCGTGTGAGTACTACCCAAGAGACTTAAGAAATCGGCAATAGCAGAAACCATGGAACACGTGAGTGAAACAATGGATATAATCATAGAGGATTTGTCTGAGGAGCGGGATGGCATCGAGAGTTTGAGTGTTTGGATATATCGAATATTAATTACTGAAAGGGGTTGATTCATCAAGAAGGACTGGGGGGTGAGAGTTACTTATAGTTCTCTTTAAGTGCAAAAAATAGCCACCGTTGATAAAATGTATTTGGTCTTGGTCTTCGGGGAATACTTTACCGCCCGAGCGGGTATTTTTATAAGCCCTCATATAAACCTTAGTACACCATAGGATTATAAGAGCCTTATTCACTATAATAAGTGTGATTTAAGCGTGTTTTAAGTATTAAGTAAGCCTTAAAACTGCCTTAAAAAAGAGCTTATATACCAAAGAGGTCCTTATAAACCTATGGTCTGTATAAGGGTTAAATAAGGTTATATATGTGGGCTAAGCCCTCTAGGGGATTCTGCGAACTTGGACTTTCGATAGCTGGCTCAAGTCATTCACCAGTGGACTGCAGCCTCATGTAATGACGGCAGGTGATCTAGCCCTGTCACAACGGTCTAGGCTAGATAGAGAGGCCTAGGGCGGGTGCGGGTATCTCTATCAAATGTTTACTCCAACGGGTACAACATTCAGCGCACAACTACAGTCGTTCTCGGCTAATGGCGAATGGACAGAAGGCATCACCAGCTATATAAGAGAACGAGCCACATGCGTGGGAATAAATAATATGTAAAGACCTGGATTACAATCATACTATTTACATGCGGATAACTCCTGTTCAGGAGGTATTCGGGCTATCAAGGAGCTTAATATTGGTTGATACGAAAAAATAACGAAAGATACATGTATATACATGTAGTAGCCTTGGAGAAAAGATCGTACCAGTACTCTAAAGCGTCCTTATAAGCTGTCCGTTTTAAGCCTGGCTCGGAGCGCGCTCCGGGTCATCCTTATATATACATCATGTATATACAAGTATGCAGAGATCTGAGATTCCCAAACTCCTCTTTCAATAGTATCAGTACTGACATCAACCCTAAAATTACTTATTAGTAGAAACCTCGGTTTTGCACGTATATAGCTCGTTAGGACGCTTTTTAAAAAATTTACCCCACAGTGAAATAATGGCGGAATTTGATTTTTTTTATATATACACATAATCCCGACAGTTCATGCGGTGGCTTAAGGTGCCAACCTCGTTGGTAAAGGCCAGATTGTTGGTGCCCCATTATTAGACTTGTGCGTGTATGGCGGGTATACCGGACAGGATCCTTTGTCCACAAACTAAATAGTACATGTAGTTCTTCTGATTAGATAGTTTTGGCCACTCTCAACTTCGAAAATCCGGGGGAAGCCGACCATCAAGGACTTACTATTTGAACTACATACGTAATCCGAGAAATTTGACGTACAAGTATCACAGCAAGCTGCGATCGAGGGTTAGGCGTCTTTATGCAATATATTCGCACTGCAACTGTTCGGCACCCCCATACACAGGTCTAGACTCTTTTTAGAGAAGAGTTTGTATGGACTATGTCTCTTCATGAACTAGGTATGTATGTAGTTCAATAGTGAATAAGTGTTTGCCGGCCGATCAAACTGATTTTAATTAATCGGCCAATTGACTTGAAGTCTTGGAATCAAATTTTTTTTTGTGTTACTATGAATGGAGCTCTGTTACTGGCCGTTCAACAGGTAAGTCTTATGCGAGGCAGATTTGACTGCCCCGCTACCCGCTGGACTGGATACTCCCCTGCATGCGAATTGGACAAATTTGTGTTGAGCCTCAAACCCCCATGGTCTAGTACATGAACGTAACTTCATGTCGTCTCTATGTACCATGGCATGAGTGAGATCGAGAGTACAACTTTCCAGTCTAGGCCAACCCCTCAGTAAATACTAAATTTTCTCACATGTCAATTATTACCTCCGTTAAGCATGATTGAGTCTGGTTTAAGATATCAGTTAGACGCTTCAAGCCACCCATTCATTAGAACATACCGTCCCTTCAATCGAGGCTACTACATGTAGATACCCCGCAGTATTCGCTCCGTGATCTTGTCGTCAACTACCGTATAATCTGAGTGCTCATATGTATAATTAAGCAGAAAGATATTCTAATTCAACCAGAAAATACAAGTGACGAGTACAGAGATTATTTGTACGGAGTAGCGCCGTTCTGCCATATATACAAATATATAACCCTTAATGTTTTATAATTAAGCATGTTCATATTTCGTTCTTTCTACCACACACGAGTAGGAAGTTAGGAGGTTGGGCCAACCAGAGGAACTCACCAGACGTAAATTCTGTAAGGTAGAGTACCCATTTTGATCGGGGCTACAGCAATGCATGAAATAACCCTGTATCGTGGATTCGGCCTTGGGAGTTGAGGCAAACTGAAAGAGTTTTTCAGCCTTGTCTTGGAACAGTCAATGACTAACTAATCAGCCAATTGATGCAAGTTATTTGACATGAAGAATCTGAAAGCCTTATTCTGGTGGGGTAAGCTGTGATACCTGCTCTTTCTCGGTAGCCGCATATACGTTAATGAGTGTATGACCTTCGGTAAGGGCAATTTAAAGCGCCCATCTTGCATACACTCTGCACTTTTAAGCATATCTTCCCTAGAGTCAAAGGTTGAGATGTGGATTTTGGAGTGGCTATACATGTATATATTTCCTTTTCCCTCCCTTTTTGTCGCAGAATGTGTCATAATCATCGATTTGAACATATATGGTCACTCGGCCTAGTACGTATACCTGCAAGGCCGTCCGTCTGGATGTCCATCTACTCCAACTGATTAGAGCTGAACTATATACGTGTCATAGTTCCTCCCCATTCGAACGATTAACGTGAAATAACCTTGCAAACACACACCGTTAAAAGGCGATAAGTGAGATCATTACACGTTCGCCTAACAACCGTAAGCTGGTTGATCCGCTCTAGCTCTAACGATATTTATCACATAATAGGTGTGGCATAGGCATATACGATACCAAATCCCCACAATGACTGGCTTAGTATTGAATTTCGCAACAGTTATGAAGGCGAAGATAAAGGCGACAGTCTACCACTTACTGGCTGGCTCTGACGGGTCTGCTGAGCTAGAAGCCGAGAACTCTATGTTCCCGAACCGCTGTCAGAGGTTGAAGCCGTATTCCCATGAGTTAGATTTGCTCTCAAGCTTCAGGATGGGCGGATGCACTTATTTATCTATATCTCACGTGCCCAAAGTAAACGCTATGCATGATGGATTTGGAACCATGGAAATAAAAACTCTTGGGGTGTGCGATCTGGTATCTAGCAGGCCGGCCGGGGTACTGCACTCATAATATTCCAGTGCTCGCAGTCGACAAAACTCATACCCGATTCACGGGCTCGGGATAAGAAACGACTAATATTCTTATCACCTGAGGGATTTCGGGTGCTCTACGGATCTATGGCAGTTGGAGCGTCGGAGCTCGTCTTCCTCTTGGCAATTGCAACATGCAGCAGTTCCGGTGAGCGTCGACTCTCGTGATCTCGCGATATATAACGAGAACAAAAACCCAGAAAATAAACCTAGCTACTACGCGAGAGAAGGGATAAAATAAAATTCTGGAATAATTTTCTTTGGCGAGCGTATGGTGCTGTGATATGATTTTTTGCTCATCACCGGCGGGTTGCTGGCGCAGCAATGTCGTCGCCAACGCTTTAACCCTTGACTTGAGTAACCATGGCACAGGATTACCAGGATGATAATTTAAGCAATTACTACCATTCTTAGCACTTGTCTCCCTGAACTGGAAACCTGTCACGTCATGAATGCTCACCGATATACCGGTAAAAAGGTTTATGGTATTTACACCCAAATTCTCTGACCGAGCGTCTTAGATCGCCTCAGAACAAAACTACCGTTATTCGTATATTGTTTGCTAGGCTATTATCCCTTATCCGGTGAAAAAATCACGCCCTTAAATCTCACGATGTGGGATTCGGATACGGCATCAACACCGGTGAAAAGCTCACTAATTGCGTGAAGATTTTTGATCTAAATGTATATAAACCGGTCGATTTCTCCGGCAGAGCAATGTGCCTCTTCTCTCTCTCGTCCATACATACATCATCGAGGTCTCGAATTCCTTTCCTTTCGATTTTTCAATCGTTGCTCCTTTCCTTCTTTTCTAAGATCTTGTTGATCAAGAAATACGTTTGATACGTTTCGTTCATTACATACACTCTTTATATAACCACATTTAACAACTCACAAACAAAAATGAAGACCGCAATTTATTTCAGCGTTTTCTGCATGACTGCTTCGTCGGCACTCGCCTACCATGATTTTGGATCTGATGTGGGCTACGATGCTGATCGTCCGTTGTCCGCACTCGAAACTTTGGAAGCTCTCAGCAGGGACTATAGCTATGGCGATGATGATGATTACGAACAGGATCTGGATTGGGACAGAGACTATATGGAAAAAGACTACAAGGGCAAGGGCAAAGACTACAAGTACAAGGACAAAGACTATATTAGCCGCCATTATCGCAACCGGCGCCTTTCGAGACCGTACTCAGATGACAGAGACGGTGGTAAGTAAAACCAAAGAATATCACAACCAACCTACAAAATAGCTAACCCATCATTCCAGTTTCCAAAAAGCCCACAAAATTCGGTGTCGTGGTCTATCCCGGCTTCCAGGCACTAGATGTCTTCGGCCCTCTCGATATATTCAACACGCTCTCTGAAAGCGTCAAGATGGATCTCACCATCATCTCCAAGACCTGGCAACCTGTCTCCACCAAGGGGCCTGAGATGAAAAACATCTGGAACGCCGGCTCCAGCTTCTCACAGCAGATCTGGCCCACTGCTACGTTCGCCACAACTTCCAAAGACCTTGAGGTCCTCATCGTCCCCGGTGGTATCGGTGCTTTCAAGATCGATCAGGCGTACATAGACTTCATCAAGGGCACCTACCCCAGGCTCAAGTACCTCATCACAGTTGGTACTGGTTCTGGGATTGTTGCCAGGACCGGTATACTCGATGGAAAGAAGGCTACCAGTAGCAAGGCGATCTGGAACTGGTCGGTTCAGCAAGGAAAGAAGGTTCACTGGCAGCGCAAGGCTAGGTGGACCGTGGACGGGAAGATCTGGTCTTCGTCTGGAAAGGCTGCTGGCATGGACATGACATTTGCGTTTGTGAATGAAGTCTTTGGTGGGAAGAACTCAACCAATGTGGCGAACTTGTTGGAGTACCCGCGCAATCGCCGCGCAGATTTCGACCCGTACTCGAACGTCTGGAGGACTACCAAGTCGAACAACACGATGACTCACAAAGATAGGATGAGGAACAACTTTTTGTAAGGGGCTGGCTTGGGTCATGTTATGTTAGATTGTTTTTTCGTATGTTTTGGTCGATCATTGATATGATTCGACCATGTTGATGTTGTGGGAGGTCGGGTTGCATGTAGGCAGGCGTTGGTTAAAGATTTATGAGCTCCAATTTTTGTTGCATCTTTCTTTTCTTTTCTTTATTTTTTTTTCTTGGGAGGGGGGGCAAAATGTAGATTACCTAGCAAGATTCTGCCCCGGAGCAGAGCACTCCGCGACTGCTTGCGGAAGGGTTCGCTCCGTCTTGTTTTTCTACTACATTTAGTAATAGAAGATACTAGTGACAGGATCGAATGAGTACGCCAATAATTTTCTTTCTTTCCCTCCCTGATTTGCTACCATGGCCTCCATTCGAATTCCCTCTCCATGTGTACCAAGAATTAGGCTCGTACAAAGCTGCCCGTCAGGATGGGTACGAGACTATAGCTAACTAAGAATGCATAACAGAACACACATACAACAGACTGATAATCTCCCTCTCCGAGCTACAGAAAGATCACCTGTTGACCTTCACTGCAATTGCGGACGTACAAGTACCTAACCCTGCCCCGTCGAATCAACATATTAGAGTATACGTATCGGAATATCGGGCCAAAATCACGACAAAGTACAGACACAACCCACGAAACCCGGCGTGGCGAGTAATATACTCCACGCCTATCTTAGAACACGAGTTACTCTCTATCATATATACTTAGATCACCTTTTTTTTCCCTGCGTTTTTTTTCTTTCTTGAGACCTTGCTTGAGCATTTTTCGCCCACCGGTGCCTCGAGCTCTCTTACACCCTCAGTTCGACTGTATATTCGTTATCTCTGTCCTGGAAGGGTATATTTTTATAATTATCTAGAGTGGATACCCGAAGGCCAGTGGTTTTCGTAATTTGTCCGTATCCTTAATCGAGTGATATTCTGTGACTACCGGTATCAGGCTACGTTACAAGACTACATGTATGCAGTCTACCGATCTTACCTCTCAAGGCGCGCGAAAGGTGAGGGAGCATTAATAACCGATAGGTATTCCTTAAGTTATTGCTTCGAGTTTCGAAGTAGGTCATAATGGCTTCGTGCCGTTATTATTTATTGTTGTGAGTAGTCCGCAGCCGGCTGGGTCTGGATGACGAAAACTAGTTCGCCTGAATACCAAGACTGAAAAAATACACATTTAGATAGAGGCCTCAGGTAATGTGGCTAGACTTGCTAGAACGAGAGCTGTAGTTATATGTAGCTACAACATCTAGAGATCGGGAGTCCATTCTTTAATTGACTACTTGTCTTTCTCGTCTTTTTCGGGACTTTTAGGGCCATCAAGCAGACTATAAGCCGTACCTTAGGCGCCTCGTGGTATGAGCTCAACTATTTGAGTGGTCGATCCTCTATCAATCTGTGTCAACAAGGTCAATGATTGCTCCACATCCAAATTACTCAACTTTCCCGCTCCCAACACTTCACCACTCCTCCTATCTCTGATATCAATACCTCTAAAGCCATTGTCTCCATATCCCGCGGTCACAACCAGGGCTAGGGTTCCACCCCCGTGCACCGCCAAGCCACCTAAAAAATTTAAGGTGCGGCTCAATAGCCGTTTCTGCTAGAGACAGTTTCCTTCCCTTCCTCATTCGCCCTCGCAACGACGCACCAACGATGCCGAAACGCAAAGCGCCCTCGCCCGACTCCGCATCACCGGACCCGGACCCAGACCCGGACCCGCGCTCCCGCCGCGGCACCCGCCACGCAACCGTGTACGACGCGGTAGCCAACCGCGTCAACTACGAAGGCTTCGTGCACTCGCGCCGCACCCACGACACGCACGGGGAGCTCCATAAGCGGTCGCAGACGGCCCAGACGGCGGACGAGGTGTTGGGACGGCGAAGGAACGCGCCCGAAGAGCCGATCCCGTATGCGGAGGGAGGTGGGGAGGGGCTGCCGGATTCGGTGAGTTTGTTTGTGGGTGTGGTTGTGGTTGTGCTTGGTGGGCGCGGTGACTAACCTGGTGGGTGGGTGGTGGGCAGGATCTGTTGATTGCGGTCCATCAGTATGTCGCAGACTTTTATGGTGCGCATGGGATGGGGGCGGTCAGTTATCGGAGTATGGACGAGACCGCGCTGTTGGCTGTTGGTTAGTTTTCCTGATTTGCCGTGTTTATCTGGAGGGTGCTGACGGGGAGGAATGTTAGGAATGCTGTTGGAAGAGACAGTCAAGAGCTGCTTGGGCGAGAATGGGGACTTGGCCCTGATTGAGCAGGAATCCTCGAGTGATGAAGAAGATGCGGAGGAGCAGGCGCCTGCAGAGAGCCCGCCAAAGAAGAAAAAGAAAAAGAGGAAAAGTAGGAGGAAGAAGCCGAAAAACAAGGAACCATCCGCAGCGTCGGAACAAGATGGATGATTCCGGTGTGGATGAGTAAAGACGATCATAGCTTGTCACTCGATTCGCAAATGAGGTGGTTGCGAGCGAATGATATTGGCTTGCAGGTTTTTGCTTTTTTTTTAGAGGGAGCCAAGACAAGCCTCTGTATATCCCCCCTCTTATACCCCCTCCCATTCTATCACGGTATACTCATTTGGTCGTCTTTTTAGGATCAGCTGGCGTATTGGCTTCTGATTTCTTATTTCTGTGCAACTAGCTGTTTTTGTTTTTGTTTGAGGCGTCTTTTTTTTCATAAGTTTCCATAGGGCTATTAGTTGATTTGTGGCAGCCACACAGGCAATTGATCGAAGAATTGTTGGTGAATCCTGGTATAATATTTCTGATTAGAAATCGATTAGGTAGATCGTGTCGCAAAAGCACGCTGAGAGTAATTGTCGAATTAGTAGCTACACCATGTGGGGTCAAGTCTGATATATGCACCTTTACCAATTCTCCTTACGGAAAAAAATCCTTCTGGTGGAAGCACATTCCTGAACCTTGAACCAACCCCAATCACGCGGGTCGCCCCCTATGCACTAGGCAGATTTACCTACATGTACCGTGCTGATACCCAGAGGTCGTGGGACCACTGCTAATAATGTGAGTACAGCTCTGAGGATAGCCTATATTCGACGCACAGATCACTCTGTGGCCCCCGCCAGCTTCACTAGCTCAAGGGGTAGTTGTGGCAAACCACCCATGCTATGATTTTCACCTACAAGGATTTAGGGCTAGCATCATGCAGCTGATAGGGATAAGAATTTTCGTACTCATATGTATCGATATCGGATGTTCATATCTTTGTAGAAGGTAAATATATTGGGGATGTGCAGCGTTGAATACCTGCCTCCCGGAAAGCTTTCCGAAATCCAGTTTCTTTCTAAATCTCAAAATTAGGGTTTCTCGAGAAAGAACTTCTTCAGATCCCCGGCTGCTGTATCGCACTAGTTCGGTCGCCGGTAAGAAGAGGCTTGCAGCCTCCAGCTTTCGGGTCCTCCCTTTAAATTATATTAAGCATGACCATCGCTGAAGGGCTGCTTAATCAAAGAAAGGAATTCTGACATGTGCATTCCAGGGCCTAGATACCAGGCAGTTGCAGCCGCCAAGGTAGAAAAAAAGTCATTACCAACCCCACTCGGCACCGACTTCTACCACAAGTAGAGCATAGACGCGGTATCGGTCCTCTATCAATCATATGTGCACCCCCCATTTATTCACCTACTATCATTCTTAGAAACTCAAGCCTTGCATAAGCGTATTAAGCGAACAAAGTAATCCGAGACCCGAACGAAAAAGCCCTACTTATTCCGGTATGTTTTTTCAAAAAAAAAATCATTTACTTGATTAGCCAATATGCCATCAAGTAGAAGAAATAGTGCTAGTTAATAGGATTTCTCGGTACTCCCCTGGTAACTGCACCACCCTACTGCACTTTTAGAGTAGGGGACACAATGCGCCACCAGGTAGCTTCCGGCGCACTGTGGTCCGACATGCACTCGCGGGATACTCTGCGCCGGTTATAATATGTACTTTGATAAGGATTAGTGGAAAAAATTAATCTTTTCTTTATTTGCGATAGGCACCGTGACAGAAGAATTGGTTAGTGCTGGATTGAGTATAAAAGGTAGTGAGAGAAACCCCCATCATTTGTTCAAGTCGCCAGAGCAAGTCGTCAGTTTGAATTTTATAAGTACGCAAGTCTTTTCCCAGAAAGAAAAACGATAAATATATCTTTGAGAAGTATCCTATCGTCTTTCGAGTCACATAAATGGGGACCTCACTACTGAGTCGTATGAGGGAATACCTCTACATGCCGGTGTATGTGCGATGCGCAGCATTCGTCTCACTCGGAGGGTTCATCTATGGGTTTGTTATTCTGCCAGAAAGCAAAGTTCTCAATCTCAGAAACTAACATTTTGTAGCTTCGATACGGGCTCGATTGGGCCCGTTACCCTCATGCCATACTTCCAAGACCTATTCGGTCCTCTCTCACCCACTCTCCACGGTCTTGTCATATCCATGATCCTCATTCCTGCCTGTATCTCCTCCCTAGTAGCTGGCCCAATTGCAGACAGAATTTCCAGAACGTACGCAATTTCCCTTGGTGCAGGTTGCTACGCAATCGGTTCACTGCTACAGTGCCTCTCTGGCTTTGGAGGTGGGAGATCTGAGGGTCTCGCAATGCTGTTTATTGGACGGATATTCGCGGGAATGGGCGAGGGAATCTTCCTGTCTCCCATCACAGTCTATGCGGTTGAAGTGACGCCCGGAAAGGCACGCGGGAGAGTTGCATCCCTGGTGCAGTTGGGCATCTGTTTGGGCATCTGCGCTGGGTACTTCATTTGCTACGGGAGCTTGAGGATCGATAGTTCCTTATCCTGGAGACTGCCATTCGCATGTCAGACACTTATTGCAAGTGGAATTTGTGTTGGCTGTCTCTTCCTCCCGCACTCGCCGAGGTGGCTTTTCCATGTTGGCCGCAAAGAAGAGGCACTAGCAGCGCTTGAAGTTCTTGAAATAACGAAGAATTCAACTGATATCGAGAAGGAGGAGATACTGACATTGATTCGTGATGAGGATTACTCAGACTCCAGAGGATGGTTCAGAAAATTGGTTGATGACACGAAATTGATGTTTGAAAAAGAGACAAGAGGGAGGACATCTCTGGGAGTGTTTATGAGCGGAATGCAGCAACTTACCGGAATTGATGGGCTTCTTTATTATGCTCCTGTGCTGTTTACGCAGGCGGGATTGAGCAGCACAAATGCTAGTTTTCTGGCGAGTGGTGTTTCGGGCTTGGTGAACGTTGTTTTTACGATCATTGCCCAGTTTTTCACAGACAAGTGGTAAGAAGTAGCCATATCACCACTCATATAGTGTTATAGCTAACCGCTAGTATAGGGGACGCCGACCGACTATGATATTTGGCAATGGTTTCTGTGCTGCGACAATGGTCGCAATTGGTGGTATCTATGCATCTGGCGCCAACAGCACCGAGCACGGTCGATATGCAGTCATTGCATTGATCTACCTCTTCCTGATAGGATTTTGTTCAACAACCGCTATCATGTGCAGGATATATGTGACTGAAATCCAGCCGATCAAGACGAGAGCAGCTGCTAGTAGTCTTTCATTATCGGCAAACTGGGTACGTTTTACCCATCCTCCTCATGGAAGGGCAGTCATGACTAACTGGGTATTAATAGAGTGTTAATTGGGTTGTCGCGTTTACGACGCCGATGTTCCTGGCGAGTTCATCCTCGGGGCCATATTTCCTGTGGGGAGGGTCCACATTTTTCGCAGTTTGTACGTTCTTGCAGAATTTCCCTATTCTTAGCTCTAGTTGCATGTTACTGATGGGCATATTAGTGATCTTTATCTTCTTCATGCCTGAGACGAAAGGTCGCTCTCTCGAGTCTGTCGACCAGGCATTCGAGACATCGCCACTCCAAGATATGATAAGGAAGCTATCTGATAAACGCAATAATGCTAATCCTGAGACGCACCAGAGCGTAGAGAGGGTAGATGTGTATGTTGAGGGGGAGAAGTAATGGTTTGTTTATTTAATTTGTATGAATTAGCTATAGGTTTATGATTTTATGTATAATGTATTAAAGGCTTGATTGGGGGGTGAAATAAAACACTTACAGAGGAACTAGAATGTTGCATCGAACCTATGCTTAAGTGAGACGTGGAGACCAGTTATTCTGTCATTAACCAACTAGTACAGGTACCGGAATGGGCGTTTAAACGGGAAATAAAATACAAAAGTGAAAAGAAGAAGAAGGAGAGCAGAGTGAGAGTGGGGGAGTACGTGGGTAGCGTAAAGGCCGGGGAATGAATAACTACATGTAGAGCCTTATTAATGTTAACCAATGATAAAACCTTTACGATTTGAAGGGCTATATAGTTCGTTAACAGACTGAGATCTCAACTTACCCCTCGTAGGGACTAATGTCTGAAGTTGATGGCTTGTGGCCTGATCGATTTGAAACCTTCTCGCTGTTATTGGTCTGCCGAACCTTTAACCTCGGTAAAAAAAAACAGTAAAAGGGCTTTGAAGATGGGTTGATGTGCAGTGGATGAGGGGAATCCTGGCATCAAAGATATATAAATAACCTTTTTTGGCGCATACATGTACTACGTATGCCCCTTGATAAGCTTCGAGATCTAAACCTTTCTCAGTTTGAATACCTGTATCTGTGATACATTACATCGCGTCAAAGTCTAGTGAAAAATCACGTATGTACCAAGATGTATGTACATATGTATAGTTGTATGTACATGTGTCGTACAAGAGAATCTTGATCTCTGCTAGCGCTTTCTAGCCACAGTTTTGACTACGGGATTGGCACGAGACTACGTGTCGTGAAGTCGACCTCTAGGCAACCGAGGCAAGATCTTATTCCCTTTTGTACTCATCATTTTTAATATGAGTACCAGCAATCCGTCAGCGGTCATATGCATCTGTAGTAGAAACCCTGCACCCGCACTACAGTCACGATATATCACTCGCATCTATTCGGATTTGTCATCATGACACTTAAGTTTGACAACGCGTACGTGCTGTTAATCAAATTGAATTCAATCCAGAAAGTCCTACTAAAATCGCTTCGATACATGCCTACATTATATACCAGGAGTCGCCCTGGGACATGATTGGTATAGGCAGTAGCATGGCTTCTCCTGTTAGTGACATTAGTACGGTGATCATAACTAGCACTATAATGTAGCTAGCTAGTATACTTAATTATCGTTAGGACAAGCCCCCTACTTGTAACACATAGAACAGCACAGAGTAATTAACTTTATCTACATTTTAGTCATTGATAGCAGCCTAAAAAGCGTAGGGCATTTCATTCGCTGACTTAATCAATTGTCATTTTCCCACGATCAAGGGACAAAATTGCCTCGCCTGACGGCTGATGCCGGCCCTAAATATTACAGTTCTCCCTACAGTACTTAGCCGTAGTAGTGATGGATTTAATCATATTGATCGCAGAGAACGAATAGATAGGTTTTATAAGGCTCGAGGTCGACGATTGCAATTGTAGATTGCGAAATTCCATGTTGATCATATTGTCAATTGATTCCTTTCTTTATGACTGGCCCCACGCGTTGGATACCGGTATTGTATTCCATTTATTGTGTACCCTCTTGAAAGCTATGTCAGAAAGTTGGAGAACACCAATTGGGAGTTGACGTGGAAAAGGCTCAGCTGGAGACGCTCTTTGGTGGCAGGTGCTCTTTCGTGGGACTGCATGTATTTAGAATATTAAAAGATCATAAGGCAGGCTTTACTAACACTCCCTATTTTTGAAATGTTTCCTCTAGTGCCAGCTATCTTTTCTCTTATATGAGATGGTTAATCAATGATATCGTGTGATAATTTTGTCAGAAGTAGAATTAAATGTATTATTCTCGCCACTGCAGCTGGCCGTGTTATCGATATCCCTTATCGCATGTACATGCTATCCTGTATTTACAAATCTTGGCGCTTTGTGTCAGGGCCCTTTCCATTCTAAAAACACACGATAACTCTGGTAATAAAAACCTAACGAATTTTCCAACCTCTAATTTCCTCTGAAAAAAACTATCCTGAATCAATAATACAATCCCTACGCTCACGCAGCATTCTTTCCTCGTTCCTCACGTACCAACGACAACTTCAATTCGCAATCCCTACCAAACAAAAATCACCATGAACTTCCTCACCTTCCTCACTGCTCTTTTCGTCTTCGTCCACACCGCCGTGGCTCTTGCTGTCCCCACTGCCGTCACTGACACCACCATCGCCGACTTCAACGCCACCCTCGAGGCCTATGGCACTCTCGAAGAGAGGCAATTCAACGCCTTTGTCGTCTGCGAAACCACCAGCGGTTCCCCCTACACTAAGGACGTCCTCGCCGCCGCCAACACCCTCGCGAACAAAGCCTCCATCTGCAAGCAGACCAACCTCTCTGGGTCCAAATGCACCCAGATGACCGACCACAGAAGCGCGGCAATGGCGATCTGTGGGCCTGTTGCGTCTCAAGTCCACTGCATGACTGCTGGAAGGGTTGGCCGCGCTGTTGCTGACCAGTGCAACCGGGACGGCCTGGCTGGTGGATATGGGCAATACCAGTGGGGCAGAATTGTCGTCTACGTACCTTAAGGAGAGGACGTTGGTGGGCGGCAATTAGAGGCTGCAGGATTTGGGGGGGATAATTTGGATAAGTCAATTATGTTTATACGATTTAGTATAAATGTAATTGCTTATCAAAATTCTTAAAGATAAAGTTAAAATAATAGTAATAAAAAAACAGTTTTAACTTAGCTAGAATGAGCAATTGCAAATAAAGTGACATAAGCAACAGTGAAAATCTTGAAATTCTTCAATGTGCACCAGAACCAGCAGTAATAACCCACATGTAGATGTCGAGCAAATATTAATATCCATAAGATAGAAATCTAGTTAGCTAAGCATATATAAGAGACCTTGTTAGCCTTTTATGATTTGTATTTCCTTAATTAGTTTGAAATTTACGTCCGAGGCGCTCTCTGCATGATATTTGGTTAAAACCTACTTAGCTAGTACAGTCGACTCTCGATATCAGGATATATATGGTCCGGACCGAAATTCTGTATTGAAATGTATATAAGGCGAATATCATTATAAGAAGCAAGGAGGTACTACGGGTAAAAAAGTATTTCTGGACTGCCGATTACTATCCTTATAACGAGATCTAGAGTATCGACACTATATGCATGCAGTCTCATGCACCAATTAACAAGAGCTAGAGTCGACTGTAATTACAATATGTAACTGTGAATGGGGCGTGAAATGTAAAACTTAAACCGGATCTTGGCTCCTTTGTATATTGTACATGATTAATTGCTTTATAAAAGGCGTGGACGAAAGTTCTCCAATGTATATATGCAAATACATCGTCGTTCCACACTATCACTAATTCCGGCACCACCCTCATTTCCTGCAGCTTTCTCAAGCCGTGACCTAGCTCCAACCTAGCTCTACCAACGATATCAATCATGATGAATTTCTTCATTATCACCACCATGATCTTCCTCTTTTTCTCCCGTGCCACCATCACTCTCGGCATGGCGGTTGACTCTCCCGTTTCCATTTCCGAGGACAAAGATCTTAATTTCGAGGCGCTCCGGCTCCCCCATTCCTTCGATGCCTCCGAATTCGTTCACACCTCCAACGTCGACGTTACCACCAAAGAACTCGACCTCAACGACTTGGAGAACGACGGCCCTGACAATGACGACTCCGAGAACGCCGACTTCTCGCCCGCTCTCCATCGCCGTGATGAAGCCCCCCCGTTGCTCGTCTGCGAAACAAGTGACGCCTCTCCCTCGACAAAGGATGTCTACGACCTCTCCGATTGGATGGTCAACGACAAGTTACAGGGAGAATGGACCTGCAAGCAAAAGAACCCGGTCCGTTCCAGGTGCAACCGAGTCCAGTGGTCCGGCTATGCAGAGGCTGCTCTCTGTGGCCGTCTTAACTTGGTAGTGAGCTGCAAGATTTTGGGCCGGGGCGTCAGGGCTATTGCCAACCATTGTACTCACAATGGGAGGGCGGGGGGGAGACTCATATACGAGAACATAGGCGCTTCCCTCATCGTGTATAACATACAGAGGCTCTAGGGAACAGATTGTGGTTGAGTTATAGCTATTACTTATAAACACGTGTAACCCACAAGATAATAAGAACATGTAATTTCTTACTCTTCTCTAATTACGTGACTCCTTTGCGATCGATCACCTTAGGTCTCTTTGTGACATTTTTAAGCATTATTCCACTTCCATGGTTACTCCAATTGCTTTTATAAATTGTCTTCGGCATTAACAGGACGTCCTCGATCTCGCTAGCCTGCTCATTGCAGAAAAGATCCGCGAGCCCCCGCACTGCAAGCAAACCCGGGGGTGGGGGGGTTCGCCCCTATCATAGGCATTTGATGCTCGTCTTGTATGCGAAGTAAAAGGTTGGATTTAATAATAATGATAATAAGCTGTATATATGCGGTTACGTATAAGTATACCTCTTACTCTTCTTTTTCTTACGTGTCTTCTTCGCCTTGTGTCTCTGTGTGACTTCTTCATCGTTCTACTTACACTTACCTTTAATTACATGTAGTCTTCGAATCCCTTGTAGGAACTCCACTATAAATACCATAAAGCATGCACCAATTTATATGCCTTAGTCCTGTCTTGCGTTCTCTTTACCGCAACGCCCACGCACGTACCTTGGGATCGAGAACACCCAACCTCAAGCCGCCAGAAACCTCAAACCCAGCTCTTCAACGCCACAATACCAAGCCTACCTCTACCTCTAGTACCCCATCCAATTCTGCTCCCCCTCCGAGGCCTCTGTGTCTCCTTCAAACGTACCCATTGTGTCGAGTGATAGTCTATGATTGTACTAATTGCAATGATGAATGCATGTAGCAAACGGGCTTTGTGGTTTCACAAGTACCTCCTACGTAATTCTGAATTTTACAGTAACATTGGAGTTTCACTGCGCTTAGGAATCCCTAAAGTACATCCATCGGACTATGGTATCAGATTGGATGAAATCCCACCTCCTCCGCTGCCAAGCACCGAGTGACAACCCATGCCCCGGCACCTCCCGCGCACCTACATCCAAAATCTTGGCACCACACAAAAAAAAAAAAAAAATTCCGACCATTTCCAAAACGCTCACCCAAACCTCAACCCAACCCTTCCCACAAACCAACCCACCCCAATCCTCTCCCAAACCCCCACAAAAAAAAAAAACCCAAATTCCGCAAAGATGGCGTCCTCCCTCGCAGCCCAGCTGCAGCGGATCACCGCCACCTCCACCAACACGCTCAACACGCAAAAGCTCAAGCAGCTGCACTCGGCCTCGCTGCTCTTCCCCGAGGCGCACGCGGCGACGCAGGACCTCGACACAATCTTCTCGATCGCGGCCGAGGGCTTCCGCGAGCTGTGCCAGCTGGACGAGCGCTTCGTGGCCCACGAGCGCGGCCTGTTCAGCGAGAGCAGCAAGGGCGTGGACCGCTTCCTGCTGCCGCGCAACGAGGTGGACGAGCTGGATAAGAGCATTGAGGCGTTCCTGCAGCTCGTGAGCGGGAAGTTGCTACTCAGGCCGTCGTTGAAGGCTGTGGAATGGCTTGTGAGACGCTTTAGGTACTGTCTCTGCTATCAATTCCAATTCTACATATCTACCAAGACTAAACTAACAACCTGCACAGAGTGCAAGAGCAAAACACCGCCGCAATCCTGCTCTGCTTCCTCCCCTACCACACGCACCCCACCCTCCTCCCCACCCTCTTGTCCATCATCCCCGCCAAGTCGCTCCCCCGCGAATTCGGCTTCCTCGCCCCGTACCTCTCCCCCGCATCCCCCGTGCCCCGCCACGTCGTCACCCACGCGCTCTCCCACCGCCGCGACTTCTTCACCCTCCTCAGCGCCCACATGACCACCGCAACGCGCACCCGCCGCGACAGCCACGCCCTGCACTCCTTCTTCTCCACCGTCGCCACAGAGTCCGTCTCGCTCATGTGCGACGCCACGCGCAAAGCCGGCGCCACCTCCGAGCAGGACGTGCTGCACCTGGCCATGCCCATCCTCGAAGAGGCCTACCAGGCGCGCAAGGCCCCAGAGTTCCAGATCGGCGCATACATGCTGACGACCGTCGTCGTGGCCAAGCTGTCGCTGTCGGGGCAGCTGCTGCTGGCGCTGATGCAGAGCATTGTGAAGGGGTGGAGCAAGGACACTGTCAGCGCTGGTCTGGCGTGCGTGGCGTTTCTGGCGCAGGCGCGCCAGGGCGAGAAGGAGGTGAGGGTGTCGGATGAGGTTGTGAAGGGGCTGGTGAAGATTGAGGATATTGCGGAGAGACTACTCGCCATGGGCGAGAAGTATCGGGTTGATAAACTTGTTGTTGGGCTGTGCTTGGGCGTCCTGGATAGGCTGGGGCGTAAGTACGGACTCAGAGGGCTCAGTATTGTGGTCAAGCTGTTGGAAGAGGCCCGCATGGGCCCCAAGCAGCGCAGACTCGTAATGAAGAAACTCGTGGACGCCGCGCAGAAGATCGGCGAGGGCAGGACAGCAGCAGAGACGGAGGAGGGCAGCAACGCGCTCGAAGACGTCAAGGAGAAGCTCGCATCCTCCCTTGTGCGCTGGACCGGCCTGGGCGAGAAGAAGAAGATGGGCAAGCTCGTCAAGGAGATCCTCGAGACCGAGTCTGTAGACATTGAGCTTCTCGAGCTCAGGCTCCAGACCGTCATCCGCCCCGCCATCATGCCCGCTGCGGAGCCCAAGGCGCTGAAAGCAATCGAGGCGCCACAAGCACAAGCCGAGACCTTCGAGGAGCTCCTTGCTGCGATTGCAGCTGCCGTGGAAGGCGACTCGTTCTTGGCGCCCACTGCCCCGGGTGTCTTTGAAAGACTCGGACAGGCGTTTATCACCGCCATCACCACGTCCAAACCGTTCGCGCCAGCCCTCCAGCTCCCAATCTTCAAAAGCAAGCCAGTGGACCACGCATTCGCCCTATCATTCTTCATCAAGATCTGGACCTCGCTGCGATACCCCGCGTTGGCGCGGACAACGGCGCTGCACGAGTGCACCAGCTACATCAAGACCGTCGGCGAGCGAGTCGACTTCCAGGCGCTGTTCCCGCACATCCTCGTTGCGCTCGCGGACCCGTCCATCAACGTCCGCCGCGAAGCCGCGACTCTCGCGCGGGTGCTCAACGAGCGCTATGTGGCCCTCGGGGGCGAGCTGGGCAAGAAGAAGAAGAGGAGAAAGTCCGAAGCCGCTGCGGAGGGGCCCATCAAGTACTGGGCACTCGACTCAATATACGGCACCGGTAAGGAGACCGAAGAAGTCAAATGGCTCGAGACCGCGGAGGCACGCAAGTTCATCGAGGAGGTCATCATGAGCAACCTAGAGGAGTGCGTTCTTGACTCGCACGTCATTGGCCGTTCGGTCGAGAACGTGCTGGGCACCGCTACAGAGTCGAGTGTGAAGTCCAGCTTGAAGACCAGCATGATGTCGTTCTTGGGCAGCCACACTGTCAACATGCCTGCACTGCTTCCCAAGCTGCGTCTTCTCACGATGCTGAACCGCGTGGAGAAGGCGCCGACGTCACGGACTGAGTTCCTGGCGCATGCGCTGGAGAGCTGGGTGGATGTGTCGGACTACCAGACCCGCGTCGCCCAGTGCGCCGAGGAGCGTGTGGACATCGTCACGCTCGAGGAGCAGCTCGTCAGTGTCGTCTCCGAAGGCGGCGACGCAGAAGGCGCTGCCGTCCTCGTCCACATCATCGAGAAGGGATTCAGCCCCACCCTCAGAACTGCAGCCGCCGCGCGGATCACAAAGATCTGGAACACCCTCGACGACGAGACCAAGACCGGTGCTGCTGAGAAGCTTCTTGAGATTGCGTTGAGCGGCGAGGACGCGGGAGAGGCCCATCAGGTGCTGAGGGATGTCGCAATCTCTACGGAGGTGTTTTCCCGGTTCCTGGACGAGTCCAGAGCAGAGCTGAAGGCAGCACTGCCGGGCAGCGCGGTTGCAAACAATAAGAGGCAAAAGATGACTGCTGTTATCACCACCGGCGCCGACAACGAGGTTGACCAGGCGGTAGCATTGCGGAGAGTCACAGTTGTCGCAGAACTGCTCGAAAGCCAGGGCGCCGAGAAGCACGCAGAGCTTCTAAAGCAGCTCTTTGGCGTGCTAGCAGACGTCGGCAGCGTAGAGTACGCCGGCATTGCCTACCTCCACGGCGTGCTCCTCTCGTGCATGAGCGCCATCATCAAGAGCTTCAAGGGCACCAAATCCATCAACCTCGACAGCACCGTGCGGGCCGACGTGCTCGTCAACTGCATCCGCTCGACGTCCAGCCCGCAGGTGCAGAACAGCGCGCTGCTCCTCCTCGCCAGCCTGGCCGACGTGGCGCCGGACGTGGTCAAGCACAGCGTCATGCCCATCTTCACCTTCATGGGCGCCAACACGCTGCGCCAGGACGACGAGTACTCGGCCCATGTCATCGAGCAGACGATCAAGCGTGTCATCCCGCCGCTCGTCAAGTCGCTGCAGGAGCAGGGCGGGAACCCGGTCGTGGGTGCGGCGGAGCTGATCTCGACGTTTGTGGCGAGCTACAGGCATATCCCCGCGCACAGGAGGGTCAGGCTGTTTATTGCGCTGACGGAGACGCTGGGCGTGGACGAGTTCCTGTTTACGCTGCTGGCGAAGCTGGCGGAGAAGTATAGGGTCAATGTTGGTGGTGGCCAGGTCAAGGCGGACGATGGGAATATCAGCGAGTTCTGCACAATGCTGGCGGGCAGCTTCAGCGCGGAGACACAGCTGCTCAATGTCGTCAAGTATCTAGATGTAATCTTAGACGTCGTAGAGCCCTCGGGCACTGGCCTTGCGCAGCACATCTTTGAGGAGTCGAACGAGACCCGCCCCATCGACCTCGCAGGCAGATTGCTGCAGGTTCTCGCCGCCGTGCTGAAGAACGACTCTCTCCGCGTCCGGGCCTCCCGCGTGCTCAAGACCGAGGCCGCCGACGCCGCAAAGCTCAAGGCCTCCTTCTCCAACGCTCTCGAAAAGACGCTCTCCCTCGGCGAGCGGTTCGAAAACACCGAAATCGGCACCGACATCGCCAGCGTCCTCTCGCACCTCCTCGACCTCCTCTCGACCCCGCAGTTCGTCACCGTCGTCGAAACACTCCTTGACCGGCCCTCCTCCCAGTTCCGCCGCAGCGCGCTCAAGACCTTCACCGACCGCGTGACTGCAGACCCCCGCGCTAGCATAACCTCCCGCGCTGCCGTCATGTCGCTGATGCCCAAGATCGCCTTCATCGTGGCGAGCGCCGCCGCCCCCATCGAGCTCAAGGCAGACGCTTTGTCCTGCATCGACACTGTCACGCTCAAGTACGGCAAGTATGATGTCGCTGCCGTCGCTGCCCTCACCGACGCAGTCGTCGGCGAGGGCGGTCTCAAGAGCTCTGACGTTGGGCTCCGCGTCCTCTCTTTGATCTCCTTGACATCGATGACCTCCTGCCTTGGAGGTCGCATCGTGCCCTTCCTCCCCAAGACCGTTCCGTTCGCGCTCGAGCAGCTCGAGGAGAGCATCGGCGCCGCCCACCGCAGCGAGATGATCCACAACGCGGTTCTTGCCTTCCTGGACGAGCTTGTCAAGGTGGTGCCGTCCTTCATGGTCAGCTACCTGACACGGATCCTGCAGCTCGTCTACAAGTCTGCCTCCTCTGCCGAATTCGAGGGCGAGGCCGCCTTGGGCATCAGGACCGACCTGATGAAGAGCGTCGCCACCACCCTGGACCCCAAGACCGTGCTCTCCGCCATCCTGAAGACATGGCCCGCCGCGCTGGCCGACGAGACGCTAGATGTGGATGTTGTGCTGGTGGCCGTCGAGGACATCATTGACGGTGCCACCAAGGCGGGCGTGCAGAAGATGCATGCGAGCCTACTGCAGTTCTTGCTGCTGGCATTTGATCTGCGGCGCAGCGCGATGTTTGGGGACGAGGATGTTGAGCACTTTGAGGAGCACGGGATGGCCGTGGCGCTGAAGATGGTGTATAAGCTCAACGACACCATCTTTAAGCCCATGTTCTTGCGCATCTTGGAGTGGGCGGAGGAGCTTGGGAAGAGCGATCCCGAGGGCAGAAACAAGCGCTTGACGGTGTTCTGGAAGTTTGTGAATACGCTGTCTGAGAACCTCAAGGTATGGAGAATCTCCTCTCCCCCACCAATCCCCCCCCAGAAAGAGCCATAAATAACTCCCGTGCAGTCTCTCGTCACCGAATACTACGGCTACGTCCTGCCTAACGCCGTTGAAATCACCAGCGACCCCGCCTCCGCCACTGCAGACGCCACCCTCTGGTCCGCCGTCATCACCGCCCTTCACACCGGCTTCACCACCGACGAGCGCGACTTCTGGCAGTCGCCCAACCACTTCGACGCCATCGCACCCGCGCTCCTGTCCACGCTCAACGAGCACACCAGCACGCTGCTCACGCCCGCCATCGTCGAGCTCGCGCACGCCGCGCAGTCCGAGGAGCACTTCAAGTTCATCAACACGCGCGTCCTAGCGTTAATGCGGTCCGAGGAAGCGGCGGTGAGGCTGGCGGCGGTGGAGGCGCTGACGGCGCTGTATGCAAAGCTGGGAGAGGAGTGGCTGCCGCTGCTGCCGGAGAGTGTGCCGGTGATAGCGGAACTGATGGAGGATGATGAGGAGGAGGTCGAGAGGGCGGTACAGAGGTTGGTGGTTAAGGTGGAGGAGTTCTTGGGACATGGAGAGTTGGAGGCGATGTTGCAGTAGGGGAGGAGACGTGTAGTTAGGTAGTCGTAAAAGTTATTTTTTTTTCGTTCTTGTTCTTGGGGTGGAGGGGTAAAGATATCATGTTTTAGAACCCGAATGCTTGCTTCTCCATAGTCGTGTAGTCTATGAATTCAGTGTCATTAGTAAAGTACCGCCATGACTTTCCAAGATCCAAAGGCAAAACATACACCCAATGCTCGAATGAACAAAGCCAACCGCAGTAAAAACCACCTCTTCGAGTTCGTGCACTGAGCAGAATCAGGGTCTGATCGATGATCCCTTAAGCTTGGTTGGTCATAGAACTGCGATCATGATGTATCACTCGCAATCTATCATAGTCAGCAACACGAATTTCTAGCGCTTTTATTTTAGATAATGTCAGGATTTTGTGGGGATAAGATTTTTCCTCCATGTGCGGTGTCGCATCTATGATTTATTACTACGCAGTTATGTATTCTGTAGACGTTTTCAGGCTGTTGGTGATCGAGGTCTCGCCATCCGGGGAGTACATCTGGAGGCTCTATTGCTCTGAATTCTCGGACCATGAATGAATTATATTATGAGGGTGATGGTGAAACTAAGTCGGTGCCGCAGCGCAGCTTAACTTTATAGCTAGCATCTCAAAGCTAACACATATACATGTACTTGACCGATTACAACCACTGGCAGTTGTAGCGTGTCTTAACACCTCTCCCACTACTCACTTGAACCGAGCCTCGCCATCACGGCCGTGGGAGAATCGAAGGCATCTATGCACAATTCTTCTGTGTGCGAATCGACAAGAATGAGAGTTGGCCGACTTGGTTGTGTACATCAGCTGAATAACTGTAGAAACATGGAACGGGTTAGACTCGCTACATGCAGTGGCTAAGGGCTGTTTTGGGTGAAGAGGGAACGTACACACCAACCCTTCTTTTTGAACCCACCCTACGTCTTTTGACCCCATGGCCAGCTGTGCCCAACCATAGTTCGAACTTTGGTCCAACCTTCCAACCCGTTGAGAGCGACCCCAATTGCAAGCTGCCGCCTTTCCCCCCATGCCCAGGGCTCGAGCTAACATTATGCACTTCTGACTTGCAAAATTGTGCTAAGAAGAGGTGGGATCTGGGCCATCAAAGACACTTTTGCCCTTTGCAGCACCCATTTCGACCACATACACTCCTCCCGTCGAGTTGTCTGCAACTTCCATCCTGGATGACAACGACCTAGGCCTCCATTGTGGAGTAGATTAAGGATATTTTATTTCTTCATCGTCGATTCGTTCACCACCACGGGTGTTCATCAGAAGCCCGAGCTCATTACTCTCACCTCTGAGCTGAGCCAGCTCAGGCTTGGACTACATTAGTTCTAGAGGCTGCTTTTGGAGTCTAGAGTAGGGACAGCTTACATGGTCAAGGCTATTACCGTCAGTACAGTGCAGATGAAAGAATACGTGTACTTATAAGAACGAAAACCTTTTATTAACACTTATACATTCAGTAGATACCAATGGATTTTCTGAATAATAGCACGACATGTCAAGTTGATTACAGTCCTTCAATTGCAGGAACGTAAGCACATGTTATGTCTATCTCTCTTGAGGTACGCTTATGGGCATTCACCACTCTGTGGTTGTGTGCTGGCCGGCATCGTTCAGGGGCTTACTTCTTCCTTCTTCGTTTCTTGGTTCCCTAATTCAATAAGATAGTTTACTCCATTCATCCGTTCACCTCACTAAAGTGCCAGAACCAACATACTCTCAAAGCCACTTTTATTGCAATTGCCACCACTACCACCGCTGTATAAAAAAAGCACCAAATCTACACCCTCTACGCCCCCTTCGCCTTCAACCACGCCTCATGCGCCTTCTTCTGCCTCTCCCACCCCTTCCTCAGCACCTTCCCCCTACTCTTCGTCACCTCCGCCCCCTCCTTATCCTTCACCGGTAAGCCATCCGCATCCCACTCGCTCCACTCCTCCGTCCTATACATGACCAAATGGCTGACACTCGCGGCCTCATTCTTCCTCCTCTCCTCCTCCTCCCTCTTCACCCTCGCCTCCTCCTTCTTCCGCTCCTTCTCCTCCGTCCTCCTCACCTTCTCCTCGCGCGCCGCGACCAGCTCCGCCGCCGGCGCAAACTTAATCAGCGCAGGCTTCCCATTCGCGAAATCACGGTCATCGAGCGAGACGCCGAGCGCCGCAAGATCATAATCACGCAGGTTATCCGAGAGCGTCAGCAGCTCCGCCGATGTCGCCGCGTCCGGGTTTGCAATTGCAAGCTTGCGGACTGAGTCGCGGAAGGCTGACAGTGCGCGGAGGTACGGGAGGAGGGCCTCCTCGGGTGTTGCTGCGGCGGCGGAGGAGGCGGAGGCGGAGGTGGGTTCGGACCAGCCGATGCGGTCCTCGCCGGCGGGGGTGGAGAGTGGGTCGAGGCCGAAGACGGTGACGATGCGGGTGATGTAGCGGGCGATCTCCTTTGTTGCGGCGAGGGCGGAGGTGGCGGACATGTATTTGTTTGTTTCGGTGATGAGGTCTGTGAGCGCCTTCATTGCGTCTGCAGTGTTGAAGTTGTCGCAGAGCGCCGCGTGGACGGTGGCGCGGGTCTTGTCCAGTCTGCCCAATATATTAGCACAAAAAACCCACATATCGATCATTGACACTACTACTACTAGGGGACAATATCATACTCTTTAAAGATGGCATGCTCCTTCTCACCAAACAGCTGCGGGATCTTCTCTCCGCTGCTCTCGCGCGCCTCCTCTTCGGCCACAAGCGCCTTGACGTTCGCGAAGAACTTTGTGACGGTGGTCTCCCAGTTCTTTGCCTCCGCGAGCACGCCCTCGCGCACCTCGATGCCCTCCTTCCACCCGCCCATGAGGAAGACGACGCGCAGGCCGCGCGCGGTCCATCCGCCGCGCCCGAGCGCGTCCCGGATCGACACAAAGTTCTTGAGCGACTTTGACATCTTGCTGCCGTGGATGTTGAGGTGGCCCATGTGCAGGAAGTAGTTGATCCACTGGTGGCGGCCGTCGAGTGTTTTGTGGCCTTCACAGCTATAAGGGGGGGGGGGGGCGAATCATGAGTTAGCACGCGGATAGTACCTCGAGTGACAGCACATGACTGCGACAAAGACCACAGCCTGATAAAACCCGGGGAGAATAATAACCACAGAGGAGCAACAAAAGGAAGAAAGAGGGGTAGAAATAAAGACTCACCCATCCCAATACGCCTCACTCTGCGCAATCTCATTATCATGATGCGGAAACGCCAGATCCACACCTCCCGAATGAATATCCACCTGCTGCCCCAACACCTCACTACACATGACCGAGCACTCAATATGCCACCCGGGCCTCCCTCTCCCCCACGGGCTCTCCCAGCTGGGCTCCCCCTTCTTACTCGCCTTCCACAGCGCAAAATCCTGCGCACTCTTCTTCGCCGCCGGCACCCCCACCGCCACCGTCTCCGGCTGCGTCGTCGTCGCCTTGCCACTCGTCAGCGCGCCCTCCCCATCCGCAATCAGCGCCTCATCGCCCCTATTCCACGGCTGCAGCTTCGCATAGTGGTGGCCCGCGGCCTCGTACGCCGCGATATCGAAATAGACGCTTCCGTCGGCCGTCGGGTAGGCGAAGCCCCTCTCGACGAGCTTCTTCACGAAGGCCACGTTCTCCGGTATGAACTCGCTGACGCGCGTGACGGTTGTCGGCGGGAGGACGTTGAGCGTGCGCATGTCTGTCTCGAAGTGGCGCTCCCAGTACGTGGACAGCCTCGTGAAGACGTCGGTCTCGTACTCGCGGTCGGCGTGCAGCTTGTCCAGGTATGGGAGCAGCACTGGCGCGCAGGCGGCATAGAAGGCGGCGGTGTCGGGCGGGGGGGTGGTGGTGGTGAGGGCCGTGGCGGAGGTGAGGAGGGTTGTGAGGTGCATTTTGAGCTTTGTGGTTGCCTCGTCGAGGACGGTGTCGTCGGAGGGGGAGGCGATGAGGGCGGCGAGGGTTGGGTGGTTTGTGTTGGCCCATGCGGGGAAGTCGGCGGGCGTGGGGGTCTCGGTGGTGATCTTGCTGAGGTAGGAGCTCCAGGCGGAGGTGACGGTTTTGAGGACGTCGGGAGTGAGGGTGGGGTTTGAGGAGGTGAATTCTTCGAGGAGGTGGTTTTGGCGCGCGCGGAGGATGATCTGGGTGTGGATTGGTTAGCAAGAGGGTCTGGTTTGAGTATGAGTATACAGTGGATTATAGTATATTCTGGGTGTGATCATTGACACTGCGAGTGACATCCAGTGCTTCCAATACCACCCACAGGGCGGCGCCCAGAACACCCTCGATACACTCATTCCACACAGTATCCCCAAACCCCACATCACAACCCCCCAATAACCCAAAGCCAAAGATAGAAACAATAAAAAAAAAAAACTAGCAAAAAAAAAAAAAAGAAACCAACCTTATCGTCCACATCCGTCACATTCTGCACAAACCGCACCTCAAAGCCAAAGTAATCCCTCATGATCCTCCTCAGCACATCGGTCGTGACATAATTGCGCGCATGCCCCAGATGGCCCGCGTCGTAGACGGTGGGCCCGCAGCAGTACCACGTCACCGTCTTGCCCGCCGGATCGAGCGGCACGAACGGCTCCTTCTTGCGCGTGAGCGAGTTGAAGATGCGGAGCGGGGGCAGCGGCACGCCGTCGTGCGCGCGCGGGAGCGTCCATGGCGGTTGCTCGCGTCGGGTGCTCATTGTTCTGCGGAGGATGGGCTGCAGGTGGTGGATGTGGTGGATGTGGTGGATGTGGTGGTGGTGGTGGTGGTGGTGGTGGAGGTGGTGGTGGGGATTGGTTGGGCGGGGGAGGAGCAGGCGGGGGAGATGGTGGTGGGGGAGTGGGAGTGGTCGTCGCAGGAGGAGGGGCATTCTTGGTGTGTGTGGTGGGGTCTACTACAGTCTCTGTGCGAGTCGGAAGGGTGCAGCAGCAGCAGCAGCAGGAGTCACGGAAACGGAACACTGTGCTGCATGGGTGACTGTGGGTGAATACGAGAATGCGGGCACGAGAGGGAGAGAGTCAATATAGATTTCTACTGTTTCTACTCTAATTGTCGCGTTTGCACATGTATGCGGTCATCTGTAAATGTATGTATGTCCATGGAGCAGTTCGGCGGTGTGCGCTCCACGCAGGCTAGTCCGCACTGTCCAGGGCTGCAGCGAGAAAAAGCAACTGCAGCTCTGCCAATCGATTGCTCCCGAGTCTCCGTCTGCTGGGAATAGCATTATCTATCTATCTATCATATTGGAGAGAGCGAGGGACTGAGAGACAGACAGACGAGACAGCCAGACAGAGAGAGAGAGAGAGATCCCTTTGAACTCACAGCTCTCCCCCCCCCGTCACGCATAATGCCACTTTCTATGGCTGCGCAACTAACTCTGCGCACAGCCTCACTCGCTCTGCTCTGCGAAACCCCCCCCCCCCCCCCGGTCCAGCTATGGATGTAACTATGGCGTGACACCGACACCGTGACACCTGCGCCCTTGCTTCCTGCGAGTTCCGTAACATCGCGACCGGGGGAACCAACGTGCCTCAAGAAACCCGCTCACCCTTCTCCTCGATCCTCCTCTCCAAAACACCACGCAGAGATATTCACACACACTCCACAGTGAGAAGAGCAGAGAGAAACAGAAACACGAAAAAAGACTCACCTTCCTCACACACACGCACCCTCCACAATGAGAGGATCTACCACCCAAGGCCTCCATCTGGACCTCTTGACCCCCGAGCTCCCTCCGATCGCTGCCCTCTTCGTGATCCAGTTCGACCTCAAAGCTGGGTAGGTGGACAGACAGCTCCCCCCCCCCGTATCTCTTTCGGCTCCACTAATTCCATTTCTCTGCCTCTCTCAGGTACACAATCACCTGGAAACGCACCACGCCCAACGTGAGCCTCGATGGTGTCGAGTTCAAATCCCTACCCTCGGGTCTCCACAACCTCGACAGCGACCTCGTCTACTTTGTGCACCCGCCGCACGCCGGCATCAGCGCCTTCATCCGCGTCCCCGCACCTTCGTCGGACCGCAACGCCCTCCAGCTATCCATTGGCGCGCTCGTCCCACTGACATATGGTCGCCTCGGCCGCTCATGGCGGCATGCCGCGAACCTCCAGGCCCTGGCAAAGAGCTTCGCAGCGGATCCAAAGTCGCATGGTGTGCTCGACGAGTACTTTAATACACACAGCATTCCCGCCGACAGCGGCGAGAACCTGCGGTATCGGGGCGGCGACAGGCGCAAGGGGAGCGAGAGTGGCTTAGCGAAGGAGCTTGAGCCGTTTCATCCGGCAAAGAGCTTACGGAGCTTCATAGGCCTGCTTGGGCCGCTTGTGTGGCCGGTGTGGAGGGCGGCGCTAGAGGGGAAGCGGATCCTTGTCGTTACGGGGGCGCCGGTGGAGAAGGCTTGTAATTTCGGTATGTTGGCTATACCTACAATACCCCCTCACACAGCACCTGCAGATAGCTAACAGAGAGATAGTCTATGACATATCAATTCTGTCCACAGTTCCCCTCTCCGCGCAACCGTTACTTCCGTGCCCACCGTCGCGACTCCGACCTCTATTCTCAGTGGGCGTCTCGGATATACCGTTGCTCGAGACTGAGGCGAAGACGCACGGGTCGTGGGTCGCATGTACAACGGACGAGATCCTGCACATGAAGACGGGGCTGTATGATCTTGTCGTCACCCTACCACCAGTCTACAACGTCGATGCGTGGCCGAAGCTCGAGACCTCTGCGGGGACACCGGTACTAGCCACCCAGCGGGACCTAGTACGGTATCGTGGGCTAAAGAGGTGGATCGGCGGTGGTGCCGGCAGCGGCGAGGAAGAAGAAAGTGGGCGACGGGAGGAAAGTGTGTGTGAGCCAATGAGCTGGCGTGAGATTGCATACACGGGGTTCCTGTGGTGGGCGTCAGCGGGCGAGAAACGGAGTGAGGGGGAGGGGGATGAGGGCCGGCCATTACTGGAGGAGGATGGGGAGGAAGAGGCGCCGCAGAAAGATGGGTGCTTGGAGGCAGAGGTAGTGGCGTATTTCCAGGGGATGACGGATGCGCTGCTGGCGGGGATTGCAGAGGTGGTTGAGGACGCGGAGGAGGGCGAGGTGGTAGTGTTTGGGTGCGAGGAGGTGGAGAGATTAGGGCTCGACAAGGGTGAGACGGATGCTGCGTTTGTGAAGGCGGTTTGCGAGAGGTATTTCAGCAGAGAGGCCCGAGTAGAGGTGGAGGGGTGGTCGTGCCTGGGTGGACTTTGCTAGGATGTAGGTAAGTATTTAGTTGGTAAATCCCCTTCTTTCCTTTCTTCTTTTCCTTGTTTTTTTTCTATCTGTGCTTCATGAGTAGTTAGCTGGCTGTAGAGGGTGGAAAAAAAAGCGGGTGGCGGTGGTCTGTATAATCGTGTTAATTAATGAACGAACGTCAATCTGTCACTGGATATTGGATCATGAGCGATCACTCGGGGTGTTTGGTTGGCTGGCTGCTGCCGGGATCGATGGTTGCTGGAGGTCGAGGATTGGTGATTGGTGGAATGTTTGGTAGACTGGTAGACTGGTAGACTTGTAGGCTTGTAGACTTGTAGACTTGTAGACTTGTAGACTTGTAGACTTGTAGACTTGTAGACTTGAAGGGCTGGCTATATACTCGCGGATAGAAGTACAGGGTGCCAATAAGAAGTCGATTACTCGTTGTCGTTTGAGATCTCTCCTACACCTACAAGTACCTACTGATGGTCATGGGGACTCAACCCACTCGGTGTAGCAAGACGAGCTGTCTACCACTAGACCACGCCCGCCCACACAACTGTCAGTGGCCCGGAAGTAATACTTAACGGGGCGGGGCAAGGCGAGGCGAGGTAAGAGGAGCTAGGGAAAGCTAACCCTGCCATGACAATCTACCACGACGAATCACTCTCTCAATTTCCGGCCTCTCCCCCCTCGCTTCTCTTGTTCCTCCTTGTGGAGGGGCGCAGCCCCCTATTGGCCCCTAGGTGATCCCGAGGAGCGGGGAGGGGATTCCCCCTTTTCTTTGTTTTCTCGGCTCTGGCTCCGGCACTTCATTTCACCCTCCCCTTCCTTTCCCCTCTCCTTCTCGGTTCCTTTCTTCCTTTCCCATTCTCTTTCCTCCTTCCCCCCCCTTCTCCTCACCCTCCACTTTCCACTTCCTCTCCTCTCTCTTTCCCCCTCTTTTACTCTTCCTCCACTAGCGAGTCCCCCCCACTCCCCTTCATTGTTATGCGTCAGTTCGTTTAGCCCAAGTACCCAGTCGGTATGCCTTATGCACCCCCCCCCCCCCCCCCAAACTACATGTATCCTCTTCTCCCTTCCTGTTGTCAAATACCACACCCCCCTTCCCTCCATCTTTCTTCCCCCCGTCCTTAGTGATCTGGTTTTACTTACACAAGCAATATGGTGTAGGGATAATGCAATCCGTCCTCTCCTTAGCGCCTCCCCTCCCGCCTTAAGCTTCACAACGCCACACCCACCCCACCAACAGATCAGACGCATAATCCACCCGAATTTAAGCTATTCAAATCCCTGGGCTATTTCTAAAGATAGGTGATCCGCCCTGCCCCTTGTTGTGGGGAGGTACTCGTCGCCAGTCGTCGGTCTATGACCCTGGAGAGGAGAGGGAAAAGGGCCGGTAGCGTGTCCGACACTCAAGGCCCCTAACTATTAACTATACACCCAGGAGCAGTATAGACCTAGATATCCTGTGTAAGATACAGTACATGCCCGTACCAAGCGACCAGACAGGCTCTACAACGCGACTTTCTATCCCATAACCAACACACCCATAAATCTCTCTGCTTCATGAGCCATCACTCGCATCGAACCGCACCAGCCTTCGGCACCCCACGCGGCAACAGAACTCTGACAGTCGGGGAAAATATCAAAGAACCAGAACTAGACCATTCCAAACGTTGGAGCACAGCGCGACGGTCTATGTACATCCTGTGAACGGTGGTTTGTGAGACATCATGGATTATCACTCGATAGTTTCCATTGACGTTCTGGATGCCCCCCGTACGGACACGAGAAAACGCTCCGCCAAATATGTAACAAAGGCTTACACACTGTAGTAATGACTTCTACTCTGTAAACTCTGCATGAGCCTGAGCTCCTTTTAGAATAACACCAGGATACTGCGGGTTTGAAGGGCATATAAGATCTTAAGAACGACCGCAACCGAGGATAGTAAGAGATGATTGCGACGTATGTTTGCGACAGGGCCAGATTGGGCACCAGCTACCTACAGACCACTACCTTAATGATGGGCTGAGAGTTCCGCAGCCCCCGACCATATAACTTCGCAGATGGGAAGATGTTGGAGTTTGAATGACCACCAAGGTGGTAGGTCGACCGTCACCGCTCGTCAGAGCATGGGTGTATGTACAGACACTCTTATTACGCCGTAAGATCAGATCAGAGGGGATCAAGACAGCATGTATCAGTTCCCACATAGGGGTTGATTAGGGTGTAGGAGCTTTCGTAGCAGCAGGCTTCCTCTCCGGTTATAATTCGCACCATCTGGAGCTAGTAGGCAGCTAGTAACAAATCGGATTTTGACCTGCAAGTTGGGAGATATTGGTGGAGTGAGGGCAGCTGTCGAAGGGTTTATAGCAATACTATACCTGTCAATGAGGTTGAGATAGCGCGAATTAGTCTGACGCCATTCATAAGACGATCTATCAAGGACATATTGGCGAATACAGTCCTATCATGCACTGTTTCGGTACGGCCAACGCTATCTCTAATGTAAACATGTTAACCTAAAACACTCGGCTGTTCAAAAAGTATATACAGTACTTCCTTCTCGTGAGTCTACTGGCTTAAAACATGAAAGGGGGGACTAGCCAGACATCTGGAAGCTAGAACCACCACTCCTAAATCCTGAATTTCGAATCTTATCTATGGCACTACAGCTCGATACAACTTGAACTAGATACAGGCCTATATGTAGTGATAGAGGCGGGCAAGCCCCTGACAGTTCCATCTTTACAAAAATGACTTATAAATGCCGATTTCCATTTTGTACAAAAGGTCTCTGGTGGATTATAACGTCTCAACTTCACTAAACAGCAGCTAGGATCCATTTCTGGAGCTCAGTGGGACGGCCACCATTTGGTAAGGTAGATTTAAGTAAGATATCGCGATACGCCAAGTTTTTCCAGGAAATCCTGATCGACGTATACTCTGTAGTTTCAACTTCAAAGGCTTTACCAACTATTCATATGTTTATTACTTTTGGATTTTGAATTTGGTTTCAATCCTTCCTAAGCGGTATCTTTATCTTCTATTACCAGGTGCCTCGATTCTTATTCATATATGAGCGACACTCTTCCAAAGTCTTTTGAACCTCTAAGTTATCAACTATGACGAGCATGTACCACTTTGGAAATCTTTGGAAAATTCTTTTCAACTAATATGCATTACTTACTTTTAGGGGATTACAAATAGGATATTGTAGTTACTACCTAACAGTTGTCCAGTGAATCAAGTCCTCCTGATACTTATCGAGACTCTAGACATCAGTAGAGAATGATCTGAGAATGAAGCCTCAATCAATCACAATAGCCTCATTGCTAAAGTAATTCTCCAACCAGTCCCTCTCTTTCTTCGTGCACTCCACTTTCCTCTTATGACTTTTCTGTCTGATATGAGCCTCCCGCTCCATAGGAGGCATCTCCATTATGCAGACCTCACAGATCAACGAGTTTTCAGTAAATATCAAGAACTCCTATCTCTACTGTTAGCGTGCCGAACCCTTGTGATGAACAAAAGCTTGGGGGGAAAAAGAAATTAAAATACCTCTTTAAGGTAGCTTCCTCTCAAGCTCAGAAGACGTGGTTGATTAGCGTGCTCGTTATTCCATGCAACGTTTTCATCCCTAATCATCTCAATCTTCTTTGCAACATCGAGTCTCCTCAGGAGATCTTTCATCGCAGTCCCATTCCACGGCCCAGGCAATTTGTCACCAACTGCGGATGGGATTGCCGCTGCTTTCTTCGCTTTAGAGTTCTCGGAAGATTGATAATCCCCGCCCGCCTCATGGTCCCAGACGTTGTCTTGTCTGTTTGTAGTTCTCTTTCGATGACGCTTTATATGCTGCTGCTGCTGCGGTGGCGCCGGCGCCGGCCAATACGCCGCACTTGTCTCGGGCGGACTCCAACTCCCCAGCTCACCCTGCCAGGTCTCTTCATCTGAAGAGCGAACTCCTGCCTGCACAATACTGTCCATCTCATGTAACCTCCCCCTCTTGGCCCCTCCCTGCCCCGGGGACAAGATGCGCTTCCGCATACTTGCCGGCTCAGTGGGGATATAGGCATGACCCTGAGCCCCAGTTTGCTTGAATCCTAAAGATGAAGAGGAAGAAGGAGCAGCCTCTTTTCACCAGTGTTAGCAAAAAAAAAAAAAAAGCCGAAAGAAATTGTGCAGTTTAAGACCTATCTATTATCCGGAAGGGAAACAAACCTTGAGCGTGGCCATCCTCTCCTGAGGGAGCCGGATTCTTGACGATGTTACGATATTTACCCGACTCTGTAAGCCTACTTGAGCCAAGTGGGCACAGGTTTGCACCCCTGCCCAGGCCATCAGTTGGGCGGTGCGGGATGGCTTTTCTGTCTGGAGAAATATGATCCGGTCCACCACAGACAGCGAGTTGAACAGCTTTTTCGATTCTTCCCATTGATGGAGATTTCTTCTTTGGTGGGGATGACTTGGTTTGTTGACGGGTTGTTGCAGCCCTGTGGAGAATATTTAAGAGGGCTGGGTACAGGCCGGGCATATGCATCATACGACATCACTCGCTAGCGTGGTAACAGCTGACGACGCAGCTGTCCCGCCTACACCGTCAACAGATTCTAGCCGAGAAGCAAACCTCTCTATTGCGAGCACGCAGTCGACTACTCACAGGCAGCTGGTAAAAAATACCACTGGAATACAGGACCGAAAGCTACGGGTGCAACTTCTACTAATCTTTTATCTATTTTATCTATTTTATCCCGTTATAGCGGGAAGCTATAAAGTTGAAGTAATTACAAACTCTAACACATTCACAATCTTTTTTCTGGTATTAGCGAATCTCCAACACCAAATTAGTGGTGATGGGATGATCCACAAGTCATTGAAACTCAGTTTATTTAAAGATTCACGTTTGATCTACAAAACGTATCAACGACCCACTATTTTAGAATGCTTTTTTCTTACAGTTACGGCAAGCATAATATACTGTTGATAGTACTTTAGTTCTATCTGATTGTGGACATAGTTTGATATCCCTAAACACTAACATAAATTTTTAGCACCGCATCATAAAGTACAGCGCCCCGTTCAAACAAAACGAAAATAAAAACAATCAGCCCCACATCTACAATTCGTCATGACCTTTCTTGGCTTTGGCCTCTTTCTCTTCCGTTGGTTTCTCCTCTACAACCTCTTCCAGCACGTTTGGCGTTGCCTCCGCCTCTGCCGCACTCGACGCTGATGCTGCCGAAGCCGAAGCCGAGGACGCAGACGCTGCAGAAGCTGAAGAAGACGACGAAGCAGCGGCCTTTGCCTCAGCTTTCTGGATTCTCTCCATGATCTTTTGCTGCTGCAAAACATCCATGACGTGCTTATTCAGGGCCTCCTTCTTCTTTTGGAGCTCTTTGACAGTAAAGACAGGATCTTCGTAGTCAGTCTTGGCATCCTGTTCTGTCTTCACCTTCTCGAGCCAGGCTTTAGTCTCCTTCTGTGCCTTCTCCAGAGCCTTTGTGTCGATTTCAGGAACTTTAGGTACATCGGCATCTTCTAGTTCAGAATCAGGCGTGGGTGGCTTATTGTTGAAGAGTTCTATGAGTCCTTCCGTTTGTTCAATGGCATCCTCAAGAGCCTTGATCTCCTCTGGTCGTTTCTGCTTCTCAACTTTACGGTTTGTAATAGGTTCCACAAGGGCCTTGAGGTCAGCCAACTTCTGTTTGATGGCAGTAAGATCGGCGGTGTAGCCTTCGTCGTACAGCCAATCCGTGGTCTGTGAGAGAAGGGTCTCTAATTTCTCGCGCTCTTCGGCAGTTGAAGCAGCAACAAAAAGCTCATCCTCAAGATAATCACGGCCACGGTAGGTGAATGCTTCAAGTACATTGCGGGCTTCCTCGATATCATGGCGATTCTTGTCGAATTTGTCAAATCCCTCAATCCTGGAGAAAGTTAGCTCTTCATCCTTAAATTTCAAATGCCCTGGGTTTTGCTCTTACTTTGAAACTAATCTTGCGATGTCCTTCTCTGGAATTTCAGGAAATCCATCCTTCTCCACAATGTAACTCAGAGGAATTTTCTGCAACTTCTTGATGATCTTCGGTGTCAAGTCCTCCTCTTTAGTAGAGGCTTCTGCGGAAGCAGAGTTCTTTCCGGAAGAGGTTGTTTTTGATGATGTTGATTTTGAATCCGTCTTATCAGCCTCCTCTAGGACTTCCTGCTCCCCATCCTTCTTCTTGCCAAGCCCAAAAAACCCCTTGACACCTTCAACCATGCCTTCCTTCTTGGGAGGTTCCTCGACAGTCTCCACGGTACACTCAACCCAGCCCTTAGTAATCTTAGGAAGTCCATTCCTCTCACTAATCTCCATACTAAACTTGGTGAAAATATCCTTTGCTTCACAACCAAAATCATCGCTCAATTTTTGGACTGAGGCGGTGAGATTTTGAACTTTTACAACATCAAGGAGCTCGTGCCCAGACCTCTGCTTCGGGTCCTGTGGGCGGGGGGGGAGGTTAAACAAAACAGAGAAATCGAAATCTGTTTGCTTGGGGAAAGGGACGATTTTTTCCTGGCCCATTTTGGCAAAGTAAGGGAAAATTTGCTGTGTCGTTTCTGCTCATTGATGAGTAGTTAGATTACTGGCCTTAGGAAAAACAAAGCTTGACTGAATGTTTTACCTTTAGCCGATTCACCATCCTTTTTGTACTTGAGCGACACAGCATATGCACTGATATCGTGAGTCCTTATCTCTTTAACCCTAAACCCACCGCTCTCTGCGGCACCCTTGAAGGTGGCTCCAAAAACAGCGGCCTCGTCGGGATTAACATTCTTAGAAATCTTGGCTTGGCCTCCCATAATTTCCTCCAATTTCTTCCCAACAAATGGAGTTCTGACGGCACCTCCGTGAAGGATCAAGGTGTTGACTTGATCCAAGGAGATTCCAGAATTTGATATGGCGTCCATGATCGGCTTTGTGATACGGTCCTCGTACTCAGCTAGTAACTCCTCGAAAGTAGATCGCAGGACTTTGTTTGATCGGAAATCAATCTCATTAAACAGCGATTCGACCGAGCCCATGGTTTCTGTATTTGCAGAGAGGATCTGTCGCACTCTAGTGGCTTCCCTCCAAAGTTTGGCTGCGGCACGGCCATTGCGCTTAACTTCCTCCTTAAGCTTAGGGTCTTCCTCAAGAAGCTTCTTCGCCTTAGGGCTTGAAGTGAAATCATCAAGGAGAACGTCGAAGATCTTTTGATTAAAGAGATCTCCTCCAAGGTTTCTGTCATAACCAACCCCTAGAACAGAAACTTCCTGAACTGTCTTGGTAAATCTCCCAACATCTTTGACGGTTTTCCCCTGGAACCTCAGTACAGTAGCAGTGGTCGATCCAGCCCCCATATCGTAAATAATATGGTACTCGGGGTTCTTCTCGTCAAAGGTTCGTGTAGTAGCATAATTGATACCAACAGCTAGGCCGTCCGAAACCAAGCTCATGACCTTCAATCCCGCGAGCTTAGCTGCAAGCTCGAGAGCATGCTTCTCTTCTGCGCGGAAAAATGCCGGGATAGTGAAAACCACGTTCTTAATCTTGGTCCCGGGACCCGCTAGAGCTTCGGCATTCGCGACAATGTTCTTGAACTCCATAGCAAGGAGCTCTTCCACCATGAAGCTGCCTTCACCGTAGTCGACCGGGGGGGCAGAGGCAGTCTTGAAAGCGACAGTTGACCTGAACGAACTCGGAATGATGTTGATCGCTGGGTATCTCGAGGAGTATGTAATGACCTCGTCCTCCATTATGTGTTGCCCAAGGAGTTGTTTGAGGTTGGGATAGACGTCATGAGGAAATCGCGCCGCAAGGTTCACGGCATCTGTTCCGTAGAGTCGTTCCGGGTAGGCAAACTCGCCCTCTTTTACGGGAGTGTTTGAAGGCTTGAAACCAATTGCTGAAGCTTCCTTGCGCTTTGTATCTTTGGTGAGAACAATCTCAAGAGGAATCCCAGGCTTGACAAGCGCAGCTTTGATGTACTCTTGGCCGAAGTCCATACCAAGAATTGCGGTCGATGCTGAAGCACATGTTGTAAAGAGCAATAATAGCAAGCCAGGAATGGCTGCTGCAGGTACTCCTACTGGACGCATGACAATCACTAGAGCTCCAGTGAGTTTGAAGTCTAAAAAGTAAAGAAAACGAACCAAGCTATGAAGCTTGAAATAAGGTGAATTCCAAGTGGCTGAGTTAAGGTAGGAGCTATTCGAAGTGATGTAAGAATGATAAGGGTTCAGCAATGCGGGGAAAGCCCTTGGTACTGGAAAACCCAAATGTACGAGGAGGATGATGTCTGCTTTATGTTGAGGCTCAGAATCCAAAAAGGCCAGGTTGCGCCAAAACCTTTGCCAAGCCGGAGAATTCCCGCTAAGGTATTAAAGACGAAACAGATTACATAATTTATTGGATATTAGCTGAAGCCACGTTTATTTCTCATGATTTCCTGTGGTAAGAACGGAATCTCTACCGATGGCGTAGTAAATTGGGTGTGGGAGTGGTAACTGTGACTTACCGTGTTCTGTTCTTTTGTTACGATTTCTGGAAGTTTCCGATGTTGCGCCTCATGAGGAGTCACTCGTTAAGGGACACATCTCAATGTTTCAACGGTGAGCTTTGCTTGGCATCAGCATTCAAGCATTAAGTGGAGTGAGTGCCCTGGGGTTTGCTCTGGGATTTAAACAGGCATAAAAACTTCAGATATTTCTTAGATTAATTGCCTTAACTCCTCCCCAACGCCACTTGTAACAAATGCTCTAGGTGCATGTAGTAGTCACAGTCGACTACCTGTTTAGGCTGTTACGTTACTTAGATTCTGCGACATGGTAACACCAGGCGAGCTTCTCACACAAGCCATAGAATTGAAAATTGTACTACTTGGCAAATTTGGAAGCTTTATCAGCAAGTTTTCAATACTCATGGGCGTCGGCCTATGTACAGGTTTACCCTGGTGATTATGTATAAGGGTACACGTTCTGTAAGGGTGCTCATTTTCTATCCGGATCGTATCGTTATGGAACAGGAGAGTCGACTGTACTCCCTAACTCGGCGAGCAGCACGCTGTCCGTAGGGGATGAGCACAAGACTATGTATCCCTAGCCTTAGACTCAGCCAGACCTGATGTGATAGTCCCGATCCCACAAAGTACTCTCCTAAGTCGAATTAGATTCTATAACGCCCACAGTGTGTAACATCACCACTAACCCTAGTAGTTTCCGGGTCCTTGGTGGTTGGTCAATATATACTTTCTCTGCATAAATTTAGAGTACATGCACCTTACTGAAAGCCTTTTCTAAGCGTAGAGTAGATATATGTACTCTATACTATTCTGTCGATTCTTGATTGGGGTTTGGGTATCCTGCCATGCATGCCTGTTTTCACGATAGATGTATTTGCCCACTTTCCAGATTCGGACAAAATTAAAAAATCCGGTTTCTAAGTGATACATGTAGCTACTCAAATATCACACAATAGTAATCATTTCCCTGACAACCACCACCTATGCTGTTACCCATAAAAACTTGGAAACGAAGAGCTTATCCGTCAGCATACCTACTACTACTCCAGCATATTCGCTGCTACACCTCTTACACCGTCATAGCACTCGAGTTATAAATAACCCCAAACATCCCATCAACCACTAATTACAACAAGATAGACGACCCCAGCCACCTTAAACAATATCATTATGCCTTCTTCCACTAGCTCTCGCAAGCGTCCAGCTCTCTCAACTTCTATCCAACCCTCCATTACCTCATTCTTCTCCCCCGCATCCAAAAATAGCTGCTCTAGCAGCCTCTCCACTACCAATACCACCAATACCACCAATACCATTAGCAAAGCCCCAAACACAATCACCTGGCGTACCAATAACGCACACGAGTCTCCGGGGGATATAAAATCCAAACTTCTCAATGTTGGCATGCGTGTCCGCAAGGCCGTCCCAGAGGGTCTCAAAACAGGCACCTACAAGTCTACAAAGTTTGGTGTTGTACCCCCCAGTCAAGAGAAAGCTCTGTCAAAAGTAGTAGAAGGAAACAACAATAAACGCGGATACCAAGAAGATCCGGAAATCGAAACTCCAATGCAAACGGAACGGCCGGCTGGACAGATTTCTGTGCCAAAGAGCCTGAACAGAACTTATCATGCTGCTGTGCCGAGGGGTTTTGGGGGAGATATTCATATGATCGATCAGTATGAGAATGATGACTTTGAGGAGGCAGGATTCTTGAAGCCCATAGAGTAGGAGGTGGTTTGTCAGCTTGCCATCGATGTTTCCTATCAATTACGTTGTTCGCTTTCCCTAGTTGCGACTTTCATCGTTGTTTGATTCTAATCCTGTGTAATTTATACGACTGTAGTGCATGTGCTGAATTCCGTTCTAGTAAAATGATTTTAGTATTGTCATCAGAATGGAAAGGAATATTAATGGAGACGGCCTATCAACAATCACAAAGCTTATGTCAAGTTATAATCTATAATCACCCAATCAGTAAACACAAGTATCTAGCACATGCATAGTCTGAAGAGACATGATTCAACTTAAATATATCTAAACTTATATGTAGCGACTTGTATCTACATGTAAGTGCATGTGACCGCCACAGAATTTTGTGGTGTAATAAAACCTTCCCTATTTCTATCAGCCACGTACGAGTGATTTCCAGTGCACCCACATCCCACTCTCGCGGCGACATCAGCGGCGGTGGAAACTCACCTCGTAGCAAATATACCTCGACCAAAAGATCGTTAAGAGGGAAAAGGCAGTCTCAAGCTGGTCGTTACCCAAACAATCAAGATAGCCACTCTCTTTAGATCCGATGCATACCCACTTCCTTGCTTGTAGGGGAAAGCGCAGCGCAGAAAGCATACTTCCAGTACTAAAAAAGGTTAAGAATTCACTACGTTATTCCCGTTAACGCGTCAGTTATGTAGTAAGAATACGATATTGATCCGGAATTTTTCTTGCAATTCCGGTTCAATTTAGTGTTCTTCACTGAACCTCGCAATCTTATGTAGTGATTTTACCCCATTCTTTTATCCTCTAATAGTTGAGATCGGTGCTTTAGGAGATTATCAGGACGGAGTTATCGCCCAACAAGCCAACCAGGGCCCTTAACAAAACCATTTTCCGACCCCTCTCCGTAGGACTCCATTATAAAGGCCTTCCCCTGGAGTTCATTTTTCTTTCATACAGTCATTCATGCCTCCTATCAGGACCCTAAACCCAACTTTATACACGTACATCTCCCTTCTAAAGTGAAATAGGTGTGATAGTAGGAATATCATGTAATCTTATCCGAAAAATTCAGAAAATCAAGGAAAGAAAAAGAAAAAGAAAAGAATGACAATAAACATAGCTTCCTCAACATTGCTATCAATAGGTCTATATAATGAAATGTAGGTACATGTTAGCTGCTGTTACGAAACTACAGCTCATTCAAAATGAACTCACCAAGCTCAAAAACCATATAATAACCAATATTGCCGTCATCCGATACTTCAGGTTTCCCCAGTACCCTGATGGTGCCTCTTCGCTCAAAGTCTTTGCTCTCGACCTTGACTTCAACTCCTCTCCACTTCTTCTACGAGATGAACCGGCCGCTTCGTCATTCATTTCTTCTGGCTCGTCGTCATCATCATCCAAGCCTCCTCTCGACGTCGGAAGCCCTGGCTGCTGCTGCGACATGTTGGATCTTGGAGGTGTCCCCAAAACCCACCTAGATAGTGTAACAGTTGCACCTGCAACACGGTGACTGACATATAGGAACAGGATGGTGGCAAGGACAAAGTTAGATGTTCGCCCTGTCAAACCGAAAGCACCAAGACCCAATAGACCTTTCGTGTCTGCCGCCATCCAGATATGGTATTGAAGCGTAAATGTTTCAAGCGAACACCTTCCTAGCCATGAAAAGACTCTAGAGTGAGTGTTTCTCAACTGTGGCGTAGAATTACGTAAAGTGATGAATGATAGAATTGGAATAACGGATATGTATGGATGATATGCGTTGTACTCGTATTTGTCCTCTCTTGTCGCTTCAAAAAGAAGATACAGTACAAGACCGATAGTCGAAGCGATAGTAGCGTATTTTTTCGCGGATACCCACCCTAGCATTGATGTGTATGAATTTTCCTTGTTTCTATTGACCGCAATCGCTACAGCCATGCCGACAAAGACGATCCACATATCCAATGAGACCCTGAACCTCCATTCATTGACATCCCATTCTGTCCTCGCGAGGAAACCGACCAGTCTAAATATAGCTTCCAATACCCCCGGGAAGTGGGTCAATGTGGCCGAAAGGATGGCCGCGAGCACGATTTTGGCGGCGAGGAATTTAGTATTCGAGTTGTGCTGCTCTCCAACCCTCATAGTTGTAAACACAACCAAGAACCAGTACGAGCACAGCGGAGCGAAGTAGTAGAAAAGGTAGTTTGTGCCCATCATAAACGGGAGCACGCAACTCAGAAGGTTCAGCCTAACCAGTACTGATGCAGCTCTTTTCAATGAGTAATCCTTTTGGTTAAGGAAGTAGAGAGTATGTTCGTATCCAGTCATGAATAGATACGCAGCGATGATTACACGAATGAATCCATAAATAACAGTAATCTTTGATGCCCCTGTATAATGATAAATGAGAATGGCAAACTGCATCCACCCTTTCCACTCATCTGTCTGTAAACGGTTCAGAAAAGGTTGATCCGGGTTGGTTTCGGAGCTTTTACGAAGAGTAAAAAGTCCTACCGCAAGCGATAGTACGATTCCCCATAAAAAGTCCGAAGTGAAGTATTGCTTGTGAGCTTTGTTGAAAACTTGTGTACGATCCGCATAAAAGCAGTAAACGACAGCCAGGCCAAAAACCAGAAGAGCCCATGCCACCTCATCTGACGGAAGCCATGCAGCTTGGGCAATCGACTTTATTCCTGTCTTCTCATCTGAGAGATCCTCTAAGCATTTTGTCCATGAATAGCAGCTGGATGTCAAATTCTTACCTTTACTTCTCATGTAAAGAATTGCGGGAAGAAGCCCCAAAATGAACAAAAGGCCAATCCACTGAACGTGGTTCGGTGCACGGTACCTATTGCAGCACGTCTGATCATAAGGGTATTTGGTTGCTGTTACTGCATTACACCTTAAATTCAACAGCGCTTCCGCCTGCTTTTCTGCAATGCTATCTACCAAATGAATGCCCGAGCTTTCGTACACCTGTGGTAGATCGTTAATCATTTCGTGCCATGACCAGATAACATCTACGCCCTGAAAATCCGACAGCTGTTGAAGGTACTGGTTCATAGCTCTGATTTCTTGTGGAGTTATAGTCGCCTTGCGGTCGTCGTTAAGTTTGTTCCATGCTGGTACAATGACTGGAGCAATCAGTAAGAGATCCGATTCAGTCATGTCTGTCGTCCTGCGACCCTTTCTCATGTGCTGAACGACATCGTCGATGCTATCTTTCCACATCTTTAAACCATTCATATTTTCGTGCCTTGCATACCACAGTCCGGATCCCATCAAGAACAAAGCGGGGGGATTTCCAGATACATCCTGCACTTTTCCATCGCTATATGAAGAAAGTTCAGTGTGCAACCTGCTCGAATTGAGCCAGGGATCCCAGACAAATTCCAACTTGACATCGCTTTTTTCTACCGTTATATCAACATGCTTTTCGGCCGTTGCAGGGTTTGCTTTAGGATCCAACGCCTTCGCCACAGACCAGAAAACCTGTCGAATAGATGCATCCCCAATAAATAAAACCCGACGGTTTGCTAGGCAAGTTGAAACGTCGTCGGAGACGTATTTGTGCATCATACAGCCTGGAGGCTGCCAATTTTCGGGAACTATAGTTGAGTTTTCTGGGGGATAATCGAGCCATTCGCCTTCGTTGAGTATTGCGCCGCATTTGAATGGGTCTCTGGCATCTAGAAGTGGTTTTGAGGATGACCGTTAGAGATCTACAATTTACAAGTATTGTGGAACATGGTCACGCGACTAGACAACAAATTGGGAGGAGCTTACCGAACCAGCAGTAGCGTAAAGCCACACCCAGTAATGTAATACAGATGAACGCCGCAGAAATACGGTCGATAACGGCAGGCGTAAAGCATGAACGAGAGAAAAAGCGCACCATGATGAGGTAGACTCACATGCAATGATGGAAATAGGTGTGGAAAGTTGAAGGATGGAAGAGTGATGAAGCTATCGAATATTTTGGGGGGTTTATCAACCCGATCCTGAATCAGCCAAATGGTCAGGGAGCGTGGGGAGAAAAAAGGAGAAGATAGAACAGAGGGAAAGGGCCTACAACTCTGGACTGATTTCAATTCGACAAGCCTTGGAAAATAGACAGTTCTTGAGATGTACGTAGTCCCTGTATGGAATAATAAGGCACACGAGTACATACGCAGCTTCCCGACACGTTCAGGGGTCCTATTCATTAATTACCTCCATGCCTTCGTAGGGCCTTGGCGGTTCTGAGATCTGCAGCAGCCTGCCTAACAGCGCGTATCTTTGAGGCTGAGTTATGCGAACTTGGCGAACCCAAGCCTAAAGTCCCTTGTCTTCCCCACATCGTTCCAGAGTTTACAATACCTGAGTCCTGATCGCTACAACTTCCGCGATCCGAGTAGTTGAAACTTGAGGGGTCACATAGGCTAACAGGCATCTGCGGAAATTTAGCAGCACAACGCAACGAATTCAAACTGGAATGGACACATATGTAGATACATGCTCCAGAAGAACTTGAAGTATCGTGCCGGTTTTATTGGCATTTGGATATGGCTAGAGGCCTAGTACCTATCCGCAGAGACCTGCAACTAGTGCTTGGTCCTAATACTTGTGGCTCGTAGCAGGTGTGCAATACGTTCTCAAGCCTAGACGAGATCTTACCAATTGGTCAGTATATTCTACTCGTTAGATGTCAACTTCAAACACTTAATTTCAATATATAGTTAATGTATGTAATGGCCGGTACAATATCGCAATGGCAAAGATTGCCGCGACTATTATCACACTAGATCCCAGTCACGATCGAATACCGGACCGAGGCCATGAATGGCTCTCTGTTCAAAAGCTCAGAGGTATATGTATATATATTTATACGTATATTATGATTACGTCCCGGAATCTTGTATTTCAAACAGAGTACAGAAATATATTACACAATCACAGAAGATCACTCGGCTGAAATGCTATTTAAATATTCCTAGGTTTGGACATAATGAAATATTAGTCAACAATCGATGCTGCCAATGGTCCTGGAGCCCGGATTTGGCCAAAACTGATATCTAATTAGTCCCGATAAACGCCCAAGAACCCCGATGTAGGGAGGCTGTGCACAAATACCCAGGATATTAGCTGAGGGCTCAGTCGATATATAGATGACATCACTCAAGAGGGGAAATTCAATCTACTGCTCGGTTGAGTAATTTTAAAAGAGAAAGTACTAGTATTCTGACAGCAAACCCAGCATATATCCTATTCATAAACAGCCACGTCCAGTTAATTACATGTCCATATTCGCTAAAAGAAAGCACCCCATAAAGGTTTAAAAGACAAATTTTCATGCAGTACACACATATCGACATCGGAGGGGTGCATGTATGTCAGCCTCACCCGACCGACCAGTGATCCGGCACGTTCAATCACCCTCAGCTAGACTTCTCTGCTAGATATGGTCCAGTCCAGTCCGACCGACGGAGGAGATAGACCTAAAAACAATTCTTCTCCGTATCAACATAATGTCCGACCTCTAGGGATTGGGCCCGAAGATACCATCTACAGCAGAGACAGTCTCTCTCTACTAGTTTTGATTATTATAAAACACGGAAAAAGAAAATACGACCTACTAATCGAGATGAAGACTAAGACAACAAGGGATCCGAAGAAACATTGGAATCCAAAACTTGCTACCTAATCTGAGTGTGCGTTGGCACGAGCTGTCTCTCTACGACTAATATCTCTAAGCGGATTGCAATGCTCTATGATTCACTAGATCAAACCAATCAGGTGTTGCTGTGAGCTTTCTGCAACTTTCCCGTCTATTCTTCCCATGATAGGCAACAATCGAGTGATTTCCGATGATTAATTACGGCGAGCATGCACTGAGGACTCGATATAGCTCAAGTTGGTCGTTTGGGGGCAGATCTACACCTGCATAATACTAGAGTGCTTTTATTAATTTTTAAACAATTACTTTATACATATATGTAACTATAATACGGTAACTCTTTTAACTCATGTTGTTTTTACAAAGTTAATTTATCATATTTACAGACCACATCATCCTCGATATGCTAACAACATATACCTGAAGAGAGTAACAAGAAGGGGGGGGGCTCTTTGTTCTCAATCTTCTGACTCTACATGAGAAGAAAAGTCTACACTTCCTCTATATCCTTTCTCGTAGCCTCGTATCTCTTTCCTCTAAAGCTCCATACGCCCCAATTACCCTGGCTCAAATCCGTTGGGTCCGCACTAAACATCTTGGTCAACACGCATGTACTCAAAAAGTCCCAAATGATAGAAAACTTACTCATTAATATCCCACCTCAAACTCTTGAACCGGTTCTCCCCTGGCTCTAACAACATATCGAACTCTCCTTTGCACTTATCGTTGATCCAATTCACATCCCTTTCCATATCATTCTCTGTATATCCTGTCACAAGAACTGGGCATTTAGTCTCCAGCAATTTCGGTAAAGTGTTCTCCCACTCGGCTGCACTTCCAGGATGTCCCAACCCCGGGTGGAAAAGTACAAAGCAATCAAAGTAAGGGTCAAATGGCGCAAAGGTTCCCGTAGCGTGAAGAGTATGGTAGTGCTCAACAAATGTGCTGATCTTCATGTTATGGGATACACGTTCAACGATCGCCCCAAATGGATTGGAGTCGGTACGATCAGGGACCGGGAGTTCTGAAGATCGACCGTCGAGTGATTCAGGGCCAATGAAAACAAGATGAAAAGTAGATATAGGGAACATGTGGGTAAGTTGATGCCAGACTTCTCTGGGAAGAGAGGACTCAGCACGAGCACCGAGCATGAAAATTCGGACAGGTGGTGGAGTTATGCGAATCCCTTTCATGTCTTTTCCACCACCAGTTTTGGGGGGATGAAGGGTGTAGCGGAGAGCTTGGGGAATCAGCCGTGTTCATAGGATTTGTAGATAGATAAGATGATATATACCGCTTACACTCTTCAAGCCCTCAATAGTCAGTCTGTGGCGGAGGTTGTAGGGGCTAAGTTCGTGCAAGAAACTCGCGATTGTGATAGGGTATGTTAGAAGCCTAGTAACCTGGCGAAGAGATCTTGGATCATTGACAGCTCTGAAGTCGCGAGTATAGAGGAATGTATCCCAGTTTGTGAAGTTAATGAGGGCTTCATCCATCTGCTCACCCGGGTATTCAAACTCGGGAAAGAACCTGCCAGAGCGAAGATCATGATCGTCCTCATTCGCTTCCCTCAGAGCATCACAGATTAGAATATGGTTTTCGTAGTCCGCGGCCCAATGCTCCTCTGAGCAGTAAGTGGGGACACCGCAGTCAGAGCAAGTGAACTTCACATGCTGTAGAGAGCTAGCATGATCGGGGTGCGGGCAATATGCGGTACGCTTAATTGCAGCTGCACGTTCACGCATCGAAGGAGACGGCGACTTGTCCATAGGGTGAAAGAGGTTATTCGGTTTAAGGAGGATACGTGAGCCATCTGTATGTTCGTATACCGGATGATCGCTTGTAGAGGCTAATTCCGAGGGGAGGGGTGAGGTCTGAACATCCTTTTTACCTCCAAACATGGAGAGAAACGTGCGCTTCGATTGAAGAGATGGCAGAACCCCATTTTTCAAATTTCGTTGTGTACCGGAAAGGGCTGATGACGACAATGTCCTAGAGAATTGAGATTGAGGTCTGAGAAGTATCTCCGATGGACGAAGACGAGTCAAACATCTTGTGCAGGTTTGCGAGGGTCGCATGGAAGCAACTGGTAATTGAAATCTTCTGAAAATTATTTGTAAAAATTTATTCGACCGGTAATTACTGGGTAGACGACAATTTTGAGATTATGTATAGGTTGAAGTCGTTGTCTCAATGGAGGGGTGAGAGTTGACGTTAGACGTCTGTATTTCCGTGAGGAGGGTGGGATGATGATGTCGTGATGTCGCTTAACGCACCTGCATTCTGCCCATGGATGGCTAGATCTCCTGCGCTTGCGGCTCATGGCCTGTGGTTGACTAAGATCTTTCAAGAGAAGGACAGATGGCGGTTGTGAAACGTCTACCAAACACAACCAACTGACTAATTGTGCTGTGCTTTCCTTCGACGACAGAAAAGAAGGGGAAGCTGAGTAGGCTGCTGTACTCATATATTTACGCTTCCTGCAGCTATCCAGCTATAGCTATTGGAAATCTCATCTTTTGCCATCTACCTAACTGTTAGCTTCAACTATCTGATAATTCTCACTCATCCTAGCTTCTCGCTGCCCCGTACAGCTACATACCCCCTTCCTCCTTCCTAACGACCCGCATTCATCATGTCATACGAAGAGGCCTCTTCTTCCTCCTCCTCAAGTTCTCAAATTACTCCTAATGGCCCTTTAGCCCCAGAGACAATAGACCCTTCGTCCATACTGATTAAAGTCCTTTCGCCCGCGGAAAACTTCCCCACTGATCTTGCTTTTCGCGTGCTGCCAAAATCTACGATTGGAGAGCTCAAAAGTCGTATATCAACTACCTTGGATTCTCGGCCAGCAAATGACCTACAGCGCTTGATTTACAGGGGAAAGTTACTGACAGACCAACTTGTCATTGAGAACATCCTCGGGCTGGGTCCTGGAAAGGATGGGGGCGCTGGAGTATGACCTCCCTCGTTATTGCTGTTTTTAAGCATTGGTTCTGACCATCTAATTTTACTGCCCTTAGGATACACCCCAAGACGCATACACATTCCACCTGGTCATTCGCCCCTCGATAAATAGCCCCACAAGTCCCAGTCCTCCTCCGACTACTTTTCCGAACCCTGCACTCTTCGTAAACCCTCGTTCACCATTGTCGCACTCATCATCACCAGCTCCACCGGACAGGAGGCCAACAACCACACGTACTACAACCTCTACCATTACCCCAACCCCAAATTCATCGATAGTTACCACTACCACCCGTATAACAACAACCTCTGTGCTTGCGCGCAATGGCGGACCTTCTATCACCGGGGATAATTACGCGGGGATGGGAATTGACGAATTGCGACAGGCATTGCATCAGCGTACTTTAGATGCACGGCAGCAGCAGCGAGATTTTGACGCTGCTCGACAAAGGTTGAATGAGAGCTTGTCACGGGCGAACCAAGTTTTGGGCCAGAGAATTGTAACGGCAAGGCAGACAACCGGTTCCGCCTTGGGTGTGTCAGGTCAGAGCACTGGTATCTCGATTCCGGGCACAGGTGCCTCGGGATCTGGCTCAAGTACTCCAGCCCTAAGATATGGACCAGGTGGTATCCCGGTTCCCTCTACAGGAGTGCCAACGCCGCTTGCTGGTGAGAATGGGAATGCATCTAGGTCTTCGGGAGGACTTACAAGATCGGCCACGTCTGAGCAAATGAATCATACTTTGGAAGCTGAAGATGAAGTTAGACGGCGCGCACTGCTGGAATTACAAGAAGAAGAAATCAACCAACTTCCGACGACCGCAAGCTTTGCAACTGGCCCGAATCTTTTGGAGGATTTTTACGCTTCACCTCAACCACCGGTTGGAAGGAACTTTCTAGGAGGGAACAATCTGGTTTACATGCTCCAAGATGCCTCGGGAGTTCCTACTGCCTTGCTGGTAGGTCCTCCCGGAAGTGCAGGATATCCAGCTCCTCCGCCCCCCCTTCCTGCTTTCAACATCAACTGGGGCGCAGGGGGATTAGCCGATTTACCTGCAGTAGATCTCCGGGCCCCTCGCTGGCCTATACCAGACAATATCAACCACGGCGTCCATGGAAACAATATATTCCAGAACCCTGCTTTTGGGCAAGGCTTCGGATTCCAAAATCACCATCAAAATCACCATCAAGCTCATGCTCGGAATCACGGGAGGAGGCCAATCACTTTTGCTGATGTTCTTGCGGGGGTTCGAGCTCGTGCTACTCATTTCTGGCTCGCTGCTAGGTTAGCTGTATTTGTGATCTTATTTACTGGCAGTGGAGGATGGAGACGGATGTTATACTTGGGATCTATCGCTGTCTTAATCTTCAGTATGTTTACCCAGTAATGCAATTCTACATTTTCAGATGCAGTCGTTAATGTTACTTTAGTTTGGCAAACCGGTATCTTTAATGATTTCCTCCGCCCTTTAATGGAGGCCATCAACCCACCTCCCCCCAACCCTAACCTCAACCCTAATCCAGTTGCGGCTGCAGATGGCCCTAACCTCGAGCCTAACCCAACACAAACTCCACTAGCACGCGATCCCAATGGAAATCCCATTGGACCCGCTCAAACTGCCGGAATGCTTGTTGCACGGCGCGAAGATCGTGTCAGAGACATGATCCGTGGCGTAGAAAGAGGCATCACAATATTCTTGGCGAGTCTTATACCCGGACTCCACGAAAGACATGTTGACGCTGTTGAGGCGAGACAGAGGGAGGCGCAACAATTAAGGGATGCGCAAGAGGCTGCCAATGCTGAGCCCGAAACTGCGGTTGCTGAAGACCAGGCACCTGCCGCACCAGTAGGAGAAGACGGGCAAGAGGGCTTGGGGGCAGCTCCTCAAGCACCTGCGGTTGAGGTTCAACCGGAGGTCATCCGGGGACTGCTATAAATAGGTCAATTGGTAGTACTGTCGTCTTACTGTTTTTTTTTTGGCGGTTTGTTGATTCCAACTGGCGTGGAGCGGTGCTTTTATAGCCCCTCTCCTCTCATTAATTGTATCACTGTCACTGTTCGGAGTTCTGAATTGTATAGCTTTTTCTTTTGTGGTTCTGTGCAAAATGGTTTTATGTCCGAATCTCGATTTTCTTTGCAACTGCAGTCAGCGACATGCAGATAAATACCAACTTGCGCGCGGTATTTTGAATATGAATTTCTTCATTTTTTGCGGTTACATATGTACATACATAGTTTGAATTGGTAGAACAAATGCCGGGAGTGTATTGTGTTCTCACGTATGTACTAGTAGAGTGACAATACATGATCCACGCTAGAACCCCACATCCCATTCCCCACCAATCTCGGAGAAACAAAGTGGAGGCTCTGCAATGCCAAGAAACAACCCCTCAACGATAATGTTGCTCCCATCAACCCCACTAAGGTCCAGCCCCGCCAAAACTCAAAGTTGTCATTTTGACGAATCTTCATATATTTACTCGATAGATATGCCTAGCTACAAGATTGTTGTTTTCGAGGGTACGTGCCAGCACCCATCTTACATGCGCGCCCACCTTGTGCTGATATAAGATCGTTCATGCAGGTGACCACTGTGGTCCGGAGGTCACCAAGGAGGCTATCAAGGTCAACCAAAACTCAATTAGGCACTAAAATTATAACGTTGAAAGTTAATAATCTTTATGAAAATATAGGCTCTCAAAGTTGTTGCCGCTAGCAACCCTGATATTGAATTCGACTTTCAGCCTCACTTGTTGGGTGGTGTAGGTTTAATTCCTTTTTCCCAACTGGCCTAAGGAATTAGGGTATTAATTGTACGTATAACTAGGCTTCAATTGATGCGATTGGCACCGCCCTCGGGGATGAAGCTCTCTCTGCCGCTAAAGCAGCCGATGCCGTCCTCTTGGGCGCTGTCGGTGGACCCGTATGTTCCTTTCCACCCCAATAGCCTTACACCCTACCAATCTACGAGTGCTGACCAATTCCCTAATTCGCAGAAATGGGGAACCGGCGCTGTTCGCCCTGAGCAGGGTCTCTTGAAGCTCCGCAAGGAAATGGGCACCTTCGGCAACCTCCGTCCTTGCAACTTCGCAGCCGAATCGCTGATCCAATTCTCACCGCTCAAGGAGTCTGTCTGCCGCGGTGTCGACTTCAACATCATCCGTGAACTAACCGGAGGAATCTACTTCGGTGACCGCAAAGAGGATGACGGTGATGGTTACGCCTACGACATTGAGCCTTACCACCGTCACGAGGTTGAGCGTATCACCCGCTTAGCTGGTCACCTAGCTATGCAACACAACCCCCCGCTCCCTGTGTGGAGTTTGGACAAGGCGAATGTCCTTGCTACCTCTCGCTTGTGGAGAAAAACCGTCGACGATGTTATGACCAAGGAGTTCCCGACCATCAAGTACGGCCACCAGTTGATTGACTCTGCGGCTATGTTGATGGTCAAGAACCCCCGCGCGCTGAACGGAATTATTGTTACGAGTAACTTGTTTGGAGACATCATCAGTGACGAGGCCAGTGTCATTCCAGGAAGTTTGGGACTCTTGCCTAGTGCAAGTTTGTCGGGCATCCCGGATGGTACGACTAAGGTTAATGGTATCTACGAGCCTATTCACGGATCTGCTCCAGATATCGCTGGTAAAGGTAGGCTATTTGGTCTCTTTGATTACCACGGATAATTACTTACTTTTGATAGGGATTGTCAACCCTGTTGCCGCTATTCTGTCATGTGCCATGATGCTCAGGTATTCCCTAAACCTCCCCAAGGAGGCTGTAGCCATCGAAGATGCTGTGCGCAAGGTCCTTGACATGGGCGTCAGCACTGGCGACATCGGTGGAAAGGCCACCACTGCTGAGGTCGGTGACAAGATCGCCGAGGTTCTTGCCGAGATTTTGAAGGCATGAGTGATAAATGGTGATTATTCGGTTTATTTACGGACTGTAGTCATTTGACTCGCCATTTGTTCAAAGCAAAAAAATAAAATAAAAGCATCTAAAAAGTTTTGATATATTAGGAAAGGTTTAATTATATGTGGGTGCTCAAATGCATTGAAGCCAAGAAAAACAGTGCAATTGTTCTAACGCCTGTGATATGATGTTTTCTCCGAAACGCCTTATGCCATAATTTGCCGACTATCTCAATTCTAACTCTGATATCATTTTACCTGACATAAAAGGAATTTCCTCCTGGTCGACGCTTGGACTAGAGTACATGTAGTTCCTTAGTTTAATACTAAATCATATGTATTTGGTGGTGGACTTACGGTTCCAGAGAGAATATCTGCAGCCCGCGAACATGGGTATCTTTTCCATTTTGATGGTTCGCATGAATGCAAACCTGAATAAGGAAAGTTCGAAGTTGTCCACTAAAGAAAGTCAATTCAAACTCCATAAGTAAAATGTATGAGACGTACTCCTTATGAACACCTTCTAAAGGAACGTCGATCCAGCCACTCGGCTGTTCAAAGTTCATAGTGGTGACTTCTTGCAAATCATGATATCCGGTTCCGGACATGATTGAGATTTTTGTCGGGGTGTACGACTCATCATTCTCAAAATCGAGGAACATCCGGATACGCTTAACGAATACTCGTTTAGCGAAGTGAATATTAATCATATGTGGTTGAGGGCCATCTGACCTGTTATATCAGAATTAGTCAACTGTAACAAAATAAAAGCATTGTATGATAAGACTTGCTGCCAGAAGAGATTTGTATCCTCATCTCTCAGTTGTTCCACGCCATTTCCAGGCTTGGCAGTAGAGACAGTCCAAGAGGCAAGGTTCCCGATCTCCTTCAACCCCTCCAGTGATGCCTCAGGCACTGTGATGACTCCACAAATATTAGTCTTACGCCAGGGTGCCCAGCATACAACAGGATGGGAATCTAACTGCTGCTTCCACCGGTGGTTTCTTGTTCGTCGTCATCGTCTTCCTCATCCTCCTCATCCTCATCCTCATCCTCATCCTCATCCTCATCCTCATCCTCATCCTCATCCTCATCCTCATCCTCGTCTTCCTCTTCATCCTCATCTTCGTCTTCATCATCCTCATCCTCCTGTGAGATTGTGTCTTCGTCCCCATCGTCATCCTCGGTCAGAATTGGCGATGGCGAGTTTCTATTACTGATAGGACTCTGACGGCCCCCATAATGGGGGTTGTGTTCGCGGATCCTGGGCGGCATTGTTGCTACCAAATTCTGGGGAGACGCGTTGAGGGGGGAGGTCGAAGCACCTACTAATATTAAAGACGTGAATAGGATCACGTGCGTGATCTACTGAATGCATGAATTGATGGTGCCTCACGCGAAGTCCGGGTAAATCAGCTCAAAGCTCTGATTTAAAGCTCTCCAGCTCCTAGCAGTTCTCTTAGGACTAGCACTACATTAATCGGCATGTGTCTTTAGGCCAATGGTAACTAGCATAGCTTATAATGTCGTTTAATGACATGATTGTGAAACTCCAGACACAATTTCAAATCCTAATCCGGTAGGCCTCAACTAAAGCTCCCGGAGATCGATAAACCGCCAAAAATCATTAATTTACAAGAGGACATAACAAAAGGTTAATCACACTACATCATATCAAGAATATGAGCACATCTATCATATACCACCTACAATCGAGAAATGAACTCTACTTAATAGGATACTATAATTCAATCATAATTAATCACTCGGTCCGCTAAATGCTTGTTATAAAACGCTATATAGGGATTATTTCTCTCTCATATATCCTACAGCTAATATAGCATAAGGGAGCTCCATGTACTCCCAGCTAGTTAATATCAGTAGATCGAATATCTTTTGGAGATAGCCCATATATTAAGATTTTACCTACACGACCTTATCAGCATCGTATTGAGGATCCGGATCAGGTTTTGCTCATATGGAAACTGATTAATTGTTTGGAATTCTAAAAGCTTCTATAAAGGTATATAAACTCTGGCGAATGGTGAGGCTGAAGGAAATGTCTTGGTCTTGTGTCACAAAGGATCGTGATATATATAGTCAAGAAGCACCACAACATTGAACCAACAGCTTAGGATGCTGCCCAAGCCATGAACAGCACTATCAATTGCGCAGAGTTTGCCAACAGACGAGATGATCAAGTGTACTTCCAAAGCGTGCGAGAGGCTAGTGAAAACTGGAACGAAACTATTGACCTCTGCGCGAAGGAAGTCTGCGGAGCCTTGTTCGGCGGGAGTGGAAATGCCGATATATCAGGCGTCGGAGTGAGTGCAAAGACAATCAGGATAAGACCAGGCTTGGGAGAATTAACAGATCTTAGGTGTTGATCGGCTACTTCGCACAGAATGTTATCGGGTTTGTCTTGACCGCCGTTATCTTTACATACTTCCTGGAAAATCCGCCTAGTTCTCGGTCTAGAAGGTGGACGAAACACATCACCTATGTCAAGGGAGCTCTAGAAACGTACCAGAGCTGTTCGATCTTTTTCAGTGCCTCGATCCAACTCGTTACTGTGATATTTCATGCGAGGAAGGACTTTGGCGGAGGAATTAAGAACATGACGATCATAAGTGGCCACGAGATTGAGATTGGCTGGAGCGTCAGCCTTCTCATATTCGTTCCCTTGTTCTATCAATTCTCGGTGCCAGATACCTTTCTCAAACGGCGAGGTTTGAATGTATTATTCGTCTCTTTGTGCGGATTGTTTCACCTATACATATTCCTATCACGGGTCTATGCCTTTTCCGCGCCCGAGCCCGTCGGAACGGTTGTCTCGCAACCTGAACTGGATGCCCTTCAGACAAGATGTCGCCAGCCAGAGAGAACGCTCTCGAATTACGAACGAAAGGTGTCAGCTATCATTTATTTTACCGGATCGTCGTTATTATCCCTCGTCCTCTTATACAAATCAACGGCCATGACAAAGAAGGTGCTCCTAAGATATCATGCACCTTACCACAAAAAGGCTCGGGGCTTTTTTTATTTTGCAATCCTTCCGCTGATAGCGTTCAGCCAGATCTGGTTCATACTTCGAGTACGCATGGAGCAGAAAGAAATGGCAAAATACCTAGGATTGGATTTCTTGGATGATAATTGGGGGTTTGGACAAATAATTGCTCTTCTTATATGGATGCCAGTGGTGGTTGAGTATCTGTACCGATACTACAGTAAGCAACCTTTGAACCATATTGAAAGCGTATCATTGACTTTCCAGGTGATGTCGAACCAAGCCTGGACGAAGACGTAGTTCCATACCAACAAAACCAATTTTCTAGTACTACGATGGTAATGGTATGCTAGTAACCTCCGAGAGCATTAATAATGATATTACTACAGGTTCTAATGATTGTAGGCACCCCTGCAGTCACCCCGAACGCAAGGTACAGGCCGGACAGGTTCTCTTTGAGCGAATGCATGATATCAAGTGATGACGAATGTGTAGAGTAACTGAGAAACTGAGAAAAGCAAGTTTTGGACATCTGTTTCACAGGCTCATTGCATCTAAAAAATTCTTTGAACAAGTGATTTAACTCTTCTGCACGATACCATACAAGTCTGCCGCGCTTTGTACTTGCAGAAACTGGTCTTTGGTCTTATTTCTCGTTTGTTCTAAAAACCCACGCTTCCCAGGCCTTGTGCGCCAAGGGCTAGGTAAGTTAGGGCTAGGGCCTTTAAAGCGTGGGGTATTCGCTGGCAGCAACCAAATTAAACCTTCAGTTCTACTCATTTCTTGAAATCGTGAATCAGCCAGCTTCACACATCTATTTTAGCAAACCTCACCTTCACCAGCTCCTCCATCAAACTATTCTTTTTTCCAGAAAATAAAATCCAAGATGCTTGAGACTATCTATCTCACTAGGCATGGTGTTTGTACCTCCATTAATCTCGAACCTCAAAGAAACCAGAAACTCTTACTTATCAAAAAACACAGTTCCGCAGCAACTGGGTCACTGATAACCAAGGGAAATACACTGCGACCATCACCTCTCCCACCGGCATTCCATCAGACCCCCCACTCGCCTCCCATGGAGAAGACCAAGCAAAGGAACTTGCTGCTCACCTGGTCAAACTAGACCCCAAGATCGACAGGATATACAGCAGTCCTTTCTACCGGTGTCTTCAGACCATCACCCCGATCTCTGACTTGCTCAACCTCCCAGTTCTGGCTGAAAATGGCATTGGGTATGTTTTTGCACCGCAATTTATGGTGGCACCCGCAGTTTGCGAGCTCCAATAGAAGGCCTCAGACCTTAGCTAATTGCGTGGGGTCTACTACCTACTTTTTGTTTGTTTAGGGAATGGTATGGAACAGCCCGCTTCGGTTCGTCCTCTCTCCATATTTGCTTTTTTGCGCGTGTGACAAAGCTCTAACAAAGCACATAACTAGATCATCCTTCCCCCGCTTCACCTGAGCTCCTCCACAAGTTCTTCCCCCGTCTCCAGGTTTCATACAACCCTACCATCATCCCATCCAGCAAGGGGGAGACGCTCGTCGAGATCCACAACCGCACCGCATATGCGCTCGCCAAGATCATCGCCTCGATCGACAAGCAATGGGCTGAAGAAAGTACAGGTCCCAAGTGCATCCTCCTGTGCACCCACGCGGCCACCAACATTGCCGCCGGTCGTGCCCTTACAGGTACATGCTCCGTCCAAGCTCCCCCCGTCTTTGTCTCTCCTTCAAACTCACTCCCGCGCTATAGGTGACCAAAACCTCGACGTCAAGACGGGCACGTGCTCACTCGGAATCTACCGCCGCCGCAAACCCCCAGTGACCCCACTGCTTCCGAACCCCTCCGACAACGACCCAATCCCCGACACCAACTGGCGCAACGGCAACGGTGTTGGCGGCGGCTGGGACATTCTCGTCAACGGAGACTGCTCCTTCCTCCGCGACGGCGAGGAGAGGAATTGGTGGTTCTCCGGGGACGAGGCGTGGGACTTTGATGTCATCAGGACCCCGCCGGATTTCGGGGGCCCGGGAACGGTACCCACGCCCGGGAGGATGGAGGATAATATCAAGGAAGTCGAGGCCAAGATCTAATTTTGGTTTTGGGGGTCGTTGTTGTTGTTTTTGTAAGACAAAACTAGGTAGTTAGTTTAGTTACGTACCTAGCTGTGAGAGTTATCATTGCTCACGGTTCGTTCTCATTCGCTGTATACCCTTGTTTTTCGTATTTCCGGAGTCTAGAGGATTTAGTTGGGATTGGGTTCTGTCTGGCAGTTTGCACAAAAGGGCCTTTTAGGCAGAATAGAATGCAGAGCTAGTTAACTAAAAAAAAGCTTGGGCGAGTGAGCTGTCGTGGTTTGAGACAGCGCAGTGCAGTGCAATGACATGATGTAGTATCTAGAGTGTATGTAGATCTAGGTAACAGTGAAGATGCTAATGTAGGACGGGCAAATGCCAGAGTAGCTAGCTACATACATGTAAGTACTCTACTTGAAGTACAGTGAGTGCTCTACTAATATACATCGCGTACATCATCTGTTTATCCGCCGCAGTCGCACATGCTGCAAAACGATAAGGAACCCGCGCACTAGCCCCAACCTGGACCCTGACGGTAATGATAGCTCTAACCCCAAAATGCGTCCCTAACTACAACCAACTACAGCCCTACCAGAAAAACCCATAAAAAATAAAAAAAAACCTAATACCCAAAAGCCCTCAACCCCCACCTCTTTCCCCTTCCCCTTCCCAACGCGCCTCTCCACCATCGGATTCTCCCTCACCCACCTCTCGTCGGCCTCCCACCTCCTCAGCGCCGCCGCCTCGTCCCACCCCGCCTCCTTCAAATACACCTCCGCCGCCTCCCAGTCCGTACACTTCGTGCGCACCTGAAAGCGCTTCACCGCCGACTTTCTTGCCTCCTCCGCGGCCTCCTCCTCCGTCGGCGGGTGCGACAGCGACGGCCCGGAGTACGGATGCGGGATCTCGAGGGTCCGCCGCGCGTGCAGGAGGTGGTCGCTATACAGCCGGTTATGCAGGCGGAGCGTCTGCGCGGGGAGGTTGTAGAGGACGGAGATGGAGAGGAGGCTGTCGGTGGGGCGGATGTAGTGGTGGACGACTGCCCCGCTGCTTCTACCGCTGCCGCTGGGGTAGGAGGGCGGCGGTGGAGGCGGGTCGGAGGCGGGGGTGGGGGTATAGGGTGGGGGGAGGGGGCGGAAGCTGGTGGTGGTTGGCGCGGCTTCGACTTTGGCTTTGGCGGGGAGGGATTGGCAGAAGGGGCAATAGGCGGCGAAGCGGGGGTTTGCCTTTGAGGGGGAGTGGACGTTAGATCATTGGTTTTTTTTATTTATTTTTATATTTATTTTTATGCAGAGTATCAGCTGGAATGTGATGAGATCACGATCCACCTCCAACGGGTAGATCTCGCAAACGGCAAGAACGAAAGCAAAGCAAAGAAAGAAAAAAGAAACAAAAGAGCATAGGAATCATACATCGACGCAATCGCCACAGACGGCCCTCCCACAGCACTCCCGCATTGTGCTCCTGCTCATCCTCGGGAGGACCTCCCCTTCCTCTCCCAATTGCTGTTTCTTCTCCTCGGCCACCACCCCCGGCACCACCCCCGGCGCTGGCAGAATCTCGTTTGTGCATATCGCGCAGTAGAGCTGTGCCGACGATGCATATGACGGAAGACCGGCGCTCGGTATCGACGTAGCTTCTGGTTCTTCTTTCCCCTTCATGGTGGTCATTCCTTCCCTTTTGTTTGAATTCTTTCACTTTGTATGTTATGTGCCCTTTCTTTTCTTCACTTCTCTCGGTGGAGGGGCGGTGTGGACAGTGCAAGCAAGGAACAGCTCTCCCACGAGCTCCCAGCTGGTTGGCTCGTGCCGCGGGACTCAATAGGACAGGATATGCAGGCCGAGTGAGTGGAAAGTAGGTATTACAAGAAAAAGGAAGCAGCCCAGGATCGAGCACAATTAAACAGCTGTTGCGTTACTCTGTCGTGTTTCGTTTCATCGAAGCATCATCGCAGCAGAAGAAGCAAATCCTCACTCCCCCGATGATAATATCTCCGTTATCTAATCAGCAGCCGGCGGCGGCGGCGCGGGGCTTGCCGTTCGGTCGCGGTGCATGTGAGAAGCTGATCGGGCCCAGCGTGGACTGGCCACCGTCGATAAGCGACCGGCACTTTCCGCCGGGCTGGTCCGTGCGTTTGTGTTTGTGTGTGCTGCTGGGCAACTCCTACCGTGGGCGTGGCAAGGCAGGTTAGCAGAGTACTTACGACAGTAGAGGTATGTAGAGCAGCGGGCAGGCAGGCAGGCCGCGGACTCTGGAGGTTTTTGAATTTTCCCATGTTTGAAAAAAAGAAAAAGGAACACTAGAGAACCTCCTACTCTAGCGGCAGGAACAGCACCAGGAGTTGGAACTTGGAATTGCTAGTATTTACTCTGCTCTCATGCAACAATCCGAGATGTCTTTTACTTTTCCTCACTGTCTCTCAACTGAATCCCATCCCTATCCTCTCCCTCCTCCCCCACCACCCACCTCCGCCGGTACAGTGAAACTACCTACAGTACAGTAAAACCTCCACCACCCCAACGCACAAGTGACAATGCATCGTGAATCAGTAAAAGATAAAAAAAAAAAAAAGTCAGGCACATGGAGACCGCGTGCCCATGAACCCCTCCTCAAAAAACAAAAAAGCCATTGGGAACCCCTAGCTAGGTACCTGGGCCATGGGTTTCCATGCTCTTCGAATTCGATCATAGAGAAATTCACTTCCTCATGGCCCATGGGTTTCTGTTGGATGTCTTAGAAAGAATTTTTTTTTCTGCTTCCTGGGATGGGATGGACTATGAGTACCAACCGCGCGCACGCATGCATGCGTGCATCATGTTAAGCTTTGATACTGCGCGGGCGAGGGATTTTTTAGTTCCCCCCTCCTCCTCCTCCTCCTCCTCCAGGTCAACGACAACGACGACGACAATGTGTGTCATTGGAACCGCAGCAGCAGCAATAGTTTTTTTTTCTCCCTCGTACCAGGGTTCAAGGATTACTGTTCAGTGCAAAATTCCAAAGGCTTGGTGAGAATAAGAAATTAAAGGTCACGTTTACCCAGCTGGGTACATACAACTTGCAAGGTTGGCTGTTGTTGTAAGGTTGTAGGTATCGTGAGTATCGTACTACCTATCTAGGCTACCAAGCTAGGTGAGTACCGCCATAACTCGAAAAATTGGCTAGATCAAAATTACTTGTACGGGAAACTTCTGGTGCAGATCGATGCCATTCAACCAATCACTCAAGTGGCAATCCCTGGACGGAGATAGCCAATTTTTCGAGTTTTGGCGGTATGCACATGTAAGTAATTGAGCATGCGGCTTTCTTTGCAAAAATCGATAATTCCACATGGCCAAGTTACATAGCCAAGTCACGCAAAGATATAGCTCGCCGAACACAAATCTTCTCTTCTCTGCTATGCCCCCTTACCCCCGGCCTTTCCCATTTTGATTCACAGCTGTGGAACCGGTTACTGTTTGCATTGATTGACACGTACGTAGGGCTTGCCCGAGAAAGAGAAAAAAGCATGCCATGAGAACCATGTAGCTATAAAACAGTTGTGCATCAATATATCACCAGCCCGTAGCATACCAGTACAGTACAATCTCGCTATAAGGATATGGAAATGTGACAATTTTGCATCCAAAAATATCCTTATAGGCGATTTATCCTTATAAGAAGTGCCCAGCTCACCCACACAATCCCTGTCGGGACCAAAGTTGAATCATACATATATCCTTATAGGCCGAATATCCTTATAGAAAATATCTTTATAGCGAGATTGTACTGTAGATAGGGCTCAGTACCCGGGCTTGGCGCCTCGTTCCGGGGAGCTGAGAGCTCGAGAGAGATGTTTGGAATCCTAATCCCAGGTAAATCCCTACTCTTCGCCTTATTCCCCGTTACCATGCAGCAGCGGCAGCAGCATTTGCATAGTTTGGGAGCTTTGCGGAGTAAAATCTCTCACATCTAACCGTCCAGACCAGCTAGACGTGACGAACCGGCCTTCTGCACATCTAAAGGAATATCGATATCCGCCGCCGCCGGTACAATAGAGTACATACAGTGAATATCAATGTATTTTTGGCCGTCAGGAGCTGAGTAGATCATCACCACCCTACATACATCCAAGCCCTGGTTTTTCCAGCTGTCATGATCCAGGAACCGAGGCGGAAAAGCTTTAATTTATGACGCAAGCATAATAATCAAGCCTCTGATGCCCTCCACAACATCAATATTTAACAAAAACAAAAAAAACAATGTACCAACAGCCCCGGCCCCCTGTAGAGGAGATACTTCGGCGTTGCCGTTAACCGGCGAAGCAGCCGATAAACCCTAGTGTGAATTCGCTCTTGCTGCCTCTGTGAGCAAGAAGGGAGCAGAGGAATAGGGGAGCAGGGGACCAAAAAAAACAAGCAAATCAAGCCACTAACAGCTAGTTAACGATCCCGTGTGTGCACCAAACGATAGGCATCCCCGGAAAGAAATATTTGGGGAGCTTATTTTCATGAGGCGTTCAGCCCAAGGCGAACGACTCAAGAAGGGACTACATGTACTTTAGGAACATCTATCTACTATTCTACATACGGAGAAGGATCAACAGGGTGAATAGGTACCTAGTTTGGTTGGCACTGCCAAAGGAAACACGGCAGTCAAAGTGCCGATCCTATTTATGAGGCAGACGTCAGTGTAGCAGTGTTGATCTCCAAGATGTGGTGACCTTTGCGATCTCCGGGTAGATATGTTGTGTCTTTGCAATGCTGGGGAGTCAGTAAAACTCTGAGAAATTGATATGTACCTCTGTTCTGTTGAGGAGATACATACATGTGGAGCAGTTATGTATGTTGTACCTACACTCACGGGTTAACGGTGGATCCTATCTCCTGGCAGGCAGTGATTTAAGGCCAATACATAGCACGTTTTGGCCGACCCCATACTCAAAATTATACTGTAAATACATACTCCCCATGCGGGAGGAGTAGAAGCGCGTTCATTTTCACATCAACAGTGACATCATCGCCGAAGTCACCACCACAGCAAGTTTCCAACTCCCTTTTTTCTTTGCGTGGGGGTCGATAGTAGAGTATTCCTAATATTTGTCCCGGGATATTAAAATTGTGGCGTAGGTTCTAATTGTAGTTATGTACTCAGTATGTTATGAGGGGGAGCTTTTGGCGGTGAGAAAAAAGGGCGATCCTATTCCTGTTGGTGCGGTAGTGGAATATCACGTGTGCAACCTTGAATATCAGAGCAAAGCAAAGCAAAGCATAGGCGGGCCGTCATGTATGTACATAAATCAATTGGTTGATATATGTACGGGATCGTCCTTCAATTTACCTATTCCGGATCTTTGATCGATGCTGTCACCAGAATCTCGAAACAACGGAAGTGAAAACGGCAAACATTGGGTGAACCGCCGGAGCCCCAGAAAGACCCTCTACAGTTTTGAAATGAAAGCTCAGAACGTTATGCCTATCCCAAATAGAAAAGAAAAAGCGGGTAGGTGTTTAAAGAAAAACAAGTTTAGTCGTCAGGTCGGGCTGGAGTTGATTGGATACTGGTAAGCTAAAACGGAATGAAGCTGTCAAGTTACAGCCAGGAGGGCCCGAGGAACACAATTTGGGGCAAGCAGAAGACAGCGCATCCTACTGACAGACGCGGGTGAGATGCAGAGAATGGCAAGGATTTTCTCAACTTTCAAGGTCGAAATAAAGATATGGCTTTTGAGGTATCGTGAACCGCCGTGTAACTTCGGAGGGCGGGCTAGGCTCTTATGCTGCTGCTAATCTTAGGACACTGGCCGCTTCGATGCAGCATCCGTGAGTCTAAGCAGGTACATACATCCTCACTGTTGCGTGCATTTCCAGGCAAAATAAAGCCCTGCAGATGATATATTAGATTGTGTGTGGTGTTTTGTGATGGATGGGCTCTCTGATGGAGAACCGGTGACAGAAATTGGTCGTTAAGTCCCTTTTTTTTCTTTTCTTCTCATGCGAATGCTGGATTGCCCTTGTAAATTATTCCCGCCACTCGCTTGCTAATTGAGGTAGATGAAACGAGGGGATTGGTGGCTTTAGTCCGGCACTTCCTGGTTATGATATCGTGAAATTGGGTTACGGTGCCCTCAAGTGGATATGACGGTGAGTGTGCCTTGGAAGTCGAAGCTTGCAGGCAGCAGAAATGAAAGAAATGTACGGTAAGTACTGTAGATATTTTAGTAGTCTTGATAAAACAAGGAACCAAGACTGTCACTTATCCTACCTGCATGTATGTAGTACCACGATGAGTACTTTTTCCCTTTCGATTTAATTCGTTCTACCACCCGTTTTATTTGTTTTTCACGGATGGGATTGTGGAGAAATCCATCAGATGCAAGATGGAGAACCGATTAAGGGCGGCTGCTGCACAAAGCAAGGAAGGGTCATTGAATCGGTGCGATACTTAGATACCCTAGGTGCATGGCCTACGTAGTGTGCATAACCACATTGCTGGTTACGTGTGATATTTTTTTTGTGTGAGCCATGACATGCCTGGCCATTTTTCATAGGCAGCAAGACCTCTCGGGAGAAATAGTTGAGAGAAGCCTTCTCATTTGCCAGAGAAATCCCCTTTATGTAGAACAGAGCACACACGATGTAGATACTTTACTTGTAGGTAAGTAAGTACTCGGGGCAGGCAAGAAGAACCTGAAAATGACTTTTTATGGTAACGACCTCTGATTCGCGGCTGGCAAAAAGCTACACCAAATTGAGCCCCTGCTTGCAGCTTGCATTTTCAGATTCTTATTGCCTGCCCCGAGTACATGTTGTGTTCCTTTATTGCACGTTGTGAGCCAGGTGCATCGTGTTCAAGCCAGGGATGTTTGGGGTGAGCCTCAAGGAGGGGTTCAGTAGTGGAACTGCGGGGCGGACTTGTAACGGTGTTTCTATGAATGATACAGTACTTTGGGGCCAAAAGATGAAGGGTCTATCTAGAAAGGAAAGAAAGCTTCGATATATTAGGAATGCAAAGTGAGTATGGGTTTTTGTTTATTCCCTCTTAGAACTACATGTACACATCTTTCTCCGTAACTGCATGTAGAATTGTAGTTATCAAACAGGAGTCCTCCGGTGCTCGCCGCTATCGAGACGTTATTGCGGCCTTTTATTAGTAGTCTGCCCGCCTCCACCTTCTTCGGATTATGTTTCCGCCCACTCGGATAGAGACCTTTGGCCGCAATGTACTTTATGCTACCACGCAAGCAAGCTCCGTCCAGAAGCTTTTCTTGCTCATCTTGTCCGGTATTGGAATTTAGGCCAGGCTTGGCATTCCCGCTTTTCTGCCGCCGTCTACTAGAAGTTGGGGGGGGTGATTATTGGTTTGGGATATGATAGACAGAGTGAGAGAGACTTTGAGAGAGACAGTAGACAGAGATGTAGGATGGACAGAGACAACACTGCTATCTATCTAGACTAGTCGAAAAGCTTCAGCCCCGCGTGCTAGGGCAGTAGAAGGACTAAACGAACGAACAGGACTCGGACCACAGTTCGTAAAAATCAACTCAGGGCAGGCAAGAGCTAGAGTGCATGCCGACCGGTACGCGCGGAGAGGAGAGACGTTGAGAGACACAGAAAAATCGACGTTGGCTTTTTTTTTTCCCTTTACTGCGCCTCCATCACAACCAAAAAAAAAAAAAAAAAAGCCAAACCCCCATAATCCTACCAACCCGTTCTAGTTCTGGTTCTTCTTTTCTTCCACCTCTTCTTCCACTCCTTCTGCTGCTGCTGCTGCTGCTGCTTCTGCTTCTGCCTCTTCCTCTTCCTGGTCTCGCTGCCCAGTACTACTGCTGCACAACCACATATCTACTGCCGCGTCTCAGACTTATTGAGGCTGGTTGCTGCCCCTCCAAATTATTTTTCTTCATAAGAAGCCCTCATCAATCAATCTAGAAGAAAGAAAAATCCAGAATAAATATATTCATCATTATCTGTCCCTTGGTTTTATTCATCTCAATTTCACCATACATACATCCCATCTCTCACTTGAGATTCTCATTGAGCACCCCTTCCCTTGCGTTTTGCTCTCCTGGTGTGACCTCACCTCCCAAGACTGAACATCATTTCCCCCCAACTCATCCCAACCCAACAACAAGGTAAACTGTCAAACAGCAGCGTCAGTATCAGCGTCAGCGTTTAGTAAGAACTCGTTCAGTCACTCCTCCAACCCCATCCTCCCACCCACCTGACAAACGCACCGACGATTCGGCCAACCGCTATCCTGGCAGGCTTGAACGAACGCCCATTGATTCATTCCCACTTTCCTTCCTCCATCCTCCACGCTTCAAACAAAATGGCCTCTACTCCCTCAGACGAGCCAGATTCACCTACCTCCCCTGATCCATTCACCGCATCTTCATTCTCGATGCAACCTCCAACTTCCGCTCCCCTCCCCTCCCAGCGAACAATACCCTCTCTTCGCTCGCTATCCGACCCTCAAAGTATGACCGGCGAACGCCCAAACCCTCTTGGACCTACCAACGCTGCTAGAAGACCCCCGGCCAACACGCCATTTGCAATGTCGTCCTTTGCCAGTGGGGGTAGTCTCCCAGCAGATATTCAGGCAAGGCTACAAGCGTTTCAGACATCACGGAGAATGCCAAACCCAATGAATGGGGGAGCAGGAGGCCCGGCAGCTGGCCCTGTCATGAGTCCTGTTATGAGCCCCACTGGCGGGTTTAGCGCGAACCATATGATTCCTGGAAATCCTATGATGTCTGGCTCACCAATGATGCCACGAATGGCTCGACCAACTCAACCAACTAATTGGAGTTCTGCACCCGCTGTTACCAGTGCAAAACCCTCACTAATGGAACGGAGGAAGAAGGCTTTTACTGGTACACTTTCTGGGGCAGGAGCTACTCCAGGTTCAAACGGTCCTGTAGGCGATGCACCCGCTGCCACTAACGGTGCGAACGGTAGCAGACCTACAGGAGATGGGAAAGGATCACTGTTTGATAAGTATTCTGAGTATGTGGATGCGAAAACAGGAAGCTTGAAATTTGCAGGAAAGGCAGTTCTACACAGCAAAGGAGTTGATTTTTCATCGGGAAGTAGTTTCAGCATCTCGTTGGACGAAGTAGACACCCTCGAAGAATTAGGCAAAGGAAACTATGGTACTGTCTACAAGGTAGTACACAGGCGACCAAGAGGAGCGATGAACGGAGAGGTGGTGCTGCCTGGAAAGCTCAATTCACCAGTATCAGTCTCCGGTTCACCCCCAACCTCCAACGGCGAATTCAAATCGCCGACTATTGCTTCACGGCAAGGTGCGGGCACCACGAATGTAGAGATGGCTATGAAGGAGATCAGGCTCGAGCTTGATGAGAATAAGTTTGCCCAGATAATAATGGAGCTTGATGTGCTGCATCGATGCGTATCACCTTTCATCATCGACTTTTACGGCGCTTTCTTCCAAGAGGGTGCTGTATACATTTGTATGGAGTACATGGATGGCGGGTCCATTGATAAACTCTACCGAGACGGCGTTCCCGAGGGTGTACTACGGAAGATTACATATGCTACGGTAATGGGACTCAAGACGTTGAAAGATGACCACAATATCATCCACCGAGACGTCAAGCCAACCAACATTCTGGTTAATTCAAGAGGAGAGATCAAACTTTGTGATTTTGGTGTCTCTGGTAACCTTGTTGCCAGTAAAGCCAAAACCAACATTGGGTGCCAGAGTTACATGGCACCTGAACGAATTGCTACAGGCGGTATCCAGGCTGCACTTGGAGGATCTGCGCCGGGAACATACAGCGTGCAGAGTGATATCTGGAGTTTGGGTTTGAGTATTTTGGAGTGTGCCATGGGGTGTTACCCATACCCTCCTGAAACATATAACAACATCTTCAGTCAACTTAGTGTAAGTTTTACCTCTTTCAGCATGTGTTCGAAATTTCTCGTTTTTCCAACCGCTTAACATTGATATTTCTAGGCAATCGTCGATGGTGAACCACCAGACCTTCCAGAAGAAGGATTTACCCCACATGCTCGTGACTTTGTCCGAGGTTGCCTCAAAAAGATCCCCGGAATGCGCCCTGCATACGCAATGCTTCTTCGTCATCCTTGGCTGGCGGATCTTGGTCAGCCACCTACTATTTCCGAGGAAGAGGAGGATTCAGAGCCAGCGCCCACTCCTGAGAAAGGGGACAAAGAGGTTCGCGACTGGGTCCTTGGAGCCATTGAGCGACGAAAATCTAGAATCGCTTCTGGTGGGAAGGGTCCCGAATCCGAAAAGCCGGCACTCCATGCTGCTCCATTGGATGCAGTTATTACTCCTGCGAAGGATGGAAACACACCAGTGGACACTGTTATCGAGTCTGTTGGAAAACTCGAATTGGCTGTTTAGTGAGGAGATGATGATGATGTGTTGTTCAGTGTTTTATTTAACTTCTTTTTTTGTTTCTTTAAAGAGGGCCGGGGTTGTTTTCTTTATCTGATCTTTTATTTTGGATCAATTGCATCTGCCGTTTGCTTTTGGTGTTTTGTTTGTCACTTTCTGCCATCGGACATACCGCTTTCTGGTTTAGGATTTTTTCATCTGGGGTTGGAGTAGAAATCCCCCCCTTTTTTTTCTTTTCACGATGTATGAATGATTCTCTTTTTTGTTTTATCCAACTGTGTAACATTTCTTCTGGTTTTGATTCCTACTTTATTTACGGACAACAATTATTGTCAAACGGATATCTTGTTCCAGGGGTGTTGAACTTTTTACTTTTATTTTATTTTACCCAGTCTCTCGCTTGAGTATCATTTTCTACCTACTCGCTAAATATTTTTTATTTCTTTTTTTGCTGTTTATGGGTTGCATAAGATGATGGACGTGGGCATGAAAAACTCATCTAGACAATATCCTTGGCTTGGTCTTTCCTCTTCTATCATTTTTATGCGGTATTGTAAGACTTCTTGTTTGAGCTTGGGATTGTGCAGTTTTGTCTCTTTATGGCGTACATTAGTATGGGGGTGGGGGGGTACAGAGAGCAAATATACACATGGGAAGATACGAAATTTGGAAACATGATTACGATCTGACAGGACACTCTTTGGCCAAACTGAACATAGGGTATCCTTGTAACGATGGTAGTAGTAGAAAATAGAAGCACGGGGAAGGTCATTTAATAGTACGATCAACAAGGCCTAAATAATTTGACATGTGCTTAACTTTCTTAACTATAAACCGGATTTAGAGCATGTCTGCTTCACAGACCCTCACTCGACGGACGTAACACCGACAACGCATGCACTCCGATCGTTCCTGCATGGTTCCCGAGCGTCTGATAGAGAGTCTCGGGGGTATCCTTTCGGGGGCGTTCGGTCGGCCAATTACAGGCATAGCTAACCGGTACTTGTGGACTAGCAAGGCCTGGCTGGATACATGTATGTTCCCAACGTTATAGGCACCTTACTAAGTATTTCGGGGCGAGACATGGAATCTGCTCCAGCAGATATCCGAAATTTTAAACCTATAACTTTAGACGAAAGCCTACTGGGTTTAAAGCTGAAGGTTTTGAAAAAGGGTTTTGTTGGCAGTCTGTTGTCGACACGCGTTGCCTCCTTGGTAGGTACTCTATTTATCATAGTACCAGGGTAGACGCAGACAGACTCGTAAGGGTCTCAATTGACTTCTCGAACTAATAACGGGACTAGCCTGGCGTGTAACAAGGGAAAGCCAAAACTCCGCTGACGACTGGTCCCTGAATTATTACTGCTATTCTGCTCTCAACACCCGAGAGCAGAGTAAATAAGGAGAGGGCGCCTAAACCTCCTCCAGATGGCCCTTTCTCACCACTCAGAGTGTCTGGTTTGCTGCCCTTCGGAGGAGTACGTCACCTCTCAAATAACCTGATGAATATTGGTCGGTGGCGAGCATACATAAGGTACCCTTGGCTGAGTGACTTAACCACAGGAATCACGCGATTTCCAAGCCACAAGCAAACAAGCCACGATCGGTAAAAAGCCACATATGCAATATTGCATGAGATGAGCAGTGATCATGACGAATGCAGGTGTTGGCACTGCCACTGGCGAGCTGCTGCGGTGGGGAAGAGACCTTCGGTCGCGATGGCGGCGGCAATGGGTGCTGTTTTGTCAAGTGATACCCGCAACGGAAGACAACCTATTTTTCCCGAAACAAAATACTTGGCTAGCATCAGAGCCAACGGTAGCTTGCAGTTTTCGCCGGAATCATCAAAGCATTCGTTGTTTCAGCAGATACACGACATTACCAAGTGATAGCAGCTACAGCAGTTCGTGCAGCATACAGTACTAAGAGGAAAGATCGCGGTCTCGTGGTCTTTTTTATGTGATCATCCTCCTCCCCGCAACCGCACGCGGGAGGCGTCCTAAAACGTTCGCCGATGTTGGTTACATGCACATTCCCGAAAATAATTTAAAGCTCTGCAGTATACCGCAAAATCTGAGAATATTCGTTGCGAGACAACAGGGGTATAGGCAGTCTTTGGACGTCAATATGCAAGTTTTGGTGTAGAATATCCCTGTTGCAGCGCAACGAAATTTCTCAGATTTTACGGTATATAACGGTTGTATGTAGGTTCTTTTGCCTAATGCGTAGAGGTGGATGCTGGTGCGAGATGGAGATCTGAAACCATATTTGGAGACTATCAGAGACATAGTTTTGCTTAACCATGGTTTCGCACAAAAAGTATGACACATGTAGCAGAGTGCATGTAGTTCAATAATATAGGCAAGTAAATACGTAGGTAATGTATGTACAATACATGTCTTAGGCCAAGCCTCTGATCAAGGCCATGGGATGTTGATTATCTAGATATACTCCATAGTACTCGATTTGACATTGTTATCCTCCTGGAATTCCCAAAGATAAAAACAACAGCCTGCGAACTTGCTGGGGTTTCAGCGGGTTCTGGAATTTCTACTCCATAGTGAGCATCTCAATGTTCCACAACGTCACCGCAGAGAGCTGAATGGAGAAGGCTAACCATGTAGCCCCCTATGCATCAATACCATCAGCACCAACCAGAGGGTCCTCTCGCAAAACGTGCCAGCAGTCCAAGCCCAACAGGGAGAAATCAGGTTCTCTGGGGTGTAGGGTTTGACGCGGCTCTGACGCCATTTCTTGGGTCGGATCTTCAACACATTGAACAACCTTCAGAGAACGTCGGGTTTCGCTGTGATGTGGCAGCAGAAGAAAACACAACTTCTTTAGTTTTTCGTTATTAGATCATCGAGGATTCCAGTGTGAAAGCAAACAGGGATTTATGAATGGCGTTAATTGGACGAAAAGGATTGAGGGTCCAGATTTAAACGGATGACGGACTAAGCTAGACCGCCCACTGCTTGACGGTTAACTTTCAGTGATATTTAATAGAGTAGAAACTTTAGGCCAACCATCGATTTTAAAAAATGCTGGTCGCTAAATTGCTAATTGTGGGTAGCAAAATGCTAGTTACGGGAACCGTTTTGCTGGGTGGCAAATAGCATTTTTCAAAATTGATGGTCGACCTAAAGTTTCTATTTAACCCCAGGGCATCAGGTTTAGGTTTTGAGATTTTGGTCATCATGCCATAGTTGGTAGAACGCACTCTACACTTTTCCGACTTGCCAATCTACAACCTGGGTAGAATAACGAGTAGGCATCTACTTGCCTGCCTCAAAGCTGCTTTACGCCGCAAATTGTAAGCTCACGGTAACCACTGCGCCCTTATCTCTCGATCGGTAGCTAGTGCTGTTGCCTGCGCGGCCAGGTTCTCCAGACTGGACTGGAAACTTACGGAAGTAGAAGTATGTAGAACTAACGGCTCCTACAGCCCTCGTTGACAGCCACCGACGGTAAGGACGAGACAGCCAAGAGAGCTCCTACATACATGTAATTGCTTGGATTGCTTGGATCCTGGTCTTCCGAGAAACTACAATAAGCTCGACCTGTCCACCGGTCTTTGGTTTTGCATTTTTCCATAACATTACATACACACTCTCATTGAATTCGCGTCCCCCCACCCCCCCCCCCCCCCGGGCTAACATTATCCACTCACCATTATCCACTCACCTGTGACCGGAGACACTCATACTACTACGTTACGTTAGTCAGGTCGAATTAACACCACCACCACTTCATGGGTTTCGTTACCGCCCCAACATCGTTTAGAAACAATGTCCTCTCCGCAGCAACGCCATTGTTCTCGATACAACCTCAATATCAAATGTCTCTCGCCATGATACCTTCAAACGATACCCTCGCTGCTTTCGAGGGAACTATGTTCAACGAAAAACCCCACGCTAATCATCCAGCTCTGGGAAACCTAATTCTCCTCGTTTTCGAGGCTGTGATGGAGGTCGTTTGCGTATCGCTGCCGGGCTACATTATCGCTAGAGGCGGTATGTTCGATGCAGAGCAACAAAAGTTTGTTGCGAATTTGAACGTTTCGTTGTTTACACCCTGTCTGAGTACGTTCTCCCCTGAGATCTCCTGAGATGATCGCTGTATTCGGCGCCTCAATACTGCTCGCTTGGGACTCTTGAATTAAAGTCACTGCTAATGCAATGCATGCGCGCCACAGTTTTTACAAAACTGGCAAGTCAGCTTACTTTGGCGAAGATCGTCGAGCTGGCTGTAATACCGGTGATCTTTGTTGTCATGACGTTGGTTTCATATTTGTGCGCCTTGATGGTTTGCAAAATATGTGGGTTCAACAAGAGAGCGAGAAACTTCGTCATTGCTATGGTAAGAGTTTTACATCATGGGCGCGGAGTTTCTATTAGGGAATTTGACTGATGTTCCGCTTAGGGTGTTTTTGGAAATTCAAACTCTCTCCCAATTTCGCTGGTTATCTCGCTTTCCATGACAATATCTGGACTTCACTGGGACAAGCTTCCGAACGATAACGACGAAGAAGTCGCTGCTCGCGGTATCCTCTATCTTTTAATCTTTCAACAGCTTGGGCAGCTTGTCCGTTGGTCTTGGGGCTATCATGTTCTGCTTGCTCCTCCACCCAAGGTAACCCAACCGGAGAACGAAAATACAGATATCCGTGTTTATCGTGATGATCCAAGCGATACCGAGAGCGACCTTGAATCCCAAGGCGTCAGAGTTGACCCTTTCATGTCACCACGATTCCAGAACAGCTATGTAGGACTTCACAAACAACTTACCGAACCAGTTGACAACCAAGGCGATCTACTATTCCCGGACTCCCGCCATCATTCCAGAAAGAACACAGCCGGTACCAGTGAATCTGCTTTTGGATCAAATGGCGGGCCTTCAGGCGCCCAAACACCGAGATCTCCCAAGACTGGTGCCAGCAGTTTAACTGTATCAGCACAATCTAGCCGCCCCTCGACCCCTCCTAGTGATGGAATCTTACCGACTCAAGGCAATCTTGGCAACCGCGATCTTACCCGATTCCCAAGGGTTCATAATTCTGTACCTGCCCAGCCTCGTTGGTTGGAACGGAAGGCCCCATTTGTGTCTCGCGTCTTCAAAACTATTGGGAATGGAGTTGTGCGCTTTTGTTTGGGGCTTCAAGATTTTATGAACCCTCCGCTTTACGCCATGTTAGCGGCGGTAATTGTTGCCTCAATCCCTCCATTGCAAAAGCTTTTCTTCACTCAGGGCACCTTCCTCCAGAATTCGGTGACACGCGCAGTCAGTCAGTGTGGTAATGTCGCCGTTCCTTTGATCTTGGTCGTTCTCGGCGCCAATCTCGCAAGAAACACTCAACCCAAGACCAGTGCTTCGACCGATCGTCATGAGACAAAGCTCCTCTTTGCAGCCCTCATCTCCCGTATGGTGCTTCCGTTCGTTTTCATCGCTCCCATGCTCGCGATTGCCGCCAAATTCCTCAATATTTCAATTCTTGACGACCCTATCTTTGTCATAGTCTGCTTCTTGTTGGCTGGTGCTCCGAGTGCCCTGCAGCTGGCTCAAATTTGCCAGTTGAATGGTGTCTATGAGTCTGTTATGGCGAAGATTTTATTCTGGAGTTACGTGGTTGTCATCTTACCTAGTACTTTGGTCTTGGTAATCACGGCTATCGAGGTTGTAGAATGGGCCATGTAAACGCTTGGGGGTTGCGTAATGTGCATGCATTGACTGGACCTTTCTGCTCAAATTTCATTTCTTCAAATTTCGGGTAATAAGTTTTCTCTGTAGCAAAAGGGATTTCTTACTCGAATTGTTTAGCTTTACATATGTTTTAGTTTCGGGTCTCGGATTTTATTTTCGGTTTATGCAATAAGCTTTTTCTTTCGAGACTTTTATATTCGTGCGAAAAGTCGTTTCTTATGTCCAGGGGCTTGGGAATCTTTTTCTTTCCGGGTTGCATACAGTACAGATCTGGGCGCGGTGGCTTGGTTTTTCCTTTCTCTTGCTGAATATTTATGAACGACGAGGGTGGACAAGAAACGCTGAATGTATAATACGTAACGTAACGAAACAAGAGTGATAACAAAGATGAAGTGCTCTTATCTCCGATGATGATAGCCAAGGACCAAAAATAATTAAATTGGACCATTTCTGGTAGGCTGCGCATGATAAGCGTTCTCAACCAGCCCACGACTCCAAACCATACCCTGATAGAAGAAACACACGAGATCAAGTTGAGACCGGTCGGTCAGTCCCGTGCGAGGTGAGGGAAGGGAATTCGGCTGTGCTGTAGTACCTGGTTAGTGCTTCTCGGGAAATCCAGGGTCTGGATCAAGGAAAGCCTGGCTGGTTTGGCGCCTGCCATGTTTCGCCTGTCCAAAAGGACATTTTACTTTTTCAAAATTTTGTTTTTTCTGGTTTTTGTTCATTGGTTTTGTTTCTGCTCTGTTCCCCCCTTTACCTACCAGAACAAGGCCTTCACCTTTTGTTTTCTTCGGGGCAAAAACCGAAAACCCTTATTACTATCCACAGTCTTATCTTATTCTTATATCTTTACCCCTCCCTTTGCTAGGCCCTCTCTTCTGGGTCAAGATATATACCGCGTTACCTACCTACCCATTCATTCTGTGCCGCAAGTAGCAGTTACACGTTCACCAATAAAGAAGCAAAAACTATCGACATTTGTACAGAGTACACAAGCCCACCTTATTTAGGCTGCATCGTAGAATTACCGCATCTCCCGCCTGAGCTACAAACCTTAAAGGATCCACACAATAGTTGCGTCTCAGATGGCCACTCCGGCAGCTTCAACTGCTTCCGCGCCCGCAGATGCTGCTACCAAGGGTGTGTTTCCTGCTGATCCATTTTACAGTGCGTATTAACCTAATCTAAACTCTCTCTACGACAGACATTGTCCCGACAGCGGCAGAAGGGCAAATAATAGGTTCTACTGATAATACTGAGGTATCGCCAGAGCAAAAAAAGCCGGCTCGTCCTTCAACTATATTGCATAGAAAAGTCAGCAGCAAACGCCTCGTTGGGCGTTTGCCGATTTCACCATCTCCCGGGAGCTCTGCTTCTCAATCCCGTGTTTCTCTAGTAGCGAATCAATTACTGCAGGATAGTCTGCAGGAAGGAGTTCAATCATCGCGAACAACAGAAAATGAAGATTCGCAAACAGATCAGCCCACCAATACACAGGGTGCTGCGGGGCGGCACCACCGTCTGTCTGCCGCAGGGGCAGCTTTTTCGGGGTTGATGGAACAGTTGAGAGACTGGGCCCACACAGAAAGAGCGAGACAGAAAACTCGTCGTGAGAAGAAAGCCGCCAAGATTATTGAACGCCGCACATCGCAGAAAGCAGGAAAAAGCTCCGATGCAGCTGGCAAGGATAACGAAGAACATGATGATACCATATCACCTATTTCGAGTGGTGATGAAGCTGGTAAGACAGCTTTGGACGCGTTTGATGCGATTTTAGCTGCTGCTGAGTCTTCCAATTCGGGAAGACCAACTGTCCAGTTTAAACAATCTAAACGGAAATCCAGCAAAGCTAGATCTCTCAAGGGAGGGCATACTTCGGACACCGATTATGCTTCTGATGGTGAGCCGGTGGTTCCTGCATGTGAAGTGATCTTGCCATTGGTGGAGGAGTTGGGAGTGGATGAGTTTAAAAACCAGGTTTTGAGAATGGCCCATACCCTTAGATGCAAGGGATGGAGGAGAGTTTCCCTGGACAGATATAAAGAAATAAGCGTAGAGAGGATCAGTGGGGCATTGACTAATGCTGTAAGTTGCTTTCTTTTCGCCTTTTGCTTTAGAGTCCGTGAAAGGAATCGGCACAAGATTGTAATAATTAAGATTATGCGGCTGTTTCAAATATCTGTGTTTGAAAGCCTTGCTTTCTATTACTAATCTCGCGGCGCGGTGTCCTGAGCTGGGTAATCACTTCAGTAATTAAAAATAAAGACTTGCAGAAATCAGTGAAATATGACGGATTCCACAGATTGGTTTAGACGTATGCTAATATGATATAATGCCATTTTTATCAGGTTTTCATGGTCTCTCCACCCAGCGAACTTCCGCCTATAGTGACAGGTCAGGACCACCAGGGCAGTATAATCTCTTCTGCGTCAATGAAGTTGCCAGCGTATGACCATTGCTCCTAGTTTAGTCTTGGAAAACGTATAATTGGAGTTCTAACCCTTTGTAGAAAACTTCTACTCCGAATTTACGGTCCTCAAGCTTCGCATCTCATCGACCGTGATAGTGAACTCTCAATTCTTCGTCGCCTGGCCCGCAAACGCATTGGTCCACGCCTCCTTGGAACTTTTGAAAATGGTCGATTTGAAGAGTTCTTTCCATCACGCACACTCACTCGGGACGATATAAGGAATCCAGAAACTTCTAGACATATTGCAAAGAGATTGAAGGAGCTACACGAAGGAATTGAATTGGAAGCAAAAGAGATAGAGAGAGGCCCTATTGTTTGGTCTAACTGGGACAAATGGGTTCCAAGAGTTAGAGGAATCATGACAAAAATTGGGGCCAGTGACAGGAAAGGGGGGCCGATTGCTGGAACTGAGTGGGAGAAGTTCGAAACCGCTGTCCTGAAGTATCGTCAATGGCTTGAAGAGCGTTATGGAGGGCCGGAGGGTGTAAAGAGACAGTTGGTTTTTGCGCATAATGATGTGGGTTAAGCCGAAATTTCATGAGTATTGGTAGTGGTTTCTAACCTCGGGAGATAGACACAATATGGTAACATCCTGAGGTTGCAAGCGGGTGGGAAGAGTCCTCTTCTTCTTCCCATGAATGAGCATAAGCAATTGGTCGTCATTGACTTTGAGTATGCCAACGCTAATCTCCCAGGATTTGAGTTTGCAAACCATTTCGTAAGTACTAAATCTACTCCATCATCTGGATCCTCATCTGGAAGGCCCTTTGTATTGTATAAATCTGTATTAATCATCTTCTAAAGTGCGAGTGGATGTCAAACTATCACGGCCCCGACCCACCTCACATGATAAAGGAAAATGACTACCCCAACCTTGAACAACAGCGCAACTTCATCCGTGCTTATGTCGAACATCGCCTTGTGGGGGCGTATAGCACTAAAACACCACCTGCTAGTAATCCAGACCTCGTAAATTTGGATGTGCGGGGTGTTCCCTCGTTCAACTTAGATGCTCGTGCTCCTGCGATGCATTACAAAGAGGAAGAAGCTGCTCGCCAGCGCGCAGTAGAGAAGGAGGTCGATAGACTTGTTGAGGAGACTTTAGTTTGGCGTTCTGCGACTCATGCAATGTGGTGTGCCTGGGGTATTATACAAGCTAAACTAAACCCCACAGGGACTGAGCAAGAAGAACATCTCAAGAAGAACGATCCTGATTACAAGGAAAGCACACTTTCTGAAGAAGCGACGAACGCAGCCAAAGATATGGAGGATAGGAGAAGTGAAGATGAAGACGAGTTCGATTATCTTTACTATTCCCAGCAAAGAGCTCTACTATTCTGGGGGGACATGCTGAAATTTGGCATCGTCAAGCCTGAAGAGGTGGATGGGTTTGTCCTCAATAACTTGAAAAAAGTTGAGTATTGAGTTTTGGCCGCCGTAGTTAGTTAAGGATTCTCTCGGTATACGTTGGTCGGGTTCCTATGGCAGTTGGTGTACGGGTTTGCCTTTCTCAATTCGTCTTGCTGTACTAGTAAATGATTAAATACATGGGTGGATGGGACGCCTTTATGACACCCTTATTAAAGTATTAGAAGGAGTTTATGCCAATCGCATAGACATTTCAGAATTTCGAGTCTTCATTACAGTGTCTACCCAATGCACTGTAGCCTGGCTGCGCGTTATAGGTTCTGCGTAAACCATATGTTTGGGTGTGCCGTCGCGTTGTGGGAAGAGGTTATGTTTGTCGAATTTTGGTCGTCTTACAAGACTCGCTGGGTGGCCCTACAGCCCACTAGAAACCTTGAAATATGAACTGCATCGACCAAAACTACGAACCATACCCAGTTACCTTCAAGGCCTCTTTCTGCTGCTAGCGATAGCACCCAAACCGAAACTTACCCAATATTAGCGCTAGCTCTTTTAAGAGGCTTACCCCACCCCAACCCTCCCCGGTGGGCTTTAAGGGAAGAAATCGCTGCCGAGATTGCCGAGATAACGGACTACACATTTTCTTACCCCTTATCTTACCCTTACACCTAACGTAACCCCTAGAACGATACTGGATGTGCTATCTACACCTTCGGACCATCATTTCAGTACAACTCCATTTCCAAACGGTGCCTCAATTCATTAGCACAAAAGTCGGATATTTCCCTGGTGGCGGTGAGGGCGGTGGTGATAAAACTAAGCCAATACGTTGATACTAGCTCCGAAGGGGGGTGTAGAAACCAAAAAAACACAAAAAAGATAGTTATACCTAGCTGTATAATCTAATTGGAGTCTCACGATCTATTTTAACCGGCGACGAGGGCTTTTATAAAGCCTGGTAGACCAATCAAAGTCCCGTGGATCATCACCAGTTGATGAAATCAAATATGTTATTTTATTCTTTCCAATTTTAGTTCAATATGAGATAATCAAGAAGAAGTTCAGTTGTTGAAGTATGTTCGAAAGTTTATTTTTCTAGTAAGTAGAGTTGCCATCAAGTCTGAAGACTATCATCGGCGGAGGAGTGGCCACCTTATCATTATATCCTGTATTTGATTATTTGAGCGCTATCCTCCGAGGCAATGACAAGTGAGGAGAAGAGTAAATGAGAAACATACTACCGCGTGTGAAACGAGGAGAATTCATATACTCTCTTCTTTAACTCATCTTTATCTTCTTTCCATTGGAATTTCCTACGAATCTGTGATTTAATTTTCATAATAATGATAAAGCTAGAATTAACAATAAAAGTAAAGAATTAAGGTCTAATATTAGGTATCCACACAATTCGATGCTAGAGTCTTCTTGAATAGATGTTTCTGATTGTTCGAAGCAGACAAGAAGCAGGAAATTGACCAGTATCGCAATTATCGCGCGGTTATTTATCAAAGTCATATTATGTCTATCGTTCGCCATTAACATGTATATACTACTGGGCTCAAATAACATGTAATTTATCTTGCGTACAAATGAATGTATTGCAGCAAATCGTTGAATGGCCAGCTCGGTTGCCCAGGAACTAGAACCAGCCATGAGCTTCATAGAAATGCCAAACGGCAAAGTGCCCCTTATAAAGAGTCAACCTATTGAAATATTATGGGCGATTATCATAGGGGTAAAAGCTAGCTTATTGTTGTAATTACCAATGTGGCACTAAAACATGTTCATTTGGTCATTCCCCGTGGTGATAATCTGTGAAGTTGACCGGGTAAAGATTCCTTGGCGTTCTCAGAACTACCCATTATATGCGGAGTCAAGGTGCTTGGAGCAACGCGAGCACCAGGGTGTCCCGCGCAAGATCTCATCCTCCTCTGCCATCATCATCCACCATCCCCATTTCCATCAACCCCACCTCCTCCCATCATCGACCCCCCTTCAAGATCATCCAAATATCTATCAACAGTATTATATCTTTTGAACAGTCTCCGGAACCCTTTTGGAAAGCTATAAATCGGAATCAAAGAAACACCTTAAGTATGCCGGGCTTAAGTTCCGCCGCCGGTCTCATCGGTCTTTTGGATGAACCAGATCAACAGCTTAGGTGTTACGCTTTGCAGAAGCTAGACGAGCTGGTGAATCAATTCTGGCCAGAAATTGCAGATAGTGTTTCGAAAATGTTTGTTGAAACCTCATCGGCGTCTGCACATGTGCTTGCTTCAGGAGCAGATGGCTTTCATCAGATAAACTTAATACCCCGATAGAACCATCAATAGCTAATTATTATGAGGTGTATAGTGAAGTCTTGTACGAAGATGAGCAGTTTTCGGAACGCCAACTCGCCGCTCTTGTAGCTTCCAAGGTCTATTACCACCTCGGCGAGTATGACGAATCTATGATCTTCGCACTCGGAGCTGGAGAGCTGTTTGATATCACCGCTAAAAGTGAATACGTTGAGACAATAATCTGTAGCTATACCCTTATGCTCGGCAGTCTACAAGCCAATCTCTTGAATAATAATCGCTGACGAAAGCGCCCAGCAAAATGCATTGACAAGTACATTTTGATCAACTCCCACAACGATTCCATTCTTTCATCTCCCCCTACCTTGCTACCATCTTTGGTCGACGATGCTTCCTTTCCTGCAACCAATCCAGCTAAGAAGGAAACTCTTGAAACAGTTGACCCAAGGCTGCAAGACATTGTAGAACGAATGTTTCGAAAATGCTATGAGACAGAAGACTACAAACCAGCAATAGGGATTGCTATTGAAGCTAGGCGACTAGATGTCGTGGAAGAGGGCATCAAATTAGCAAGTCAACGAAGCAGAGAAAGGAAGGGCAAAGTTAAGGAAGTGGAAGATGAGAAGGATGGTGGCGTAGAATTAATGGATTACGTACTAGACATAACTATGGGAGTTGTTCAGGAAATTGGATTAAGAGAAAAGGTTTGTTGCCCAGCACACCCAAGTTCTAGAGATCATTTTTTCTCTCTGAGTTTTTATGGTGAAGCTAATTCTTTCCTGTATTTTCAAAGCTTCTTCGCCTCTTGGTCAATCTATTTCTCGCCCAAGCTTCACCTGACTATTTCTCGATTAGCAAGTGTGTAATTCATCTTAACGACACATCTCTTGCCGCAAAAATTCTCCAGGAGCTTGTTCAAAAAGAGGACTCAAAATCTCTTTTAGTAGCCTACCAAATCGCCTTCGACTTAGATTCTTCTGCTACCCAAGAGTTCCTCCAAAAGGTTGCGAGCGAACTCCCTGGATCCGATGTAGATGAGTCTGATGCATTGAGCACTGCTGCAACAGCCGGCGGCGACACAATGATAACAGATTCTACGGAGGACGACGAAAACACAAGATTGCTTGGAGGTAGTGGAAGTTCAACTACCTCTACATCTAAGACAGATAAATACTATCGTTCAATTCGCCAAATCCTCCGTGGAACAAAGAGTATCGAGCTTTCTTTGGAGTTCTTGTACCGAAACAACCACACGGATATGACAATTCTCAACAAAATTAAAGACTCGCTTGAAGCCCGGAACTCAATTTTCCATACTGCCGTGACCTTTTCGAATGCGTTCATGAATGCTGGAACGACAAGTGATGGGTTTTTCAGAGCAAATCTGGAGTGGCTGAGCAAAGCAGTCAACTGGTCTAAATTCACTGCGACTGCTGCTTTGGGAGTTATCCATCGTGGAAACCTCAGTCAGGGAATGAAGCTGCTTGAACCGTATCTTCCACAAGAAGGTGTCGCAACCGGATCCCCATACTCTCAGGGCGGTAGTCTGTACGGTTTGGGCTTAATCTACGCCAACCATGGAACGGATGTGCTTGAGTTCTTAAGAAAACAATTTAAGAATGCCGGAGACGAGATGGTACAGCATGGTGGTGCTTTGGGGCTCGGTGTTGCTGGAATGGCTACAGGGAATCTTCACATTTACGAAGAACTTAAGTCAGTTTTGTATAGTGATTCTGCGATAGCCGGAGAGGCAGTCGGGTTGGCCATGGGTTTGGTTATGCTGGGGACGGGAAATGCAACGGCGCTTGAGGATATGATTCAATATTCACACGAAACACAGCACGAGAAGATTATCCGAGGGATTGCGATCGGGATGGCCTTAATAATGTTTGGAAAACAGGAAGCTGCCGATGACCTGATCAATACATTGCTTGATGACCCTGATGCAACATTGCGTTATGGGGGTATTATGACTATTGCACTGGCCTATTGCGGTACCGGAAGCAACAAGGCAATTCGACAACTCTTACACGTGGCTGTAAGCGACGTTAACGATGACGTTAGGAGGGTTTCGGTTATGAGTCTTGGGTTTATACTCTTCCGGAAACCAAGTGCTGTGCCAAGAATTGTCGAGCTGTTGAGTGAAAGTTACAATCCGCACGTTAGATACGGTGCATCGCTCGCCTTGGGAATTTCATGTGCTGGCACCGGTCTTGACGAAGCCATTGACCTCCTAGAACCAATGATCAAGGACCCCACCGATTTTGTGCGACAGGGTGCGCTAATTTCAATGGCCATGATCCTTGTTCAGCAGAATGATCAAATGAACCCGAAGGTCGCTTCTTTAAGGAAAACATTCGAAAGTATGGTTGCGGAGAAACATGAGGATGCTATGGCCAAGTTTGGGGCTGCTCTTGCGTTAGGTATCATCGATGCTGGTGGTCGTAATGTTACTATTGGACTTCAAACGCAGACCGGAAGTTTAAACCTCCCAGCTATCGTGGGAATGGCAGTGTTCACACAATACTGGTACTGGTTCCCACTGACACATTTCCTCAGCTTGAGCTTTGTTCCCACTGGGCTGATCGGTTTGGATGAAGAATTAAATGTGAGTAATCATTCTTTTTTCTAGTTAACTTCTTTTGCTCATGGGTTCCAGATTCCCGATTTCAAGTTTTATTGCAACACAAAGCCTTCCCTTTTCGACTACCCTCCAAAGATTGAAGAGTCCGCGGAAAAAGTTCCCGAGAAGATTGCTACAGCCGTTCTGTCCACAACAGTGAAGGCACGCCAACGGGCTAAACGCTCTGAGAAGGAGAAGGCTGCCAAAGCTGCTGCTAGAGGTGAAGACATGATGGAAACCGAACCTACAGTTTCTACACCTGTCACACCAGGACCATCTGCTGTAGAAGGGGACGATAAGATGGAGATCGAGGATGATGGCGCTGATAAAAAGGAAGACGGAGAGAAGAAAGATGGCGAAGTCGAGAAGAAGAAAAGGGCGGAGAAAGAGAAGGTTGGTTACGAGGTTGTAAACATGGCTAGGGTATTACCAGAACAGTTGAAGTACATCAGTTTCCCAAATGAGGGCAGGTATGAACCAGTTAAAAAGGTAGAATCACTCTTTTTCATTGAATCTCCTAATCTATTTACTAATTTATTTTAGCCTACTGGTGGAGTATTATTGCTGCTGGATCGCACACCCGATGAGCCTGTTCAGCCTCTAGAATTGAAGGTTCGGAAAGCGCCTGTTACTTCTGGCCCTGGTCACTCTGTTGGTGGATCTGCAAACCAAGACAATACTGGGGGCGCAGCTGCTGCTGTGAATATTCTCAATGCCGAGGATGACGAAGGTGACGATGACGCACCAGTGCCAGAGGAATTTGAATATCACACGGACAGCGAAGAGTCATAGATGTTTCTTTGTGTGAAATGGATTTGGCGGAGACCAGTGTATCTAGCATAAACTTTGACGTTTCGTGTTCTTGTTCAAGTATTGTTATTTCGTTCACGCGGGCCAATTTATTCGTGTCGCAGCAACTAGAGGTTTATTCAATCCTTTAACTATATTCGATTTAGAGTCTTTGATTTAGGCGGCATGGAAGCTCAAGGCAAATAACATGGCCTCTCGGTTTACCTTTCTGCGCAGACCCCCAGTCATCCTGCTGTCTTGGACATGTTTTATTGCGCTTCACCATCACTAAAGTTAAGATATAATTCCGTGAGTAGTAGTTGAGGGGATGGTGAGTAGGAATAGCTTGCCAGCAATTGCTTTTATGAATAGGGATAATAAATTATCAAGTCCCATAATAATATTTCAGTTACGAGTGGAGTAGAACCAATATTGAACTCATCTTTAATTATTTACGAGCTGAGCTGTCCTCGGAATCAAGTCGATTGGAAGATTGAAAGAGCACGATTATGGTGCTTTGAAATGAATGATCTTCCTGCCAGGACAGCGATGCTCTGACCTTCAAATTCCACAGGCCGGCCCTAAGGCCTCATCCATTGCGTATTGCCGCCATATCAATAGTAAATCTGATCTAAAGTTCTCTTCACATATTTTGAATAAGACAGTAAGTCAAGAAAAGCATCTAGATCCGCACCGGTTTCGTTTGCATTATTTAAGGTGAGTGATAGCCATTCTCCCACGACACAAGTTATCGCCAGAAACTGTTACAGAGATGATAAAATTTTAAATAACGACACTGATTCTCTTGGAGCTGACATTCATATATCCACCAACCCTCCATTTACCATCGATAAGACCCTCACACGTACCAATGAAGTCAATCGATGCCACCCCAACCCTGCGGCACTGAAGCCACTGATCCACGTCACCGCATAGCTGGATTCCAGCATTCCCTGAAGTCACCAACTTCGTACACTTCGATCCAGTGAGACTGTACTGCCTGCATTGGACGCCGCTACCCCGGTCGTAGAGAATAAGAGCTGCTCTAAGAACGTCGCCGACAATGGGGGAATTGCCTGCGGTCTTGCAATTGTATGTGATCTCTTCGTCGATTGTAGAGTGTTCCAGCTTCAGGTGAGCGATGAGACTGCCGATGGGAGAGCTTGTGGCATCCTCAGTGGAAAGAGCGGTGCCAATGAGTAGGAGGAAGCAGAAGTAGAAGACGGTGAGAAACTTCATTATGACGGTGTGTGGTCTCTTTCTTTTCGTGGGTTATGTTTGTAGTGGTTTTTGGCTGGTATGTTTCTTAATTTCACGTGTTTATAGACAAACATGAGTGATATTCTATGATCGAAATACCCAGCCTAGAGAAACACAATCTTTCCACCGCGAACTAGAAAACCACGCATAAGCTCTAAACCATGTATTTCATTGTAGGATAAAATACAAGCCAAGTCATACCTTAGCTTTATCCAACACATACTTTCTGCATATACCCACTTATTCATGATCAAGGTGTAAGGCTTTCAACCAAATATCTCCTAGCTGTTTCTGATCATTTCAAAAGGTTACGACGATACAAAATACCTCAATCACAAGAGGAATATACAGCTTTTATTCAGAAAGTAAGCTACATAGTTGTTACGGGAAAGAATACACAAAAATTTCCATAGGTTTTTGGAGTTTCTTAAACCCTAGGCCTAGGACGCAGTGATAAATTATAATTTACTGCAAGTATGCACCCGGGAAATATTCAAGTGCTACGATGAGCTTTCTTTTTGGCGCTATCACTAGAAGCAAAGAGATTATTCTAATGTTTCAGTTGAGCGCAGGCCTTTGAAACAAGGAGAATCGACTTAAAATGGCTTGAAGTACTCTTATAGCGAGGAGTGTAAATGGAGGTAGCTGTTTGAAGAGAAAAACATCTCGAACCCTTTTAAAAAGGCTTTCTTTGACTTATGATGGTAAAGAGAGTCTTTAGTGACAAACGATAAAGGTCTTGGCACTTTTAAGAGATGGAATTTCAACTAAACCGCAGCTTGAAGTTCGGTTTCACGGCACGTAAATTGCCGGGATGACATCTGCATGTACGCTTGGGGTTAGGTGAATTATGAATTCTCATTGCCGTATTCCCGATTCGATTCGAGTGATGATTCGCACTAGACGTTGCAGCTGGCTCTTTCTGGTTAAGGCCGTAGGAGTAAGGCCCATTAGCGAAGCTAGTACTCGTGGAAATCATGGCCATGATAAACCTTAACCTTAAAGCTAAATTCAACGTCAGTTGTGCTTACCACACATTTGGATACGACTGAGGTTTTATCCTTCCCTCAAGAGACCCTCAAAAACAACCTCTCTTCATGTCCATTTATTAGGGGATGTATACATACTATTAATCAAAGCCACTTTGAAAGAGAAAGTGAGACACGAGTTTGTACCCCAATGACTTTCATATTTATCTGGCTGTGGAGAAGACGCTAAAAATATAGCTGCCAAAGGTCGACAGAGTCGTATCTGAGAGCGAGCAAATGATCAAATGACTTCCTAGTTGTGATAAGATACAAACATTGGAGATCTAGATAGAGTATAAATCAAATTTCAAGGCAGTAAAGAATATTTACTTAACCGCTTCACCACAAAGGTCTTGGCATGGTGAGCGTTGCAATACTCATATGCAGTATCAAATTTCATGTTCCACAGGAACACTTTAAGAGTCGGAAATAGACAAGCTTTAGAAATTCTCTCGGCATTACCAGTTATACGGATCGTTGTAGTCCCATTATTCAGGCAAGGGCCAACCAAGAAAATTGGCACAGAACGACTGGGTTTTCAAAAGCACAGACAGGCGCATCAAATTTGCGTAGGTAATTAATCGTCATTTGTAATCGAAAACCAACAAATTCATGGAATTAGCTGCAGCCTTCCCCACTTGATGCGAATAAACCTCGGTAGCCTGACATGTCTATACATGTATTTGAAGTCGGCACCATCTACCCGTCTAAGTTTACCGCCGGATGACGTGCTGCATAGATATGGTCTTGTATGCGGGAAGTCGTAGAGATTGTATATCGCCACCCCTAATATCCTTTTAAGAAGGATCTATCTCTGCTGAAGATTAGTATATGGGAATATCACGGGCCCCAACTTTATCTATTATCTCCGCACTTTGCATTCTTAAACGGAGAGATATTCCTCAGGCTAAAATAAAGTTTGGGCACCTTCCCCGATGCTATATATTGCCAATAACGTGCAAGGGTCTCGGGGCACCAGCGGGACGAAGTTTTGGACACACTTCCCGGGGGTCGACGTCGTGTATGTGCATCTGCTTTTGACTGTTAGTGTGGGGAGAAAGATCGGCCACTAGTAGGAGATGAATTGTATCTTATCGGTAATTTCTTGAAACTCTTGCCATTTCGATACCTGCTCTATGTGCCGTGCTATCAAAAACTTACATATGCTGTTGGACGTGATTTAAGAAACCGGATTACCGTATAAGAGATAAAGTATTCCCTCTCATTCCTCTGTGATTTTTATCTTTCACCAGTAGCTAGCTGCAAAGTGTTTGCTTCAAATCCATCAGTTATGACAGCTAAGAACGATGACAAGATTGCCACGTCCGGCGAAGATGTTTACGAATACCCTCGAGTTGGTCCCCAATACTCTGATACCGGGGACTTCCAGGATAGAACGATCTCTGTGAGGGATTGGTTCACTGCACTTTTCTCTGATATTCCTGGTCAACTTCTTTATTATGTCAAGTCTCTTTTTCCTATTGCTACTTGGATACATCGCTATAATCTCACCTGGTTCACCGGAGATGTAAGGCTTTTCATTAGCTCAATCTGTGTTCAAAGAGCCAATTACTTACAGATAGCGTGCAGATTATTGCAGGACTTACTGTTGGGGCTGTCGTTGTTCCGCAATCCATGAGCTACGCTCTGCTTGCTTTCATGGGCCCTGAGTATGGGTTGTATTCAAGTTTTGTCGGTGTCTTCATCTACTGTTTCTTTGCTACCAGTAAAGACGTTACAATTGGGGTGAGTTCGGGAGTAATTGTCAAGCTTAGCTTAAATATGAATCCAACTAACAGTAATATATCGTCAGCCTGTTGCTGTGATGACTCTTGAAGTTGCAAAAGTCATCACTCATGTTAGGGAGATACACGGCGATACATATTCGGCTCCAGAAATTGGCTCAGCACTTGCGTTGATTTGTGGGGCTATCTCAATTGGCATTGGCCTCTTAAGAATTGGATTCATTTTAGAGTTTATCCCTGGTAAGCTTTTCCGCATCCGTACAATACAAGGTCTTGAACATCTCTAACAAGGTCATCTAGCTCCCGCTGTTGCTGGGTTCGTTACAGGGAGTGCTTTCACCATCGCAACAACCCAAATCCCTGCTCTTATCGGTGTTCAAAAGTTGTTCAACACCCGTGATGCCTCGTACATGGTCATCATAAACACACTAAAGCACCTGCCAAATGCAAAACTTGATGCAGCTTTCGGGTTTACGGCTCTATTTGGACTGTATTTCATACGCTGGGTACTCAACAAACTGACGAAAAGATACCCACAGCATAAGAGGAAATTCTTCTTCGCAAATGTCACCCGAAACGGAGTCGTGGTTATTATAGTTACTCTTGCTTCATGGCTTATTACAAGGCACGATCCCAAGGGACATGCCAGAATCACAATTTTGAAGGATGTGCCAAGAGGTTTTCGACATGTTGGCCCTTTGAGGATTGATACTCCTTTGGTTCAGGCTATTATGCCGCATATTCCTGTTGCTGTAAGTGTATTTGTTGATGTGGGTTCCGAAAGTTTACTAACAGTTTCAAATAGACTATCATTCTATTACTTGAGCATATATCCATTGGTAAAGCCTTTGGTAGAATCAATGACTACAAGATCAACCCAAACCAGGAGGTTATAGCTATCGGAGCTACAAACATCATTGGAACATTCTTTGGTGCTTACCCAGCCACTGGATCATTCTCACGTACTGCACTCAAATCAAAGTCTGGAGTTCGTACACCAGCTGCAGGCATCATCACTGGTCTGGTAGTTATCTTGGCTTTGTACGCACTTACAGATGCATTCTATTTCATTCCTATGGCTGGTTTAGCTGCGTAAGTATTCTGTCCTACCTTCACTAAACCAAAGCTGACTTTGCATGGGAACTAGTGTGATCATACACGCCGTAGGAGATTTGATGACACATCCCCGCCAACTTGTCGTTTTCTGGCGTGTACAACCCATTGAAGCGGTTATCTTCTTAGCTTGTGTATTTATCATCGTCTTTACAAACGTTGAAAATGGCATTTATCTTGCAACTGGTGGTGAGTTCTTCAGGCCTTTCGGATTACACAATTAGAACTCTTGCTGAATTCAATTAGCTTCGTTGGCACTTCTACTTTGGCGGATCGCTCGTCCCAGAGGTCAATTTCTAGGAAAACTGCAGGTATCTGACGGTAAAAGTACCAAGGATGTTTGGGTTCCAATCGACCGTCGGACAATCAACCCGCACGTCAAGGTCCAGAATCCGCCTCCTGGTGTAATTGTCTTTCGTCCTACTGAATCATTCACCTATCCAAACGCCACTAGTCAAGTCGACTGTGTAGTGGATGAAGTTAGACGCATCACGAAACGTGGAAAACAAAATGCGTGGCCAACCCTCGGGGATCGCCCGTGGAATGGTAAGTTTGCAATATAAACTTCTCTATGGGAATTCAATCAATGACTAATAAACATAGATCCTGGTCCACGATCTGGCATCAGTGCTGAAGCTGCCCGTAACGATAAACGCCCTGTGATGCGAGCCGTTGTCATTGATTTCGGTTCCGTGGCCACTATTGACTCCACTGGTATCCAAAGCCTTGTGGATGCGAGGCACCAGATCAACAAGTACGCTGACCGGGAAGTCGAGTTTCACTTTGCCAATATCATATCTCCATGGGTTCGTCGTGCACTTATCTCAGGAGGGTTTGGGTTTGGATTACCACTGAAAGGCTTTACGGAAATGGCGCCTGTGGAGCGGGAGAACTCATCTTATATGGGCAATAGTTCAAGGAACGGTCCAGACTCAAATGATCTTAAGTATAGGTTGAAAAATTATGTTACGAACATGGACTTTAAGGATAAAAGGTTCCGGACAAAAGACGGGTACGATATTAATGTCGAAGAAAAGGGAGCAGGGGAAGAGGAACAGACCCACTGGGCGGCTCTTATTTCGAACGATACTCCATTCTTTCATTTGGAAATACCAGATCTTTCGGTTCTGCCTCCTGACAAGAGGGAAGCCGATGCAGACTCTGATTTTGGGCTTGAGAAGGTTCACGAAGAGGAAGACCTTGATGACTCTAAATCTGTCTAGATTGTTTTTGTTTTATTTATTTACGATGACTTGAGTCTGTCAGTTATGTTGGATTTTTATGTTACATTTCTTATGCCCGTAGCTGTTTCGGATATATTGAGCTGTGCACAGAAAATATAGCACACATGTATCCTCTCAGCTGCCATTCTCGAGCGGTTATGATATATGTGATCAATCATTATATTTATCCAAAAAAGGAGTATGAATTCCCCAGAAATCGGGATTCCGGCACCGTTCGCTTATCAAAGCTCCGGCGGCACGTTTTGTGACTACCTTCTTTATAGCACAGGCCATCAAGATCTAACTTCCTAACCAGGCGAGCGCCCCACGGGCTTTGCCCAAAGGCCTTAATTTATACCGATAGGTACATCTGGAAGTTACGCCCCGCAGAATCTTGCAAGATTCAGGAGATGGTTATATGCATTTGAGGATCAGGCCGAATATTATGCAATTGCCCACCAAAAACTTTATGATAGCTTGATCGCAGGATTGCTCAAATGCTTGCTTTAATAGCCGCATAGTTACCTCTCTGCCTCGGCAGCGTTCGTAGAACAGTGCTGAAAGATATATTGATACTACATACTCGGCTGTAACAATCGATACAGCTAGTTCTGTTTGGTGTGGTAAGTAATATATCCATATATCGGATTACATGGCAGACTCACGCGCAATTGAGAAGCATGCAACTGTTTGTAGTAATCTTATATAAGCCACTCCGCTTCACGCCCCCACTCCGACGATCCCCTTAGTCTGTGATTTTATTAGAGTACCATGTAGAGATACATGTAGGTACTTTGCGTTTCTGTAGTGGTACGCGTTGTCGGGCAAATCCCCCTTGATGAAATTCGGTTTAAATTGGTTAGCCTATATTAACACCACCACCACCACCACATGATTAGTAGCAAAGTAATCATCACCTATGAGAGGCCTCTACCCTCCCAGTTCCAAACTGATGCTTCTTTATCTGAAAATTATCTAAGGGCCTCCTTTATCGTATATAAGCACAAGAATCGCTTTGAAACGGAATGATTTAGTGCAATATGTTTATAAGAAAGATCGGTGGCTTGGTGATTTGGCGCCGAGAAGGCGTGATGCGGTGGAATACAAGCTTTGCTCGACGAAGGACAAGCCTCTTGGCAAAAGCTTATCCTGCGCGGCTAAAAACCGTGGATAGCCACATGTTTCTCCGACCCAGAATGCTGAGGTTTTTCTTGACAGAAATATGGTGAATTACTCCCTAGGTAGCCAATTACATGTAACTTTCTTCGGGGTTAGCTCAGGTCCAAAATCTCCACACCCCCGCAAACAAAGGTGTGCTAAAAATCATCTCCCCGTTGGTGATTGGTGAACATGTAACGACTGAAACTAATCAAGTTTCAAGGGCACCGGAACTATCGGGCACTTTGCAAGACCTGAATAGGAATCTGGGAGGGGCAACCGCTTGCTGATCCTTCTGTTTAGTTATTCTCAACCAGTCTATTGGGAGGCGTGGAGTGAGCATACCAAGGTAAATCTCTTAAGAATAGTAGTGCCAGTATACCAGATACAGCTCAATCATGAGCCACCCTGGGCCGGTATCTATCAGGATTTGGCAAAACCAACTCTTTCCGATTGTGTTGTTGGCTAGAGCCGAAGATCATGGTGTGTTTGGATGACCTGATAAGACAAATCAGATCGATGCCAGCAATGTTGCGTTGACAGGTAAAGAATAAACTGGGTCACGATGGTACCTGGAACTAGCCACTTATCCGATGTCTCTACATACGCAGTAGTCTTGACCCAGCAGCCGTGGCATCTTCTTCTTTTACACGTAATCAAGCACTGCACACTGCCCTGATTCAAAGACCGCTTTGTACCCCCTCTGCAGGACATAATACACGTGATTAGGGTTCCTGGTGCTTGTCAATGTGGGAAGGTCCCGTTTTGTAAAGTATAAGTACATGTACTTCTCTGAGGAAACATACGTACGCACACATCACATACTCGGTAATTTTGTATATCGATCCGTCGGCATCCGTTTATGCATGCCTACATGTAGTCAACCTAGAATCTCGGTGGAACCGCCCGCCGATGAATGGGCTGCACGAGTTACCTTTATTACAGATCCATACTGATCATACTTACCTCGGGTGGACTAAGGCAATTGAACCGAGCATCAGAGAATAATCTAAAAGTACATGTAATAATTACAGTGCCACGCTAGCCGATATGTGATCAGGAAATCTGGGGTAACGATTTAAGATTTCTCAGCCAATGAAGAAAAGCACTATCAATCCCCGTCTTCCATATGAAGATCATCCTCCGAAGTGTGCCCCACGAGCACCCAAAGGGGCAGGGTCGATCACGGGTTATCGCGAGTGACACTCTATGACCCCAATTAAATAATCGTTAGTTGACACTTGTAGTAGCTGGTTCTAGTCAACATCAAGAACCAAAATTGACCCTGCTTAAGCCTAAGACCAGATCAAAAGGGTTTAGCGATATGAGATCCAACCCTGCTTACGCCCAGCCTGCCTTCCTTGGCGCCGGCCACAGACTACAAAATTATCTACGCGGTAAATATTCCTTTCAAAAATTAAATTGAATATTTATTTTTGTTGAGCCGGTCTCGAAGACAACGTGGCCGAGTGGTTAAGGCGACAGACTCGAATTCAATTCGTGGTATCTGTTGGGTTCGCCCGCATAGGTTCAAATCCTGTCGTTGTCGTTACAGTTTGACAAGAACCCCTCTTCGCAGGGAGATTCCTTTTTCTTCAAAAAATTTCTAGAAACAGAACAGAGCTTGAAGTGAGAAGTGATCTGCTAATTTATTTTTCTCGACTGAGATTACATCTATGCACAGCTACCTTCATTCCCCGATAGAAGCTGATATACAAGATAGAATCAGTTTGGTATTATATAAGAGTTATCCTACAGATTCCCCATATTATCACGATTATATGGAGCAAAGTTATTTAGAAGATACACTTCTAATCACCAAATCTCACTCGGATGCATATCCAAGAAAAACACAAGTCTACTGGATGCGAGTGATCTTTCGTGCTCAAAAGATTGATGCCATGAAAGGCTATAGCAATGCCGATAGATGCCAGACTGGTTAGTTTTGAAGTTACGGAAGGTACCGCAACTAGTCTAAATATTTAAATCCCAGTTCACTCTCAGACGAATCAAGTTACTATTTTTCACTCAGTCTCCGGATTTGGGTCGGGCCGGTCCGTTTGCTATATCACGAAAATAACGGAAGCCCCCATACGTGCTACATCTATTTGTTGAGGCCGTAACGCGAGCTCTTTCGGTGTTACTGTCGTTCTAGCTATTGTACGAGTCGGTGAAGAGTACATGTGGCCTGTGTACCTTACGTGCGAGTAATACTGGGTCTTGGCAAGTCTCATGGAATATTACTTAGTTACTCTGGCACGAAGAAAACCCGAGTCTGTTTGCCTTCTCTAAAGAGTTTATGAACACAATACTAATAATAGAGGGGCAGAGGCACAGGTATATGTACAGGTTTAACAGGGGCGACTTATTACTAACTGGTCTTAGAAATATATTGTTGTTTTTTGTCATTCCTAGCTACATAAGATACCCACGGGGAACAGTCCGGGTACGGCCGCATTCGACGGAAAACAGCTTCCTGACAATATTGTGTTGAATACCCCCCCCCCCCCCCCCCCCCCAAAATTAAAGCTATGATATCTTCGGTATAGAGGATCTGTTATGCCAGTCAGTAGCTACGAATATCCCGGAAAGGCCGTAGCTGTTCCCCGTGGGATCCTCTACTTGAAAAGGTGCTTAATTGTTTGAATTTAATAATTGTATTAGTAAGATTAATTTCACTACCGAGGCAGAGCCCCTTGAGCAGATCCCCTAAAAAAAGAATGGCGCGTGCTTTTAGGTCTTAGCGTGGGTTGTACGTGTGCTTTAGCCCACCGGCTGTGCGGCAGGGCGAATGATCGTCCACGCTACTAAGGTCTTGTCAATTGGATGCAGGTAGCACTATGTAGTAACGAGTGATTTTTTATGATAGTTCCCCTTTACCGTCTGTGTGGCATAACGCTAACTAATAGGCTAGTGCCACTAATAATGTCACTCGCGAAATCAAAAGCAAAGGTCAATCGGTATTTACGACTTCAGGTTAGGTTTCGGAGGTCTAGGTATAACCAACGTTTATGTTGATATAGCACTCGCAGGTGACTCATCTTATACATAGATCAATTTCCTTCCCGGTGTTCTGCGTGTTCTACTATGATAAAACATCGGGCTAGAACCCGTCTTTCAGGCCTACTCATCCCCTCTGTCTCTCATGCATGTGGTAATTTCGGCATATGCGTCTTTGCAGATCCGATAGAAGGATCCAAAGGTTCCATGCCCCAATGAAACCCCAGTCTCTCTCAAGAATACAGGCACTGCATCATGCAGATGTGGGCTGAACAGTTTCCATCCCAAGTTCCCTTTCCCAGAAATTAGTTCACATACATAGTTCCGGAAACCTCACGGGGACGTTTTGAGGCAGTTAGCCTTACAGAAGATCGCCATATTAACTTCCTCGCGCAAGCTGTTGTGCGTGCATGAGTGGCGTTCTATCTGCAGTCCCATATTTAATAACTTGTGATATGGCATATAGAAATCGCAAAGGCACATACCTGGTAGGGCTGAAGCACACACATGATCTCGAGTTTTGAGAATTATGCCAAACTGAAAGTTTATCTCCTTGAAGAGATATGCATGCATGTAACTTGCCTAGTTATATGTATATACGTCCCAAATTATAAAATAATAGTTATGGATAGGTATAGCAGGTACTTTAAATTACTTGTTGGGAGATGTGGACGTAGAATTTAGATGAAAGCGCTTCTATATGCGGTATCAATAATCTATTCATCAATGTCCTCTCCATTTTTTCCTTTCTTGATGCGCTCCTCCATCCGCTGTTTAGCCTTTTCCTTGGCTCCATTCAACCATTCGTCGTACTTCCCTTCCTTCAAATTCGAAGCGACAACGTTTTTCAGCACCTCATGAGTAAATCCGACAAAATTGTGTCTTCTAAGCTCGTTCTCCCAAGTCCACATCTTCCTTTTATCATCCTCCCTTGTTACTGTCTCAACATCCCCAATCTCCGAAGCTCTAATTCTCGGATCCTGAATCATGGCAAGCAAATTGAAGCGGATTTCTGTAGCAGGATACCTATTAATCCTACGCTGTAAAACAGGGATGATCTTGTCGCAAAATTCCGAATCGCTACAAGATCCGTGGGAAATTGGAGACGGTTGAAGTCCGTCGAGCTCATATAAAACACCGTTGACGGGTGTATATGCGATAAAGTGGTAAACATCGTCGTCCTCGGTTGCAGCACGTGTGCCCTCATCAATGAAGGGACTTGATCGAGCAAATGAGTTATGAACGTCGCGAATTAATTCTAACCCACAATTAGCTATGACCAATAACACCACGCATTATTTAAGCTTACCTGAGTTTGACAGAGCCTCCCCACGCAACTACAAAAGGAAATGTGAGTTTATGTTTGTGAAAACGCGAAAGAATGTCAATAGTTTACCTCTGCGGGGAACGCTTGTGTGAATTCTCGAAAGTCCCTTAGTGAATCTCCAACTTGAAGATCTCCCCTATTCAGTAAAACTGATAGAATAGCCTGTGTTGCACATGCATTTTGAATGGTCTGGTTCGCAAAGAAGATGTTATCGGAAGCTTCGAAATCGTATTGCCCATCGACAGCCTCATCTGTTTTCTTCTCACCCACCGGGTATTTGAACAGGAAGATTACACCATATACGGGGCTGAATTTGAATAACTGATGTTAGAGAAAGCCACTTACGGCAGCTAAGTGAGGGGGATAGCGCACCTTTGTTGCTTGAGGGAATATGCATCCAAAGATATCATCTCTTCAAATTGTACATTCTTGACGCCGAGATTCTCCACCAGATAGGTAAAAACACCCTACAAGCAGTGAGCTTGTTAGCGTAATTTAAAAAGGATAAGGATGTCATCAATGGGTGAGAACTTGCAGCATCCGATTCAATGGTGTTCCAGCCCCCAGACATGATGAGCTGCAAGCAGTTATATGGCTCGTTAGTGTTTGACTTGTTGTAAAAAGAACGGAACGGGGACCGGTGCCGTTGTGCAAAGTGGGGAGCGGGGGTGGTGGGGGGTTGTTGGGGTTGATGCTTATGGGAAGAGACGATAGACTGTGAGAGGTCCGAATAAACACATCACTAGCGCACCTCAGAGGCGTGGAGGCTCTGCAAATATTTGTCAGCCGGTTCTTTTTGGAATGTTACATCATTGGACCTGAAACCTTTCCTAACTAGATTCCTTAGCACTCCCAGCCCTATCTAGAACATTTGGCAGAATCGACCCATAAGAACATTTTTTCGCCCTGAGAAAAGTGAGGTTGTAGCATGTACTTACATGTAGTTATCACTGAGCAGCCTTACGTACGCGTAGGTGGATACAGTAGTGTATGTATGCATATGCTCTTCAAGTACTCAACATAATAATTTTGTACGTTCATGCAGGGATTAATGACGATGTCAAGGGTCTAATGACTGGGACGTACATATACCCACATACATGTATGCCTATTCAAGTATATTTTATAAATTACACATACGCCATTATACATCAATACAAGCCAAGTTTATTCGATAAGAATGCTTAGTGTTCTTATCTGTAGAATAAATCGCTCTTTGAACAAAGAACCAAGAGTCGAGATTCGGTATTGCTGTTCCTAAATCAGTTACTATATCCGTTGTATGCAGTCATCATCAACATGTAGTTTCGAGTATCGTGCAAAAAAATTCTGCCTGGAGTAGTAGAGCTGGGGTTTAAACATTGAATGTTACGCAGCTCCCTACAGCGAAAGCTTGCTATAACGGTACGCTCGGGACCGGAATTTGGTACCGTTATAGAGAGATTACCCTTATATAAGAGGTGATTGTGCTGAAATCCGGGCAAAAAGGACCGAGAAGTGCTACCGTTATAGAGAGATTACCCTTATAGAAGGTACCGTTATAGCAAGCTTTCGCTGTAGCTGGGGAATATTCCACCAGGGGTGATCACTAAACAATCCGGGGCCATATTATGGATTCGGAATTACTCTGTGCATAGAATCGACGGTTATAAAGCACAGGCTATAAATATAACGTGAGAGTTGATTCAGGCAACTTTAATGGTAACAACTCGAGGATTGACATTCGATAATAAGAAATGGTAGTAACAAATGAAAAAAAAAACAAGCTGAACCTTTTAAGCCCACCCACCGGCCAAACACCTGTTCTTCCCGTATTATGGTGCACTGCACCGACGATCGCATCATGATGCATAAACACGAGCTAAAACCAAAAGAAATATCGATACATATGTATTACTCAAAGCATCTCAAAAGTGAGCGAAGAATTCTAAAACCTTGTAAACCCTGCTCCATCTATTAATCTTCACAGTTTTGCAAATTCCCATATTCCACAACCATCAAGAATCCCAATTCCCACGAAGATGATCCGGCGATGTAGGCGTACTTGGCAGATGTGTCATAAGCGGGCTAGGTGACATCGAAAAACTCGAAAAGGAATTGACGTTGAACCCATTGGTGGGTGTACACAGAGGTGTGTGCAACAAATTAATGCCGTGCTCTGTTTTGATCATGGGTACCTGGTTGCCAAAGCCGTGCTCGTAATCCATCATTTCGCTTGCATGCTCGGATTCGACCGGAGAATTGATTTCCTCTATCGTCCTCCAACCCATTCTCAATTTGAATTCATGCACCATTTCCAGTGGGAAATCCATTAAACTGATTGGCCATTCCAGAACCTTCCCTTCCACCCCCTCAGAATTAAGCCTTAATAATGTCTTATGGATCTCCTCGATGGGACCAATTGACATTGTACCGAAGTAAGCTGCGCCAACAGCTGGGAACAAAGGCTCTACAGCAAGAGCAACACCATAGAAATGAGCGAGGAGGATCATGACATCGGGATCCCGTTCGACCCGCTTAACAAAGTCTATAGGAAGGAAGAAAAGCCAGGAACGCAGGGGATATATATGCTCGAATTGTTCCTCTGGCGATTGTATAGGTATATAATTCTTTAGATTTTGGATGAAATTGATAAGCTCGTTCAACCCTCTCTCTTCCTCAACCTTCCCGCTGACGTAAGGCTGTAATCGTTCTAAAGAATTGAATATGTGATTTAGCACCTGCCTATCGCGTTCCGAATTCACAATTTGAGGCCGGTATGGTGTCCTTCCGAATATCTGTTTCTCTTCGATAAAATCACTGAGCTGACTTTCGCCTTTCCACTCTTGCATCTCATCTATCACAGTAGACGTTCCTTGCATCAAACTGGCCCATGTACGCCTGAAACATATCTCAGTCACTGCCCAGGCCTAATTGCCAAGGTCCGAGATCAGGAGGAACTTACCAATCAGTAGCTTGCCATGAAAGAAGTATAGATGCTGCAAGCACGGCATCCGAGTTCTCTTTACAGAAACTTCCGATGGCTTTTTGTAACCCTTTGAGAGCCAATCCCCGATGCTGGTAGGCAAGGTGCATAGTAGCTGAACATGCTGTTAGCCACGAAAGATGCGACGCTGACAACGCTAGCAACGAGTGCATGACAAAATCACTGCACATAGCAATCCTCAGGAATCTCTCAGACGGCGTGTAAGTATTTAGCATATCCAGGGAAATATCCGAATCATTCAAAAAGACTTGGGGACAAACATTGGTACCCGCTTGGTCCACAACTGATCCTTCTCTGGTTTAGACTCTTGCATCTTAACCGCAACCGATGAGATATGATGTATTAGTCGAAGGTCTGTTGGTGAATAGCTCGAAGGCGAAGGCTCGTTATTCAAACCAAGGCTGGGAAATGGCCATTCTCCTTTCACAACCCAGTTGTCGAGCTCTTGCTGGTCCTGTGAAGAGATGTTGAGATCAGGGCTTCCCGGTATTGGAGGGTTCTCTCCATCAGCTGGCGCATCCATATAATCACACCGAACGTTATGCTTTGTACAGTTGCGACTTTAAGAACAAGATGCAAGACATTACAAGTAGTAGGTTAGCAATCTAATTTAGAGATATAGTTCACAGGCTTCGCCAGAAGGCTCTCCATTTTGAGTTCCTCATATTTACATACCATTGAGGAAAGTTCTCATCGCACCGTATGTGCCTTCTTTTGCATGTCCTACAGCCTTTCCGCGACTTTGTATGGCTTCTTCGTGACCCGCTGCCTGTGCCTGGCATTTTTGTGTTGCGTGAGTATCGTGGGACGACAATAATTTGAATATAATTAGATATAACAGTGGAGTAAGTGTTAAGCCAAGCAACAGTTGGATGAAATATGTATAATAGACCACCTCAAAAAGCCACGAGGGAGATCAAGCCTGGTATTTGAGTTGGCCGCCAGTTCTGCTCTAGTAAGGTTTACTTGCTCGTGGATCGGTAGCTAGGGGCGCAGCCTCGTCAGGGAAGGGAAAAAACGGAGGGGTACTAATGATTAATTCGCTCTGAAAGGTCTCGGACCCAACCCGCCGGACAGGACGAATTAAGCATAAACAGCTGCAAAGAGACGTAGTTGAGATCTTTGTGGAGGTGACTCAGAGAGTTTCAGAGTAAACGGGCAAAAGAAGGACCGGTTGAGCGAGAAGACTAATTGTCAGAACTGGCAAGGGACTTTCCTCGGAGTCTCCGATGCCTCGAATGTAAAAAATATGGCCAGCTTGAATGGTTCCCTCTGATTGAAATTTCCAAAAGTAGACGCGTACAATCAATCCGTACCGTTACTTTACGTGCTTCTCAGTTGAATAAATCCACTTGAAGCAAAGAAATCTGGGCGCGTCACTAATAAACGGAAATTCAATCCTTTGGAGTCTTTTCGTCAACTTGTTCCACACATTTGAGCGAAGGTTGCACATATACACACAGCCCTGTGTGACAATCCCTTATTATTATGGCTTCGCCCTGGATCTACAGAGAACTAGATATCTATGAAGCCAGTTCAAAAATTCAGTCTAATGTCCAAAGAAAAAGTACATATAAGTACATTTCTGGTTCGAAGACCGAGAATCGGGTCCTGACGGGAATGGTCCAAATCGGAATTACTTTTCCTATTAGTGATGTTTTGCTTTTTCTTTTCTTTTTGTGTTCTTCTTTATCCATCAGAACGCAGGACCCTATCTTGGCATTTTACTAGCTCTGAGGTAGTTGGAGCCGATAGCCGTTAACTCCAAAGAAGGGTAAAGAGACTCGAAAGAAGACAAAAGCCTCCCATTCAGCCTTGGAGTCAGTCAAGTTAGTATGTTACAAATTAACGGGTATGACATATATAACGTCCCATGGATTCACCTGTTGTAAATTTCCGGGCCAAATAGAACCAGATCCTTTTGATATATGCTTGTATTCCAGGGAACTTCGGTCGCACAATCCATTCCGTGAGCCCGGAAAATCGTCATGAAAAAGGGCCGATGCTATTCGTGTAGTCTAGGTCCCTTAAATATCCACGTGGTTTAGCCGAATCAGCGCTTAGCCTTTACCTGCCTGCATCTTCTTGTAACCACTTCTTGCCCTGAAAGGCACAGATGTCACGTAAGAATAAAACACATGCGTTCCCCCGCAACATTTTTCCTCCCTTGCAGAACCCGGCGGAAGAGTTCTGATGAAGGACTTTGTTCGTCTTATTCCGGCTACTTCGTCAACTTGAGGCTCAGTCATTTTGATATAAGGTTTGTCTCGATAATTCGGCGTACATGCCTATGGTAGTAATAAGCTCCGAAACTGCCGAGCCATATATTCAAGTCACTCTAGCGAATGGAAACTCCAAGAATTGGGTATATTCCAGATTTCTTTTTGTGAGACTAATTTTTAGAGTAAGTGATTAGGGAAAGTGCTACGTTGTCGGCCAAAAATAGGTGAAGCCAAGATATTAACGACTGTGAATCGAAGGTGATTGGATCTTTGTTCTGAACTGCCCTAGAAACACCTGTCACATCCAAAATTAAACTAGCAGAACACTCTGCATCGATACGCCCATCGTAACAGTCCCTGCAGATATCCGGTGCCACGACATATAATGCAGAAATCTTTGTGTTGATGGTGCAACATATGATGACTATAAGGCACAATCACTATGGTGATTCAATACTGAATTTGTAGCTTTTCAAGTCATCACAACTCAGGTACAGTCAGCACCAGAGTCTAAAGTTCGTATTCATGAAAATACCATTGTTCCGTATTGAGTACCAATTCCAGACCTAGAAGAGAATTATCCAAAAGTTCAATAAAGTTGGTGGGGCACCCGCAAATCTGAAGCAGGCTTTGGACGTAAAATCGCACTTTCCCTAGATTCCTCCTAGGCTCTCGAATCAGTTGCCATTCCTAATGAAGTGCAACTAGGAAATCGGCGATTCGCCACTGTCAACCTTACCTTTTTTTCTTTGTGTTCGCTATACTCTGTGTTTTGTGTTTTTATTGCATCACAAAGTTCCCAGAATAGCTCGCCTCAATGAGGTAAATAGAAGAATCCATTCTGGAAGCTGGTAGGGCCTGGTCACTGCATATCAGGCCAGAAAAACCGGGCGTCGCGATTCTTTCCAGGTCCCAGCATTGTTTCAGACCGTTTTGGCCATGACGGCGGCAGATGATAATTATTTACGGTCCTGATACGGCACTTGATCGATCTAGGGTCAGCATGTATGTATGTATTGCCAATGTTTAATAATAGAGAAACGTCATGTAACTTACGCCTTACAGATCCATCAGGCTTTTAGCATCGCTATCTGTTTTGTTACTAGCTTTAGAAACGTTGTACTATCGTTGACTAGCTCCCTGTTTCCGTCCACTTATTTGCTTAGTTTGCTAAATCCAATGTGCGTTAACCAAAATGTGAGATATCCAGACATGTAACCATGGTAATTGAAAAGCGGGGTTCATTTAGCAATCAACCGGGCCGGAAACTTCAATTCTGAGACCCCGGTAGGTAGGTACGGTATGTGAAAGCTATGGTACTCAGTTCAGCTACAATTGAGTTGACGTTATTCAATCCTAAGTGAGGGCACCCCATCCGACCCGCAATAACTACTTGGCCTCGGCCCCAAGTATCGGTAGTCCGGCCTGTAGTTTGTAGGATTATCAGGTGAGGTTACCGATGTATTATCCACATTTTCCAAATCAATTGACGTTTATGATTGCCGAATCATAGATGTCCTGCAACATCCTTTCAAGCACTGGCCTTGAGCAAAATGCAGTGGTGATACTATTAAAAGTCATCAAGACGTATTTGGATCTCCAAATAGGAAAGCTATCAGGAGGATAAACTGTCGGGAACCATCTGATTTCGAGCCGTCCTACAATACTAACACCCAAGCTTTAGTTTGTGCATGGGAGGTCACACAACGCCAAAATTGTGACCCAATATACATGCGTACGTACCAAAGCACTGAGACATATATTTATATTGATCCCGGTTTAGCTACACCGAATATAGCTGGATCCAGTGCCCATTTGGTTAATTCAAGAAAATTTTGGAATGCTTAAAGCTTAGGTCTTTAAACTTTATGCTATAGTTTCTGAATGCCCCGAGAATCCTAGAACACACATTTGGGTGAGTTATCATTAGCTCTAGAAGCTCATGCAGTGTTCATGCCGCCAAGACTTTGGATAGTTCTGTCCTACCATGCAGACCCACATCATTGTCAGGTGATGTGTGGCTATTTTTGTAAGTACCTAAGTCAATAATTCTTTTAAAAGTAACATGCCCAATGCTCTTCCCGTCAAAGATAGATCGCTGACGGAATTTATATGTATTCGCTTATATGTTCCTTGTAAGAATAGTCGTTAGGGGTTCGGTAGCCCGGATGCCAATTGCGGGCTCTGAACCTGCTGAAACCTGCATGTTGTTGAGTTAGTTTTCAATAGTTAGATTCAAATGCACTCCATTCACTCTGCGTGCAGCTAAGAGTTAGATATCGTGCTTCGGGAGGGCAAGACTCTGTATATTTTTTGCTATCTTGCATCGCGAAAACCGTATTGCCGGCACACCCGCAGCAAGGATGTCCCTTTTTTTGTGATTCTCGAGTAGTAGAGTAGTAAACGACTGCAAGATGGAAAGATAAATTTAGATCGCTACCGAATAAGGAAAGTCACTACCAAGTGTTGCTAAAACGAAGCTGAGTGGTAGTACCCGGCGAGAGCCCAAGCGGTGTCTTCTTGAGCCCAAGTCTGAAAATTTGATATGATATCCATCATAGTGTGTTACCAATCGTCAAAGAGGTATTTATCCAGCGAGATTCCAAACCTTTGCGAAGCATCAATTCTGTGAATGACCTTTCTTTGTCTTGGAGGGTTTGGAGGTCTTCTTCGCTATATATCCTTCTTATATAGAAAGGCCACCCTTCTCGTTGCGTGGTGATATGGGGGTGTTGAGACCTGACACCGAGACGTCGCAGCCGCAAAGTTGATCCTCCCCATCACCTGCCGTACGTATTTAAGGAACATGAAAGGACACAGCCACATATATACATAACCAGAACCGGGCAGTGCTATATCGAGCACTATCAATTGGGTATATGGGACCATCTCTTTCTTTAGGCGCTCCCTTATAATTCACAGTATGGTCTGGAGGCTGTGCCGGAATATATTGGCATTGACGTGAGGCAAAGGAGAAAGCTCCCACTTTGTACCCAGCTTGGCATATGCTGAATGTATCCTAGAAAGTTGAACTGTTCAATTTATCAGTATCTTTTTTGGCCGATAGCAGATCATAAAAGAATAGTGGGGGGGTTTTGCACTTACCCAAAGTTCATTCCCTTTGATCATTTCGAACACATAAGATAATATAAAGCCATTTCAATTAACCCAAACCGGAAAATCGCCCATTCTTTAAGAAGGTTGCGGTGCCTGATTTGGCACAGACGACGATGGAGACTGCAAATTGTCTGGTAGGTGGTACCAAGTATTAACGGTGTCACTATTCTTGGGTCAGAGACACCATGCCCAAATAGTGAGAGATCTGTGTGGCCTTTTATAATTGATAAACCTGTACTGACCAAAAAAAGAGGAATGCAGAGCGAAGAGGGATGATGCAGTAGTTTAGGGAGAGTCGAGGGCGATAAACCGAGGATGAGTAAACTACTTATCTTGATTCTCGGCCCACCCAGGCCACTAAAAGGCTTGTTTTGATTTATAAAATTCTACTCAGCACACGCGAAAGGGCTTGCTGTTGTTTCCAATTCGGCTCTTCGGTTGCTCGCGTCACGTCACACCAGTTAGCTACTATGTGCAGCTAAAGTGGTAGCGCCCCACCAGCCAAGTGTTCAGGGCCTGACTGGAATCCATCAACGACTCCGGCATGCGCAGTGACTGATGGCAACCTGGAACTGTGAGAAGCGCGAAATTCTGGATATGAATTTAAGGAGTAAGAAGCGAAGAACGATCAAGAAGTGAAGGAAGCGGAACTGCGTTTTTTAAAAGGCCAGGCCACCTTCTCAGCCTTCACCGTTGTGGGGGAAAACCATGTCAAGACCGAGAAATCACTTTGGAGGAAGTGAAACATACATAAAAGCCATGATGTAAAGACACAGGAACTTCCCGAGACATGAGGCTCTAACAGACTGCTTAACCACGTCGTGACACAAGGCCTACGTGAAAAAGAGCCGAGGGGTGGGTCCCAAGACAAGAATGGGAATTAAGTCGGGGTTAACAAAACTCCAGGACTAATCGTTCACGGTGTACCGGTCCGGTAACACCAGGTTTTTTTACGGCAGATGGATTTCCAGTATTATCAATGCAAACAGACCTCATCGAATGGGATTTCCCTCATCATCATCATCATCATCGTCTTTAGCCTTATCCCACTATTATATTACTACAATGTAGCTACGATGCTCGGTCACTGCACACTAGTCCCAAAGTGGTCGATGCGTACGCAAACACCAATCTTAAGCAGCTTGAAGACGTTATTTCCTGGATTGCCCCGAGTATCCGTCCTGTCATCCCTGTCATTTACACAAATCGTATCTGCTCCTGAGATATGTAGCCGAGTTGTGTCCGCCTCCTGCAATATGATAGATCGCTCTAATTGACGTGACCGTGAGCCACAACGGAAAACACAACATTCACCAATAGCTCCTCCAATACGCCGATATTTAGTGCTTAGTGGGTTCTTTGGCTTTACATTCTACGTACGCGTATTGTAGAGTAACGCTTCTCTACCCAATCCGTAGACTTGCCGTCCAAAATATCTTGTCCTGCAGCTCGTTGGGCAGCTGAGCCTACATGCACTCTTTATAAATATAGGGGCCCAAGACACGCCGAAGATACATTGAGCGGTTAACATACAGTTGTATGTTTAGAAGTGGTCCAACATCAGTAAACATGGAGCTTACAGTTCAATACTGTTTCAACGTACAGCCGATGTTTCATCGGCGAGTGACCCACCATGACCCACACAAGACTGATCACCAAAATCCAACCCCACCCTCACATCTGGAGCTTCTTCTTTCGTCCCCCACAAAGAAAGAACAAGCTTTTAAGCGAGCAAGGCTGTCCCGAAATCCCGATTACGTAGATTAAAATGCAGTTATATACCAAAAACACGCCCAACATCTGCAAGGCACATGACAGATACGCACGCCAACCCCAACCCGTCAGCAAGCAAGCAGCCAACCAACGAACGAACCTCTCTCACCCCACACGCATGCAAAACCTCAAATCCACCAGGAACACCACAGCACATATGTCTCGGATTTACGAATTTCCCCGGGTCCGCTTGTCGCACCCGAGACCCCCGCAACGGTACCAAGTACCGTAATCCTAACCCCCCTTCACAATGTAGAAATGATCGCCAAGACACCTCAATCCTTTATGTGGTAATTCCGCTCCTAGGTGAAGCATAAGGATGTAGCGAGAGAGAAAACAGGGAGAAATTACAGGTCATAATTACAAGTGTTTTGGTTCCTTCCCCTTATGGATGCAACATTGTCATCTATATTTCTAATGTAATCCTTTTTCTCTAAACTTAATATAAACTGTACATCGATTTTGAGAATAAACTCAAAAAAATTCAAAATTCAGAATACGGCTGTCAAAACCTCTCCACAATATCAATTTAGATTTTTCAGAGCTCAAAGATACCGCAATTGTTCACCAACGTCAAATCTACAGTACTGTATGCCCAAAAGTATAATGAGCTTTTCGGGGTAGGAGTACTTCCACCCTCAACATGTATCGAATTCTTCATACCTAAACCCAAGACTTGCTCCCAGCCACAAGGAAATAATGATAAACCCCCAAACCCCCCCAGACCCGGAACCCCAATTCCTAAATTGACACAGAAAGAAAACACCAATGACAAAAAAACCAAAGCACAAAACCAGAAAACTTTTTTCTTTCATTTGATCATCCACCTCTTACTCAAATATGCTCCTTCTATATATAACAAAGGAAGAAAGGGTTAGAGTTGAAAAGAGAAAAATCGGGACACCGCAAAAAATCACATAGAAACCCGAAACGGGCAGATAGGAAAACACCTGTCCCTAAAAATAATTCTTGCAAATACTCTTTTCAGACCCTCAAATATGGCGTTACATTCGTCACAACGCAGAAGTTCCCACAGTTGATTGTTTCTCTCTTGCCTAAAAACAAAAGAGAAAATGAAAGAGAAATGAAAGCGTTAAAAAATAGCAAAACTCCCTAGGGCTCTTCTCATGATTTTCGTCATACAATTATAAAGCGTACTTAGCCCTTAGAGATTCCCGATCTTGTGGGGGGATTTGAGACATAAATGCATCAAAATCTGCAATAAATCTTTTGTAGCCAAGAAGAGTCTAGGTAAAAAGTAAGTAGGCTTCTTTTAGATCTCCGAACGGCGAATAGACAGAGGGAAATCAAACCTGTAAAAATAGTTCGTTCAACTCTGCACTTGCACCCTTGTATCTCGCAATCGCCCTGAAAAATGGCACGAGGCAACTCTCCATTGCCTCCGGGTTTCTCCCTACAACCAAGCAGAATCCTCTGAGAGCCGAATCCTTCTCATCTGTCTCAGCAACTTTTTGCAGCGCATCGAGGAAAGGATAAGCGAATGATTCAAGATGCGGTGCAAGCTCATCACAAGAGCCTAGGCCCAGTCTTCCAAGAGCAACAGCAGCATTTTCGGTCACAGAGGTTGGAATATCGGTCGTTTGGATGATTTTGACCAAACGGTTGTATAGCCTTTCCACATAAGGACCCATCCCAGGACCTTTACCAATCGAAATTAGCGGTTGCAGATTCTCGTCAGGATGAAGAAAATACCTTGTTGTAAAGCGATCTCTCCACAACTCCAACAAGCGTTGTTTACGACGCTGAAGCCTGTGTCAAATTCTTCCTCTTCCAGTAGCTCTATATCCAGTTGTTGAATCAACAATTCCATGATACTCGGCAGGAATGCGTGAAGTTGTTGAAAGACGTAGATAGCACAATCACCGAGTAATGCATATGCAGATTGCCGGACATCATTGCTTTCATCCTAAACACAATCAATCAGCATGTTTCTTTTTTTAGACTTGACAATAAACAGGTACGAAGAGCAAAGTCGCACAAGAAAGAGTAAGAAAAAGAAATCAAGATAGCTGAATGTAGTAAAAGATGAACGAACCGCCATGCACACAGTCAATAACTCAAAGAAACCTGGCCTTGATCCTGCAACTAATTCGGCACTGGTCGAGTCAAGTGCTTGAATAAGCGCACTCAAAAGATCCAAACTAGTCACCAAGAAATCTTTATCGGGATATTCCATCGAAGGATCATTGGCCATCTGTAATTCTAGGTTCTGATGGATTATACCAATACATCGGTAAAATATCGGCCCAGCATATGGAGTAAAAGAATGCCCCAGCGCAGTGGCAACATATGACAGACATTCAAGAAGCGGAAATAATTCTCTTGAATCGTCTTTTACTTTCTTCCACCGATCAATTAATGCTGGCATTAACATATCCACCAGAGACTGTTCCGCCAGTGCGTGGCCCACATGCTCGGCAAGGGTTTGGATACAGTCATACAGAATGAACATGTTCCGATCCTTATATTTTCCCATAGCGACCACAAATTGTTGGATAATCGGTTCGATGTAGGGTTTCAAGAGCTCTTTGCTCTGCTCCTCCAGATTTGCAAACGCACTAGCCCCGGCTTCCTGGACTCTTTTGTTTCCGTCCAACATCTTGGTCAATATACCACCCATCATTGGCTCGAAGTATTTTTGCTTATCAGCAGGGTCCGGAAGATGTGATGCCCAACGAGAGTAACGACCAAGAGTCCAGCAAGTGATCTGACGAACGAGAGGCTCCCCATCATCAAGCAATGAGATGAGATATGGAATCAACTCAGGAAGATGAGGGATAACACCCTCGAGACATCCATCCGCTACAGCACCCAAGGCCAGTACAGCTGCTTCACGATAAGGCCATTCAGGGTGACGAAGGTTCTCCTTGAGGTAAGGGAGAATTGTCTCGAAAACCGATTGATGGAAAACTGTTGCCAACACATCTAATGCTGCCGCTGAACACTTCCTTAGATTCCACCGGTCTTCGGGGTCTTCCATTCCCAAGTAAGCATCATCTTCAGAATCATAGTCATCATCGAGCTCTCCGTCACTAAGCTCATCCAAGGCCACTTCTCCGGGGGTCTTTCCGTTGGATTTTTTCTCAGCATCTCCAACTTCCACGCTTTCGCCATTCGGTAACCTCTGTTTGTTCTTCGCAAAAGTCGGTCTTATGTCCTCCGCCTTGTCTTCTTGATCGGCATCGTCTCCACCACCTCCGAGCCTGATGATATCTTCCTTTGCGTATACCATTGATTGAAGTAAAACAGGAACTATCTTGTCCAGGTATGGCCCTAGTCCCACCCTCAACTGCTCATGTTCTCCAACAGTTAACCAAAACTCGGCCGCGTCCAAAGCCAATTCCTGCTCGTGAATGAGCTTTTGCTGAGAGATCATATAATCCACAATCCCTTCCATGTGAGGAGCAATTTTGTCTGGTCGAATATCCACAAGATGTACAAGGGCCCTGCAGACCTCCTTCCTCACATCCTTATCGCTATCGTTACTGAGCCGGAATAAACTCTCGATTAACGAGTCAACGTGTACGAGAACCGATTGAGACTTGATGGGCAAGAAAATGTTGATTACGTCCAAGGCATCTGCCCGGACTTTGGCAACGGGATGTTGGGTGAACTGAATAAACTTGGGAATAAGAAAGTTGAGAGGCCTCTGGCCATCGTACTCTTTATCCAACTGCTTTTTGCTGTCCTGGCAAACTTTCAAGAGAGCCCCCATAGCACCTTCTTGAGTACCAAGGGAGGCGTCTCCAGTGGAGTTGTCCACAAGGGAAATCAACTGGGTCAGCACATCAGTCCATGACATGATTCCGCCCACATGAAGCAGGGTTGTGATGACGGTTCCAGTAAGGTTCCGAATTTGAACATGAGGGTCTCGGAGACCTAAAAGAAGCTCAGACTTGATGTAAGAAACGATTCCGGGTAAAAGAGAGGCCCCCGAGGTTGCAATGTTATTTTTTAGAAGCAACGCAGCAGCAGATCGGACGACGTGAGCATCGGTTTGTGACATATCGCCGACGGCGTTCGGGTGTACTAGGATATAGCAAAGGTAATTGTTGATATCCGGGGATTGACTAGTGGCTTGCTGGAGCATCTAAATTTCAAATTGTAAGAAGGAATGCAAACAAGAAGAAAGAAAATCCAAAGTATATATCAAAAATACAGAAGAATGGGATCTAGATGAAGATGGGGGAGTCAAAACAAACCTCCGTAGCACGTTTCTGGGCATTAGAATCATAAGAATTGCCCAAACTATCTTTAAGATAGCCGGCCAACTCCAGTATAGGGCCTTCTTGAGGTTGCCACGCCATTTTTCCGTTCAGATTAATGGGAGATCTTGAGTTTTGAGGGAATGACTGAAGATTAAATGATGGTAGAAGGACGGAGTTGGAAGAGAATAGGCCTGGTGGAAGAAGAGGAGGGGCCGACGGCGCTAGACAGGATCTCCAAGTGGAATTTCCCGAGCAGGGTCAAAAACTCTACCTTTGTGCAAGTTAGCGATAATTATGGGGAAACCTTGGTAAGGAGTTGGTCGAAAGCCAAAGAAATCTAGCGGGGCTTCTTTTTTACTTCTTTCTTTTTCCTGCCTTGAATTTCGTCTTGGGTGCTTTTTGGGGGGTATTTGAGGGTGCCACAAACCTCCAATGTTAAGAGAGCCTCGCTCACTAGGAAGAAAACAATACCCCTGCGTTGAAGGACAGCGCAACGGGTGAACTCGCTAGGAAGAAATTAGATTTAATAGAAAGAAGGAGCTGGCAACCGAGGTGGGATAAAAGAGAAGGGTGAAAGAAAGAAAGAAGGGGGGAGTATGTGTATGTATGAACGTGTGGGGGGTGAGAGGTGGAGCGTGGAGGGGTAAATGCTAGTAAATGCTAAGCATAGAGAAGTGTGAGAGAGAGATAGAGCAGTAGTTCTACTGATTGTATTTTTTTTAAAAAAATATTTTTTTTTCTCTCTCTCCTCTTCCCTTTAGCTTGACTCCCCTTCTCTTTTAATCCTTTATATCTTTCCTCCTCTTTTCGTGGGTGCTATCCTACATACCTAACTGTTTCGTTTTATATTTTTTTTATTGGCCACAGAAGGTTTGTTCCAGAGAGCACCACCTCGCTGCAATAACAAAAAAAACCCCAGCGAAATCTGCAGTTAGCTTGTGCTGGTCATATGTACTCTACTGGCATGGAGATGGAGTGGGACAGCAGGTTGGGCAAGTGATGGAAGAACAAGTACCTACATTTTGCAGAGAGGTGGGGGAAAACACGCGGAGACACACGCCCAATCACAGGCAAAATCAGTCCTCACAGGCAAAGTGCGGGTCGTCAGAGAGGAAACAGCACGCCAGCAAAAGGTTGGCAAGCAGGAAGGAGGGGCAGCCCCTCGGTGCTTGTGCCCACACGCTAAGGGTTAGGTTTGTCATGAATCTTGACTAGACTAGGTATGGGCGGCTACAGCTGCTAGACCAAGTATAGTTTAGTCTCTCTGTTTATTTCCCGTCGTCGCGCTTGGGCCAAACCTGTCAGTTTTCAGCCTCGTACCCCGACCCAACGCGTGATATCATGCCTACGATATTACCTAGAGTATGTACAATACAACATCAACTTATAACACCTACAGCCATATCTCAACATCTCCTATGGCTCCATGGAGTCTATCGATAGTAGCACAGGTCTCTTATCTAGAGATACCTCGTCTATGCAGGAATTCTGGTAGATTCTTTGATGGTGAGAACGAATCGCAGATTCTTCTCCAACTACATATGTACATGTATCTACATGTATGGTGCATTTATATATCCAGTGATTTGGAATGGTGTATTATGTATCCTCTCCACGAAGCCAAAAAAACTCGAATAGTAAATCCAAGTAATGAGAGATTGATTCAGATCCAATGATTGATAGGGGAAACCAAACAAAGCCACACCTTTTGCCCCCACAAAAAGGGTGGGATAGGTACATGTACCTACATACATACAAGTGCATGTAGGTATCGTAGATCGATATTATGTAGGTACATACATACATTGATAATCCTCCCCTTAATGTTGTTCTTTGATACGTGGGGATATACTTCCGGGCAGGATGGAAATGTCGATCATTCAGCACTAGAGTACAGCGAGAGGTAGAAACCGGGGTGTAAAAACAGGGTTTAAGTGGCTGACTCGGCCAATAGGACTCTTCCCATACTTCTACAATAATTTTACCACACGCTGTACCACGCATGTCTGTAAGTACCTACATGTATAGCGTAGAGTACATGTAAGCAAAGCATGAGCAGTACCTACATGTATCATTGAGTACCTAGAGTACCTACACTCGACCTAAGTACATGTAGAGTAGATATATATTATAGGTCCTGCATTCTCGCTAGGCTCATTTTTCCTTACAGTACGTACTTTAATTTGAAGCTCATAGATATGCATGCATAACACAGCTCTTGAGCTATATACTCTCACGATTGGGCTGTGGCACTCCAATAAGAAATTCAGTATGCTCTTTAAATCCTAGATTTCGGCACACGAACTTCTATTAACCTATCGTTCACCCAACTTGAGACATTGTCCTGTACCTACATAAAGAACTGCCCTTACTGGTCTCGAATGAAATTCTTGGAGAATTCTATTGGAATGCATCGTTTTAATGATTTCAAGAGAAACATGGCCTTTCCTATTGGTATGTTATTCTGGTGGCATCCTGGGCGAGCAGATGATCCCCACCCAAAAAGACGCTACTAACCTAACGGTCCATGCACGCAAATATGCATGAAGTCATTCACATCGTATGGGGATAAACCCAAATCATACTGGCTTCATATGAACCTGTATGGTGTCAGATACCTCATATACTAGGAGATATGATGGCAATAGCCAATTATAAAGATGGCTAGGAACTTCTGATCAGCATACGGCAGATATTATAGCTTATTGGATCGATATATTTAAGGCAAACATACCCGTTATGATCGTGATCATATCTACCTACACTTACAGTTGTCCACTGATACAGAGAGTATAAACCACCTAGAAATCATTGGATTACATGTACGTAGTCGTAAAGTACCTACGGGTTAGAGACATATGTACATATTCAAGTTGCAAGCTGATACCAACAGGGACCGGTTATATGTTTTTTTAGGGAATTCTGCACTGATAATATGTGTATGTTCCTCTGGAGACCCTACAAAAGCTGAAACTAGGCAATAGATGAGAAAGAAGAGTCGATTTGAGATGGGGGTTTACTTTAATTTTATCTTAGATATATACGTGGAAAACGCCTAAGGCCGAACACATACATGTAGTTAACTTGGTCAGCTAAGTACGGCCTATTCTAATCACGAGGGGGTCATGCAACTTGGTGCGTGGTGAATTAATGGAATCCGTACTTGAGTACATGCATGTACATGTATGTATGTATCATATGTACGCAGGCAATGTACATGTAGTTTAATTACCTTATAGACTGAGTCCTCACATGTGCAATATATATATCACAACTAAATCTATAGCTAATTGATGATTAATCAGTGGCTAGGACGTCGACTACTACATGTGGCTACATCTTAATCACGTGGAGTTCACATCAGGCGTAAGTGATATATATATACATGTATATAGTGAAATCAATGGAATTACAACCTTCACTCTCACCACTACCTCCTCAACCCCATGTGACCCATATTCTAAGAGACGTTGCTAGTACAGTGATTCTGTTCAAATTTCGGATTCAAGATTTTAGACGTCACGTGTCCAGGTGTTGGAAATTTGATGTATATATACAGGGCATTATATAACATGTAGTCCTCAAAGTTGGGCTTAGGAGCAAAGGAAAGTTGCTGACTTCTAATTATAATAAATTTCGATTGTAATTGTCATGTACTGATAATACTACATAAGTAAGTGTCAGTCATGATAAATGTATATACTCTGTCACCGGAGCTCACACAGTACTGGCTCCATACTTTTAAGTTCGATCCGTGGGGTTAAAATCATGAAAGCCATAGGTTTCAGAAGTAAATTTCTTCACCAAGGAGATGAGTTAATGGGGTAGGATAGGTTTCAAACCCGCTCCCCTCGTCTATTATCATGATGATATTCCTACTAAGCGTCATATTTTGTTGTACTCAACTGTGCGTGATGTACATACATGTACCCATCACTAGGGCGATCCGTAGTATACTACGCGTTATAACGTTATCCTGGGTCCGGCCCCGGACCCACGCCTGAAGACATGGACTACATTCTTGCTCAATCAACATGTAGCCGCTGCTGTGTTGCTATGTGTAAAACGAACGTTACCTTTGTAGTCCCATCTAAGGGACAATCTGTCCCTCAAGAAATGGACACATACGACAAATACACGCGGCTACGCTATCGCTAAATTTAAACTTAATACAATATATCCATCGATCATCTAGCAGATCGATCGTCATTAGGCATGCATAAACCCCGACCTCTCTCTCTAGCTCAGCAGTGGCCCTCTCTCTGGCGTTCTCTAACCTTCCTTACCATCTCTCTCTTATTTCCCTAGTATGACCGTTGTTAGACAAAACCTGGCCAGGAGTAATCTTCACTTGCTTCATCTTGGAATTTCAAATCTGGCCGCTTATAACACATCTAAACTACAGCGTTGTCTTCTGCGCCCATGGCATGGCCATACCGCGCTTTGTAACGCTTCATACTGCATCTAAAAATTGAACCAAGCAAGAGAGCATACATGCATATATATCGTCTATCCTTACTGATTACTTTAACTTACCATGCTAATTAGATTGGTCTTAGTACTTAAGCTAGTACATGTACTCAATTAATTGTTTATATTGGCTTTACACTTGACGCGATGCAGTTCTGGAGACGGCGTTGGCAGGGGAGATCGACTGACACGTTGCAAACAACCTTTTTTTTTTTTCTTTTCTTTGGTTCAAACGATGTGCTTGTTTCCTTCGACCATGCCTTATAAAGTTGACACGCCGCTGTTCTCGCTAGTCCGGGCCTGGTCGTTGAAAGGGCCAATGAGATGGAGTCTTGGCACGGATGTCACCTCATGAAAGGAATATATATTCGATCGTGGGGATTAACACGTAATCTGATCGTATTATCTACGTGAGAACCGATTATTAGTTTATTTCGCATCTCTTTCACGGTTGGCTTTATAACCCATCGGTAACGCGGTACAGCACCCCAAACAGCAAACCGTCACACATTTCTGACTAGTAGCAATGGCATGCGGGAAGGATGCTTCCAACGAGAATTTCCCCGATAGGCCAGATAAAGGGCACTATAATCCCTGGATAAAACTGGTCGCCCATCTGTTCGTGTCAGCGTGGCATGTACCTATCAAAATGGGTACCGCTCGTACTCACAGCTTATCACTCGGCACCTTCTAAGCTTTATAATTTACCGCACAAGCATAATAGGCAGTGATAGGGTAAAACTACGTAAGGGAAAATATATGAGTATGTCCCAAAAGTTTCCATTTATATAACTCTGTTTCAATAATTACTCACCATTCTTCATATAGAAATTGCAATTGTACGCCGCTCAGAATGAGCGAGCTAAGTCTCATGTATAGCACCACAATCCATTGCTGCTTCAAGAGCGCCAATACCAAAAAGAACCCTACCACATTTAAGAGAAAGTTCCTAGAGACTTCGATCTAGAGTTGTACTATTGCCGGTCAGGATCATAAAATGCAGGGGTAATTTTTATTCGAAATAGCTCTGCCTACTGTCTTGCGCGACTAGTTTTAGCATGAAGCGCATGATCATCTTGCTATCGATAGTATGAGCCCCAACATTTTCCGTATCTAACCGTTAAATGGCTGGACCTGTTAGTTCCCAATCACGTGACCCGGCTGTTCTACACACCTGTTCTTATCACACTCACAGTACCCTGCTAGATATTGTGGAGTATGTATCACACCACACACTGGAAGATTTGATGCCGAGAAATTGATTGGTGTGCATAAGAACTCTTCATATAACAGTTACGTATACCTGCACTCTTATAATTTATTGCAGTCAAGTGTCTTGAGCTTGAGCTGCAACTTAGGGTACTGACATATATATTTCAGGCAGACGAATATCGTTGTAAGATCGAGGTCGGGTTATGTAGCTAGCTGCCATGTCCCGTTGATGTCTGCCTACGCAAATATCTCTCCAACAATCTGCGATCGGATCTTGTCATCGAGTAACGATTTAGGAGGCCGGTCACTATATACAGCCATGTCTTATATTCGCGGAGGAGGAGCCCGTAAACCGCTCGACACAAGTATGTAGTACCTTGAGGCCAGAAAAGACGCGGAATCATTACAAGCAGTGTAGCAGCTTGGAAGACGTCACAAAATACCAGGTTGGTTGGCTTGCATGTCTCTTATTCTGCTTCAAAACCAGTAACCAGGGTTAGGGTTCAGTTGCATCGGTTTCCGATATTTTTTTGGGCATCTTCCCCAGTATTTATCCTTGCTTTTTATTTGTTGCAAATGACTCGTCTTATATCATTTTTTCGTAGTAACTGAACACATACATACAGCCACTCAAAAAAATCTTTTGGACCTTCTTCTGCTTTACTCCCGCCGGTACAAGGCTCCTCTCGAATTCGGTAAATCCTTGTCCAGGCACAGGGATGTTTAGATGTTTGCTCATGAAGCATAGGCTCACGAGATGCGACCACAGAGAAACCAGCTGACAGCTTCATCTCATCTCCCTACACGGTTTATTCCTTGCTGGAGAGTGAACTGAGGGGCGCGGGCTGAGGGATTGAATCATGACCCGTCCGTCCTATTAATTCAGGAAACATGAAGGGGAAGAAACAAAGGGAGGGGCAATGCCTAGCTGGTTAGCCTAGGGCTGATAAAAAGCAATTTGGTCAAGACCCTCTTCGCAGATCTGTGATGGTCATTGGCTGGACATGTAGGTACCGCGAAACGCAGCGTTGCACAAAGCCCTTATTTTATTTTTTTCTGATGAGAAAAAGGGATACAGAGGCTGACTTGACTGGCTGGGTATTTGAGGCGCTTTGCTTCGCTCGCTTTGCATAGCGGGGCCGTGTTATATAAAGCAATTAAGTGCAAAAGTAAGTAAGGACTCGACCAATCTGGAAGTTTCAAAGCTTCTTTTCGAGGCTTTCTGGTTGATTGGCACCTGATCGGCTGTGCTGATTTCGTATGTTGTATCAGGATTGGGGATGATGTAGTAGCTACCTAGCTAGCTAGGGAAGCTGAAGGATGACTCGAAAATGGATTCTGGCACTCTCTCCGTAGGAGTAGGTACTATATAATATATCCATAGTACGAGTACGTGTTGTATTTTTTCCTATTCTCCAAAGGACGCTGGGGGACCGCGACATCTGTGCCAGTATTCAAGACATACCCATACCATAGTACCATATTTCTCATTTCAACCTATCGTCCCACTCCAAAATGGCAGAAAACACATCTCTCCGTGTACTCTCTCTAGGTAGGCGCTTCCTCCGGAAACAAGTGGTTGTGCCTATAGTTATAATAACACTCGTACAGACGGCGGTGGTGTCCGCGGCTACTCAAGTCTCCTCATCCTCAAGCAGCTGATGCAGGAGATCCAGGCCCAGGCCAAACTTGACTATATCCCCAAGCCATGCGACTACTTTGACGTTATCGCCGGTACCAGCACCGGAGGGTATGTTCTTCCCAACATTCTCTGCGCAAACTAAACTATCTGACACAGCGCCTCTACTATAGCTTGATAGCAATCATGCTCGGCCGCCTCGTAAGCCACCCCTCCCCTCCCCTCTCCGCATACTGGGTGTTTGCTAACGCATCTGGCACAGCGCATGGACGTGGACAGCTGCATCGTGCAGTATGAAGAGCTATCGCAGGACATCTTTAAAACCAGTATCTGGCAGCAAATCCCAGGGAAGATGGTGTGGGACGCGTGGGCGGGCAACGCATGGTTCAGCGGAGAAGAGCTGGCGGAGGCCGTTAAGGAGGTGGTGGCTAGGAACGTATCAGCGGAGGAGATGGAAGCCCTCAAGAGGAAAGGGACGCCGCTGGAGGCTGCGGGGCTACTGGATACGAACAGGGAGGTTTGCAAAACGTGAGTGCCGGGTGGTTGATCTGTTTGGGGGGGGGGGGGTGTATAGTTGGTTATGTACTGATTGATGCATACCTAGCTTCGTCGTCTCCGTCCGCAAAGCCACAAATGTCACCGTCCGCTTCCGCAGCTACCCCAACTCCACCGGCCGCACCGACGCCTGCGCCATCTGGGAAGCCGCGCGCGCCACCTCCGCCGCGCCCCTCTACTTCCCCGTCATGACCATCGCCGGCGAGGAGTACTTTGACGGCGGGCTCACGAGCAACAACCCGATCTTCCGCGTCAAGGACGAGCTCGAGGACGGGCTCAACTCGCCGACGCCGCGCTGCGTCGTCTCGATCGGCACGGGGCGCATTGACCAGGCCACGGGCGAGCGCGGGCCCCTGAAGAGGTTTGCAAAGTGGATCACGGGCGGGTACGGCATGGTGGGCTGGACGCTGCTGGGGCTCGCGACGGATACGGAGGCGAAGCATTTGGAGATTCTGACGGATGAGAATAATAGAAAGTTTAGGGAGAACTATTACAGGTTTAATGTGGTGGGGAGTATTGGCAGCATTGGGCTGGACGAGTGGAAGAAGCTGCCGGTGATGCGGAAGGAGACGGCGGCGTATCTGAAGGAGGAAGGGACGGTGAAGTGGATCAAGGAGTGTGCGGAGAAGTTGGTGGTGAAGAAGTAGTGGTGTGTGTGCGATGCTTATTGTGTAGTATAATAGTGTCAATATTTGCATGGGACAGTCAGTTGTGTGTCGGGTCATGGGCTATCACTCGGACCGGAAAACAGTTCTTTTTTGTTTATTTAGCGCACTTTTAGAATATCAGTCTTTGGGAACTAGTGGAGCTGAAGACGTGGCATCGCGATTACCTTAAATGTTGTCCTCCTGGTTTATTGGCCGCTCTGTAAAGGGATTGAGACTCAGAAGGAAGGCCTTTTCTCTCTTGCACCCATGTATGTAATGAGTAGGTCAATCCATTTGATCAAGCCATTTTCCCACGGGAATCTCACCAACACTTCGCTGCTCTCGCTCTGCGCTCTTCTCGTTGAAAAGGGCTACTGATCTTCTCTTTAAGAATTATCAATTCAGTTATTTATTCTTCGTAATTGGACCTCCACGAACAAGCACTGAGCCCACTCCAGACAGACAGAAACCCAACTCTCAAATCACCAATTCCCAACAACGGACTATTAATGCTACTTATCACCATCTAGGGGTATCAATACCTAAAAGTAAGACCATAGTAAATAAAAGGAAGAGAAAAAGAAAGGAAAAAAAAGCTAGTTAGGCATTTTCACTCCCCACGCCCCTGAAAAACGCAATGTTCCTGCCACCGTTCACAACAATACCAGCACAAACACTCTCCCCACCGCCCGCCGCAAATCCGACCTCTCCCACCCGCTCCATCTTGAGCACGCCGAGGGCCCCTATGGCCGCCGCGGACGCAGTGATGCTGCTGGCGTCAAACCAGACGACGGACCGGTGGGTGTCGGGCCCGCCGGAGAAGACGACTATGAGGCGCTGGCCGCTGGGATCGAGCGCCATGTGCTGTACTGCACCGCCGTAGCCGGAAATCGCGGCTTCGGGATCATTGTCGTCGAGAGTAGCGGGCTTCCGCGCATTGGAGGAGGTAGCGTTAGTGGTAGGGGCGTATGGTGTCCATTCGGTCTCGAGACTGCCAACATGGACGATGGTGATAGTCTCACCACCGTTGTCACCGAATAATAGCTGTGCTGCGGCTTGGATCGCAAAGTTATAGATTCTCCGTGTAAGCCCGACAATCTCACCACCGTGCCCGCCCAAGCCCGCTCTTGCAGCCCGGACAGTCGCCCTCAGGACCGACTCGGGCACAAGCCGAAAGACATGGACTCCCGGCCGGCGCTTCAGCGCCACCACAACCGTCGGAAACGCCGCTCCAGGCACAATCAAAACCGATCCCACTCCACGGCCAAGCCTAACCCCGAGCAGCACATGCGGGTAGAACCGCACAGCGGCACCTACTGTGACACTCCCGGCGCCGTTCTCGCGCACTGGCAGGACAACAACAAGGCCGCCTGCGAACGCAGCGACGATGCTTGCGGCGTTGGCACTCCAGGCAAGTGCAGTGCAGTGAGCGGCGGAGGAGGGTATCGCAATGGCGGGATAGGCACGGAAGGAGGTCTCGAGAGTGATGTTGTGCAGCCAGACGCCGGCCATCGATGTCCCGAGTGCCAGGTGCTTCCCGTTCGGGGAGAAGGCGACGTGTGTGATTATCCCCACGAATGCAGGCTGGTGGGCATGCTGTGGGAGCAGGCGGATGCGCTCCACTCGTGCTCTCTGCGACCCACCGCCGCCGCCACCGTCTTCAGAAGGCGCCGGCGACCACGACGACGAGGAGAACCCGTCGATATCAATCCCGGATAGGATTTCTGCGGTCCTAGGCGACGGCTTCGTCTCAAAGAATGCTTGCCCCCGGAATGCCGCCAAGTTCTGTGCGCGCCTCCGCATCGGTGTCGGCGTCAGTCCAAACAGCGGGCCGGGCCTCCTCGCCTTCCTCTTCAGCAGGCTCTCCTCCACCCACTCGTCCGCATTCTCAATGGACAGGTCGACATTCCATACATCCACACAGCCGCTATCCATCCCGACCGCAAGCTGGTTAACTCCATTCCACGCAAGACTGGTGATGGTAACGGCCGCCGGCGTATCCGCGGCACACAGGAAGTACGGCGCAAAGGCGCCCGTGCGCAGGTCATAGATGTGGATGCGCGCCCACGTCGACGACAGGGCGAGCAGCGGCAGGCGCGGGTGGAAGGCGATATGCTCCGTCTTCTCGAGGCCGCTGCGGGATGTGTTCCAGCGCCGGGGCGGCGGGGTTCCGAGGAGCTTGTCGGTGTGCGGGCTGGTGCCGGAGAGGAGGTGCTTGACGAGGAGGTCGGTCGGCGTCGAGTACAGGCGCTGCAGGGCCGGGAGGTAGTTGAAGGTGTGGTAGAGGGTTTGCCAGAGCCCCTTTGGCGGCGGGGGGTCGTCGGAGGGGGCGAGGAGGCGGCTGGCGCGTTGGGCGGGGCGCGGGTTGTGTGCGGGGAGGGTGATGAGGGTGGGGGAGGTGGCGTGCGTGGGGGGGAGGGCGTCGGTGGGGGTTACTGCGGGGTGGTTAGTATATTTACATGTAGATAGATAGCAAGAGGATGGACGGCTGGGGGAGGGAGGGAGGGAGGTAATACATATAATCCCATCAACCTCCATCACCGTGGCAGCCACCGGCTCTGGCAGCTCATAGAAGCACTTCGCCATGTCGATAACAGTCGTGTAACTGTAGATGGCACAGCGGATAACAAAAGTACCAGTGGTGATGTTGAGAAGTGGTGGTGGTTGTTCTGGATGGTGGGATGAGCTGTGTGTGGTGGGGTGTGGTGGGGGGGTGGACGGTTTAATTTGGCTCACAGACAAAGAACGCTGCCCACCACGGGCGAACGCAGCGTCCCAGGTAAAATAAAATAAATCGCTTGCTTGCTTGCCTGCGTCACATCAAAACAAACAAAAAAAAGCATGACTTGGGCCGGACTGCGGAAGGGGCGGGCGGGGGGGGGGGCTCGTGGATAATAAAAAAGCCAAGCTACGTAGATTCGGGCGCACCCAATAAAACAAGCGCTAGCTACTAGCTAGTGGAAAAAAAAGGTGCTCTAGCGATCATTACCCCCAAACTCAACCCTCAACGCCCTAGTGATAAGCAACGGAACTGGTCTATGATGCAGCAGCGACAGCGACAACGATAATAATGATGATGAGAACCAGCAATGATATAATAAAAACACCAGCAACAGCAATAAAAAATTTGCAATAAAAAAAAAAATTGCAATGAAAAAAAACCAGCAAGGAGTAGCGATATAGTCATCTATGTTCTAAAACGTCTTTTGGAAGATAAAACTAACCTCCTTCCCCATGCCGTCGCGCACCACCTGCGTCAGCAGCTCGTCCTCAATACTCACCTCGTCGTACTCCTCCTCCTCCTCGTCGTCGTCGTCCGCGGCCTTCTCGGTTTTGGCAGGTTTGGCGCGGACAAGCCGGCTCGCCAACACGTGCGAGTACTCCATCAGCGCGCCCAGCTGCGCCCCCTTCGGCGCCTTCTTCATCGCCGCCAGGCGCTCGCGCTCAATCTTCTCGATGTCGACCTCGCTGGCCTTCATCAATCCCGGATACTTTACCTCCTCCTCCTCCTCCTCCTCCTCACCACCACTCCCCTCCCCCTCCCCCTCGGGGCTCGGCGGCCCCGCCACATACCCCCTCCCGCCACAGCCACACCCCAGCAGCTCATGCGTCGCACACTCCGTCTCCCTCACCGAAAACAGGTCCCTCAACTCCTCGCTCGTAAAGCTGCCCACGCCACTCTTCATATCCACGACGCTCTCCGCCAGCCCCGTCTTGGCCACCTGCCGCTGCAGTATCTTCTCCTCGACGCAGCCCGTCGTGACGAGGCGGTAGATGACGACGGGCCGCGTCTGCCCGTCGCGGTGCACGCGCGCCATCGCCTGCGCGTCCGTGGCCGGGTTCCAGTCGAGGTCGAAGAGCACCAGCCGCGACGCGCCGACCAGGTTGATGCCGGCGCCGCCGGACTTGGCGGAGAGGAGGAGCGCGAAGCTGCTGCGGTGGTCGGTGCGGTTGAAGGCGTCGATGATGTCCTGGCGGCGGGACTGCGGGGTGGCGCCGTCGAGGCGGGTGTGTGTGAGGCCGCGCGAGGAGAGGAGCGTGGAGAGCAGGTCGAGGGTGGAGGTGTAGTTTGAGATGACGACGACCTTTTCCGTTGTTGTGCGGTAGAGGGTGAGGAGGAGGCGGTCGAGGACGCGGAACTTTCCGGAGTGGGAGGAGGAGTGGGATTCGAGGAGCTTTGGGTGCACTGCTGCGAGGAGGGCCTGGGTTGTGGGGTGGTGCGGGGGGTGGGGGGAGGGTTTGGGGGCGAGGAGCCCGGGGGAGTTGCACAGCTTTTTGAGGAGGGTGATGAGGAGGAGGGAGGTGTCGGGGGAGCGGTAGCACGACTCGATGTGTGGCGAGGAGAGGATGGTGGTGTAGACTTTGAGCTGCTTGGGCGTGGGGCGGCAGAAGACGATGTATTCGGTCTTGGGGGGCAGGTAGGAGGACAGGATCTCGGCGGTGCGGCGGAGGACGAAGAGTTTGGTGATGCGCGCGAGCTGTGTAAGTGTTAGTAGGTGGCCAATGATTGCAAGGGTAGCTAAAAGACGCATATCAATGATCGCAACAACAAAAAAAACTAACCTCATCACCCCGCGCCTTGCCTTTCTCCACATCCTTCCTCGACGCCCCCGGCTGCCGGCTCTTCACAATCGGGTTCTCAAACTCCTTGCGGAACGTCTGATAGCTCTCCAGCAGGCCCGGGTTCACAAAGTCCACCATGATATAAAACTCATGCAGATCATTCTGCAGCGGCGTGCCACTGAGTATCACCCGCCGCTTCGTGTTCAGCCCCCTGATGGCGGCCGCACTCTTATTCCTCTCCGTCTTGAGCCTGTGGCCCTCGTCCGCGATGACAATGTCGATGTCCACGCCGCGCAGCTCGCCCTGCACCTTCTGCAGCCGCTCGTACCCCACAATCATGACGCTGTACACCCGCCCGTGCGTAAAGTCGCGGATGGTAGCCTTACTATCCGCCACAAAGACGCCGAGTCGCTCGCGGCCCAGCCACTTGTTGAACTCCTTGCGCCAGTTGTTGATGAGCGTGACGGGGCACACGATGAGCGCCTTGCGCACCACGGGCCCGCCCGCCCCGAACACGGGGTTCTGCTTCAGCAGCGTCCACAGCAGCGCGATGGTCTGCAGCGTCTTGCCGAGCCCCATCTCGTCGGCCAGGATGGCGCCCTGCCCGTCGAACGCCTTGTGCCCCATCACGGCCTCGTAGAGGAACTGCACGCCCTCGCGCTGGTGCGGCCGTAGGTGAGCGCTCACGAACGGGTCGACGACGACGTCGACGATGTTCTTGCCCCCGCCGGAGGGACGCGGCATCACCAGTGCGCCCTCGGCGGTGGGGTCGTGCCGCGGCGTCGGCACCTTGGCGTGTGAGTTGCCCACCGCCGTGCTGCCGAGCAGCGGCGTCTTGAACTTGCTCCCGAAGAAGCCCGCCGCGGACACTGCTTGGAACGACGCCGCGCTCTCCTCCTTCACGGGTGCGGCCTTCAGGAACGGGCGGCCGGAGAGGTAGTCTGCGCGCGAGAGCACCGAGTCGATCTCGACGTCCTTGCCGCCGAGCGAAACCAGGTCTCCGAGACCCGGGGCCGCGCGCATCATTGTGCGGCCGAGGTCCTTGCCGCTGCTGTCCTGCAGGGTGGCGTAGCCGCCGCTGAGGGCGAGGATGCCGTCGCCGTCGAAGGTCTTGTGCTTCTTTGTTGTCTTTTTGCGCCACAGGACGTTGTAGTAGCGGTCTGTGGTGGTGGTGGTGGTGGTGGCATTGTCGTCGTCGTCGTCGTCGTCGTCGGTGGCGGTGGCGGGCGGCGAGACGGGGTTGCGCACGAGGAGGAGGGGCTTGCGCGCGGTGTTGGAGGCCGAAGAGAGCTTGAGTGTTTGGGCGACGCGCTGCGGCGTGTGCGCGGTGGAGATGGTGAGCGCGGAGCTGGAGCTGGAGAGGCGGGCTTTCTTGTTGGGGGGCTCGTCGGCGTCCTCGGGGGCGGCGGTGGGCTTGCGCAGGAGGGGGGGGACGAACTTCTTGGAGTACATTTCTGTACCCGGGGAGGGGGGGGGGTGATTGGAGGGGGGTGATTGGAGGGGAGTGATTGGAGGGGAGGGGGGGGGAAGGGGTGAAGGGAGGAGGGGTGAAGGGAGGGGGGGAGAGAATGGGGGGGAGATAGTGATATCAGGGAGGGGAGATGAGGTCAGGCAGAGGCAGAGAACTGCTCGAGACGCGGTTGCTCCGAGCAGCGCGTCTCTGGCCCTTCGTGGGAGACGCGTCTGCCAGGGCTGCGTGTTGCTGCCAAGCCCGCTTAGCCTCCATCCCGGGCGGGGATCATCGGAGCGGTCGGGCAAACAATCTGCAGCAGGAAGAGTAAAGCAGAGAACGAGTCCCAGTGCGGTGCGGTGCCGAGAAGAGCAGTCGGGAGTGCAGCAGAGAAGAGACCCAGCCAGCCAGCCAGCCAGCCAGCCAGCTAGCCGCTGCCCCTCTGAGAGATCCCTCCGAAATTGCCCCTCCGCATATCTCTCCGCCGTTTGATGAAGCCCGTTCTCTACTATCTACTACATGCGCGTACAACTACTAGCAGCTGGTATATACTACTCTTCCTAAAAAGGGCAAATGCTCGTGCCTGTGCAAAGTGCAGGTTGTAGGTAGCCCCTGAAGCTGTCTCTCTTGTCTTATTGTAGTAGCACACGGCGGTGTATTGCATGTAGTTTTATTGGGGCTTGCATCATTGATCGCCAAATTAAAGGCTGCTCGTGTCGCACAGTACCCGTTCTTGTCTGTCTTGTCTGTCAGGTGCGTGTTTGTGTTTGCTAGCTATGGTAGAACATCTTTCTTTTTCGTGTAGAGTAGGTAGAGTACATGTATGCAGAGGTAGAACATCCATATCTAGACTTCCTGCTCTACAGGCACACCCAGTTCACAACCGAACCAAAGGGCTGAAATCACCAGAGTTAGAGTGTCACCCCCCCCAACCCCCCCGGGGCCGCCGTCCTAGGGTAGCAGGGGGAATTTTTAGCATCCGGATCCCAGTCCCTGGCCTTATCATTGGGGCGTCTACGCAAAGTAGATAGAGCCCAGTACCTCCAGGTACAGGTACAGACAGGCACATACTCTACTCTGACGAGTTGGGGAGAGGTACCCAGACTCCAACTCGGCGGGTAGAGTGCCATTGAAGAATTGCAATTGCGATACTGCAACAGCTAGCGCCAGATTGGCTTCTTTCTTTCTGCCAGATTGTAGACAAGCAACTTACGGGCAATTGTATGGTCCTGGTCTGGTTTGAACCCACCTCCCTCCGCTCCGCTCCAGCTTCGTTCGAAGCGCCGTAGCCGTAGTCTTGCTTGCTTGCTTGCTTGCTTGCTAGGTACATACACCACGGTAGTACCAGGGTAAAAAGCAGCCTCGCACGAATTGACCATGTCAATACCCCCCACATGGTACACAGCACTGGAAACCCCCCTCCCTCCCCATTGCCATTGCGTGAGATCCGATTTCAAAAAAACGTGAGGCGTAAACAACCCCCCCCCCCCGGATCCGAGCCGATCCTCGCCCTACAACCTACCCTACCCTACCCTATCCCGCCCGCGCTGCGCCGTCTCACGGTCGGCCAGGCCAGCCGGTGTGTGGCTGTTGAATATAGGGTAGGGCAGCGGATTTATTTTTGGCCCTGAAACCCCGTTGGGTTGGGCGGGTGTTTGGGACTTGTAGAGCAGAAACTGTATCATCTAGGGGTAAGTATGATGATGATGATGAATGATAGTTTATCGATATCCCCGACTTTTCTGCTGCTCGCTCGGGCTTGGCCGGGGGCCATTCCTTGGCAGGCCTCTCTGTCTGTGGTGGAGGAGGCTTTGTGGTTGTGGATACCGCTTGCTGCCTGCCCCCCCCCCCTCGCTTCCTTCTCCGCCTACATACGCTCGTTCTCGTGTGTTGTGTGTGTTGCGTCGTGGGCTCTGTTCTGTTCTGTTCTGCTCTCTGTCTGTCTCTCTGCTCTACGCTTGAAGTGCTGTAGACTGCGAGCAAGTGACCCTCCCCCCGACTCTGACTCCTTTATTTTCTATTGCGAGAGAGAGCTCGTTGTCGAGCTCTAAAAGACCAGGTCGAGAACAGCATATATTTTATTTTCTATTATTCTTTTTTTTTTTTCTCTTCTGCTGCCCCCTAGCTACTCTAGCTAGCTAGCGCGGTATTAATTGCGGCTGTTTGCTGTTTCTATTTTCCTGCCCACCCCGATCTTGCACCACGCCCACGCCCACCCCCCTCCCCTGTCAGTTGCTGTGTGAGTGGAGGAGGAGGAGGTGGAGAGGTGAGAAAGCGTGAGTGCCCGCCGCTTGGAAGAAGATCGATACAGCCACCCGTTCCCCAATAATTGCATCCTCGCCTGATTTCTGGTCCCGCCACTTATCTTCAGGGTCTGTCTGCCCCCGACACAACCTTACTTGCTTGCCTGCTTGCCTGCTTGCCTGCTTGCTAGCAACACACCACCTCCACGCCCGCTACACATAACACCCATCCACACCCACTACCATCCACCATCCATCATCACCACCATCATCACAAGACGGCGAGAGGCGATATCGAGAGGTCTACAGAGACACCACAGGGCTACCCGAGCGAGCGAGAGAGTGATAGAGAGAGCTCTCCCCCATTCTACATACAGGAACATACATAGCCTATACTACACGCTCGCTGTACTGCACTGCACTGCACCCCGTATAACGGGATATATATAGATAGCACGCCCACCACCACCACCACCACCACCACCACCCCAGTCCCATCGTCCCCACCAGGTGCCGACACCTGCACTCCTCCATCCACCCATCCATCCACCACTTCACACCACTTCACACCCACCACCACCACCACAACAACAACAACAACAACAGCACTCAACCCGTTGAGCCGTCCACCCCCCCCCCCGTCCGTCACCATGACGGTCATAACCCGCACCCGTCTAAAAGACGACATCATCTTCCCGGCCGACATCGAGACCCCCAAGTCGTTGGGCATGGGCGTGCTCATCGCGCTGCTCGCGGCGTTTGGCTCCGCGGCGCTCGTGGCCGCCATCTTTGCCGTCATCTACTTTTTCCGCTACACGTCGCGCGGGCGCATCCTGCTCGACCGGATAGGGAGGCCCGGCGAGTATGATGACGAGCAGGCGCTGGCGAGGGAGGAGGCGGATGCGCTCGAGGAGATGGACGAGATCTCGAGGGAGGACTATTTTAGGGCGAAGGGTATGTTGTTGTTTTTTTTTTGCTTGTTCTTTTTTTTGTTTTTTTGTGGCCCGGATATCCGTATTGAGGATGGGGGGAAAAATGGGACTGACTGGGTGTGGGGGGATGTTGTAGCGTTCATAGAGGCAAACCCGCCCGACTCGGTGCCGACGGATATATCGCTGTCGCAGTTCCTGGCGATCCAGGAGAAGGGCGTGTCGGCGTGGGAGTTTGAGGCGGAGCTCGAGATTGCGAATTGCTTTGTGGAGGCCCGGACGGAGATTGAGTTCTACGACAGCGTGTGCTCCGTGCAGAGCAATCTGCCCGTGCCGAAGCAGAACGAGGTCTACTACTGGGAGGCGAAGCTCTACGATAAGCCCGAGAGCACGCTCGTGTCAATTGGGATGACCACGAAGCCGTATCCGATGTTTAGACTGCCTGGTACGTACATATTTATATTTCGATGCCTTACTCGGGTTTTGGTTGAGTTGGGCGATTTAAAGATTTGGACTAACGAATGGATGTTGCATGCGCAGGCTGGCATAAGCACTCAATCGCCTACACGTCTACCGGCCACCGCCGCCACAACCAGCCCTTCAACGGCACCACATACGCGCCCCCCTACCACCAAGGCGACGTCATCGGCGTCGGCTACCGTCCCCGCACCGGCACCATCTTCTTCACGCGCAACGGCAAAAAGCTCGACGACGCCGCCCACGGCCTCAAATCACTAAACCTCTTCCCCACCATCGGCGCCAACGGCCCCGCCTCCATCCACGTCAACTTCGGCCAGCTCGGCTTCGTCTTCATCGAAGCAAACGTCAAGAAATGGGGGCTCGCCCCCGCCTCCGGCTCCCTCGCACCACCACCCCCATACGGCTCCGAGCAGGGCAGCATCCTCCTCGAAACGGGCCAGCGCGGCCAGCAGCAGCAGCACCACCACCACCACCAACAGGGCTACTTTGAGCATCCGCCGCCACCGCCGCCGCCACCACCATCGTCGGCGGCGGCGGCTGCAGCGCACCAGCCCGCGCGCGGGAGGAGTAGCAGCACCCTCCACACGAATGTGCGTGTGGGGTCTGGCGCGCCGGGGACGACGTCGTCGTCGTCGGCGGCCGTCACGCCGACGTCGCCGGGCCCGCAGAGGAGCCCCACGGATATCTCGTTGGCGAATATCAGCTTTGAGGCGACGCAGGCGGCGCGCGGCGCGAGCCCGCCGCCGGATTATAGCTCGCAGGACAGCTCGAGCGATAGCAGCGATGAGAGCGACGAGGACGGGAGGAGGAGGGTCGGGGATCGGGAGAGACTGCTGGGCGTGGTTAATGTTGGACGGAGGTCGCCGACGCCGGCGTATGGGGATGTGGTGAGGGAGGGTGCTGCGGGAGCGGGAGCGGGAGCGGGGATTGGGGGGAGGGGACGGAGTGGGAGTGCGCCGGCGGGGCCGAGTGGGGGACATGCGGCGTTTAGGGTGTTTTAGAAAACTCTGGGCGTCTTTTTTGCGGCTTTTTTTTTGTGGTATTTTTTATTTTTGCTAAAACGATGGATTTCTTTTCTGTTCGACCCGTTATGACGGAGACTGTGGATTTTTTTCCTTTTTCTTTTTTTTTTTTTTTTTTTTTTTTTTACTACTTTCCTACCCTTTTGCTCGTATTTATAAGCTGTGGTTTGGTCTTTTTGGGGACTGGGGATAGGGGACAGGGGACGGCGGCGGCGGCTGGGAGTGGGGAGTGGGGGCGCGAACAAACGTTTTTTTCTAAATTTCTTTCCTTTCTATTTTTTTTCTCATGGGTGTTTTTTTTTTTTTTTTTTCTTTCTTTTTATTTTCATGTGAAAAATAGGCTTTTTTTTCTTCTCTCTCTCTCTGAATATCTCAATCTCTCGATCTCTCTTGATCTCTACTCTACTCTCTAGTGAATGGATGGGATATTGGCTGGCTGGCATTTGCTTTTCTTTCTTTTCTGTTCTTGAAGGGGTTTTTTTTTTTTTGTGGGTGCGTGCGCCGTCGGGGAGTGTGGGGGGGGGGGGCTGTCTGCTGGCTGGGTCTGATCTGGTTTTTTTTTTTTTGCGCTTTCGTTTTTTTATATTGGGGAATTCTGTCTTTTTATTTCGGGGGGGGGGGCGCACGTTACCGTAGGCATAGGCATAGGCATGGGAATGGGCACAAAGTTGGAGTACTTGGGTGCGAGAGAGAGCCAGAGGGAAGGGAGAAAAGGGGGGGTGGTGAATTTGATATGTTTGCCACTACTTCTGTTCTTGAGCTCCAAGCTACGAATCTGTGGATCTGTATACCCAGGAGGATCTACATAGGAGAGGTGATGGAGCCCTGGTTACGTTCTTTATATATTGATGTGTCTTTTTCCTTTTTCCTTTTTTTCTTTTTTTCTTTATGTGGAGTAAGCGGGAGAGAGAGGGAGAGAGAGAGAGAGAGAGAGAGAGTTAGATCATGGAGCGTTGTTAAATATCGATTGATATCAGCTTGGCTGGGTGCATTGCATTGAACGTGACTTATGTTCCATCTGTCTGTTCGATCGGCCTCATAGTAAATTTCTCTGGTGTTGATCAGTCTGAGTGAGAGGTCGAGGTCTCTGGCGCTGATGGATCCGAGTGAGAGGCCGAGGTCTCTGGCGTTGATGGATCCGAGTGAGAGGACGAGGACGAGGACGAGAGTCGGCTCCCGTAACGCTAAGTTCTAGTTCCTGCGTTAGCTGGTTGGTTAGTTGGCTGTGGCTGCAATGTGGCTTGACAGCCCGCCGGGCCCTACTGCGGCTCTATTTTGGTCCTTTTCCTTTCTCATGTTCGCCCCCGTGTTTAGTCTGTGGTAGTCGGGTTCCGCGGGGAAAAAAAAGGGTAGCGCTGGTCTGTATCTTCTTCTTGGGGTATTAGAAACTTTAGGCCGAGCATCAATTTTGGTCAAAATTGATGGTTGCAGGGATTATTTGGCTGGGTGGCGAATAGCATTTTTCAAAATTGATCGTTGGCCTAAAGTTTCTATTTTCTTCTTTTTTGCCGTTTCGGTCCAAATTAAGCTCCGTGCTACAGGTAGCTTTGTAAGTGCA